>NC_139150.1:113700484-114943876 GCF_964270905.1 Leucopleurus acutus | reverse complement strand
ACTTCATTATTTCTGTATATTAATCTTGTATCCTATAACTTTACAGAATTCATTTATTAGTTATTACAGTTTTTCAGTGAAGACTAGGATTTTATCTGTGTAGCATCATGTCATCTGTAAATAGTGACAGTTTTACCTGTTCGCTTCCAGTTAGGATGTCTTTTATCTCTCCTTTGTTGATTGCTGTGACTAGGACTTCCAATACTATGTTAAATAGAAGTGGTGCGAGTGGGCATCTTTGTCTTGTTCCTGATTTTAGAGGAAAGGCTTTCATCTTTTCACTCTTGAGTATAATGTTAGCTCTGTTTTTTTTTTTTAATAAATGGCCTTTATTATATTGAGATCTGTTCCCTCTAAACCAAGTTTGAGAGTATTTACTGTGAATATTGATTTACTGAGTCTATTGAGATAATCATGTAATTTTCACCATTTTTAATGTAGTGTATCACACTGATTTGCAAATATTGAACCATCCTTGAACCCCTGGATAATTCTCACTTGATCATGGGGTATGATTATTTTTATATATTGTTGAAATCAGTTTGCTAATATTTTGTTGAGAATTTTTGCATCTATGTTCATCAGAGATACTGGTCTGTAATTTTCCTTTTTTTTTTTTTTTTTTTTGTCGTGTCCTTTCCTGGTTTTGGTATCAAGGTAATCGTGGCCTTGTAGAATGAATTTGAGAATGCACAGTTTTTTGGAATAGTTTTAGAAGGATAAGTATGAGCACTTCTTTTGTAGAATTCCCCGGTGAAGCCATCTGGTCTTCCAACTTCTGTTTTCTGGAAGAATTTTTATTACAAATTCAATTTTAGTGTGAGTGATCAATCTCAGCGTATCTATTTCATTCCAACTCAGTCTAGGCAGATTGTATGTCTCAAGAAATTTGTCCATTTCTTCTAGATTGTCTAGTTTGTTACCATACAACTGTTCATAGTTTTCTCTTACGATTACTTTTTTTTCTGTCTCTGTGATATCAGTTGTTACTTATCCTCTATCATTTCTTAATTGGTTTATTTGGGTCCTCTCTCTTTTCTCTTGATGAGCCTGGCTAAAAGTTTATCAATTTTGTTTATCCTTTCAAAGAAGTAGCTCTTGGTTTCATTGATCTTTTCTAATTTTTAAAAAATCCCTATTTATTTTCTGTCTGATCTTTATTATTTCCATCCATCTGACTTTGGGCTTGCTTTCTTAGGGAGTGTTCTAATTTCACTCTTTTACATGTAGCTGTCCAGTTTGCCCAGCACCACTTATTGAAGAGGCTGTCTTTTCTCCATTGTATATTCTTGCCTCCTTTATCAAAGATAAGGTGACCATATATGCATGGGCTATCCCTGGGCTTTCCATCCTGTTCCATTGATATATATTTCTGTTTTTGTGCCAGCATCATACTGTCTTGATTACCGTATCTTTGTAGTATAGTCTGAAATCTGGGAGCCTGATTCCTCCAGCTCCATTTTTCTTTCTCAAGATTGCTTTGGCTATTCAAGATCTTTTGTGTTTCCATACAAATTGGGAAGTTTTTTGTTCTCGTTCTGTGAAAACTGCCATTGGTAGTTTGATAGGGATTGCATTGAATCTGTAGATTGCTTTGGGTGGTACAGTCATTTTCACAATGTTGATTCTTCCAATCCAAGAACATGGTATATCTCTCCATCTGTTTTGCATCATCTTTAATTTCTTTCCTCAGTGTCTTATAGTTTTCTTCATACCGGTCTTTTGTCTCCTTACATAGGTTTATTACTAGGCATTTTATTCTTTTTGTTGCAGTGGTAAATGGGAGTGTTTCCTTAATTTCACTTTCAGATTTTTCATCAATAGTGTATAGGAATGCAAGAGATTTCTGTGCATTAATTTTGTATCCTGCTACATGACCAAGTTCATTGATTAGCTCTAGCAGTTTTCTGGTAGCATCTTTAGGATTCTATCTGTATAGTATCATGTCATCTGCACACAGTGACAGCTTTACTTCTTCTTTTCCAATTTGGATTCCTTTTATTTCTTTTTCTTCTATGACTGCTGTGGCTAAAACTTACAAAACTATGTTGGATAATAGTGGTGAGAGTGGATTTCCTTGTCTTGTTCCTGATCGTAGAGAAATGGTTTCAGTGTTTCACCATTGAGAATGATGTTGGCTGTGGGTTTGTCATATATGGCCTTTATTATGTTGAGGAAAGTTCCCTCTATGCCTACTTTCTGCAGGGTTTTTATCATAAATTGGTGATGAATTTTGTTGAAAGCTTTTACTGCATCTATTGAGATGATCATATGTTTTTTCTCCTTCAGTTTTTAATATGGTTTATCTCATTGATTGATTTGCGTATATTGAAGAGTCCTTGCATTCCTGGGATAAACCCCACTTGATTATGGTGTATGATCCTTTTAATGCGCTGTTGGATTCTGTTTGCTAGTATTTTGTTGCATCTGTGTTCATCAGCGATATTGGCCTGTAGTTTTCTTTCTTTGTGACATCTTTGTCTGGTTTTGGTATCAGAGTGATGGTGGCCTCGTAGAATGAGTTTGGGAATGTTCCTCCCTCTGCTATATTTTGGAAGAGTTTGAGAAGGATAGGTGTTAGCTCTTCTCTAAATGTTTAATAGAATTCGCCTGTGAAGCCATCTGGTCTTGGGCTTTTGTTTGTTGGAAGATCTTTAATCACAGTCTCAATTTCAGTGCCTGTAATTGGCCTGTTTATATTTTCTATTTCTTCCTGGTTCAGTCTCAGAAGGTTGTTCTTTTCTAAGAATTTGTCCATTTCTTCCAGGATGTCCATTTTATTGGCATAGAGTTGCTTGTAGTAATCTCTCATGATCCTATGTATTTCTGCAGTGTCAGTTGTTACTTCTCCATTGATTTGAGCCTTTTCTCTTTTTTTCTTGATGAGTCTGGCTAATGGTTTATCAATTTTGTTAATATTCTCAAAGAACCAGGTTTTAGTTTTATTGATCTTTGCTATTGTTTTCCTCATTTCTTTTTCATTTATTTCTGATTTGATTTTTATGATTTTTCTTCCTTCTGCTAACTTTGGGTTTTCTTTTGTTCTTCTTTCTCTATGTGCTTTAGGTGTAAGGGTAGGTTGTTTATTTGCGATGTTTCTTGTTTCTTGAGATAGGATTGTATTGCTGTAAACTTCCCTCTTAGAAGTGCTTTTGCTGCATCCCATGGGTTTTATGTCATCATTGTCTTTCCCTTGTCATTTGTCTCTAGGTAGTTTTTGATCTCCTCTTTCATTTCTTCATTTATCTCTTGGTTAATTAGTAGTGTATTGTTTTAGCCTCCATGTGTTTGTAATTTTTACAGAATTTTTCCTGTAATTGATATCTAGCTTCATAGCATTTTGGTTGGAGAAGATACCTGATACAATTTCAATTTTCTTAAATTTACCAAGGCTTGATTTGTGACCCAAGATATGATCTATCCTGGAGAATGTTCCATGAGCACTTGAGAAGAAAACGTATTCTGTTATTTTTGGATGGAATGTCCTATAAATATCAGTTAAGTCCGTATTGTTTAATGTATCATTTAAAGCTTGTGTTTCCTTAATTATGTTCCTTTGCTTGATATGTCCATTGGTGGAAGTGGGGTGTTAAAGTCCTCTACTATGATTGTGTTACTGTCGATTTCTCCCTTTATGGCTGTTAGCATTTGCCTTATGTATTGAGGTGCTCCTATGTTGGGTGCATAAATATTTACAATTGTTGTATCATCTTCTTGGATTGATCCCTTGATCATTATGTAGTGTCCTTCTTTGTCTCTTGTAATAGTCTTTATTTTAAAGTCTATTTTGTATGATATGAGAATTGCTACTCCAGCTTTCTTTTGATTTCCACTTGCATGGAATATCTTTTTCCATCCCCTCACTTTCAGTCTGTATGTGTCCCTAGGTCTGAAGTGGGTCTCTTGTAGACAGCATATATACTGGTCTTGTCTTTGTATGCATTCTGCCAGTCTCTGTCTTTTGGTTGGAGCATTTAATCCATTTACATTTAAGGTCATTATCGATATGTATGTTCCCTATTACCATTTTCTTAATTGTTCTGGGTTTGTTATTGTAGGTCTTCTCCTTCTATTGTGTTTCCTGCCTAGAGAAGTTCCTTTAGCATTTGTTGTAAACCTGGTTTGGTGGTGCTGAGTTCTCTTAGCTCTTGCTTGTCTGTAAAGGTTTTAATTTCTCCGTCGAATCTGAATGAGATCCTTGTTTGATAGAGTAATCTTGGTTGCAGGTTTTTCTCCTTCATCACTTTAAATATGTCCTGCCAGTCCCTTCTGGCTTGCAGAGTTTCTGCTGAAAGCTCAGCTCTTAACCTTATGGGGATTCCCTTGTATGTTATTTGTTGGTTTTCCCTTGCTGCTTTTAATATTTTTGCTTTGTATTTAATTTTTGACAGTTTGATTAATATGTGTCTTGGCATGTTTCTCCTTAGATTTATCCTGTATGAGACTCTCTGCACTTCTTGGACTTGATTGACTATTTCCTTTCCCATATTTGGGAAAATTTCAACTATAATCTCTTCACGTATCGTCTCAGTCCCTTTCTTTTTCTCTTCTTCTTCCGGACCCCTATAATTTGAACATTGGTGCATTTAATGTTGTCCCAGGGGTCTCTGAGGCTGTCCTCAATTCTTTTCATTCTTTTTTTCTTTATTCTGCTCTGCAGTAGTTATTTCCACCCTTTTATCATCCAGGTCAGTTATCCGTTCTTCTGCCTCAGTTATTCTGCTATTGATTTCGTCTAGAGAATTTTTAATTTCATTTATTGTGTTGTTCATCATTGTTTGTTTGCTCTTTAGTTTTTCTAGGTCTTTGTTCAATGTTTCTTGTATTTTCTCCATTCTATTTCCAAGATTTTGGATCATCTTTACTGTCATTACTCTGAATCCTTTTTCAGGTAGACTGCCTATTTCGTCTTAATTTGTTTGGTCTGGTGGGTTTTTACCTTGCTCCTTCATCTGCTGTGTGTTTCTCTGTCTTCTCATTTTGCTTACCTTACTGTGTTTGGGGTCTCCTTTTCACAGGCTGCAGGTTCATAGTTCCCATTGTTTTTGGTTTCTGCCCCCAGTGACTAGGGTTGGTTCAGTGGGGTGTGTAGGCTTCCTGGTGGAGGGGAATGGTGCCTGTGTTCTGGAGGATGAGTCTGGATCTTGTCCTTCTGGTGGGCAGGACCACATGAGAGGTGTGTTTTGGGGTGTCTGTGACCTTATTATGATTTAGGCAGCCTCTCTGCTAATGGGTTGGGTTGTGTTCCTGTCTTGGTAGTTGTTTGGCATAGGGTGTCCAGCACTCTAGCCTGCTGGTTGTTGAATAGAGTTGGGTCTTAGTGTTGAGATGCAGATCTCTGGGAGAGTTTTTGCCGTTTGATATTACATGGAGTTGGGAGGTCTCTGGTGGACCAATGTCCTGATCACGGCTCTCCCACCTCAGAGGCAGAGGCCTGACACCTGGCTGGAGCACCAAGACCCTGTCACCCACATGGCTCTTTTGGGAAGTCTGTGATCTCCTGCCAGCATTCAGTAGGTGTTCTGTAGATGTTCCACATGTAGATGTATTTCTGATGTATTTGTGAGGAGGAAGATGATCTCCACATCTTACTCCTCCGCCATCCTGAAGGTCTCTCCTATTCCATATTTTCTTAATGCATTCATCTATCAGTGGACGCTTAGGTTGTTTTCATTACTTTGGTGTTGTAAATGATGTGTAATGAACGTGGGGGTGAATATATCTGTTCAAAATAGTGTTTTCATTTTCTTTGGATAAGTACCCAGAAGTGAAATTGCTGGGTCATGTGATAGTTCATTTTCAGTTTTCAGAAGACTCTCCATAATTCTTTCCATAGTGGTTGCACCAATTTATATTTCTACCAGCAGTGCACAAGGGTTCCCTTTTCTCCACATTCTTGCCAACACTTGTTATTTCTTATCACTTTGATTGTAGTTTTGATTTGCATCTCTCTTGATTAGTAATTTTGACCATATTTGGGTAGTTTTATTTTGGTGCTGTCTGTTGTATTCCATTGATTTGTCTGTTCTTATGCCAATACCATGATGTTTTACTTACTGTAGCTTGGTAATATAGTTTGAAATCAGGGAGCATAATGCCTCCAGCTTTATTCCTCTTTGTCAAAATTTATTTGGCTATTTGGGGCCTTTTGTGGTTCCACACAATCTTTAGAATTGTATGTCCTATCTCTGTGAAAATTGCCATTGGAATTTTGATAGGAATGGCATTGAAATAATAGATTACTCTGGGTAGTATGGATATTTTAGCAATATTAATTCTTCCAATCTGTGAGCATGGAATAGCTTTCTATTTATTTGTGCCTTCTTCAGTCATTCATTAATGTCTTATAGCTTTCAATGTACAACTCTTTCAGATCCTTGGTTAAATTTATTCTTAGGTATTCTTTTGATACAACTGTAAATGGGATTGTTGTTTTTTTTAATAGCCCTTTCTGCTAGTGTTTTTTAGTGTATAGAAATGCAACAGATTTTTGTATCCTACAACTTTACTGAACTTTTTATTCTAACAGTTATTTGGTGTTTTAGAGCTTATTATATAATGTAATGTCACATGCAAATCGTGACAGTTGCAGTTATTCTTTTACAGTTTAGGTGACTTTATTTTTCTTGCTTAATTGTTCTGGCTAGGACTTCCAGTACTGTGTTGAATAGAAACAGTGAGACTGGGCATCCTTGTCTTGTTCCTGATTAAAGAGGAAAAGATTTTAGCTTTTCACCTTTGAATATGATGTTAGTTGTGGGCTTGTCATATATGGCCTTTATTATGTTGAGGTATGCTCTCTCTTTACCCACTTAGAGAGTTTTTATCATAAATGGATGTTGAATTTTGTCAAAAGTTTTTTTCTGCATCTGTTGACATCATATGATTTTTATCTGTTTTGTAAATGTGGTGTATCACATTGTTTGTGGATGTTGAATCATCCTGCATACCTGTAATTAATTCAGTTGATCATGGTATATGATCCTTTTAATGTATTGTTGAATTCAGTTGGCTAATATTTTGTTGAATTTTTTCATCTATGTTCATCAGGATATTGGCCTATAACTTCCTTTTCTTGTGGTGGCCTTGTTTGGTTTTGGTATCAGGGTAATGCTAACCTCATGAAATGCATTTGGAAGCATTCCCTTCCTTACCATTTTCTGGAAGAGTTTGAGAAGGATTGGTATTCTTTTTTGAATGTTTAGTAAAATTCACCAGTGAATTTATCTGGTCCTGGACTTCTGTTTTTGGGAGGTTTTTGATTATTGATTTAATAAAGTTATTAGTAATTGGTCTGTTCATACTTTCTATTTCTTCAAGATTCAGTCTTGATAGGTTTACATTTCTAGGAATTTATCAATTTCTTTTAGGCTGTCCAATTTTTTGACATACAAGTATTCATAGTAGTGTCTTATTATACTTTGTATTTCTGTGGTATCAGTTATAATGCTTCATCTTTCATTTCTGATATTTTTTTTAACATCTTTATTGGGGTATAATTGCATTTCTGATATTTTTTTTCTGAGTCCTTTTTCTTGGTGTGTTTACTTAAATGGTTGCCAATTTTGTTTGTCTTCTTAAAAAGAAGCTGTTACTTTCAATGATCTTTCCTATTGTCTTTTTAGTTTCTGTTTCATTTATTTCTGCTCTGATCCTTATTTCTTTTATTTTACTAACTTTGGGCTTTGTTCTTTTTTTTTTTTTAAAGTAGTTCCTTGAGGTGTAAAGTTAGGTTGTTTGAGATTTTTCTTATTTCTTGAAGTAGGCATTTGTTGCTATGAACTTCACTCCTTCAGATTTTTTTTTTGCTGCATCCTGTAAATTTTGTTATGTTGTATTTCCATTTTCATTTGTCTCAATGTATCTTTTTTACCTTGATTTCTTCTTTGATCCATTTGTTCAGTTGCCTGTGATTTAATGTCCACTATTTTGAATTTTCCATTTTTAATTTAGTTCTAGTTTTATACCATTGGGGTCAGAATATATGCTTAATATGATTACAAACTTTTGAACTTATTAAGATTGGTTTGGCCTAACATATGATCTACCATGGAGAGCATTCCATGTGCACTTGAGAAGAATGTGTATTCTGTTAGTTTTGGATGGAAAGTTCTTTATATATCTGTTAAATACAGCTGGTCTAAAGTGTCATTTAAGGCCAGTATTTTCATGTTGATTTTGTGTAGATCTATCTATTGATATATGTGGGTTTATGTATTTATTATTTTTATACACTTTTGAAAGGTTACTTTACATTTACAGTTGTTACAAAACATTGCCTTTATTCCTCATGATACACAATATATTCTTGAGCTCATCTTACACCCAATAGTTTCTACCTTCCACTCCCCCACTTCTATATTTTCCCTCATCCCCCACTGATACCCACTCGTTTATTCTCTGTGTCTGTGAATCTGTTTCTTTTTTGTTTACTAATTTGTTGTATTTTTTAGATTCCACATATAAGTGATATCATATAATATTTGTCTTTCTCTGTCTGACTTACTTCACTAGGTATAATATTCTGTAGGTCCATGCAAATTGCTGCAAATGGCAGAATTTCATTCCTTTTCATGGCTAATATTCCTTTGTGTATATGTATCACTTCTTTATCCATTCATCTGTTGACGGACACTTAGGTTACTTCCATATCTTGGATACTGTAAATGATGCTGCTGTCAACACTGGGTGCATGTATCTTTTTGAATTAATGTTTGTGTTTTTTGGGGAGTAGAATTGTTGGATCATACGGTAGTTCTATTTTTAGTTTTTTGAGAAACCTCCGTATTGTTCTCCACAGTGGCTGCACCAATTTACATTCAC
This sequence comes from Leucopleurus acutus, assembly GCF_964270905.1. Classification (NCBI taxonomy): domain Eukaryota; kingdom Metazoa; phylum Chordata; class Mammalia; order Artiodactyla; family Delphinidae; genus Leucopleurus; species Leucopleurus acutus. The sequence goes on along the minus strand of NC_139150.1, from coordinate 114,935,053 downwards.
ACCAACAGTTTATGAGTGTTCCCTTTTCTCCACACCCTCTCCAAAATTTTTTATTAGTGTTCTTTGTGATGATAGCCATTCTGACAGATATGAAATGATATCTCATTGTGGTTTTGATTTGCATTTCCCTGATGATTAGCGATGTTGACTATCTTTGCATGTTCTTCTTGGCCATCTGTATTTCCTCTTTGGAAAAAATGTCTATTCAGTTCTTCTGCCCAGTTTTTTAATCAGGTTGTTTTTTTTGAGGTTGAGTTGTATGACCTGTTTATATATGTTAGATAGTAATCCCTTATCGATCATACCATTTGCAAATGTTTTCTCCCATTCAGTAGGTTGCTTTTAATTTTGTTGATGGTTTCCTTTGCTGTGCAAAAGCTTCTGAGTTTAACTAGGTCCCATTGTTTATTTTGCTTTTACCTCCTTTACTGTAAGAGTGGATCCAAAAAAATATTGTTGTGATTCATGTCATATTGTTATGCCTGTTTTCCTCAAGGAGTGTTATAGTGTCCAGTCTTATATTTAGTTCTTTAATTCATTTTGAGTTTATTTTTGTATATGGTGTTAGAAAATGTTCTAATTTCTTTTTTTTTACAGGTATCTGTCCAATTTTACCAGCATTACTTATTGAAGAGACTGTCTTTTGTCCATTGTATATTCTTGCCTCTTTTGTCATACATCAATTGATCAGAAGTTCATGGGTTTATTTCTGGAGTCTCTGTCCTGTTCCATTGCTCTGTGTGTCTGTTTTTGTGCCAGTACCATATTGTTTTTATTACTGTAGCTTTGTAGTATGGTCTTAGGGAGCCTGATTCCACCAGTTCCATTTTTCTTTCTCAAGATTATTTTGGCTATTTGGGGTCTTTTGTGTTTCCATACACATTTTAAAATGATTTGTTCTAGTTCTGTGAAAAATGCCATTGTTAATTTGATAGCGATTGCATTGAATCTGTAGATTGCCTTGGGTAGTGGAGTCATTGTAGCACTCTTGATTCTTCCAATCCAAGAACATGGCATATCTTTCCATCTGTTTGTGTCATCTTCAGTTTCTTTAATCAGCGTCTTATATAATAGTTTTCATAGTACATGTCTTTTGCCTCTTTAGGTAGGTTTATTCCTAAGTATTTTATTCTTTTTGATGTGATAGTAAATGGGATTCTTTCCTTAATTTCTCTTTTTGGTAGTTCAGTGTTAGTGTATAGTAATGCAACAGATTTCTGTATATAAGTGTTGTATCCTACAGCTTTACTGAATTCATTGAGGTCTAGTAGTTTTCTGCTGGCTTTTTCAGAATTTTCTATGTATAGTTTCATGTCATCTACAAACAGTGACAGTTTTACTTCTTCCTTTCCAATTTGGATTCTTTTTTTTTTTTCCCTGCAGTATGCGGGCCTCTCACTGCTGTGGCCTCTCCCGTTGCAGAGCACAGGCTCTGGACGCGCAGGCTCAGCGTCCATGGCTCACGGGCCCAGCCGCTACGCGGCACGTGGGATTCCTCCCAGACCAGGGCATGAACCCATGTCCCCTGCATCGGCGGGCAGACTCTCACCCACTGCGCCACCAGGGAAGCCCTGGATCCTTTTTATTTCTTTTTCTTTGCTGTGGCTAGGACTTCCAAAGCTATGTTGAATAAAAGTGGCAAGAGTGGGCATCCTTGTCTTGCTCCTGATCTTGGAGGAAATGCTTTTAACTTCTCACTGTTGAGTATGGTGTTAGTTGTGGGTTTGTCATGTATGGCCTTCATTATGTTGAGGTATAGTTCCTTGATGCTTGCTTTCTGGAGATTTATCATCAAAAATGAATGTTGAATTTTTTTTTTTTTTTTTTTTTTTGCAGTACGCGGGCCTCTCACTGTTGTGGCCCCTCCCGCTGCGGAGCACAGGCTCCGGACATGCAGGCTCAGCAGCCATGGCTCACGGGCCCAGCCGCCCCGCGGCATGTGGGATCTTCCCAGACCGGGGCATGAACCCGTGTCCCCTGCATCGGCAGGCGGACTCTCAACCACTGCGCCACCAGGGGAGCCCTGTGAGTGTTGAATTTTCAGAAAAGTTTTTTCTGCATCTATAAATATGATCATATGGTTTTTATTCTTCATTTTGTTAATGTCAGTAATGCCATTTGCAGCAACATGGTTGGACCTGGAGATTATCAGAGTAACTGAAGTCAGAGAAATACAAATATCACATGATATCACTTATATGCGGAATCTAAAAAATGTAACAAATGAGCTTATTTACAAAACAGAAACAGACTCACAGATTTAGAGAACGAACTTATGGTTACCATGGGGGAAGAATGGGTGGAGGGATAGATTGGGAATTTGGGACTGACATGTACACACTGCTATATTTAAAATAGATAACCAACAAAGGACCTACTGTATAGCAAAGGGAACTCTGCTCAATACTCTGTAATAAGCTAAGTGGGAAAAGAACTTGAAAAAGAATGGATACACGTATATGTATAACTGAATCACTTTGTTGTACACCTGAAACTAACACAACATTGTTAATCAATTATACTTCAATATAAAATACAAAAAATCCTAGTTACACCCTTAAGAAAAAAAAGAATGTTGAATTTTATCAAATCTTTTTCTGCATCTATTGAGATGATCATATGGTTTTTATTCTTCAATTTGTTAATGTAGTGTATCACATGGATTTCTGCAGATAATGAAAAATCCTCAATCCCTGGGATTGATCAATCCCACTTGATCATGGTCTATGATCCTTTTAATGTATTGTTGGATTCGGTGTGCCAGTATTTTGTTGAGGAGTTTTTCATCTATGTTCATCAGTGATATTGGCCTGTAATTTTCTTTTTTTGTGATATCTTTGTCTTATTTTGGTATTAGGGTGATGCTGGGCTCACAGAATGAGTTTGGACGTGTTCCTCCCTCTATAATTTTTTGAAATAGTTTCAGAAGGATAAGTGTTAACTCTTTTCTAAATGTTTGGTAGAATTCATTGGTGAAGTCATCTGATGCTGGACTTTTGTTTGTTGGGAGTTTTTAAATAACTGATTCAATTTGATTGAATTTCAGTACTGGTAATTGGACTGTTTATATTTTCTATTTCTTCCTGGTCCAGTCTTGATAGATCATACCTTTCTAAAAGTTTTCCCATTTCTTCTAGGTTGTCCATTTTATTTGCATATAGTTGTTTTGTAGCAGTCTTTTATGATCCTTTGTACTTCTGTTCCTGGTTGTAACTTTTCTTTTACATTTTTGATTTTATTGATTTGGGCCTTCTCCCTTTTTCTCTCGACGAGTCTTTCTAAAGGTTTATCAATTTTGTTTATCTTTGCAAAGAACCAACTTTTAGTTTCATTGATCTTTTCTATTTTTTTTTAGTCTCTAATTTTTTTTTTCTGCTCTGATCTTTACGATTTCTTTCCTTCTGCTAACTTTGGGTTTTGTTTGTTCTTCTTTCTCTAGTTGCTTTAGGTGTACAATTAGGCTCTTTGAGATTTTCTGTTTCCTGAGGTAGGCTTGTATTGCTATAAACTTCCCTCTTGGAACTGCTTTTGCAACATCCCATAGGTTTTGGGTTGTCAAGTTTTCGTTTGTCTCTAGGTATTCTTTTTTAATTTCCATTTTGATTTCTTCAGTGATCCATTGATTAGTTAGTAGCATATTGTTTAGCCTCCACACGTTTGTTTTTTGCATTTTTTTCTTGTAGTTGATTTCTAGTCCCATCGCGTTTTGGTCAGAAAGATGCTTGACATGATCACAACTTTTTAAAATTTACTAAGGTTTGTTTGTGGCCTAGGATGCGATCTATCCTACAGAATGTTCCATGTGCACTTGAAAAGAATGTATATTCTGAAGCTTTCAGATGGAATGCTCTCTCTATGTATCAATTAAGTCCATTTGTTCTAATCTGTTGTTGAAAGCTTGTTTTTCCTTATTGACTTTCTGTCTGGATGAACTGTGCATTGATGCAAGTGGGGCGTTAATGTCACCTACTCTTATTGTGTTACTGGCTGTCTCTCCCTTTAGGTCTCTTAATGTTTGCTTTATATATTTAGGTTCTCCTTCGTTGGGTACATAAATATTTATAAATGTTATATCTTCTTGGTATATCCCCTTTATCATTATGTAATGCCCGTCTTTGTCTCTTATTTCATTTTTTGGTTTCAAGTTGATTTTTTCTGATATAAGTATAGTTACTCCAGCTTTCTTTAGTATATTTTCATATTTTAATCCCCTTGTGACAGTGTTAAACGTGGCCCCCACTGTTCCGAATACATTTAACCATTTCATTAATCTCCTTTTATGTAGTGGCATAGTTAACCATTGCTCTGTAAAAATATTACTACAAATTTAGCAGCTTTAAACATCTTGTGTTTTACGACGTCCAAGTTTTTGTGGGTCAGAAGTCCTGACACAGGTTAGCTGGGCCCTCTGAGAAGCTTGAAATCAGGTGCAGTCTAGGGTTGACCATAGGGGTGGGGGTTCTTGACTGAATCTTGAGTAGGAAGAATCTACCTCCAAGCTCACTCAGGTGGTTGGAAAATTATTTTCTTTTAGGATTGAAAAATTCACTTTCTTGCTGACTTTTGGCTAGAAGTCACACTTAACTCCCACCCTGCAGTTCTTCATTATGTAGATCTGCTTTCTTACTCATTACATGGATTTGCTTCCTTCCTCAAAGTTAGCAAGGGAGATAGAAAGTACATCAAGATGGGTACTATGTCCTTATGAAATGAATTTTATGTGTATAAGTAATCATGCACATCCTGTCACCTTTCCTGTATTATACTGGTTAGAGGCTATCACAGGTCCCAGTGACATTCAAGGGTGAGGGGATCACACAGGAGTGTAAACAACAGGAGGCAGGGATTGTGGTGGTCTGCCACAGTTTCTACCATTATCTCTGTCTTGAGAAGATGTCTTTCTTGCTCCACTCATGGTCTGACACCCTGAACCAGTCTGCTGCCTCTCCCAATTTGTGTAGACTCTCTCCTCATCCTGCCATGCTCCAACAACCCCTTCCTGCTGCCCTCTCCTCTCCCCACAGGCACCTGGGTGTGGGCCGTGACATCTCTGTAATTCCACCTGCTGTGTAGGCATCCTTCTCAGCCTGCTTTGGCTCCTACACACCATACAAGGCAGATCACTTCTGAGGATACTCTTCTTACTCCACTTGGATTCGGGTAGCCTGTGCTGGGTTGTATCTCTGAGAAGATACCCTCCTCACTCTACTTGGGCTCGGACAAGCTGATGTGGTCCACTAAAGCTCCTCTCCAACGGGAGAAAGCTGATCTTGTTTGAAACAAATAACGTAGGTATAACTGAATCTTCTGGGAGGAGAAGGGAAAAGAGAAGGAGGCTGAGTTTCTGAATGGCTTCCCCACCATCTCCAAGCTAGAGTAGACTATATAACATGAGGAAGAAATAAATGTTTGTTGGTTTAAACCACGGACGCCTTAGAGTTGTGTGTTAATGTTAGCTTACTTAAGTCTGCTCCTTAGTATTCACATGAAATATAACATGTTCTAAACAGAATTATTCATTTCCGTATGCCAAACTTGTTCTCTCTAATGGCACCCTAACACTTTGGAATAAAATTCTAAATCCCAGGAGCACTTGCATGGTCTGGCCCTTTTCTAAGTGCTGGCCACTTTCTACCACTTTTCTTTCTGCTCATTGATAACTCTGGTTACTGGGGCTTCCTCTCTTTCCTCGGACACAGCCAGCATTACCCATTCTGTTTGTTTATCTCTCAGTTATCCATATACTTTATTTCCTCATGGCATTTAGGCCTCTGCTCAAGTAGCACTTCATTAAAATAGAAATCATTTCTCTCTCCCTTCTCTTCCCCTTCCTCTGCCTTACCTGTTCTCCACTGCTCATATCACTGCCTGTTATTACATTGTGTTTTCATTTACTGCCAGTTACACATGATAGTTCTCAATCCAAGACCCCCAGTGTCTACAAGAACAGTTTTCCTCGTGTCCATCCACTAAATACTTGATGAGTGAGGGAATAGGGTGGCAAATTAAAGCAATCGTCCTCCTTACGTCAAAAAGGCTTACTCTTCAATTAATTCCACAACTTTTATCAGGGGCATCTGTACGTGCAAAGTAGTGAATGATTAGAGAAATCCCAAGATTTATTAGAGAGCTTCTCTAACCACAAGGCATTCAAGATCTAATTGAGTAATATGAAAAATATTTAAATTCTAATAAGAATTTAAAATGCATATAGGTCAAGAAGGAAAAGAAGTTATGTCATGAGGCAGTATGTCATTGTTTTAATTGTTCCATTATGCAGGGCATAATTGCTATAATATTTTGAAGGAGGAACAGAGTACTTCAATTTGAAGTACTAAGGGAGATTTTATGGAGAAATTACAACTGAAAGAAAGCCTGAGAGATATTTATACAAAACAAACCCCAGGCACTTTTGCCCAATTACTTCACTGAAGAAGCTGTATTTTAATTTTTAAATTAACAAAACTCTAAGTTAGACTTGGTCACAGTCTCAAATCAAATGAAATTATTGCTCTCATTTTTCTTTTTCCCCCTGTCTTCGTCCTTGCACATATTCAGTCTTTACCTGTTTGTAGTGTTGTCATACATGGAAACATTTTTACTGATAATGTAATGCATATTTTCTACTATAAAATATGTTAATATTGATGTCACTTTAATGCATATTTTATGTCATTTCTCTTTTGAGTTTTTTCTCCTCCTCACTGTAACCCTTTCCCATAAAATAGGCTAAAAGCCTGGCATTTATCTTTCTACACAATTCTTCATGTTTATACAATTATATATAAGCATAAAGGGGATTGTATGAGTAAAGAATAAACAGTCATAATTGGATGGGTCACAAACTACAAACAACTATTCTTCCTATCACTGTCTTCAGGCATGTTCTATTAAATCTCCATTCCTCAACCTGCTGATATGTTAGAAAGGTGTTATAGGCTTTAGCACTTTTATTGTAAGAAAACTCAACTTTCAGATAGAAAACTTCGTCACATTTAAAACTTTCATCTTCCATAAATTTTAGGACTTTCTCAAGATAGTTCTGATGCTTTGTTCTAGGACCCAGTGAGAAAAGGAGGCGTGGTTTATTTACTTCTCTTTCCTCTTTTTCCTTTGCCTCTTTCATATCTTGGATTGCAATTATATACAATTTTCGTCTTCTGGAAATATTATCTATTTCTAGGACTTTCCTGATAATTACCCCTTTGGGGTTTTCTTTTGTATTGTGATACATAAATTCTTTCTGAGTAGATTGATATTTTCTGGATTAGAAGGTGGTTAGAGACTATCTCTTTTCTGCATGGCAGGTTGGAGGATTTTGGTTTTCTTTCTTTTTTAAAAAAATTTATATTGGAGCATAGTTGATTGACAGCGTTGTGTTAGTTTCTGCTGTACAGCAGAGTGAATCAGTTATACATACACGCCTTCTTTTTCAGATTCTTTTCCCATAGAGCTTATTACAGAATATTCAGTAGACTTCCCTGTGCTATACAGTAGGTCCTTATTAGTTATCTATTTTATATGTAGTAGTGGGTTTAAGTCAATCCCAATCTGCTAATTCATCACTTCCCCCCACATTTCCCCTCTTGTAACCGTAAGTTTGATTTCAAGATTTGTGAATTTGTTTCTGTTTTGTAAATAATTTCATTTGTATCGTTTTTTATTAGATTCCATGTATACGTGATATCATACAATATTTTTCTTTCTCTGTCTCACTTCACTTAGCCTGACAATATCCGTGTCCATCCATGTTGCTGCAAATGGCATTATTTTGTTCTTTTTTATAGCTGAGTAATATTTCATTGTATATACGTACCACATCTTCTTTATCCGTTCCTTTGTCAATAGACATTTAGGTTGTTTCCATGTCTTGGCTATTATAAATAGTGCTGCAGTGAATATTGGGGTGCATGTATCTTTTCAAATTATGGTTTTCTCCAGATATATGACCAGGAGTGGGATTGCAGGATGATATGGTAGTTCTATATTTAGTTTTTTAAGGAAACTAAATACTGTTCTCCACAGTGCTTACATTCCCACCAACAGTGTAGGGTGGTTCCCTTTCCTCCACACCATCTCCAGCATTTATTTTTTGTAGATTTTTTGATGATGGCCATTCTGACTAGTGTGAGGTGGTACCTCATTGTAGTTTTGATTTGCATTTCTCTAAAAATTAGTGATGCTGAGCATCTTTACTTGTGCCTCCTGGCCATCTGTATGTCTTCTTTAGAGAAATGTCTATTTAGGTCTTCTCCCCATGTTTTGATTGTGTTGTTTGGTTTTTTTTGTTGTTGAGTTGTATGAGCCGTTTGTACATTTTGGAAATTAAGCCCTTGTCAGTTACATCATTTGCAAATATATTCTCCCATTCCATAGGTTTTTTTTCGTTTTGTTTATGGTTTCCTGTGCTGTGCAAAAGCTTGTAAGTTTGATTAGGTCCCATTTGTTTATTTTTGTTTTTATTTCTATTGGCTTGGGAGACTGACCTAAGAATAGTAGCGTGGGTCTTACATACAGGCCTGGTCTGGTCTCCTGGGTTAGCTGTCTGCTACCATTGCTGTTGCCTTCTCTTTTGAGCTTGATGATGCTTATCTTAGTTGAAGCTGGGTGTCAGAAGCAGGGATTGAATTCCTTCAGATGGAGGGGCTTTTTTTACAATAAGAGATATGAATCCACGAATTTATGTCTTTCAGTTTGGCTGCATGTGGGTTAGTTTATAAGACCTGCTAAGGTTCTTCCCATCCTGGCTGCAAAGAATCTTTTATTTTATTTTCCTCCCAATAAGCAAAATCTCTCGGTTTTAATCCTTAAGGTTTTCATCTTCTGGGAGCTCACTGTAAAAGGAGTTAGTACCAGTTTTTTTAAGTGCCTCAATAAGATCCTGACAATAATGTAATATTTCCCTTGAACCAATGGGCTGATAATTTCCAAAAACATTGCTTTCCCCATAAAACCATTTTCTCAGGTGCCCAATGCGTTAAAGAATGCACATGTTGGAGCAACAGCAACTGGGAGCTGATGTGGGCTCAGAAACCCTCACTCCTTGGGGAGAGCCTCTGCAATTGTAATTATTCTTCTGTTGTGGGTTGCCCACCCGGGGCTGCGGGACTTGACTGTGTCTCTATATCTCGACTCTGCCCCTTCTACTTGTCTTGCTGTGGTTCCTTTTTTATATCTTTAGTTATAGCAGGTCTTTTCTGGTAGGTCCCAGTCTTTTTCATTGATGGTTGTTCCACACATAGTTGTGCTTTTCAAGTACCTGTGAGGTGAGGTGAGCTCAGAGTCTTTGTACTCCACCAGCGTGGCCAATGAGAAGTCTCCTCTTCACTTTTTTGGAAGAATTTGAGGATTGTTGGTAAGTCTTCTTTAAATGTTTGGTAGGACTCACTCATGACACTATCTGGTCTAGAATGTTTGCTGAAAAGTTTTTGATTACTGAGTCAATCTTTGTTATGGCGCTATTGAAATTTTCTCTTTTCTCTTGAGTCACTTTAGGTAATTTGTGTGTTTTAAGAAATTTTTCCACTTCTATGTTATCTAACTTGGCATACAATAATTTATAGTGTTTTCTTATAATAATTTTTATCTCTATAAAGTAGGTAATGTCTCTATTTTCTTTTTTCTTTTTTTTTTTTTTTTGCTGTACGCGGGCCTCTCACTGTTGTGGCCTCTCCCATTGTGGAGCACAGGCTCCGGACGCACAGGCTCAGCAGCCATGGCTCACGGGCCCAGCCGCTCCGCGGCATGTGGGATCTTCCCAGACTGGAGCACGAACCCGTGTCCCCTGCATTGGCAGGCGGACTCTCAACCACCGCACCACCAGGGAAGCCCTCTATTTTCATTTTGATTTAGTTATTTGAGTCTTTTCTAATATCATTGCCACGATAGCTGAAATTTAGTCAATTTTGTTGATCTTTTCAAAGAACCAACTTTTGGTTTCATTCTATTTTCTGTTTATTTTGTGTGTCTCCATTTTAATCTTTATTTTCTTTTTTTCTGCTAGCTTTGGTTTTAGCATGATCTTTTTCTAGTTATTTAAGTTATAAAATTTTGAGTTCTTTTTCCTTTTTCAAAGTAGGCACTTAACAGTGATAAAGTTTCCTTTGAATACCACTTTCACTGCATTGCATAAGTTTTGGGATGTTGTATGTTCGTTGTATATTCTAAGCATATTCTAATTTTCTGCCTGATTTCTTCTTTGACCTATTGATGATTTAAGAGTATTTTTAAAAGTTTTCACATATTTGTGAAATTTTGAGGTTTCCTTATGTTATTGGTTTCTAACTTCATCTTTTTGTGGTCTGAGATGATTCAATGTATGATATCTATCTTTTTACATCTGTTGGGACTTGTTTATGGTCTAACGTATTTTCCATTGTGGAGAATGTTCCACGTGAATTTACGAAAACAACGATTCTTCAGCAATTGGGTGGAGTCTTCTGTATTTGTCTGTTAAGCCTAGGTGTGTTGTTCAAATCTTCTGTTTCCTAACCTATCTGCTGTCTGGTTGATCAATTCATTATTGAAAGTGGGGAACTGAAGTCTTCAAATATTACTGTAGAACTGTCTGTTTCTAATTCTCTCAATTTTTGTTTCACCTATGTTGTAGATTTGTTGTTAGGTCTCTAAATGTTAATCACCGTTTTACCATTTTAATGAGTTGAAATTTTATTAACATATAATATGCTTCTTTGACTCCTGTAAACTTTTTGAATTAGGTCTATTTTGTCTGATATTAGTATAGCCAGCCCAGCTTTCTTTTGATTACACTTTGTGTGGAATATCATTTCCAACCTTTCTCTTTCAACTGCTTTGTGTCTTTGGTGAGACTACTCTTCTAGTCAGCATATAGTTGGATCATGATTTTTGTATCCATTCTGCTCATCTCAGTCATTTGATAGAGTATAATCCACTTACATTTAAAGTAATTACTGATGAGGAGAGACTTCTGCCATTTTTCATCATGTTTTATGGCTTAAAATTATTTTTTAAGTTTTTGTTTTTTTGAATTATAGTTGACTTAGAGTATTTTATTAGTTTCAAGGGCACACATAGTAATTCAATAATTTTATAATCTATTTAAAGTTATTACAAAATAATGGATATATTTCCCTGTGCTGTACAATATATCCTTCTTGTTTATTTTATACATAGTAGTTTGTGGATCTTATACCATACCCCTGTCTCATGCCTCCCTCCTTCTTTATCCCCCCTGGTAACCACTAGTTTGTTCTCTATTTGTAGGTCTTTTTGTTTTGCTATAAGGACTCATTTGTTTTATTTTCTAGATTCCACATATAAGTGATAAAATAAGAGTATTAGTCTTTCTCTTACTGACTTACTTCACTAAGCTTAGTGCCCTCCAAGTCCATCCATGTTGTTTCAAAAGGCAGAATTTCATTCTTTTTATGGCTGAGTAGTAGTCTATTGTGTATATATATACCACATCTTCTTTATCCATTAATCTGTTGGTGAACACCTGGGTTGCTTCTGTATCTTGGCTATTATAAATAATGCTGCTATAACATTGGAATGTATATATCTTCTCAAAATATTTTTTATTTTTATTTTCTCAGATATATACCCAGGAGTGGAATTGCTGGACCATATGGTAGTCCTATATTTAATTTTTTTGGGAACCTCCCTACTGTTTGCCATAGTGGCTGCACCAACTTAAATTCCCACCAACAGTGTACTAGGGTTTCCTTTTCTCCATATTCTTGCCAACACGTGTTATTTATAGACTTTTTGATGATAGCTATTCTGATGTGTGAGGTGAGATCTTCTGTGGTTTTGATTTGCATTTCTCTGATTAATGATATTGAGCATCTTTTCATTTGTCTGTTGGCCATCTGTATATCTTATTTGGAAAAATGTCTATTCAGGTCTTCTGCCAATTTTTAATTGGGCTGTCTGTTTTTGATCCATTGTATGATCTGTTTCTGTATTTTACATATTAACTCCTAAATGTCATATCATTTGCAGACTATATCTCCCATTCAGTGTGTTGTCTTTTTATTTTGTCGATGGTACCCTTTGCTGTGCAAAAGCTTTTAAGTTTAATTATGTCCCAGTTATTTATTTTTCTTTTATATCTTTTCCCTTAGGGGAAAGATCCAAAAAAATATTGCTATGGTATATGTCAGAGTGTTCTGCCTATGTTCTTTTCTAGGAGTTTATGGTTTCAGGTTTTACATTTAGTCTTTAATCCATTTTGACTTTGTATATATAGTGTCAGAGAATGTTCTAATTTCATTGTTTTACCTGTAGCTGTCCAGTTTTCCCAGCACCACTTATTGAAGAGAATTTCTCTTCTCCATTGGATATTCTTGCAGCCTTTTTCATAGATTGACTGTAAATGCATGGCTTTATTTCTAGCTCTCTATTTGGTTCCATTGATCTATGTGTCTGCCAGTACCATGCTGTTTTGATTGACATAGCTTTGTAATATAATCTGAAGTCAGGGAGTCTGATACCTCCAGCTTTGTTCTTTTTTCACAAGACTGCTTTGGCAATTGGGGGTCTTCTGTGGTTCTATATAAATTTTAGAGTTATTTTTCTGGTTCTATGAAAAATGTCATGGATATTTTGATAGGGATTGTATTAAATCTATAGACTGCTTTGGGTAATGTGGGCATTTTAACAATATTAAGTCTTTAAATCCAAGAACATGGTATATTTTTCCATTTCTTTCTATTATCTACAGTTTCCTTCATCCATGTTTTAGTTTTCAGCGTAAATTTCTTTCAACTGCTTGATTAAGTTTATTCCTAGGTATTTTATTCTTTTTGATGCAATTTTAAATGGATTGTTTATGTTTGTTTTATGCTCTCTCTTTCTGATTGTTCATTATTAGTGTGTAGAAAAGCAACAGATTTCTGTATATTAATCTTGTATCCTGTAACTTAACTGAATTTGTTTATTAGTTTTAATATATTTTCTTGGTGGAGATGTTAGAGTTTTCTATATATGGTGTCATGTCATCTGCAGATAGTGACAGTTTTACTTCTTCCTTTCCAATTAGGATGCCTTTTATTTCTTTTCCTTGTGTAATTGCTGTGGCTAGGATTTCCAATACCATGTTAAATAGAAGAAGTGGGAGTGGGCATACTTTTCTTGTCCCTGAATCTAGAGGAAGGACTTTCAGCTTTTTACTGTTGAGTATGATCTTCACATAAACTGTCTTTATTATGTTGAGATATGTTCACTCTATTTCAACTTTGGTAAGAGTTCTTTTAATCGTGAATGGATGTTGAATTTTGTCAAACAATTTTCCTGCATCTGTTGAGATGATCATGTGATTTTTATTCTTCTTTTTGTTAATGTAACATTATCACCTTAATTTTGCAAATATTTTACCATCCTTGCATCCCTGGAATAACCCATTTGATCATGGTGTATGATCCTTTTTATATATATTGGATTCAGTTTGCTAATATTTTGTTGAGGATTTTTGCACCTCTATTCATCAAAGACATTGCCCTGTGATTTCCATTTTTATAGTTTCTTTGTCTGGTTTTGGTATCAGGGTAATGACGGCCTCATAGAATGAATTTGGGAGTGTTCCCTCCTCTTCACTTTTTTTGGAATGGTTTGAGAAAGATAGATAGTCTATCCTTTATATGCTTGGTAGAATTTGCCTATGAGGCCATCCTGTTCTGACTTTCGTTTTCTAGGAGTTTGTTTTTTTAATTATAAATTCAAGTTCACTACAAGTGATGGTTCTATTCAGAAAGTCTCTTCCTTCCTGCTTCCATCTTGGCACACTGACACATTTCTACAAACATACAATTTCTTCTAAGTTCTGTGGAAACTTGGAGTCCATAAGAGAGTGGCATGATATATTCAAAGTGCCTAAAGAAAAAAACCTGTAACCTAGGATATTCTACCCAGCAAGATGATCATTTAGAATTCAAGGAGAGATCAAGAACTTCTTAGGCAACCAAGAACTAAAAGTTCTTCAGTACTAAACTGACACTAAAAGAAATGCTAAAGGGTCTTCTCTAAGTGGAAAAGATTATAACAAGACGTAGAGGAAATGTAAAATCCCACTAGTAAAGGAAAATATATTGTGAAGCCCAATTTGTTATCATATAACTGTGGTATTCTCATGATATTTTTTGTATTTTGTGGTATCAATTATATACTCCTGTTCATTTCTCTTTTTATATGGGTTTTCTCTTTTCTTCTTGATGAGCCTGGACAAAGGTTTACAATGTTCTTTATCTTTTCAAAGAACCAGCTCTTGGTTTCATCTTTTTAATTGCTTCTTTGGTCTCTATTTTATTTCCTCTCTAATATTTACTTCCTTCTTTCTGATGACTTTAGGCTTTTTGGTTTCTTCATGGACACACTGGTTTTGTTAGTGGCATGTTATTTATTCTCTACATGTTTGTGATTTTCCCATTTTTCTTCCTGTAATTGATTTCTTCCTGTAATGTTTGAAAACATTCTATGTGCATTTGAAAAAAAAAAGTGTACTCTGCTCTTTTTGGGTGGAATGTCCTGTTGATACCTATTAAGTCCAACTTGTCTGTTGTGTTGATTTTCTGTCTGGTTGATCTGTCCATTGATGTAAGTGTGGTATTAAAGTCTCCTACTATTATTGTATTGTTTTCATTTCTCCATTTATATCTGATAATATATGCTTTATATATTTATGTGCCCCTATATTGGGTATATATATGTTAAAAAGTGTAATATCTTTTCTTGTAATGATCCCTTTATTATATAATGTCCTTCTACTTTTGTTGTAGCCTTTGTTTTAAAGTCTATCTTGTCTGAGTATTGCTACCCCCAGCTCTCTTGTCATTTTCATTTGCATGCAATATCCTTTACCATCCTCTTTAATTTTAAAAGGACTCTTTTGTAAGCAGTGTATAGATAGGTTTTGTTAGTTTTTTCCAATCAGCCACCCTATATCTTCTGAGTGGAGCATTTAGTCCATTGACATTGAAAATTATTGATAGTTTTGTACTTATTGCCATTTATTACTCGTTTTCTGATTTTTTTTCCCATGTTCTTTTCTTCTTTTAGTTTCTTTGCACTGGTTTGAGGATTTTCTTCAGTGGTATGCTTGTGTTCCTTTCTTATTTTTGTGTGTCTATTGAAGGTTTTTGATACGTGTTTACTATGGGGTTCATATATCTTGACCTATGACTGTATTTGTTTTAAACATATATTCCTTCAAATTCAAACACATTCTGAAAGAGCTACATTTTTTTTACTCTTCTCCCTCACATTTTGCTTTTGATGTCATATTTTAATCTTCATGTTTGTCCCTTTCCTATTGTATTTTTACATGATTTGACAACTCTTTGTTTTTTAACCCTCATTTTAGCTTATTTAAGTGATTGATACTCAGCCTTTACAATACATTTTCCTTTACTAGTGGGATTTTACCTTTCCTCTACGTCTTGTTATAATCTTTTCCACTTAGGGAAGACCCTTTAGCATTTCTTTTAGTGTCAGTTTAGTATCGAAGAACTTCTAGTTCTTGCTTGCCTAAGAAGTTCTTTCTCTCTCCTTCAATTCTAAATGATAATCTTGCTGGGTAGAGTATCCTAGGTTACAGGTTTTTTTCTTTTGGCACTTTGAACATATCATGCCACTCTCTTGTGGCCCGCATGTTTCCACAGAAAAAGCAGTTGATAGCCTTAGGGGAGTTCCCATTTTATATGACTCTTTTTCTCTTTAGAATTATCTTTATCTTTTGCCTTTTTCATATTGATATGTCTTGGTGTGGGTCTCTTTGGGTTCAACTTGTTTGGACCCTCTGTTTTTCCAGTATCTAGATATCTGTTTCCTTCAGGTTTGGTCAGGTTTGGGAAACTTCCAGCCATAATTTCATTAAATACATTTTCAACCCCCTTCTCTGTCTTCTCCTTCTGGGATCCCTACATTGTGAATGTTGGTACACTTGATTTTACTCCAAAGATCTCTTTGTTTCAGTTATACATATACATTTTTTTCCTAATATTGTTTTCCATTATGATTTATCATAGGATATTGAACAACAATAGGACCTTGTTTATCCATTCTGTATATAAAAGTTTACATCTGCTAACCCCAACCTCCCACCCCATCCCTCCCTCACCCTCCCCCCTTGGCAACCACAAGTCTGTTCTCTGTGTCCATGATTCTGTTTCATAGATAGGTTCATTTGTGTCATATTTTAGATTCTACATATAAGTGATATCATATGGTATTTGTCTTCATCTGACTTACTTCACTTAGTATGATAATCTCTATTTGCATCCATGTTGCTGCAAATGGCATTATTTCATCCTTTTTTATAGCTGAGTAATATTCCATTGTGTGTGCATGTATGTGTGTATATATATATTTATATATGTAATGTATATATATTATACACACACACACACACCCCCCACGTCTTCTTTATCCATTCGTCTATCAGTGGACATTTAGGTTGTTTCTATGTCTTGGGTATTGTGAATAGCGCTCTGAACATTGGGGTGCGTGTATCTTTTTGAATCATAGTTTTGTCTGGATATATGCCCAGGAGTGGGATTGCTGGAACATATGGCAGTTCTGTTTTTGTTTTTCTGAGGAACCTCCATACTGATTTCCACAGTGGCTGCACCAACTTACATCCCACCAACAGTGAAGGAGGGTTCCCTTTCCTCCACACCCTGTCCAGCATTTGTTATTTGTACACTTTTTAATGCTGGCCATCCTGACTGGTGTGAGGTGGTACCTCATTGTAGTTTTGATTTGCATTTCTCTAGTAATTAGTGATGTTAGCATCTTTTCATGTGCCTATTGGCCATCTGTATTTCTTCCAAAGATGTCGTATTTAAACTGTTCTCATTTAAAATTTTTTTCTTTTTGCTGTTCTGATTGGGTGATTTCATTATTCTATCTTCCAGATTACTTAGGCATTGTTTAGCATGTAGTCACCTGTTCATTCCTTCTACTCTGTTTTCCATTTCAGTTATTGTATTCTTCAGTTCTGACATGCTCTTTTTAATTCTTTCTAGTTCCTTGTTAAAATTCTGTATTCATCTATTCTTTTCCTCACTTAGTTAGGATTCTTATTACTAATGCTTTGAATTCTTTATTTCTGTTTCATTTTTTTTTCAGATGTTTTTCTTGCTCTTTGAATTGGGACACCTTCTCTCTCTCCTCATTTGCTTAACTTTCTGTCTCTATGAATTTAGGTGAAACAGTTACCTATTGCAGTCTTGCAGGGATGTCCTTATATGGGGGCATTGCTATACAGCCTGCATGTGCCCAGTGGCTGTGGTGGGAGAGCCGGATTTGAAGTGAACACGTCACGTCTTCCCCCAGGGTATGCTGGCAGCTGTCACCTTGGTAGGAGGTGGGGCTGGAGATTGAGGGCTAGCACCAGAGCCAGGTATGAGGCAGGGCTTCTCTGCTCAGTGGCCATCCCCTCCCCATCAGCAGTGGGGATGGGTCTCAAGTCGCTGGAGTCTGAGTCAGCTCATTTCCCTCTAAGTGTGTGCTCTTCTCCCTCCCAGCACTAGCACCCTTGCCCCAGAGGGGAACAGGGCTGGAACAAGAGGGGCTGGCATGGGCACTTGGTATGGTCCTGGGCATGGGCTGTGGAGGTACAGCTGCTGTCAGAGATACAGACTGCCTCGGATGCCCGTGTAAGCACCAGCAATGGCCGCCCCTGCCCAGCTCAGCCACTGCTTTGGGTTTGAGCCAACTCAGCATCTCATGGCTGAAATCTTTGCTCCGTTGTGGCAGCTCTCGCTCCAGTGTGGAGCCGTTACATGAAGTAAGTGGGGCTGGACTGTTTGCTTGGCTCAGGCTGGGGCATGTGCTGGGGCGGTAACAAGAAACCAGTCAGCTGCCCATGTGGTTTCAACTGCCCTCGTGCCCTGCCTTGGGGGCAAGCAAGCATTTGTGTGCTTCTCACCAGCAGAGTGAGAAGGGCTCGCCAGGGCTCCCCACAGCCCTCTCTGTAGTCCCACTGGCCCTCCAGCAAGTCAAGGGGCCTCGTCTTCCCTTATTTGGACCTCAGGGCTGGGGTGCCCAATATATGGCTCTAACTGCTCACTCCCCAGGGTGGATCTCTGCTCATGTAATCTCCATTTTCCTCTGTGTCCCCTTCAAGGGCACAGGTCCTGACCTGATGGTTTCTCTTCCCATCCTACCTGAATCTGCGTGGATTCTTCTTGCAGCCTTGGTGGTACAGGAATCTTTCTGCCAGTCTCCAGGTTTCAGCGAGAATTGTTCCACGTGTAGATGCATTTGTGATGTGTTTTGGGGGAGGTGAGTTCTGTATCTTCCTACTCTGCCACCTTGATTCTGCCACCTCAGTTTTGTAGCTTTCCCCCCCCTCATTCCCTCTATTACTGCGTTTTGTTTTAGGTTAATCTTCTTGTAGTGAAACTTTGATTCCCTTGATTTCCTATTACACAATATTCTATAGATGTCTTCTCTGTGGTTACCATGGGGATTACAATTAACATCCTAATGTTAAAACAATCCAATCTGAATTTGTATCAACTTAATTTCAATAGCATAAAAAAAAGTCTCTGCTCCTATACCTCTCTGTCCCTTCTGCCCACCCCGCTACCTTTCTGTTACTTATACCATGGATTATATCTTTACACCTTGTGTTCACAATAACATAGATTCGTAATTGTTTGTCTCCTAAATTATGTAGATAGTAAAAAATAGTTACATATCAAAATTACAATAATGCTAAATGTTATACTTTTGCATGAATTTACTTTTTTTTTAACTTTTAAAAAATGACAAATGTGAACATATTTATTTTTATGTAGGTACATAAAATAATTCATTTCTACGCTGTTTTGTTAGAGCTTAATATTAGGGATAATTGTTTTTAGACCTCCTACTTCATCTCCCACTTGAAATCCATGCCATTCCAGGAAAATTTATTACAATGATGTGAATACATGGGTGGGCTGTGTATGTCTATGGACACTGGTATTTCTTCTTTTGATTAATAACCTCTTCGATAACTCAATTTATTGGGAAACAATAGCGCTTTTAAACCGTTGAAATTCTTCATGACTGCTGCATGGAGAGAGTTCTGGGCTTTTGCTTTTTAATGTTTCCTGTATCCTTCACGGCTTCTCTCATCTGTTTACCTCCCTTTCCCTTTCTTCCCCTTTCTGTTGTTGATTTGCCCTCTCTATCACCCCCTTTTAATTATCATTAACGTCTTTAGAATTCCTTTATTCATTAAAGATACATCTGCTGCTTTTCTGGCATTCCTAATTTCTAGTATTTCGCAGGTTGGCATCTTCGCAGTAAGCATTATCTGTATATTAACACTGGGACCATGATAGGAGAAGAAAATATGTACTCTCAAAATTATCTGGACTACTTTCACTTGCGTGGGTAGTAGCATTTGTACTGAATCGTCGGCGACAAAAATACAGGGACTTGGAGCCAGCGACTGTGGCAGCTGTGCACACCCTCTGGCACCAGGCAGAAGTTTTGGGGCCTTTCCGTAAGTAGGAATTGCAGGCTTCATCTACTGCTCCACATTTGTCTGATTCCATTCCTGAGGCGGCTGGGCTGCGCTGCAGCCGCCTTCCTGCTGGGGACCTTGTTCTCCCTGGTCTGCCGGAGTCCGCGAGCTCCGCCGCCCGACTTCGCCGCCGCCTGGAGACGGCTGGCCGCGGCCGCCCGCCGCCCGCCGCCCGCCGCCCGCCGCCCGCCGGAGGTGAGTACGGGTCTCCCCGCCGCCGCCGCCGCGTGCGCCCCGCATGAATTTACTTTTAATGGAGATTTTTAATTCTTTGTAAGGCTTGAAATGACTATCTGGTTTTCTTTCATCTTAACCTGAAAGACTACTTTTAGCATTTCTCCCAAGCCAGATCTAGTTGCAATAAACTCCCTCAGCTTTTGTTTTTCTTCCTCATTTTTGAAGGACAGTTTTGCTGGATATGTAATTCGAACTTCACGATTTTTTCTTTGAGCACTTTGAATATATCAGCCCATTGCCTTTTGGTCTCCAAGGCTTTTCATGAGAAATTGACTGAAAGTTGTTGATGATCCTTTGTATATGAGGAGTCACCTTTCTCTTGCTGCTTTCAGGGTCCTCCTTGTCTTTTAATAGTTTGATTATCATGTGTCTTTGTTTGGATCTCTTTGAGTTTAACGTACTTGGAGTTCATTGAGCTTCTGGGACTTTTAGATTCATGTATTTCTTCAAATTTAGTAAGTTTTCAGTCATTTCTGCAAATGTTTTCTCTGCTCTTCTTCTGGAATTCTCACAATGGCAAATGTTGATCTGTTTGATGATGTCCCACAGATTGCTTAGGCTCTGTTCACTTTTCTTGGTTCTTTCTTTTTTTTCTATTTGTGCAACTCAATAATTTTCAATGTTATATCTTCATGTTTGCAGATTCCTTCTTCTGCCTGTCAAATCTCTATTGCATTTTTAACTTAAATTATTGGACTTTTAAGCTCCAGAATTTATTTCTGGTTCTTTTTGTAATTTTATCTCTTTATTGGTATTCTCACTTCCTCCATGCATGATTTTCCTGCCAATGTCTTCTTTTAGCTATTTAAGAATTTGTAAGACAGCTGTCTTCAAGTCTTTGTCCATGAAGTCTGATGTTGAGTTTCCTAAGGTATGTTGTCTATCCACTTCTTTTGTTCCTTTAAATAAGCCATACTTTTCTGTTTCCTGGCATACCCTGCGATTTTTCTGTTGAAAATTTACATTTGAATCATATTTAATATGGTAATATGAAAATCAAATTATCCCCCTCTCACGGAGGAGAATTGCTGTTTGGTTTGATTGTTGTAGTGTGTCTTCTGCTGGTAATCAGCTTGAGGTGAAAGCTTAAGGTCTTAGTTCTTTTCTGAGCCTGTCTCTCTCCTCGGGCATGTGCGATGGCTTTCTAAATTCCCGTATATTCCCTGCTCTTTTTGAATGTCCAAGAAAAATCCAGACGTGGTTTCTTTAAATTTTCTGGAGCCTCTTTAGCTGGTCAGGTGAAACAGTGAGGGCCAGCCTCTGTATTGTATCTTGGTGATCAGAAGCATCTATCAATCAGCAGTCAGAACTCCTAACCCCAGTATTTGGAGGACAAGGCCCTAATTGCCCATCTTGGCTCCAACAAGCCGTGTCTGAAACACAGGCTGCCCTCCCCACCGCTGCTTGGCGCAGGGCTCAGGGATGTGGGATAGAGAGCCACTACCATCTTGAAGACAAAAATCAACCAATATTAACTGTAACTTACCAGCCAGGCTTTCTCCTGGAAGCAGCAAGTATTCAAATAGAGTCCAGTGTTGCAGGATAGTCACTTCAGCCATTTTGTGCCATAAAATTATTTTCTAGGTGGAGAAACAGGTTCCTGGCACTTGCTTCTCTACCGTATTCCCTAATGTTACTCTTGCGCCCTGATAGTTTTCCTAGAGTTGTGTAATAATAGTTTAATCATTCAGTGAGTGACGGCCATTAATTTTAAGGTTATATAGACTAGGAAACAAACTAATGTTGCTCCTCCACTTTCAATTTAAAAACATATACATTATTGTAATGTCAACATAGGAAATGAATGATGTAGTCATTGAATTTAAGTAAGAAAAAGTGCAAAAATATTTTCAGCATTTCTGCTTGGATTCATCTATTTAATACCAAGACATTTTTACTTTCCTTTATTTAGGGTTTTGTAGAGAGGAAAGTATTACTGTTCATTTGCATATAGAGAATGCTCTCTACAACCTGGAAGAAAGCAACTAAATTTATAACATGTAGGGGAATATCTGTCCATGTTGGCCCTTCCCTTTACATGGAATGGAACAAACCTGCAAGAGTTTAAGGATTTGCCTAGATTGGCATGACAAATGGTTGTACCACTTACTAAAGATAAATTGTTAGAGAACCTCCAAATTTTATGGATAAAATAAATTGAGGCTCGAAGAAGATACAGAGCGTGAATCCCAGGAGGTGTTTTCACCAGTTCACCTTCAGAAACGCAAGAAACACTGGGAAACGTAATGTCAAATCGCATAAATATAATATTACACTTACTGTCATAAAAATATGCTAAGATGAAAAGCAGCTACCAAATATAAACGTCTGCATATTTTTCCTAAAGAAATCGTATTTTCAATAGATACTAAATATTTATAAACATTAAGCTAAATATAATTTTAAACTATGATAGTTTGCTGCAACGTTTTTGCCTCCTGAGATTTTAAACATTAAGAGAGTTTGCATTTACAAGGCTATTTTTGAAATCTCTAAAGGACCATATGTATTATGATCCACAGGTTGCCATGGAAATAACGTATTCAAAACAACAAAAACAATAATGAGTTATCTATAATGTATTCACAAGTCTTGCATAATTATCACATTTTATTTCCATGCTTTTAGTAATGTCATATTTCCTTCTAAAAATTTTTTTTTTATCTCCTGGGTTATTTTTTGTTATTAACATACTAAATCTGGGTCTCTGGCTAACTGCTCTTTCTGATTTTGTGTTCCTTTTTTAGTTGATTCTATATAAGAAAGAGTTATGTTCCAGGGGAGGGAAGGAAATTTTGCAACTGCAGCTTATTTTATCCATAAAATTCGGAGGTTCTCTAACAATTTGTCTTTAGTAAGTGGTACAACCACTTGTCATGCCAATCTAGGCAAATCCTTAAACTCTTGCATCTATGGAAACTGAATTTAAGAATGTAAATTATTGGTAGCTGTCATTAATAGTCATATATATTCTTTACATGGACTGGAGTGCCTTTACAACTGTTTTTTAATCACAGAGTTTCCCAAGTAAGGAAATGCTTCAGAAATCATTACTTCACGTTTTGATACAGCTTTGACACTCATTTCTAGGTAAGTGAACTAATGCAATAATCACACGCCTGGCTTTTAATTCCTCAGGTCTTCTAATCCAGCACCTAAACGTGCTTTGTCCTATCTGAAAATATCTGGCACATGTATGTTTGTGTATTATATACATTAATATTCATACATATTTAAATTATATAAAATTATACTATAAATGGCAGCAGAAAAATGGTAAAGAGAATGACTTGGTTTAAATGATTCTGTGGCTAATTGATCATTGGAGTGAAATTCATGAGCCAACTGCTGAAAAAGTGACTTACTCTGTATGAGAGGAAGTACTCCAGTTGAGATGACCTCAATGTAGCCATGAGTCACCGTGATGCAGGGTAAGGAGGCTTCACTGCTTCTGCAGACCCCAGCTCAGTCACAGGTCAGGGCTGATTGAGGACACCTTTGATTGATGGGTGGGCTACCTCCCTCTACGGAAGCCTCATGCAGAGTCTCCTTCCCCAAGTGCACCTGTGGAAATTTTCTAGGGTAGCGAGGCTTTTAGGAAAATAAAATAGCCAGAAATATATGAAGGATTAGTAGACACCAGATCTGAATCTGCATGGCCTGAATTTGAGTGGCAGCAGGTTACAGCATTCATCTTTAAAAGTATTTAGATGAAGTGTCTTAGAATATTAGGTGACAACTAAATTTTAAACTTAGTTCCTATTCAAATAATATCAATCATTCCATCCACTTACATTTTTAAAATGAACACATACTCACAAGTATAGCCTATAAATTGGATCATATGGTTATATGTACACAAACTGAATCAAAATGTTATATTTTATTAACGGGAATTCATTTTGTTAGCTCTGTCAAAATATACTTTTCAGAAAATTAAAAACAGGGCTTCTGGATTCTTCCTTGGATGTAGAGAGCTAGAGGGAGCCTCTTGCCCACACTAAAAACAAGGGAAAAAACACTTCTAAAAATGATAACTTTCTGTGAACCCATCAGAGAGCAGATACCTCAGGACGTTAAATGCTTTAGATGCGAGCATTAGATGCTTTCCCAGTTTTTTAAACCCTATTTAGCAATTATTACTTGCACAGCTCTCTTAAGCAAAAACCCCTCAGGTTAGGAGGTGTAAACACATCTTCTGAGCAGCAATATCTAAATGAAAACCTAATATATTGCTACCACTCATAGTGTGATGCCAGCCTCAGCAAATGACTGACTTTTGTATTTTCTTTAGTTGCAAGTGCAGAGAAAATCCTTATTAATGCAGACAAAGAGTTACAAATACTGCTAACTTCTCTCCCTCTCCGTACATCCCTCTCCCCCTTTATCCATTGCCCTATCTCCCTGTCTTTCTATATCTTTCTCTTTCTGTTTCCTTCCTTCCCAGTTCTCTATAAGATTTCAAAATACGCGTCAATGCCCTTAATTTGGAAATTTGATGGACAATATAGTCAGCTGTCTTTCCTTCCTTCATTTTTACCTTTCAATAGTAGAATCCCTAGCTATCAAATAATGGCTGCTATTGACTTTTCCATCAGCTGAAAGTTAGGTGAGAATGTTGAGATTTTACTGTTAGAACTACTGCATGGTACTATCATCTGATAACACACTATTTTGCAACTGCAGATTTTGTTTTGAGGAGAGCACTTCCTAAAATGTATTAATACGTATGGGTGTTGAGTGTGTGCTTACATCAGTGTACGTGCTTGTACAATTTTCACTCAGCAGATTTGCTGAATTTTTAAAAAGACAAGTTCCAAATCCCTCCCTCCAAAGTCAAGGACACACTTATAAGGTGTTCACAGATATGCACTAAGATGGGTTTATTCTGAGGTCTAACCGACAGGTTAATTAGTATGTGTCACTTAGTCTCCAACTGGTCTATTTTCTTAAATGTTAATTGATATAATTTAATTTCATCTGAAATGCAAGTGAAATGTTTGTGGAACATGATGCATTTCTGTTGAATTTTGTGGTTTGGGGCAATACCATTTCAGGTCACCAGTCTTTCTGCCTTTTAAATTCGTGAGCAAAACATGGCCTAGATAAAGGGAATTTCCCAAGGGACTGAAAGATTGGTCAAGATGGGTTTGATTGGGAAGTAATCATGAGGGAAATTAAAAACTAATTGGTTCTCAAATTAGACTTTAAAATAAACTACAAAAGAGGGACTACCTTTAAGGAAAGTTTCAGTTAACCTTTCACATAAATACGTATTTTTTCCTTAACAGTTATTTCAAGCTTCTTAACAGATTTTACCTTTCTTTCAAGCTATCAAAGCTATCAAAGTATCCTAATTATTTGATTCTCTCAGGATCTGTCCAAGATGAACACAGTAATACTTTCCCGTGGCTCATATTAAAATTAAAGTTACACAGAGGAGTGACGTCACAAGACTTTGCTCCCCTCCCAAGAACAGCAACTAACAACTCTTCATGGACAAGACCCCACCGTGAAACCCTAGAACAGGGGGTGCAGCTGCACCACAGACACACCATAGGAAGGTAAGAGAAACAGCTACACTCTGACAGCACTGCACACAGAGGGCTCGGTGTGGGGAGAGAGCCCGGGGGGACATCCAGACCCCAGCACGGTGGCTGCTTCTCAGGAGCCCCACTCTGGTCCTGCCTCACCAGGATCATGGGGAGTCTGCAGGCTTCGCCCCAGGAATCGTATAGGGACAGAGAAGGGGGAGGGGCTTGCAGCACCAGCCCTGGGACCTGGACAGACCAGGTTCCTGCCTGCAGAGCCCAAGTCAAAGTCCCACCCAGAGCCTTTGCTCACCTGCAGGTCCAAGAAGGTGCCGTCTGGCTGGGGACTCGTTGGGGGCAGGTCTGCCTGATACGCAAACTCAGACAAAGAGCTTAGTAGACCTGGAGCCTGGTCTGCCCCTCTGACCAAGCAGAGGGGAGCTGCGTCATAACCCACCCACGGCTGAGTGTGGCTCCAGCATGGACCAACCTGGAAGCTGCCCTGCCCAGTAGCACTGGAGCAGAGCCAGGGAAGGTGGGGAATGATTCCCCTCAAGTCCAGACCCCAAACAAAGAGCCTTTCTGTCCTTGGAGCTATTTCTCCAGACAACCCAGGCAGGGGAGCTAGGCTGAAGCCCCCAACCTGCTGAGCGTAGCTCCTAGCCCCTCCGAGGAGAAAGCCTTACCTGAGCTCCTGGGAATCCGTGTAGCCCATCCTGAAGCTGCAATTACAGTGGCACTGGGGCAGAGCCCTGCCAGTGGCCCTGCATCTGCAGTTAGGATGTTGGTCCGTCAAGCCAGGGAATTTGGTGCACAATTCTGCCTAATTTGATCCCCACACAAGAGACTTGGGTGATCTTGGGGCCTATCTAGGGGCCCCTCCAGGGCAGAAAAACTATTCATATCCCTGTCCACTGCTCAAGAGCACACGGGAAGCTGTGCAGTCCAACTGTTACAGAGTCCAAGCAGACTGGGATGATAGTGGACTGGTGTCCCAAAGAACCCTCTTACCTGAGTTAGAATTCAGGCTGCTTCTACACTGAAAGGGGAGGAGGTGTGGCTGGTTACTTCTTGGTTTCAGAATCCTTTGTTCTTGCAGCTGTCCGTGTAGGTCAGGTCACAATGCTCCTGTAAAATGCCAACAAGACAATTGTTATTTTCTGTTCTGCAATATTTTAGCTCTGTATGGATGGAGAAGTGTTATACTTTTAAAGGTCAGAGCCTTGAGAGTGGGCCAATCTGTATATTTCAGGCTACAGGCAATATTCTTTTATGAAGGTGCAGAGCCAGCATGACTAAGCACAAGGGACAGAGCACAAAGGTTATCGTTAAAGGAATAGATCCAATAGGGAGTCAGGTTTGTTCTTCTGTTACACGTCCCACAGCCCTGCTTACAGTAGCACGTGAATGGAGACACAGCCCATGGCTTTCCCTAACTGCAGGCAAGACTATGGCCCCACCTGGTCTGGATATTCTGTGCACAGACTTGCCTGATACAGGTTCGCAGACAACCAGCCATGTAGGCTCTGGGGCCCACTCTGCTGCCCAACCAGGGCAGGGAAGCTAATTCACAGCACTGCCTACCTGGGAATATAGTACCCAGTTTCCACTGTTGAGGAAGCCTGACAAGAGAACTCAGGAAAGCACAGACCCCATCCCACAGCATCTCTTGGGAAGCAAACTTATCCAACTGTTATCAGCCAGTGGCACCTTCTCTCCAACCTCACAGTTCAGATAGTTGCCTCACCTAAAACACACCCTGACAGCAAGCCCCATCTGCCCAAGGACAATATCACCTGACATGTTTAGAATCCCAAGATGAACAGACTGGTGAAGAACTCTCTGCCAAAGTGAACCTGTAAAGTCTGGAAGAGGAGACCACCTACTCAAATGTGCAGATACCAACATAAGGAATCAAGGATCATGAAAAATCAGGTGAACAAGACACCACCCTGAAAAAATCATAAATTTCCAATAAGTGACCCTAAAGACATGGAGAACTATAAGCTGTTAGGCAAAAACTTCAGATAATCCTCTTAAAGAAGTTCAGTGAACTACAACAACACACAGACAACTAAGCAAAATAAGGAAAACAATGCGTGAACAAAATGAGAAGTTCAACAATAGAAAACAGAAATCGTCAAGAAACAAATTCAAGAGCTCAATAATGCAGTGACTGGAATAAAGAATTCAATAGAGAGCTTCCACAGCAGACTTAACCAGGCAGAAGAATCAGTGACCCTGAAGACAGAGCAGCGAAAATAAAAAAATGAAAAAGGATAAAGAAGGTCTAAAGCACTTACGGGACGCCATCAAAAGAAAAAAGAAAATATTTGCATTGAGGGACTCCCAGAAGGAGAAGAGAAAGAGAAAGGGACAGAAAGTATATTTAAAGCAAAAATGGCTGAAAACTTCCCAATCCTGGGAAGAGAACTGGATGTCTGGATCTATGAGGCCCAAAAGATACCAAATAGGTTGAACATGAATAGGGAAGGCAAAGACAAATTTAATTATGTCAAAATGAAAGCCAAAGGAAAAAAATTAAAGCAGCAAGAGAAAATAGACAAGTTGCATACAAGGGAACTCCCGTAAGACTACTGACGGATTTCTCAACAGTAAATGTTCAGGTCAGGAGAGAATGGGATGATATATTCAAAATACTGAGAATAAAAACCTGTCAGCCAAGAACACTACAGCTGGCAAAGCTATCCTTCAGAAATGAAGGAGAGGTAAGAGTTTCTCAATAGAAGTTGAGGGCATTCATTACCAGTAGACCTGTCTTGCAAGAAGTTCTAAAGAGAGTTGAGTGGAAGTAAAAGGACAGTAGTTAACAATGTAAAAACATATGAAGATTGTACAAAACCCACTGGTAATGGTAAATATGTAGTCAAAGTCAGAGTCTCTAATATGGTAATGGTGGGGTGTAATTCACTTACAACTTGAGTTTAAAAGCTAAAAAACGATGTGTTAAACATAACCATAACTATAATAATCTCTTATTGGATACACAACATAAAATATGTGAACTGTAACATCAATAACCTAAAATGAGGAGAGGAGAAATAAAAGTGTAAAGTTTAGGAATGTTATGAAAGTTCTTACCAGTATAAAAGTGGATGCTATGGTTTTAAGATACTTTATGTAAGCCTCATGGTAACAACAAAGGAAAAACCTGTAGTAGGTGCACAAAAGATAATAAATTTGAAGCATACTGAAACAAAAAGTCATCAAATTACAAAAGAAGATAGCAAAGTAAGATGCAGGGAATGATAAGTCTACAAAACAATTAACAAAATAGTAATAGTAAATTTTTACCTATCATTAATTGTTTTAAATGCATTAAATTCTCCAACCAGAAGACATAGATTGTTTGACTGGATTAAAATCAAACAATGACAAGATCCAATGATACGCTGACTTCAAGAGACTCACTTTACCTTGAAAGACACACACAGACCATGAGTGCAGTGATGGAAATGGACAGCTCAGGCAAGGATAACCAAAAGAAAACAAAAAAAAAAAAAACCCAACGGCCAAACAAACAAGGGTTGGCTATACTTAAAGACAAACTTTAAACTAGAAATGGTAAAAAGAGAAGGTCATCATTATTATGGTAAAGGGATCATCAATCCATCAAGAAGATTTAACAAATGGGAAATTTTAATTGGAGCACAAAAAAAAACGTAACATAAAGCAACTACTAATGGAATAAAAGGAGAAACAAACAGCAATAGAATAATAGTTGGGGACTTTAATACACCAACTCAGCAATGGGTAGATCACCCAGACAGAGAATCAATAAGGAAGCAGTTGATTTGAACAACAATATACACCAAATGGATCTACAGACATACAGAACACTCTATTCAACAAAATCAGAATACATACACTTCTCAATTCCACATAAAACATATTGTAGGATAGATCATTTATTTGGCCATAAAACAAGTCTTTCAAATTCAAGAGGGTTGAAGTTATACCAGGTATCTTCTCTGACCACAATGGAATAAAACTAAAAATGAGGAAAACTGGAAAACTCCCAAATATGTGGAAATTAAACAACACTAGCCTGAACACCCAGTGGATCAAAGAAAAAATTAAAGGGGAAACTAAAAACTATTTTGAATTAAACAAATATGGAAACACAACATAACAAAACTCATGGCATGTAATGAAAGCAGTTTAACAGGAAGTCCATAGTGATAAAAATATATCAAGAAAATAAAAAGATCCTAAAACTAGGCAAAAAAGAACAAACTA
Source organism: Leucopleurus acutus (assembly GCF_964270905.1). Taxonomy (NCBI): domain Eukaryota; kingdom Metazoa; phylum Chordata; class Mammalia; order Artiodactyla; family Delphinidae; genus Leucopleurus; species Leucopleurus acutus. The sequence goes on along the minus strand of NC_139150.1, from coordinate 114,905,527 downwards.
ATCCTCAATTAATAAATGGAAATAATAAAGAGCATAAATAAATGAAATAGAGAAAAGGAATATAATAGAAAAAATTTATACAACTAAAAGTTGGTTCTTTGAAATGATAAGCAAAATTACCATTTTGCTAGACTAAAAAAGGGAAAAAAAGAGAGAGGACTCAAATCAGCAAAATTTTACGTGTAAGAGGAGACATTACAACTGCTAGTACAGAAATACAAAGGATCATAACAGGCTACTATGAACGACTACATGCCAACAAACTGGTCAGCCGAGAAGAAATGGATGAATTCTTAGAAACTTATCACATACCAAGACTGAAGTGAAGAAATGGGAAATCTGAAGAGACCAATTACTAGTAAGCCTGAGTGAGCAGGCTTACTAGTAATCAAAATCTCCCAATGAAGAAAGCCCAGGACCAGATGGCTTCACTGGTGAGTTTTACCAAACATTTAAGGAAGAATGAATGCCAGTCCTTCTCAAACTTTTCCAATAAATCTAAGAGGAGGGAACATTCCCAAATTCATTTGAAGAGGCCAGCATTACCCTGATACTAAAACCAGAAAAGGACAAACAAGAAAACTACAGGTCAATATTCCTAATGAGTATAGATGCAAAATTTCTCAATAAAATACTAGCAATCTGAATTCAGCAGCATGAAAAGGATCATTCACCATAATCACATAGGATTTATCTCTGGGATGCAAGGATGGTTTAATATATGCAAAACAAAAGTGATACACCACAAGGAGTAAAAGATAAAAATCACTTCAATAGATGCAGAAAAAAAATTTGCCAAAATTCAATATCCATTCATGATGACAAGCCCACTAGTAACAATATATACTCTGTAGTGAAAAGTTGAAATCTTTTCCTCTAAGATCAGGAACAAGAAGGGGTGCCCACTCTCAGCACTTCTATTCAAAATAATACTGGAAGTCCTTAGCCAGAGCTCTCAGGCAAGAAAAACAAATACCAGAATTGGAAAGGAAGAGGAAAACCTGTATCTATTTGAGGATGACATGATTTTATATAGAGAAAAATGTAAACATAATCAAAAAGTATTAGATCTCATCAATGACTTCACTAAAGTTGCACAATACAGCATTAACATATAAAAACCAGTAGAGTTTCTATACACTAACAAAAAATTATCTGAGAAAGAAATAAGAAAATAATCCCATTTACAATACATAAAAACAAATGCTTAGGAAAAACTTTGACCAAGGAAATAAAAGATCTGAACACTGAAAATTACAAGACATTGATTAAATTAAGGAAGACACAAATCAGTGGAAAGATATCCCATGTTCATGGACTGGAAGAATTAATATTGTTGAAATATCCACACTACCCAAAGCCATCTATAGATCCAAAGAAATCTCTATTAATATTCCAATAGTATGGAATTGTATGGAATTTTATTCACAATAGTAATAAAAACAATCCTAAAATTTGTGTGGAACCACAGAAGACTGCAGAGCCAGAGCAGTCTTAAAAACAAAGTGGGAGGTATCACACGTCTCCTGATTTTCGAGCTATACTGTAAAGCTATAATAATCAGAACAACATGGTACTGGCATAAAAAGAGATATACCTAGATCAGTGAAACAGAATTGAGACCCCAGAAGTAAACTCATGCATTATGGTCAACTAATACTTGATAAAGGAGCCAAGAATACTCAGTGGAGGAAACAGTCTTTTAATAAGTGGTACGGGGAAAATTGGATGTTCACATGTAAGAGAATAAAAATAGACCCCTATCTCACACCAGTCACAAAAATTAACTTGAAATGGATTAAAGACTTAAACGTAGGACCTTAAACCTAACCCTAACCTAGTAAATGGGGGAAAATATTTGTAAACCATGTGTCTCATAAGAGATTAACATCTAAAATATATAAAGAATTCACACAACTCAATAGCAAAAAAGGCCACAAATAATCCAATTAAAACTAGGCAAACTACCTGTATAGACATTTTTCCAAACAAGATATCCAAATGGCCAACAGGTACATGAAAAAGGTGCTCAACCTCATTCATCAGCAAAATGCAAATCAAAGCCACAGTGAGATATCACCTCACACCTGTCAGAGTGGCTGTCATCAAAAAGATAAGAGATAGCAGTTCCTGGTGAAGATGTGGAGAAAAGAACTCTTGTGCACTGTTGGTATGAATGTAAATTGGTGCATCCACTGTGGAAAACAGTATGTATGTTCCTAAAAATATTAAAAATAGAACTACCATATGAATCAGCAATTCCACTCTGGGTATTTATTCAAAAGAAGGGGCATCACTATCTCAAAGAGATACCTTCACCTCCATATTCATTGCATTATTTATAAAAGCCAAGGCTGGTAACAACCTTAGAGTCCAACAGCAGAGGAATGAATAAAGAGGAAGTGATTCATATACAATACCCATACACACAGACACACGAATATTACTCAGCTATAAATAAGAGGGAAATCCTTCCATCTGTAACAACAAGGATGGACCTTGAGGACATTATAGTAAGCGAAAAATCAGACAGAAAACCCACACGTACTCATATGTGGAATCAAAACAAAAACAAAGTCTTTGCAAAGAGATTAGATCTTTACCAGAGGCAGGGGTGAAGAGTGGGGGAGCTGGCTGAAGGCGGCCAGCATACTGGCTTCCACTTACAAGACAGATTAAGTGCTGTGAGTTAACCTGCAGCACGATTGTAGTTAACACTGCTGTATGGTGTATTTGAACACTGCTGAGAGTTCCCATCAAAAGGAAAAACACATTTTTCTTTTTTTTTCAATGTCTTTGAGGTAATGGATGTCCACTAGGTTTACTGTGGCAATCATTTCACAGTATATGTACATCAAGCCATTATGCTATATGCCTTAAACTCATACAGTAATGTTTGTCAAGTGTATCTCAATAATACTGAAAGATAAAAATAAAGCAATATATGTAAAATCAGGAAGCCTATACAATGATAATCTCTTGTTGGAATTCCCATATAGAAGAAGCAGAGAAATGCAGAGAGACATAAATATCATTCTCTGGAAGACGTGTTTTGTTAAAAGCCATACTGGGAGTGAGTTTCAAGGTTTCACTGCCTCCTTCTTATGCTTATATTATTTTGCTTTCAAACAGCCATCGTCTATTTATACAAAGAGGCCACACATAGCAAATGAGCATCAAGAATTCTTTAGTAACTTTGCCTTCCCATTTTAGCTGTTAACTTATGAAGCTATTTTTGGAGTGCACAAATGGGTAGAATTGAATGTTTATGTTTCTGAAGACATAATTATTTTCACCCCAGATGCAAAAGAACACACCATGAAAACACATGGTAAATCTCAGACATTACAGAGGTTAAGGGAATAAATATATCAGACTGACCTGGAAAAAAACCAATAATTATAAAATAGATAACATGATGAGTCAGCAAGAGAAAAATACTGTGTGCAGAATAAATGGAAATGGCAATCAAATTTTTATTTATTAAGGCCAAAATTATAGATGAAGAAGCAAGCATAAGTTTAAAATGTTTAAAAAATTTTAATGATATGTATGTACATTTCATTTATGTTGAACTTGGGGATTTCTTGAGATATTTCCCATCAATTGTAGAACATGTATTAGCATAATATCCAAATGCTAGCATGTACTGAATAGACAGATTTTCAGAGCTGGATATATTAATAACTAAAAAGAACCCAAAACACAGTGTGGACAAATGTAGATGTCACCATAAAGAGCTGACAGATTTTTTTCCCCAAGAGTCTGTCCAGACATTTTGATAAAAATGTTAGGTAGCAGGCACTAAACTGATAATTTTTAAAATACATATATATATACACATACATGAAAGGATGCTCAACATCACTGATCATTAGAGAAAGGTAAATCAAAAGTACAATGAGGAATCACCTCACACCGGTCAGAATGGCCATCATCAAAAATTCCACAAACAATAAATGCTGGAGAGGGTGTGGAGAAAAGGGAACCCTCTTGCACTGCTGGTGGGAATGTGAACTGGCACAGCCACTATGGAGAACAGTATGGAGGTTCCTTAAAAAACTAAACATAGAACTACCATATGACCCAGCAATCCCACTACTGGGCATATACCCTGAGAAAACCATAACTCAAAAAGAGTCATGTACCACAATGTTCATTGCAGCACTATTTACAATAGCCAGGACATGGAAGCAACCTAAGTGTCCACAGACAGATGAATGGATAAAGAAGATGTGGCACATATATACAATGGAATATTACTCAGCCATAAAATGAAACGAAACTGAGTTATTTGTCATGAGGTGGATGGACCTAGAGTCTGTCATACAGAGTGAAGTAAGTCAGAAAGAGAAAAACAAATACCGTATGCTAACACATATATACGGAATCTAAAAAAAAAAAAAAAAAAGGTTCTGAAGAACATAGGGGCAGGACAGGAATAAAAGGCGTGGAGAATGGACTTGAGGACACAGGGAGGGGGAAGGGTAAGCTGGGACGAAGTGAGAGAGTGGCATGGACATATCCACACTACCAAATGTAAAATAGATAGCCCGTGGGAAGCAGCTGCATAGCACAGGGAGATCAGCTCAGTGCTTTGTGACCAGCTAGAGGGGTGGGATAGGGAGGGTGGGAGGGAGACGCAAGAGGGAGGAGTTATAGGGTTTTATGTATACGTATAGCTGATTCACTTTGTTGTACAGCAGAAACTAACACACCATTGTAAAGCAATTATACTCCAATAAAGATGCTAAAGTAAAAAATATATATATATTGATTTTTTTTTTATATATATTGATTTTGTTTTAAAGCTTCCTCAAACAAGAGCAATGTGTTAGGGCAATTTACTTTAATAAATTATAAGATGATTTATAGAAAAAAGTGTACAAAACCTGTGGCAGTCAGGGTTCAACCAGAGAAGCACAATGAGTAGGAGGTGAAAGTTTTATAAGCATTATATATTGTTTGCTTTCAAGGAATTGGCTTACACAATTGCTGGGACTGACTAAGCTACTCCAAAATCCAAAGGGCAAGTGGTCAGAAGGGGAAGATCAAAAGCCAAGGTCTAAGATGCTGTCCACAGCTGGAATTTAGTTTCCTCACCTCAGGAGGTGAAGTTCAACAGGAGCGGGTGCCAGGAACTGTGAAATATGGGCAACATTTACGCACACCACGTCCAGGTTCAGCAGAGAAAACTTCCTCCACTGTCGCTTTGGGAAAGAAGATCTTAAAGATCACAAAGGAAGCCGTAAGGATTTTTTATAGAGAGATAAGACTGCTTATATAGAAAATCATAGAAGATTGAGAAATACCTCTTTGAGCTAATATGTGAACTTAGCAAGGGTATAGGATATAGAATCAATATAAAAAAGTGAATTGTAATTCTATTTAATATCAATAAAATTGTAAATGAAATTAAAGCCATCTATAATATTATAGCACCAATAGCGTAAAATATTTAATGATACCTTTAACAAAATATGTGCAAGATCTCTACGTGGAAAATTACAGTACATTGTTGAAAGAAATAAACCAAAATACACGAAGAGATACGTGGTGGTTATCGTCTAGAAGACTATATATTAAGTTGTCTGTTTCATTATACTGATCTATAGATTTAATGACATTCTAATCAAAATTGCAGGGTTTTTTTTGGTAGAAAATGACAGACTGCTTGTAAAATTGATGTGGAAATGCAAAGAGCCTAAAATAGCCCAACGATCTTGAGAAAGAAGAATGATGTTGGAGGACGTTCACCACCTGATTTCAAGACCTGCTGTAAATCTACAGCAATTAAGACAGCGTAGTATTGATGACAGTAGAGACAAACAGATCAATAGAAGAGAATAAAATCTTCAGAAATAAATCCACACATTTATGGCCAATTGAATTTTAACAAAGATGCCAAGGCAATTAAAAGGGGAGTAAGTCTTTTCAACAGCTATTTCTTCAACAACTGAATATACAAAAACCAAACAACAAAAATATAAACTTCTATCCCACACAATGCACACAAATTTGTTTGAGACAGCTGACAGGCCTAGATGCAAAAGCTAAAAACTATAACATTTCTAGAAAAAATTCAAGAGAATAGGTTTGTGTGCTGACATAGGAAAGGATTTCTTAGCAATAACACAAAGAGCACCCACATAAAAGACAAAACGTTGATAAATTGAGCTTATCAAAAATACAAGCTTTGGCTCATAAAATGTATATTATTAAAAAATTAAAAGGCCAGCCACAGAGTGAAGGGAAAGATTTGCAATTCCTTTATCTGACAAAATTCTTTATCCAGAATATATAAAAACACACAGAAATCAGTAATAGAAGCAAGCCAATTAAAATGGACAAAGACTTGGACCTTTTTCAAAAGTATATATATGGGGCTTCCCCAGTGGCGCAGTGGTTGAGAGTCCGCCTGCCGATGCAGGGGACACGGGTTCGTGCCCCGGTCCGGGAAGATCCCACATGCCGCGGAGCGGCTGGGCCTGTGAGCCATGGCCACTGAGTCTGCGCGTCCGGAGCCTGTGCTCCACAACGGGAGAGGCCACAACAGTGAGAGGCCCGTGTACCGCAAAAAAATTTAAAAAAAAAAGTATATATACGAATAACCAAGCAGCACAACCAACCAACCACTCGACGTCAGCAGCCATGAGGACTGCATATTAAAACAATAAGGACCATTTCTAGCTGACGGAAGTGACAGCACCAAATGTTGGTGAGGATGGATGCAGTGTGGACTGGGTGTGTAAAGTGGTATAGCTATTTTGGGAAACAGTTTGGCATTTTCTTATCACATTAAATGTACATCAGGCCTATGACCCAGAGTATATAGCATGCATTTTTAACCATGAGAAATGAAAACATATGCACAAAAAGATCTGCAAAAAGTATTTCCAGTAGCTTCATTCATAATAGTCCCAAACAGGACAAGGGTCAAAGATACAACCAAAGGAGAATGGATATAAAAAAAAAAAAAAATGTCATAAATGTGACGCCAGGAAGATGGAGGGCCAAGAGGTCACAATACAACACAACAGTAAATAAACAACTACAAACTGGAGAAAAGAGCCCAGGGTCTTACTCCACTCTGTATGACAGTCTCTAGGTCCATCCACGTCTCTGCAAATGGCACAATTTCGATCCTTTTTATGGCTGAGTAGTATTCCGTTGTATATATGTACCACATCTTCTTTATCCATTCCTCTACTGATGGACATTTAGGTGGCTTGCATGTCCTGGCTATTCTAAATAGTGCTGCAGTGAACACTGGAGTGCATGTGTCTTTTTGACACATGGTTTTCTCAGGGTATATGCCCAGTAGTGGGATTGCTGGGTCGTATGGTAGTTCTATTTTTAGTTTTTTAAGGAACCTCCATACTGTTCTCCATAGTGGCTGTATCAATTTACATTCCCACCAACAGTGTAAGAGATACAGATGAACTTATTTGCAAAGTAGAAATAGAGACACAGACATAGAAAACAAACGTATGGATACCAAGGGGGGAAAGAGGCGATGGGATGAATTGGGAGATTGGGATTGACATATACACACTACTATGTATAAAATAGATAAATAATGAGAACCTGCTGTATAGCACAGGGAACTCTCCTCAGTGCTCTGTGGTGACCTAAATGGGACGGAAATCCAAAAAAGAGGGGATAGATGTATATGTATAGCTGATTCACTTTGCTGTATGGTAGAAACTAACACAGCATTGTAAAGCAACTACACTCGAATAAAAATTAATTTAAAATAACTCAGGGAAAGCTGTGCATTACAAAGGAGCAGTACAAACCCTGCAGAGCTCAGACACCGAGGATGGACATAGAAAAGCACAGGAAGTACATTTGCCGCAGTCAGGAGCAGCTCAGCACCTGCAAGAACCCCCTGGAGAATGTTCACCCCCTTCCCCCTGAGAAGGACAGCAGGAGAGCCCAGCAGGGCTCACCATGGTGGACATTTGCAGCTGTGGCTACAGAGATCTCCTCAGTCTCTATCACTGCTGATCTCAGTGGAAAGAGCAGCCTGGATCAGCCTCTGCTTCTCCCCCAAGGGGCTGGAGCAGGTGCTGAGATGGCGCTTGCCCTGGGGGCCTCTGTGCCCCCATCTCAGGCATCTGGCATCACAGCACCCCATCCTATATAGGGCTGGAGCTGCCACTGCTCTTTGCCCCTCCTGGCCCTGGGTTGAAGCTTTGCACCCCCTTTCTGGGGTGGCCCCTGCTGCCGTGAGCCAGGGCCCCCAGGCATGACTTGGCTGCCAGCCTCAGGTTGTGCTGTCATGCTCCACGTTCTAGGTCCAGCTGTGAATCATCACTGCCAGGGGTGCTGCCACAGCCTTGAGCCCACCCCTCACAGTAGGCCAAGGCTCTGACCCACTGTTGCTGGGACGGGGCTGTGCCACCTTCAGGTTCATCCCCAGCCATACTGAGACCCTGGACCATCATTGCCAGGGGTGCTGCCACTGCCCTGAGCTCTGCTTCCTGGGTTTCAGGTCGTGGCTCCGACCCCTCATTCCTGGGATCAAGCTACAGCTGCCCCGAGTCCCACCCCCTGGATCCCAGGGCACATCTCTGACCCTTCCTTGCTGAGACCATGGTGTCACTGCCCTGGACCCCACTCTCCAGGGGCCAGGTCATGGCTCTGTACTGTCATTGCTGGGGTATCCCCTTGGCTCCAAGGATGTGGCTCTGAACTGTCACTGACAAGGACAAGCTCTCACTGCACTCAGCCCAGGCCCCTCGGGGCCAACAGACGCTTTAAGAAACCAGCCTGGAGCCATGCTGCTGCTGGCCTGTGACAGCCCCTGGGCCAGAGTTGAGACTTAGACCTACCATCCAAGGGCTCTGCTACCACTGACCCCTGGGCCCAAGCCACCACTATATCTTGTTATCCCAGAGCCTGTGCTGCTGGGCGCCCCCTCCCCACACCAGAATCTCCACAGTGAGCCCCTGATCCTCAGGTACTGGTTTCACAGGGTGTCAGCACACCCCCACACAGTAGACACCCGTGCCATAGCCACAGGCAATGCACCTGTGCTATGGGATCCATGCAGGATTCACGCCTGTGGCAGTTCTGTGTGTCCCAGATCCTAGGACCATGGCTCCAATACTGTTCTGAGTACTCTCAGTGCCAGCCCACCAGACCAAGTGCCGAGAGGATCCCTCAGCTAGAGCTTCTTCCCTTGGGGAAAAAGAAAAATGAACAGGAAGACCTTAGCAGCTCTGGCCTCTGAAGACCCCAATGCCCTACATGCCACTGCTTCCTGCAGGCCCGTGGCAGTCTGAGCAAGGTCAACCTGGGCTGACAGAGCAGCGTGGAGACTATGCCACTGTGCCTTCTCAGGATGCAAGGACACTGCACCCCACCCGTCCAGCACCCTTGCAGCCACCTCCAGGTGAAAGTCTGTTCTCACTGAAGCCAGTACGGAAGGACTAGAAGAGGTGAATCTGCCGTCAAATGTGCAGACATCAGTGCAAAGCCACCAAGAAGACAAAAGCAAAAAACATGACACCACCAGAGGAACAGAATAATATTTCTGTAATTATCCAAAGAAGTGAAGACCTATGAGTTACCTGGTAAAGAACTCAAAGTATATTAAGGAAGCTCAGCAAAGTTAAAGAGAATGCAAATAGACAAATCAGTGAACTCAGGAAAAGAGTGCATGAACAAAACAAGAAGTTCAACAAAGAAATAGAAATCAGAAAAAAGAACCAGACAGAAATTCTGGAGACTAAAAATACACTGGATGAAATGAAATGTGCAATAGGTAGCTTCAACAGCAACCTCAGCCAGGCAGAAGAAAGAATCTCTGAGTGTGAAGACAGATCTCTTGATATTATCCAGTCAGAGGAGAATAAAAAATAGAATGAAAAAGAGAGCAGAAAACCTGTGTGAACTGTGAGACATGATCAAAAGAAGTAATATTCACATTATGGGAGTCCCAGAAGGAGAAGAGAAAAAAAGGGATAGAAACTGTGTATAAAGAAGTGAAAACTTCCTAAATCTGGGAAGAGATGTGGCCACTCAGGGATAGGAAGCTCAAAGAGCCACAAATAGATGCAACCCAAAGAGATCTTCACTGAAACACATTATAATCACACTCTCAAAAATCAAAGACAGAATTTTAAGAGCAGCAAGAGATAAAAGACTCATCACATACAATGGAGTCCTTATAAGACTATAAGCATTTCTGAGCAGAAACCTTCCTGGCCAGGACAGAGTGAAATGATATATCAAAGTGCTCAAAGGAAAAAAAAAAAAAACCTAACAATCAATAATACTTAATCCAGCAAAGCTGTCATTCAGAAATGGAGAAAGACATTCCCAAACAAAACCTGAGAAAATATGTCACCATTAGACCTTCCCTATAAGAAGTGCTAAAGGGAGTTCTTCAAGATGAAAAAAAGGATGCTACTTCGTAGCCTGAAAACATATGAAAGTATAAAACGACCTGGTAAAGGCATACATATCGTCAAATTAAAAATACTCTAATACTGCAATAATGGTATATAAATCATTTTAAAATATAGCACTCTGGTTAAGATACAAAACTGTTGGGAAAAAAACCCATAGCTACAATATTATGTTAATGGATACAAGATTTAGAAAGATGGAAATTGGGACATCAACACAAACTGTGGGCTGCAATTAAATGGGTGGAACTTTCTTATGCAATTGTAGTTAAGTTGTCATAAGCTTAAAATAAACAGTTACAACTTTAAGATGTATTTAAAAACTCATGATAATCACAGAATCAAAACCTATAATATAAAAACAACTAAGAGAAAAGAAAGCATACCACACACACACACAAATGATCAACTAACAAAGACAGCAAGAGATGAAGACAGAAACTAAAGAAACACAAAACAATTAGAAATTTATTAACAAAATGATGCTAGTAAGTCCTTACCCATCAATAATTACATTACATTTAAATGAACTAAATGCTTCAATCAAAAGACACAGAGTGGCTGAATGGACACGAAACAAGAGCTATATATATGTTGCCTACAAGAGACTCACAAACTTTAAGAACACACAGGGCTGAAAGTGAGGGAATGGAAAACGGTATTTTGAGCAAATGAAAACCCAAAGAGAGCAGGGGTAGCTATGATTATATCAGACAAAATAGACTAAGTAAAAAACTCTGCCAATATTGGAGCACCTAAATATAATAAACAATTATTAACACAATTCTTGCTTTATATATTTAAGTGCTCTGATATTGGGTGAATATGGTTACCATTGTTATATAAATGGATCCCTTTGTCATTATATAATGATCTTTTCCTCTTGTTATCGTTTTTGTAACAAATTCACAAATATGTGGAGATTAAACCATGTGCTTCTGAACAACCAGGGGGTCAAAGAAGAAATAGAAAGGGACATTCAAGAGATATCTTCAAATCATCCAAGAAGTATCTTGAATCAAAAGAAAATAGAAGCACAACATATAAGAACCTATGAGATGCTGCAAAAGCAGTTCTAAGAGGGAAGTTTAAAGTTATAAATGCCTGTATTAAGAAATAAGAAAAAGTCAAACAATCTCACTTTACACTTCAAAGAACTAGAAAAAGAAGAACAAATTAAGCCCAAAGGTATCTTTAGTAGCAGAAGGAAATAACAAAGATCAGAAAAGAAATAAATGAAATAGAGACGCAGCAGAAAAGATCAGTGAATCTAAAAGCTGATTCTCTGAAGAGATAAAATTGATAAAACTTTAGGTAGATTACAAAAAGAAGAGAAAAATTCAGATAAAATCAGAAATGAAAAGAGGAGGCATTACAACTGATACCACAGAAACACAAAATATTAGACTTTGTCGAAATACAAAGGGACTATAATGAGCACTTATATGCCAGCAAACTGGATAACACAGAAGAACTGGATAATTTCTTAGGAATATAGGACCTACAAAGACTGAACCATGAAGAAATAGAAAATCTAAAGATATCAATAAGTTCTAAGGAGATTGATCATTAACCAAATCCTCTCAACACAGAAAATCCCAAGACCAGATGGTTTCACTGGTGAATTTTACCAATATTTAAAGAAGAATTACAGCCAGTCCTTTTCAAATTCCTCCCAAAAATTCAATAGGAAGTAAAACTCCCAAACTCATTTTATGAGGCCAGCATTAGCCTGATACCAAAGTCAGATAAAGATATACAAGAAAATTATACAATATGCCTGATAAATATAGATGTACACATTTTCAATAAAATATTTGCAAAACAAGTTCAACAAGGATAATTCCCGATGCTCAAATGGGATTTATCCATGGAATGCCAAGATAGCTCAACACACACAAATCAATTAATGTGATACACCATATTACTAGAATCAAAGATAAAAATAATACAATCATCTCAATAGATACCAAAAAAAAAGCACTTGACAAGATACAACATCCTTTCATGATAAAAATGCTCAACAAATTGGTATAGAAGGAAAGTTCCTCAGCATAATAAAGGCCATATATAACAAGCCCCCTGTTAACATCATACTCAATGATGAAAAATTAAAATCCTTTTCACTAAAACCAGAAAAATGCAGAAATGGCCTCTCTTACATTTCTATTCAAAATAGTACAAGAAGTCCTAGCCATAGCAACTAGGCAAAATAAAGAAAGAAAAAGCGTCCATATTGGAAAGGAAGAAGTACAGTTATCTCTGTTTGCTGATCACATGATCTTATAAATATATAAAAAACTCTAAAGTCTCCACCAAAAAAAAAACCCTGTTATAACTAATAAACAAATTCAGTAAAGTTGCATGATAGTCAGTGTACAGTAATCAGTTGCATTTCTATGCACTTAACAATGAGCAATCTGAAAGGGAAATTAGGGAAGCAATCCTATGACAATAGCATCAAAAACAATAAAATACTTAGGAATACATTTAACCAAGGAGGTGGAAGACCTGTACAATACAAACTATAAGATGGAAAGGGATTGAAGAAGACACAAATAAATGGAAAGATATTCCCATGTTCTTGGACTGGAAGGGTTAATATTGTTAAAATGTCCTTGTTGCCTAAAGCAATCTACAGATGCAGCGCAATCTTGATCAAAATTCTAATGGCATTTTCACAGAAACTGAAAAAAAAAAACTATCCTAAAATTTGTTTGGAACTACAAAAGACCCCAAATAGCCAAAGCAATCCTGAGAAAGAAGAACAAAGTGAGAGACATCACAATACCTGATTTGAAGCTACATTACAAAGCTGTAGTAATCAAAACAAAATGGTACTGGCATAAAAACAGTGAAACAGAATACAGAGTGCAGATATAAACCCCCACATACATGGTCAACTAATTTTTTTTTTTTTTCGGTACGCGGGCCTCTCACTGTTGTGGTCTCTCCCGTTTCGGAGCAGAGGCTCCGGACGCACAGGCTCGGCGGCCATGGCTCACGGGCCCAGCCGCTCCGCGGCACGCGGGATCCTCCCAGACCGGGGCACGAACCCGTGCCCCCTGCATCGTCAGGCGGACTCTCAACCACTGCGCCACCAGGGAAGCCCATGGTCAACTAATTTTTGACAAGGGTGCCAAAAACACGCAATTGAGAAAGGACAGTCTCTACAAATGGTGTTTGGAAAACTGGATATTCACATGCAAAAGAATGAAACTGGACCACTGTATTACACCACTCACAAAAGTTAACTTGAAATGCGTCAAAAATATAAACGTAAGACCTGAAACCAAAAAAAAAACTCCTTGAAGAAAACATAGGGAAAAAGATCCTTGACATTGGTCTAGGCAATTATTTCTTGGATAAGTCACTAAAATAACAGGCAGCAAAAACTAAGACAAGTGGGACTACATTAAACGAAATAGCTTCTGCCCAGCAAAAGAAACAATAAATTGAAGGAAGTTCAACCTACAGAATAGGAGGAAATATTCACAAACTATGTATCTGATAAGGGACTACTATTCAAAATATATACAAATAAATATCCAAAACCCCCAAATAATCCAATCAAAATGGGCAAAGGACTTGAAGAGTCATCTTTCCAAAGAAGACATACAAATGGCCGACAGGTACATGGAAAGATGCTCAACCATCGCCAATCAACAGGGAAATGCAAATCAAAACCACAAGGAGATACCACCTCACACCGGCTGGGATGGCAATGCATCCCTCTACACTTTCTCTGTCCTGTCTGTTCAGTCCCCCATATACTGGCACAGATACCTGCTGTTTAAATGTTTTCATGTTTATTACAGTACCTGCAATCAGAACACATACACAGATGAAATATTCCCTTCAATCCATCCCACACACAGTCTGTGTTACTCTCTCCACAGTCCAGCCTTTTAGAAATATAATTCACATTCACTGTCCTTCATTCTTGCCTGAATTTACTCCTTAAATTTCTGGGAATTGTTTGGGTTAGTTCTGGCCCCCAGCCCTGCATCCAAACTCCTCTTGCGAAATGAATAGCCTCCACTCCCCAAATCCAGTGGGCGTTTAGTGGTCACCTTCCTGACTCTCTACAGCTTCTGCTGCATTAACTACCACTTTCTTCTTAAAACTTTATCCTCCTTGTGTGACCACAGGCTAGCTGACCCTGCTGAGGTCAAGATGATTCCTTTCAGCCTTGTTTGCAGTTGCCTTTTCTGCTCACCCCTTTTTAGTTATTCCCTATGATTTCTTATTTACTTTCATCTCATCTCATTCTGTGCACTCTGCTTATTCCATGTTCCCCACAGCTGTGGCTTCAAAAACATTCTCTGCATTAATGACTTCAAATCTCCTTCCATCCCAGGAGCTTCAGGACAAACACCTAACGGACACCTAATCAAAGTCTTTAGGGTGTATTCACCAGGTTATCTGACAAACAAGTATATGTCTCCATAACCACATGCACGAGACTCTGTTCATCCATGAAGGATGAGTTCCTAAAACTTATCACAATGCCTGATACATATTTGCTGTTTAACAGGGACTTTTAAAGTGTATAGTAATACATAGTAAATCAATAAAGGAATATATAGGTAAAATAAATGGTTAAAATCTCACAGTAATCTTAATTACTTGCTCTTATGTGGATATTAGTTTCTCCAGGTAAAAGTAAGTTTTCTAAGTGTGTGAATATGTCTTATGCTCCCTTGGGGAGCTATGATCCTAGCTCACTGTTTTTCTCACTTTTTACACTTTACATAAGATCTGTCTAAAGATTATCTTACAAGTTCTATCGCATGCATTTGAATGAAGACCCGCTTCTACATCTGACAGTACCCAAGATGAATATTTCCCAAATGTAATTCTGAAGAATACTTGGGTTTCTGAATCTATTAAAAGGCAACACACACAGAGACACACCCCCCCCCCAATGACATTGGGAGAATTCATGCCAACGATAAGGGAAACTCACTTCTCCTGGTCATGTCCTAAATTACTTCTTATTTCTTTTTAGAAGGCATTCAGTTAAAGATTAAGGATTTCAACAGACATTTTATAACAAGAAGTTATCAAAGACATTATAAAATTTTTTATTTTCCATTAAGAAATTATGCAGCTGGTTTCAGTTCAAGATGGTGATGTAGGAGAATCCTGAATCACATCTCCCTCAGCCACACTGAATCTACGGCTACACGTGGAACAATGTCCTCTGAAAGAAACAAAAACTAGCTAAGCAACTCCTGCACGTTGGGTAAATGAGAAGAACCCACATTGAAATGGGTAGGAGGGGCTGAGACACAGCCTCACCATAAACCCCACTGTCCAGCATGGTGACGCACAATCAGAGGGACACACAACCCCAAGCTTCTCCCTGACGCGTGAAGGGTGTGGACCCTACATCAGGACCCCAACTTTTAAGACCTGCCTCTGAGACCAGCCCCCAAGATGTGTAGCTTTGAAAGCCAACGGGGCTTCTGTCCATGAGAGACAAGGTTGTAGGGCACTGAGAAATACTTAAAAGGCTTGTAGACACATACTCACCCACCCAGAGCCCAGCACAGAGGTGGCCAACTGAAAAGTGCCCTGGTTTTGTGGAAAGAGGCTTATTTGATCATCTTAAACTGTTGGCCTGACAAGCTGGCAGCTGAATGAAGACACATCTAGGGGGCTGGCTGGGATAACCTCCAGGGACAGAGGCACCTTCTTCATGCCCTCCCTCTGCTTTGCTCCAGGTGGCCACTATCTCCTGAAAAAGGAGGGGCGACACACATTTGGTGACCTGATTTTGTGGCTGCCACCCAGGGAACATCCTTTGGTAGTGTGGATCTCATGGCCAGTGGGCTTACGATCATGGGTCTCATAGGAGTATGACAAACAGACAGAGTTCTTAGCTGGATACCCCCAGGGCACAAGGGAGAGGTAGCAGATTGAAACCCACAGTCTTTCTGTGAAAGAAGCCTATTAGCTTATCTTTGTAGCTACAGCCTGTGGGGTAGGGTCCTAATTAAACACACATCCAGGGACCAACTACAGTCTTCTGCAGTGATCAGGGAGGCCAGCAGTCACCATCTTTGCACTCTCCCTCTGCTCCACCCCAAGTTTCTGGTATCTCTGAGAAAGGAGCTTGTGTACAAGTCTGGTGCCCCAGCTTTGTGGCTGCCACCCAGAGGACACATTCCTTGATAACCTGACTGGTGGCCAGTGGTGCTTCTGTTCACAGGTTCAACAGGACAGTAGCAAACAAAGAAACAGTTCTTTACTGGCTGTCACCCCAGAGCTCAGGGCAGAAGGAGCAGATATATATGCCCAGATATATATACTTCTTCTTAACAAGAAGAGGTTTATGTTTATACTTTAAAAGCTTCTGCCTGGGGTCAGACTAGCCTGAATCTAGGTAGTGACTGAGGTCGTCCCCTCTGGGACACTGGCAGGTCTTAGCACAATCTCGGTTACTGGGAGCAACTAAAAATAAAGCAGGCTGCTTGGATAATCACAAAGGTTTCCAAGACAACCAAGAACTAGGGCACAGTTGAACTATAAGCTTCATCTCTTACATGAGGCCACTCCTCCAGACTGGGAGAGGTAGTAGCTGTTGTATCCAATGCACAGAAACCAACACAGAGATTCAAGGGAAATGAAGAAAATAGACTAATATGTTCCAAATGAAAGAAGAAGATAAAACTTCAGAAAAAGACCTTAATGAAAAAAAAATCAGTGATTTACCTGATAAAAAATTCAAAATAATGGTCATAAAGATGCTTACCAAACTTAAGAATGGATGAACACAATGATGAACACAAAGATCTAGAAAATATAAGAAAGTACCAGATACAAGTCAGAGAGCTGAAAAGTGCAATAATTAAACTGAAAAAAATACAATAGAGGGGTTTGACCATAGACTAGCTGGAGCAAAAGAAAGGATGAGTTAACTGAAAGTCAGGGGAGTGGAAGTTACCCAAGAAGAGCAGCAATAAAACAGAAGAATAAAGAGTGAAGACAGCTAAAGGGACTAAATGGGTTTATAAAACAAAACAAAACAAAAAACAAGCCGAGAGGAGTCAGTCGGTTCCTACAAGAGACTCACTTCATATGTGAGGACACACACAGATGGAACATGAAGAGATGGAAAAAGGGACTAAATGGAAACAAAAAGAAAGCGGGGATAACAATACTTACATCAGTCAAAATGGACCTTAAGACAAAGACTGAAACAAGAGACAATGAAGATCATTACAAATGATAAAGAGGTCAGTCCAACAAGAGGATATTATATTTGTAAACATTTATGTACCCAACATAGGAGCAGCTAAATTTACAAAGTGAATATAATCAAAGCTAAACTGAGAAACAAAAAGCCACATAATAATACTAGGGGACTTAACTTACTCTTATCAATGGTTAGACATCCAGACAGAAAATCAATAAGCAAACATTGGCCTTAAACGACAAGATAGACCAGATGAGCCCGACATATATATACAGAACATTCCATCCAAAAGCAACAGAATATACGTTCTTCTCAAGTGCACATGGAACACTTTCCAGGATACATCTTGTGTTAGCCCACAAAACGATCTTAATAAATTTAAGAAAATTGAAGTTATATCAAGCATCTTTCTAACCACAATGGTATAAAGAAGAAATCAAGCACATGAAGAAAACTGGAAAATTTGCAAATATGTGGAGATTAAACAACATGCTACTGAACAACCAATGGATCAACAAAAAAATCAAAAGAAAAATTAAAAAATACCTAGAGACAAATAAGTGTGGAAACAAAACATACCAAAGTGTATGGGATGCAACAAAAGCAATTCTAAGATGGAAGTTCACAGCAGTAAGTGCCTACCTCAAGAAACAAGAAAAAATCTCAAACAACTGAACTTTACACCTCAAG
The DNA here is from genome assembly GCF_964270905.1 of Leucopleurus acutus. Taxonomy (NCBI): domain Eukaryota; kingdom Metazoa; phylum Chordata; class Mammalia; order Artiodactyla; family Delphinidae; genus Leucopleurus; species Leucopleurus acutus. The sequence goes on along the minus strand of NC_139150.1, from coordinate 114,887,215 downwards.
GAACTAGAAAATGAAGCACAAACAAAGCCTAGAGTTAGCAGAATGAAAAAAATAGCAAAGATCAGAGCAGAAATAAATGAAATGGAGATTAAAAAGACAACAGAAAAGATCAATGAACCTAAGAGCTGGTCTTTGAAAAGCCTTTAGTTAGACTCACCAAGAAAAAAAGAGAGAGGACTCAAAATTGAAATAAAAGAAGACACATTATAACTCATGCCATGGAAATGCAAAGATCACAAAAGATTACTATGAACAATTATATGCCAACAAATTGGACAACTTATAAGAAATGAACAAATTCCTAGAAATGCACAAGCTAACAAGACTGCATTGTGAAGAAACAGAAAATCTGACAGGAAGATTTTATTAATAAGTAGATCAAATATGTAATCAAAAACCTCCCAACAGATGAGAAAACCAGGACCAGATGGCTTCACTGGTGAATTTAACCAAACATACAAAGAATAATTAATACAAATTTTTCTCAAACTCTTCCAAAAATAGAAGAGGAAGAAATCCTTTCAGACTCATTTTAAGAAGCCAGCATCAGGCTTCCCTGGTGGCACAGTGGTTAAGAATCTGCCTGCCATTGCAGGGCACATGGTTTCAAGCCCTGGTCCAGGAAGATCCCACATGCCACAGAGCAACTAACCCTGTGTGCCACAACTACTGAGCCTGTGCTCTAGAGCCCGCGAGCCACAATTACTGAAGCCCGCATGCCTAGAGCCCATGCTCCATAACAAGAGAAGCCACCGCAATGAGAAGCCCGTGCACAACGAAGAGTAGCCCCCACTCGCCGCAACTAGAGAAAGCCCGTGTGCAGCAATGAAGACACAATGCAGCCAAAAATAAAATAAATTTATAAGCCAGCATTAACCTGATACCACAGCCAGAAGGATATGACAAGAAAAGAAAATTACAGGCCCATGTTCTTTTTTTTTTATTTTTTATTTTCTGGTACACGGGCCTCTCACTGTTGTGGCCTCTCCCGTTGCGGAGCACAGGCTCCAGACGCGCAGGCCCAGCGGCCATGGCTCATGGGCCCAGCTGCTCTGCGGCATGTGGGATCCTCCTGGACTGGGGCATGAACCTGTGTCCCCTGCATCGGCAGGCGGACTCTCAACCACTGCGCCACCAGGGAAGCCCCCAGGCCCATGTTCTTGATGAACATAGCTAAAGAAATCCCCAACAAAATATTAGCAAACCAAATTCAACAATACATTAAAAGGATCACACATCATGATCAAGTGGCATTTATTCCAGTGGTGCAAGGATGGTTCAACATCTGCAAATCGATAAATGTGATACACAACATTAACAAAATGAAGTATAAAAATTATATGATGTCAATAGATGCAGAAAAAGCATTTGATGAAATTCGACATCTATTTATGATAAAACTCTCAACAAAGTGGGCATAGAAGGAATGTACCTCAACATAATAAAAGCCATATATGACAAACCTACAGCCAACATCATACTCAATAGTGAAAAACTGAAAGCATTTCCTCTGAGATCAGGAACAAGACAAGGATACCCACTCTCATTGCTTTTATTCAGTGTAGTTCTAGCCAGAGCAATCAGGCACAAAAAAGAATGAAATGGCATCCAAGTACAAAAGAACTAAATCTGTCCCTTTGCAGATAACATGATATTAGATTGGCCAAAAATTTTGTTTGTATTTTTCCGTAAGATGTATGAAGAAACCCGAATGAACATTTTGGCCAACCCAATATTATATACAGAAAACTCTAAAGGATCTACTGAAAAACTGTTAGGTCTAATAAACCAATTCAGTAAGGCTGCAAGATACATAATCAATATACAAAACTCAGTTGATTTCTATACACTAATAACGAATTATCAAAACAATATGATATTGGCATAAACACAGACATATAGTCCAATGAAACCAATTAGAGAGACAGAAATAAACATACACATACACAGTCAATTATTTTATGTCAAAGGAGACAAGTATTTATGTTGGGTATAGGACAGTCTCTTCAATTAATGGTGTTGGGAAAACTGGACAGCCACATCAAACAAATGAAACTGGATCCCTGTCTCACACCATACCCACAAATTAACTCAAAATAGATTAAAGATTTGAATACAAGAACAGAAACCATGAAACTTTTAGAAGAAGTCACAGGAAAAAAGCTCCTTGAAATCGGTCCTGGCAATGATTTTTTTTTTTTTTTTTTGGATTTTTGGATTTAACAGCAAAAGCAAACGCAAGATAAGCAAAATTAAACAAATGGGGCTATAGCAAACTAAAAATATCTGCACATCAAAGGAAACCACCAACAAGAATGAAAAGGCAACTTACTGAATGAAAGAAAATATTTGCAAACCATATATCTGACAAGGAGTTAATAACCAAAATATATAAAAATCTCATATAACTCGATACCCAAAATGCCTGAATAATCCAATTAGAAAAAATGGGCAGAGGTTCTAAATGGACATTTTTCTAAAGAAGACATACAGATAGATGGCCAAGAGATACATGAAAAGATGCTCAACATAATTATCAGGAAAATGCAAATCAAAACCACAGTGAGATTACCTCATGCCTGTGGGAACAGTTATTATCAAAAAGACAAGAAATAACAAGTGTTGGAGAAGTTGTGAAGAAAAGGGAACGGTTGTGCACTGTTGGTGGGAATTTAAATTGGTGCAATCACTATGGAAAACAGTATGGACGTTACTTAAAACATTAAAAATAGAATAAGCCAGCCATTACACTCCTAGATATTTATCCATAGGAAATGGAAATGCTAACTCGAGAAGATATTTGCACCCTTATGTTCATTGCATCATTATTTATAACAGCCAAGTTATTGAAGCAACTTATGTGTCCAATGATAGTTGAATGGATAAAGAAGATGTGATATATATATATATATACACACACTATATATATAGTAAAATACTCAGCCATAAGAAAGAATGAAATAATGCCATTTGCAGCAACATGGATGGACCTACAGATTATCACACTAAATGAAGTAAGTCAGAAAGAGAAAGACAAATATGATATTGGTATCACTTATAGGTAAAATCTAAAATGATGATACAAAATGAACTTATTTACAAAACAAACAGAAACAGCCAGAGTTTTTTGGGTAACCTGATGACTTGGCAATAGTACACCAGAAATTTTCCACCCATAGCATTCTAAAATTCAACTGGCATATCCTTAAGAGCCAAAATAACATTAATGCTTATGGATTAATTTGTACACTTATATTCACTGCGTGAATAAATCATTAAAATATAAAACTTAAGTGGAGCTGGCAACAGAAAACAAAGAAGGTAGGATTTCTTCACATAAAATGAATTTTAAAACTCGTGTGAAGAAATAGAAAAAGATATTGCTGCTTTTACTCTTCAGATCATTTTGGATCGAAGTATCTTAAAACTGTGCATTTATAAGTCATAGGATAATCAGTCATCTTGAATCAGCTATACTGTCCCATTTTCTCTAAGTAGAAATAACTACTGTCTTAGGTCAGCTTTCTCAGTGTTTTGATAGTCATTTTAAATCCCAAGTAGCTTTTCATGCATTTGGAATCTAAGAAGTATGACAGTGGTTACCTAAATTAATAATGAAAAATAAAATGTTTATGCATTTCCATCAAAACTGTTTCTTGCTAGACACCATTTAACAAGATAATCTATCATTTTCATTCAATCTTGCTCTATGCCACCCCTCCCCCCCAAAAAAAACTTTCACTAAATATATGAATCAAAACCCAAAACCAGGGATATTTTTGTTTGTTTGTTTAAAGTTACTTTAGTCATAGAGATGAATTACACTGGTACTGAATTTTTCATTTAAGAGGAGGAACATTTCTTAATAGCTATAGAAATTGATAAGCCCATTCCCAGATATCCAAGTGTAAATTTATTTCTGTTAGTTTTCATGCGTAAATCATGTAAATTCAAAGTTTCTATTTCCACATCCTATAATTTCTAATGTTTAAAAAGCATTATTTACTTCACTGCTATTATGGGCCTTCGTTCTCACAAGGCAAAAATTTAATGTTGGCTGTAGGAGGTTGTTGATACACAGTGAGAAAAGAAAATGTGAAATGTGGAACTATTACAAATCTAAGAGGAAAAAACAATAATGGTTTTAGTGGACTTCTGATGGCCAGTTGCAACATTGCTGTCTGCAATTTTCCCTCTGAAGTAAGCGCTACTTTCTCAGTGGGACCCATGCATGGCTAAGAACAAGAGCAATAATATTATATCCGATAATTACTTGACATAAGTTCCCTGACTAGCAGAATTGATTTTTGGTTTCTCATATGACTAATGCATGCTAATGGCATTTAAATTGCACAGATCTGAAAAGTGGTAATTTTATGCATTTGGAAAAACGATTGGTTTAAATTTCATAAAAAGAATTATTCTCATGTTCTAAAAATCTTTCACCTAAGGTGTTTCCGTGCTGCTGAATAGATTTTGTTTAAGAGGTAACAACCTAAACATAAGATTTTTTTTTTTTTTTTTTTTTTTTTTTTTTGCGGTACCCGGGCCTCTCACTGTTGCAGCCTCTCCCGTTGCGGAGAACAGGCTCCGGACGCGCAGGCCCAGCGGCCATGGCTCACGGGCCCAGCCGCTCCGCGGCATGTGGGATCCTCCCGGACCGGGGCACGAACCCGTGTCCCCTGCATCGGCAGGCGGACTCTCAACCACTGCGCCACCAGAGAAGCCCTAAACATAAGATTTTTAAGCTGCTATTTTGAGACATATTTGCTGTAATCTCTAAAATATAATCACTCACATTTCGCTGATTTAGTATTCCAAATGAGGAACTGGAGATTTAATTCTATTTGGAAAAGAATTTGTCTTGCTTTTGTCTATTCCTGGCTGATGATTTTCAGCTTAAAATATCAATCTTTAAAAAAAAATCAATGTTTTTTAAATATTTAAAATTTGTCCAATTTATCCTTTAAGCAGAATTTCTTTGAATCATATTAGTAAGAAATAAAACATTTTATTTCATTGAGGCCTCAAGAGTAAATTCCAGAACCTTCCTTGACAACGCATCCTGGGATTTAATAACTCCACTAACAGGAAAGTCTTACTTATATTATCTACAAGTCCTTGTGCTCCAACTTAAACTCACGGCCCCTGGTTGCATCCTGTGCAGAAATCACGAACAGCTGGCCATCGACCAGTCTTTTGAATAATAACTTTTCATGTACTTGAATTTCATTGCTAAATTTCTCTTACGTCAATAAAAGAATCTATTTGTAAAGGTTTCCTCTTGGGCCTCTTAGGTCTTCCCAGTGCTGTTAAAATAACAATTTTTTTGTATATGTACAACAGAAAATACACGTAGCTTTAAGACTTGTATGAAAGGCTATATTCTTAGCACTGTTCAGATGCTGGTTAGACATAGCCATGAACGTGACCTTAAGGCTCCTAACTTGCAGTTTCTCCGTGTGGTTTTGTTTCTATTCCCTTTGCTTCAGCCACGCCTGTCTTTTCATTTTAGTATCGAAAGCACGTTTCTCTGGGGATCCCCGCCTCTCCCTTCTCAGCCTGTGTTCCTGGTGGGATGGTCTCCATCATTAGCTCAGGAGTGGACCGCTAAGGCCTCAAAATCCAGCCTCATATTGGGTTGGCCAGAAGGTTCGTTCGGCTTTCTCCGTAAGATGGCTCTAGTAGCACTTAGTTGTCTTTAACTTCATTTGAAACAACTCTGTTAGATTGTATGTGACAGCTGTCATATCAGCGTGCATTTAGAAAAAGACTTATCAAAATTGGTGAATTTTTGTGTAGCTATTTTAATATTGAAGATGGAAGAAAAAAAGCAACATTTTCAGCATATTATGCTTTATTACTTCAAGAAAGATAAAAATGCAACTGAAACGGAAAAAAGGATTTGTGCAGTGTATGGAGAAGGTGCTGTGACTGACTGAACATGTCAAAACTGGTTTGCGAAGTCTCGTGCTGGAGATTTCTCACTCGACGATGCTCCACAGTCAGGTAGACCGGTTGAAGCTGATAGTGATCAAATCGAAACAATAATTGAGAACAATCAACATTATACCACATGGGAGATCACAAACATACTCAAAATATCCAAATCAAGTGTTGAAAATCATCTGCACCAGCTTGTTTATGTGAATCGCTTTGATGTCTGGGTTCCACATAAGTTAAGTGAAAAAATCTTCTTGACCATATTTACGCATGCAGTTCTCTACTGAAACATAATGAAAACATTCCGTTTTTAAAACAAATCGTGATGGGCGATGAAAAGTGGATACTGTACAACGATGTGGAACAGAAGAGATCGTGGGGCAAGCGAAATGAACCACCACCAACCACACCAAAGGATGGTCTTCATCCAAAGAAGGTGATGTTGTGTATCACCTTGTGTATCACGGTGGGACTGGAAGGGAGTCCTCTATTATGAGTTCCTTCTGGAAAACGAAACAATTCATTCCAACAAGTACTGCTCCCAATTCGACCAACTGAAAGCAGCACTAGATGAAAATCACCCAGGATTAGTCAACAGAAAACGCATAATCTTCCATCAGGATAATGCAAGACCGCATGTTTCTTTGATGACCAGGCAAAAACTGTACAGTTTGGCTGGGAAGTTCTGATTCATCTGCTGCATTCACCAGACATTGAACCTTTGGATTTCCATTTATTTTGGTCTTTACCGAATACTCTTAATGGAAAAAATTTCAATTCCCTGGAAGACTGTAAAAGGCACCTGGAACAGTTCTTTGCTCAAAAAGATTAAAAGTTTTGGGAAGACGGAATTATGCAGTTGCCTGAAAAATGGCAGAAGGTAGTGGAACAAAAGGGTGAATGTGTTGTTCAATAAAGTTCTCAGTGAAAATGAAAAATGTGTCTTTTATTTTTACTTAAAAAAGCGAAGGCACTTTTTGGCCCACCCAATACTTTGCCACCTACCGGCCCTCCTCAGACACCAGCACATTAACTGATTAATGGAAATGAGGTTAAAGGTCCAATTCTGGCCAGTGACACACCAGATATATCTGCCTGGGGCTTTTGTAAAACAGTGTTTTCTCTCTCTCCTGTTAATAAGACAGAAGACATGCTCTCTTTTGTGAGTGGTGTGGAGTGAGCAATGCAGTAGGGTGTGGAGTGGGCAGACATAGCAGGGCCTGCGTTGCTTCTTCTCTGAGAGTATCCAGCCTGGAAATAAAACTGATGAAATTCTCATGATCTCCTGACAGGGCTGCACTTGAAATCAAGCCTCCCCCTGGGCTGTTCTGTTATACGAAAATGTACACAGAGCTTTATTTGTATATATTATGCACCCAAGCATATTTTTGTATGCTTGGGTCAACGGCAGTTGATTTTTATATCATTTGAATAAAAGATCTCTAATTCACGAAATAGTCTCCTTAAACTTTTCTAGTTTCCGGAATTGTCTGGTTGGCAAACAAGAACCACCTAAAAATGTTTGGGAAAATAAATATGAAAAATATATGAATTTCTCTTTGATATAAATCACAGCAATTTTATTTGCATCTGTCTCCTAGAGTAATGGAAATAAAAACAAAAATAAACAAAAGCTTTTGCACAGCAAAGGAAACCAGAAAGAAAACGAAAAGACAACCTGTGGAATGGGAGAAACTATGTGCGAACATTGCGACCAACAAGGGATTAATTTCCAAAATATACAAACAGCTCATACAGCTCAATATAAAAAAAAAAAACAAACGCAATCAAAAAAATGGGCAGAAGATCTAAATAGCCATTTCTCCAAAGACATACAGATGGCCAAGAGGCACATGAAAACATGCTCAACATCACTAATTATTAGAGAAATGCAAATCAAAACTACGAGATGTCACCTCACACCAGTCAGAATCGCCATCATCAAAAAGCCTACAAACTGTAAATGCTGGAGAGGATGTGGAGAAAAAGGAACCCTCCTACACTGTTGGTGGGAATGTAAACGGATACAGCCACTATGGAGAACGGTATGGAGGTTCCTTAAAAAACTAAAAATAGAACTACCGTACGACCCAGCAATCCCACTACTGGGCATATACCCAGAGAAAACTCTAATTTGAAAAGGTACACACAGCCCAGTGTTCACAGCAGCACTATTTACAACAGCCAAGATGTGGAAACAACCTAAATGTCCACTGACAGATGAATGGATAAAGAAGATGTGGTCCGTATACACAATGGAATATTTCTCAGCCATAAAAAATGAAATAATGCCATTTGCAGCAATATGGATGGACCCAGAGATTATCATACTAAGTGCAGTAAGTCAGACAGAGAAAGACAAATGTCATATGATATCACTTACATGTGGAATCTAAAAAACTGATATAAATGAACTTATTTACAAAACAGAAATAGACTCACAGACATAGCAAACAAACTTATGGTTACCAAAGGGGAAACGTGGGGGAGGGATAAGTTAGGAGTTTGGGATTAGCAGATAAACACTACTGTATATAAAATAGATAACCAACAAGGACCTACGCTATAGCACAGGGCACTATATTCAATATCTTATAATAATCTGTAATGGAAAAGAATCTAAAAAAGAATATATATATAATATTTATTTTATATATGAAAAAGTATATGTATATATATAACTGAATCACTGTGCTGTACACCTGAAACTAACACAACATTGTAAATCAACTATATTTCAATTAAAATTTTTAAAATATATAATTCTCATGATTAACTTCTCTAAATGCTAACAGTCTTACTGGGGAATACTTTTTTCTCTTGCAACTACAAAATTCTAAAAATAAAAAATGACTGTGATTGAATTCTCCAGAAGAACACACATGCCAGTCTAAAATTATTGGAGGTGCTGGAGACCTTTATATGATCAGATACAATTGAGGAAGCAATTAAGTCATTACTCATTAGTGCTAATGAGCTTGTTATTCAGGCTTATTTCTCAAGCAGAAGAAAATAGGTGCCTCATCCCTGAGAGAAGAGTGATTCCAGGCATAGAACGCTGAGCACCAGTCCTACTGCAGCGCACGAAGGGGATGCACCCTCGGGGCAAAGCTTCCCAAGTCCTAGTAACAGCAAGGATGGCGCAGAACACACCTGGGAGGACATGGAAAACTAGCTGGGGAGGAGGGGCCTGGGAAGGCACCTAAGCAGCTAAGGAAGGGGGCAGGAGGGGACGACTTCTCCTACAGTCCGTGTTCTCATACCCTCTGAATGGGGATGGAACAGGGGCACATACTACCTGCTCAAAAGCAAACATTTCAAAACCACAGTGAATGACAACAATAGTCATAGGCCAATTATATCTCAATAAAGCGGGGGAAAAATCACCTGCCGTTTGCCATCATTTTGGGGAAATAAATTCTTGAGGGTCAGGTTTGCATTTTCTAAGTTGCTGTATTCTTCATAGCACTTTGTCTTCTATAAATATTTTAAGGCTTCTTTTCTGTGTTCTCTCAAAGATACCCCACTAGCCTTCAAAGTATTTTTTCCTAATTTTCTTTCTGTTATTTGTGTAACAGTTCTTTATTCTAGGCATATTCTTCTCTCTAAGCACTGTCTACCCAAACTGCAGCTTCCTCTTTCTCAACCAGCCCTAGAGATATTTCCACACTTCAGTCATTTTCAACACCCCTACCCCCCGCAATATACCCACATATACACATTTCTTTCCCTCCATGAAAATAATGTTCCATAAACCCGGGACCATGCAATCTGCGGGTGGATATGCTGGCCATCCTTCATGCTGCTGGTTTCAACCAATTCCCTTCAAGCGTTAGGAGTCTGTCCCATCCATTCATCTGTTTACCCAGCAAACATGTATCACCGCCTTTGTTACAGCTGCTGCCCTTGACATTGCAGATATAATTACAAATAAGAAACTTCGAGTAGCTTACAGTTAAATGGCTTTGTTAACATTCAATTAATTTACATTCCATGGAAAGGTTCTTAAGAGCTTTCGATGTGTTGCCTAAAAGGGGGTTGTGAACCTTGAACCTCAGTGCCCATATCCTTTATTTCATTTGTATCCTGGTGGTAAGATCTAGGGGACTAGGTTGAAAAAAATATAGGAAATGAAAGCATCTGGAGGGAGGTGGTTGGATTTAGGGTTGTTTGAAAACCCGATGCTACTGGATGGGAGGCGTGCGTTGTTGCTTGATTTTTAAGCAGAAAGTTCTTACGGGGAAATTGTTCCTGTTGGAAAGTACTCCACCCCATTGTCTTGTCCTTTATAGAGATTTTTTGTCTTGAAAATGCAGGCACTGAAGAAAATGGGTTTTCAGGTGAGATGAAGAAGGCATTTAAGTAGAGTGTTCAACTTACTTGATCAGAATGTTCACCTGGTGGTTTCATGGAAAAGAGAGATTCAGGAAGCACCCACTTGATTCTTATGGTCAGACTGGCTCTGGAAATACTGTGTTGGAGAATCACAAGAGGATCGACTAGATTAACTGCCTTCAGGTTTTATCAAACTCATGAACTTGAAGTCTATCCTTAAAAGTAGAAATGACAACTTTCAAGATTCTCCCACCTTTTATGTTTCTTTAGTCCATCTCAAAAATCAAGGTGAGATCATGCTTCATCCTGTGCCCCCTAAGTTATAATCAATTCTCTCGTATGAGAAAATCCAGGATACCAAGTACTACTTTATCGATAACACTTAATCTTCTTTATAATTGTAGATCTTCAGATATCAATAAATTTAGTCCTTATCCTCAGTGCACTTGAAAAGGCACCCATCTAGTCTCATTGATCTGTTGTAATTATGTTCACATCATCATATCAAGCTCATACACAAACACCAGCATTTCCAATTTCCATATAGTGTTTCCATAAACATCTTACATTAAAATTAACCTGGTATGTCTCACTGTGTTTCTGCTCTATTTACTCTGAGGTATATTATCTGGCACATTGCTGTTTCTTTCTGAATTTAATGACGTACAAATCTCTATTTTTTAAATTAAAGTCTGTTTCATATTTTTCTGGGCACTCTACTACTTTCCACATTCAGGACTGTGCTTTTCTACATAGAACACTTCACTTTCTCCCTGGACTCTGGGCTCAGAGCAGCCTCTGAAATTCTTGGGAAAGTTCTGACAAACAGACTCACAAATTTTATAAATAAAATTATGAAAATAATAAAATTTCACAATTCTCATAGCCAAATAAAGCTTTCAGATTCTCTGTACACAGTAGCCACTCAATATATTTTTTTAGAATAAATAAATCAGTTATAGGTCTATATAAATTTCAGTATCCTCCTTTTATATTTTTCCTATTAATCTTTACTCTGTCTAAATAATAACTAAGCGCTATCCTTTCTTAATTCTCATTTGTGTAACTATCTCTGTTTTTCTAAATACTTTTTGACTTCCATAATTTCAGAAGAACAAATTTGTTACGTATAGTAAAATAAGAATATATATGCGGTAAATTTATTTTGAAAAAGTTACCCGAACATTACAATTTTGTTAAATAAGTGTATGTTGTTATAATATACTTTAAAGGCCAACAATAAGTAATTTAAATGCCACTAATTTTTAAATTTCCTCATGTAAATGGAACTAATATCCACTTTCAGGTTATGCAATATATATACAATGTTTTTCAACGTTTTTACAGTAAAGGCACTCAAAAGCTGGTAGCTATAATCATTAAATGGATTGGTCTTTGGTGTGTTGGAAAAAATGAACCATTTCTTTATCTGACAAACATTTTTCGAGTATACAGTGAGGAAAAGACATTGAGTTGTTAGAAGATTGATTCAATAACTCATAAAGACATTGAGTTGTTAGAAGATTGATTCAATAAATCATAAAATTTTTTAATATTATCTAGGCAAAACACACGAAATGCTTCAAGGTTGCTATGGTCTGAATGTCTGTCCCCCAAAATTCATATGTTGAAATTCCCACCCCCCAAAAGTGATGGTACTTTTAGGTGGGACCTTCGGGAGGTGCTTATGCAATGAGGGTGGAGCCCTCACGAAAGAGGTTGGTGTCCTTATAGAAGGGACCCACAGCGCCCAAGCCCCTTCTGCCATGTGAGAGCATCTGAAAGAGGGTCCTCCCTGACCACACTGGCAATACAGCTGATCTCAGAACTGTGAGCAATACACTTCTGTTGTTTGCAAGTTGTCCAGCCTGTGGTGTTTTATCACAGAGCAGACCAACTGACTAAGGCAAAGGTACCAAGTGTATCTGCTCCTTATTCAACGTCTTAGCAGGCTTTCATCATGTTATTTGATTGGTGCTTCTCATCACATAGGCTGAGGACTCACACCTGTGATACATTCCTTCCTATGTAGATGCCAAGGCCCAAAGCCTGGAGTTCACGTCTGCCATATGTCACAGACCTCAAATTCTCTGCCATAGTTTTCTGATAGCTTTGCAGTAAATTTTGATTCCTATAAAATCAGGAGAGGAAAGACTGAATCTCTCCTTATTACAGATGATGGCTTCCTGCCAAGGCCCCTTGATGCTCCATCTGAGGGTTTCCTGTTGGTCCACATGTGGGCAGAGAGGAAGTGCCAGGGGTCCCATGCTCCCAGGGGCAGCTGTCAAAGAATTTCAGGTGTAAATAAGAAGACACATAATCCAGGTTTCCTCACACCTTGTTCAGAATAGTTCTAAGGCAGGTTTCACATAATCTCCAGATTTTCTAGGAAGATTGAGCCTCAGTGGCTCACGGTTGTAATGGGACTGATAACCTCCTTTTGTGGCTTTAACTTCCTACCCCTTTTCAAATAAAGGCCTTAAACTCAACCTCTGTCTGATGGTCTGCTTCTGGGGAGAACCCAGGCCAAAATAATCGATATTAGAATTGGTCCTGTAAATAGAGTATGATTCCTGGGCAATACTGGAACAGCTCTGGAGCAGAGGTTAAAGACCACCACTTCACAGTGGTGTAATCCCTTTTAGATTTTATGTCAGCAACTGAATTGAATCACTTATCTTTTGTGTCCAGATTTTTCTTTTGTGATTTATACACCTTACCTCTATATTTTGGGTGAGTTCAACTCAAATATTTATTTTATTAAATGAGATTCTATTTGTGAAAGGCCTATCAAAATGTTCAGTATTATAGAAATATACATTTAAAACTTTTAGAAAAACTCTATTATTTTAGCATTATAGTTTAGGGTTTTTTTTTTTTTTTTTTTTTTTTTTTTTTTTTTGCGGTACGCGGGCCTCTCACTGTCGCGGCCTCTCCCGTTGCGGAGCACAGGCTCCGGACGCGCAGGCTCAGCGGCCATGGCTCACGGACCCAGCCTCTCCGTGGCATGTGGGATCCTCCCGGACCGGGACACAAACCCGCGTCCCATGCATCGGCAGGCGGACTCTCAACCACTGCGTCACCAGGGAAGCCCAGGTTATTTCCTTTTTATGCCAACTTAGAAAATGTATATAATGGTGAAGGAAACACAAACATCACAATTTTAATCATAGTTTGTGTGGTCTTAAAATGAATTATCCTTGCATTTGCTTTTAAATATTAGAGTCTGTTTAAGTTATTATGTGTTTGTAAATTTATTTTTTTTTAGAAAGTGAGCTATATATTTTGTCCAAATAAGAAATAGGCCAGACATCAACATTTGAATGGTACATTATAGTAAAATTAAAATGTTGTAGAGTGAATATTCTTCTGAATAGGCGTGGAGGTGCTTCTCTGAACTGCCAAACTTGAAATCATTTAAAAAATATTGTATCCGTTTTTCAGTCTTATAACTGCAGTTAACCTGAATATACCTTATTATGGATGAACTTTAATGACAGAATGTGCTCTAACTCTACTCAAAAGATAAAATAAGAGCGCGTTAGCAGTGTGTACTGAATCAAAGGTTTGAGTGTTTGAGTCTTGAGTCTAAGTGTTGAACAGTAGGTGAAGTTTTGAGTGTCAAAGTGCTGAGTCTGGAAGCATCAAGATGCCACGTGGAGGCTTAGCAGATCCCCGTCTGAACCACTGTCATCTGCCAGCAAGTTGCCTTCACGTAAATTTGCTTTTACTCCAAAAGACCTAGCTTGGTTCTTGCCTTGTTTGTATCGGTTACTCCTCACACCTATCCACAGCAGATCTCACTGACTACAGACCCCAAGTGGATGCCGAATCTGCCCTCTTCATTTCCATCCTACCACCTAGTAAGAGCCACAGTCTTCTTCTGCTGAGACAACAGCTTCACAAGGCCATCCTTGCCTTTGTCATTTGTTCTGTCGTCATCTATTTCCTATAGAGAAGCTCTCACATCACCTTTTCAAAGTTTCAAAGGTTTTCTGTCACACTTAGACTCAAATATAACTGCGTTCCTTTGATAACAAGGCCCAAAGTGGTCTGTTCCGTGCTGACCTGGGCGTTCCCATCTGTACCTCTCTTCTGAGCACCGATCACAGGCCAGTCACCTCGGTTTTCCTCCTATTCTTTCAACGCATTTCGTTTTCTCCTGCCTTAAAGCCTTTGCTCCAGGTACTTCCTCTTCTGGAACGTTTTGTCTTCTTATCCTGGCACATATGGTCCTTCTCACTATTCAGATCTGAAACTAAAAGCCACCTCCTAAAACAAGAGGGCAAACATCCCCTGAGCTCTGGGTCCACAGGAGACGTTGAGCCACTCTCCAAGGCATTACCCTGCGTATGATGTACTACCATCTGCTGGCTTTCCTATTGCATAGCTGTATGTTTACTTTACTCCCAAAGTAGAATGCAGGGCAGGCGGCTAGTCTTTTCTCCTTTATCACTGTACTCTCAGCATCTCAAACCATAAATAAATTTATAAAGTCAGGAAATATACAGTAACTGTAAAATGAAAACTATTTAAAACTTTTACATTTTGCCTCAATATTGCTACTTCTTTGCTATTTTAAAAATAAGTTTATGTGATGAAGATCAAATAAAATGTGAGGCTTGAAATACTATCGTACCTCAGTGGGAATAAAGGAAAATATCTCAGGTTTCAACATCATATAGTGTAATCATGGCCCTTGCTGTCACCATGCTTTTCAGAATGCTAATTATATCTTGGACTTGGATGAACGTGTTAGTTAGGCATCTCCAGCTCATTTCTGAAGGAAACATTTCTCAAAAGTACAGAATTTGTAAAACAATTAGGAACAACTGCTATCACCATTGCTTTGAATCTTAGAGATTCTTTAAAGTTGTCCCTTAGGGAAAAAAGTTTGTATTTTCAAACATGAAAAGATGTTCTAAAGCATCACTTTTTCTGTCTACAGCTGCATCAAGGTGTAGTCCTCATTTCATTTGCAAAGTTGTAGTGGTGTTTCACTGCTTCGTAATAGCATTTATGTTACAAAGGCATCTGCTCAAGCAGCAGAATTCTCAGAGTACCCACTGGAAGCCCTCTGTCCACGAGCATTTTCTGGATGATGGGAGCAAGTTTCAGGGGCTGATGTGCAGAGATAATTGTAAAGCATTTGAACAGCAGTTATATATGGCATTTACTATGTAAAGTTTTAAGGAAAATAAATGGACACAAAACTCCCAACGAGTTCCTGGATTGTCCATGTTTCTTTCACGATCAAGAAAGGAAGATAGGGCTTCCCTGGTCGCACAGTGGTTGAGAGTCCGCCTGCTGATGCAGGGGACGCGGGTTCGTGCCCCGGTCTGGGAGGATCCCACGTGCCGCGGAGCGGCTGGGCCCGTGGGCCGTGGCTGCTGAGCCTGCGCGTCCGGAGCCTGTGCTCCGCAACGGGAGAGGCCACAGCAGTGAGAGGCCCGCGTACCGAAAAAAAAAAAAAAAAGAAAGAAAGAAAAGAAAGGAAAATAAAGACACAAAGGATCTAGCAGGCCATTGCTATTGCTACCTTTTATTTCATCAAATCCAAGATGTCATGATTTCAAGGTGCTTCATTAAGAAAGCCACTAAGAAAGAAAAAATTTACAGGAAAATCATTAAGAAAGGAAACATATTTACACTTAAACTATGGCAGACATTGATGATCAAGCTTCTTACGCATTAAATGTAAAACAAAACAAAACAAGACAAAATTGCACCTCAGCATTCATGGAATACTACCTGGAAGATCGTGTGCTCAGGGCAAACTCAGCCCTGTCCTCCCAGGCTGTCCCTGAGATGCTGAGGTTGTTCACCATCCAAGGTGGACCCAGAGAAGATGACCTGTTATCATGTCCACAGGTGCCCTCCATGTAACACCTCACCTTTACCCAAGAGTTGGGGGTGGGGTGGGTGTTATATTTTCTGTATTGACCACATCTCAAATAATTAGGCTCTTGACTTACTTCTTCACTGAATAGCTTATTCATTTAGCAACTATTTACACAACATCTTATTCCACTACTATGAAAGCGCTAGTGATACGAAGATCCATGGTCTAATAAAGTATCATGATATATATATATATATATATATATATATATATACCTTAGATCATCTAAGGTATACACACACACACTAAAGTTCAAGCCACATTTTGATAACAAAAAAGAGAGAAAACCAACCTAGAGCAAAATACCAAAATAGACAAATTCCTACTCACATTTTAGTTTTTGCAAGACAATTCTTTTATAAAGTATTAAAGATTATTATCAGAACTAACACTGTTTTATATGTTTTCTCAGGTAATTGTCAAGTCAGAGGGGTTTTATTCCACTGGTTCAGATATTCCTAGTGAAAACACTGTGGTCTTCACAAGGTCTCAACTGAAAAAACAACAACAACAACAACAACTCTTCTAGATATTGTTACACTAGATATTTCTTACCACATTCAGTATTTTGGTGCCCAAAACTGGTACTATTTCTCAAAGGGCTTTTACATAGTTGATCTTATTTTATTTATATAATCCTATGTAGTAGAAAGTATTTATTATGCTTATTTTTACTTTCGAGGAAACTGAGGTTTAGAGAGAACCAGACATTCAAGCAAAGTCATACAACTTGTAAATTGCAAAGCCAGAATTTCTTCCTGTCTTTTAGGTCACATCAGAGGACCCTCATGCCCCAGTGATCACGTGGTAGAAACTTGAAAAGCGTTTCTCAGGTTAGATGAAGATGGAGAGAAATATATGAACGTGGTTTCACCCACTCAATCCTCATTCTTAAATAGTGTTTACATGTATCAATTACCCTCTGTCCAAGGAAAGCACAGTGATTTTGTAAATATGCCATCTGTCTTAGTGAACAAGAGGTGATACAGGTTTACATCCTCATTTTGCAGATGGACAAGCTCAAGGACAACTTAATTACCGAGGACAAGCTGTGGGGCCCAGGACTTTCACTGCCTTTTCTAAGGTAGGTCTTTCCTAGGCCTCTTGCAGCTCTGTTTTATGTACTGTGGTCTTACAGCCCGATTTTCCATTCACTAGGTTCATATAAAATTAATATTTACTTCATACAGAATCATGTACTTCAAAGGCTTCAGGTAAATCAATATGTAGGATTCATTCTATAAGAAGAGCAATTAGACAGCTCCCAAATATTGCAGTTACTGCAGATTTGAAAGCTAGAAGTTGCCCATATCAAAGGAAAAGTCACCTAGCTTATGTGATCCCGATTTTCACTTTTGTTTCTAAGGGTGACCCTAGGTGAATAGAAAATGAAAAACAAAGAAAGAATATCTAAAACAACCACTCAATATTATTTTAGATAATCTGTGCCTGTCATGCCGAACGGTTGTCTGGAGTGGAGTTGTGAAAAACACTGTTAATTTTTATTTAGTTCTTTGAATGTAGAATTATTATAAGATGATTTTTTAATATAAATTTATTTTCTTTTTATTTATTTTTGGCTGCGTTGGGTCTTTGTTGCTGCGCACAGGCTTTCTCTCGTTGCGGGGAGTGGGGGCTACTCTTTGTTGCGGTGCGTGGGCTTCTCACTGTGGTGGCTGCTCTTGTTGCAGAGCACAGGCTCTAGGCATGTGGGCTTCAGTAGTTGTGGCACACAGGCTCAGCAATTGTGGCTCACGGGCTCTAGAGCACAGGCTCAATAGTTGTGGTGCATGGGCTTAGTTGCTCCGTGGCGTATGGGACCTTCCGGGACCAGGGCTCGAACCTGTGTCCCCTGCATTGGCAGGCGGATTCTTAACCACTGTGCCACCAGGGAAGCCCCAAGGTTTCTTAAACCTAATATTTATCCTGCCAAATAACCAAGGGATAATTAATACATTTTGTAAGGAATACAATGAGAACTGACTACAGTTGAGAGAACACTTAAGAAATTGCGGTTTTGGCAAGAAGAAGAAAACATACCAGGAATATCACTGTTCCACACTCTAATACAAGCTGGCACTGATGCTCTGAAGGACCCAGCCCATCCTTGCCATTTGACCCTCTAACACAAACACATCAGCATCTACCCTGAGAGGAATCCAGCCCATCCTTCAGCTGTCCCATATTTTTTTTTGAACAAATTATTATCAGATTATTGGCATTGGATCTAGTCCTTCTACCTTGTCAAATGCAATGATCTTTCCTTTTAAAATATCCATCAGATGGGTTTCTAGAGTCTGAACTGCCCTGTTATGATCTCCTGTGCGTGTACTTCTGAGGTCTGCATCATTCAGCTAAACATTGTACGTTCTGTCTTAACCTGCTCGCTATAGGGGGATGGAGATTCTATGACCACGTGGGTCCCAGAATATATCGATTGAAATGTTCAGTAACACTTTTCGGTAAATCCAAGTGCACAACTTCTTACCCAATATGCGTGTAATCAAACCTTTTTTGGAAATTTGGAATTCCAAATTTTTCAGATTTTAGAAAGTTGATCTGATACCTTGATTATTCTTGTGTTCCACCACTTGTGTGAGCATTTGTAATCAAACATTTGATTACAAAAGAAAAGTAAGGCTATTTATGAGTAAATAAAGAATAATAAGTAGTCTCAAGCCAATTCAGGTCAAGTTTTGCACCCAATTACCTCACATCAGGCTGCTTTTCAAAGCTTTTTAGATTGGGAAGTAGAAATAAGGGATTTTTGGTCTCTTGGAGTAGATGGTTCTACACTGGCTGTCACTAAGGATCACTGCCTGTGCATGAGTGTTTCATCCATAAATGTTTTGCCCTAATCACCTCAGTAATCAGTCTGGTCCCTCATGACCTTAGGGCTGATAATTATTAGCAATTCTCTAGGGGAAGTTCTGTATAGCATAAGGGGAGAAATGGAATTATATTCATTCACTTGTGATACAAAATGCACTGTTGTTTACAGCAGGTGAACAGGACTTTTGTTGTAGGTCACTAAGAATTTGATATGTTCTGTAAATCAAATTAACTTAGCCTAAGTTGAATGAGATAGCTGGAAAATTAAAAAGAAGCCATCTTGGCATTAAAAATTAAATATG
This sequence comes from Leucopleurus acutus, assembly GCF_964270905.1. NCBI lineage: Eukaryota > Metazoa > Chordata > Mammalia > Artiodactyla > Delphinidae > Leucopleurus > Leucopleurus acutus. The sequence continues at coordinate 114,867,901 of NC_139150.1, read as the reverse complement.
AATAAAGTAAAACACATCTGCTTAAAAACAAGTACAATCTTTCTCTTAAGCGCAAGAGAGCTTGTATTACCCATTATCTGTCACGTCAAAAAAAGTACGTGAAAATGTTATCACGGTTTGAATGAAGAAGCTAAAACAGGAACAAGATAGATACATTGAAGGCAGAAAATCAGTCTAAACTCCAGAGTTATCAATCTATCAACAGAGCATAAAATAGTTATCATGTCTTAACAACTACGAGAAAAATAGTCCAGGAAGTTTAATTTCCAAATTTTCTCTACAAGGACATAGAACACAAATTATGAGAATAAGTAGTAGCATTTTGGGGGAATTTAGAGATATATGATTATTTAGAATTTGGGAGAACTCTGTAGGGTACCAGTATGAACTTGTAGCAACTATTACCCCTGTGAATTTCTTTGTTTAAATCAAGGATCTGAAATTACCTTCTAAAATCTAAAGAGTTCAATATGTTAAAAGGCTTTCTTATAAGTTATTTGGAGTCCAGTAGAAACACTTTTGTCTGGGGCTAATTATAGCCCATTATGTGAATAAGAGCAGGAATGGAAAGGAGAACAGAATTCTTGCTTATTTCTAACCTATATGTAATTGTTGGAATTATCAATATCAATTATAAGGTATTTAGCAAATTGTAACAAAATGCTAAGAAAATCACGAGAAGAAATTAGAAGAGCAACTCTCAGGCCAGACTCCTCTAATAAAAGCTAAGTCTTAATGCCAAGTGACTCATAACACCCCAGGGTATAGGGAAACAGTCTGGAAATACTTCAGTGAGTGTTAATGCCAATGTTCCCTTGAAAGTGTAATTATTTCTGACAAGATTCACTAGATTTTACCTGAAGGGTAAACTAATGAATTCACTCAAAATAACAATTCTGGGTGTCTACCATATAAAAAGCGGTGTGTCCCTTGCTGTGGGGGAATTTAGTGAGAAACTTAAATACTATAATGCAGAATTGCATAACATAAATGGTATGAAGTATTTCAGCAGTTGTAGGTGACAGGGATCCCTCCTAGTTTGGAAGTGATGGGAATGTTTAACATGGACAGAAAGGTAGACACTACAGGCACATCTTATATGAATTTGAGAAAAAAAATGTGCACCTCAATATATAAGGCAAATACTAACAGCCATAAAGGGAGAAACCAACAGTAACACAATAATACTAGGGGACTTTAACACCCCACTTTCATCAATGGACAGACCATCCAGACAGCAAATCAATTAGGAAACACAGATCTTAAATGACACATTATACCAGATGGACTTAAATGATATTTATAGAGCATTCCATCGAAAAACAATAGAATACACTTTCTTCCCAAGTGCTCATGGAACATTCTCCAGGATGGATCACATCTTTGGTCACAAATCAAGCCTCGGTAAATTTAAGAAAATTGAAATAATATCAAACATCTTTTCCAACCACAACACTATGAGATTAGAAATCAACTACAAGAAAAAAACTGCAAAAAAACACAAATACATTGGAGGCTAAACAATATGCTACTAAACAACCAATGGATCCCTGAAGAAATCAAAGAGGAAATTAAAAAATACCTAGAGACTAATGAAAACAAAAACACAGTGATCCAAAACCTATGGGATGCAGCAAAAATAGTTCTAAGAGGGAAGTTTATAGCAATACAACCTTACCTCAAGAAACAAGAAATGTCTCAGATAAAAAACCTAACTTTACACCTAAAGCAACTAGAGAAAGAAGAACAAACAAAACCCAAACTTAGCAGAAGAAACCATTAAGATCAGAGAAGAAATAAATGAAATAGAAATGAAGAAAACAGTAGAAAAGATGACTGAAACTAAAAGCTGGTTCTTTGAAAAGATTAAAAAAAATTGATAAACCTTTAGCCAGACTCATCAAGAAAAAAAGGAGAGAGGGCTCAAATCAATAAAATTAGAAATGAATAAGGAGAAGTTACAACAAGCACCACAGAAATACAAAGGATCATAAGAGACTACCACAAGCAACTATATGCCAATAAAATGGACAACCTGGAAGAGATGGACACATTCTTAGAAAGGTACAATCCCCCAAGACTGAACCAGGAAGAAATAGAAAATATGAACAGACCAATCACAAGTACTGAAATTAAAACTGTGATTAAGTCTCCCAACACACAAAAGCCCAGGACCAGATGGCTTCACAGGTAAATTCTATCAAACATTTAGAGAACAGCTAACACCTATCCTTCTGAAACTATTCCAAAAAATTGCAGAGGAAGAACACTCCCAAGCTCATTCTACAAGGCCACCATCACTGTGATACCAAAACCAGACAAAGATATCACGAAAAAAGAAAATTACAGGCCAGTATCACCAATGAACAAAAATCCTCAATAAAATACTAGCAAACAGAATCCAACAACATATTAAAAGGATCATACACCATGATCAGGTGGGATTTACCAGAGGGATGCAAGGATTTTTCAATATCTGCAAATCAATCAGTGTGATACACTACATCAAAAAACTGAAGAACAAAAACCATATGGTCATCTCAATAGATGCAGAAAAAGCTTTTGACAAAATTCAATACCGATTTATGATAAAAACTCTCCAGAAAGTGGGCATAGAGGGAACTTACCTCAACATAATAAAGGCCGTCATATGCCAAGCCTACAGTTAACATCAAACTCAATGGTGAAAAGCTGAAAGCATATCCTCTAAGATCAGGAACAAGAGAAGGATGTCCACTCTCGCCACTATTATTCAACATAGTTTTGGAAGTCCTAGTCATGGAAATCAGAGAAGAAAAAGAAATAAAAGGAATCCAAATTGGAAAAGAAGAAGCAAAACTGTCACTGTTTGCAGATGGCATGATACTATACATAGAAAATCCTAACGATGCTATCAGAAAACTACTAGAGCTCATCAATGAATTTGGTAAATTTGCAGGATACAAAATTAATACAGAGAAATCTCTTGCATTCCTATATACTAACAATGAAAGATCAGACAGAGAAATTAATGAAACAATCCCATTTACCACTGCAACAAAAAGAATAAAATACCTAGGAATAAACCTACCTAAGGAAGCGAAAGACCTATACTCAGAAAACTATAAGATACTGATGAAAGAAGTCAAAGATGACACAAACAGATGGAGATATACACCATGTTCTTGGATTGGAAGAATCAATATTGTGAAAATGACTATACTACCCAAAGCAAGCTACAGATTCAACACAATCCCTATCAAATTACCAATGGCATTTTTTTGAAGAAGTAGAACCAAAAAATCTTAAAATCTGAATGGAGACACAAAAGACCCCGAATAGCTAAAGCAATCTTGAGAAAGAAAAGCTCAGGCTCCCCAGCTTCAGAGTATACTACAAAGCTACAGTAATCAAAACAGTATGGTACTGGCACAAAAAAACAGAAATATAGATCAATGGAACAGGACAGAAATCCCAGAAATAAACCCACGCATCTATGGTCAATTAATCTATGACTAAGGAGGCATGACTAAACAATGGAGAAAGACAGTCTCTTCAATATATGGTGCTGGGAAAACTGGACAGTTACATGTAAAAAAGTGAAATTAGAACACTCTTTAAAACCATACACAAAAATGAACTGAAAATGGATTAAAGTCCTAAATATAAGACTGGATACTATAAAACTCTTAGAGGAAAACAGGCAGAGTGCTCTCTGATGTCAATCCCAGCAATATCTCTTTTGATCTGTCTCCCAGAGTAATGGAAATAAAAATAAACAAATGGAACCTAATTAAATTGAAAAGTTTTTGCATAGCAAAGGAAACCATAAACGAAATGAAAGACGACCCACAGAATGGGAGAAAATATTTGCAAATGATGCGACCAACAACAGATTAGTCTCCAAAATTCACAAACAGCTCATGCGGCTCAATATCATAAAAACAAACAACCCAATCAAAAACTGGGCAGAAGATCTAAATAGACATTTCTCCAAAGGAGACATATGGATGGCCGAGAAGCACATGAAATGATGTTCATAGGATATAAATAAAGAAATTTAGTTTCTGCCCACATGAAGGCACAGCAGTATTTTATTATAAATCTATAACTGGCTTTCACTGGGAGAAGTAAAACAACATATACCCACCCAGGAGACAGTGAAAGCCAGGAGGGCAAGAGTATGTCTTCTGAAAGTGGACAGAGCATTGTCACAGGGGCAAGACATGGCCTGAGAAAGGGGAGAGTCACATTGTTATTATTCCCTGAACAATTGGAAGCACTGAGTCGTCACCAGCTGAGATGGGAAATATTTAATCAGGAATAGGTGTAGGCTCTGCAAAGAGCTTAGTTTGTGGTGTATTCACTACAACTATTAACAAAATCCTCATGCTTGGATATGATGGTTTGATTGAATCAACGGGAAAAGGTAAGAAACGATAACTGCTCTTCATCGTGATCTCCCCCACTAGCCTCATCATCTGGGTTTGTCAGAAACATGATGAAGCAAACTTTCTTATCCTGACTTCTCCCCAGGAAGGAGAACTTGATCAAGGACTTAAGTACCAGTGGTCTGTTTTCCTATTGGTGGGGTCAGGGGCTTGGAAGAGTGAAGCAGGAAAGCGGAAAGCCAACATGATGTCGTCATCACCGTGGGCGACAGGACTTGACCTGGCAGCATCCTCTGAGGAGGCGTATCAGGTCAAATAGCATTGTTTGCTCAAGGGACCAAGAAGGGAGCTGGTATTCACGGGTGCCATCCCCCGTAGTCCAGCCTTACCGCAAGGGTTGTCAACTCCCTTGCACTTTGGTTGTGCTGTGGGTGACAGGCCAGGATGCTCAGGGAGCCAGTGTGATGGATGGTGCCACAGAAGAGAAATGAGATCAGCTCGTACCTGTGCGAGCAGGTTGCTGCAGTGTTGTCTGGAACGCACATGGGCAAGGGTGAGCAGTGGGGCAAGCGTGTTTACAACACCTGGCACCAAGATTTGGATTTTCCTGAAGTAGCTAGAGAAAGAGACCGTGGGGATATTTCACAGACATTTACAGAGCTGATTGCTCAGTTCACATTTTGGTATGAGAGAGCTCTTAAAAATCCGATTTCTCGGAGCCTCATTGACTCGCACGCTTTTGCTGTACTATGATGTGAAGATTCTGAGCAGAAGACTATAAGATAACAAGAGGACGGCAGGTTTTTTGAACCAAGTGTGAATATTAAACTCACGCATGTGGATTGAGTATATGGGACCTGAATTTTTCCTAATTCCGTTTCTCCAGAAATAGCTCAAGTTCAACAGAAACAGGGTTGAAAAAATACATCATTTTTTGGTAGATATATGCGTATGGTTTCAGAGGAATTCCGTATACTGTGAGTAGTACAAGCCATTATTTAAGCTGTGAGTCCAATTATACTAGCAAATCTTATTTACTGTCTCAATCATAAAAGAAAAATCTTTCCTGTCATTGAGGGTGAGTTTCAAAAGGAAGTTTTGAGCTGAAAGTGAACTATAACTAAGAGAACACACTATCCCTAGGGTCGTGGAAGCAAAGCTCTGTCTCTCAAACTTACGGTCGACAGTGTGCCTCTGTGCGAAACCCTGGGAAGGGTTCGGGTTTAATCAGGTCCATTAGAACCTACTCTTGACAATTCTGGAAGTAAAGGCATGATTAAGACTCAGAATTAAATACATTTCTCACTGAAAATGCCCCACGGCTCTAAAAGAAACTCTTACTGGCCCAAGATGAGCCTCATTTACTTGACAAAAATCTAGTTGTAATATAACTCTACCCATCACTGTACACATAAACTAGATTGCTAGGTAGAATACAAATTGCTTCTTGTCAAGATGGATTAAAATACTTTATCTGGCTTTAGTTACTGAATGCTAATAAGCTAACCACTGTTATCTATAGAAAAAAATGATGTCCCCAATGCCTACATTTTGGACAGTGTACTCCATGGATTCTTTTGGTCTAAATAAATGGATGGCTAAATAAATCTACTTTTCGTTAAACATTTTAATTTAATGACAAGGGACTAAATAGAGAAATAGCAAAGTTGAAAGCAACAATATCTTCTTCCAGTTAGTGAAATGCCAGACTGATAATGACAAAGGACAGGGAATCTTTTCATATTGACTGTGGCCTGGAAAGTGGATTATTCAATGTGGATAAGAAACAAGATAACCTCAGCTAAATTCACAAGAAAACAGGCCCTGAACTTTCAGTTATAACTTAGGAAAAACAGATTTCGGAATCACCACAGATTACTTTTGGAAAATATTAACCCAGTTTATTGCTGTAGGGAGATTAAGATGATAAATCAGGTAAATGACATTTTTTGAAAATAAGATGTACTTTCTTATCCCAATACAGGTAAGAAAGCAGGGTGTTTTCATATGTAAAATACTACAAGTTGCGGTAGCCAGTCCTCAAACGTGAGTAAAGGTTTTGAAGACCCAGAGAAAGAGGAGAAAAAAGTGAAGTGGAGGAGTAATAATGTACAGAGCAAATCCTGTGCAAAGTGATTAGAATATGTCTTTAAAGAAAATAAAGATTATAAAGTCTCGAAGGACATGGAAAAAACACAGCATTGTTCTCTAGATCCTGAATAAATGGAAATAAAAAGCACCAAAGATGTGCTGAGGATTGTTTCAGATGAACTGTGAACCATATAAAAATACTCTGTGTTACAGGTAGGAACTTAAGGTATTCTTAACACCGAGAAAAGCTAAAAATTTGCAGAAGTGTAGAATGATTTCTGATAAATGTATAAGTAACGAATCAATTCACTCATTCAGAGAAAAAGTACGTATTCAACTATGGGTCAAGCAGTAGGCCAATTAATATAATAGTCTGTTAGTAGAAACAGGAATATAAGCAGATAATACCGATTCAGGTTACAGAGGTGAGGACAGGTGTGCGGCTGGTGGCACGCACGTGTGTGTGTGTGTGTGTGTGTGCGTGTGTGTGTGTGTGGTGTGTGGCGTATGTGTGATGTGTGTGTGGTGTGTGTGTGTGTGTGTGTGTGTGTGGCATGTGTGGTATATGTGGTGTGTTTGGTGTGTGTGTGTTCATGTGGGGAGGAAGGTGTTTGTTGAAGCTACCAGGAGGGCACAGCTACTGAATTTATCTCCAGCAATATTGAGGAGTGAGGCAACGGAGCAGGAAGGAATAAGCAAGAAGAGTCCCAAAGGCAGGAGGGTGGGAGAAACCAGGGCACATAAGGGATCTGCCCCGCTGTCCACACAGGTGCAGCCCTACGTCCCAGGGTGCGGAGTCGCAGACGAGGCTGCAGAGAGACACCAGCACCTGTTACTCTGACTCATGGAGCTGGGCTCTATCTTATGGGGAAGGAAGAGCTTTTAAAGAACTCGGAATGACTGTGCATGGAGATGTCATTATCTTTGTCTATTACCTTTTCTGTCCTTGCCTGACTTAGAAAATTAGAAGCATAAAGATATATTTATTCACATAAATTAACAAAACAAACGGAGTAAGAGAGAAAAGTTCGGAAACATACAGATCAGATTCATACCCAAACTTTAAGAACCCTTTCTTAAAAACATTACAAACATTATGTTGGAAGCGGAGATGAAAGTACCTTTCCAAGAAGTGTGGCAAGTGGTTTTAAATTATTAGTAGAGGACTTGACAAAACCCAGCAACACCTCTACGTATGCGGGCACAGGGCTCCAGGAAGAGCAGGCAATGGGACACGCCGATGGTGACAAACAACGTGGATCTCGGTTTACTGCCAAGGAGCCGCAGTCCTGGCAGGAGAGACAGAGAACCACGGGCTCGCGGCCCTGCCATGTGCTTTCCTTGGAGACAGTGTGTTAACAGTGGCACAGTTTTGTTCTGATGTGAAATAGGAGGAAGCCACGTAGGGTCTGGAGTCAACGCGATAGAGAACAGTCTTTAGGGGGACGTTTTTATACATTTGGACAAACAGCAGGAAATACGACTAGAAGAAGGAAAGCTATGTTTGGCCCTATTTAACCACACGTAGGGGCTTATTTCTAACTCCACTTCTAATGAAAGTTTGGGGGACATCTCAAAGTAGAATCACAAACTAAAACTTGAAAACGTCACGTCCAACTTTAGGAGAGACTATGTCTCTCACGCTGTAGGGCTCAGTCTTGATGCAGAGTTTTAAAGAAATACGGGTAAGATGAGATGAGATGAAACAGGCTTACTGTAGTGGCCAATTTCTAAGTTATTTTCTGTATCCTCCGCCCCCCACCCCGGACACCAGTCTCACCCAGAGCTTTGCCGAGAAGCTGAAATGCAAAATGTTATGTTTAAACGCGATTAATTTTCTCAGCGACTCTAGTCTTCCTCTTTCGTTAGAAAGAATGAGGACGACAAACATGTTTTTGAATTGTAAAAGTAGAAGCAATATGTCTTTTGTTACCTTCTTGGATTTCTCTGTGGACCGGAAGCAAATATAACTTTTAGGAAGGAAAGCTTGTTTAGCAGATCTTATGAGAACCTCTGTGTGTTTAGGTTGCTAGCCGAGGTGCTGAGCTCTGGGTGGCGATGGTCACAGGCAGGTGAGATACAGGCTCTGCACTCGGGGGCCCCACCTGTGGGTGGCGTATTCTGTCCCCCCGCCCCATTCCTCTCCACGTCTCGCCCTGCCCCCCTGGGTCCGGGGAGGCTGCTTGCCTGACCCCACCAAGCGTCTTGCAGACATGCCCAACAGTGTCTTTGTCCTTTTCCTTCCATGGGGAGCGGGGCTGAGAGGATAGAGGTGGGGTGTCTCGCCTCTGCCCCCAACTCTCCAGTCACCTGTGGTTCTAGCATGGATTGCTTCTTCCTGCGATTAAAGATCTTCTTGGCCCATCCCTAATCCAAGCTGCAGCTCTCACTGGGTCTGCGAATGCACTTTCCCTTGTCCATCCAGGCCTGGGGGTGGCGAAGGCTGCTGCTTTAATCTCCCTCTTTAGTTCCAGTCACCCCACTCACACCTCTGCAAACTGTCCCTCTATTAAATTACCATAAAATCCCTCTTGTTTCCTGCCAAACTGCTCAATAAAAGGCGACATGACTACTGTGAGAATTTAAGGAGGAAGCCATTCACTGATTTTGGATAGATTCATAAACATATTTAAACAGATCTTTCGGGGGTCAAGAACAGGTGTCCACAAGATGAATTCTATCTGTGCATAGCTCCTGGACACATTTGCTTCTTTGACTCCTTGTCTGCTGTCTGAAGACCATAGATCCCTTTGAAAAAGTAGTGGGCACTTTAAATCAGGGACATGCCTAGCTGACAAATGTGTCGCACCAGTCCTGTATCATAGGGATCTTCCTTTCTCTTCTGGTTCGATGCCCTGAGCGCTCCTGAGAGGAATCTGGGCTATCTCTCCACCTCACACCAGGAGGGAAGAGAGTTTGTCAGGAGAGGGGCTATGCAGAACCACACTTCCACCTGTGTTTCAGCTTCCCCAAACAATTTACTGCCGTGAGTAGAAACAATTCTTCATGCCTATAATAAAGGTTTGTCAACCATCCAGGAAGAAAATCAATTACCAGATGCTCTATGCCACAAAGGAGACACACTCAGTGTGTAACCCAAATGCCTTGTGAACAAGTCACATCTAGAAAGGAGTGAGGTCAGCTCGATGCTGGGAACACAGGAGGGAAATTCCTGCCTTCAGTGAGACCATGAGAGACTTAAGTTTCCAGGGAATTTCCCAAATGGTCCCAGTCAATGGACCTTACTTGACTTTGGGGAACATTCCTTTACAAAATGCATGGTGAAAGATTTTGTTATAGAAATCTCCCTGTGGCCTAACATTAATCAAATCCTTTTTCTCCATATCCGAGAGGGAGTAGGATTTCTAAATGGGGGAAGACGTAACATTGGATTCTGTGCCTATGTTATTTGCTAGGACTAGGGCCTTATAAAAGATAGTTACCCATATCACAAAGCAATTTAAAAAATCATATGGATGACTATTTTTTTTCCCTAGGAGTTTCATGTCATCTGTCTAGTAAGCATCACAGAGCCTTAGAGTCAAAAGAAAACTTAGAAAAAACAAATGACCCAGAAGTTTCTCCAGTCTTCCTCAATAATAAAGGATACCATTGCTAAAATAATTTTTTGTTTGTTTGTTTTGTTTTTGTTTTTTTTTGCGGTACGCGGGCCTCTCACTGTTGTGGCCTCTCCCGTTGCGGAGCACAGGCTCCGGACACGCAGGCTCAGCGGCCACAGCTCATGGGCCCAGCCACTCTGCGGCATGTGGGATCTTCCCAGACCGGGGCACGAACCCATGTGCCCTGCGTCGGCAGGCAGACTCTCAACCACTGCGCCACCAGGGAAGCTCTAAAATAATTTCTTTTTAATTTCAAAAATTAAATGTGTATAATTATCCTATCAGATCATAATAGGGCATATTAAATGGATTAAAAAAACTATTACTAAAGATAGTTGTAATCTTGGGAGTAACAGCAGCATCATGGCAACATAAGGTGTCCCTCCTCTCCATGTCCTCTCTTAACAAGTAAAATACAGCATCCATCTGTGAACAGAAGCATCTATATGGCAGCTGTGGGATCCAACCACGTGAGCCCCAGCCCCGAGAGCTGGCTCACTCACTTACCATCCAGTAAAAAGCAGGGAGGTCTGGGTCGAGCTGTGGAAGCAATAGGAGCAGGTGGACCAGACCAGCCCTCCTGGCCAGGGGTGCTCACTGAGGCGGACCCCCACAGATGACAGAGACTTTGTAGCAGTCCAGGCTTCCTGAGGTGACACAGAGCACTCCAGTGGAGCAAAAATAAGTACAAGTTTGGATGCATTGAGAGGTAAGAGGAACCTTGCCAGCCTCGCCCTCACCCCCGCCCATGTGGTACAGTGAGGGCTGAACCAGCGGTGGTGACCCCCCTTCAGGGGACAGTGAGAGTGGAGAATGGGTGTCTGCCTTCCCGGCTGTGCAGGCTGCTGCCGGATGGACACCAGGGAACGGAGGTGGGACCTGCAGGACTGTGGGGGCAGGGAGATGGGAGAAGAGATAGATGATGGTATCAAAGGGCAACAAAGCGGCCTGGCTCCTGCTGGCTGCACTCAGGACCCCAAGGGGAAGCCTGCCCACGGGCCACTGGGAAAACCTGAGCCAAGGACCCCCACCTGGCCCACAGGTACCCCAGTGACCTAAGAGTCGACACACAGCTCCCTCTCTGGGGATGCACTTTTTGCACAATTCTGAGTGAGATTTGGAAGACTGGGCGTTCATGCGGTTAACAGACCAGAGAAGGAAGCACAAACTTGAGCTGTGGCCGCCTCCTGGAAAACAAGAGAGAGGCTTCTAGCAGCTGCCAGGTGAGCGGTAAGGTGTAGAGAAGACATACCTGCTTGAGGCTTCTGCCAGGAGAAGAAGCTAGAGGTGTGGAACAGGGTTACACATACAAGGTCGGAGAAATCCCTACCTACGAACAGGGCCAACCTCCTGCATGAAGGCAACAGGTAAAGATTCAGGAGGTGATGCTTCTTCAGATGTGGAAACAGCGACACAAAACCTCAAGGAACATGAAGAATCAGGGATGCACGCCAGCAGCAAAAAAATCTCAGTGGGACTCCAGCAACTGAACTCAAAGACATGGAATTCTGTGATTTACCCAATAAATAATTCAAGTACCCGTTTTGAAGAAAGTCAGAGAGCTATGAGAAAACACAGAAAGCTATTCTGCAAAGTCAGAAAAACAATACATGAACAAAATGAGAATTCAAATAAAGAGACAGCAATCATAGAGAACTAAACAAAAATTCTGGAGCTGAAGAATTCAATGTCTGAAATGAAACATGCAATAGAGGGCTTCAAGGGCAGAATTGAACAAATAAGAGATGGAATCAGTGAGCTAGAGAAAAGAACTTCGAGGTAACTCAGTGAAGAAAAAAGAAAAAAAATGAAAAAGAGTGAAGAAAGCCTGTGTAATCTATGGGACAGAATAAAGTGATCAAATACCAGAATCACTGGAGTTCCAGAAAAAGAATAGATGGAGACGGGCTTCACTGGTGGCGCAGTGGTTGAGGGTCCGCCTGCCGATGCAGGGGATGCGGGTTCGTGCCCCGGTCCGGGAAGATCCCACATGCCGCGGAGCCGCTGGGCCCGTGAGCCATGGCCGCTGAGCCCGCGCGTCCGGAGCCTGTGCTCCACGACGGGAGAGGCCACAACAGTGAGAGGCCCGCGTACCGCCAAAAAAAAAAAAAAAAAAAGAATAGATGGAGAAGAGGGCAGAACGTTTATTTAAAGAATTAATTGTGAGAAGTTCCCAACCTCGGGAGAGACTCGGACATCTGAGTTCGTGAAGTTCATAGATCACCTCATTATCACAATTCAGAATGGCCTTTTCCAAGACACACGATAATGAAACTGTCAAAAATCAAAGATAAAGAACACTAAAAGCAGCAGCAGGAAAAACGACTGTAACCTACAAAGGAGACCCCATTAGGCTAACAATGAGTTGCTCGACAGAAACCATACAGACCAGGAAGGAAAGCATAATATATTCAAAGTGTTGAAAGAAAAAAACTGCCGGCCCAGAATACTCTATCAGCAAAGATATTCTTCAGAAATTAGGGAGAAATAAAATTTTACCTAATAAACAAAAGTGGAGAGAGTTTATTACCATTGGACCTGCCTTAGAAGAAAAGGTGAAAGGAGTTCTTCAGCTGAAATGAAAAGATGCTAATTAGTAACTGAAAACATGAAAACACAGAACACACTGATAAAGGTGACACAGATTAATAAAACTAATTTTGTAATATACTGGAATGTTAACCACGTTAACTACAGTATAAGGTTAAAGGAAAAGAATATTACAAGTAACTATAGTTACTATAATTTGTTAATAAACACACAATATAAAAAGAGGTAAGTTGTAACATCAAAAACAAGACGGAAAGGGTAAAAGTGTAGAGCATTTGCGTGCAGTTGAAGTTCAGTTGCTATTAGCTTAAAACTGACTGTTTTATCTATAGCTGTTTTATGTAAGTCTTATGGAAACCAAAAAGCAAAACCTAGAGTAGATTCACAAAAGATAAAGAGATGGGAATCAGAGCACACAAAAAATTAGAATCCACAAAAGTAGACAGAAAGAGAGGATAAAAGGAACAATGGACTACAGAACAGACAGAAAGCAATTAACAAGATGTCATTAGTAAGTCCTCATATGTCAGTTACCCATAAAAGGATTGAATTCACCAATCAAAAGACACAGGGTGGCTGGATGGATTAAAAAACAAACCAAAACCCAAAAAACAAAAACAACACCCAACTGTATGCTGCCTACGAGACACTCATTTCAGCTTTAAGGACACACTTAAACTCAAGGTGAAGGGGTGAAAAAAGATATTCCATGCAAGTGGAAAATGAAAGAAAGCAGGGGTACCTATACTTATGTCAGATAAAGTAGACTTTAAACCAAAAGTGGTAATAAGAGAAAATGAAGGTAATTATATAATGAAAAAGGGGTCAATTCATCAAGAAGACATAAGAATCTTAAATATATATGCACCCAACATCAGAGCACCTTAGTTAATATTAAGCAATTCTGAACAGATCTGAAAGGAGAAATAGACAATAATGCAATAATATTAAGGACTTCAATACCCACTTTCAGCAATGGATAGATCAACAAGACAGAAAATCAAAAGAAAACTATACTTTAGACTAAATAGACTTAACACACATACATACAACATTCCATCCAACAGGAGTAGAATACAAGGTTTTCTCAAGTGTATACAGAATGTTCTCCAGGACCGATCATAAGATAGGACACAAAACAAGCCTAAGCAAATTGAGGAAGACTGAAATGACACCAAGTATTTTTTCTAACCACAATGGTATGAAATTGGAAACAAGATAAAAGCCAGAAAATATATAAACATGTAGAAACTAAACAACCCACTACTGAAAACCAATGGGCCACAGAAAGCATTAAAGATAAGAGCCAGAAAATGTGTAAACATGTGGGAACTGAACAACCCACTACTGAACAGCCAATGGGTCAAAATGAATGAAAATGGAAACAGAGAACACCAAAACCTGTGGGATTCTGTAAAATCTTCCCACTCACCACTCACAAAATTTAACACAAAATAAAGACTTAAAAATAAGACTTTATGCCTTTAAACCCCTAGAAAAAAAACAAAGGAAAAAAACTCCTTAACATCGTTTTTGTTGATGATTTCAATAATGTGACATTCAAAGCATAAGGAACAAAAGCAAAAAGCAACAATTAGGATTATAGCACTCAATGCATCTGCACAGCAGAAGAAACAACTGACAGAATGCAAAGGCAAAGTACAGAATGGGAGAAAATATCTGCAAACCATAATCTGATGAAAAGTTAATATCCAAAATATCTAAAGAATTAAAAAAACTCAAACAGTCCCTTAAAAATGGGCAGAGGAACTGAATAGACATTTTTCCAAAGAAGACATGCAAACGGCCAACAGGTAAAGGGAAAGATGCTCAATATTACTAATCATCAGGGAAATGCAAATCAAAACCACATGGACATATCACCTCACACCCGTTAAGATGTCTGTTATCAGAAAGACAAGAGATAAATGCTGGAGAGGGTGTGGAGAAAAGGGAACCCTTGCACACTACTGGTGGTAATGTAAATTGGTGCAGCTACTATGGGAAGCAGTAATGGAGGGTCCTCTAAGCATTAAAAATAGAAGTACCAGGGACTTCCCTGGTGGCCCAGTGGGTAAGACTCACACTCCCAATGCCGGGGGCCCGGGTTCAATCCCTGGTTGGGGAACTAGATCCCACATGCATGCCACAATGACGAGTCTGCAAAATAAGTAAATGAATGAATGAATAAATAAATAAATAAAATTCACTAGCTTTTTTAAAAAAAGAAGTACCATATGATCCAGCAATTCCACTCCTGGGAATATATCCAAGGGAAACGAAAAGAGGATCTCAAAGAGGTAACCGTGCTTCCATGTTTATGGTGGCATTATTCACGATAGCCAAGATATAGAAATAATCTGAGTATTGTCAAAGGATGAATTGATAAAGAAGATGTGAGATTATGTATGTATGTATCTATCTGTCTATCTATACAGACATATATCATTCAGCCATGAAAAAGAAGGAAATCCTGCCACTTGTGATAACATGGATGGACCTTGGCATTGTGCTAAGTGAGATGAATTAGACAAAGAAAAATGCTGTATGATATCACTTATATGTAAAATCTAACAAAGCTGAAAATCATAAAAACAGAGAATAGAATGTTGATTACCAGGGGCTGGGAGGTAAGGGAATTGGGAAGATGCGACAGGGCACAAACAGGGCAACTAGAAGATGAATAAGTTCTGGAGATAATGCACAACAGAGTGATTATAGCCAACAGTCTGCAATATATACTTCAAAGTCTCTAAGAGACTAGATCTTAAATATTCTCACCCCAAAAAAAATGACATGATAGAGGTGTTAACTAATGCTATGGTGTTAATCATACTGCAATATATAAATGTATCAAGTCAACAAGTTTTACATCTTAAACTTACACAATGCTAGTCGTCAACTTAAAAAAGATAGTAGTAATCGTGATATAAAAACGGGATAAATGAATCAATAATCTTTTTTGAGTGAATTAAAATTCTAACTCTTAAAAAAAGTGAAATCTTGCAAAATTTCTGCTATTATGGAATATAACAATAAAATCACCAGGGTCTGAACAATTAGTATCTTCATAAAACCACTATGTATAAATTTTCCAAACGGATTTAAATCCAGAACTATAATTAAAGTTTGTGATTAAGAAGAAACAGTTTGTTTCTGACAGAGATTGGCAATCATTTCCATTTGCAATTCTAAGCAAATCTAAGTTGTATTTGCACAAAAATTCTTTTACACTTCTCAGGTTTGTGCATAAAATAGCATACATGACTGTAATATAAACTGTGAAAGGCATGAGAATTTTCTGATTTATTTCAATGGTAAATTAGTAAATACCTTCTTTATATTGCAGAAAAATTCTTTTAAATATGGATCAAGATTTAGGTTTTTTAGCATATGATGGGACAAGAAAATAAATTAAGCCCTTATAAAATTTATATTCACAATGTTAATAATGGTAATAAATCCATAATACATTTAAATTCATTTGATAGACATGTGTTGTCCCTGTAAATTAATACTAATAATAGTAGTATTGTATATGTTAGTATTAAATATAAAGGTATTTTCCCCAGTTTTATTGAGATATAATTGACACATAGCACTGTATAAGTTAAAGTTATACAGCACAATAACTTCCATATATTGTGACATGTTTACCACATATGTTAACATCCATCATCTCAAATATATACCAAAAAAAAAGAAAAAGAAAAAAATGTATTTTTCCTTGTGTTGAGAACTCCTGGAATCTACTCTGT
This sequence comes from Leucopleurus acutus, assembly GCF_964270905.1. Lineage (NCBI taxonomy): Eukaryota > Metazoa > Chordata > Mammalia > Artiodactyla > Delphinidae > Leucopleurus > Leucopleurus acutus. The sequence continues at coordinate 114,851,512 of NC_139150.1, read as the reverse complement.
TAACCACTTTCAAATATACCCTCCCAGTGGTGTTTATTATTAGATATAAAGTTTTTAACTGAAGTGAATGTTACATTCCACGCTACAAACATGTCCTTTCTACTACCCTGATGAGAATACCCTGATGAGAAAGCATTATCCCCACTTTGTGCAGTAGAATAAAGAGCATCCCTTCTCTGGAAAAGGTTCCTCTCCATCTGAGGCCACAGCCCCCATACACTCACGTTCACTCAAGTTCCAGCCCGCAGAGAGCTGTCTTCATACAAGAAGACGCAGGAAGAATTTTCTGCAGAGCCATTTCACTCCTGGAAGGATCCATGTTTATTGCAACAGTTAGAGAGATGGCATAATGAGTCTGAATTGAGACATTTTATAAAACCATTGCTTCTGGTAAAAGAAAAAAAAACAAAACTTCTGCAGCTTCCTAAGTATTGTTTCACTACTGAAAACAAAAAAGCAAAGAAATTAGGCTCCAATGTGCCTGCAGCTGTTAGGAAGACCAGTGATAATCTCACTTTAGGGTCTCTTGAACCGAGGATGCTGATGTCAGTTCTTCAAAATACCCAGAGGGACTCAGAAGTGTAAGAAACAATGTGAATAACTGCCCAGACAAAAAGGGATTAAAACAAGACTCCAGGGCTTCCCTGGCGATCCACTAGTTAGAACTCTGCGTTTTCACCACCGGGGCCAGGTTCCATCCCTGGTTGAGGAACTAAGATCCCACAAGCCGCTTGGCGAGGCCCCAAAATAATAAAAATAAAATAAAAAATTAAAAAGAATAAAACAAGGTCCCATTTAGAGTGTACAGTGAGGAAGTTAAGGAGAATTAAAATATCTTATTTTTAATATTTCAGGTTCTTTATAAAATCTAACCATCGAGTCCCAGTTTGCTCCCCTCATGAATGTTTCCATACCCCCAGTTTGGAAAGCATAGGAAACCTCTAGTGGTGTCTCTCATTAAAATCTCTAGAAAGCACACTGTCGATGCCCCTGAAACGGGGCTTGTTTAACTGACCCCTTTATGAGATGTATGGCATCAGAGTCACATCCAATTCCAGCTGATTAAGGAAGTTTCATAGAAGCAGAACCAGAAGAAAATGGAAGAATCTGAGTTGTGTCTATAAACACGGTGGGCAGCAACAAGCCTTCCAGAAGCATTTATTAAATGAAAAATGGTTTTTTCGCCCTGATGCTGTATTTGACCTGCAGCCCCAGAGCCCTCTGCTGAGGCCCTTTCACACGTCTAATTGTCACAGGTAGGCACCCAAACCGGCAAAGACGCCTTAGCCTCGGTCACTCTTGACCCATGAAACTTTGCAGGAAACTCTAAATCAATAGTATATTTGTAGTAGGAGAGTGGGTTTTACTCGTGATAATCCCCTTGGTCTTTAACTGCTCAAATCAGAAAGGAGAAAGAAAAGGAGACTTATAAGCCCATGACCCCTTCAGTGGTGAGCCTGACACAGACGGATGATTTATTATGGCCCAATTATTTCTTCTCCACTACAGCCAGGGACAATAAGAAGCATTTATTCTAAAACTACTTTGTTTTGATGTTCTTTTGGTCTTCTTTTCAGAGGTAGGTTAAAGAGAAGTACAGAATGTTTTATACCCTGAAAATTCCAAGTTTCAATTCATGATACTCTTAGAACATAACTGAAATCCTTTAAAGACCTCCGAGAATTGTATTAGATATAGATTGGATTTTTAGTTTCTATACACTTTCTGCAGTATTTATGATGCACCTTTGCAGATTTTATGACTCCAATATTTTTAGGCCACATTTTAAGTTTCCTGCAGATATTTGCAACTAGAAACTAAAGACCATTTAAAAAGTCAGAGTTACTATGATAAAGAATACAACTGACTTCTTGTTCACGTTTCCATGTTCAAGTTGCAGCTGATGTTTCACATCTGAATTTTTGCTCCCTTGTTCTCTTTACTTACTGAGGTCCAGGGAACTGTCTTCATGCATGTTTTTCTCACTACAGAAGCCTGAGTTACAAGACTGTTTCGTCCATATAGAATAGTGCTGTTGTGGGGTAAATAATGACCATTCTAACCTGATCAAGAAAACAGGGTGGACGCATGTTGGGTTTCCATTGCTCTGAAATACAGCTCACAAGAGTAACAAGTGTTTGCTCTTAAAGAGTCAGGGGATATTTGAGCTGGAGGTTCTGAAGAGTGGCATTTGTTTCCTATGGCTGCTGCAGCAAAGTGCCACAGCCTGGTGCCCTTAACAACGACAGAAACGGAGTGTGCGCCACAGCCGTGGAGGCCAGAAGTTAGAAGGCAGCGTGTGGGCAGAGTCATACTCCCTCTGAAACCTGCGAGGACCATCTTCTCTGCTTCTTCCCGCTTCGGGTGGTTGGGACAACTCCTCATGTTCCTGGGCTGCTCCTGCAGAAATTCAACCTCTGCCTCGGCTGCTACGGCTTTCTCCCTGGTGTCTGTGCCTGTGTCACTCCCCTTCTTATAGGGACAACAGCCACATTGGATCAAGGGCCCACCCTACTCCAATATGACCCCATCTTAACTAATTACCTCTACAATGACCCTATTACCAAATAAGGTCACCATCTGAGGTGTGCGTTCAATGCCTCCCCCCATAATTCTGAGAGTTAAGACTTCAACCAATCTTTTGGGGGACACAACTTAACTCTTAACAGGAATCACCAATCAAACCACTTTCTTCAAGGACAATAATTCATGTTGGAGACACAGTTCTATAGGTTAAGAATTTTTGTATATTACCTTATTTGTCCCTAATAAGGCAACATCTGAACTAAAAAGACATGAAGAGCACGTATTTTCAGTAACCACTGGATATATGTTTTTAACGTTGCTGTTAATATGGCAGAATCAATGCAACAAGTCTCTAGGAGCCCTTCTTTCCATTTCCAACAGATAGAACTCAGTAGGAAGGCTTCTCTTTAAGTCTTAGTGCCTCAGTAATAATTTAGCCATTTGAGGAGTTCTGTGTCACCTAATTTTGGCCAACAGCAAAACATTTAATTGCAAAGGGGACCTCCCAGGTGTCCTCTTGCAGGCTCAAGGCTTGTGGAAGCAGATGTGTTATGACCTCCTATTGCAGATGCAGCCTCCAAATCCTAGCACAAGTGTGCAAATCACACCAGGAAGCAGGCTATTCCTAAGGAGTATTAACTGAAGAAATCATGTTACGTCACTGGTATCATCAGTTCTGGTCTAAGGCTTTCGGATAAAATCCTGACGCTTGAAGAGAAATGAAGCAAGCCTGGCACTTTAACATCTTTCTCCACCATGGGTAGAAGTTAAGGATGATAGACAATTTCCTCCAAAGAGGCCTTGCTAACTACAGCAGGCGGTGACCTTCTAATGTCACACTTGCCGATTATCTGCGATGGATGAGATTGGTATCTGAAAATAAACACCTTCAAGTTTCCATTTGATTTTGAAACAACTATTAATTCCCCCAAAGAGTGTTAACCATTTGAGGGGTCCTGGACCCTGGAAGGAATCTGATGAAAACAGAGACATTCTTTGTTGAAAATTGTGCATGTCACGATCATGTACGTTGGCATAAAATTTCAGGGAGTTATTGGGCTGCCCGTTTTATACCCATTCTTCTAGGGGATGCCCCTGGAAGGATGATCACTAGACTGCATATTATGCAACCAACTACAAATCTTCAGAGGTAGGACCATTTCGGAAGTCATGCACAACTGCTTCCACGGGGAACCGTGTTGAGGGAGCTGGGCTCCTTTCGAAATTAAATTCTTCCATGACAGCCCCTTTATGCTTCTGGAAATTATTTTAGGAATGGGGTGTGACAGTAACTTAGAAGGAATACCTTATTTATGCGAGCCTATGAAATTAAGTACTGAGTGGAGTAACTGATCTTTTTTTTAACCAGCGTGAAATGATCTTTTCTGCAAAAATAAATTAAGCTGACATAGTAAATGATCATTGTGATCCACATTTGCCCCACACTTCTGATTTTTTTAGTTGTTTACCACAGGGCAAAAAGGCAGAGGTTCAAAAGAAAAGTATAAGGAAGCAAGGCTATTGGTTGGATGAAAAAAAGCCTTGATTAATACAACAGCCCCGAGTCATTCATTCTATCCCATGTTTAGAAAAAACCGTCAGAAAAATTTGTGGGTCACCCATGCTTGCTTTGAACTGTGGTCTCTTACAGAACCAGGCGCACTAGCTGTAATACTCCTGGGAGTCCTGACAACACAGTCTAATTTTGTGCATCGCCACCTATCTCTCCAGCTCGGGCAGGGACTGTCATGTTAGCTTTTGTCCTACTACGCTGAGCTCAGCTTATGCCCTCTGGCCACATGCTTTAGAGAAAGATTACACTATTTGGTATATATAAGAGAGGAATCAAGATGAGAAATATGTCTTTTCATTTAAGTTTAAGAATATGTGCGTAATAAAACAGGTCATGCAAACCATACAGCATTCTGCTAACCTTCATTGCTTGAGATGTCACAAAACTCAGGTACTGTTTGAGAAGGAAGGAAGGAAGGGAGAGAGGGAGGTGGGAAAGAAAAAAGAGGGGAAAAGGGAGGAAAGAAAGAAAACCTTACTGAAAGTGGGAGAATTCAACTGACGTGCAGTTTGATATATATCCAGAAATTTCTGCAGAGGATTTTTGTTTCCTAATTTATAGTCTATGCAAAAGAGCATGTAAACACCCTTCGATTTTTTGAAAGTACATGGTATCTCTTACCTCTGCATATTAGCATATTTTAATGTTTTTCTTGTTCTGTGCCTTGGACACCTTCTTACAATCATCAAATGCAAGGTTTGGAGCCCCTTCTCTGGGCTTTCCCTGACACCATCCCACCCCTAAGCCTTAAGACAGGCTCTGTCTTTCTTGTTTCCCATTGTTCCCATGCCCGGAACATACACCCAATGCTTGACATGACCCTTATTGAAATAATGAATGGATCAGTGAATGAATATATTAACGTATGTGTGACCTTTAGTCTTAACCATAATTATGGCAGCTCATGAGGAATTCACAGTTTTCATCTGATCTTAATTTTCTATTTCTTCTTCCTCTAAATTCTCCTCCTCACTTCCCTGATTTTCCTTATTACCCTCAAACTTGGAAACATCTGAAATGCAAGCATCAGTCTACAATACTACAAACACTATTTGGAAAGGACAAAATACTGAAACTGTTGTCATCTCTAAAACATTTTAGACCCTACCTTAGTCATTTGCTGATAATTCCTAAGAGTAACGATTTATAAGGCCCTACACAGGTTTGAAAATCAACCTAAATCCAAGATATTCACACACTTTATTCAATAATAATTTATAAAGTGCCAAGTGTAAGCCAATAGCTATGCCAGGTGCTGAAAAAAAGATCAATGAAACATAGTTCTCACAGTCTACTGAGAGAGACAAGAATATAAATAAATAAATGTAACTTTTTTTTAATATAATGTGCTTTTTCATTTTTAATGTTTTTATATGAGTTTTGTTAAAAAGGACTAAGACAATGACTGTAACCATGTGATAGGTGCTATATACAAAGGACCCGAGCACCGTGGGGGCAGAGGAGATACAGACACCCCATGAGCTTCTCTGGGGGCTCACGCCCCCCCAGGCTCACAGGTCACTATTTCCTTCACATCAATGTGCCAAACAACACAACTCAAATAGAGAATTCGTATCTAACTCATTCTTGACTATACCCACGTGTATTAAGTTTCTGGAGGGCAGCACTGCCTTCTTTATTTTATTTTTTAATTTTTATTTATTTATTTTTTTGCGGTACGCGGGCCTCTCACCGTTGTGGCCTCTCCCGTTGAGGAGCACAGGCTCCGGACGCGCAGGCTCAGCGGCCATGGCTCACGGGCCCAGCCGCTCCGCGGCATGTGGGATCTTCCCAGACCGGGACACGAACCCGCGTCCCCTGCATCGGCAGGCGGACTCTCAACCACTGCGCCACCAGGGAAGCCCATCACTGCCTTCTTTAAAAGAGTAGGGTAGCAATTTAGGGTCTTGCTTTAGCGGGACCTCAACTTAAATCTACAAATGAAAATAGCTGCCGTCCAGGCATATCTCAGGCATCACATCCCGGGTGTGCAGAAATGCACAGAAGGGACGGATTTTTGAGGATGGTAGTTTTTCAGTCCAGAAAAAACTTCTGCTTTAATTAAGAAACTTAACTCTGTCGTTGGCACCCCTGTATCACTCTTACTTAGGTTATTCAACCACCTCTAAAAAACATGCTGTCAAATCCAGCTTCCAACTTCCTTCTCTATTATTTATACCAGCTTGATCATTTTAGATTACTCTTGAATGGTACATTTCTGCTATGTTTCTGTTCATTGGACTGCTTTATCCGTGTTCATTCCTCCTTCTCTAGGTGACCTTCAGCAATGGTATTCCGTGGGCTTACTAGTATTGGGATTTGTTTTTCTAAAAGAGTTGAATATGTTTCCTTTTATTTTCCTGTGTTGCAGCAGCTTTTTTAACAACAGAAATGCTTTTCTAGCTCGGATATTATGAGGCACAAGGTGCTGTGGGAGTGAATGAACATTTCTTTCCGGCAAATTAGAGAGTAGTCACCTTGTGCCCCATCATTAAACCAGAGAAGAGAACCCTCTCTGAGACGAGCACTGGCTGTGCGCTGTCAGTCCTGTGATGCCCTCGGCTTGTCGGCTTTCATTACTTTACAGAAGATGAGAAGATACACTGAATGGCAAGATGAGCGTGATGATACTGCGTTTGTAGATGCACACACTCCAGAAACTGAAACTGACATCTTCCTCTGCACAGACATTGACAGACAGCATCACGGTTCACCTCTGGTCCACCCAAAGTCCACACGAACCACGACGTACCAACCACCAGACCTCATAAGAACCATGACTTACTATCCACCCAAAGTCCACACGAACCACGACTTACCAACCACCCAGACTTCATAAGAACCATGACCTACTATCCACCCAAAGTCCACACGAACCACGACTTACCAGCAGTTTTATTCCCAGGGCTCTACTACATAATCTATAAGACAAGCTATATTGATAAAACCAGGGCTACCTCATACAGTGGCACCAAAGGACTTCATGGGACCAAGGTGGGTGAAGTTAGAAGTGTATCATTAAATGAATGTATCTTCATTGGACAACTACTCAGAGTCTAGGGAAGAATCTAAAAGCATTTTGAAACTACCTGTTTGTTGCTCTGTCCTCCATTGGACTTTTGACGGCTGCCTGCCTCTTTTTCTTAATCTAATTTGTAAATCTTTTTCAATTTATATTAAAAACTACTTCTTTCAAGTTTCAGGGATTCTCCAGTATCCCTGAGTTTTTGATTAAAAAAAAAAAAAGGAAGCTCAATTTACTTCCTTTATAATGTTATATAATTTGATCAAACCGATTTCCAGCCATTATTTATTTCCAATAATTTTAACTTTTAATAATCAGAAAGTGTTTTATCTTTTGATTTACGAAGTATTTTATCTTCTGATTTAGATTAAATGTCCATCTCTGGTTTGCTCACGCTCCACTAAGCCTGCCTGTGTTACGATACAAGGGCTGTAATTAGTGGTGCTGAGGCTGCACCACGGGATCCTGTAGCAGTAAGATGAGAGTTTCTTGTTTGGTTTGGTCTTTAGCTTATAAAGGCTATTACTGATATTTTTAGGAAACAATTTCTAGGTCTCCTTCTGGAATAATGATTCATATGTTATAGTCCATTATCTTAGAAATTATAGTTAATGAGACAGATTTCTTTTCATTGAATATTTCACTGCCCAGAAGACCTTAGCATCGTAATTTACAGCTCAGTAGTCTAATAATATATTTTGTCATTTGGAGAATTAATAAATCTTTCAGATTGTTTCCTAATAATCAGGTAATTTAATGCCCAAGGAGTTTTGAAGGTATGGATACATTCTATTCATAACATCAATCAGGAAGTGTCTACTGATACATCCCGTGGGCAGATCTCAACGCCGGGGGCTGCAGGCAGAGAAGAAGGCACCCTGTGCTCCCACGTGAAGGCTCACAGTAAGTTAGAGGAAACAGACCAAGAAAAGAGAGCTACAACAAAACCAGGTAAACTACATGCTCAAGGTCTGTGCCGGGTTCTCCCACATGAGGAAGGTTTTGCTGGGGAGACTTGGGAAAGCTTCACATGGGAAAGGCCATCGACATACCCGCATATGACTAAAACACACACACACACACACACAAAACAAGAACAGAAACTCACTCATTGTCAGGACTCTGTTACACAACAAAATACATTATTACTCTTTACGTTTCTCTAACTAGAATAGTCCAAGAGCTAGAACATCTATTTTAACAGACAGTCTTCTGGAGGTGATGGGGACAGTGTGACAAAGGACCCTGATCATCCTAAGATCCATCAGTCTATGAATGCTCACGACCTCGCCACACAGAATCAACACCTGCCGGAGGTCTGCTGGTGTTGAGTCTTATTGTAAAGTCAGCGCGTAGAGTCGTTATGAGTAATCTCCATTGTATGAAGTTTTGATCCAGAGACCACGACATTCTTTTAGAGGTGTATGGAAGCAAGTTCAAGTTCTGAGTCTTGATCTGGAGAGAAAGTGCGCTTCCCTGAAGTTCCTATGCAAACCCTTTTCAACTTTCTTCTTGATAGCATTCAAACCGTGTAACTTTGGAAATGTGTTTTATAATTTAATGACTATAACATAGACTGGATATTATAATAAACATCATGAAATGTTATGCTTCTACACTTCCTTTCACAATGGGACACTGAAGCTACCAGCAGCCAGGGTACCCTCAACGGCACAGTCCAGACTGAGGCTGTGCACAGAATACATCTCTTCAAAGGGAAACATTACAGACAACATTTCTGGTGTCAGGTTGAACAAAATTTGGATGATCTGCTAAACCTCATCTTTAATTTGTTATATTACTGTTGTTTTACTGTTTGATCAGGATATTTGAAAAAAATCTTAATCAGGAGAAATTATTATTTCTTGACTAGCAGGTGGTCGCTGGAGGGTTCACTATGGAACTGCCAGCCTGTGAGTCTGAACCTGAAATAGTGCTGAGGTCATTGCTTAAATACTCTGCCCTAAGACCTTCTGGCTCTACCTCGAGTTCTAACTGTCCTCTGTGTATTCACCCTGCCCATCTCCAACGCACTGTCTACCTTGTGGGCAAAGTGATCTGGAACGCAAAGCAGATCACGTCATGACCCATTTTAGACCTCCTTCCTCAGCTCCGGTTTCTTTCGATGACAGTTCTAAGCTCCGTAGCCTGGCGTCAGCGTCCTGGATTCCTCCGTGCTCAGTCTGATCCAGGACACCTGTGTTTCCCCAGCCCTACACCCTCACCGCTCACCGCTTTGCATGGTCTTTTCTCTCCATCTGGAATGTCCTTCCACGTCGTCCTGGGCATTTTTTCATCACTACTGAAATGTTTCTCAGATTCCTCTCCCCAGCAAAGGTGAATGTCTTCTCCTCTGTCTTCCCCAAGTCACCCATCTGACCCCTGTGTTGGTATTTCCAGCACTGCTATAGATTACTATCAGTTCTTTGTGTTGTTTACATACTTCATTTCTTACAGGAGTGTGGGCACCTCGAAGGTCAAGTGTCTCCTATTTTCATTTTCATTTTTGATAACTAGCATGGTGTCTGGTGCCCAGAAGACATTTTGTTAATATGTGAAGAATGAATAAAGCCCTTAATCGATTTTCGATCTTGGACTGTGGCATTATCACTCTTCCATTCGGACACCCCCCTTTTCTGCGTCACCAGCCGCCCCTGTGGGCCTGTGATCCCCTTCCCCACATCCTAGCCGGCAGGTTACGTTAGCGACGGTTGTCCAGGAAGGAGGCTTGAAGTCTCCCACCGAATTTTAGAATCTAATCACGTAAAAGGGTAAGAAATTCAATCAAACTGCTGCACAGTTTGTCAGGAAAATAACCTGACAACCGTGGCACGTGTTTATGAGTTTTATCTATGTTCTGGAAAATGGTCTCCTCCTGACCTAGCCATGACTGAAAAAGCAACATTGTTTCTTAAAACATCACCAGTAAATTTAACAGAGAGACACTAAGTATTTTATAGGAGAAATCCAAGCCAATATAAGGGAAAAAATTGTCTAGCGTTAAGCTACCATTTTCCTGAACTTTATTCTTCCCCAAAATATAAGCACTAATTATTTGGGAACAGCCGATATGTTCTCTATATAAAGAATCTAAGCCTGTGCAACCACCATTAAGCATTGAGGAAACAGGAGAGAAAATCAGTTTTATCCCCCAAATACTTTTTATGAAGATCATTCCTACAGAGTTTAATTCAAAATTATTTTCTGCTTAGAGTCAAGATGATTTTCTTGGAGTATTAATATCCTACGGATCGTCTCACTTTCTGGCATCATCACAAGCTCTCTTTCTATCACAATTCAGTTAATTTATCTCCTAAGCGTCCTGCGGCAGGGCCATTATGAAGTGGATGCAGGGGTGGGATGCAGTTCAGGCCGAGTTAACCTTCCTGCTCCTGGAGAGACTGACACGCCGTAATTTAATTCCTGTCACCAGACTCCACGTGGGGAGCGCTGACATTACCTCTCATTACTGCAGCCACAGGTCATTATCTCCAAGCCGCCCCTCGTGAAATCTATACGTGACCCTCTCACACGTGCTCCATACGCATGTTGAGAAGCAACAGCATCAAGTGTCCATGAAGAAACAGACCATGAAACAAACCTCACAGGCAGCTCATGATGAATACACGGGAGGTTCAGAGGCTCAGTTCCAGCCAATCCCCCACTTCCTTCCTTTTCTCCTCCTTCCTTCCTTCTTTCCACAGTGTTTATCGAGTGCTTACTCTGTGCCAGGCATCGTTCTAGGTATGAGAGACGTACCAGTGCAAAAACAGACAAAGCCCGTGCTCTACTGAACTCTGACTTTTCCTCACTGTATGTTACCTTCAGTCACAAAGGTGACTTATTAAATGCCTGCTCTGTTCATGATATGCAAGAGTGAGCCTCAGCTCATGTCTTAATAATAACGTCTCCTCTCTCTGATAGGGCTGTACACGCTTCACAATGGATAGACATCATAAATATAGCTTTGCTTTAAAATGATAAAAAAATAACATAACTTCAATACAAATTCGCAAAGAACTCGGGGTAAGGAGTTTGAGGAAATTAAGGTAAGCTGTTCTTAGGAGCTCCAATCTTCCTAACTTCAAAATAGTGCCTCAGAGACGGTCTGTGAGAGATGCACCCGTTTACGCCGCTCCCGCCTCAGCCCCGGCGCAGGAACAAGGAACGGCATGAAGGAAGCTGTCACCTCAGGCAACACCTGCCCTGCCCCATGCAGACTGTGTCCTCCTCCTGTTTGAGGAAAAAGGATAACTAAGGCCATCAATCATCGTCCAAGAGACCGACTCTCTTAGGAAGACATCTCTCTGTTCCAAGCAGAAAGAAGACTTATTGTGAAAAAAGAAAAGCTCTCCAGCAATAATGACGGGCATTGGCATAATCACTAGGGAACCCGTGAGAGGTCCATCCCTCTCTCTTTGGGAACGAGGAGCTTCGCTCTCTATGCAACCTGGACGGTCAAGCACAGAAACCACGTGTATGAAACCAAGGCTGACTTGGTGTGGCACGGCTAGTTTGCCTTTGGACATACTTGCAACACTGCCTCAAAATTCTAGTTTCTCTGTGGATGACTGTATTGATATTTCTACTCACAGCCTTGGCTCAATCAGGCGATGGCTCTGACAGGGTAGACAGAGGTCATTAGGTCCATCGTGGTTTCCTGCTTCCCACCTGAAGCCCACTTCAAGCTCCTCTCCACATGGCCCCTGGATGCAAAATCACTCCAGTAAATAAGCATCAAAGCTCCACGCACCCTAAGGTCTCTCTGTATTTCCAGTTCCCTAGTGAGTTACACAGCGTGTTGCTCTTGGTTTCTTTATTGTTGTGGACAACAATCTTGCTTTTGAGTGTATTTATATATTTGTGTGTGTGTGTGTGTGTGTGTGTGTGTGTCTTCTAAGGGGAAGGAAGGTGGATTCAGACAGGAGTCGTTCTAGCATCTGCTCAATCTAACTCCCGATGCAAAGTCTTGAAAGAAATTTTTATCTGTCTGAATCCCGGCAGGTGTCGAGCACCTGGGGCCAGGATCCATGTTTTCTTGGCAATTTGCAGCATGTTGCCAGTAATCACGGATGTTTACTGAATGAACGAATACTTGAATATTGTTGAGTAGTCTTTCTTCCCAAAATATGAACATACAAGTAATATTCAGTCTTCTTTCCCTGAAGTTTGCTGACAGGAATTAAAAATGCAAGCAAGTTTAAATGATAACATACCAAGATGGAAGCAGTAAAGGATGAGAAGTAACTCAAGAGAACTGAAAATACAACGTCTAAAGCAAAGTTTGATTTCTGGATTCAAAGCAACTGTCAAGTGCTTATCCCAGTAAAGGAGAAATTCTACACTTACAGGTGTCTGTAGTCATGGTTTCACATCCAGTGAGAAGATATGTCATCACCTGAGTTAATGACCTAGGCCAGAAAATCACTGCCATACCCAAACGTTAATTTAAACACACACACTATTTCAAGGAGAATTTAGCAAAGAAATTATAGAAATTTACTATTAAAAAAGGAGAAAGGTTGATTCTGTTCCCTAGTGAGTTACACAGCGTTTTGCTCTTGGTTTCTTTATTGTGGTGGACAACAGATTCAGTAACCTCTTTAGTAACCTCTGTAGATTCAGATATGATTCTGAATGGGTTGTCCTGCAAGGTAAATTCTCAAGAATTGGGACCTACAGTGCTTCAAATTCTCTGGCAGCTTTATCGCCAAGCTTTACCAAGACTGGAGTGGTATTAGTTTGGGAATCTCCTCTTCCAATTAGTGAAAGTAGAGAGATGGGGAGTACATTTCCTCCATTTAATACTAACATTTCTTATAGATTTGGGGGCCAAATAATCAACAAATATTTACTTTGCACCTACGATGTGAAAAGCTTTATGTGAATCATTATGAAGTATGTATGGCATTGTATAAGATATAGCTTATGGCCTCAAGAAAAGGAAACTCTGCCCTTATGGACTCACATACTAGCAACAGTGGGAGTGTCATCAGGCCCACATGGATATATGGGGACACAAGACTTCTGAAAGAGTGTTGAAAGCAGAAGTATTTTGTGACCAGAATATTTTATACCTCCATAAACCACATATTTATCCATTAATTTAGTCTGTCCCAGGTACAGAGCTACAGAGGTTACTAAAGCAAAATTTCTGAATTTTCCACGTGCACAACCCAATAGAAGGGAGAACCATTAACGGCATAAAGTCTACAAAATGTAGCAGGATGATAACATTTAGAATCCTGAGAGGCAGAAAAGAGAAGAGTGGTTAGGTCTGTATAAATGAGGGTCGTGTGGTCAGCAAATGTTTCATAAAGGATGAAGTATTTCAATAGTATGTGGAAACAGGACAGACATGAAACCATCCATGCATCAGACTGAAGCAGAGACCATCAACTGTGGAGTGTGATTGTTTCTCTGAGTCTGACACCCCAGCAGAGAGATCAGCATACTAACAAGAGCCTAAAGTGGGCCTCTGGGGAATCCCAGGTCTACACTGGGGCAAAGGGCCTGACCAAGATGCACGTCCTTTCACCTTGAGATGGGCAGGATTGAGCCGTATAACGGTGTGCTAAGTATCAGCTGGAGGATCGGTACCCCACGGATCTAATTTGCTAACACTCTTGCATCCTTGCACAGATGTCCACCCCTTCACCTTTTCACGCCTGCAATTACTGGCACTTTTCCAGGAGAGACTGACCTTTGCCTGTCGACACACACACAGACACACACACACACACACACGTATCTAGGTTAACAGACAAGAACAGTGAAGACATCTGGACATGTTTTATGAAAAGTCTGGAGGTATATTCTTCTTCCAAAGCTTCAAAGATCACCAAACATACAAGACATACACGTGAGTCCCCAAAATGGACTCAAATACACTGCCGTCTTCCTGGACCATGGAAATTCTAATTCGATAGCATCTTTGAGTGATATTCCTTAGTCAACAGTGTGTTAGACCCACAATTTGAGGACTGAATCAGAAAACACATCAATTTTATGTGGTGTATGGGAAATGCCACTTGTGCGATATTTAACCGTTGCACACATGGACCCCAATAACCTACTGGAACTTTTTTTTCCATCTGCATCAGTTTCTTATCAATAATAAGTGAAACAGACAATTACCTTTGTCACAGAAGGTTTCATCCTCAAAATTATTATCCAGTTTCAGGGATGTTAGCCTAAAATAAAAGAAAAACAAAACTTTATTCTAATATGTATACAAACGGGAAAGGGGGGTTTCTGGAGTGATAGGCACAATTCCAGCTGGTGCCTAGGACCTACTGGGGGGATCTTGTTCTCATCCCCACCCAAGAGCTCATTCCAGGATCTGAGACATGGGAGCTCATCAGTAAATATGTGCTGATTTTTATTGTAAAAAAATCACAAGGTAATTACAAATTAAAATATTACTGAGTTTATAATTGGTAAATATTAAGTTGGGTGTATTTTGTAAGAGAACAAACATTATGCATTTAATGTCATTTAACAATATACATTGGAATATGTTAATAAAATCCATCAAACTCTCAAAAGTCAATAATATATATATATCACAACATTTGAGGAGTTAAAATGATTTTTACATATGCATTAAAAAAAATCCTAATATTTATTCTTTATGTTAATTCTTAAATATTTTAGGCTGCTATTTTTATGTAACTAGTGTGTACTGATTCTACATATGCTTACTTTTGTCCACCTCATGTCCCATTTTCTTATTCTCAATTGTTTATTGCTACCCATACATGCTCCAAAATGTTCCACATTAATTACTTTGATTATGTACTTTCTCAAAATTGGTATGCGTCCTCCACTAATTTCCATCCCTACTTATGCAAATCTAACCATCCTTAAGACACAACAAAATTCCTCCTTCACAAAGCCTTTTCTGATCCCATCCTTAAAATTTGTTCTCCCTTCACTAAATCCTCACCTAACTTAACTGTGCTCCTTATCAATGTTCACCTCTGTGTGATGGTGGGAGGTGACGTCACATGGCTAGACTTCATTTCATAGGTTCCCATCAGCTTGGGGGATCTTGAGAAGGGTCACTGTACTGGTATCACTGCAACACTGGCACAGTGACATGTACAGAGCAGACAGCTGATGACGTATGTATGCATTTGTTCCTGGCCTCATTGCAAACTATTAAAGAAATATCTCACCAAATTGTTTAACTTACTTGAACTGAGGTGAGGACAAAATTATCAGGCACAATAATCTACTCTCTGAGGGCAACTGCAATTGGCTTTACAAATACCCTAAAATTTAAAATGTTTGTGAATTAAATTATGTTTTAATAGGCTACTTGAGGTTCATGTTTTGATAATTTTTTCTAATTTTAAACGTACAAAAATCTATATTTTTTTGTGTATAATGAATAGTTAATTTTCTCAACAAAGATACAAACACAGTCATAACACATGTGCTGAAAAGCTGTAGAAAATTAAAACAACTCGAGAGCCCATACCCGTGAAACGCTATAATCACAATTCCAAAAAGCACCAACAGAAATGAAAGCATTAGTTAGCTAATGCATTTTGAACGCTATGGAAGAATACAGTCACTACAAATACATAGCAATAACTTACACCAAATTTAATCCACGAGTTTGTTAAATTTTAATCATCGACATAGTACATTTTGGTCCATGTTAGCATTTTAATGCCAACACAGATATCAATTTCTTACAGAAATGTGTAAATTGTGTTGTTTTCATTTATATTTCCACAGACGAAGC
Source organism: Leucopleurus acutus (assembly GCF_964270905.1). Lineage (NCBI taxonomy): Eukaryota > Metazoa > Chordata > Mammalia > Artiodactyla > Delphinidae > Leucopleurus > Leucopleurus acutus. The sequence continues at coordinate 114,835,633 of NC_139150.1, read as the reverse complement.
CTGCTTTTTCCAGTAGCTCTTTACCAGAAGAAGTCTGGGATGCATTGAATTACATGAGGTTCTCCAGGCCCTTTACATGTTGTGTCAAAATTAAGAAAGTTTTATTTTAATGGGTTAGCTAGTTCTCTGATAGTAGTCTGGTTAAAATGGTAAGCGGACAGGATAAAATCATAAGGTAAGACAAAACTCGTATATATCTATTATAAGTGAGAAACCATGGTGAGAACATTGGGATGATTAAATGTTTTAAAAAGAGCTCATCCAAACACTTATTTTTATCCAGGATCCTGAGGAGAAATCCTGTCCAGAGCTAACCATAAGGGATCACACAGTGGGCCTCTGTGTGGATCGTACTGCCACCCAGGGCTCTTGTATGACTAAGAACACTGACCGTACTTATGGGTGGAAAGAAGCCACCATGGTACTGTAAGGAGAAGACAGTCAAAACCTATATATGGTCATGGCATTGACCACAGACATCTTCACAGAGAGTAAAAGGACATCGCATCTGTGGCATATTTGATTCTGAAAGTTTCCTCTTTTGTTTTCTTAGCATATAGTTCATCTTGATTTTCGTTCAACTATTTATTCTAAAGTCTGTTGCTCAAACCGTTGATCCTGCACCTTCCTGCTCATCACCTGGACCGTCAGCCATGCGTCTTCCATCCCCCCGCATCCAACTCATCCTCCCTACCCTGCATGGCTCAGCCTCTGCTCTATCTCCAGACATTACTGCCACCAGCCCTCAGTATATTTGTGTGTGTGTGTGTGTGTGTGTGTGTGTGTGTGTGTGTGTGTGTGGTGCAGGGTGCTCCACGGTCTTTTGAAAGCGCCTTCTATGCTACTTAATTATAGTGATGTAAAGAACTGTCACACGGAATCATTATTTTAACTTAATGAAGTCTTTCTTTTAGGAAATAGGTCTATACAAATAAGGTAAGGATGTTGTAATATAAATGAGTAATACTTCATTCAAGAGAAGCCGTGTTGACATTATTTGGATTTTTAGACGACCTCAGAAACTAGAAAGTATCTGATCTTGGAGACTTAGGCACAATCAGATATCTGGGACAGTGGAAACAGAGGTGAGGGTGTGAAGATGCTGCAGTGCTGCTCTGGAGAGAGGAGGGGTCTCGAGCCAAGACATGCAGGAAAAGGCAGGACGCAGACCTCTAGAGTGTCCAGAGGGAACAAACACTGCCCCGCAAACTCCCCGAACTGGAGACTCTGGAAGATAATAAATGCGTGCTGTGTTAACCCACGCTGTGGTGGTTTTTACAGCAGCAGTAATGAGCTAACACATCTGCGTTTGGTGGGTAAAGGCAAGCTGCTTCCCTTTAATCAAAGACTTTCTCATCAGCGAGGTGTAACTTCCTAACACTGGGCAAGACCGAGATGGACCACCAAGCCACGCTTGTATTGTTTTGTCCCAAGAGCTGTAAGCACAAAGTGATATAATTTATTTGGTCTATGGATTGATAATATTTTGGCATTCACCATTTACAAATGAAACAGAAACCACAATCCACTTCACCTGTGTTAGGAATTTAAATCAAATTATGAGACAAATGGGACTAACTAGTCAATTAAAACAATCGGTTAGAATATAAAAATGATTAGGCCTATATCATAAATATAATCCCCTAAGGCCAACGCAGCAATGCTCTATTCACATAGCTAATTCTATCCCATACCTGATGCAAAGGGGTCTGTTGGTCGTAACACACACAAAGACAATGAGAGTCACGACACTTGGATTTTTTTTCTATCGTCATCGACACAATGAAAATGTTAGACAAGATATCTTGCTAACTTTAAAGTTTGCATTTTGGATTCTTCAATAGTGATAGCTCAAGCAATTTGGGGATAGTGGCAAAATGTTCTATGTAAAAGCTGTACACCTGAAACTAACACAACATTGTTAATCAGCTGTACTCCAATATAAAATGAAAATTAAAAATAAAATACATATAACATTTAAAAAGATATAAATATAAGCAATCTTACATTTTCTTCAAGGATCACAGTGTGTAAAAGGTGGAGGGTACACAGGTTTGATGCACTTGATATCCAGCTGCCAAAATACTGAAATTAGGGGACAGAAATCCCCCATTTCTATCCCTATTCTAGTGACTCCTTTTTATGGGAGCTAACTCCATGTGAGATATTTCATACACGTTTTCTAAACTGTCATTACAATTTTACCTAATGGACATATCATTATATTTTTGTACAGACTGGAAACAATTTACCCAGAATTACAGGGAAAGGGATCAAATACAGATCTGTTTGATAATAAAGCTCACATTTTTTTTATGCCCTCACTTTCTCTGCTAACTTTGTCATCAAGGAAAAAGGGACTCTTTCCTTGGGCCACCACTGTTCTTGTATAACCCATCCCAGACCAACCAACAAATCTCTCTCTACTGTCATCTCTCCAGTGTGTAAAGAGTCCTGTTCTGTTCGGTGGTTTCTCTCCATAGTCTGGAATACTGTCTGCTATAGTACATTTAATAATTTTGAATAAGTGAACGAATGGGTTCCTTCATTCTGCGTAAACTCCCTAAGATGTAGTTAATTTTCTGCAATCTTTTAATTTCTATCAGAAACTCAGGAGAATGAGGGAAAATCAACATGTTTATCTTTTAGGGACATAAGAAAAAACAATTGGCATTCTTACTGTAAAGCTGAACAGATACAGGCAAAATAACATTTCAGAGGTTTTGCATCCCTGGACGTGATGGAAGAGGAGACAAGGGAATGAGTGTCTGTTGTGTTTCATCACTAAAATACTGGATTTTTCCACAATGTTTAATCCCCTGCTCTTCCTTTGGCTTTTCCTTAGCTCCATCCACGTAGGTGGGTCCTACAGGAGATGCATTCAGGCACAGCGTACACAATACAATCCAATATTTAGGTGACCAGCTTTAGGGTTCATATCATCACTACTAGCATGCAGGCCTGGTCTTGGGTGAAATGCAAGGAAACAGTTTGTCTTTGGTTTTCCCTCTCTGCATTCTATGTCCCTTCCTGCAAGATTTTGTCTAACCCGCCTTTCATGGTGGTATTCTGCCAGAAAGCCATTTTATCTCCTTTAGCGAACCCATCAAAAGCCTAGAAAAGCCTAAAAGTCTAAAAAATGCTGGAATTGCTTCATGTATCTGTCAGGACATTCAAACCTCTCCGAGGCCGGAAGTCAAAAAAGGGTCTGAAAGGGAAAATGATATCAGAAATAGATCACCTTGACAGGAATTGCTCCATTAAATCTCTCGCTCGCTGCAGGAAGGTCTAGGGTCTGTGAACCCCACTTAGTCCTATAGAAGCAAGAGCTAGAAAACCCAGATGGTGAGAAATCCAATCCGCTTTTTCACTGAAAATAAATCACGGCCCTTTTGATTTTATTTCCTATACACACTTATTCAAAATCACGTATGATTAATTGAGCCAGGACGTCCGTGTAAGGAAGGGGTTTTGCAAAACTCTCGCTATTGGTTGCCATGCCATCACCCTTGTTCCAGATTTAATCAACCCACTTGGACCCCACCGTATCATTATACCTCAGCATCTGTGAACTGAGCATCAAATCAGGCCATCCGGCCAGGGCACCAGGACTGCCAAGCGAGGCCATCCTCCCCAGGTCACTGCACATGTACCCTCGGGGCTCCTTGGAGCTGATGTCAACAAACACTGCTTACTGCACTTCTCACTTGTCTTATACACCACCCCCAAGACGATTTTATCATAAGTAGATTTTCAACAAAACTAATCAGTTACATGTACAACCAAATGCTTTCATTTGTTTAGCACGTCAATAATTTCTGTGTAAGATTTGGAAAGGTCATGGGTGAAGACACTGATCTCTGAGATTTTCTTTGTGGAAATATATTTCATAAAAGATTAAACATTTTAATGGCAACTAAACTATTCAGATTTTACTTTTTGTCAGGCTTATTTCAAGTTGCAATTATTCAGTAATTTTATTTTTTCCAATAAACTTATTCTGAAAAATTTAAATCTTATACTTTAAATATCTTAGACCTGTAGTCATTTTTTTCTGTATAACAGATAATAATGTGTTTTTCTATCTCTGTCTTCTGTGATAAGATTAACTAGATTTATTTTGTTTTAAAATTTTATTTTTTCATCACTTAAGCTTTTGTCTTTGTGATTGACTTTATTGTATGTTTACTTTTTAATCATTTATGCCTTTTTCGTTAATATTTTCTTTTTTGGGGGGAGATTGATATGCCACTTTTTCTATGTGCTTGAAACATGAGAATACATCATTGGCATCTACTTTTTCCCCAACATGTATGACAAATTTCCCTTTGAGTGTATTTTGCTGAATTCCAGATGTTTTGATTGCTTTCATTTATTATTTAAATGAAAATATAATGTATATTTTCTTTTGTATTTCTTTCCTTTAACCTCTATATTAGTTACAAGTGTTTTAATTAATTTCCAGGCAGTTATGGACTATCTAGTTATTGTTATTTAATTAATTTCTAGCTTAATTTCAGTGAAGTCAGTATACATATCCTGAATGATTCAAATCCTTTTAAAAATCGTCCAGGCTTTCTTTGATAATCACTTTTGATAAATGTTTTCTGTGCATTTGAAAGAATGTGAATTCTGTCATCATCAGGTAGTATTCTTTATCATCTATATATGCTATGACCTATTATATATCTATTAGGTCAAGTTTGTTAATTATGCTGTTCAGATTTTCTAAATGCTTACAGAACATTCTTTCTGCTTCTTATTTATCAACAATTTAGACAGACACAGTGCCTTTCACCATATTTGTAGATTTTCTATTTCTCTTTTTCTGGGTTTTTTTTTTTTTTGCGGTATGCGGGCCTGTCACGTTGTGGCCTCTCCCGTTGCGGAGCACAGGCTCCAGACGCGCAGGCCCAGCAGCCATGGCTCACGGGCCCAGCTGCTCCGCGGCATGTGGGATCTTCCGGGACCAGGGCACGAACCCGTGTCCCCTGCATCGGCAGGCAGACTCTCAACCGCTGTGCCACCAGGGAAGCCCTATTTCTCTTTTTAATTGTGACTACTTTTGCTTATAGTATTTTGAAATGAAGTTATTTGGTACATACAGATTTAGAAATAAGAGAGTGTCCCAGTATTTTGACACTTTTATTCTTATGACACATCCCTCTTTATCTCTAGTAAGGCTTATTCCCTGAAAGACAATACTGTCTGATGCCTGTAGAGCTATACCAGATTTCCTCTGGCTAGTGTTTTCAAGGAATGTCAATTTTAAAAACACTTCTACTTTTAATCATTCTGTGCCCTTCATTTCATCTTATAGTTCCGCCTGAAGAACCCTCTTGGATACTTCCTGTGTAGCTGCATTTGTGATGTACCCTGTAGTCACTGTACATCTGATAACGTCATGACCTCTTCATATTTGGAGGAAGTTTTCACTGGGTTTAAAGCGCTAGGTGCACAGTTTTTGTTTGTTCATTTGTTCTGTTTTGGGCGCTTTGGCATATCCATTTCATTTCCTTCCAGCGTGCATTGGTCAGTCTCACTGTATCTCTGTTCAAGGTAATGCTTTTTTGTTCTTGAGCTGCTGGGAATCATTTTTCTTCAAATCTGCTCTCTTTGTCTCTAGTTTCTACAGCTCAAAGATGATAGACGTAACTTGGTTTTCTTCATATTTATCCTGTTTGGATTTCACTTAGATATTTAAACCAATAGCAACATCTTTGATAATTTTTGTAAAATTATCAGCCATAGCTCTTCAAATTTTCCTTTTGGCACAATCTCTACTCTCTTTATGAAATTCCAGTTGTACATGTAATCTGACTATGTCACACATGTCTCTTATGCCTTTTCCATTATTTTTTTTTCTTTCCTACTTTTCTGCTTCATTTTGAGTAATTTCTACTGAACTGCATTCTACTTGACCATTCGTTTTAGTGTACAAATTTCTGTGGAGCCTACCAATTGAGGGATTAATTTCTATTTCATCTTTCAGTTCTAGAATATATATTTCATTATTTTAGAAGTCTGATTTTCAGTTTTAATTGTTCCTATTATGCTCTATTCTCTTAAACATATTAATCCTGGTTATTTATAGTCCTCGTCTGCTCTAACATCTGAATCACATCAGGTGTTCTTTTATTCTCTGGGTTTTTTCCCTCTTAGTTACTTATCATTTGTCTTCATCTGTGAAAATACCAAATACTATTTGATTTAATACAGAACATCCTTAACACAAAGTTGTAGAAGCTTCAGATAATGTTACCCTCCATCAGGTAATAAGCACCCTTCCTCTGCAGCCAGAAATGGCTGGCCACCTTTATCCAATCCGCCAACAGGCTGATCTGAATTGAGACTCAATTGCTGTTTTTGAAAATTTAATCTACTCCCTATTTGCCCCAGATCCTATAGCCCAACAGGACTTTCAACTGAGAGTCTGGAGATTCTTTTTCTTTGTTTGTTTTTCCTACCAATAAAAACATGGGGGAACTGTACTCTGCTTTTCAATTTTGCTGTTTCGTTTTTACGTGTGTAGCTTCATGTTTGGCAGTTGTCTTCAAGGAAGACTATCTGTGTGCTTAGGTCTCTCAACTATTTAACTGTCCAAGTTTGTAACTCGGGCCCTGACCAACCACAAATTCTCTGATTGCTCTGTCCCCAGTGATAACCTTCTGCCAGGGTCACACCTGATCCCTCAGACACCAGCTCATAATAAAGTTCAGTCAATGTTCCAGGTACAAAGCATATCCTCAGGTTCCCTCTCAAAGTGTCTACAATTACTAGCATCTTAATCCCCTTAGAACTTCTTCCTTCTGCACATATCTCTTTACCCCTTAATGCATGATTTTATAACTTATTTGACTTTTCTAGCTTTTCTCACTTGCATTATTGAATTGCTATAAAATTATCCAAATCTACCATTTTTTTTATCAACAGGCCTTCTCTTACGTATATATCATATGGAATTCAAAGCATACTTTCTCAAGTTAATAAGTATCAACTAAATCATTGTCATTCTCAGAAATTGCATGCAGAAAATAGCAAACACTATTTCTTTAAAAATATGTAAATAACATTTTAAAAACAGAGATTAGCCCACAGATTATATAATCTATATGACACACCTCAATCAGACAAAAAAGCAAAAAATTGTAAGAAAATGAGATTTATTAGGTTCACTGTTGTGATAAATTAAATACTATGATAATGTAATTTGTTGCTTGCAAAGAAACTGATTAACAGAGTCATGATGTAGACATGCCTACACACATAGGACCACGTTGTACTTTCTTAATGTTATAACTACACTCACAGACTGTAGTCCTTACCTAACACTCTACATGACAGAAGCATCTACGGAGCTCTTACACTAGTGATCTCTAATTTTGTTGCAGTATGGATATCACATCCCTGAAAACTTCTCTGTGAAACACCAATATATGCACACCAATTCATTTATATAATTTGAATAAACAACTGAGGATTTGAGTAACATTTTCAAATACTGTGTGTGTGTGCATTTAAAATATGAATCAAAAAAGAGATTTTAAAAGTCTGAGATGGAATAATTAAAATTAGATGCTGTATTTTCTTTTCAAATCCTAACCAGTTAACTTGTACATAAACGGTGCTATGTATGCCCATCTTTCTGACCACTGATACTAAAATGCATGTGCCTGCCTATGGTCACCTGATCTATGACAAAGGAGGCAAGAATATACAATGGAGAAAAGACAGCCTCTTCAGTAAGTGGTGCTGGGAAAACTGGACAGCTACAGGTAAAAGAATGAAATTAGAACACTCCCTAACACCATACACAAAAATAAACTCAAAATGCATTAGATACCTAAATATAAGGCCAGACACTATAAAACTCCTAGAGGAAAACACAGGCAGAACACCCTTTGACATGAAGAACGTAGGAGTAAGACGGGAATAAAGACGCAGACCTACTAGAGAATGGACTTGAGGATATGGGGAGGGGGAAGGGTAAGCTGGGACAAAGTGAGAGAGTGGTATTGTATATATGGACATATATACACTACCAAATGTAAAATAGCTAGCTAGTGGGAAGCAGCTGCATAGCACAGGGAGATCAGTTCGGTGCTTTGTGACCAGCTAGAAGGGTGGGATAGGGAAGGTGGGAGGGAGGGAGACGCAAGAGGGAAGAGATATGGGGATATATGTATATGTCTAACTGATTCACTTTGTTATAAAGCAGACACTAACACACCATTGTAAAGCAATTATACTCCAATAAAAATGTTAAAAAATAAATCATAGCAAGATCTTTTTTGATCCACCTCCTAGAGTAATGAAAATAAAAACAAAAATAAACAATGAGGCCTAAAATTAAACTTAAAACTTTTACACAGCAAAGGAAACCATAAACAAAGTGAAAAGACAACCCACAGAATGGGAGAAAATATTTGCAAATGAAGCAACCGACAACGGGTTAATCTCCAAAATATACAAACAGCTGATGCAGCTCTACATCAAAAGAAAAAAACAAACAACCCCATCAAAGAATGTGGAGAAGATCTAAATAGACAATTTTCCAAAGAAGACATACAGATGGCCAAAAAGCACATGAAAAGATGCTCAACATCACTATCAGAGAAATGCAAATCAAAACTACGATGAGGTATCACCTCGCACTGGTCAGAATGGCCATCATCAAAAAGTCCAAAACAATAAATGCTGGAGAGGGTGTGGAGAAAAGGGAACCCTCCTACGCTGTTGGTGGGAATGTAAATTGATGCTAACACTATGGAGAACAGTATGGAAGTTCCTTTAAAAAGTAAATATAGAACTATGATATGATCCACCAATCCCACTGCTGGGCATGTATCTGGAGAAAACCATAATCCTCAAAGATACATGCACCCCAGTGTTCATTGCAGCTCTATTTACAATAGCCAGGACATGGAAGCAACCTAAGTGTCCATCGACAGATAAAGGGATAAAGAAGATGTGGCACATATATACCATGGAATATCATTCATCCATAAAAAAGAATGAAACAATGCCATTTGCAGCAACGTGGATGGACCTAGAGATTATCATACTAAGTGAAGTTAAGTCAGACAGAGACAAATATCATATGATATCACTCACATGTGGAATCTAATTTAAAAATCATACAAATGAACTTATTTACAAAACAGAAACAGACTTACAGATATCGAAAACAAACTTACCAAAGGGGAAAAGTGGAGCGCGGGGAGGGCTAAATCAAGAGCTTGGAATGAACACACACGCAGTATTATATATAAGACATAACCAACGATGACCTACTATATAGTACAGGGAACTCTACTCAATATTCTGTGATAACCTATATGAGAAAAGAATCTAAAAAAGAATGAATATATGTATAACGGAATCACTTTGCTGTATACCTGAAACTAACAAAACACTGTAAATCAACTAGACTCCAATAAAATAAAAAAATTTTTTAAGAAGCATGTGCCCAAACCCTGCTTTAATCAGTTTAATGTGACTCATCAGCTCCTGTAATTTTAAAAGCTCAGCAAGTGGGTCTAAATCTTATTTCAGGTTGAGAGTCACCATTCCAATTGTTTATCAGTATTTCTTTTGTCTGATAATTCAGGAGATAACTTTAGCACTGTTGAAGAGTTAACAGCATAGGCAATACTCTTCCACTCTGCTTTAGTAAATATAATCTACGCTTCCCCCTGAGTAATCCAAAAAGCCAGATTTAAAATATCTCTATTAGACAGCTTTGCACTCTATGTGGTCGTGACACAGCAGGCAGGGGAATGTACAAATAAAGACCCCTTTCCCCCGTAAAGAATATGAAAAGAAATGCAAAAGGATACATCCACTTAATCCTATAACTTCTTTTTTTAAATCCTATAACTTTTTAAAAAAGCCATGTAACTATATAAAAAATTTTCCACCATGTCTTAACTTTGGTTATCTTTACATAGGGAGAATTTTTTGTTGTTGTTTCCTTACCTATATTACATGTGTTATAAGAAAACTATTCACAAGACACAGAAGTAACAAGATGTGAAATGAAGTTGGGCCACCTCTACGCATCACTGTATGGTGACTGCATCAGTGTGCCCTCTCTCAACTGTAAAGTATCTGGTGTGAATTACAAGTAAGTTCAAGTAAGGTTGCACCAAGGTGTTATAACACCGTCTCCTCCATAAAAAAATAAAGAAGTGCATAGTTTCTCCTTTTACAGGTGCATTTTTCCACGTTGAAGCAAGCACCTTATTCAGTCCTAGTAATCACAGTGACTACGAGTCAAATCCTTATTAATTGCTGTGGTATCAATAGTGGATTCTATTACAAGTAACATATTTTCTATGCTAGAACATTTCTGATGCTAAATAGTAGGCATGTAGTATGATATTTTATTTTTCTTAATTCTGTAATTACTTATAATATGTATTTCATATAAAAATAAAGATATAAATATATACAAAACACAATGGCCAAGTATGACTAAGTGTAGTTAGGGACTTCTACTTTTATTTTCAAAGCTAACTTTTAAGAAAGATTCTTGTTATTTTTTTAATGGTTTGAATCAAAAGAGGAAAAATCTGTTAAATTTCCTTTCATATATTACTTTAAATGGCAAAAGAAACGACAGGAAATGTATTGTTTGTAACTTTCTAGGGATTTTAGTGCAACTAAATGAGTTACCAAAACTACACATGCTGGGTTTCCCCGGTGGCGCAGTGGTTGAGAGTCCGCCTGCCGATGCAGGGGACACGGGCTCGTACCCCGGTCCGGGAAGATCCCACGTGCCGCGGAGCAGCTGGGCCCGTGAGGCTAGGCCCGTGAGCCATGGCCGCTGAGCCTGCGCGTCCGGAGCCTGTGCTCGGCAGCGGGAGAGGCCACGGCAGTGAGAGGCCCGCATACCGCAAAACAACAACAACAACAACAAAAAACTACGCATGTTATATCCCACACATGTGCTACTTTATTGTGCATGCATTTTAAACAATATATTATATAGTTAAAATAGAAATAATGTTTTTTTCTTATTATGATAGTTTTTATTCCTCAGGTAACTTTTTTTTCCAAATACTTCTGCAAAGGCACATTTAACTTACGTCTGAGTGCTGTCAGTATCATGGCAACGTGAGACATTCTTTCAGCCTCTCCCCTTCAATCTACAACCAGCGACACACCCACCACTCAGCAAAGGTTCCCCTGCCCAACACACCAAGATGCAGGAGAATCCCACACACCGTGCATCTCAAGGTGGGTGGGCTGGAACCCATGGAGGATGCAGACTGGGGGAACGGTGGCGGCAGGGCCCCATGTCCTGTCCCCTGGCAGTGGTGGCTGACCCTGCAGCCCCAGCAAACCCTGTGCAGTAGGGGAGGTGGTGCACACGACCCCAGCCTCTTGTGCCTGCCGCACTCACAGCCACAGAGAACCAGGTACCAGTGACAGCAGGGCCCATGGCCCTGCCCCTCCAGTTGTGAAGGTGCTAGACTCAGCCCCCCGCCTGCCACATGGCGTACCCACTAACGCAACAACCCTGGAGATGGCACAGAAGCCATGACCTTGGCTTCCTTCCCCTGCCATCCCACAACAGCAGTGCCCACAAGCCCATCACCAGGGATGCAGTGCAGGGGCCCACCTTCCCTGTGGCCCAGGCAGTGATGCCTGTGACAGCAGTGACCTCAGAGCCACAGGCAGTGACAACAAGGGCGCACAAGTGGCACCTCTAGCAAATGGGGGAACGGGAAATGGCTGCTTCTCGGCTATAACCAGTCAGCTCAGGTGAGAGGAAGCGAAACGTGTGTGCTCTATCACCACCTATTGTAAGACAAAAAGCCTCTAGTCAGAATCAGGTAAAAACGCTTTACCTGAAGGACAGAGGTGTTGGCTACTCCGAATGCACTGGCAGAGGGAGAGCACATCAAACACCATGAAGAACCACAGTGACACTGGATCACGGAAAGAAAAGGACAATTCTCCAGAAACGAAACCTAAGTCACAGGATATTGTGATCTAACAGAGAATCCAAAATTGTTGTCATGAAGAACATCAATGACAGCTTTTTCTACTTTCCAGCTTCTTTGCTCCTATGTTCTACTCTCTAAGAAATTCCCTGATCCTTACATTCCAAATCTTTTCTAGAAAGTGTTACTTTTGTTATATTTTAGAATTTCAAGGCACCTTTCTTGTTCTCAATATGTGTCATAGTGTCATTGTTGCAATGTGTTCTTTTTCTCTGGTGATATTAATGCTTAAAATTTTTTTCTTCTTTCTTGAATCTCTGTTTACTTCATACACATTGGTTTTTTTCCCTTACTTTAGTTTATTTCATGTTAAAACCTTCTCCCCACCTCCCAGACACCCAGTATTACCTGTTTATTTGCTCATATCCACCAGTGGTTAATTACAAAAAAAAAATCACAAATATGAATTGTTGACTATGATATGCTAAAATAATGAGAAGAAAATGAATAAAAAAAGAAAAAGGTAGAAATGAAGAGATATTGGAAAATTACTTGTGATGCAATATGACTTCTAACCACAATGTCCCAAACCATGAAGTATATGTACAAATTATAAATTCTGACTATGAAAACTGAGAAAAACAATGGTTACTTCCAGATTACTTGAACAATACAGATACAGAAACATATATATGAGGAGACATGCAAGGAGTCAATGAAAATTTGAAAAAATAAATGGATAATAAAATCTCTAATAAATAGAATCTCTTGGAAAACAAGTCTGGTTTTAGAATATCACAGTTTCATAGTCAATAAAATTAGAATTTGAACTAAGTATAAACAAATTTCCAGAAGACAAGGGGTCCTAAACTAGTATCTAGATGATATTCAAATGGAGTAATCATTCTTCACCACAACAGTAATAAGAATCAATTTGTTTTCACCAGCTTATACAATAGTCATTATGGAAGAAATACTACTGGTTTCTTTTCACATTTTACGTCAATACTGAAATGACAGACTTTTCATTCTAATCCATCTGCAATTGTTAATGGAACAGTTTCCATTTAATTTTTATCTCACTGCATTGCAAGCTTTTCTTTATTGTTTTTAAATGGACAGAGTAAAGCTTATTTTTAAAAAGTAATCAATTTGGCATGGCCATAAGAATATTAAAATATTTCTTTCTTCCTAATAGAAAATTATAAGCTCTGGAAGGCAACATGGAGTCCAGAAATCAATGTACAGAGAATCTTTTAGATAATAAGCATCAGATCTTTTACAATGGGAAAACCACTTTAATACATAGCTGTGTACATATGTGTGTTTGTGTGTATGCATTTAAATTTCTGTAAAAAGTTTATTGAGTATTCTAATGCATAATTCACTGACAGTAAATTTTCAAGCATTTAGCCATATTTCTGAAAGCATTTCTTGCAGTCTTAAAACGTACACAATGAAGCGCTTATTTCAATAATATGTATACATGTTTTCTATGTTAAATAATTAAAGTACAAAGATATTTTTCAAATTTATGAGGATTCATTTAATATGATTATATTAATGGTGTCTTGTATATGTAAGTGTACAAACTGAACTCCCAATTCAAACTTAATCCCATTTGAACAAAATCCCAAACCACATGGTGCAGAAAAATGTCTAAATTTGAATCCCATAATTTAAGAAGGCATTGACAAAATAAATGGGATTGATCGAAGCCCCACAACTGATTATGTTTATATTTAGGCCTACTTCATGTAGACCAAGATCAAGATGTTGTTTGACAGACTGGGTTAAAGAATGAGTTTTCATGGGGAGGGGGACAGTTGATATTTATTTTCTGTAAAGACTACTTTAGAAAAAAATAGAGTATGACACATGAGGATTCTGATGGGTCCTACTGCTATAGCATGGAGAACTATATTCAATATCCTGGGGTAAACCATAATGGAAAAGAATACAAAAAAGAATGTATAACTGAATCACTTTGCTATACAGAAGAAATTAACACAACACTGTAAATCAACTATACTTCAATAAAATAAGAAATAACAGAGAATTTTCTGAAGTTTCAGAGTTACTAAATATCACAGTAGATGTTACTGAGGCTGTGAACTGTCTTTACAGATGCCAGACTGGCCTCCATCTACCATCCACGCGGAATAATACATGCAGCTTTAGTGAGGCAGCTCTGACATCATGATATGATGATATATGACATAGTTAGGGATTCTTCCCATATCCTTTTTTTGTTAATAAAGTAGATTCAAATTTTATTTTTATTTTTAACATCTTTATTGGAGTATAATTGCTTTACAATGGTGTGTTAGTTTCTGCTTTATAACAAAGTGAATCATTTATACATATACATATGTCCCCATATCTCTTCCCGCTTGCGTCTCCCTCCCTCCCACTCTCCCTATCCCACCCCTCTAGGTGGTCACAAAGCACTGAGCTGATCTCCCTGTGCTATGCAGCTGCTTCCCACTAGCTATCTATTTTACGTTTGGTAGTGTATATATGTCCATGCCACTCTCTCACTTTGTCCCAGCTTACCCTTCCCCATCCCCACATGCATATACTTTAAGATAAATTAAAATGAAAACATAACAGACCAAAATTTATGAGATGGAGCTAAAGCAATGTTTACATGGAATTTTATAGCTACAATCACTTATAGTAGAAAGAAAAAGATGTCAAAACAATCAAATTTTCAGCTAAAGAACTAGAAAAAGAATGGCACACTAAACACAACACAAGCAGAAGGAAGGAAATAGTAAAAAACAGAAATAGATGAAATATAGAAGAACATAGATATTGACAAAAACTAAGTTGGTTCTTTGAAAAATCAACACAATTGGCAAACTATTAGACAAATAAAGAAAAAAGAGAGAAGGCTGAAATTATTATAATCAGAAATGAAAGAGGGAACATTACTACCAACCTTATAAAAAGGGTTGTAAGAAAATACTATCAACAGTTGTATGTGAGTTGTATGTGAGTATATTAGATAACTTTGATGAAATAAACAAATCCCTAGAAAAACACAAACTACCAATATGGATTCAAGAAAAAATAGAAAATTCCAATGGGCCTTTAACATGGAAAGAGCTGTAATTTGTAATCAAGTAATTATCCAGGACCATATGGCCTCACTGGTGAGAGTTCCACCAAGGATTTAAAGAAGCTAATCCATTTCAATTTCTTTTTAAAAAATCAAAAGGAATTCACACTTCTCAAACTTGTTCTTGGAGCCCAGTATTTTCCTGATGTCAAAACCAGAGAATGACAGCACAAGAAATGAAAGCTACAAATCAATATCCTTTATGAATACTCATACAACAGTTCTCAAGAAAATACTCCCAAACCCAACTGACAAACATTTAAAGATGATTAACTAGCATATGTAATCAGGACTTATCCAGGAATGCAAAATTGGTTCAATTGGTAAAGTTGATCAATCCAGTATACCATATTAATAGAATAAAAGACATAAGGCACATGGTAATCTTAACACATCCAGAAAAAAAATTTTTTGACAAAATCCACCTTCCTTTTACGATGAAACAACTCAAGCTAGAAACAGAAAGGAACTACCTAAACTTTAAAAAGGCTGTCTATAAAAAAACTCACAGTTAAAATCTATTTAATTATGCGAAGAGTTGAAGACTAAAAGCTTTTGCTTTGAGATCATAAATAAGACAAAGGTATACACTCTTGACAATGACCACTACATGACAGAGAAGGGCATAAAAGGCATCCAGACTGGAGAGTGAGAAGTAAAACTCTCTCTATTTGCAATGAAATGAACTTTTATAGAGAAAATCCTCAGGAACCCACCAAAGAAAATTCTATAAAAATTAATGAAAAGTTAGGCAAGGTACGGGATACAAAATCAATGGAAAAAAATTAATTTTGTTTCTTTTATACTAATCAATCTGAAAATGAAATTTAAAAAATTATAATAGGATCAAAAAGAGTAAAATACTTAGGAATAAAGTTAAAAGAAGTGCAGGACTTGTGCACTGGAATCTACAAAATATTACTGAAATTAATTAAAACGTGACCTAAGTAAGTGGAATTATTTTCATTTTCCTGGATTAGGAGACTTAATATTGTTAAGATAATAAGACTTCCCCAAACTGATCTACAGATTCTATGCAATCCCTAGCAAATTTCTAAGTCTCCTTTGGGTAGAAATTGAAAAGTGAATCCTACAATTTATATGGAAATCCAATTTATATGGAAATAACAAAGTTATTTACTCCCAGAACAATATTGGAGAACTCACGTTCCCAACTTCAAGACTTACTACAAAGTTACAGCAATCGAAGCTATATGGTGTGGTACTGGCAGAAAGAAAGAAATAGAGATCAATGGAATTTAGCGTCCAAAAATAAACTCTAACATTCATGGTCAATTTTATGATAGTAAGATTCTTGACGCATGTGTCAAGCCATTCAATGGGGATAGACCGACATCAACAGATAGTACTGAGCACTAGATAGTCACATGCAAAAAAATGTAAAAAAAAAAAAAAAAAAAAGGTAATGAATAAACATTTCTCCAGGGAGGATATACAAATTACCAATAGGCAGATGAAAAGATGCTCAACATCACTAATCATTAGGAAAATGCAAGTCAAAACCACAATGAGATATCACTTCACACCCTCTTGGGTGGTTAAAGTTTTTAAAATGATAGACCATAGTAAATGCGGCAAGGACGTGGAGAAATTGGAACTGCCGTACATTTCGAGTGGGAATGTAAATGTCGTAGCTACTTTGGAAAATTCCTCAAAAAGTCAAACATACAGTTGCCATATAACTGGCAATTGCACTCTTAGTGTATACCAAAAGGAAATGAAAACGTATTTCCATACTAAGTCTTGTAAATTAATATCGAGAGCATGACTCATAATATCAGCAAAGTGGAAACAGTCCAAATATCAATCAGTTGATGTTTACTATAGATAAAAATAACATTGCATAGCCATTTGATGGACTGTTATTCAGTCATAAAAAGAATGATATAGGCTACAATATGACTGAACCTGGAAAGTAGTTTGCTCAGTGAAAGAAGCCCGACATAGAAGGTTACATATTGTATAATTCCATTTATATGGAGTGTCCAGAAGAGACAAATCCATGGACACAGGAAGCAGGTTAGTTGTTCTTAGGAGTTTGGGGGCGGAGAGGAAATTGAGAAGGGACTGCTGTTGTCAGGGTCTCCTTCCTTCCTTCTCCACCTGCTCCCTTCACCTCCTTCTTCCCTCCCACAAACACTCATCTAGCACCAGAACGTCCCAGGCACTCACTGTGCAAGGTGCTGAACACAATGGTGAGCAGGACGTGGTCTCCAGGTCGGAGAGCTGATTCTAATAAAGGAGGAATTTCTCTTAATGCTGACCTTGGATATTAATTATTAGATTTGAATCCGTTGAATATTCAACTGCATAATCTCACTCTACTTCTTATACCAGCAATTTAACGGTACTAAGTCACGTGCACCCTCCACAGAAAGGGTTTACCAAGAGACTTTTGAGCTACTAGACTCCACCTTTCTTTATACAGCCCTCCATTCAAAATGACTGGACATTTCATATGATTCAGGCACTGGGCTGGGCTGTGGGGGAAGGATGGTGTCAAAGCACGTGCAAAGTACAGGAGACAGAGAAGAGAAATACTACAGAGAAGTGTGGTTTGCACACAATTCTCTCACCACAAAGGAGAAAATGCAATACTGCAAGAAACGTATTGATGAACTGCCCTTCAAGAGTCAAACTTCACCTTAATAGCTGAATACCACTGTCCTATCACCTGATGTCTGTATTACCACTGGGAAAGATTAGAATTTGTACAACTGTTCACTTCCAGATATAACAAACTCATATTTCTGCAAATCAAAGTAAATAGCAATGTAATTCAGAATAGAAGTGGCAATATCTAAATGGTTATTAAGTGTATTTAAACAGAATAAGAGTAAAGTGGTTATGAGAATGACATTCTGAGAACTAAAATGAAAATTATTGTTTTTTGGTATTTTCAGTATTTTAGAGAATTTATCACATGTGTTCCTTAAAAAGCTAATTATGAACTGCAGCAGTCATCACATTATCTAGGAACATAAATTAGTAAAATAACAAAGTTATTTACTCCCAAGCACTATTTTCCAGTTTATAAGTATGTAACAAGTTTCTGTCCTTTCCCATGTGAAGAAATTGCTTATAGGCGTAAACAATCTCTTTCCTGGAAGAGATTTTAATTAAGACTAGAGCAATTTTATTAAGACAATTATAATCACATGATTATTTTTATCAATAGTTAAGAATGAATATAAATGACATTTCCTGAAGAGTTTGGATAATGAGAAAATAAGTAAAGTTCTAAAGATTTCTATAATCCAACAACTGATTCCATTAAAGAGAATTTTTAAAATTATAAGGAGCCAGAATAACCCATCATTAAAAAACTACAGTATTTTACAGAATTACACACTACAGTGAAAAACCTGTAAGAAATGATTTTATAGCAACTGTAGGAAATTTATAATCACCATCTAAATGTGGATATTATATATAACTTCAATTGAGTATTACCAAATTTGTTCTTATGTATTTCTGGAACTTTTAGAAGAGGACTTCAAAGAAAAAAAAGGTGATTTTTCCCTAGTGTTCACATAAATGAAATCCAATTAGCAAGCAGTATTTCTCTTTATTGCTTCCTCTCTCACTCAGTTTATACTTGAAATGTCTCTCTTGTTGACCTAAACTATATCTTGCAACCTACTGGTAATATCTTAAACTGAACTTAGAAGATATATCTAGATATAGCTATTTTCATTTCCTAGGTCAACACAAGAAATTAATCAAAAGAGAATAGAGTTTCAATAGATAATAGTTTATTTTCTAGGCATTAAGTTTTTAAGTCGGGAAATATAAATATTCAATAGAAAACTAGGCCAGAACAAGTAACTTACGAAAATAAAATGCAAGCTGCTAACAAATACAGATAAAAATAATAACATACATTTAGTTGATCAAATTGTTCAACAGCCGAAGTGTTAACATTCTGGGCTGGGAAGGATACAGACAAGCAAACCTCTTTATATATTACTGGTAAAAGTATAAACCGATACCTCATTTTGGAGGGAATTTATTATTTTATGCACTATTTACCTGAACAGTGTGATCTAGGAAATCATCGGGAAGGAAAAACGGTAGTGAAGGGCAAAGAATTTTGCCCTACGGACAAAACAAAAAGGTGCTCACTCCAACTGGCTCAAACCCAGTTTAACCTCCAGTAAAAAAGAATGGTTTAGATTTAACTTTGAGAGTAATCAAGCTATAATAGTGGCAGGAACTACAGGGATACACAAGAAATTTAATGAAAGAGCTAAAATATAAAAACAGCCATGCAGCTGTATGTCAAGAAAAACCCCAAACAACCCAATCAAACAATGGGCAGAAGATTTAAATAGACATTTCTCCGAAGAAGACATACAGAGGGCCAAAAGCCACCTGTAAAGGTACTCAACATTGCTAATTATCAGAGAAATGCAAATCAAAACTACAACGAGGTATCACCTCATACAGGTCAAAATGGCCATCATCAAAAAATCTACAAACAGTAAATGCTGCAGAGGGTGTGGAGAAACGTGACCCCTCCTACACTGTTGGTGGGAACGTAAACTGCTGCAGCCACTATGGAGAACGTTATGGAGGTTCCTTAAAAAACTAAACATAGAGTTATCATATGATCCAGCAATCCCACTGCTGGGCATATATCTGGAGAAAACAGTAATCTGAAAAGATACATGCACCCCAATGTTCACTACAGCACTATTTACAATAGCTAAGACATGGAAGCAACCTAAATGTCCATCAGTGGAGGAATGTGTAAAGAAGATGTGGTACATATATACAATGGAATACTACTCAGCCATAAAATGAATGAAATAATGCCATTTGCAGCGACACGGGTGGACCTAGAGATTATCATACTAAGTGAGGTCAGACAGAGGAAGAAAAATATCATATATCACTCATATGTGGAATCTAATTTTAAAAAATGACATAAAAAATAAAATTAAAAAAATTTAAATTATATAAATGAACCAATTTACAAAACAGAAATAGACTCAGATTTTTTTTTTTTTTTTTTTTTTGCGGTACACGGGCCTCTCACTGTTGTGGCCTCTCCCATTGCGGAGCATAGGCTCCGGACGCGCAGGCTCAGCGGCCAGGGCTCACGGGTCCAGCCGCTCCGCGGCATGTGGGATCTTCCCGGACCGGGGCATGAACCCGTGTCCCCTGCATCGGCAGGCGGACTCTCAACCACTGCGCCACCAGGGAAGCCCCTCTATGTCTTTTTGTAAGAAATATAGAAAGAAAAATAATATGCAAAATAAACCTAATTGCTAATTGTGCTTTTAGCTACAAATCACATTGTAAAAAGCTGGTAAAGTAAATTGGAGTTTTTGACCTATCTAATAGACTTCTGGGGCATCTTGTGCCCTGAACTTAAAATCTTAGACGTTGTCACTTGGTAGGTAAAGGCCATTGCAGTGCTCATCCAATCAGCAACAAAGGAAATGGAGTGACAGCCCACTCGATCCTGGTACCTCCAGTGGAGGAGCCCGGGTGGGAACTTCAGTCTTGGCCGCACTACGGACAAAAGTAACTGGGAGAACGGGAGGAGGTAGATGGGGGTAGTGGGGGTGATGAGAGGGTGGCTGCCAAACTGAAGACAGGCGAGAAGACAGACCCAGACAGCTGGCTCAGTGCTCAGGCCACACGAAGAAACAAAGGAGAGAATGAAAAATGAGCCACTCATGTTCACAGAAGTTTCCACGGAAAGGAACTCTCAACTTTTGCCTCTAAAAATAGCCAGATTAGAGTATTTTCCCTGGGTTTACTAAGGGGGGGAATAAGGACAGATGGATCAGAGATCATTCCCACCTTTGCCTCAACTGTCAAATGCGGCAGATTTTACCTTAAAATGCCTACCCTCCCATTGTATTTCTTAGGGAATACTGATCAGATTTATTTGGTTTAGGAGTCAGGGCATAAACTTATCCAGTAGGCTTTATGTAAACATTCTTTGCAATTAAAAAAGTTTGCAATTACATGCATGTATACATACACATACATATATGTGTGTGTATATATGTATGTATATATATATATAAATGTATATATCTATATACACATATTTTTAGCTTTCTTCTTTTCCTTTAAGTAACTGCCCTTTGGTTTCCCATTTTAATTTCTCTTCCCCCTGAAGCAATTACTGAGACAGGATTTGAGTGTGAATTGTGGTGGGAACAGATTTCAGCAATCGCTGCTAATGGAGTGGGAAAGTGAGAGACAAAAGAAGGGAACCCAATAGCAGAATGTTTTAAAGTTGTCTGTGGTGGGCAAAGGTGTACCCGACCCCACCAGGGACTCTGAGACCGTGCAGAGGACATTCCTCGGAATCATCCCCGCAGGGTTGGGCGTTCAATGCCCAGTCCACATGCATCACTGTTGGAGCACTGCTTCCAGGGTGTGAACTCTGGGCCAATTCCAGCTTGTGGCCCTCGCGCTGAGCTGCTCCTGCCATCAAGAAAAGCCCTCAAGCAGAGATTTGCAGGTGACTCCAGGAAGTCCCGGTGTGCCGGTGTGTGCTGAGGTCACCTGGGCAGGTCACAAACAGCCACAGCTACGTTTCCCTTACAGAAGTCCAGACTTCTTCTGAAAACTTTCATACATCTTTATGCTTTTGCTAATATGGTATTTATTTTATCAGTTTTAAAAAAAAGAATCTCTACATCTCCGGACACCATTCAGAATTTCTGAGATTATTTTTTATTTTACCTTTGTTAAAAAATCTGTTGGAGGAGCTGGCTAGACAAACATGAGGACTCTGCATAGAGGGAAGCATTCAAGAAGGTTGTCCATATGGACTTTATAGGTTTTTTTCTTCCACCATTAAGTGACTACTGGCAACCCTGTTGATACCACACTCCATCTTGGGAAGACTGACTGCCAAGGACAGACCAAGCATGCCACACTTCTGCGTAAGGAAAGCCATCTGCACAGGCAGCAATTCATCTGTGCGAACTTTACCATGTGTCCTCACATATGGTGGTTCCTAGTCCCCTGCCACTGATACTGTCGACCTCTCGATAAAACTGAGAGTTGGTTCTGGAGCACCCAGCATGTGCAATAGTATGTAGGAAAATGCTCAGAATTTTTCCTCATAATCACCCATGTTATGGTGATACATGGTGACCATTTAAATCAATAACATTAACCTATGCACTCAGATCATGGGAAAAAGGGATATACAAGTCATTGCTGAATTTGAAAGAGTTTGAAAAACTAAAAAACTCCCCTGATAAATCAGGTTTAAGCAAGAGAAAGTGAGATTGAAGCTCCAGAAAACGTGTTCTAGTCCAGACTGATCTTTCTGTAAACAAAATTTTGATTGTATAAGTGGATATTAACATATGCACTTATCTGAAAAGAGGAAAGCACCTTAATTAAATTTAATAATTTAAAAAGGTTAAGATGACTTTTGTGTGGGCACTTTAAATCAAACTCATGGAGGTATAATTTATATTTAAATTGTGCCTAATTCGAGCATACAATTAATTCTGTGAGTCATGACGAATTTATACAGCCTCGTGATCTGCCACCCAAACAAGATATGGAGTGTTATTACCAGTGCAGAACAATTCCTTTTGATCACTGGTAGTCAATTCAGCCTTTTCCCCAAGAAACCACAGGTCTGGTTTCTATCACTATGATGTATTTTGCTAATTCTTGAACCTCAAACGAGAGGAATCATCAAACGCACATTTTGTGTCTTGCTTGTTTTGCTCAGTACAATGTCTTTGAGATTCATTGCTTTGACTGTATCAATAGTGCACTCCTTTTTATTGCTGAATAATACTCCCTTGCATGAAAATAAGTCAATTTCTTTAGAAGCTAGAGAAAGAAGATGAACTTAGGCACAAAAGCTAAAATTAAAAGCAGCAAGAAAGGCTAAATTTAAGAGCAAACAGCAATACCAATCCCCAAACTCAGAAGACTTCTACTACCAGTGGGAAAGTGACAGAAAATTTCTGTTTAAATCAACCACAGATACAAAGTGATGCTTGGCTGCCACAGGAAGGAGGGGAAGGAATGTTGAGAAAGCCTCATTTTTGATGCTTAGGGGCACAGGCCTGCCTAAGACTGAGGCTGAACCAGGACACTAGAAAATTTCTCTTCCCTCACCATGAACTGAGCAACAAAAAAAAATTATTTACTGCCGGAACACTTTCCCCCCTGCTTTAGAAAATGGGGCTCTGCTTTTTTCATTTCTCAAAGTGCCTTACAAATTATATGGCCCTGTTGGTCTGATACAAAGACATGGAGGAATACCTACCATGGATGAGCACAGGTTAGTTGAAAACTGATGGGGAAGTGAGAACACTGACATAAAACCCTCCAGCACTCCGGACTGGAAAGCACCCATCTTAAGCACAAAGCAACAGCAACCAAATCCTGGATGAATTTGGAGCTTGAGGTACATTGATGTATCCACATCATAGAGAGCACCGAAAACATTCAAAGCCAGTCGACTCCTGACTAGGTTTACTCAGCTCCACACACCAAGGCCTGAAAACAGAAGGCTCCCTATTTTCAGGTGTAATACCTTTTACCTCAGTCTCTATGACAGACACAATGTCTGGCATCTGATCAAAATCTTCAAGACACATCTTCAAACAACAACAAAAACAGCAACAAGAACATCCAGAGAAAACAGCCCATTGCCAAGAAATAAAGCAATCAACAGGTTCAGTCTGAGTGATGATCCAGGTTTGGAAATGATCACACAAGGGTTTTATAATAACGTGATTAATATGATAAAGATCTAATGGAAAAAATGAACAATATGCATGAACAAATGGAGAATTTCAGTATCAAGAGCCAAGTGGAAATACTAGATCTATAAAATACAATATCAGAGATAAATTTGGCCAGACTCATGAATTGAGTCTATACAGCTGAAGAAAGAATTAGATGACTTGAACATGGGTCAAGTCATCTATTATCCAAACTAAAACAGAGAATATTTAAAAAGTTAAACAAGAAAAAAACAACCTGCAAACAACAAACAAAAAACAGAATTGACAAGCCAAAAGCTGTGGGACAATGTTGACAATGTCAAACAGTTCAAAATACATATAATTGGAATCCCGGAAGGAGTTGAGAAAGAAAAAAAGAGAAATTTGAAAAATAACAAGAGGAAAAATAATTCGAAGTGATCGTGGTTGAGAAGTATTATGAAAGACATTAAATTACAGATCCAAAATCTCAAAGAACCCCAACTGGATATATAAATAAGAAGACCTAGACACATACTCATCAAACTCCTGAAAACCAAAGATAAGCAGACAATCTTGAAGGCAGCCAGAGAAAAGTGACACCACACACACACAGGGTGGGGCGGGGAAAGATAAGAATGACAGCGATCTTTCTTTAGAAAACATACATGCTAGAAGACAAAGGAGTGCCATCTTTAAAGTACTATAGAAAAATCTGGCAATGTAATAAAAGAAAAAAATACCATAATCATTAATAGATGAAGAAAAAGATTGGACAAAATTCCATACTCACTCATGATACATGTCCTCAGGATACTAGCAATAGAAGGAAACATCCTTTCCTTAACAATGCCATTTATAAAAAACTTAAAGCTAATATCAAAGTAATGGTGAAAGACAATGTTTTCTTCCTAAGACTAGGAACAAAGCAAAGCTTGCTCTCTTCACTTTCATCACTTTTATTCCATATTTTACTGAATGTTTTGGTCAGTGTAATAGAGAAAAAAAGAAAAGCCTAATAATTAGAAAGTAAGTAAGACTGTCCTTATTCACAGATGACATAATGTGTATATATATACTAAAATTTAAAAAACAACTAAAACTGATAAGCAAAATTTACAATGTTGAAGGATAGAAGGTCAATTAAAAAGAAATAAAAGACACAATTATTGAAGGAAAAACTCAAAAAAAGAAGCTGGATGAGTGGTCCGTGAACGCACAGGAAGATGTTTAGCATCATATTAGCCGTGGAAATGTAAAATAAAACCAAAATGAGTTCCCACTTTATATCCACAACAGTGACTACAATGAACGTACCTGATAATTCCAAATGGTAGTGATGAGGTGCATTAGATGACCCTCTCACCATGCCTGGTGGGCCTGTAAAGTCATACAACCATGAAAAGGTTGTAAAAGGAGTTTGGCTGTTTCTTATGAGACTCACTATATGATCCAGCAATTCCACTCTGAGTCATCAGTCACAGAAAACGAAAACATACGTGCAAAAAAAGTCATGTAGGTCACTGGTCAGCAGCAGGAAGAGAGAGGTCAGGTCAAGCTGGGGCAATAGATGGCTGGGAACCCATTCCAGGGAGGTGGGGAGATGGCAGGAAGTGAGACCAAGTGGGAGCTGAGGTTCCAAGCTCCTGTGTGTGCTGAGCTGTCGTATTGTACCCTCCTCACAAAGCACAAGCTCTAATATAAGATTACTATGGATTAAAAGACAGTGACCACAGATCATTAAACTGAGCATGGTGTCCATGTGAGCCCAGGGCCCTGAGCTGCTCTCCTGTGTGACAATGAAGCTTCGCTGCTTTTTCAGGGATTCCCAGGAGACACGTATGACTTCTAGAGACCTAAAGTGCACAGTTCATGCCCCTTAAATGCTGCAGTCAGCGTGTTGCACCCACAAGGCGAAACCAAACTCTGATCTCTGTCTTTTCAACTTGTAGGACCACAGTGATTTGCTCGGACCCCATCTCACTGCACTACATCAGGAAATGCCACCCAGGCAGGGAGACTGGGCAACTGTAGGACTCTCCCAATGACCGCACTTCTCACAGGGATTTCAATTTGTGGTGCTTGTTTTCCAGTGCTCGAAAAAAATCTGACTCACATATTTATCCAGTTTATATTATTTATGCTGAGAGAGCATACTGGGTACCAGTTACTGTCATAATCTGAAGTAGAAGTTCTTAGTAAGATTTTGTACAATCTACTCAAATACCGAATGACTATCATAAACTTAAGTGATTAAAGCTTTGATATGGTATCAAATTAATACACTGTAACAAACTGATGTTTGAAATTAAGTCTGGGGCCACCAGCAAGTTTGAAAAGATTACCCATGTTTTGAATTATATTACTTTTGGGTGTTACACCTCTAGTATCAATTTCTTTGTTGTTTTCATCTTTTGCCTTAAAAGTTTTTCCTCCGTTTGGTCACAACTGAAGAGTTGTACATTCAGTTCTAAGGGTACTTTGTGTCAGATATCGAAGTGAGCTTGGCATTGCAGGAAGGAGATGACAGGGCAAAGTAGATCTGTATTTTGGTTGTATTAAAATCTCTTAGGACCTAATATATATTGTTAAATTTTTGTTTGACTTTTGTTTTGTTTAATCCTTAAGGTACGTTATGTTTTAAGACCTTTATGGACTTTTGCAGAGTCAACTTTTATGCCACTTTCTAACTTAGTTACTTAAAAAAAATATTCTGGCCATACTGAAATCTTTATAATGATAACTGTCTTATTGTTTTTTAGTAATAAGCACGTGATTAATGAAAATGAAGTAGAAATTATAAGCTGCAACAGATAATCAGTTAAACCTATCTTTTTTATTAGGCACTGTCAAAATTACATCAGCTACTGTTATGAGTTATATAAATAATTTAATTATGCCAATTTAACATGGATATTCGTTCCCAGGATGTTAACTGCATTTCCACTTGCTGAGAGTTCTAACAGAGTGCAATACTGTTTAGTGTGTCCCTATATACCCATTCTAATTTCAAAGGCATTCCTATACACTAACAACAAACTATCAGAAAGAGAAATTAAGGAAACAATTTCATTTACTATCATATCAAAAAGAATAAAATACCTAGGAAATGTCAAAGAGGTCCACACTGAGACACATTAGAAATAAAATGACAAAAATTAAAGATTAAGGAGAATATTAAAGGCAGCAAGGGAAAAGCAACAACTTATGTACAAGGGAACTCCTTAAGACTATCTGCTGGCTTTTCAGCATAAATGTTGCAGGCCAGAGCAGAGGGGCACAATATGTATAAAGTGATGCAAGGAAAAACCTGCAACCAAGAATACTCTACCTGGCAAGGCTCTCATTCAGATTTGAAGGAGAGATACAGAGCTTTACGGACAAGCAAAAGCAAAAAATGTTCAGCACCACAAAACCAGCTATACAAGAAATGTTAAAGGGATTTCTCAAAGCAGAAAAGACCACAACTTGAAATATGAAAATTACAAAAAGAAAAGTCTCATTGGTGAGGGCAAACATACAGTAAAGTTAGTAGATCAACCACTTACAAAGCTAGTAAAAAGGTTAAAAGACAGAAGTAGTAAAATTACCTGTATCCACAAAAAGGAGTTAAGGGATACACAAAACAAACAGATGTAAATTTGATGTCAAAAACATTAAAAATGAGGGGTTGTTAAAAAGCATTTGAACTTTAGAGGACAGCAACTAAAAGTAATCATAGATTATCTATCTATCTACCCATCTATGTTGTTATATATAAACTTCGTGATAACCACAAACCAAAAATCTATAATAGATACACACATAAAGAAGAGAAAGGAGTCCAGACATAACACTAAATATAGTCAAAAAGGAAGACAGCAAAAGGAAGTTTTAAAAAAGAACTGCAAAACAACTGGAAAACAATTAACAAAATGGTAATAAGTACACACCTATCAATGATTTTTACAATGTAAATGGACTAAATGCTCTAATCCAGATACACAGAGTGGCTGAATGATACCAACACAAAGCTCAGACATATGCTGCCAACAAGAGACTCACTTCAGATTTAAAGACATAGACTGAAAGTAAGGGAATGGAAAAAGATATTCCATGCAAATGCAAATGAAAAGAAAGCCTAGGTAGCAATACTTATATCAGACAAAACAGACTTTAAAACAAAGATTGTAACAAAATACAAAGAAGGGCATTACACAATAACAAAGGGATTAATCCAAGGAGATATAACAATTATAAATACATATGTACCCAACATAGGAGCACTTAAATACATAAAGCAAATATTAACAAACATAAAGGGAGAAATTGACAGTAACACAACAATAGTAGGGGACTTTAACACTCCACTTACATAATGAACAGTTCCTTTAGACAGAATTTTGATAATGAAATATTGCCCTTAAATGACACATTAACCAGATGAACTTAATAGATATAGATAAAACATTCCATCCAAAACAGCAGAATATACATTATTTTCACATGCACATGGGACACTCTCCAGGATAGGTGATGCTAGGACAATAAACAAGTCTGAATAAATTTAAGAAGATTGAAATCATATTAAGTATCTTTTCCAGCCACAACATATTGAGACCAGAAATCAACTATGAGAATAAAAACTGCAAAAAAACACAAATACATGGAGATTAAAAAATTGTTAAGAAACAAGCAATGAAAAAATAAAAATAAATACCTGGAGAAAAATGGAAATGGAAATACAATCCAAAATCTATGTGACGTAACACAAACAGTTCTAAGGGGGAAGTTTACAGTAATATAAACCTACCACGGGAAACAAGAAAAATAACCTTCTACCTAAGGGAACCAGGAAAAAAAGAAGAAACAAAACCCAAAGTTAAGTAGAAGGAAAGAAAAAATAAAGATCAGAGCAAAAATAAATAGAGACAAAAAACAGTAGAAAAATAAACAAAACTGATAAACCTTCAGCCAGAATCAACACGAAAAAAAGGGAGAGGGCCCAAATAAATAAAATCATAAATGAAAATGGAAAAGTTACAACTGACACCACAGAAATACAAAGGATCACAAGAGATTACCGGGAACAGTTAAGTGCAAATAAAATGGCCAACCTAGAAGAAGTGATAAATTCCCAGAAATATACAGTCTTCCAAAACTGAATTGGAAAGAAATAGAAAGTACGAACACACCAACTACTAGTAATGAAACTGAATCACTAACTTAAAAACTTCCAGCAAACATAGATCTAAGACTAGAGGTCTTTACAAATGAATTCCAGCAAACATTTAAAGCAGAGTTAATAATACCCTTATCAAATATTCTTAAACTTGAAGAAGGAACACATCCAAACATATTCTATGAAGCCAACGCCATCCTGATACCAAAACCAAAGAAACCACAATAAAAGAACATTACAGGCCAATATCACTGATGAACATAGATGATGCAAAAGTCCTCAACAAGATAATAGCAAACCAAGTTCAACAATATTTAAAAGGATCATACACCATGATCAAGTGGGATTTATCCCAGGGATGCAAGGATACTTCAATACCTGCAAATCAATCAGTATGATATACCATACTAATAAACTGAAGAATAAAAATCACATGAACATCTCAACAGATGTAGATAAAGCTTTTGACAAAATTCAACATCCATTAATTATTAAAAACTCTCACCAAAGTGGAAATAGAGGAAGCATATCTCAATATAATAAAGTCCATATACGACAAGCCCACAGCTAACATCATACTCAATGATAAAAAGGTGAAAGCATTTCTTCTAAGATCAGGAAGAAGACAAGGATTCACACTTGCCACTTTATTCAACAGTGCATTGGAATTCCGCCACAGCAATCAGACAAGAAATTAAAATAGAAGAAATCTGAATTGGAAAGGAAGAAGTAAAACTGTCACTGCTTGTAGGTGATGTTTTATATATACAATCCTAACAATGCCACCAAAAATATTAGAACAAATAAATTTAGTAAAGTTGCAGGATACAAAATTAACATACAGAATTCTGCTGCACTTCTATACACAATGAACTATCAGAAAGAGAAATTTAGAAAACAATCGCATGTACAATTGCATTAAAAAAAATACCTAGGGGGCTTCCCTGGTGGCGCAGTGGTTGAGAGTCCGCCTGCCGATGCAGGGGACGCGGGTTCGTGCCCCGGTCCGGGAGGATCCCATGTGACGCGGAGCGGCTGGGCCCGTGGGCCATGGCCGCTGGGCCTGCGCGTCCGGAGCCTGTGCTCCGCGGCGGGAGAGGCCATGACAGTGGAAGGCCCACATACCGCAAAAAAAAAAAAAATACCTAGGAATGAATCTAGCCAAGAGATAAAGACCTGTATTCTGAAAACTATAAGACATTGTTGAAATAAAGACAACACAAGGAAATGGAAAGACTTGCCATGTTCGTGGATTGAAAGAATTAATATTGTTAAAATCACCATACTACCCAAGGAACTCTACAGATTCAATGAAATCTCTACCAAAATACCAATGGCATTTTCCACAGGACTGAAATAAATAATTCTAGAATTTGTATGGAAACACAAAAGGCCCCCTAGCCAAAGCAATCTTGAGAAATAAAAAAAACTGGAGGTATTAACTCCCAAACTTCAAACTATCCTACAAAATCAAAACAGTATGGTACTGGCACAAAAACAGATACATAGATCAATGGAACAGAATAGAGAGCTCAGAAATGAACTCAATTAATCTATGGCAAAGGTGGGAAGAGTCTCTTTAACAGGAGACATTGGGAATCTGAACAGCTACATGCAAAAGAATCCAAAATGAATTATTTTCTCACACCATATACACAAATAAACTCAAAATGGTTTAAAGACTTAAATGTTAGATCTGAAACAATAAAACTCTTAGAAGAAAATATATGCAGTATACACCTGGACATTGGTCTTAGCAATATTCTTTTGGATCTGTCTCCTCAGGCAAGGGAAACAAAAGCAAAAATGAACAAATGGAACTTCAACAAACCGAAAGCTTTTGCACAGTGAAGGAAACTATCAACAAAATGAAAAAGCCACCTACCGAATGGGAGAAGATATTTGCAAATGATGGTCTGATAAGGGGTTAATATCCAAAATACACAAAGAACTTGCACAACTCAATATAAAAGAAAAACTCAATTAAAAAAATGGGCAGAAGACCTGAATGGACACTTTTTTTGAATCGACATTTTTCAAAGAAGATGTACAGATGGTCAACAGGCTCATGAAAAGATGCTGAACATCACTAATCACCAGAGAAATGCAAATCAAAACCATAATGAGCCATCACGTTACACCTGTTAGAACAGCTGTCACCAAAAAGATAACAAATAACAAATGTTGCCGAGATGTGATACACACACACACATACAGTGGACTATTACTTAGCCATAAAAAACAACAAAAGCTTACCATTTGCGACAACGTGGATGGACGTAGAGAAGATTATGCTTAGTGAAATAAGTCAGACAGAGAAAGACAAATACTGTATGACTTCACTTCTATGTGAAATCTAAAAAAAACAAAGTCAAACATCACAAAACAGAAACAGACTCATAGATACAGAGAATAAACTGGTGTCTGCCAGATGGGAGGAGGGTGGAAGGATGAATCAAATAGGTGAGGGTGATTAAGAGGTACAAACTTCCAGTTGCAAAATAAATGAGTCACAGGAATAAAATGTACAGCATGGAGAATAGAGTAAATAATACTGGAATATCTTTGTATGGTAACAAGACTTATTGTGGCGATCCTTTTGTGTTGTATAGAAATATCGAACCACTACGGTGTACACACGAATCTAACACAGTGTTGTAGGTCAATTATACATCAGTACAGACCAAACATGTAAATAAATATGTGGGAAGCAATTAAACTTAGAGTGGAATAAGAAAAGTTAACATCGTTTCAGAATAACCACATATTCCATGAAATGACAGTAATATAAAATTTAGGCATGGTTGACAAATCTCTTTCATGAAGGCAAAAATTTGTAAAGCTTCCTGAGAATACGTGGCTGATTATGGTGGCTATGGAGCAACATAAATAGAATACTGTAGAAGAAGAATGCGCTTCCTCATTTTTCTCTGATGTTCAGAAACTGACAGGTCTAAACACTGGTAATTGGAGGGAAGGGATAGGGCAAATTATGTTTCAAATGGAGTCATTTGTAAGAGGAGCAAAAGATTTTATTGGAAATTCCTGTTGTCTAGGATTAGCTTTTTTAAGCAATGATAAAAGTAAAAACTTTGTAGGAGAGTCTAGAGTTGTCAGTGATGGAGCATCAAAGCAAAACACTGTCCCTTTTTATAACATTTAAATAATTGAAATTGTAAACGCATTCCTAAAGTGCTCGCAGTCTATTCTTTGAATGGTGGCTGTGTATTATTGTCCTACGAATGGGCAGGCTATGGTTGACACTAGTTTTTATATACAGCACCTGCCCAATTATAAAAGTAAAAATCACGCTGTTTGATACATATTGTTTCAGTATAATGATACTTCTTACTAGAAATCCTTTAGCTTAACATTTAATTTCTTGAAGCTCTGCCATGTGTGATTACTGTGTGATTTTGCAAGGTTCTTGGACTCTATGTTTTGTTATAGGTAAAGGAGAAGATTAAATAAAATGAAAAATTTTCACTTTAATTAATTCTCTGTTATTTGAGTAATAATTTTCTTTTATTAAAAACGATTAAGGGGAGTTCCCTGGTGGGCCAGTGGTTAAGACTTCACCTTCCAATGCAGGGGGTGTGGGTTTGACCTCTGGTCGGGGAGCTAAGATCCCACATGCCTGGTGGCCAAAAAACCAAAACATAAAACAGAAGCAATATTGTAACAAATTCAATAAAGACTTTAAAAATGGTCCACATCAAAAAAATCTTAAAAAAAAAAACACTGTTAAAATCTTGTCAATGATGCGTTAAGGTTACATAATGCCTTTTTTCTTGGCATGTTGATCAATTCCGTCTTTTCTTTTCACTAATTCTTAAAATAGCAATAGAGAAAACACCATTCTCTGGCATTTTGTGACTTCTACTTCTTTTTTTGTTCCAGAAGTGAATAATTGCCTGATCGTTCTTCTCTAAAAACAAAATGTTCTTTCAGAGGGCGCCCCTGACTTTCCTGTCCACCCCCTCCTTCCCTCTGTATCTCAGAGTTACAAATCATATTTTGCTCATAGCAAATGTCAGAAGAAAATAGCTTTCCAAAATTATTCTTCTCACAATTGAATGCATTACGTTTGCCATCCCTCTAATGGGAAAAAAATCAACACAAAATCAAGTTACAATCTAATCTCAGAACTTTTCTCTTCTCCATCCCCAGGGCTCCCTGGATACAATCTAGAATCTCCTATACCTGAGAGTTAGTAGAAGGAGGTAAGCTGTTCTGGCTTCACAGCTACTCAGGGACAAGGTGAGAAAGAGATTTACTTAAGGTAGTCTAATTAATCAAAGTCTGAGAGGAGGAAATGGTCAGACTTCCTGAATCGTACTGCATTAATTTTTCCTATTAGATTTAACTTATCTTTAGTTTAATTCATTCAGACTGGCGTGAAGAAAATGCCTAGTAGTTTATCAAGCACTTTAGGTAGAATATACTAAAAGACACTGCGTAATATGTTAATAATTAAAATGACCATTGGAGAGAGTATTGTCCAGAGGATGAATGTTGTCTTGGAGAGATATCCAAATAAATGACGAATTTACTAAAATGGTATATCAGAATTTTTCTTGTTGTAATAACTTAATCATGACGCCTTATTTATCCTACTAGTGATTAATCGGGTTAAGGTAAATAAAACTGATCGTTACTGAATACAGTTGGAAGAATTTGTATTTACAATTACCAAAAATATCTAATGAAAAAAAATTCAGAGAACTCTTTTACACCTGCATTGGTTAACAGTAATGCAGGAGACGCACATTCCCTTGTACTTTTGTAGAATTTTAATGTAACACCGAGAAAACTGAAGCAACCGAATATTTCATTATTTTCAGGACTTCTACTACGCTCTTCCCGAATTAAAACTTCTTTGAAGTAACTGATGTGTATATATGCAAAGGAATTTGATGGAGCGTGGCAGAGACTTCAGACTTGGGCAGTGGAGACTGTGAGTGAAAATATTTTAAAGAATGATGCGGAGACTTGATCTGTTTCTCAATAGGCCTTGAGTGCAATATTAATATCAATGTTGATCCTGATTTGCTTTCTCTTTTTCTTACACAAATGGATGTTCTAGTATGTTTTTTCCCATTTACTTTACACCAGGTATTTCTGGTTTTAGAGGATACCAGTTCATATCTTCAACTTAATTGAACATACGATTCATACAATGTAAGGCTGTATTCAAGTAATGAAATAGACAAACGTGTGAAATAATGAGAACATTAATTACAATTAAAAACATAACCACCTTTGCTACCTGTAATAGATGACATAGGTCTGACTAAGGTATCTCTAAACACAATATTATGCATAACACAATAGGCTTTTTCACTGGAAACAATGCTATTTTACAGTAACAGTTGCCTATGATGGAGAAGTACGCTAATAATTGCAAAGTTCCTCTTTATTTTCACCATCATATTGTTCGGAATAATTCTGAAACAAGCAAACATCTTATGATCCGTAAAATAAAAGTTTTCAAATATCTACAGCTTGCGCACAGGTAACTTAAAAAGTATTGGCAGTAAATATGCTATTTAAAAATTAACCAACCAACCAACATGTGAAGGATTTTAAAATCAACACTTCTTTTTCTTAATCCTAAAAACAACACTGTTTACTTTGGTTTCTGCACTGTGTGGAAAGAGCTTGGAAGTTGCCAATCAGTCTCAAAAAATAAGAAAAAGCTGAATGAACTGTAAAAGCAACTCTTCTTAGATCCATCAGAGAAGTGAGGGCACAGAGGAAACTGCTACCCCCCAATGGGAGACACTGACAGGTGCGTGCACAGAATCCGAACCTACCAGAGCAGAGACTCAGGAGCAGAAACCAGTACCAGAACAGGAATATCGACACTAGATACTCAGTGTGGACAAGGCTGAGAGAAGCTCCAAGGGGACCCAGTCGCAGGGCTCCACACTTCTGTGACTTTACCTCCACCCTGAATAAGTTCTCAGAGTAAATATCAGAGGAAAAATCCCCTAAACTATCAGGAATTTTTCCAGAACCTACCCAATCTGGGAAAGGGACATACCAAAATTGAACCCCTACTAGCATCCTACCCGCCATGGTGGGGAAAAACTGAAAGACTTGGGCAGTGGACAATCCAGAGGCACAACTCCCTAAAGGATTGAGAACTAATCACAGAGTGGTAGAAGCTTCCTCTCCGCGCAACCCTGCCACCACATCACTAAAGACCTCTTTACAGCAGCTCCTTTTGCCCAGGATATTATATCCAGCTATCAGGAAAAAAATTACAAGACATGCCAAAAGGCAAGAATCACAAAACAAAACAAAAAGGTTTGAAGAGAGAGAAAACATCAGAACCAGCATCAGATATGGTGGATACGTTGGAATGATCAGATCAGGATTTTAACACCTATAATTAATATGCTAAGGGCTCCAATGGATAAAGTATACAGCAAGCAAGAATGATGGGCAGGGGCTTCCTTGGTGGTGCAGTGGTTGACAATCTGCCTGCTAATGCACGGGACACGGGTTCGCGCCCTGGTCTGGGAGGATCCCACATGCCGCGGAGCGACTAAGCCCGTGCGCCACAACTACTGAGCCTGCGCGTCTGGAGCCTGTGCTCCACAACAAGAGAGACTGTGATAGTGAGAGGCCTGCGTACCGTGATGAAGAGTGGCCCCCGCTTGCCACAACTAGAGAAAGCCCTTGCACAGAAACAAAGACCCAACACAGCAAAAATAAATAAATTAATAAATTCCTACCCCCAACATCTTAAAAAAAAAAAAAAAAAGAATGATGGGCAATGTAAGCAGAGAGTTGGAAATGCTAAGAAAGAACCAAAAAGAAACGCTAGAAATAAAAACACTCTAATGGAAATAATGGGCTCATTAGTAGACTGGAAATGGCTAAGAAAGAACCCTGGTGCTTGAGAATGGAAACTTCCAAAACTGGAAGGCAAAGAAAAAGATAGACAGAAAAAAATGAACAGAATATCCAGGAACAGTAGAACAACTACACAAGGTGTAACTAGAGGGAGAAGAAAGAGATAAAGGAACAGAAAAAACATTCAAAGCAATGATGACTGAGAAATTCCCCAAATTAATGTCAGACACCAAATCACAGACCCTGGAAGCTCAAAAAGTACCAAGCAGGATAAATTCCAAAAATGCTACACCAGGGCATGTATTCAAAATCCAGATATCAAAGATTAAAAAAAAAAAAAAAGATGCTGAAGGAAGCTGGAGGGAAAAATGACTCAACTATACAGGAACAAAAATAAGAATTCTATTCTATGCCTCCTCAGAAACCATGCAAGCAAGAAGAAAGTGAAGTGAAATATATAAGGTGTAGTGAGAAAAAAAACAACAAAAGGATAAAAACCCATCACCCTAGAAGTTGGTACTCTGCAAAACTTTCCTTCAACGTGAAGAGGAAATAAAGACTTCCTTAGACAAAAATTAAAGCAATTTCTTGCCAGTAGACCTGCTTTGTACTAAATAGTAGAAGTTCTTTAGAGCAGGGGTCCCTAACCCCCGGGCCATGGACCAGTAGCGGTCTGGGGCCTGTTAGGAAGCAGGCCGCACAGCAGGAGGTGAGTGGCGGGCGAGCGGAGGGAAACTTCATCTGCTGCTCCCCGTAGCTCCCCATCGCTCGCATGACCACATGAACCAACCCCCATGGACACATTACTGGCATTACTGCCTGAACTATCTCCCTCCCCATCCCATCTGTCCATGGAAAAACTGTCTTCCAGGAAACTGGTCCCTGGTGCCAAAAAGCTTCGGGGCCACTGCTTTAGAGAGAGGAAAGTACTATAGATCAGAAACTTGTATCTGCAGAAAGACAGGAAAAGCATTAGAGAAGGAATGAATGAAGGTAAAATAAAAGTTTTAGTTTTCATATTCTTGGTATCACATATAACAATTTTTTCCACATTATATTAC
The DNA here is from genome assembly GCF_964270905.1 of Leucopleurus acutus. Taxonomy (NCBI): domain Eukaryota; kingdom Metazoa; phylum Chordata; class Mammalia; order Artiodactyla; family Delphinidae; genus Leucopleurus; species Leucopleurus acutus. The sequence continues at coordinate 114,798,740 of NC_139150.1, read as the reverse complement.
CAACACTGTATTTGACTATGTAGGCATATATAAAAATATGCACATGCATGCTTACATATAAGTTAAATGAAAGACAGCAATTATATAAGGGATAAAAGGGAGGAATTAGGATACTCTTATTATTATCAGGTACTCACACAACCTGTGAAGCAGCATAGGGTATACTGTTATTTGAAAGTGGACTTGGATTAGTTGTAAATATAGTTAGCCAACTCTGGGGAAGTGACTATAAAATTAAAAATGAAATATAACTAATATGTAAGAAAGGAGAGAAAATGGAATCATATAAAATTCTCAGTTACAACCAAAAAAGGCAGAAAATGATTGGAAGACAAAATTAGGAAAAAAAAATAAGGCAATGGATAGAAAACAAAAACAAATATCATAAACATTAATCCAATTATATTATTAATCACATTAAACATCAAAGGTCTAAACACACCAATTAAAACAAAGAAATTGTCACAGTGGATGCAAAAACAAGAGGCAACTAAATGCTATCTACAGGAAACCTACTTTAAATAGAAAACACATATATATTAAAAAAGAATTCAGAAAGATAGGTCATGTTAACAAAAGTCAAAAGAAAGCAGGAGTAGCTATATGAAATAATTTCAGACAGAGCAGGTTTCAGTATAAGGTAAGTTATTGGAGAAAACTAGGCGCATTAAAAATGATAAAGGAGTCAATTATCTAATAAAAGGTAAAATGTGTATGTCTAAAAGCAGAACATCAAAGCACATGAGGCAAAATCAGATAAAACTTCAAGGAGAAATAGATAAATCCACTATCATAGTTACAGAATTCAGCAAGCCTCTATCAGCCATGAACAGCTGTGCAGGCAAAAAATCAAAAAGGACATAGATGAATTCAACAGCACCATCAGTCGACTGGATATAATGAACACCTATCAACTACATCCATTAAAAGCAGAATACAGGGGGGCGGAGCTTCAAGATGGCGGAAGAGTAAGACGTGGAGTTCACCTTCCTCCCCAAAAATACATCAGAAATACATCTTCATGTGGAACAACTCCTACAGAACACCTACTGAATGCTGGCAGACCTCAGACCTTCCAAAAGTCAAGAAACTCCCCAGGTACCTCGGTAGCGTAAAAGAAAAAAGAAAAAACAGAGACAAAAGAATACGGACGGGACCTGCACCAGTGGGAGGGAGCCGTGAAGGAGGAAAGGTTTCCACACACTAGGAGCCCCTTCGCAGGCGGAGACTGTGGGTGGCGGAGGCAGGGGCAGCTTCGGAGCTGCGGAGGAGTGCACAGCAACAGGGGTGCGGAGGGCAAAGCGGAGAGATTCCCGCATAGAGGATCGGTACCGACTGGCACTCACCAGCCCGAGAGGCTTGTCTGCTCACCTGCCAGGGTGGGCAGGGCTGGGAGCTGAGGCTCGGGCTTCGGTCAGAGTGCAGGGAGAGGACTGGGGCTGGCGGCGTGAACACAGCCTGCAGGGGGCTAGTGCACCACGGCTAGCCGGGAGGGAGTCCGGGGAAAAGTCTGGAGCTGCCGAAGAGGCAAGAGACTTTTTCTTCCCTCTTTGTTTCCTGGTGTGCAAGGAGAGGGGATTAAGAGCGCTGCTTAAAGGAGCTCCAGAGACGGGCGTGAGCCACGGCTAACAGCACGGACCTCAGAGACGGGCATGGGACGCTAAGGCTGCTGCTGCCGTCACCAGGAAACCTGTGTGCGAGCACAGGTCACTATCCACACCTCCCCTCCTGGGAGCCTGTGCAGCCCACCACTGCCAGGGTCCTGGGATCCAGGGACAACTTCCCCGGGAGAATGCACGGCAAGCCTCAGGCTGCTGCAACATCACGCTGGCCTCTGCCGCCGCAGGCTCACCCAGCATCCGTACCCCTCTCCTCCCCCCGGCCTGAGTGAGCCAGAGCCCCCGAATCAGTTGCCACTTTAACCCCGTCCTGTCTGAGCGAAGAACAGATGCCCTCAGGTGACCTACACACAGACACGGGTCCAAATCAAAAGCTGAGCCCTGGAACCTGTGCAAACAAAGAAGAGAAAGGGAAATCTCTCCCAGCAGCCTCAGGAGCAGCGGATTAAATATCCACAATCAACTTGATGTACCCTGCATCTGTGGAATACATGAAGAGACAACGAATCATCCCAAAATTGAGGCAGTGGACTTTCTGTGATTTTGCCTCTACAGCTTAGCTTTTACCATCTGTCCTAGGGTTCTGTCCATTTTTTTCTTTTCTTATTATAGTTTTTAGCACTTGTTGTCATTGGTGGATTTGTTTTTTGGTTTGGTTGCTCTCTTCTTTCTTTTATTTTCCTTTTCTATTACTTTTTAATTTTTAATATTATTTTATTTTAATAACTTTATTTTATTTTGTTTTGTTCTTTCGTGCTTTCCTTTTTCTCCCTTTTCTTCTGAGCCGTGTGGCTGACATGGTCCTGGTGCTCTGGCCGGGTGTCAGGCCTGTGCCTCTGAGGTGGGAGAGCTGAGTTCAGGACATTCATCCACCAGAGACCTCCTAGCTGCATGTAATATCAAATGGTGAAAGCTCTCCCAGGTATCTCCATCTCAATGCTAAGACCCAGCTACAATCAACGACCAGCAAGCTACAGCGCTGGACACCCTAGACCAAACAACTAGCAAGACAGGAACACAACCCCACCCATTAGCAGAGAGACTGCCTAAAATCATAATAAGTCCACAGACACCCTAAAACACACCACCTGACGCAGTCCTGGGCACCAGAAAGACAAGATCCAGCCTCATACATCAGAACACAGGCAACAGTCCCCTCCACCAGGAACCCTACACAATCCACTGAACCAATCTTTGCCACTGAGAGCAGACACCAAAAACAACGGGAACTACGAACCTGCAGCCTGTGAAAAGGAGACCCCAAACACAGTAAGGTAAGCAAAATGATAAGACAGAGAAACACACAGCAGATAAAGAAGCAAGGTAAATACCCACCAGATGAAACAAATGAAGAGGAAATAGGCAGTCTACCTGAAAAAGAATTCAGAGTAATGATAGTAAAGATGATCCAAAATCTTGGAAATAAAATGGAGAAAATATAAGAAACGTCTAACAAGGACCTAGAAGAACTAAAGAGCGATGAAACAATGAAGAACACAATACATGAAATTAAAAATTCTCTAGAAGGAATCAATAGCAGAGTAACTGAGGCAGAAGAACAGATAAGTGACCTGGAAGATAAAATAGTGGAAATAACCACCACAGAGGAGAGTAAAGAAAAACGAATGAAAATAATTGATCACAGTCTGAGAGACCTCTGGGACATTAAATGCAACAACATTCGAATTGTATGGGTCCCAGAAGAAGAACGGGACTGAAAAAAATATTTGAAGAGATTATACTTGAAAACTTCCCTAATATGGGAAAGGAAATAGTTAATCAAGTCCAGGTAGCACAGAGAATCCTATAGAGGATAAATCAAAGGAGAAACATGCCAAGACACATATTAATCAAACTATCAAAAATTAAATACAAAGAAAATACATTAAAAGCAGCAAGGGAAAAACAACAACAACAAAAAAATACAAGGGAATCCCCATAAGGTTAACAGCTGATCTTTCAGCAGAAAATCTGCAAGCTAGAGGGAGTGGCAGTATATATTTAAAGTGATGAAGGAGAAAAATCTACAACCAAGATTACTCTATGCAGCAAGGATCTCATTCGGATTCGATGGAGAAATTAAAACCTTTACAGACAAGCAAAAGCTAAGAGAATTCAGCACCACCAAACCAGCTTTACAACAAATGCTAAAGGAACTTCTCTAGGCAGGAAGCATAAGAGAAGGAAAATACCTACAAAAACAAACCCAAATCAATTAAGAAAATGGGAATAGGAGCATACATATCAATAATTACCTTAAATGTAAATGGATTAAATGTTACAACCAAAAGACATAGACTGGCTGAATGGATACAAACACAAGACCCGTATATATGCTGTCTAAAAGAGACCCACTTCAGACCTAGGGACACACACAGACTGAAAGTGAAGGGACAGAAAAAGATATTCCACGCAAATGGAAATCAAAAGAAGGCTGGAGTAGCACTTCTCATACCAGACAGAATAGTCTTTAAAATAAAGATTATTACAAGGTACAAAAAAGGACACTACATAATGATCAAGGGATCAATCCAAGAAGAAGACATAACAATTGAAAATATTTATGCACCCAACATAGGAGCACCTCAATACATAAGGCAAATGCTAACAGCCATAAAAGGGGAAATTGGCAGTAAAACAATCATAGTAGGGGACGCTAACACCCCACATTCACCAATGGACAGATCATCCAAAGTGAAAATAAATAAGGAAACACAAGCTTTAAATGATACACTAAACAAGACGGACTCAACTGATATTTATAGGACATTCCATGCAAAAACAACAGAATACACTTTGTTCTCAAGTGCTCTGGGAACATTCTTCAGGACATATCATATCTTGGGTCACAAATCAAGCCTTGGTAAATTTAAGAAAACTGAAAAGATATCAAGTACCTTTTCTGACCACAACGCTATAAGACTAGATATCAATTACAGGAAAGAATCTGTAAAAAATTCAAACACATGGAGGCTAATACACTACTTAATAACCAAGAGATCACTGAAGAAATCAAAGAGGAAATCAAAAAATACCTAGAAACAAATGACAAGGAAAAGACGATGACCGAAAACCTATGGGATACAGCAAAAGCAGTTCTAAGAGGGAAGTTTATAGCAATACAATCCTACCTCAAGAAACAAGAAACATCTCAAATAAACAACCTAACCTTACACCTAAAGCAATTAGAGAAAGAAGAACAAAAAAACCCCCGCAAGTTAGCAGAAGGAAGGAAATCATAATGATCAGATCAGAAATAAATGAAAAAGAAATGAAGAAATGATAGCAAAATTCAATAAAACTAAAAGCTGGTTCTTTGAGGAGATAAACAAAATTGATAAACCATTAGCCAGACTCAACAAGAAAAAAAAGGAGAAGACTCAAATCAATAGAATTAGAAATGAAAAAGGAGAGGTAACAACTGACAATGCAGAAATACAAAGGATCATGAGAGATTACTACAGGGAACTACATGCCAATTAAATGGACAACCTGCAAGAAATGGACAAATTCGTAGACAGCCACAACCTTCTGAGATTGAACCAAGATGAAATAGAAAATATAAACAGACCAATCACAAGCACTGAAAATTGAAACTGTGATTAAAAATCTTCCAACAAACAAAAGCCCAGGACCAGATGACTTCACAGGCGAATTCTATCAAACATTTAGAGAAGAGCTAACACGTATCCTTCTCAAACTCCTCCAAAATAAAGCAGAGGGAGGAACACTCCCAAACTCATTTTACGAGGCCACTATCACCCTGACACCAAAACCAGACAAAGATGCCACAAAGAAAGAAAACTACAGGCCAATACCACTGATGAACAAAGATGCAAAAATCCTCAACAAAATAAAGCAAACAGAATCCAACAGCATGTTAAAAGTACTATACACCATGATCAAGTGGGGTTTATCCCAGGATTGCAAGGATTCTTCAATATACGCAAATCAATCAATGTGATACACCATATTAACATACTGAAGGATAAAAACCATATGATCATCTCAATAGATGCAGAAAAAACTTTTGACAAAATTCAACACCATTTATGATAAAAACCCTCCAGAAACTAGGCATGAGGGAACTTACCTCAACAAAATAAAGGCCATATATGACAAACCCATAGCCAACATCGTTCTCAATGGTGAAAAACTGAAACCACTTCCTCTAAGATCAGGAATAAGACAAGTTTACCCACACTCACCAGTGTTATTCAACACAGTTTTGGAAGTTTTAACCACCGCAATCAGAGAAGAAAAAGAAATAAAAGAAATCCAATTCGAAAAAGAAGTAAAACTGTCACTGTTTGTAGATGACATGATACTATACATAGACAATCCTAAAGATGCTACCAGAAAACTACTAGAGCTAATCAATGAATTTGATAAAGTTACAGGATGAAAAATTAATGCACAGAAATCTCTTGCATTCCTATACATTAACAACTAAAGATCAGAAAGAAAAATTAAGGAAACACTCCCATTTACCATTGCAACAAGAAGAATAAAATACCTAGGAATAAATGTACCTAAGGAGACAAAAGACCTGTATGCAGAAAAGCGTAAGACACTGATGAAAGAAATTAAAGATGATACAAACAGATGGAGAGATATACCATGTTCTTGGATTGGAAGAATCAACATTGTGAAAATGACTATACTATCCAAAGCAATCTATAGATTCAGTGCAATCCCTTTCAAAACACCAATGGCTTTTTTCAAGAGCTAGAACAAAATATTTCACAATTTGTGTGGAAACACAAAAGACCTCGAATAGCCAAAGCAATCTTGAGAAGGAAAAACTGAGCTGGAGGAATAGGCTCCCGGACTTCAGACTCTATGACAAAGCTACAGTAATCAAGACAGTATGCTACTGGCAGAAAAACAGAAACAGGTCTTTGGAATAGGATAGAAAGCCCAGAGATAAACCCACGCACATATGGTCAACTTATTTTTGATAAATGAGGGAAGAATATACAAATGAAGGAAAGACAACCTCTTCAATAATTGGTGTTGGGAAAAGTGGACAGCTACATGTAAAAGAATGAACTTAAAACACTCCCTGACACCATACACAAAAATAAACTCAAAATGGATAAAATACCTAAATGTAAAGCCAGACACTATCAAACTCTTAGAGGAAAACATAGGCAGAACACTCTGTGACATAAGATCCTTTTTTGACCCACCTCCTAGAGAAATGGAAATTAAAACAAAAATAAAGAAATGGGACCTAATGAAACTTAAAAGCTTTTGCACAGCAAAGGAAACCATAAACAAGATGAAAAGACAACCCTCAGAATGGGAGAAAATATTTGCAAATGAAGCAACTGACAAAGGATTAGTCTCCAAGATTTACAAGCAGCTCATGCACCTCAATATCAAAAAAACAAACAACCCAATCCAGAAATGGGCAGAAGACCTAAATAGACATTTCTCCAAAGAAGATATACAGATTGCCAACAGACACATGAAAGGATGCTCAATATCACCCACCATTAGAGAAATGCAAATCAAAACTACAGTGAGGTATCACCTCACACCAGTCAGAATGGCCATCATCAAAACATCTACAAACAATAAATGCTGGAGAGGGTGTGGAGAAAAGGGAACCCTCTTGCACTGTCGGTGGGAATGTAAATTGATACAGCCACTATGGAGAACAGTGTGGAGCTGCCTTAAAAAATTAAAAATAGAACTACCATACGACCCAGCAATCCCACTACTGAGCATATACCCTGAGAAAACCATAATTCAAAAAGAGTCATGTAGGGCTTCCCTGGTGGCACAGTGGTTGAGAGTCAGCCTGCCAATGCAGAGGATATGGGTTCGTGCCCCGGTCTGGGAAGATCTCACATGCCGCGGAGCGGCTAGGCCCGTGAGCCCTGGCCACTGAGCCTGCGCGTCTGGAGCCTGTGCTCCGCAACAGGAGAGGCCACAACAGTGAGAGGCCCGCATACCACAAAAAAAATAATAATAAAATAAAATAAAAGTGTCATGTACCACAAAGTTCACTGCAGCTCTATTTACAATAGCCAGGACATGGAAGCAACCTAAGTGTCCTTCGACAGATGAATGGAGAAAGAAGATGTGGCACATATATATAATGAAATATTACTCAGCCATATAAAGAAAGGAAATTGAGTTATTTGTAGTGTGGTGGATGGACCTAGAGTCTGTCATACAGAGGGAAGTAAGTCAGAAAGAGAAAAACAAATACTGTATGCTAGCACATATATATAGAATCTAAAAAAAAAAAATGTTATGAAGAGCCTAGAGGCAGGACAGGAATAAAGACGCAGACGTAGAGAATGAACTTGAGGTCATGGGGAGTGAGAAGGGTAAGCTGGGACGAAGTGAGAGAGTGGCATGGACTTATATATACTACCAAATGTAAAACAGAGAGCTAGTGGGAAGCAGCCACATAGCACAGGGAGATCAGCTCGGTGCTTTGTGACCACCTGGAGGGGTGGGATAGGGAGGGAGGGAGGGAGACGCAAGAGAGAGGAGATATGGGGATATATGTATATGTACAACTGATTCACTTCGTTATAAAGCAGAAACTAACACACCATTGTAAGGCAATTATACTCCAATAAAGATGTTAAAAAGAATAATAAAATAAAATAAATGTTAAAGAGACATATGTAAGTTTTGAGCAAAGTTCTTCAGGAAAGCATCAATTACAACAAGCAAACATCTTTACGTAAAGCAAAACTACAGCTGTGGAAGTCCAAAGGAAATGAATATCTGTGAAAAATGGGGAGAGGTGATTTTCAAATTGGGACCTGATAAGTAAGACAGAGAATATTCAAGAATCTTAAATGAACTGTCTCTGCCAGGTTGGCACCAGGGAGTTAGAGTGCAAGAGAAGAATGATGTAAGAAAGGAAAAGAGAAAAATATCTTTTCTTTATGGGTTTTGGAATGGATTGAATAAATACACTAAGTGATGATGGCAAATATAAATCAACAGCAACTACAGGTGCTATGTGCAACCACAAGTGAACGTGACCCGTTCGACTGAATAATGAAGCAGCAGGAGTTCCCTAGAGAGGATTCACAGCAAAGACAGAAACAGCATACCCATCATGAATAACATATACTTCCTGAAATAAGAACAAACTTTTCAGGAGAGACTAAGAATTCCCTGGGCTTTCATCACTGTGGTCAACATAAAGAAGAGAAGAAAACTGGATGGGCATTTTTTTTCCACGTGAAAAAAGAAATGGAATTTAAAAACCAAAAATATCCACCATGATTTAGGTATTCGAGCTTCTTTGCTGCTTAAAGGATGTTTTCAGTTCACCAAACCTAAGAGCATACTGTGAAAGCACTGCACTTTTATCTTTAATTTATGATCCCGTGTTTACTTTCAGTTGTGAATATCTCCACATATTTCTTCAGGTTTGTCAGAGTCATTTGAGACCTGGCATACATTTGACAGACGATTACACAAACACAGAACTTTAAAGAGCTTCGTTGTGTTGGTGTCCATTTCATCTGTTTGACAAATGAAGAGAAAGTCCATTAGGAGCTAGTTCATTTTCACAGATTCGCTCTAAGGAGTATATGAATCAAAAATTATTCGGTTCCTCATTGAAAACCAGTGTGACTCCCATACTGCTTCTATTTGCATGCCTTATATTTAACTTTGAATTCTAACTTTCCAAGGTTATTATTTTCATATTAATCCTTTTAATTTTGATTTCTTTACATAAATTTTAAGTGTATCTTTGTCCTCTTTTGTCAAGATTCTCAGGCATAGGAGTAATTCCTAAAGAATATAGCTTACTGCAATCAAAAATCATAGTATGGTTGAAACGATACAAAAACAAAACTCATATATATGCTACCTATAAGAGACTAATTTCAGATCTAAAGACACACACAGACTCAAAGTGAGGGGATGGAAAAAGATATTCCATGCAAATGGAAATTAAAAGAATGTCAGGGTAGGAATTGTTATATCAGGCAAAACAGACTTTAGAACAAAGACTGTAACAAGAGAAAAAGAAGGGCATTACATAATGATCAAGGGATTGATTCAAGAAAATATGACAATTGTGAATATATATGCACCCAACATAGGAGCACCTCAATACATGAAACAAATATTAACAAACATAAATGGGGAAATTAACAGTAACACAGTAACAGTAGGGGATTTTAACACCACACTGACATCAATGAACAAATCATCTAGACAGAAAATCAATAAGGAAACACTGACCATAAAGGCAAATTAGACCAATGGACTAAAAAAAAAAAAATATATATATATATAATTACATCCAAAAGCAGTAGAATACACATTATTTTCAAGTGCACATGGAACATTCTCCAGGAGAGATCACATGCTAGGCCAGAAAACAAGTCCCAGCAATTTTAAGAAGACTGAAATCACATCAAGCATCTTTTCTGACCACAACATTATGAAACTACAAATCAACCAGAAGAAAAAAAAACTGCAAAAAATGCAGACACATGAAGGCTAAACAATATGCTACTAAACAACCAATGGACCACTGAAGAAATCAAAGAAGAAATTTAAGAAATACCTGTAGATAAATAAAAATTAAAATACAACCATCCAAAGTCTATGGGATGCAGCAAAAGCAGTTTTAAGAGGGAAGTTTATAGAGATACAAACTTATCTCCAGAAACAAGAAAAAACTCAAACAATGCAACCTTACACCTTTTAAAGGTACTAGATAAAGGAGAAAAACAAAACCCAAAGTGAGTAGAAGGAAAGAAGTCATAAAGATCAGAGCAGAAAAAATGAAATAGAAACTGAAACAAAAAGATCAATAAAACTAAGAGATGGTTCTTTGAAAATATTTTTTAAAAACCTGATAAACTTTTAGCCAGACTCATTAAGAAAATAAGGGAGATGGTCCAAATAAATAAAATCAAAAAAGAAACAGTAAATGTTACAACCAACACCACAGAAATACAAAGGATCATAAGAACAACTACACACCAATAAAAAGGACAACCTTGAAGAAATGGACAAATTCCTCAAAATGCACAATCTTCAAGACTGAACTAGGAAGAAATACCAATAGACAATATAACATACCATTTAACTTTAATTAAGTTGAATCTGTAATGAAGAAAAAACCCCAAAAACTATGAACAAACAAAAGTCCAGGACCAGACGGTTTCACAGGTGAATTCTACCAAATAATTGGGGAAGAATTAACACCTATCCTTCTTGAACTATTCCAAAAACTGCAGAGGAAGGAACACTTCCAAACTCATTCTACAAGGCCACCATCACCCTAATACCAAAACCAGACAAAGATATCACAAAAAAAGAAAATTATAGGCCCATATGACTGATGAACATATATGCAAAAATCCTCAACAAAATACTGGCAAACCAAATCCAACAACACATGAAAAAGATCATACACCATGAGCAATTGGGATTTTTCCCAGGGATGAAAGGATGTTTTAACATCTACAAATCAATCAATGTGATACAGCACATTAACAAATTGAAGAATAAAAATCATATAGTCATCTCAAAATATGCAGAAAAGGCTTTTGACAAAATCCAACATCCATTTACAACAAAAACTCTCCACAAAATGGGAATAGAGGGAACAAACCTCAAAATATTTAATAAAGGCCATATATGACAAGCCCACAGCTAACATCATACTCAATGGTGAAAACCTAAAGGCACCTCCTCTAAGATCAGGAACACGACAAGGATGCCCACTCTCACCACTTTTATTCAACATAGCATTGGAAGTCCTAGCTACAACAATTAGAAAAGAAAAAGAAATAAAAGGAATCCACACTGGAAAGGAAGAAATAAAACTGTCACTGTTTGTAGTATGACATGATACTACATATAGAAAATCCTAAAGATGCCACCAAAAATCTAATAAAGCTCATCAATGAATTCGGTAAAGTTTCAGGATACAAAATTAATATACATAAACCTGATGCATTTCTATATACTATTAATGTACTATCAAAAAGAGAGTTTAAGAAAACAATTCCATTTACTTTCACATCAAAAAGAATAAAATACCTAGGAATAAATCTAAGTAAGGAGGCAAAAGACCTGTACTCAGAGAAATATAAGACACTGATGAAAGAAACTGAAGATGACACAAATAGATGGAAAGATATAGCATGCTCATGGATTGGAAGAACTAGTATTATTAAAAGACCATATTACCTAAGGCAATGTAGAGGTTCAATGCAATCCTTATCAAAATGCCAATGGAATTTTTTACAGAACTAGAATAATTCTAAAATTGGTATGGACCCACAAAAGACCCCAAATAGAAAGAGCAACCTTGAAAAAGAAGAACAGAGCTTGAAGTATCAGGATCCCCGACTTCAGACTATACAACAAAGCTACAGTAATCAAAACACTGTGATACTGGCACAAAAGCAGACACATAGATCAATGGAACACAGTAGAGAGCCCAGAAATAAATCCATGCACATATAGTCAATTAATCTATAACAAGGCAGGCAAGAATATACAATGGAGGAAAGACAGTCTCTTCAATAAGTGATGCTGGGAAAACTGGACAGCTACATGTAAAAAAATGAAATTAGAGCATTTTCTCACACCATACACAAAAATAAACTCAAAATGGATTAGAGACTCAAATGTAAGACCAGAAATCACAAAACTCTTGGAAGAAAACGGACAAAACACTCTTTGGCATACTTCTTAGAAATATTTTTTGGATCTATCTCCTAAGGCAAAGGAAACAAAAGCAAATATAAACAAAGGATACCTAATTAAACTTAAAAGCTTTTGCACAGTGTATAAACAAAAAGACAACCTACAGAATAGGAGAAAATATTTGCAAACTATATGATCAATAAGTGGTTAATATCCAAAATATATGAATAGCTCATACAACTCAACAGCAACAAAACAAGCAACCTGATTTTTAAAATGGGCAGGAGACCTGAATAGACATTTTTCCAAAGAGTACCTAAAAGTGGCCAATAGGCACATGAAAAGATGCTCAACATCGATAAATATCAGTGAAACACAAATCAAAACCACAATGAGATATCACCTCACACGTGTCAGAATGGCTATCATCGAAAAGAACACAAATAACAAATGTTGGTGAGGACGTGGGTAAAAGGGAACCCTCCTACACTATTGGTGGAATTGTAAACCGGTCCATCCACTGTGGAAAACAGTATGGAGTTTCCTCTGGAAAGTAAAAATAGAACTAACATATGATCCAGCAATTCCAACCCTGGGTCTATATCCAAAGAAAGTGAAGACACTAATTTGAAAAGGTACATGCACCCCAATGTTCACAGCAGCATTATTTCCTATTGCCAAGATATAGAAGCACCCCAAGTGTCCATCAACAGATGAATAAAAAATATGTAGCATATATATGCTTAGTGAGTATTATACTTAGTGAAATAAGGCAGACAGAGAAAGACAAATACTGTATGCCATCCCTTACCTGTAGAATCTAAAAAACAAAAACAACAACAAAAAAAATGAATATAATGAAACAAAACCCGACTCACAGATACAAGGAACAACCGAGTCATTATGAGTGGGTAGAGGGAAGGGGGAGGGGGATGATAAAGGAAGGGGAGTAAGAAGTAGAAACTACTACGTATAAAATAAATAAGCTGTAAGGATACACTGTACAGCCCAGGGAATATAGACAATATTTTGCAATAACTTTAAATAGAATATAATCTATAAAAATTTTGAATCACTATGTTATATACCTGAAACTAACATAATATTGTAAATCAACTGTACCTCAATTAAAAAAAAGAACAGACGACAGCTTACTGGACACCTGAGCTGTAGCCACTAAACATCAGTGGGTCCCTCTACTCCTGAACTTTGTTTCCATTCTGGCAACCCAGTTCTTCCTTCTACCATCATGAACTTTCCTGTCTGTTCTGTAGAAGTCATTCATTCTTTTGGGAACAAGAGACAAACAAGTGAGTTATCTGAGTTAACAAGTTTGTAGCTGAGAAAGCAAACATGATACGAAGTGATACTGGTTTGAGGAGATAAGTGTGTATATTTCAGGGCAGGGAAAGCTATTGATACTGGTGACGTACCAACTTTCTTCTCCGGCAGATGCATCTACCCTCCCTCTACGCATATACTTAGCAAATCGCAGCCACAGCATTTCTATAAGCAGGAGGGATGCTGCAGGAAGAAAGTGTAAATACGGATATTATCTTCGAGATAGATGTAGGGTAACATACTTTCCATCCTGATGACTTGAATTTCTCTGCTTTCCTAAAATCTTCCCTACATCTTTAATGACTCACAGAATTTTAATGATAGAATTGAAGTAACATTTCCATAATTAGGATTTCCATTATTCAAATTTGTTTTTTTAACAGAGAAAAGCCTAAGTTTCTTTTTTTTAATGTTCATAAATTGTTTATGTTTATTCACCTGGTGTGTATCGATACAGTCGTGTTTTGCATTGTGGACAAGTTAAATAAAATGTGTTGCAATACCTCTGTTACATAACAATGTTTGATAATTAAGAATAAAACACATTTACAGCTAGATTTCGTGTTAGGTAATGAGGTCTGGAATACAGTCACTGTTTTCCCACATTTCCTTCTCATCCCAGGTATTCACTGCCCTCTCATGGTTCAATATGACAGCAATCAAAGATACCTTTTCCAAGCAATTGACCGTACTCCAGACCTTGTCAAGTTATCACCACTAATACACTTTATCTTTGGTATGCCTCATTCTCTCTCATAGTCCTTCCAAATTTTAGACCTAGGGTGCACTCTAGAAATAACTCAGTTCTGTGTTATACTTTGCACATTTAAGAAACAGAGGAGTAAAGGGATTCACCTAAGGCAACGCTACGGGTGATGGCAGAGCTGGGACTAGGAACTCGGGTGCCTTGTGTCTGGTCCATTCAGGGATCCAGGGCCCTCCTGAGTACACGCCTTTACTGGCGTTCCTGCTGCTGCTGCTGGTTCCAGACAGTACAAAACGTGCAACAAGAGAGCCTCCTCACGCTGCCACCACAAGACCCTGGCGTCAGCTGCTTTCCCTGGTAACGACCAGTCATTGTCACTGACTTAGGGGAAGAATGTGGCATGCATCTGGTGTTACAGCTTTATTTGCCACTTGTGAGATCGCATCTGCCGTGTAAAGCCCATATTCCATCAAGTAAAAATGGGATGCTGAATTCAGAAACACTTACTGAAATTACCATGACAACCAGGTCCCAGGTTTTTTTCCCTTTAAGTAACATTGATTGATTATATTCTGATTCGGTATATCCAAAATCATTTGTGAACAGGAATTTTTAATGTTGAACTGATCAACCCCTAAAAAATCTATACCTGGACTAAACCATACTTAAATCTTCCTAATTTTCATTGCCATTACTGCTGTTAATAGCAAATAATGTTTTTATTTGAAAGAAAATTTCAACCTGGATAATATTTCTCTTCTAATTTTTATAAGCCTTTTTTTTGCAACGGTATGCATACACTGTCAATTGTCAAATCTGAAAAACTATTTCCAAAAAATATACTGATACTTGATTTTTCTCATGTTTTATCCTGTTTTGAGGAAATCTATTGATTTAGCAAAATCGACTGATCCTGTGTTACTGTCATACACAAGTTAAATCTTTAGTGATATTTGGAGTAAATAATGTCCTTGGCATCCTTTGACGATGTAGCCTGATTACTCCATTTATCTCTCCCGTTGGTGACATATTTTGTTAGCACTGTATTCCACTTTGTCCCAAAATAATTTTAGTTTGAGCCAAATGTTTTCAATCTCTCATCATTAATTGTCTATGTTGTTGATGAATATGGGAATATGTCAAGTTTAGAGGGATGGGTAGGTGATAAAAGCTTTTCACTTGAATTCAACACGGCACTGCACAATGGAACGAATCAGCTCTGATGGTAAAATTCTGTTCTTCAAGATTTTAACCCAAAATGAAAAAATATTACTAGAGAGAATATGAGGTAGAAAAATAGGTATAATTCTGTGTTGGATATTAGAACATATCTCATAAACTCTGTCATCAAGAATAGAAGTGAAGGGCTTCCCTGGTGGCGCAGTGGTTGAGAGTCCGCCTGCCGATGCAGGGGACATGGGTTCGTGCCCCGGTCCGGGAAGATCCCACATGCTGCGGAGCGGCTGGGCCCGTGAGCCATGGCCGCTGAGCCTGCGCGTCGGGAGCCTGTGCTCTGCAACGGGAGAGGCCACAACAGTGAGAGGCCCGCGTACCGCAAAAAAAAAAAAAAAAAAAAAAAGAAATGAAGAGAGAAGCATGCCACGTCAAAACTTCAAGAAGTTACTGTTGATACTGATTACATTTTCTCCATGCTGTAATACATTTTCCCTATTAGCAGGTACCAACTACAGACATTTTCTCAGTGGGAAAACATTTCTCAAAATAAGTTCTTCTTTCTGAATTCCTTGGTACACTGTATGTGTACATATATATATACATATAAAACCATGCATAGGATATATACATACATACACACAGAGAGAAAACGTTCAAATAACGTATATGATAGGGATAAAACAAAAGGTAAAGCACATCTATTCAGTCACTCCCACCAACCCTCAGCCTACTACCCAAGAAAACAATTGTTTCTTATGTAGAGTTCCAGAATTTATATGTGAATGCATGTGTGTCAGTTTAGAGAATAAATTATAAGAAAACTGACCTGGTCTGAGACCTGAGGCCAACACCTACCAACCACCCCTATACTCCTAATAACAACTACCCATGAAAAATTTTAAAAATAGTAGAAAACTCTTTCTATACTTTTCTCACTTCACTGAAGAAAGAGAGATGGCTGGAGTGGAACTGGTGCAACTTGAATATTAAAATCTTTGGATCAGGTGCTCAGTGCCCTGAGAGACACAACCCATGGGATCCCACCTGCTTCAGGCCTAGAGAAAGGGCTGTAATGGGATCCCCTGAAAAGCTGCTGTCAGTCTCAAAGAGCGTGGAGTGTAGTCTGACTGGTGTCTCACTTAGGCTTGACAAGCTGACAGACAGGAGACTGAGGTGTGCGAGCTTTTCTAAGGGAACACAGAAAGGTTCCACGCCAGGTAGGCATGCTCTCCTTGGGCAAAGACCAGATGCGAGCTACCTGCAAAAGAATGCTTTTGTAAAACTGTCTTATGTCCTTTCCGAGGAGTCTGCCGAGAGACCAATGGAACCTTAGCATCAAGAATCTGGGGGTGTCGGCACCATGCCTAGGGTATAAAAGGTAGACCCATAAACAACCAGCTGGAAAGATGGGATCATTGTGAAATGCACAGAAATACCGAATCACTGTGTTGTGCAACGGGAACTAACGTAGTGTTATAGGTAAATTATACTTCAAGGACAAAAAAACCAAACTCATAGGAAAAAAGATCAGATTTGTGATCAGAGGTGGGGGTGGGGGGGAATTGGATGAAGATGGTCAGGAACTACAAACCTCCAGTTGTGGGATAAGTACTAGGGATGTAATGTACCCCATGAGTAATACAATTAACACTGCTCTATGTTATATATGAAAGTTAAGAAAGTAAACCCTAAGAGTTCTCATCACAAGGAAAAAATAATTTTCTCTTTCTTTAATATTATATCTATACGAGATGATGGGTTACTCACTAAACTTACTGTGATAATCATTTCACAATGTATGTAAGTCAAATCAATAGCTCCACGACTTAAACTGATGCAGTGCTGTGTGTCAATTATCTCAATAAAACTGGAAAATAATTAATAAAAACTTCCCCCAACCCCCCAAATAAAACAGAATAAGCCATGAACCTCAACACTATCTGACATTAAATGCAAAATATGTTAATTTATCAAAAACTCCTTTTTTTCCCAGTTCTTTAGAATAGTTTACTGAAGCTCTCAGCCACCCGGCTAATCTCTAAGTGATTCTAGCTGCGGGAACACAGCGTTTCCTGACGCTGGGGGTTCCGCGTTATGCACAAATTTTCCCATCGCTACATTCTAACTGCGTGTTGCCTACCCACCATTAAATAATTAAGATTTAACTAGAGAACTGAAGATTTTCTTCCTGTTCCTCAATAAACTTACTAAAAGCTCTATATTCTGAAGGCATCTTGGCACAAGTGGCCACCACAAAGGATGCATGAATGTCAAGTGTATTAACTGTTTATCCAGTGCAGCCTCCCATGTGCCCCCTTTCTGGGAGATGGGGATTTCTGAACTTCCCCCCAGCCCTGGTGGCTCAGAGCTACCAGAAAGCACATTCTGGAAAGCTGAGCATATGGGCCAGCCTAGGGAGTTCATTTTCCTACTCCTGTGCTCCCTTACGTCACTTTCAGGGCCAAATTTTGTTCTGGGATCCTCCGCTCTTATGGAATGTAAAGACAGCCACCTGCCGCAAGGAGAATGTGACTTTGTTAGAAAGTGTTATTTCTTAATAATGAAAAAGCTCAAAGAACTTGGTGCATGATCCTTTTAATGTGCTGTTGGATTCTGTTTGCTAGTATTTTCTTGAGGATTTTTGCACCTATGTTCATCAGTGATATTGGCCTGTAGTTTTCTTTCTTTATGACATCTTTGTCTGGTTTTGGTATCAGGGTGATGGCAGCCTCGTAGAATGAGTTTGGGAGTATTCCTCCCTCTGCTATATTTTGGAAGAGTTTGAGAAGGATAGGTGTTAGCTCTTCGCTAAATGTTTGGTTGAATTCGCCTGTGAAGCCATCTGGTCCTGGACTTTTGCTTGTTGGAGGATTTTTAATCACAGTTTCAATTTCAGTGCTTGTGATTGGTTGGTTCATATTTTTTATTTCTTCCTGGTTCAGTCTCAGAAGGTTGTGCATTTCTAAGAATTTGTCCATTTCTTCCAGGTTGTCCATTTTATTGGCATAGAGTTGCTTGTAGTAACCTCTCGTGATCCTTTGTATTTCTGCAGTGTCAGTTGTTACTTCTCCTTTTTCATTTGTAATTCTGTTGATTTGAGTCTTCTTTTTTTCTTGATGAGTCTGGCTAATGGTTTATCAATTTTGTTTATCTTCTCAAAGAACAAGCTTTTAGTTTTATTGATCTTTGCTATCATTTCCTTCATTTCTTTTTCATTTACTTCTGATCTGATCATTATGATTTCTTTCCTTCTGCTAACTTTGGGGTTTTTTAATTCTTCTTTCTCTAACTGCTTTCGGTGTAAGGTTAGGTTGTTTATTTGAGATGTTTCTTGTTTCTTAAGGTAGGATTGTATTGCTATAAACTTCCCTCTTAAAACTGCTTTTGCTGTATCCCATAGGTTTTGGGTTGTCGTGTTTTCATTGTCATTTGTTTCTAGGTATTTTTTGATTTCCTCTTTGATTTCTTCAGTGATAACTTCGTTATTAAGTACTGTATTGTTTAGCCTCCATGTGTTTGTATTTTTTACAGGTCTTTTCCTATAACTGATATCTAGTCACATAAAATTGTGGTTGGAAAAGATACTTGATACGATTTCAATTTTCTTAAATTTACCAAGGCTTGATTTGTGACCCAAGATATGATCTATCCTGGAGAATGTTCCATGAGCACTTGAGAAGAATGTGTATTCTGTTGTTTTTGGATGGAATGTCCTATAAATATCAATTAAGGTCATATTGTTTAATGGGGTTTATCCCAGGAATGCAAGGATTCTTCATTTACGCAAATCAATCAATGTGATACACCATATTAACAAATTGAAGGAGAAAAACCGTATGATCATCTCAATAGATGCAGAGAAAGCTTTTGACAAAATTCAACACCGATTTATGATTAAAACCCTCCAGAAAGTAGGCATAGAGGGAACTCTCCTCAACATAATAAAGGCCATATGTGACAAACCCATAGTCAACATCGTTCTCAATGGTGAAAAACTGAAACCATTTCCACTAAGATGAGGAACAAGACAAGGTTGCCCACTCTCACCACTATGTTTCAACATAGTTTTGGAAGTCCTAGCCACAGCAATCAGAGAAGAAAAAGAAATAAAAGGAATCCAAATCAGAAAAGAAGAAGTAAAGCTGTCACTGTTTGCAGATGACATGATACTATACATAGAGAATCCTAAATATGCTACCAGAAAACTACTAGAGCTAATAAAGGAATCTGGTTAAGTAGCAGGATACAAAATTTATGCACAGAAATCTCTAGCATTCCTATACACTAACGATGAAAAACTCTGAAAGTGAAATTAAGAAAACACTCCCATTTACCATTTCAACAAAAGAAATAAAATATCTAGGAATACACCTACCTAAGGAGACAAAAGACCTGTATGCAGAAAATTATAAGGCACTGATGAAAGAAATTAAAGATGATACAAATAGATGAAGAGATATACCATGTTCTTGACTGGAAGAATCAACATTGTGAAAATGACTCTACTACCCAAAGCAGTCTACAGATTCAATGCAATCCCTATCAAACTACCACTGGCGGGCTTCCCTGGTGGCGCAGTGGCTGACAGTCTGCCTGCCGAGGCAGGGGACACGGGTTCGTGCCCCGGTCTGGGAGGATCCCGCATACTGCAGAGCGGCTGGGCCCGTGAGCCATGGCCACTGAGCCTGCATGTCTGGAGCCTGTGCTCCGCAGCGGGAGAGGCCATGGCAGTGAGAAATCCGTGTACCGCAAAACTACCACTGGCATTTTTCACAGAACTAGAACAAAAAATTTCACAATTTGTATGGAAACACAAAAGACCCTGAATAGCCAAAGCAATCTTGAGAAAGAAAAATGGAGCTGGAGGAATCAGGCTCCTGAACTTCAGACTATACTACAAAGCTACAGTTATCAAGACAATATGGTACTGGCACAAAAACAGAAATATAGATCAATGGAACAGGATAGAAAGCCCAGAGATAAACCCACGCACATATGGTCACCTTATCTTTGTTAAAGGAGGCAAGAATATACAGTGGAGAAAAGAAAGCCTTTTTAATAAGTGGTGCTGGGAAAACTGGACAGCTATATGTAAAAGTATGAAATTAGAACACTTCATAACACCATACACAAAAATAAACTCAAAATGGATTAAAGACCTAAATGTAAGGCCAGACACTATCAAACTCTGAGAGGAACACATAGGCACAACACTCTATGATACACATCAAAGCAAGATCCTTTTTGACCCACTTCCTAGAGAAATGGAAATAAAACCAAAAATAAACAAATGGGGCCTAATGAAACTTAAAAGCTTTTGCACAGCAAAGAAAACAATAAACAAGACGAAAAGACAACCCTCAGAAGGGGAGAAAATATTTGCAAATGAAGCAACTGACAAAGGATTAATCTCCCAAATTTACAAGCAGCTCATGCAGCTCAGTATCAAAAAAACAAACAACCCAGTCCAAAAATAGGCAGAAGACCTAAAGACATTTCTCCAAAGAAGATATACATGTTGCCAACAAACACATGAAAGAATGCTCAACATCATTAATCACTAGAGAAATGCAAATCAAAACTACAATGAGGTATAATCTCACACCAGTCAGACTGGCCATCATCCAAAAAATCTACAACAATAAATGCTGGGGAGGGTGTGGAGAAAAGGGAAAACCCTCTTGCACTGCTGGTGGGAGTGTAAATTGATACAGCCACTATGGAGAACAGTATGGAGGTTCCTTAAAAATCTAAAAATAGAGCTACCATACGACCCAGCAATCCCACTACTGGGCATATACCCTGAGAAATCCATAATTCAAAAAGAGTCATGTACCAAAATGTTCATTGCAGCTCTATTTACAATAACCAGGACATGGAAGCAACCTAAGTGTCCATCAACATATGAATGGATAAAGAAGATGTGGCACATATATACAATGGAATATTACTCAGCCATAAAAAGAAACGAAATTGAGTTATTTGTAGTGAGGTGGATAGACCTAGAGTCTGTCATACAGAGTGAAGTAAGTCAGAAAGAGAAAAACAAATACCGTACACTAACACTTATATATGGAATCTAAGAAAAAACAAATGGTTATGAAGAACGTAGGGGCAAGACGGCAATAAAGACACAGACCTACTAGAGAATGGACTTGAGGATATGGGGTGGGGGAAGGGTAAGCTCTGACAAAGTGAGAGAGTGGCATGGGCATATATACACTACCAAATGTAAACTAGATAGCTATTGGGAAGCAGCCACATAGCACAGGGAGATCAGCTCGGTGCTTTGTGACCACCTAGAGGGGTGGGATAAGAAGGGTGGGAGCGAGGGAGACGCAAAAGGGAAGAGATATGGGAACATATGTATATGTATAGCTGATTCACTTTGTTATAAAGCAGAAAGTAACACACCACTGTAAAGCAATTATACTCCAATAAAGATGTTTAAAAAAAAAAACAACTCACGCGTGATCTACCATATAGGCTAAATGGTGACATAAATTCCAGGACACATTTTCTGTGTTTCAGTCTTCAATTCATTTTGGCCTATATTTGCAAGATTGGAAACAAGTGATTATCTGGACAAATTCAAGCTGCTAAACTCTGTTTGATCTTTCCCGAAAAGTCAATTGTTTTATTTTCTAAGAGAGCTAATTACCTAATTATGTACCTGTCATGGGTAGAAACTACCAGAAAAGAGAGTACATAATTAATAAATTTCTCAGTATGATTTCATAAACTCACAAGTGTCGCGGGTTCCGTCTGCGCGCGAGGGGGGGTGGTGGCGCGTAGAGATAAATAAGGAAGATGGGGACTTGTGTGGTCTGTCAGGCTTTACACTTCTCGATAAATGAATCTACTTATACATTATGTTCCCATTTACACTGGAATTACCCTGAGACTGAATTTTAGGCTAAAGCTATCCGCATTAACCCTCCACAGAAGAGCTTATAAAATAATGTTGCTCACCATAATATTACTAACAACATCAATTATAAGATGTGAATGTTTATTTTACAAATTTTCTAAATACAGATGGCACTGAATTATAAATACTCAACGTGCAGGCACACTCTAAGATATATATACATATACATGTGTGTATGTATATATGTGTGTGTGTATATATATGTCTGTATTGGTCTAGATGTTGATACAACTAAAACCTTTACTTGCAGAGATCTTCTATCCGATGGACCACTTGTTGGTACAAAAATTGATTGGGGAGTTCCGGGAAGATGGCGGAAGAGTAAGACGCGGAGATCACCTTCCTCTCCACAGATACACCAGAAATACATCTACGTGTGGAACAACTCCTACGGAGCACCTACTGAACGCTGGCAGAAGACCTCAGACCTCCCAAAAGGCAAGGAACCCCCCACGTACCTGGTTAGGGCAAAAGAAAAAACTAAACAGAGACAAAAGAATAGGGACGGGTCCTGCACCAGCGGGAGAGAGCTGTGAAGGAGGAAAAGTGTCCACACACTAGGAGCCCCTTCGCGGGTGGAGACTTCGGGAGGCGGAGTGGGGGAGCTTGGGAGCCGCGGAGGAGAGCACAGCAACAGGGGTGCGGAGGGCAAAGCGGAGAGATTCCAGCGCAGAGGATCGGGCCGACCGGCACTCACCAGCCGAGAGGCTTGTCTGCTCGCCCGCCGGGGCGGGCGGGACTGGGAGCTGAGGCTCCGGCTTTTGTCGGAGCGCCGGGAGAGGACTGAGGTTGGCGACGTGAACACAGCCTGCAGGGCGTTGGTGCGCCGCGGCTGGCCGGGAGAGAGTCTGGGGAGGGGTCTGGACCTGCCGAAGAGGCAAGAGACTTTTACGTCCCTCTTTGTTTCCTCGTGCACGAGGAGGGGGGATTGGGAACGCTGCTTGGGAGAGCTCCGGAGACGGGCGCGAGCCGCGGCTAAGAGTGCGGAGCCCAGAGACGGACATGGGACGCTAAGGCCGCTGCTGCCGCCGCCAGGAGGCCTGTGTGCGAGCGCAGGTCACTAGCCACACGCCCTTCCGGGGAGCCTGTGCAGCCCGCCGCTGCCGGGGTCCCGGGATCCGGGGACGGCTCCCCCGGGAGAGCGCACGGCGCGCCTCAGGCTGCAGCGTCACGCCGGCCTCTGCCGCTGCAGGCCCGCCCTGCACTCCGTGACCCTCCCTACCCCCCGGCCTGGGTGAGCCAGAGCCTCCGAATCAGCGGCTCCTTTAACCCCATCCTGTCTGAGCAAAGAACAGACGCCCTCCGGCGACCTACACGCACAGGCGGGGCCAAATCCAAAGCTGAGCCCCTGGGAGCTGTGAGAACAAAGAAGAGAAAGGGAAATCTCTTCCAGCAGCCTCAGAAGCAGCGGATTAAAGCTCCACAATCAACTTGATATACCCTGCATCTGTGGAATACCTGAATAGACAACGAATCATCCCAAATTAAGGAGCCCTGTGGATGAAAGGCTCTTGGTGCTGCAGCCAGGACTCAGTGCTGTGCCTCTGAGGTGGGAGAGCCAACTTCAGGACACTGGTCCACAAGAGGCCTCCCAGCTGCACATAATATCAAACAGCAAAAATCTCCCAGAGATCTCCATCTCAACGCTAGCACCCAGCTTCACTCAACGACCAGCAAGCTACAGTGCTGGACATCCTATGCCAAACAACTAGCAAGACAGGAACACAACCCCACCCATTAGCAGAGAGGCTGCCCAAAATCATAGTAAGTCTACAGACACCCCAAAACACACCACCAGACGTGGACCTGCCCACCAGAAAGACAAGATCCAGCCTCATACACCAGAACACAGGCACTAGTACCCTCCACCAGGAAGCCTACACAACCCACTGAACCAACCTTAGCCACTGGGGACAGACTCAAAAAACAACAGGAACTACGAACCTTCAGCCTGCAAAAAAAAAAAAAGGAGACCCCAAACACAGTAAGATAAGCAAAATGAGAAGACAGAAAAACACACAGCAGATGAAGGAGCAAGATAAAAACCCACCAGACCTAACAAATGAAGAGGAAATAGGCAGTCTACCTGAAAAAGAATTCAGAATAATGATAGTAAGGTTGATCCGAAATCTTGGAGATAGAATGGACAATAGAATGGACAAATTGCAAGAATCAGTTAACAAGGACCTAGAAGAACTAAAGATGAAACAAGCAACGATGAACAACACAATAAATGAAATTAAAAGTACTCTAGATGGGATCAATAGCAGAATAACTGAGGCAGAAGAACGGATAAGTGACCTGGAAGATAAAATAGTGGAAATAACTACTGCAGAGCAGAATAAAGAAAAAAGAATGAAAAGAACTGAGGACAGTCTCAGAGACCTCTGGGACAACATTAAACGCACCAACATTCGAATTATAGGGGTTCCAGAAGAAGAAGAGAAAAAGAAAGGGACTGAGAAAATATTTGAAGAGATTATAGTTGAAAACTTCCCTAATATGGGAAAGGAAATAGTTAATCAAGTCCAGGAAGCACAGAGAGTCCCATAGAGGATAAATCCAAGGAGAAATACGCCAAGACACATATTAATCAAACTGTCAAAAATTAAATACAAAGAAAACATATTAAAAGCAGCAAGGGAAAAACAACAAATAACACACAAGGGAATCCCCATAAGGTTAACAGCTGATCTTTCAGCAGAAACTCTGCAAGCCAGAAGGGAGTGGCAGGACATATTGAAAGTGTTGAAGGAGAAAAACCTGCAACCAAGATTACTCTACCCAGCAAGGATCTCATTCAGATTTGATGGAGAAATTAAAACCTTTACAGACAAGCAAAAGCTGAGAGAGTTCAGCACCACCAAACCAGCTCTACAACAACTGCTAAAGGAACTTCTCTAGGCAAGAAACACAAAAGAAGGAAAGGACCTACAATAACAAACCCAAAACAATGAAGAAAATGGGAATAGGAACACACATATCGATAATTACCTTAAATGTAAATGGACTAAATGCTCCCACCAAAAGACACAGATTGGCTGAATGGATACAAAAACAAGACCCATATATTTGCTGTCTACAAGAGACCCACTTCAGACCTAGAGACACATACAGACTGAAAGTAAGGGGATGGAAAAAGGTATTTCATGCAAGTGGAAACCAAAAGAAAGCTGGAGTAGCAATTCTCATATCAGACAAAATAGACTTTAAAACAAAGACTATTAGAAGAGACAAAGAAGGACACTACATAATGATCAAGGGATCAATCCAAGAGGAAGATATAACAATTGTAAATATTTATGCACCCAACATAGGTGCACCTCAATACATAAGGCAAATACTGACAACCATAAAAGGGGAAATCGACAGTAACACATTCATAGTAGGGGACTTTAACACCCCACTTTCACCAATGGACAGATCATCCAAAATGAAAATAAATAAGGAAACACAAGCTTTAAATGATACATTAAACGAGATGGAGTTAATTGATATTTATAGGACATTCCATCCAAAAACAACAGAATACACATTTTTCTCAAGTGCTCATGGAACATTCTCCAGGATAGATCATATCTTGGGTCACAAATCAAGCCTTGGTAAATTTAAGAAAATTGAAATTGTATCAAGTATCTTTTCTGACCACAACGCCATGAGACTAGATATCAATTACAGGAAAAGATCTGTAAAAAATACAAACACATGGAGGCTAAACAATACACTACTTAATAATGAAGATATCACTGAAGAAATCAAAGAGGAAATCAAAAAATACCTAGAAACAAATGACAATGGAGACACAACGACCCAAAACCTGTGGGATGCAGCAAAAGCAGTTCTAAGGGGGAAGTTTATAGCAATACAAGCCCACCTTAAGAAGCAGGAAGCATCTCGAATAAACAACCTAACCTTGCACCTCAAGCAATTAGAGAAAGAAGAACAAAAAAACCCCAAAGCTAGCAGAAGGAAAGAAATCATAAAAATCAGATCAGAAATAAATGAAAAAGAAATGAAGGAAACAATAGCAAAGATCAATAAAACTAAAAGCTGGTTCTTTGAGAAGATAAACAAAATAGATAAACCACTAGCCAGACTCATCAAGAAAAAAAGGGAGAAGACCCAAATCAATAGAATTAGAAATGAAAAAGGAGAGGTAACAACTGACACTGCAGAAATAAAAGAGATCATGAGAGATTACTACAAGCAACTCTATGCCAATAAAATGGACAATCTGGAAGAAATGGACAAATTCTTAGAGAGGCACAACCTGCCAAGACTGAATCAGGAAGAAATAGAAAATATGAACAGACCAATCACAAGCACTGAAATTGAAACTGTGATTAAAAATCTTCCAACAAAGAAAAGCCCAGGACCAGATGGCTTCACAGGCGAATTCTATCAAACATTTAGAGAAGAGCTAACACCTATCCTTCTCAAACTCTTCCAAAATATAGCAGAGGGAGGAACACTCCCAAACTCCTTCTACGAGGCCACCATCACCTTGATACCAAAACCAGACAAGGATGTCACAAAGAAAGAAAACTACAGGCCAATATCACTGATGAACATAGATGCAAAAATCCTCAACAAAATACTAGCAAACAGAATCCAACAGCACA
Organism: Leucopleurus acutus; assembly: GCF_964270905.1. Classification (NCBI taxonomy): domain Eukaryota; kingdom Metazoa; phylum Chordata; class Mammalia; order Artiodactyla; family Delphinidae; genus Leucopleurus; species Leucopleurus acutus. The sequence goes on along the minus strand of NC_139150.1, from coordinate 114,771,683 downwards.
TTAAAAAGATCATACACCATGATCAAGTGGGGTTTATTCCAGGAATGCAAGGATTCTTCAATATACGCAAATCTATCAATGTGATAAACCATATTAACAAACTGAAGGAGAAAAACCATATGATCATCTCAATAGATGCAGAGAAAGCTTTTGACAAAATTCAACACCCATTTATGATAAAAACCCTGCAGAAAGTAGGCATAGAGGGAACTTTCCTCAACATAATAAAGGCCATATATGACAAGCCCACAGCAAACATCATCCTCAATGGTGAAAAACTGAAAGCATTTCCACTAAGATCAGGAACAAGACAAGGTTGCCCACTCTCACCACTCTTATTCAACATAGTTTTGGAAGTTTTAGCCACAGCAATCAGAGAAGAAAAGGAAATAAAAGGAATCCAAATCGGAAAAGAAGAAGTAAAGCTGTCACTGTTTGCAGATGACATGATCCTATACATAGAGAACCCTAAAGATGCTACCAGAAAACTACTAGAGCTAATCAATGAATTTGGTAAAGTGGCAGGATACAAAATTAATGCACAGAAATCTCTGGCATTCCTATATACTAATGATGAAAAATCTGAAAGTGAAATCAAGAAAACACTCCCATTTACCATTGCAACAAAAAGAATAAAATATCTAGGAATAAACCTACCTAAGGAGACAAAAGATCTGTATGCAGAAAATTATAAGACACTGATGAAAGAAATTAAAGATGATACAAATAGATGGAGAGATATACCATGTTCTTGGATTGGAAGAATCAACATTGTGAAAATGACTCTACTACCGAAGGCAATCTATAGATTCAATGCAATCCCTATCAAACTACCACTGGCATTTTTCACAGAACTAGAACAAAAAATTTTGCAATTTGTATGGAAACATAAAAGACCCCGAATAGCCAAAGCAATCTTGAGAACGAAAGAAGGAACTGGAGGAATCAGGCTCCCAGACTTCAGACTATACTACAAAGCTACAGTTATCAAGACGGTATGGTACTGGCACAAAAACAGAAAGATAGATCAATGGAACAGGATAGAAAGCCCAGAGATAAACCCACGCACATATGGTCACCTTATCTTTGACAAAGGAGGCAGAAATGTACAGTGGAGAAAGGACAGCCTATTCAATAAGTGGTGCTGGGAAAACTGGACAGCTACATGTAAAAGTATGAAATTAGATCACTCCCTAACACCGTACACAAAAATAAGCTCAAAATGGATTAAAGACCTAAATGTAAGGCCAGAAACTATCAAACTCTTAGAGGAAAACATAGGCAGAACACTCTATGACATAAATCACAGCAAGGTCCTTTTTGACCCACCTCCTAGAGAAATGGAAATAAAAACAAGAGTAAACAAATGGGACCTAATGAAACTTAAAAGCTTTTGCGCAGCAAAGGAAACCATAAAGAAGACCAAAAGACAACCCTCAGAATGGGAGAAAATATTTGCAAATGAAGCAACTGACAAAGGATTGATCTCCAAAATTTATAAGCAGCTCATGCAGCTTAATAACAAAAAAACAAACAACCCAATCCAAAAATGGGCAGAAGACCTAAATAGACATTTCTCCAAAGAAGATATACAGAGTGCCAACAAACACATGAAAGAATGCTCAACATCACTAATCATGAGAGAAATGCAAATCAAAACTACAATGAGATATCATCTCACACCAGTCAGAATGGCCATCATCAAAAAATCTAGAAACAATAAATGCTGGAGAGGGTGTGGAGAAAAGGGAACCCTCTTACACTGTTGGTGGGAATGTAAATTGATACAGCCACTGTGGAGAACAGTATGGAGGTTCCTTAAAAAGCTACAAATAGAACTACCATATGACCCAGCAATCCCACTACTGGGCATATACCCTGAGAAAACCATAATTCAAAAAGAGTCACGTACCAAAATGTTCATTGCAGCTCTATTTACAATAGCCCAGAGATGGAAACAACCTAAGTGTCCATCATCGGATGAATGGATAAAGAAGATGTGGCACATATATACAATGGAATATTACTCAGCCATAAAAAGAGACGAAATTGAGCTATTTGTAATGAGGTGGATAGACCTAGAGTCTGTCATACAGAGTGAAGTAAGTCAGAAAGAGAGAGACAAATACCGTATGCTAACACATATATATGGAATTTAAAAAAAAAAATGTCATGAAAAACCTAGGGGTGAAACAGGAATAAAGACACAGACTTACTAGAGAATGGACTTGAGGCTATGGGGAGGGGGAAGGGTAAACGGTGACAAAGCGATAAAGAGGCATGGACATATATACACTACCAAACGTAAGGTAGATAGCTAGTGGGAAGCAGCCGCATAGCACAGGGAGATCAGCTCGGTGCTTTGTGACCGCCTGGAGGGGTGGGATAGGGAGGGTGGGAGGGAGGGAGATGCAAGCGGGAAGAGATATGGGAATATATGTATATATATAACTGATTCATTTTGTTGTGAAGCTGAAACTAACATACCATTGTAAAGCAATTATACTCCAATAAAGATGTTAAAAAAAAAAATTGATTGGGACTGTAAATGCATTCTGATTTACAGAATTCATATCCTGCTACCCATGAACAGTAAGTTTTTGAAGTCAAGTCACCAGGATACACAATCTCTTCTCCAGGATGTGCCTGCGGACCAGTTACTTAACCTCTCCTTCCTTTATTTACCTCATGTAAAATAAAGGTCATACTGGCATCAACCTCCCAGCATTGTTGCCAGTGGTAAATGAAGGAATATATGTCAGGAGCTGAGAGCAAAGCCTGGTATATAGCAAGCATTCGATTACAGATGCTTTCATTCTTATGTATCATGCATGGTTTTTTTTTTTATCACTTTGTCACATGTGCTTTACCTTTAACGTTTATTACTTCTGAACTATTTGAGAGTAGGTTGGACACATCATACCACGTTTCCCTAAATATTTCAGTGTGTGTTTCCTAAACACAAGGACAGTCTCTTCTATAACCACAGAACAATTATCAAATTCAGGAAATTGTATATTTAGTCTTTTTACGGACTCCTCTGCAGATCCATGTGTACTTGTGTGTGTACACAAGCAAAGTCCAGCACTGATTTTTGCTGCGTCTGTGACTATATAAGGACCTTGTGGATTGCTTTTGCAAATAATATAGAAACCCAGAGACTGAGGCCGGGCAGGCCCTGAGGGTCGGTAGCAAATCTCCACTGAAGCTATAAATGGAAGCAGATTCTATCTTCCAGTCTAGAGCTCAGACTAACAGGAGAGACTTTGCTTCCTCTTACATAGGAGCGTTCGGGCTTTCTGGAAAGCGTATGTATTATTCACTAGGCTTAGGAACGCCTGGAATTATTCACCTGGGGACTCAGCAAAAATGCGATAAAGATTTCAGCTGTATGGCCTCATTTTAAGGGCCTAAAGCTACATACCTCTTCAGAAACAGAGCTGCCAAGGACTATTTTTCTTCCCGTATCCTTTGTAAAATTGCATTCTGCCTTCTTTTTGGTTACTCTCAAAAAATTATAAAATCTCATTAGTTTCTCTTTTGGAGAATGAAACTGGAGGAGCTGCTCTGAGAACACTTTGTTAATAGAAATAAGTTGGTCGGACGACACACACGATGCCTAGCGATAATGCCAAACCCGTCCTGAGCCCTGTGCTCTGGGAAAACGTGATGGTGAGGAAATCCCTGCCACTGCCGAGAACCATCCTTCCCCTCATAACTCAGGCGACATTCAGGGACGCCCCTCTTGTTTACCTGGGACACCAGATCCTCCAGATTCCCCTACTTTGTACCCACTGACCAGGCTGGACGAAATGCCTGCCGACTTGCCCTGTTAACTCTAGTTCAGCTTCTTTCTCTCCTGAAGGCCCCGGGCGTCACTGACTCTCAGCATTGCCCAGAATCAACATCTGAAAAGGAACTGGCCTGGCTTCCCAGACCCTCCCTCCCCCAACCAGAGGGCATCTTCTGCTCAAATCTCCCGTCAAGCCCCCCTCTTAACATACTCCCCATACCCGGGTCTTTCTCCTGCAGAGAAAAGAGGATGTTTCTTTCTGCCTGAACTTTGTGAAGCTTGCAGACTTTATGGTCAGGGCATCCTCCCCTTATTCCAGCAATCCTTTTGAATAAAGTCTCTCCTTACCTAAGTCCAGATTTCTTTTATTTGACCATGGGGCACATATGAAAATATGGACGTTAACATTATAATGAGTTTTTCCCACAACAAAGAAGTGAAAGCAGCGCCCTTCCAGCCTCAGTTCTCATAAGAGCATTAAGACTACAGAATCCATATTTATGTAAGTTACACTAATGTCCAGGACTTCCAAAGCAGAGAGCAAAAAGATTTGCAACCCGGAGATCCTCAGCTCCAGGTGGTAAAAAGGCTTGCATAAGTCAGGGACGGGGGAGTGAAGACTGGCAGACCTTTTTTGGGGGGAGGGGAATGGTTGATGTTCTGTGAGTCTCACTCACCCGCTCCCCGTCCCGAGACACAGACACACACAGACACACACACACTCAGTCTGGGAAGCAGGACGTAAATAGGAGTGTGTGATGACCTTCTCATGGGACCCTGCAGCGTGGACAGGTGCACGCCTGGGTCTCACTTGAGTAATATAAAGGGCGAAGAACTGGATGGCCAGCTACTTATACAGGCACTGAAAATAAAGGGGTTTCACTGGGAGGACAGCAGTCCCAGGGTTTCCTAAAGCAAGAGTCTTGTCTCCCATGAGTTATACATGAGCCTCAGGGAGAGAGAGGCCCGGAGTTGCTTCCACACCTGTTCAAGAGACATGGTGGGGACGAGTCCCAGCAAAGAGAAGTGGGTACCTCCCACGTGCTAGAGCGAGGAGAAGGTCACGATCCAGGGAGAAGTAGGTCATCCCACTGAAGGAGTCGCTCTGACACGTCTCAGCAATTAGGGGCTAGGGAGCGTTCGCAAAGGCGCTCCCACAGGGGTGTTGAACACGTCTCCGGATTATGGAACACACCATCAACTAAGAACAGTGTCAGTCGGCTAATGAGTCCACACTTCCCCCCATGCCGCTCTCCTTTCCATACAAAGCACCTGAAGAGTGAGCTGGATGGGGAGGGGGGTGAAGATAAATTGCAATTCGGGGGGGGGGGGTTCCTGGCTAGCTCATCCCTTCAGGCGATTCCCACTTTTTCTTCACCTTTGACTAGGCTATTTTCAACTCCACAGAGGTAAAAGCTGCACAAAAATGATAGTGATTCACACAATTTTTGTCCACAGAAGCACGTCTTGTATCTCGTAGAATGTAACTGGTATCGATAATGGCCTTTGGCCAGGTTTGCCAGTTTTTCATTGCGTGGTACATTTATTTAAACATTTCTACAAGAATATAAGTAAGTATTTCTGTGGAGGCAGAGATATTTCATATAGAAATCACTGAAATTTCAGTCATCTTGTGTCACGTCTCTTCATTTTTGAATGCTGCTGCTTGAATCCAACATCATAGGTAAAAATTTGAAGATAACGTATATTTCAGTGATGTGGAAGGATGCACAGTAACTTCACTCTGGATACTTTTTGTTCTCTAAACAAAAGAGAGATGACTCACCTTTGCGGGGGGGGGGGGGGGGAGGGGGGGCGGGGCGGGCGGGTTACCTCCCACTTAAAAAGAAAAGCGACTCTCATTCCTCACACTCACTGTATCGACTCATTGTATCCTTGTGAAAAGATGGGAACAAGACACATTCAACATACATGTTATTCTCTAACAAGTTCCAGCTTGAATGAAACCTTAGCAAATATATTCACTAATAACCAACAGCTAAGAATTCAGACCCCACTCTCTTGAAAGAACCGACTCAGGCTGGATCCCACATGTAACATTTGATTGGAAATTTGAGGAGAGAAAAGAGAATAAAATAGCATCTATGTCTAAGGAAATTGAGAAGTCATTTAATATGCTGAACTGCTTTCCAATAAGAATTTTACTTTTTAATATACATTAAGGCTTCTTTCCTCACACGCAATCTTTCTCTGCCCCTTTAATATTTTAGGGGGGAAAACTTAATTTGTGCCACGTCCTACACACAGAGAAACAGCACATTACAGAGAGCAGCTTGCTACAAGCTTTTGTGAAGAAGAGTTTGTCTTACCGTCATATTCAGGATGATAACGTTTGGTATAAGAACAAAGAAATCTTAAAAACCTAAATGAAGGACTTACTAGGAAAACGTTTTAAAATTTTAAAAAATATCTAGTAGAGTATATGTGCTGTGAAATTTAAAATTACAGCACATTACACACTTTAGCAAAGTCTAGCCTGGTGAAGACAAACTGAGGGAGGAACTCACATATTTTTGTTCGTAAATAGGAAAAGTAACAAAAGTCCAAATGTAAATTAATATAATCAGAAGAAAGTAATCTTTTACATATAACATGTTGATATCCTATATAACTTCAAGCAGAAAGATAACAAAATAGAATATTTTTGACAATACTTTGCAACTTCAGACAGAAGAGTCACAGAATAATAGCACAGAACAAAAAGTAAACACACAGATTAACTTGGTGTTTAGTGAAAACTTGATTTATTTCATCCTCAAATATGTGTTGAATTCTCTGAAGGCACCAGGGAGCCGGCAGTGAATAAAATAGATTACAAATCCCATGGAGTTTACATTATGTTGGGAAGGGGGACAGTCAATAGACAGATAAAACAGTGTGTGTGTATATATGTGTGTGTACACATACACACATATATATGATATAACACAGATGCAATTATATATATTACATACTGTATATTACAAATAGCGTTAAGTAAAATGAAAAGACATTACAGTGGGGGTGGGAGGTCAGCAATCTGTTAGAAGAGTTGCTGTCTGAAATAGATTCAGGAAGAGACACCTCACTGGGAAGAAAAGATTTGTCTAGAAATCTGGAAGTTGAGAACTGTGCATGTGTGAAGGAGCACACTTCAGATAGGGGAGGCCTTTAGGTGCAAAACCTAACACAGGAGCCTAAAGTAAGGGTGGGCAGAAAGTGAGAAGTGATGGACTTAGACAAAGTGGAGGAACTCGAGTATTTAAGTCTCTATCCATTATTTAAGCGATTCTATCTTATTTGTATAAGGTGAGAGACATTGCACAGTTTTGTTGTTTTTTAATATTTTAGTGATCGTGTTTGTGCCTACAATTTTAAAACTTCTCTTATCATGGAACAATTCAACTATATAAGAAACAAGAAGGGACAATCTAATCAACTCCAGTACTCCTCACGTGGCTACAGCAATCAACTCAAGGCCATTCTTGTTTTATTCATAAGCTTATTCAATTTCTAAATTAGTAATTTTGAAACAAATCCCAGATGTAATATAATTATATCCATAAATACTTCAATATGCATCTCTGAAATATAAGGGTTTCTTTTAAAAAAAACCACAATATCATTATTGATAACTTTGGAATTCCTTAAAAATAATCACTTAAATATCTGACACGTATTAAAATGTTCTTTAAAAAAAACTTTGTCATCGATTTCTTGGATAAGGATCCCGACAAGTTCCACATATCTTCATTTGCTGACATGTATTTTAGGTTTCTATGCACACGCACACGCACACACACACACACACACACAGACACATTCTACCTCCTTTATCCTTTTATAATTTCATTGTTGAATCCTGCATATAAGATGTGTAAATTCTTATGAGAGAGTAAGAATTCCAAAGTCCCTGTGCTCACCAAGTTGCTCCCACCCACCCGCAGTGGGTGAAAAAGCCGGAGCAGTAAGCAGTCAGATGCCTCACCTCTCTATTTCTGAATCTGGAAGTAAAGTATTGAGCAACGCAAGGAGGACTTTAGTAGCACCAAACAAAGTGTCTTATGCAGTTACCTCACAGGAAACTCTTTGAACTTGTGGCAAGTTAAAGTAATAATTAATGGAAGCCATGAAGTTCTGTACCATGATACAGCAGAATTCTGACAAAGTGTTCTAATGCTACATAAAGAAACAAAAATTGAGTGAAAAAAGCATGTTAGTATTTTACTAGCTTCCCTAAACTCACTCCACTGATTTGGAAGAGAAAGTCACAAATGAAGAAGAAAATTAAAGCCAAGGGGGAAATCCAAAGCTAGAGACTTCCCTTCTGTAGGCAGAGATTCCAGAGTTTAGGAGGAAGTAGAATCAGCATGCCCACTGTTGATTTCCAAAGACATTGCAAAGTAGGTGTAATTTTTAGAACTTTGATGTTAAAAAAAAAACCCCTAACTTTCTTGTTTCAGGATACTGCATTCCTCAATCATTAAATGTCATCGAGTTTTTACAATGCAGTTTATACGGTGGATATTAAATTTTCCGCTGGAAAGTATCTCAAAGGCTGGCTACGTGTAAAGGGTGAAGAAGGGTCAGATAAAGTGATGAGTGAGGGGATGTTAATCAGGAAACAAAGGTGACAGAAAAACAGATGTACACTGCCTGTAAGTGCTGTAATTGTGGAATTGCTGAGTAAAGATCCTTTACAGATACCAGTGCCTGAGAACCAGAAAATGAAATGAAATGAAATGCAATAAAATATGAAATACAACAGATACATGTGCAGAACTGAAGTGTAAGGTTTTAAAAAGTCAACCACATAAAAGGAGGAAGGAAAAGAGGGAGCTGATGGCAGCAAGCCCCCTCCCACCCCACTGCTCACCTGTGGCTTCACCTACAGGTGGGCTCAAAGGTTCAGTGGAGCCCAGTCAGGGGCAGGGGGTAGCTTCTCAGAGGCTGCAGGAGAGAGTCCCTGTCCTGTGTCTAGAACAGGACACCCCTCATCACCTGTCAGCATTTCCTCTTTCCTGTCTCTGTTCTGTCTTCCCTGCTCCCTGGATCACACTCTAGATGAGCAACCTGCACCCACATGGCTGTGCCCTGCTCTACCTCCAGAGGAACACATGCTGAAGTACTGATTCACGTGAAAAATACCAGATTTCAGCTGAACAGAGACAGAATTAGCACATGCTAACAACATTCCCTTAAGCCAAAGCCTAACCCAGAGCAAGGCTCTACTCTCTCCAATTCTATGAAGGCTGAGAGAGGTGAGGAAGCTGCAGAAGAGAAGTCTGAAGCAAGCAGAGGTTGATTCATGAGGTTTAAGAAAAAGAAGCTGTCTGTCTGTAGCATAAAAGTACAAGGTGAAGCAGCGAGGTCTGATGTAGGAGCTGCAGCAAGTTACCCAGAAGATCTAGCTGAGATAGTTAATGAAGGTGGCTACACTGAACAACAGATTTTCAATGTAGATGAAATAGCCTTCAACTGGAAGAAGATGCCATCTAGGACTTTCATAGCTAGAGAGGAGAAGTCAATGCCTGGCTTCAAAGCTTCAAAGCACTGGCCTCTTGTTAGGGGCTAATGCAGCTGGTGAGTTTATGTTGAAGCCAATGCTCATTCACCATTCCAAAAATCCCATAATTAAGAATTATGCTAAATATACTCTGCCTACAAATGGGACAACAAAGGCTGGTTTACTGTTTACAACATGGTGTACTGAATATTTTAAGCCCACTGTTGAGACCTATTGCTCAGAAATTAAAAAAAAAAAAGATTTCTTTCAAAATGTTACTGTTCACTGACAGGCACCTGGTCACCCAAGAGCTCTGATGGAGATGTACAACGAGATCAATATTGTTTTCATGCCTGTTTCACGCACAACATCCATTCTGCAGTCCATGGATCAAGGAGGGATTTCAAGTCTTACTATTTAAGAAATATATTTTATAAGATATAGCTTCCATAGATAGTGATTCTTCTGACGGATCAGGGCAAAGTGAATTGAAAACCTTTCGGAAAGGATTCATCATTCTAGATGCCTTTAAGAATATTCATCATGGGAAGAGCTCAAAATATCCACATTAACAGGAGTTTGGAGAAGTTGATGCCAACCCTTGTGGATGACTCAGAGGGGTTCAAGATTACAGTGGAGGAAGGAACTGCAGATGTGGTGGAAACAGCAGGAGAACTAGAGTTAGGAGTGGAGCCTGAGGATGTGCCTGAATAGTTACAGTCTCAGGATCAAACTTTAATGGATGAGGAGTTGCTTCTTATGAGAGAGCAAAGAAAGTGGTTTCTTGAGATGGAATCTACTCCTGCTGAAGCTTCTGTGAAGACTGCTGAAATGACAGCATTTAGACAGTTTAGAATATGACAAAAACTTAGTCGTAGAGCAGCAGGGTTTGAGAGGATTCCCTCCAATCATGAAAGAAGTTCTTCTCTGGGTAAAATGCTATCAAACAGCATCTCATGCTACAGATAAACCGTTGGTAAAAGGAAGAGCCAATTCGATGCTGCAAATCTCATGGCTGTCTTATTTTAAGAAACTGCCCCAGCCGCCCCAACCTTCACAACCATCACCCTGGTCAGTCAGCAGCCACGAACATCAAGGCAAGACCTTCCGCCAGCAAGAAGATTACAACTTGCTGAAGGCTCAGATGACGGTTAGCGTCTTTTAGCAATAAAGTATTTTAAATTAAGGTATGTTCATTGTTTTACTTAAGACATAATGCTATTGCGCAATTAATATAATACAGTATATTGTCAATATATGCACTGAGAAGCCAAAAAAATTCATGTGACCTTTTTATTAAAATAGTCACTCTATGGCAGTGGTCTGGAACTAAACACACAGTGTCTTTGAGGTATGTTTGTTCCCAACTCCAGTCTAATCTAGCCATCCTATCTCACCTGAGGAGGGAGGAAAAAAAAACCCTCAGAAATACTTGTGAAGTTCACAGTCCAGAGGCATAAGCTCACTAAAGGCTGAGACCGAATCACAGGACTGCAGAACACTTCCCTCCCCCACAGCTCCCACCACATCACTAAAGGCCTATTTCCACTTTTATCCAGTGCATTACGTCCAGCTATCAAGGAAAAAATTACAAGTTGCGCCAAAAGGCAAAAAATATAATTTGAAGAGACAGAGCATGCATCACATGACCAGAACAAGACGTGGCAGGGATGTTGGAATGATCAGACTGGGAATTTTAAAGACTGATTAATATGCTAAGAGCTCTCATGGATAAAGTAGACAGCATGCAAGAACAGATGGGCAACCTAAGTAGAGAGATGGAAATCCTAAGAAAGAACAAAAAAAGGAGAAGTGCTAGATATATACATATTAAAAAAAAACACTGTAACAGAAATAATTTTAATGGGCTTATGAGTAGACTGGACACAGCTGAGAAAAAAAAAAATCTCTGAGCTAGAAGATGGATCAAAAGAATCCTTGAAAACTGAAAATCAAAGAGAACCAAGATTGACAATACTTACCAGAATTTCCAAAGTCTGTGAGACAACTACAAAAGGTGTAATATATGTATAATTGGATACCAGAAGGAGAAGAAAGAGAGAAAGGAAGAGAAGAAATATTTGAAATCATAGTGACTGAGAATTTTTCCAAACTAATCTGTGACATCCAAACGAGTTCCAGGAAGCTCAGAAAACACCAAGCAAAATAAATGCCAAATACACCTACACTAGGCATAACTCAAGCTATAGAAAGTCAAAGATAAAGTAAAAAGTCCTCAAGAAGCCGAAGGAAAAAAATCTTACCTGCTCCACTAGGCCTCTTTTTAATGGTTGATTTTAACAGTATAATTGATTTGCAAATGACATGATATTATACACAGAAAATCCTTAACACCCTACCAGAAAACTACTAGAGCTCAACAATGAATTTGGTAAAGTTTCAGGATACAAAAGAATAAATACACAGAATAAATAAATAAATACACAGAAATACACAGAAATAAATACACAGAAATCTGTTGCATTTCTATACACTGAAAATGAAAGATCAGAAAGACAAATTAAAGGAACAATCCCATTTACCATCACATCAAAAAGAATAAAATGTCTAGAAATAAACCTACCTAAGGAGGTCAAAGACCTGTACTCAGAAGACTATAAGATGCTGATGAAAGAAATCGAATATGACACAAAGAGATGGAAAGATACACCATGTTCTTGGATTGGAAGCATCAATAGTATGAAAATGACTATACTAACCAAGGCAATCTATGGATTCAATGAAATCCCTATCAAATTACCAATGGCATTTTTCACAGAACTAGAACAAAAATTTTTTAATGTATATGGAAAAACAAAAGACCCCAAACAGCCAAAGCAATCTTGAGAAAGAAAAACAGAGCTGGAGGAATCACACGCCCTGACTTCAGACTATACTACAAAGCTACAGTCATCAAAACAGTATGGTACTGGCACAAAAACAGGAACATAGATCAATGGAACAGGATAGAAAGCCCAGAAATAAACCCATGCACTTATGGCCAATTAAACTATGACAAAGAAGACTATACAATGGTGAAAGACAGTCTCTTCAATAAATGATGCTGGGAAAACTGGACAGCTACACATAAAAAAATAAACTTAGAAAATTCTTTAACACCATATGCAAAAATAAGCTCAAAATGGATTAAAGACCTAAATGTAAGACTGGATACTACAAAACTCTCAGAGGAACACACAGGCAGAACACGCTTTGACAAAAATCGCAGCAATCTTTTTAGACATGTCTCCTAGAGTAATGGAAATAAAAACAAAGCAAATGGGACCTAATTAAACTCAAAAGCTTCTGCACAGCAAAGGAACCCATAAACAAAAAGACAACCCACAGAATGGGAGAAAATATTTGCAAATGATGTGAGCAACAAGGGATTAAACTCCAAAATTTACAAATAGCTCATCCAGCTCAATATCAAAAAAGCAAACAACCCAATCAAAAAATGGGCAGAAGATCTAACCAAAGATTTCTCCAAAGAAGACATACAGATGGCCAAGTGGCACATGAAAAGATGCTCAACATCACTAATTATTAGAGAAATGCAGATTAAAAGTACAATGAGGTACCACCTCACACTGGTCCAAATGGCTATTATCAAAAAATCTACAAACAATAAATGCTGGAGAGTGTGTGGAAAAAAGGGAACCCTCCTACATTGTTGGTGGGAATGTAAATTGGTGCAGCCACTATGGTGAAGAGTGTGCAGGTTCCTCAAGAAACTAAAAATACAGGTACCATATAATCCAGTAATCCCACCACTGGGCATATATCCCGAGAAAAACATGATTCGAAAGGATATGTGCACCACAATGTTCATTGCGGCGCTGTTTACAATAGCCAGGACATGGAAGCCACCTAAGTGTCCATCGACAGATGAATGGATAAAGAAGATGTGGTACATATATACAGTGGAAGGTTATTCGGCCATAAAAATGAATGAAATAATGTTATTTGCAGCAGCACAGGTGGACCTGGAGATTATCTTACTAAGGGAAGTCAGACAGAGGAAGACAAATATCATATGATATTGCATATATGCTGAATCTAACAAAAAAATGATACAAATGCACTTATTTACAAAACAGAAACACACAGACTTACAGAAAGAACTTATGGTTACCACGGGGGAAAGGTGGGGGGTAGGGATAATTAGGGAGTTTGGGATTGACAGACACACACTGCTATATATACAATAGATAACAAACAAGGACCTACTGTACAGCAAAGGGAACTCTGCTCATTATTCTGTAATAAACTAAAAGGGAAAAGAATTTGAAAAAGAATAGATACTTGTATATGTATATCTGAATCACCTTGCTGTACATGAGAAAGTAACACAATGATGTCAATCAATGATACTCCAATATAAAATTTTAAAATAGTATAATTGATATACAAAACCTGCACATATTTAATGTATTCATTTTGATGAGTTTGGACATATGCAAACACCCATGATACCATCACCACAATCAAGATAACAGCTATATCCAACACCTCCCAGGGGTTCCTGTGTCCCTGCTTTTGCTTGTTTGATTTTCTGTGGTAAGAACACTTAACGTGAGATACTCCCTCTTAAAATATTTTGAAGTGTATAATACAGTATCGTTAATAATAGACATAAGATATTACCTAAGACGGCTGTTATTAAAAATACAACAAGTGTTGGCAAGGACGTGGAGAAACTGGAATGCTTACACATCGTGGGAATGTAGAATGGTGCAGCCACTATGGAAAACAGTATGAAGAGTCCTCAAAAAATTAAAAATAGAACTACCATATGATCCAGCAGTTCCACTTCTGGTTATATATCTAAAAAATTGAAATCAGGATCTTAAAAAGATACCTTCACCTCCATGTTCATTTCAGCACTATTCACAATAGCCAAGATATAGAAACAACTCCAGTGCCCATCAACAAATGTCAGACAAATGGATAAAGAAAATGTGGTACAAACATGCTATGGAATATTGTTCAGCCTTAAAAAAGAAGGAAATCTTGCCATTTGCAACAACATGAATAAACCTGTAAGACATCATGCTAAGTGAAATAAGGCAGCCACTGAAGGACCAATGCTGCATGATTCCACTTACATGAGGCATCTAACATGCTCAGACTCATAGCAGCAGAGAATATAATCGTGGTTACCAGGGGCCAAAAGGCGGGGGAGATGGGGAGTTATTATTCAATAGTCATAAAGTTTCAGTTATACTGGATGAGTAAGTTGTAGAGATCTGCTCCACTGCACCTCTGCTGGCACCACCTCAGGGGGTTGGGACAGAGGTACCTCACTCCTGCCAGGTGTGGGTGGAGGTCTGGGCTTCTGGGTGGTCTCCAAGGATGCCATTGGGTTGTTGGTGGGAGTGTCCTTTCTACCTGGTGAGAATGAAGACCTCAACTTTCGACATGGCTCTGACACTGTCCTGGAGGAGGGGCTGAAGCACCCCTATACACAGCCTGATGAGGATGAAGGTCTGGGTTCCCTACTTCGCCTTTACTGGAGTGGACAGAAGTGGGGCCATAGTTTTCTGTGCTGTTTAGCTGGAGGGGGGTGATAATTGTTTGTCTACAAGATTTCTGTTTTGCTAGGGTGCCCATTTCCTGGATATTTGGCTAAAGAAAGTGGGATTTTTGGAGGTAGAGGTGTGTGTGCGTGTGTGTGTATGTGTGTGTGTGTGTGTGTGTGTGTGTGTGTGTGTGTGTGTGTGAAACCATTGGCATTTCTGGGCTGCCAGCTTCTTTAGCACTGAGTCTGGCATATATAAGGCAAAATGAAAACACAAAACTCACTGCCATGTCATTCTTGGATTCCAAGGACTCTGGCCAGTTTTTCCTCTCTCTGCCTTTCGGAGTCTTCATGTTTCTTCTGTATATAATGCCCGAGATTTTCAGTGGTACTTCATGTGAAGAATGGGGAAAGTACATGTACTCCATCATCCCAGAACCAGGATTCCTTTTATTCACTTTTAAAAATCTATTATGAGGGCTTCCCTGGTGGCGCAGTGGTTGAGATTCTGCCTGCCGATGCAGGGGACACGGGTTCATGCCCCGGTCCGGGAGGATCCCACATGCCGCAGAGCATTAGAAATTAGACAAATACCATTCACTCACGTGGAATTTAAACAAAATAAGTAAATGAATTAAACAAAAACAAACACCTAGATAGAGACAACAGAGTAGTGATTACTAGGGGAAGCAGGGGAGGGCAAAATGGGTAAAGGGGATCAACTGTATGGTGACAGTGGAAAAACTTTTGGTAATGAGCACACTGTAGAGTATATAGAACTAGAAGTATGTTGCACGCAAGAAACATGTAATATAAACCAATGTCACTTCAATTAAAAATACTCGGGGGCTTCCCTGGTGGCTCAGTGATTGAGAGTCCGCCTGCCGATGCAGGGGACGTGGGTTCGTGCCCCGGTCCGGGAGGGTCCCAAGTGCCGCGGAGCGGCTGGGCTCGTGAGCCGTGGCCGCTGGGCCTGCGCGTCCGGAGCCTGTGCTCCACGACGGGAGAGGGGCCCGCGTACCGCAAAAAAAAAAAAAAAAAATACTCGGAAAAAAACAAGCTTATATGATTTATCCTTTCTTGTTAAAGAAATGATAGCTTATAATACACATATTTCTTCACTTTATTTAAAACATATATTTTAGAAATCCACCCTCTATCAATACTTGAAAAAGTAGCTTAATTTATTTTCATCTCTGTATGGAATTTAACTGTATGGACTTACCAAAATTTATGTAACATTTTATTATTATAAGAGGACCATGTATTTCTTCCACCCTATAACTGTATGCATACCCCTTGATTACAATTCTGCCACCTCCCATAGGGCGGTGGAGACCACTTCTCCAACCCATAATTTCAGTTCTCCCTGTGAATTTCTTTGCACTGGGGCCTTGAGAAGCCTTTCAGTTTCTGCTCTCACATTTGTGGAATTCTCAGACTGTCATGCGTAAAAGACCAAACTAGCCTCTCTCATTCTTTTTTTAATGGTTCTTTATACCTGTCTTCTGGTTCCCTAATTCTCTCTTCTCTATCTAATCAGCTATTAAATCCATCCATTATCTCTCAATTTTAATTCTGTACATTTAGTTTTTATTATCTTTCTTTGATTTTTTTCTTATGTGCCAGTTTTTATGCTAAAATTCTCAATTTTCTTTATAATATCTTTAAATATATTAGACACAGTTATACTTTGGTATGCATGTTACAGTTTATTTGTATCCTCTAGGAGTGCGTTTCTATAATCTGTTTCTTCTCTTGCTTTTTTGATCATTTTTGCTTTCTTGTCTCCTTGTGTGTTGGTTATTTTATTACTGAAAGTCAGAAATTGTGTAGAAACAAGTTAAAATTAATACAGAGAGAAGCTTTTTTCAGAGAGGATTTACTTCACATGTATTTGTATGTGCATGTCTGTGTGTGTATTTCTGTGTGTATGTATGTGTGTGTGTGTGTATGATGAGTGGATGTTTTGAATTTTTGTTTTAGGACACACATTTGTGATTATAAATTTATGTATCAATCCACTGTTTCTTTAGACAATACTGATTTCCTACTTTACACAATGCTAAGTATAATATATTTACTTCCTCACCTCTCCCACTGCTTTCCAATATTTGATTTTTTTAAATTATAAATTTTCATTATTTTGTGTTTTTCATATATATATGTTTACTTAATTGAGCTTAAATGATAAATTTGCTCAAATGATACATTTTTACATGTGGCCTTTAAAAATGGAAACAAGAGGGAGGGGAGATGGGAATATATGTATATGTAGAGCTGATTCACTTTGTTATACAGCAGAAACTAACACACCATTGTAAAGCAATTACACTCCAATAAAGATGTTAAATAAATAAAAATGAAAACGAACCCACAAAATTGTGTTCTATGTTGTGCTTATATGTTCTATGATTTTTTTCAACCTTCCCTCACAATTTTTTTTTTTTCTTCCCCATTGCACAGCACGTTGGGATCTTAGTTCCCGGATCAGGGAACGAACCCACATCCCCTGCAGTGGAAGCACAGAGTCTTAACCACTGGACCGCCAGGGAAGTCCCCTCATAACTTTTCTTAGATAAAATTTCTGTATTATCACAGCCTCTGATATCTAAGTTATAAACTGCCCACAATTCTGACAACAATTCCAAGTTCAGGTGTCCCAGACAACCACCCTTAGTATCAATCATTCACTAGAAAGATTCACGGGACTCCCTGAAAGCTGTCACACTCGTTGTAATTTATTACAAGTAAAGGATGCGGATTAAAACCAGCCAAGAGAGGGGTGTTAGCCACAGTGCAGAAAGTTCCCATCAAGAAGCCCCTGGCTGTCCCCTCCTCAGAGAGTCACTCTCACATGTATGTGCGACAATGTCCTTGGAGAATCACCTAACGTGGAGCCTGCCCAGCCTTCAGTGTCCAGAGTCTGTACTAGTGCTCAGTCACAAAACCTATTTGGCCACCCGGGCGCTGCCTCAGCTCCCATCCCCTCTGGCCCAGCCCAATCACTGGTGTGGCCCAAAGCCCCCATTTCTGTCACACATGACATTCCAAGAGTTTAGGAATAAACTTCCCCCCAGGGAGAAAGCAAAAGGCAGACTCCTTTGGGGGCAGAGTTGAATTCTTTCACCACACAATTCTTCTCGAAGCATCATCTCAAGATGTCTTTTTGTTTTTGTACCAAAGTTCATTAATTTTTATCACCAGTCATTTCACTACAGATGTTCCACCCATAGCTTATCTGGCTCCATGTCATCATCTAAACATTTCTTTAAGAAAATATAATTTGCACTAGTTTTCCTGAGTCTATATTACACCATTGTTCCTGCGACCTTACACTCAAATGACACTCTGGTTACATAGATACTTATTGCTTCAGTTTCTTGTGGATGTCATAAAAAATACTTCTTGCCTTCTAGTGTTAAATGCTGCTGTGGAAAAAGTCTATTTCCCCTTTTAGATTACTTGATCTCTTTGCCTAATTTATAAATTGATTTCTTCTTTAAATTTTAAATCTAGGAAATTTTTACTAAGACATATAGGAGAGTTAGTAGTACTTTGTCAGTGTTCCCCTTGGATAGAATTTAACCTTTTAATTTGTAGATTCAAGTTTTCTTTTATTATTGGACTATTTTTCTTAATGATATCCAATATTTAAGTTTCCTGATTGCAGATACCAACTATGCCTATATTGACTTTATTTTGATAATCTTCGTCAATTATAATCTCAAAATCCCTTTTCACCTTTTGTTCATTTCTACTGTATTCTGTGCACTTACCTCATTCTTACTCTCACTGTGTCTTAATGAGTTCATAAGTTTGACATTCATTTCTGTGATGCTTTTTTCGTTTTAGCGTTTCTTATTTTGCAAGATCTTCCACTCAAGATTCTTCTCTTCCTAATTTTCTGATAAACCATCTCCCAGTTTGTGTTCTTGTTTGATAAAGAAAATCCCTATACTACATTTTGTAAGAATACATTTAAATAAATATATTTGATCACACTTTTCATCTGTTCCATAGAAATTTTTGCTGCCAATTTTTCTTCTACTGTCGCTCGTTTCTCGTACGCAGTTATACATTTGTCAGTATCTTTCTTGGAAATATTTGAATATTGTTTATTATTAAATAAAGTATTTTCTTGCTTGACCAGCTATCTTCAGGAGGTTCCTGTCAGTTCAGGATGCGGACCCTAGTCCAGACTAGTTAGAATTCTCTTCATATCACCATGTTTATGTGCACACACACACACGTGTGCACAATAAATATTTTCGGTTTTTCTCTCTTCACAGGAATCCCAGACCAGCCCTGCAAGGATGCTGCTCACATGGAGCCCGCTTTCCACCTTCTGGCACCAACTCTTCATTTCAAATAAAGGATTTTCTGTCAATTTCACATTAAACCCTGCCTTCCAGCTTCCTTTTTGACTTTGTGTTAAACCAAATCCACAAAAGTTCCTGGTACCAGCCCCCCTTTCATGTTCTTGATGTTGTAAAAAACGGACTTTTGGTTTTATTTATCAGAAGTTCCACTGGCAGTTCTCTGCCATGTCTCCTCGTCAGTATTGCCTCAGATCTTCCCACTACTGTGGGATGTATGCCCATAACGCCAGTAGTAAATGGTTCTCATTTTAATTTTATACTTTGATGAGTTTTGAGAAACGTATACAGCCACTTAACCATCAAAATAAAGAACATGCCCAGAACTCCCACCAGTTTCCCCAAATCCTTTGTGGACCATCCAGCCATCTTCCCCCAAATCCTGATTCAGGGCAACTTCTAATTTCCTTTCTACTACTACAGGTTCATATGGACCATTCTAGAATTTCACATAAATGGAATCCTACATTGTTCCCTTGTCTCTGGCTTCTTTCAGAAGAGTTTTGAAATACTTCCGTGTTATTATGTTTATCATTTGTTTATTACTTTTCATTACCGAGTAGCATTCATTGTGTGAACACATTACAATCAGTTTATTCATTCATCTTTTGACGGACACTTGCATTAATTACTATTTTCTGGACATTGTGAATAAAGTTACATTGTATAAACCTTTATGGCTATTTACTCTGATTTATCATAGATAAATATCTAGGAGTGCAATGTCTCTGTAAGAAACTTTCAGATTTCCAACAACATTGCTATTTTCAATTCTTGTCAGTTGCTCTGCATCTTTGTAAATATTCAGTATTATCTGTCTTCTTAATTAGAATCTTTCTGATACTACACGGTGGTGTCTCCTTTCGTTTTGCTTTATATTTCCTTGAAGACCAGAGGTGTTGAGCATCTTTCTGTGCTCACTGAACTATCGTATACACTCTATTATGTGTGAATAAAAAGTTGTGTATTTTCCTTGTTATATTGTATTCATTTTATTTCTTTTCCTTGCCTCACTGTTCTACCTAAGACCTCCATGAAAATCAAAATAGCAGTAAAGAGAATGGATATCATTGCTTTTCTCCAATTTTAGGGAAGACTTCTTTTAGCCTTTCACCCTTAAACATGAGAACATTAGGTTCTTATTAGACGACTTTTATCAGGTTGAGGAAGGGGTATCCCTCTCCTTAAAAATGAATGAGTATTGAATTTAATCGAATGTGATTTCTGCAACTACTGAGATGGTCCTTTGTTAATGTGCTGAACTGTAGTTTTTGATTTTTGAATATTGTCAGCCCAGCATTTCTGGAATAAAACCTATTTTTGCATAATGTGTTATCTTTTTAATATATTGTTGGATTCAATTTGCCAACATTTTAGTAAGCATTTTTTTCATCTATGTTCAAAAGGGACATTATTCTTCAGTTTTCTTCTCTTGTAATATATTTGTATCACTTTTGGATCAGTAAAATCCTGTTCTCATAATTGAATTGTGAGTTGCTCTCCCTTCTACATTTTTCTACGTGAGTTTGTGTAGGATTGGCATTCATTTTTCCTTGAATATTTGAGGGAACTCACCAGTGAGGCCATCTGAGCCTAGAGATTCCATTGTTGGGTGATTTTTAATTATGAATCTATTATTTAAGTTGATATACGTCTATTCAAATTGTCTGCCAGGAAAATATTCTCTTACACTTGTTATACTGCAGTGTCAAAATTCTGTGGCTTTTGTTTGGCTGAAAAACTCTTCATGTCCAGTTTTCAAAGATATTTTTAAGAGATAAGGAACTCTCACTTCACATTTTTTTCCTGCCAGAATTATAAACATCACTCCTTTCCTTCTGGCTTGCATTGTTTCCAACTGGAAATGTTTGGTTATTCCTTGTTGCTGTTGTCCCCTTATACTGATGTGTCTTTTTCCATGGTTACCTTTAAAATTCTTCTCTTTAAAACTCACTTTCATGAATATGATTACAATGTGCCTTGAGGTAGTTCTCAGTTGGATTCTATTAAACTTCTTCAAGCTGTGGCTTTACAGTTTTCATCAATTAAAAAAAAAATTCTCTTTTCAACTTTTTCAGCTCTTTTTTTTTTCTATTTTTGAAACTGTGATGACACATATGTAAGATTAATATTGTTCCACAGGTCACTATAGCTTTATTTATTTTTGTCATTAAAAAAAAATCATTTCGGGGCTTCCCTGGTGGCGCAGTCGTTGACAGTCTGCCTGCCAATGCAGGGGACACGGGTTCGTGCCCCAGTCCAGGAAGATCCCACATGCCACGGAGCGGCTGGGCCCGTGAGCCATGGCCGCTGAGCCTGCGCATCTGGAGCCTGTGCTCCGCAACGGGAGAGGCCACAACAGTGAGAGGCCCGCGTACCAGAAAAAAAAAAAAATCATTTCTTCATGTGACTCAATTTGGGTAATTTATATTGCTATATCTTCAAGTTCATTTATCAATGACTAATCCACTATTAAGTCAACTCAGCAGATTTCATGTCAGCCACTATATTTTTCAGCTCTTAAAATTCCACTGGTTTTTTAAAAATATCTTTACTTTTTCTCCATAATGTTCATGTTTTTCTTTATATCTATGAGTACATTTACATAGCTGTTTTAAAGTCCTTCTCTGCTAATTCCATCATCCTTCTCATTGATAAATTTCTTTCTATTGGCTGATTTTTATTTTCTCTTGGTTTATGTTTCCTTGCTTTGATTGTCTAGCAATATTTGATTAGATACTGAACACATTTGGGGTATCATGATCTTAAGGAACTTGATTTTTGCTTACATTAAGGCGTGTTGAAATTTGATCTTGCAAATGGTCAGGTTACTGGGAAATTAGCTTTACATTCTGAGGCTTTTTTTCCCTAAGACTTCTTAGAATCTGTCAAGAGTGGACTCTATTCTAAGGTGTCTTAGCTGCACTAAGAAGGTGAAAACATATGGAGTCCCTACCACATGCATTCTTGTTGGTCTGCTCTCAGAATGTCCCCACAGTGAACTGGCATTAGGATTATACAGGCTGCAGTCCCCTGGTCTTTGTTCTTTTCTCAGCCTATTGGATTTTCGCCCTGTGTTTGCAGTGTCCTCTTCTGTAGAGATTTTTTTTTTTAACATCTTTATTGGAGTATAATTGCGTTACAGTGGTGTGTTAGTTTCTGCTGTATAACAAAGTGAATCAGCTATACATATACATACATCCCCATACCCCCTCCCTCTTAAGCCTCCCTCCCACCCTCCCTATCCCACCCCTCCAGGTGGTCACAAAGCACCGAGCTGATCTCCCTGTGCTATGCAGCTGCTTCCCACTAGCTAGCTATTTTACATTTGGTAGTGTGGATATGTCAGTGCTACTCTCTCACTTCGTCCCAGCTTATCCTCTTGCTCTCATTCACTAAGTACCTCCCTTATTCTCAGGTACACTGCTTAACTCCTCTGCTCAGCTTCCTTAAACCCTGATCTCTGCCTTTCAACTCAGAAAACTCTCATACTCTGCTTGGGTTTTCTCCCTGTTGGAGCCTAACAGATGTTCCCCTTGGGCAGAACGGGGTCAATGACAGAACTCAACCCATTTGTTTCTCTTCTCTCAGGGAGCACAGTTATACCCAATGGTTGTCAAAAGTCTGTCAACAGTTGTTTGACGTATTTCACACTCAGCTTTCTAGTTGTCTCTGCACTAAGGAAGTTATTTGACAAGTTATCCATGCCCCCCACATGCTTCAGCACTCTGCTCCTCTGGGGCAAAGGTCCTGGTGTGGGGAGAGCGAAAAGTACACATAACAGGAACAGAGTCAGCTCAGAGCATCTGCTCCAGCAAGTTGGCATCAGACCCACCCCCAATAGGGCAGTGACAGACACTAAGCAGAGGGGAATGGCTGCCTCATACTCCGCACTGGCTCCAGCCACTCCATCTCCAGCCCCACCTTCTACCAAAGTCATAGCTGCCAGCACACCCTGAGGAAAGATGCAACTGGTGTCCACATCAAACCCAGCCCTCCCACCTCAGGCATTAGGCACATGTAGTCTGCAGAGGGATGCTCCCACATAAGATCGCCACTTCAAGACCACAGTAGGTAACTATTTAATTAAATTCATGAAAGCAGAGAGAGTTAAGTAAAACGAAAAAGGGGAGAAACTACTCTCATTTGAAAAAGAGAAAATCCCTGAAAAAATAAATAATAAAGCAAAAATATACAGTTCACCAGATTAAGAATTCAAAACATTGGTAATGAAAATGTTAACTGAATTCAGAAAAAGAATTTAACTAAACACTGAAGATTTGAACAAAGAATTAGAAAATATCCAAGCAAAAATAAATAATTCAATAGCTGAAATAAAACACACACTAGAAGAAGTAATAGCGGACTAAGTGATACAGTGATTTGGAAGATAGAATAATGGAAATCATGCAATCAGGAGAGCAGAAAGTAAAACATTTTAAAAAATGAAAGTGATCTAAGAGATCTCTAGGATAACATTAAGCATTCCAACAATTGCATTATAGGGGCTCCAGGAGGAGAAGAGAGGGAGAGAGAAGGAGTCAAAAATGTATTTGGGGCTTCCCTGGTGGCGCAGTGGTTGAGAGTCTGCCTGCCGTTGCAGGGGACATGGGTTTGTGCACCGATCCAGGAAGATACCACATGTCATGGAGCGGCTGGGCCCGTGAGCCATGGCCGCTAAGCCTGCACGTCCGGAGCCTGTGCTCCACAACGGGAGAGGCCACAACAGTGAGAGGCCCGTGTACCACACACACAAAAAAAGAGTTAATTCTAAAGGCAGCAAGATAAAAACAGTCATATACAAAGGAATCTCCATCTATCAGCTGATTTCTCTGCAGAAACTTGCAGGCCAGAAGAGAGTGGCATGATATATTCAAAGTGCTAAAAGGGAGAAACCTACAGCCTAGGATACTCTACCCAGCAAGACCATCATTTAGAATAGAAGGAGAGAGAAAGAACTTTCCTGACAAGCAAAAATTAAAAGAATTCATAAACTAAACTGACTCTAAAAGAAATGTTGAAGGATCTCCTCTAAATGGAAAAGAAGAAAGAATCTATAGGACAGGGAAAATCCCACTAGAAAAGGCAAATATACAGTAAGGATTTAAGATCACTTAAATAAGCCAGTATGTAGATTAAAAAAACTAAAAAAAAAAAGTGTGAAAGCAACTGTAAGTACAATAGTTAAGGGATAAGCCTGAAGATGTAAAATATGACATTGAAAACATGAAATGCAGGTGAGGGGAGTAAAAAATATAGGTCTTTTAGATTGTCTCTGAACTTAAATGACTATCAATTTAAAATAAATAGCTATAATTCTGTATCAACATATATGAACCTCATGGTAAACACAAGAAAAAAATCTACAACAGAAATACACACACACAAAAAGAAAGGAACACAATCATACTACTAAAGAAAACGGTTAAACCACAAGGAAAGAAACAAAAAATAAATAAATGATCAGAGAAGAATTACCAAAAAAACCCAAACAAACCAAAAACAAGTAATAATATATCACCAAGTACATACCTATCAATAATTACTTTAAATGTCAATGGAATAAATGCTCTAATTAAAAGTCAGGGTAGATGGTTGGATTAAAAAAACCCCACAAGACTCATCTATATGCTGCTTACAAGACACACCCCTTCAATCTAAAGACACACAGACTTAAAGTGAGGTGATGGAAAAAGATATTTCATGCAAATGGAAATGATAAGAAAGTGGAATTAGCAACACTCATATCTGACAAATAGATTTTAAAACAAAGGCTATAACAAAAGACAAAGACGGGCATTATGTAAAAATAAAGGGATCAATACAAGAAGAGGATATTATACTTGTTGATTTGTATTCAATATAGGAGCAGCGAGATACACAAAGCAAATACTAAGAGACACAAAGGGAGAAACTGACCATATTACAATAATAATGGGGGACTTTAGCACCCCACTTATATGAATGGACAGATCATCCAGACAGAAAATCAGTAAGATGACAATGGTCTTAAATGACAGAGTAAACCAGCTGGACTTAATAGATATCTACAGGATGTTGCATCCAAAAACAGCAGAATATGCACTATTTTTAAGTGCACATAAAATGTTCTCTGGGATAGATCACACACTAGGCCACAAAACAACTCTCAATAAATTCAAGAGGATAGAAACTGTATCAAGCATTTTTTCTGACCACAAGGGTATGAAAATAGAAGTCAATTACTGGACAAAATGGGAAAACCATAAACATGTGGAGACTAAAAAACATGCTATTAATAAACGAATGGGTCAATGAAGAAATCAAAAGGAAAATCAGAAAATACCTCAAGACAAATGAAAATGGAAACACAACACTCCAAAATCTATGAGATGCAGCAAAGGCAGTTCTAAGATGAAACTGTATTGTGATATAGGCCTTCCTCAAGAAACAGGAAAAATAAACAGCCTAACCTACCACCTAAAAGAACTAGAAAAAGAACAAAAAAAGCCCAAAATAGGCAGAAGAAAGGAAATAATAAAGATCAGAAAGGAAATAAATTTAAAAAGAGACCAAAAAATAAGCAAGATCTATGAAACCAAAGATGTCTTTTTTTCTTAAAGATAAACAAAATTGATAAACCTCTAGCCAGGCTCTCCATGAAGAAGAGAAAGAAGACTCAAATTCTAAAAAATAAGAAATAGATTGCATTCAATCTGTAGAGTGACTTGGGTAGTATGGTCATTTTAACAATACTGATTCTTCCAATCCAAGAACATGGTATACCTTTCCATCTGTTTGTGTCATCTTCAGTTTCTTTCATCAGCATCTTACAGTTTTCATACCTATCAAATTACCAGTGGCAAAGAAGAAATACAGGTGGCCAAGGGACACATGAAAAGATGCTCAATATTGCTAATTATTAGAGAGAAATGCAAATCAAAACTACAAATGAAGTATTACCTCACATCAGTCAGAATGGCCCTCATTAAAAAGTCTACAAATGATAAATGCTGGAGTGGGCATGGAGAAAAAGGAACCCTCCTACACTGTTGGTGGGAATGTAAATTGGTGCAGTCACTATGGAGAACAGCATGGAGGTTCCTTAAAAATCTAAAAATAGAGTTACCATATGATCCTGCAATCTGCCTCTTGAGCTTACAACTGGAGAAAACTATAATTTGAAAAGATACATGCACCCTAATATTCATAGCAGCACTATTTACAATAGCCAAGACATGGAAGCAACTTATATGTCCATCGACAGATGAATGGATAAAGAAGATGTGGTATATATATATACACACAATGGAATATTACTCAGACATAAAAAGGAATGAAGTAATGCCATTTGCAGTGACATGAATGGACCTAGAGATTATCATATTAAAGAAAAATTAATACCTATTCCTCTTTTCAAAATATTCCTGAAAACTGAGGAGGATGGAACACTCGTAACTTCATTCTATGGGGCCACTCTTACCCTGATGCCCAGAAGACACAAAGACCCTACCAAAAGAGAAAATTATAGGCCAATATCTTTGATGAACATAAGCGTAAAAATCCTCAACAAAATTTTAGCAAACAGAACCTAACAACATATAAAAAGGATTATACACCATGATCGAGTTGGACTTATTCCAGGGTCACAAACATGGTTCAACATTCACAAATCAATGAAATGTGATCCACCACATTAACAAAAGGAAGGATAAAAATCACATGATCATCTCAATAGATGTAGAAAAAGCATTTGACAAAATTCAACATCCATTTAAAAACAAAAACTCTCATCAAAGCTGGTATAAGGGGACCATAACTCAAAATAATAAAGGCCATTTATGACACACAGCCAACATCACGGTCAATGGTGAAAAGCTGAAAGCCTTTCCTCTAAATTCAGGAATAAGACAAGGATGCCCACTCTCACCACTTCTATTTAACACAGTATTGGAAACCCTAGCCACAGCAATCAGACAAGAAAAATAAATAAGTAAAAGGATTCCAAATCGGAAGGGAAGAGGTAAAACTGTCACAATTTGCAGGTGACATGATACTTTACAGAAAACGCTGAAGTCTCCACCCAAAAACTATTAGAATAAATGAATTCAATTAAATTTTAGGGTACAGATTAATATACAGAAATCTGTTGCATCTCGATACACTAATAATGAACTATCAGAAAGAGAAAGTAAAAAATACCCCATTTAAAATTGCATCGAAAAGAATAAAATACCTAGGAATAAAACTAGGGAAGTGAAAGGTCTATATTCTTAAAACTATAAAACACTGATGAAGGAAATTGGAGATGATACAAAGAAATGGAAGGGTATCCCAATGGCCATACTAGCCAAAGCAACCTACAGATTTAATGTGATCCCTATCAAAATATCCATGACATTTTTCACAAAACTAGAATAATCCTAAAATTCATATGGAACCACAAAAGACCCTGAATTGCCAAAGCAATCTTCAGAAAAAAGAACAGAGCTGGAAGTATAATGCTCCCAGACTTCAGACTATACTACAAAGCTAGAGTGATCAAAATAATGTGATACTGGCACAAAAAGAAAGACATATATCAATAGGACATAATGGAGCGCCCAGAAATAAACTCATGCACCTATGGGCAATTTAAGACAAAGGAGACAAGAATATACAATGAAGAAAACACAGTTTTGTCAATAAGTGCTGCTGGGAAAACTGGACAACTACATGTAAAAGAATGAAATTAAAACACTACCTTGCACCATATACAAAAATAAATTCAAAATGGATTAAAGACCTAAATGTAAGATCAGAAACCATAAAACTCCTAGAGGAAAACTCAGGCAGAACAGTCTTTAACATAAATCATAGCAGTATTTTTTTTTTAGGAACTGTCTCCTAAGGCAAAAGAAGTAAAAGAAAAAGTAAACAAATGTGGCCTAATTAAACTTAAAATTTTTTTCACAGCAAAGTAAACCGTTGACAAAAAGACAATCTGCGGAATGGGAGAAAATATTTGCAAATGATCTGACTGATAAGAGGTTAATATCCAAGATATATAAATAGCTCATATAGCTCAGTATCAAAACACAAACAACCCAATAAAAAATGGACCAAGGGGCCAAATAAACATTTTTCCAAAGAAGATATACAGATGTCCAACAGGCACATGAAAAGATGCTCAGCATTGTTAATCATCAGAGAAATGCAAACTCAAACCACAAGGAGATATCACCTCACCTGTCAGAATGGCCATCATCAAAAAGCACACAAATAGCAAATGTTGGTGAGAATGTGGAGAAAAGGGAACCCTTGTACATTATTGGTGGGAGTATACATTGGTGCAGCCACTGTGGAAAACAGTATGGAGGTTCCCTCAAAAAATAAAAATAGAGCTACCATATGATCTAGCAATTTCACTCCTGAGTATGTATGTGGAAAAAAACAAAAACACTAATTTGAAAAGATACATGCACCCCAATATTCATAACATCATTATTTTCAATAGCCAAGATATGGAAGCAACCTAAGTGTCCATCAACAGACAAATGGATGAAGAAGATGCGGTATATATATACAATGGAATACTACTCAGCTATGAAAAGAATGAAATAATGCCATTCACAGCAATGTGGATGGACCTAGAGAATATCACACTTAGTGAAATACGTCAGACAGGGAACAAGAAATACTGTATGATTACACTTATATTTGGAACCTTAAAAATAATATAAATGAATGTATATGTAAAACATACTCATAAAAATAAGAAACAAACTAGTCGTTACCAAAGTGGAGAGAGAAGACGGGAGGGGCAAATTATGGGTATAGGATTAAGAGGTAAAAACTACTATGTATTAAATATAAAAGGAACAAGGATATATGGTGTAGCACAGGGAATTATAGCCATTATCATGAAATAACTTTTAAAAGAGTATAATCTGTAAAAATACTGAATCACTATGCCATAACCTGAAACTAATTTAATATCATTAATCAACTATAGTTCAATAAAAAGGCAAAAATATCCACAATTATAAAATTAAAATTAAATGAGAAAGAAGTTAAATATGAATATTCAATTACTTCTTAACTCCCTGACAGATCTCTTTTACTGTTTACTCTCTTATGAAATGTTTTGTATGGAGAATTGTCAATAAATACTTATTGAAAGACTATAAAACATACTAGGCATTTGAGTACAACATAAGCCAAATGGATTTTTATATTTCTTTTACCAACGTGAAAGTGCACTGAATCTTGGTGTGCTGAAATTAGTGTCTTTTGTTTCCCAAATTAATTACATCTTTAAAGATTTCTTTTTAATTTTCTGGAAATAATTAGGATACTTTTGCACAGCTTTGCTGCTACACAAGCAAAAGTTTCACTAATATTTTACCTCAAATTCCCTCTTGTTTCCACATACTCTTTTCTGATATCAATATTTTAAACGTAGATTACTTACTTCATTCATTGTGTTTTATAATAGATAGTGTTTGCTGCAACTCCTATAGGTGATTCTATGACATTAACTCAGTGGAAACAGTATTACTGTGGTTCAATTTAGTTCATAGTTGTTGATCAGAAGTCATTGCAACTGAGTTGTATTGGGGAAAAGACTTTACAAAGAACTAATAGGCCTTAAAAGAAAAGGCATTACCTTTTGATTTTTAGGTAGTCAAAAGCAAACATTAGGTTGGGTATTTTTGTTGTGAAGTTAATTTTATGCAAAAAACCATCATGAAACAAAAGATGTACTTAAATAGCACATTTTTAAAACCCAAACGCTGATATAGCACTCTGAGATGTCTTTTTTCCACGGTGTAAACACTAATTTATCCGAATTGATAAAATGAATTAAATGGAACTTTACATGATAAATGAATAAATGAAATGCTAAATTGATAGAAATGCCAAATTGCTTAAATGTGAACAGCTGTTGTTGAATTCAATATCCTTATGCTGCTTTGTATCTCACTCTAATAGAATTGTGTTTGCTGGGATAATACTCAGATTTATGGAAAGCTTCAAAATGTCAAATTATCAAAAAAAAATGCATTCGAATTCCCAGAATACTGTCCTGCCAATGCAAATATTTCAGCTCAGAGCTACGCACTGAAACTTCTCATATAATGAAAGGTCTTAGTCTTAGAAATTCAGTTCACAGATGTCAATTTTTAGTTAACTGAGATTTTTATTTATGTAGTTAACTAAGAAGTAACACAGGGTCTGTCATACAGAGTGAAGTAAGTCAGAAGGAGAAAAACAAATACTGTATGCTAACACATATATATATATATAGAATCTAAGAAAAAAAATGTCATGAAGAACCTAGGGGTAAGACGGGAATAAAGACACAGACCTACTAGAGAATGGACTTGAGGATATGGGCAGGGGGAAGGGTAAGCTGGGACAAAGTGAGACAGTGGCATGGACATATATACACTACAAACGTAAAATAGATAGCTAGTGGGAAGCAGCAGCATAGCACAGGGAGATGAGCTCGGTGCTTTGTGACCACCTAGAGGGGTGGGATAGGGAGGGCAGGAGGGAGGGAGACACAAGAGGGAAGAGATATAGGAACATATGTATATGTATAACTGATTCACTTTGTTATAAGGCAGAAAATAACACACTATTGTAAAGCAATTACATTCCAATAAAGATGTTAAAAAAAAAAAAGAAGTAACACACGGGAGTCAATCTTTGCCCCCTAGCTCCAAAGCTCACTCAATTACATCAGTGCTGCTAAGAACTGGCTTACAATTCTTTAATTAAAATAGCTACTTATTAGTCTAGGCACATTAACATCACATTTTAACAATCCTGTAATAGACATAAAATATGCAGGTCCTGCATACTAGGTTCTATAACCCAAGTCACTCAGAGAGAGGACATAAACCATAAGTCTTACAAGAATCAAGATTTATTCCCAAAAGTAAAAATTTGAACCCAAGTCACTCAGAGAGAGGACATAAACCATAAGTCTTACAAGAATCAAGATTTATTCCCAAAAGTAAAAATTTGTGGAACAAAAAAGCTATAAAAGGATTTGAGATTCTATTTCTACAAAATAGCAGTTTTATAAGGAAAAAATGTTTAAGAGTTAAGAATAGTAATTTATACAAAAGAAAGTTACTGGGCTAATAGCTTATGCTTTAAAGCACATGGTTATTTTATAGTCAGAAATTTGAAGATTTGACAAAAACAAAATAAAATATAGCTTTTGTAAAGAGGTAATCTGAGAATTTGGGACATAAAAGTATAAAATATCTCTACTTCCAGTCTCACATTTCTATATCCTCAGCCACCTGGATTCTTCTGTTAACTGGTGTTATGGGAAAGGAGAGGTGCCCTATGGCTCGTTTCATGTGACTGGGCATCCTGTGGTACCGCCCTCATCCTCCTTTCTCCTCACTGCCTCCTCCCTGAAGATGAGGCCAGTGTCCCAGACTGAGGATGTTCAGAGGAGCTGAGCAGGTGGGACCCATTGTCCCCTTTCACCTGCTCCTGTATCCCTCCCCCATCTCCCCTCTGGGACCTGCCCGTCCACAGAGGCCACAGGCTCTGGGGTCTTCTTGGCCAGGCAAGGAAACATGCTGATGAAGGCCTTGCCCCGCAAAACTGATCTAACTCTGGTGCTGCGGCCAGTGTGTGTGTGAATCCCTGGGTGGTTTGAAATGGGGCACGTCAGAGGCTGAACTCAACTCATGAAATACATTTTTACTGCACAAGAATGTCAACACTTCCCAGCATCTGGAACTCTTCAAACTGAGATGCAGTGATACACAAAACCGAGTGGAGTGCATTTGGATTTTAATTTCTTTGAATATTATATTAAAAGAGCAAAAGAACTAAAATTTGAACTTAATGCCTGTGAATTCGGAATTGCAACATGATCTAGAATTTGGATGTCCTCTCCCCCCAGGAAGCTGGTAGTGGGAGAAGACAGGTAAATCAAATGTGGAGCATCTTATGATGGTGACTTATTATAAAGGTAGCTTGATCCCACTTAACCTTACTTAAGAACCTCAAACACGCCATGTTGTACACTGAGACTGCTGATAATGTGAGATAAGGACTCTACCCCTTGGGGAGGGATAGATTGGGAGCTCGGGATTGACATGTACACACTCCTGGATTTAAAATAGAGAAACAACAAGGACCTACTGTACAGCACAGGGAACTCTGCTCAATATTTTGTGACAACCTAAATGGGAAAAGAATTTGAAAAATAATAGATACATGTGTGTGTATAACTGTATCACTCTGCTGTACACCTGAAACTAACAGAACATTGTTAACTATACTGCAATATAAAGTAAAAATCAAAAAACAAAATAAATTTAAGGAAAAAATTATAATTTAGATATATAAGGAGAACCACCTATGTTGACTTGCAGAAGCTTTCATCTAACAAAATTAAAAGATACTAGAAATTTTTAAAAAGGAAGTTCCTCTTTTATAAAGGAATCCAGCCTCCCCTTTACAACTCCCATGTCTGCTTTCAAAAGGAGAAACCTAGCATTCAAACTTCCAATGCCATAACCTTAATATATAATAATAATGCAATTATATGATGGCATTTATAGATATAATAGCTTTAGGTACAGTATGTTCTAACTAGTTAGCTATTTACAACAGTGGGTATTCAGAACACAACTTTTGTTTCAAATTTTAGATTAAAAGGAGTGGATAAAAAGTAAAACTACAATTCCCTCAAGGGAGAAAAATTAACCCTTACTATTCATTTGGCTCTCTGTGGGAAGAAAATCAACATTTTCCAATCTATCAAGAAGTAAAAAGCACAGCAATAACTTCAATGTGCATGCTTAAAATTAAGAAAAGTCATGCTCACACAAATCCTCTGAGAGACTCCCATACTTCTACAAACAGTTATAATAATACAGATTGCCAACAAACACAAGAATGCTCAACATCATTAATCATTAGAGAAATGCAAATCAAAACTACAATGAGATATCATCTCACACCGGTAAGAATGGCCATCATCAAAAAATCTACAAACAATAAATGCTGGAGAGGGTGTGGAGAAAAGGGAACACTCTTGCACTGCTGGTGGGAATGTAAATTGATACAGCCACTATGGAGAACAGTGTGGAGGTTCCATAAAAAACTAAAAATAGAACTACCATACGACCCAGCAATCCCAATACTGGGCATATACCCTGAGAAAACCATAATTCAAAAAGAGTCATGTACCAAAATGTTCA
This sequence comes from Leucopleurus acutus, assembly GCF_964270905.1. Classification (NCBI taxonomy): domain Eukaryota; kingdom Metazoa; phylum Chordata; class Mammalia; order Artiodactyla; family Delphinidae; genus Leucopleurus; species Leucopleurus acutus. The sequence continues at coordinate 114,738,283 of NC_139150.1, read as the reverse complement.
TTGCAGCTCTATTTACAATAGCCAGGACATGGAAGCAACCTAAGTGTCCATCAACAGATGAATGGATAAAGAAGACGTGGCGCATATATACAATGGAATATTACTCAGCCATAAAAAGGAACGAAACTGAGTTATTTGTAGTGAGGTGGATGGATCTAGAGACTGTCATAGACTATCATAGAGTGAAGTAAGTCAGAAAGAGAAAAACAACTACCGTATGCTAACACATATATATGGAATCTAAAAAAAAAAAAAGATCAGAAGAACCTAGGGGCAAGACAGGAATAAAGACACACACCTACTAGAGAATGGACTTGAGGATATGGGGAGGGGGAAGGGTAAGCTGGGACGAAGTGAGAGAGTGGCATGGACATATATACACTACCAAATGTAAAATAGATAGCTAGTGGGAAGCAGCAGCATAGCACAGGGAGATCAGCTCGGTGCTTTGTGACCACCTAGATGGGTGGGATAGGGAGGGTGGGAGGGAGGGACATGCAAGAGGGAAGAGACATGGGAACATATGTATATGTATAACTGATTCACTTTGTTATAAAGCAGAAACTAACACACCTTTCTAAAGCAATTATACTCCAATACAGATGTTAAAAAAAAAGGAAAAAGAAAAAAAATAGTTATAATAATCCTTATTGTTACATTTCTATGAAACAAATATTATAGTTATTGTCCTTTGCATCGTAATCAGAAAAATGTCTGTACATACATTAATATTTTTAAAAATTATAAACATAACTAGTTTGAGTGGAAGAAAAACTGCCAAACATAAACCTATAATCTAACAATGGATTGATTTAATTAGAAGGATCTTGATTTAAACCTGTTTCTTAGGTTTAAATCAAAGACAAGTTAGAAATCTACAGCAAAGAATATATCAATATACCATATTTTAGTTAAAGAGAACTAAAGAGAAACATTTCAGAATAATTGGGAAAAACTAAGTGCTTTCAACTTCATGTCATATATAAATGTAAACAAAATAGATAATATTGATAAATAAAAAATATATACATACAATTACAATTTTACCATGGTTATCTCTGTGCAGTAATACTAAGCTAGAATTTTATTTGGAATTTTCTGTCATTTCAAAATATTCTATAATTAATGTCTTATTTAATAATCTAAAAAATATAGTAGAGGCAAATTAATTTTTCTTGATATCTCTGGCAACACCCTCACACTATTTAAGAAGAAAAGCATCCCCCCAAAAAAGTGTAACAGGATGGCAACTCCTAAGTGAAAGGCTTTGTCATCCCTGTGATATTTATTCCCTCTTCTGTGTGGGTCTCTGTCGGGTCCTCCACCATCTCCCCCCACCCCTCCCCACCCAGAGGCAGTAACTCCCTGGACAGAGCATTTGGGGAAGGCTCAGAGCACAGGGTTCAGCCCATTCCTTCCTGGCACTCTGTGATGACACTGCTTCCAGGACTGTGTGACACGCAACACAAGCATCATCCCCACTTCCAGGACCCTCACAGTGATGACCGTGCACATCTGTCCAATCCTGGGGTTCCCTATGGGGAAACTCACTGACTCTGTGTCATTAAGCTACCACCACACTCAGTCAAGAGTTTGTCGGTAAAATAACTGATATCTCCACCTCTGCCTAATTTGCCTTAGTTAGTTTTGACTAAGAAAAAAGAAAAACACTGCATCCCTAAAGCACCAGTAAATAATAGTATCACTAGGCGCCAGAATAGACATTATATAATTTAAATTTCACACAAATGTACACAACAGTCATAGCGGCCTCTATCTGCAAATGAGAAAATAAGGTTCCAAAAAACTGAGTGATTAGTCTAAGGTTTTGCATCTGCTAAGTTCTTTCTGAATCCAAAGACCACGATCTTTTCAAAGTCTTTGTTATTTTAACCATCTTTCAAGGAATGTTTCATTAATTACTTCCTAATATCTCTTCAACAGGTTGGATTCTCTTTCTTTCTCTTTAGAAAACGTATGGTTCTTAGTTTACCTTTTAATGCTATTGTCAAAGAGAACAAGAGCCAGACACTAGTTAAAACAATAAAGATAGATTTTATTCAGAAACTATTGCAATGAGAGAAGAGAGACTTCGGTGTAGGACTGAGATCAATTCCAAATACAGCAAGGACAGTGGAAATTTATAGCCAAGGAGAGTGAGGGGATCTGTTGATGGACAACCACCCTAGAGGAAACATCAAGCATCAGGAGGTTCCTGCTGTACTGACTTCGCAGGTGCCAGGCACTAATATTTGTGTTCCCCAAATTCTTATGTTGAAACCTAATCCCCAGTGTGATGCTCTTAGGAGGTAGGGTCTTCAGAAGGTGATTAGGCCATGAGGATGGTGCCCTCAGGGATGGATTAGTGCCCTCTTACAGAAGACCCTGGAAGGTCCCTCCATTATTCCACTGTATGAGGATGCAGTGAGAATGACCATCTGTGAACCAGGAGGGGTTCTCACAAGACACCAAATCTACCAGCACCTTGATCTTGTACCTCCCTGCCTCTAGAACTGTGAGATATAATTTTCTGTTGTTTAATAGCTACCCAGTCAAGGGCACTTTCTTATAGCATCCTGAATGGACCAAGACAGAAAGATTCTTGCTAGAACTGGGTCACACAGACTTGAAGACAAGGCCCAAGAATGAGGCCTGATAGAAAAGAGGGCTCCCAGAAACCTGTCTAAAATTCAGGCAAGGTCACTCTCCACATCATTCTCTTACTTAAGTAACTTATTCAACTACCAGTTATTCCAAATCCCTTCCTGCAATCCCAATAGCAGAAAATAATCATCACTTGCACAATGCTGTATCCATGGTTGATAGTCAAAGCATGATCACAAAATTAAATTGTCCAAAGCCAACACTAAGCCAGAGAGAATGCACAGAACATGGCTATCAGTCTAGGGTTGGACAAGCTTCCTTAAAAGGCATCAAATTGCTTGAAGCAAAACCTCCCCCAGGGTGACCTAAAGCCGGCCTATCTAGTAAGACACTTAACGGTGCCACACAGACACAGCTTATCAATTTGAAACTATTTATTCCAACAAGTCACATAGGGAAGCACATGCTGAGATCTGAAATGCTGTCAGCAAATCACGTATGATCTAAAATGTTATCACTGGATGAAAATCGTTTGATAGAAATAAAATAGATAATCAGTGGAACTGAGAGAATTAGTAAGATTTCTGAAATATTACCTGGAACAAAAAAACAGCACTCCCTTCCCCTGGGGACCACTGACCATCTGAACAGTTCTGATACAATGGAAGCTGGCATATTCACTGGAAAGAAAAGGGAAAATCACTCTCGTGCATCTATTTCATCCCAAACATCATGGTGGGCTTTTAACTTACTTAGTTACCTCAACAGATTTCAGAGATAAATGCTATCCCATTTACAGCTGAGGAAAGTGAAAGACAAAGAAATGTAGTACATTTTCAAATGCTATATTCTATTGAATAGCAGAGCCCAAATTAAATTCAGGTCTGATTAAATCCTAATTGTTTTTCACCGGAGATAATATCAAAGGAATTGTATTCATTTATTCATCCTGTGAATAAGACAGGCTTGGGCATTTTCTCATGGAGCTCACAGTCTAGATATGTTTAAAATAAATATATAATTAAAAATAGTTTCACAAGCAACCGTACACTTGGAATTATTATAAGTGCTTAAAAATCGGTAATTATGAGAGCACACAACCCACTGCATTAAGGAAGATCTCACTTACGCTGATACTGGGAAGAAAGATAGAGCTAATGAGGTGAAGTTGCATGATCAGGAAGGATATGGGGAGTGCATTACTGTCAGAGGGAAAACATGTGATTGTCCAGGTAGAGAAAGGGGTTTGGTGTGTCCTCTGAATGGAGGATTGGCCACACTAGAGAGACGAGCGAGCAAGCCCTGGATCTCTGTGTAACGGTGAATACTTATTTCTCACACTCCCTACCTGCATGCATCCTCCATCAGCGAGATCATTAGTGATGCAATAATGATAAAGTCCATGCTGTCTTCAAAGACTGCTGCCTGAAAGTCACAACTATCACTCATGATCACAAGTCATAGTCCAGAGCAGGTCATGTGACCATATCTACCTTGATAGGGATGAGGACGTGTGATCTTCAGGTGAGGATCTCCAGCAGGAGAAGGGGCACCAGTTGATTAACAGACTGAAGGCTACGATGGAGGGAAAGGAGACATGGGGTGAGGCTGGACCATCAGCCGGGGAGCAGACTGCTCTGGGCGCCGCAGGTACCACTTCAGGGACACAGTGTAACAAAGTTTCATCTTAGAAGATGAATCTGGTTGTTGTGGTGCCGATAGACTGGAAGGGAGCAGAAATAGAGCCAGAAAGACCAGTGAGGAAGGTACAGGAGTAACAACCTGGAGAGGTGGTCTTGGTTAACAGTGGAAATGAGAAAGGCGGCCGATTAGTGATCTTTTCAGAAATCCAGCAGTGTACCATGATGTAGCGAGCGTGCGTGGGAAATGATCAAGTGATGTCAGTGCTCATCTAAGTCTCCATCGTGGGCTATGGATTAAGTAGCCGTGATGCCTACTTAGATGGACAGTGTGAAGACTGGTGAAAGTCTGCAGGGAGTCATCAAGGTTTGAGAACCAGACGTGTTTAATGTGCTCTCCTAGGAGACACCCAAGTTGAGTGTCAAGTGGGCAGGCAGATCTGTGTGTCCAAAATAGAGCTTGGAAGAGAGATCGAGGTTGAGTATATGGACTGGGGAGCCATTTGCATAGAGATGGTATTTCAAGCCATAAATAAATGACCATTTAGATAAAAATATATACATATAGGGAAGGGAAAATGCCAAAAGCAAACACCTTAGGAAATCTAACACAGAATGTTCAGTCTGAGAAGCAAGACCCAGCAAAGCATTCTAAGCGGCAACAATCAGAGAAGGAGGGGCTGAAGCTGAAGAAAACTGTTCCCCAATTCTCCACCCGGGTCACCAGACTTGAGAAGTCTCATGTTAACCCATAAAATGATACCTGTGCATTTATTTAAGGAAGAATGAGACTGTAACCATCTCGTGTATGCTCTCCTTTGTGGTACTTTAAAAATAGTCCTGGAGGGGTGGAGACAGCCAGGCAGAGGGGAAGCTAGAAGCCTGGATACTCTTTCTTCTCCTGGTCTCTTGTCCACCACATCACATGTTCACACACCTACACACAGATTCAAATTATGTCTATGAATCTTCTGCAGGCAGTCACTGAAATGGACGAGTTAAACATATTCTATGTCCTGCATGCTGCTCTCAGGGCTTAGAAACAGCACTGTTTACAACTTTAACTGAAAGACAGAGAGGTAGGCAAATGTGAAATGCTCTAACAGTTGTCTTCCCAAGGCTTTGACGGTGAGTTGACAAGACAACACAGGATGAATGGCAGGTAAGGGTGATATGTGAAATTCTGTACAAATGTCCAGGGTGTGGTATTAAAAACTGCTTCAGTGATCACTGGAGTTATTTCGATGTAGAACTAAAACTACACCAAGAAGTGGACTTGATGTTATTTATTATTCTCTTTCCCAGACGTAGAATGACGAGGGCTGGCATTGAGTTTAGTCTCCCCAGTGGACAGCTGGCCGTGGGTCCATATCTGGTGGCAGCCCTGTGCCCCCGGACTTCATGGGCTTCTTTATCTCCTGCATAAAAACCACAGCAATGCACTGTGCACTCAAAGAGTAACACCAACAGCACTGAGTTAGAAACCCATAAACCAGAGCGCGGATGCACATGGACTGAGGAAGGGTCGTCTTCTGTGTTATCAGTCACCTCGTGTCCCAAACTATTCCCAGCATGTACAGAAAAGGAAGGTTGTACCGTTAGTTCCGAAACACTGGCCAGGAAGAAGCAGTACCTAAGATTCCACCTTTGCCATGTGCCAAATATCTTGAAAATGTTTAGGACGAGTAGAACAGCTCGCTGAATTTTTTCTTGCTTTAAGTTATCAGAAATTAAATGGTTCCTTGGTCCACAGTATTACACACTGTGTAATCACTTCTGCTAAATATCTAGGTTCATCACTCGCAGAAAAACTAGAACACAATTTGGGCAAGTTCTTTGCCACTTTATCACAAGGATCACCTTCCCTCTGGTTTCCAGGCCCCTCAATTTCACCCGAAGCCTCATCAGAATCACCTTTAAATTTTAGACTCCTACCAACCATCTCTTGAACACGATCTAAGCTCTCTAACACGTACTTTAAAACTCTCCCAGCCTCTGCCCATCACAGCTCTCACATTTTAGGTCTGGCGACAATCCAGCAGAAAAATGGGCGAAGGTCATGAACAAACATTTCACACAAGATTTATAACATATGGAAAGACGCTTAACCTAACTCAGGATGAGGTAAACGAAAAATGCAACTACACTAAAATGCCATGTTTCATCCAGGATATTGGGAGACACCCAAAAATGTGATAAAGTCCTTACTTCATGAGCCTATGGGGAAGCAGTCTTTCTCACACACTGCTGGTGAGGGTTCAAAATGGCACAAGTCCACATGGAGGGCACTCTTGCAAGATGTAACAAAATTGCAAAAGCATTTATACATTTGCTCAGCAACCCCGCCTCTGGCAATCTAGTCCGCAGATATAGCTGCGCACCTGCAAAATAATGTCTGTAAAAGCTAATCGATGTACCACTTTTTAAAATAGCCCCAAATGAAAACAACTGGAGTGTTCTTCAATTAAAGACGGTTGAATAATAGCACATCCTCTTACTTCTAGCCAGTCACCCATCTTGACTTTCCTTTTCCCGAAACAGTATCTCAAGTCCGGACCTGCAAGTCCAATTACCAATTTGGCGTCTTCACTTGAATTAAAAGTGGCAGCGCAAGCTCATGTGTCCCAGACTGACCTCACTGTCACCCTAAACCCCATACCCTATTCAGACACCTGTTCTTTCCCCTCTGCCCCAGTCTCTTCAATCCACAGGGATCCTCCTTAACTCCTATCTTTCCCCCCATCTCTACTAATGCAATTATGAAATTGTACTCATCCAATACACTCATCATCTCTAAACTGATTTTCTTTCCAAACTACCATCATCCTAGGCTTAGATACCATCATTTCTCACTTGGATGACTTCAAATGCTCATAACTGTTACCTTTGTATCCTCTCTTGGTCACTTATGAGTGTTTTTTTTTTTTTTTTTTTTGGCTGCAACGTGTGGGACCTTAGTTCCCCAACCAGGGATCAAACCCGTACCACCTGCATTGGGAGCACGGAGTCTTAACCACAGGACCGCCAGGGAAGTGCCATGAATCCTTTATTTTTTTAACGTAATTGTCAAAATATTACTGAGTAATATATAATCTATATACTCGATAATCTATACAATAACGTACATGATATATGCAATATACATCATTTACAATAATAAATGCCACATAAATAATATATAATAATATCCAAATCTATGGTTAAAATTTTCCTGATTGAAAGCCTTCTATCACTCCCTATTATTATTATTATTATTATTATTATTTTTGCGGTACGTGGGCCTCTCACTGTTGTGGCCTCTCCCGTTGCGGAGCACAGGCTCCGGACGCGCAGGCTCAGCGGCCATGGCTCACGGACCCAGCCGCTCTGCGGCATGTGGGATCTTCCCAGACCGGGGCATGAACCCGTGTCCCCTGCATCGGCAGGCGGACTCTCAACCACTGCGCCACCAGGGAAGCCCACTCCCTATTCTTAAAGCCCCCCATAGTGCTTGGCTATGCATGATTTGAGCTTATTATTATTATAGCATCATCTCAGACTTTTTTCTTTTACATCTTTATTGGAGTATAATTGCTTTACAATGGTGTGTTAGTTTCTGCTTTATAACAAAGTGAATCAGCTATACATATACATATGTTCCCTTATCTCTTCCCTCTTGCGTCTCCCTCCCTCCCACCCTCCCTATCCCACCCCTCTAGGTGGTCACAAAGCACCGAGCTGATCTCCCTGTGGCTATGCGGCTGCTTCCCACTAGCTATCTATTTTACATTTGCTAGTGTATATATGTCCATGCCTCTCTCCCACTTTGTCACAGCTTACCCTTCCCCCTCCCCATATCCTCAAGTCCATTCTCCAGTAGGTCTGTGTCTTTATTCCTGTCTTACCCCTAGGTTCTTCATGACATTTTTTTTTTCTTAAATTTAAATCAGACTTGTTTTTTTCTATATCAGTCTTTCCTAATTTTTCTCTTTGTCTCAAATACACTGGTCTCTTTCTCATTTTAGGTCCTTATACATGTAGTTGCCTCTACCTAGAATACCCCTTTTTGTAAAACTTTCCCCTTTTTGTAAAACTACTTTTATTTCATGGCTATACCAGGTGATCCAGGTTTCCTGTATCTTCACCATCATTTAGTACTATAGGTATTTTCCATTTTGGCCGTTCTAATAGTGGTATTCCATTCTGGTTTTAATTTGCATTTCCTTAAGGGCTAAAGATGTTGAACTTCTCCTTGGGCAATGGTTATGAACCTGATATATTTGAAAAATTATAAGAAATGGATCAATTCTTCAAAACCCACAAACTACCAGTCACCAAACTCAACCAAGATAAAATACGTTATCTGAACATTTCTAAAACCATCAAAGAAATTAGATTTATAATGGAAAAGTTCCCACAAAAGAAATCTCCAAGCCCTGATGGTTTGACTGAAGAATTCTGCCAAATACTTAAAGAATAATCAACACCAATTTCACATACTGTCTTGGAAATGGAAGAGGCTGGAATACTACCTAAATCTTTTTTATGAAGCTAATATTACCTTGGTACCAAAATCAGACAAAGAGTAGAGAAAAAAAGAAAACTACAGATCAATATCTTTCATTAACTGAGATGCAAAAATTCTCAACAAAATATTAGTTGATATCTTTTTATTGCTGAGTAATATTTCTTAGTATGAATGTACTGCAACTGAATTATCCCTTCCTCTGTTAGTGGATATCTGGGTTGTTTCTGGATTTTAACTATTATAAATAAGGCAATTACGTTTATTCACATACATGTCTTTCTACTGGCATAGTTTTCATTTCTCTTGGGTAAATGTTGAGGAGTGGAGTGGTTCAGGTACCTGCTGGGGGGTATATTTAACTTTTAAAGAGAAAGTCAAGCAGTTTCTCTAAGTATTTGTACCATTTCAAACATCCACCAGTGCGTTTTCCTGTTCCTTCACATTGTTACCAACACATGATACAGCCAACTTTTTAAATTTTAGACATCCAAATAAGTGCGTAGCAGAATCTTATTGAGGTTTTAAATTGTATTTCCATAATGACTAATGAGTTTGATCATCTTTTCAAGTTCTTGTTATCTTAAGATTTAGATTTTAAGACTTAGTTCTGGCTTTTTGTCCAATCTACCTCTACCTTTAAATAGGGGTGTTGAGATCACGTTTGCTATGTCTTCCAACAGTACTTGGTTCCTTTTGTCTTTGTTTCTGACTCTTTTTGGATTAAGAATTTCTTACTGTTCCATTTTATCCTCAGTATTGGTCTATCAGCCTTTATTTGTTTGCTTGTTTGTTTATGTTTTATCTGTTGTTGTTGGGTTTGTAGTCTATGTCTTTACCTTAGCAGTCTTCCTTAAAGTGACCTGATAGCACTTCACGGAGATAAGTGCTTTACAATAATACACCCGACATTTTTACCTCCAGTTTTATGCTCTGGTTGTCATACCTTTGACTTATGCATGTCACAAATTCCACAGTTTGTTATTAATGTATTGTCAATGGTCAGATATCGCTTGCAGAAATTTATAGAATAAGAAAAAATCCACATTCAGTCTTTACTCTTTTTTTTAGATTCACACCTCTATTTGGTATCATTTTTCTTTCAACATTTCAATATTCCACATACTGTAGGCCTGCTCATTATGAACTATTTCAATTTCTATATGTCCAAAGTATTGAAAATTACCTTGGTTTATAAAAGGTATTTATTCCACATATATAAATTCTACATTGTGTTTCTGGTTTGTATGTTGTGTTTTGAAGATTTTACTCCATTGTCCTCTCATTTCAATTATTTTTGGAGCAATCTCTGCTGACATCCTCATCTTCCTTTCCATGTACCAGTTGTGTCTTTTTTCTCTTGCTGCTTTTAAGTTTTTCTCTTTATTACTATTTCTGAGCAACTTTATGATGATATTCCTTGCTGCAGTTGTCTTTATTTTTGTGTGTGTTTGACATTTTTTGAGATTCTTGGGTCTCTAGGTTCATAGTTTTTATCTAATTTGAAAAATAAAAAAGGACCAATATTTCTTCAAATGTTTCTTGTGCTTTGCTTCTCCCCAAGAGAGACTTCAATTACCCCACAGTTCACCAATGCCCTTTCAAATTTTCAGAAGTCTTTTTCTTCATCTGTGTTTCATTTTGGATAGAATTCCTTGCTTCAACTTCACTAATGTGTTCTTTTGCAATATCTAATCTACCGATATCTAATTCCACCCAGTGTACTTTTCATGTAACAAATACATTATAGGTTTCATCTCCAGAAGTTCAACTTGGAATTTTGACATATTCAACGTCTCTACTTAACTTTTTGAACCTATGAAGTACAGTGATAACAACAGTTTTAATATAACTGTCAGATAATTCTGACATATATTTCAGTTCTGTGTTTGTTTTGCCTGATTGACTCTTCTCATCATTTTGGGTGATATTTATTGTGTTTGTGCATGCCTGGTAAACGTTGACTTTATGCCGCATATCATGTACTTACCTTGTTGAAGTACTAAATATTTTTATTCTCCTGTAAAACTGCTGCTATGTTTTGGGACCCAGTTTAGTTACTTGAGAATAGTTTGATCCTTTTGTGTCATTTTAAAGACATGTTAGACAAAACCAAAACTAAAAACTGTCCATTTTTAATAGCTAAAATAGAACACGACACCAAGTTGATATTAGAAACTTCTGAAAATTTTTCTTCATCAAGTTATACTTTAAACCAGAAAATATTTGGTTAATCTAACTCCTACATGGAAAAAGAGACACTAAGGAGTAATAATTACAAATTAATTAATAAATATAATTGCATTTAATAGATTTGTATTATATTATTAATTCTACAAAAGGAATAATTAGTTGGATTTTAATACAAAATCTGTGTGAGAAAATAAAATGCTAAGCTGATATTTACTGCTAAGAAAATAAATGTATGTGTTGCGTATATTAGGCTTTGTCCCATCAAGAGAAAAATCCTACTATACCTGAAAATTGTAGATAAGACCTTTCTTATACCTTTTCACCCGAGTTCCGCACTATTCTCCTTCTTGGAGTCAAAAAAGAGATGCAGATTCCTTCATTGCCATCTCTACACAAGCTTTCATCTCTCTAGTCATCTACGTTTTCCCTTGATGTTACAATATTTTGTATCTCAATGTAAGAGTAAAAATAATTTTATATATTTATTTCCTGATTGTTGTGACTTCCAAGGCATACATTATATCTTTCAAGGGATAATATATACAACAGAACAAAATGAAAAATAGACTTGAGATTAAAAATAAGGCAACAGAAGCCTCGTAAATGATAAAGAACAACTACATATTTAAAGATTTCAGGCACATTGAGATTTTGATTTTGTTTACAAATTTGGGGATATAGTTCTATAAACCTGGGAAATCTACCTAGTGAAGAATCTTGCTTTTAAGCACATGGTCAGCATGGCATCTGGAGACTCCTAACTCACTCCCAGCCAGGTTGGTACTGAACTACTCAGACAAAAGCAAGAGTTTTATTTATCCCTCAGTGGCCATGCTTATGTTTCTATTTCCAAACCCAAAGAGCAAAGTAAGATATTACAAAGCACAGGAATTCCCAAGTCCCTAGCACCTCTGCTGAATGCAACAGGAAACCAAGTTTCTCACTAGTTCTTAGTTTTCTACTAGATCCTAGCTGACATTTCTTGTGATTTGTGGGGTTCCGAATCTACTGAGATAATCTATGACACCCACTTATCTTAGTGAAGCTAAATCTGTGTACTGCCATAGATAAATCCTGATATTTCACTGCTGTAATACAGTGGTTCGTCTCTTACTTCCATAGAGTATAATGTGTAATATCCCCTTCATCCACATTCCACTAACCAGAACTCAATCAGAGGACCACACCTGATGTAGACTAGCCTGTGCTCAGGAGATGCAAGCAGCTTGCTGAACAGCTAGCAGTACCGGCTGCTACATTTAAGTGAGATGAGGTGTCACGGTACCCGAGGCCCAGGACTTAAATATCCCCACAGGATGAAGCACCAGCTAGATGCTTTGGCGTAGAGATGGTAAGAAAGCACTTAAGCTTCGAAAACAGAGGCACCAGATTTGAATGCCGTTTCTTCAGTTAGCTTGCCAAGTGATTATGAGAAATGATACCGTCTCTATGAGTCAATGTTCTCATTCATAAAATGGAAATTACAGCACCTATTAGAGGCTAAGCCGTGTCCTCCCCAAATCCATACGTTGAAGTCCCACCTCCGAATAGCACTGTATTTGCAGGGAAGGCCTTTAAAGAGGTGATTAAAGTAAAATGTGGTCATGTGGGTGGGCCTTAATCCAAGCAACTAGTGTTCTTATGAGAAGAGATTAGGACACAGAGGAAAACCATGTAAAGACACAGGGAGAAGACGGTCCTCTAAAGCCAGGGAGAGAGTCTACAGAAGAAACCAAACCTGCCAACACCTTGAACTTTGGACTTCCAGCCTCCAGACCCCTGAGAAAATAAATTTCTGTTGTTTAAGCCACCAGTCTGTGGTGCTCTGTTATGGCAGCCCCAGCGAACTCACACAGTACCCAACTCCAAATACAGTTTTGATGACAAAGTTGAATATTTAGGCTGCCAACTAAGCTGCTTCCCATATAGAAATCCCTCAATAAGTGACAAGTGTTTCTACTTCGATTGAGACGTGAATGTTTAATTGAAGTTTAGTAATTTGCTTTAAAAATCTCTGACTGTGGAAACCATTTTAAAAACGGATTAGAATCTCGGAACAAAAGACCAAAATCTCTGATGGCGTTTGATTTGAAAAGAAAGATAATAATAATCATTGTTTTAATTATAGTACCAACAGCTAAAACTCACTGACCGTCTATAAATGCCAGGGCCTCATTCATGTTGACTCTATAAGTGCCTGCTTACTAGGCAGAGCTCAGACCAAGTCCAACCACGGCCCAGAATCCCAGAATCAAGGAGTTTTGTTACATTCAGGCTCTAAAAATACAAAGGATCCTAAGAGACTACTACAAGCAACTCTATGCCAATAAAATGGACAACCTGGAAGAAATGGACAAATTCTTAGAAAAGTACAACCTTCCAAGACTAAACCAGAAGAAATAGAAAATAGGAACAGACCAATCTCTAGTACTGAAACTGAAACCATGATTTAAACACTCCTAACAAACAAAAGTCCAGGACCAGATGGCTTCACAGGCGAATTCTATTAAATATTTAGAGGGGATTTAACACCTTCCTTCTGAAACTGTTCCAAAAAATTGCAGAGGGAGGAACACTTCCAAACTCGTGCCATGAGGCCACCATCATCCTGATACCAAAACCAGACAAAGATACCACAATAAAAGAAAATAACAGGCCAAGATCACTGATGAACATAGACGCAAAAATCCTCAACAAAATACTAGCAATCTGAATCCAACAATACATTAAAAGGATCACACCATGATCAAGTGGAATTTATCCCAGTGATGCAAGGATTTTTCAGTATCCACAAGTCAATCAGTGTGATACACCACATCAACAGACTGAAGAATAAAAACATATGATCATCACAATAGATGCAGAAAAAGCTTCTGACAAAATTCAACACCCATTTATGATAAAAACAAACAACAAAAAAAAAACCTCTCCAGAGTAGGCATAGAGGGAACATACCTCAACATAATAAAGGCCATATACAATAAACCTACAGCCAACATCATTCTCAATGTAGAAAAGGTGAAAGCATTTCCTCTAAGATCAGGAACAAGACAAGGATGTCCACTCTTGCCAATTTTATTCAACGCAGCTTTGGAAGTTCTAGCCATGGAAATCAGAGAAGAAAAAGAAATAAAAGGAATTGGAAAAGAAGAAGTACAACTGTCACTGTTTTCAGGTGACATGATACTATTTATAGAAAATCCTAAAGACGCTACCAGAAAACTACTAGAGCTCATCAATGAATTTGGTAAAGTTGCAGGATACGAAATTAATACACAGAAATCTGTTGCACTTCTATACACTAACAATGAAAGAGCAGAAAGAGAAATTAAAGAAACAATGCCATTTACCATCGCATCAAAAAGAATAAAATACCTAGGAATAAACCCACCTAAGGAGAAAAAGACCTGTACTCTGAAAACTATAAGACCCCGATGAAAGAAATCAAAGATGACACAAACAGATGGAAAGATATGCCATGTTCTTGGATTGGAAGAAGCAATACCATCAAAATGACTATACTAATCAAGGCAATCTACAGATTCAATGCAGTCCCTACGAAATTAACCAATGGCATTTTTCACAGAACTGGAACAAAGAATTTTCAGAATTTAGTGGGTCACAAAAGATCCCAAATAGACAAAGCAATACTGAGAAGGAAAAACAGAGCTGGATTAATCAGGCTCCCTGACTTCAGACTGTACTACAGTCATCAAAACAGTATGGTGCTGACACAAAAACAGAAATATAGATCAACAGAACAGGATAGAAAGCCCAGAAATAAACCCTAGGACCCATGGTCAATTAATCTATGACAAAGGTGGCAAGACTATACACTAGAGGAAACACAGTGTCTTCAATAAGTGGTGCTCAAAAAGCTGGACAGCTACATGGAAAAGAATGAAATTGGAACATTCTTTAACACCATACACAAAAATAAACTCAAAATGGATTAAAGAGCTAAGCGTTAAGACCAGATACTATAAAACTCTTAGAGGAAAACATAGACAGAACACTCTTTGACATAAATCACAGCAAGATCTCTTTCAAACTGTCTTCTAGAGAAATGGAAATAAAAACAAAAATAAACAAATGGGACCTAATTAAACTCAAACGCTTTTACACAGCACAGGAAACCATAGACAAAAAGACAACCCACAGAATAGGAGAAAATACTTGCAAACAATGTGACCGACAAGAGATTACTCTCCAAAATTTACAAACAGCTCATGTGGCTCAATAGCAAAAAAACAAACAACCCAATCCAAAAATGGCAGAAGACCTGAACAGACATTCCTCCCAAGAAAACATGCAGATGGCCAACAGGCACATGGAAGATGCTCGATATCGCTAATTATTAGAGAAATGCAAATGAAAACTGCAATGATGTACCACCTCACACTGGTCAGAATGGCCATCAGTAAAAAGTGTACAAATAACAAATGCAGGAGAGGGTGTGGAGAAAAGGGAACCCTCCTACACTGTTGGTGGGAATGTAAATTGGTGAAGCCACTATGGAGAACAGTATGGAGGTTCCTTAAAAAACTAAAAATAGAGTTACCATATGATCCAGCAATCCCACTGCTGGGCATGTATCTGGAGAAAACAATAATCTGAAAAGATACATGCACCCTAATGTTCACTGCAGCACTATTTACAATGGAAGCAATCTAAATGTCCATCAACAGATGAATGGATAAAGAAGATGTGGTACGTATATACAATGGAATGTTACTCAACCATAAAAAAGAATGAAATAATGCCATTTGCACCAACATGGATGGACCTGGAGAGTATCACAGTAAGTGAAGTAAGCCAGACAAAAACATATGTTATCACTTACACATGAAATCTAAAAAAAAGAGATACAAATAAACTTATTTACAAAACAGAAACAGACTCACAGGGTTACCAGGGGACAAGGGTGTGGAGGGAGAGATAGATTGGGAGTTTGGGACTGACATACACACACTGCTATATATAAAACAGATAACCAACAAGGACCTACTGTACAGCACAGGGAACTGTACTCAATATTCTGTAGTAAGCTAAATGGGAAAAAGATTTGAATTCTTTTCAAAAGAACAGACACATGTATCACTGAATCACTTTGCTGTACACCTGAAACTAACACAACATTGTTAATCAACTATATTCCAATATAAAATAAAAATTTTTTAAAAGTATAAGGACAGCACTGATGTTTTATACCAGTTACGTGCCAATGGTGAGAAGACACGCACAAGTCCAGTAAATAAAGCAATTAAGAGTGGCCAGGACTATGTAAATCTTCCTGGAGAACAAGAGTGAGATGGCTGAAACATCTAACACGATCCAGACCACGTCGGGCTTTATCACAGAAGCCGCTACTGCCTTTGTGCCGTGAGAGCCAGGGAACCTGGTCCTCTCAATGGGACATGCTCTTTGATGTCCTCTGCTTTATTCAGCTGTCTGTGAACAGGCAATTTCTTGACTTATTTAATTACCATAAAAGAAAATGTATCATCTGCCAGTAACTCTTTTTTTTTTTTTTTTTTGGGGGGGGTACGCGGGCCTCTCACTGCTGTGGCCTCTCCCGTTGCGGAGCACAGGCTCCGGACGCGCAAGCTCAGCAGCCATGGCTCACGGGCCCAGCCGCTCCGCGGCATGTGGGATCTTCCCAGACCGGGGCATGAACCCGTGTCCCCTGCATTGGCAGGCGGACTCTCAACCACTGCGCCACCAGGGAAGCCCTGCTCATACCTCTTTTGTGAGTCTATATGCAGTACCCGGTTCCTTATATTTAGAATATCTTTTATTTGTTCATTTCTTTTCATTTATCAGCTGCTGGGGATCTGAAAACATGACAAAGGTGATGTTTATAGGACGCACTGAATGTCATTAGATATAAGTATTTCTATTTAGAGAATATGAGAGTTATAGAGAAAAATATATTTGCTGCGACCACTGAGATCCTAGTCCCTATGTTTCCTATACTTTCAAGAGTATTTGAGAGTCATAGATTTAAGTACTTTAGAAAGTCTCTTTTATGTGTTCATCAATAGTTCAGCCCATTTTTCCTGAGGCTTTAGGCTAGTCAACAAAAATATTAGTAACCACTTTCTTAGCCAGATCATGCTATAATACTTTAGCCAGATAGTTTTCATTCTTATAAGTAAAAATCCCATTACGAAAGTGGGCTGGAAAAAGATTTAAAAAAGGAAAACATTTGAGAGAAAATTTGCTGCACAGATATAACAAACGCAGCGTGTTTTAAATACCTTTATTTTCTGTTCTGCGTATAAAAATGTTTTCCTCTAACATAAATGCAGAACTGGCTCATGTCCTTTGTAAACTGGGTGTGTATATGTGCACATTTGTATGCCTGTATGCATGAGTGCGGTGTGTTTGTGGGTTTTCTGATGCTATCTCATAAGTTGGAGTCGCTGTGGTTCTCCCCACGCTCAGGATAATGTGTTTAAGCAGCCGCTGCCCCTTTAACATCTTTACATACAGGCTGTGTGATTTCCTTCCCCTGACGCACTGACAAAACAGGAAGAGTTGGAGAGCAGCAGCATATTTCTCAATCTTTCAAATAAGATTAAGTAAAAAGAAAGCATCTAAAGCTACTGAAAGCCATCGGCCTAAACAGGGACTTACCAGATGTGCGCTTGAACACCTTTCATCCTTTTTAAAAAATTATCAGCTTAAACGTTTTTTTCTTACAATTTAAAGTCTCAATCAAGTCGATCCCCACTTAATACAAATCATCTTTTGGCGTTTTAGTATAACACTGCCCCTACTGTTGAGTCATCAAAAAATCCTACTGAATAGTTTTTATATTTATTTTTTTATTTTATATTGAAGCATAGTTGATTTACAATGTTGTGTAAGTTTCCGGTGTACAGCAGAATGACTCAGTTATACTGAGTATCTTCAGTAGTAATATTAATTGTCCCTTTGACTCATCAAGACTCTACCTTTCACCTTCCATTGGTTTTCTCCATCTGGTTCTCATACTATTACGACCAGATTTTTATTAGTGACTTTTTATTTTCACTGGTGCTGGGGAATTGAAATTCAGCTGCAGCCTATCCTAGCAAACTTTTAAAAAATATTAACTAAAGTTAATCTTTTGTTCAGGTTTCATGAGCTTTGCCTACTGCCCTTTTTCTGTCCCAGGATCCAATCCAGGGCATCACATTATATTCAGTTGTCATGTCTCTGTTGGCTCCTCTTGGTTGTAACAGTTTCTCAGACATTCCTAGCTTCTGATGAGCTCAAAATATTTAAGTACCAACTGAGTATTTTTAGCATGCCTTTCAATTAAGATTTTTCTGATTTTTTTTTTTTTTTTTTTTTTTTTTTTTTTTTTTGCGGTACGCAGGCCTCTCACTGTTGTGGCCTCTCCCTTTGCAGAGCACAGGCTCCGGACGCGCAGGCTCAGCGGCCACTGGCTCACGGGCCCAGCCGCTCCGCGGCATGTGGGATCTTCCCGGACCGGGGCACGAACCCGTATCCCCTGCATCGGCAGGCGGACTCTCAACCACTGCACCACCAGGGAAGCCCTTTTCTGATTTTTTTTCATGATTATACTGGGATTATCGAGTTGGGGGAAAGACCACAGAGGTGAAGTGTCATTCTCACTACATTATACTTATATCAAGGCTACATAATCCCAACATCACGTCACTGTTGGTTTCACTGATCCTCTCACTGAAGTTCAGTTTATCAGATTTCTCCACGGTAAATTTACTCTTTCCCCTCCTTTCCACATTATACTCTGTGGAGAGAAGTTGCTGTGTGCAGCCAGAGAGGAGTCTTTCTTCTTCCTGTTGGGCTGGGCTATGTCACAGGGCGTGAGGGCTCCCCCTGCTGGTTTCCTGACCCTATTTACTGGTTTCTGCTTATTATTATTATTTTTTACAATATATTTATATCAGTGTAGATTCATGGATATTTATTTTACACTTTAGCTATAATCCAATACTCATTTTTTAAAATTTTTGTTACTCAAATCACTGTTCCAACTTTGTCCATTGGGAGCTCTTTCTATTGGCTTCTGTGTCCCTTTAACTCAGCCACTTAAATGTGGTGTTTTTTTTTTATTGCTTTGCTTCTTTGATGTTTGGAGTACTTTCTCTTTGGCACTACAGATGCTCCGAGGAAGGTTGTATATTCTCTGCCCAATCCCAGAATCAGCTCGTGCTCCAAGCAGCCTGGTCTCTTGCTAATGAAGAACAGTTTGAGAAGCCAAGATGCAGCTGCTAGATTTGCTTGTTGCTACTGGATGTCATTGCTTCTAGACGCTCTTAGAATCAGCATGGTTTTAAAATAGTGAATCCCTGGAGTCACCAAAAGACACTCCCAACCCGAAGAAATCTTGCCGATGAGGTGTACTTGTTGTGGTATTTTTTCTCCAGGCAGAAGTTCACTTGGTCAAACGGCACCAACTATAAGTGGCATTCCCCCGTTTGCAAATAATTACTGGTGAAAATTTGTTTAGCCCTGATGATGAAGGCTTACCATGTCCTTAATGAAAAAATGCTACGTTCGGCCGTTTTCCCTTAACAATTTAAAACTTGGAAAGTATAAGGTGACCTATAAACACAATGTGTTTTATCCTGAGAATCAAAAAGAGAGAGTACTATTATGTCATTTCTATAATTGAATTCAGCAAGACTCAGGAAGATGAATGGATTTCTCCAAGTTCTGACACGTAGGCAGAATCTAGTATTTTAACGTATTTTTCATTACAGCACGCTGCTTTATAAAAAGTAGATTTTATTCATGACTACATTATTTTCAATAAAACAAGATAAAATTTTGCACCTCTGATTTATTATAAAAATGTAAAAAAACAATGTGAACTATATACTCCTCCTTTATACATCCCAGATAAAATATGGTTTAAAAACAATGTGTCTAAACTTTAGTCTTAGATAAAGCGTTAAAATCAGGTGTTCTGCCGAATTCGACAAACTGTAATGTAAATCACTCAGAAGAAAAGAAGCACCTGCTCTCACGCTTCTACACCTCCCCCCCTCCCCGCCTTAACTAGCTTCCTTGCAAGAGATATTTAATGGCTATTTTTGCCAGTGCCTTCAAGCTAGAAAACATTGCCCACTGGAATCATGGAGTTTTGTGAAATTCAGCTGCAGCTTATTAAGGCACTTTTTTTTTTTTTTTAACATTCTTATTAACCATCCCCGTGACTAACTGCCATTACTCGGCAAATATTCTTTGTACTATTTAAATACGCATGCTGGTGAGGCATCTTTTATCTGTTAACCTAATGAGTTTGCTGGCATGCTATGTTCCACACTTGTCATTTTTCCTGTAGACCATTTGTTTTCTTTCTAGCTGCTTTCCAAAACAAAAATGTTCACATTTCTTCTACATGCACAAAATTTTCCCTTTGCATCCCTAAATTTTGTAACAAGATAATAAGGAATAATTTTTTTTTTTTTTCCTGCGGTACACGGGCCTCTCACTGTTGTGGCCTCTCCCGTTGCGGAGCACAGGCTCCGGACGCGCAGGCTCAGCGGCCATGGCTCACGGGCCCAGCCGCTCCGCGGCATGTGGGATCTTCGCGGACCGGGGCATGAACCTGTGTCCCCCGCATCGGCAGGCGGACTCTCAACCACTGCGCCACCAGGGAAGCCCCAATAAGGAATAATTTTAAATTATTACTGATAAATATCCCCACCTCCTTCCTAAAGTGTCTTCATCTTTGTTTTGCAATCTCAAATTTTCTATTACTTTTACTTGACTCTCCCCTCCATGAAGGCATGAGGGTTATTAAGGCATAAAGGTCACCTTTCCTGTCATATGTGTTCTCCATAGTAATGCAGGATGTAGAGACATCTGATTAAAACTGTATTATCTGCTAATACAATTTAGTGAAAAATTGACACAGGGACATCACCCACCATTTTGCACACTTAAAAACAACCTGTGAGCATTTTAATGCATGTTTTTTCATCCAGGTAACACATGAATTTTGGAAACCTGGCTTGCCATGTACCTGTGTTACCACGTGCAAGCTTCCTCATGAAAATCCATTATTTCATCCTTTGCTTATCATGTTCTCTGCCTGATGGGTGTTTTTCTGACCTCTAACTTTCTAGTCAACAAGAACTTCTTCCAGTAATGTCTCAGAATGTTTGGCTTCTCTAGTATGTTGGCATTTATTTTAGGTTAGTTTGTATTTTTACTAATGTAGTTCACGTAAGTCTAAACTTTTTTGCTATCTTAGTCAGCACCAAAACTTACACACAGAAGGTGTCCAGACAAAGTTAACACATGATGTTCACACATTTCATTAGCAAACCCACTATAATCCCACTTTTTAAAAATATAATGTAAAATGTTCATTCACAATGGAAGTTGTCTTGATTTCGGCAAAAGCAGTTAGGATTTTTTTAAGTTGTTTTTCCTCCCTAAATTATAGATTTCTCAAGAAATCAGCTTGGATATTGCATGCCCACCTTAAAAACAGTTTCAACCTATTTTTAAAATAAAAATGTATCTTCTTTGTTTATTCTTTCGCTCATATATTTATTCAAGGAAATTTACCATAAACTAGCTGATGCCTTCTCTGCTGGATGTAATTCACTCTTTTATAAAATGTATATTTCAATAGTGCGATGCAGCTTAGACTGACATTTTAATGGCACATTCTTAGTTGCTGGATTCATTGGCATTTACATCCAATGTAATATCTACAGTCATCATCTGTTTAGGCTTTATTATGCTTGCCTCTTGCATCTTCGCCTCTGAACTACGCTTTTTCTGTCGTTAGCAGTAGCCACCATGGAGTGGTTCCAATTGCAGAGTAACCCTAGGTTACTTAGAGTGATGGAGTGGTCTCCTGATGAGGGTCCCAAGTCCAAGAAGTAAGAAGATAGAAAGTTGAGAAGTTTAAGTGTCAGGCAAAATGCAGGGAGCCTATCGGTGAAAGCCATTGGTAAAGAGTGAATCTCAGTTTCATACCAAACTACTATATTCTCTCTTCTCTAGAGCTAAGAGCGTAAATCAGAAATATTTATTATTCATATAATATTTTGGAAATATTGCTTGGTCTGTATGTATGACTCCCAAAGCTATAAGGACATATTTCTTACTGTTGCAAAGTGGTAGCTTTAGATTAAAAAAGCGTATTTTTAGTTCACAAAATTGATAAGCAACTCATACCATATATGAAATAGATAAATGACGTCACAAACATGAGAAAATAAATGCAAAATTAACAATACCAGAAAGTGTGGGTTTCTATTAATATATATGCTCATTTAATGAGATAATCAATATTTAAAGTGTCACATTCATGACAGTAGAAGAGTACTTAGAAGTATAAATAAATATTGCTTCTTTAATAGACACCTCTTTAATAAATCACTGTTATAGAGCAAGATAAACTATTAACTAATGATAAATATGTTGACGAAGAACTGGATGGTCCTGATGGTAAAATAATCAGACAGTCTCAACTCTAAGGTCCCACAGAGATTCTTCCTATAATTACTAAAGGTCGCAATACATTATTTCTATTCTACGTTAATCAAGGAGCAAAGCCTCATAAATAGCAACTGAAGTATAAGGAAGACACCAAATATTAATACATTAAATGGTGAACTAAAATAAACCACTTATATTCAGATTCTCTAAGACCTGCATACTTTAATGTAAGGGTGAAGCAGGATTGATTATGGAGCTTCATTTATTTTGTGGACCTTATGGCAGACAATTCTGTTTCAGAGAGGGAAGACATCATCTACTAAGGATATGATAACTGTGCATTAGCTTTGTGATTCTAACCTATGGAATTCTTTATTTGCAATAAACCACTTAATGAAGGCAATAAACCACTGTTGTCCAAAGGCAGAGCGGCCAGTATACATCCTTTGAGATTCATTTATCTCCTACTATGAACGTCATCCAAACCATCTAAAAATGGTACTTTGTGAAACGTTTTTTAAAAATTGAGTAGAAAGGAGCAAACAATCAAAGGTTTCAACAAGCTTTTGTCAATATGCTGATTGGACAGGTACTCAGCTATGAGCACGGTTACCTAACTCAGCAGTCTGGTTTTATGGTACTTTTTTATGATTCACATATCTCCAAATTACGCCCACATTAAAAGCAAACCTCTGGTATACATCATTTTATGAAATATGCAAATAAACCTACTTACTGCAATATGGTAAAATATATTGATCTATAAACTACAACACTGAACAACAAGTCAACCATAAACTAAACCCCAAGCATCCCTTCAACACTAAAACTCTGTTCCAGGCTTCCTCCCGGGAAGTGTGAGCTGTCACTGGGTCCCAGCCCCGAGGTGTGACAATGACCACAAGTGAGTCCTCCCTGACAGGACAGCCAACTTCACAGCTTAGACAGCCTTTTGGGAGGACACATACAGGATATATACACATACTGAGCTCATACAGGCTATGTGTCCCTATGTGCTGAATATTCTATTTCCTAGAGTTACAGCTGAATGTTTTCCAAAATTTGCTTTGAGGAAAAAATTACGGTTTGGGGAAATCACTGTTAGCTGAGTAATTAGATTTCTTTGTGTCATGTAGCCCCTTCCAGATTTTATGTAAAAAAGTCACTTAGCTTAGCAGATGGATAATTCAAAGACATGCGATATTAATTCTACCTCTAGTTTCAATACATTTTGAGAATTTATACAATTATAATGAATTTTTTAAATATAGGTAAGTAAAAAGAAGCAGATTAAAATCTCCCATAAAACTGTCAGCAATTTAAAAATTCTTGTATATGTTGGTACATGGTCAGATAGATAACTAAATGCATATTACATGAAGGCATTATAAACTATGATCTCATCTAGAGCATCTTCCCTTTCACCTCCCTTTATTCCATGGCTCTCTATGTTTGGGGTAATATAAGGTTGTGTTTTTACATATATGAAATTGACCTGTACACATTTTCATGACTACAGACACGTTTGGACTTATGTTACATATTATTACATATTACTGAACGTATTATATGTTCAAGTTACAGTGACTTCTAGATATATTTTTATTAGCTCTAATTGTCTATTAGTCAGGGTTCTTAGTGTCAATATGATTGATCCATCCATCCACCCTCTTTAAGGAACTGGCTCACAAAATTATGGTGACTGACAGTCCCCAAGATCTGCAGTGTGTAAGCTGGAGACCAGGGAGAGCCAATAATATAGACCTAGTCCCAAAGCTGGCAGGCTCAAGAAGCAAATACCGTACGACATTCCTTATATATGGAATCTAAGAACTACAAGGAGGCACCAGCTCACACCTCTTGAGTCTGAAGGCAGGAAAAAGCCCATGTCCAGCTCAAAGGCAGCCAGGAAGGAGCAATACCCTCTTACAAGGGGAGGTCCAGTCATCTTTCTCTATGCAGAACCTCAGCTGATTGGATGAGGCCCACCCATAAGAGAGTGCGATCTGCTTTACTTAGGCTATCAGTTTAAATGTTATACACGCATCCAAAAATGCCCTGACACAGACAGCCGGGATAATATCTGACCAAATATCTGGGGACAGCATGTCCTAGTCAAGTTGACAAAATCATAACCATCATAACTTGGATTGGTTGAGATTTCTGTTAAAGTTTTGTTTTCCAGTTCATACGACTCAACAACAAAAAACCAAACAACCCAAAAGAAAAATGTGCAGAAGACCTAAACAGCCATTTTTTTCAAAGAAGACATACAGGTGGCCAAGAGGCACATGAAAAGATGCTCAACATTGCTATTAGAGAAATGCAAATCAAAATTACAATGAGGTACCAACTCACACCAGTCAGAATGGCCATCATCAAAAACTCCACAAACAATAAATGCTGGAGAGGGTGTAGAGAAAAGGGAACCCTCCTATACTGTTTGTGAGAATGTAAACTGGTGCAGCCACTACGGAGAACAGTATGGTGGTTCCTCAGAAAACTAAAAATAGAAATACCATATGATCCAACAATCCCACTCCTGGGCATATATCCAGACAAGACTATAATTCAAAAGATACATGCATCCCTATGTTTACAGCAGCACTACTCACAATAGACAAGAATGGAAGCAACCTAAATGTCCACTGACAGACGAATGGATGAAGAAGATGCAGTACATATATATAATGGAATATTACTTGGCCATAGAAAAGAATGAAATAATGCCATTTGCAGCACCATGGATGGTTCTAGAGATTATCATACTAAGTGAAGTTAGTCAGAAAGAGAAAGACAAATACCATATGATATCGCTTATAAGTGGAATCGAAAATATGACACAAATGAACTTATCTGTGAAACAGAAACAGACTCACAGACATAGAGAACAGACTTGTGGTTGCTAAGGGGGAAGGAGAGTGGGGGAGGGATGGACTGGGAGAGTGACATTAGCAGATGCAAACTATTATATACAGGATGGATAAACAACAAGTTCCTATTGTATAGCACAGGAAACTGTATTCAAAATCCTGTGACAAACCATAATTGAAAATATAAAAAAGAATATGTAAAAGTGAATCACTTTGCTATACACAGAAATTAACATTTTAAATCAATAATACTTCAACTAAAAAATAAAATTTTGGGGCTTCCCTGGGGGCACAGGGGTTGAGAATCTGCCTGCCAATGCAGGGGACATGGGTTCAAGCCCTGGTCTGGGAAGATCCCACATGCCGCGGAGCAACTAGGCCCGTGAGCCACAACTACTGAGCCTGCAGCATCTGGAGCTTGTGCTCTGCAACAAGAGAGGCCATGACAGTGAGAGGCCCACACACCACAATGAAGAGTGGCCCCAGCTCGCCGCAACTAGAGAAAGCCCACGCACAGAAACGAAGACCCAACACAGCCAAAAATAAATAATAAATAAAAATTTAAAAATAATAAAAATAAAATAAAATTTTGTTTTCCCCCGAAATAGATTGGAAATTATTAATATTACTTTCTTTTCTTCTATTTCTGGGACTTTATTCATTTTATTCATCTTGATTTTTTGCTTGTTTGTTCTTACCTACCATACCTTGAATTTTGTGTTCCTCCAAATAATCATTTTAGTAATATTATAGAAGTCTCTTATTCTAAGAAGCCTTATTTTATTATTCTCCCCTCCACTGAAGGCCAAGTTAAGTGTTTCTCCTGTGCTTCCATCACCATCTTTAAAAAAGATGCATTTACTATTTATCACAAAATAATACAATTGCTGGAAGACATATCTGCACATGACTACAAATGCTTCAGAGGCAGGCAGGATGTCTCTTACAGCATTTTATGTCCAGTATAACACAGTGTCTGGCAAATAGTAGTCTTCATTACATGAAGGAAGGCATGAATGATGCTAGCCATGTCTGTCTTCTGGAAATCAAGAATAACTCTGTAGAAAATAGATACTGAGCCCAACAAATTATGCTGTGTTCCTTCAGTTCTCTGCATTTGCAGTTGTTTTCAGATAATTTCAGCCTCATTTTTCTTAGTGTTATTGATAGTGGTAACTTCTGAATATGACACTTTCACACAGCTTTTTAAAAATTTCCCCACGTCTTATTTTGCTTCTTTGTGGTGAATAGAAGCAAGACCTGAAATAAAGTGCATCAGCAGATAATAATTTCTTAGAAATTTCAGCTTAGCTTTATAAGCTCTAAATTACATGCTTTCTTTTTATTATAATAAAATACTTGTAGTTTCTTCTGCCTACTCAAAAACATGACTTTAAAATTTGACTCTCTACTACAGAATTCCCCAAGTCACTGAAAATATAAAGTAGTGAGACAATTTATTCCACTTTCCAGGATACGATTTCCACGAGTGGCATCTCTTATGACCTCAACACGTGAGCATGAAAACTGCCACATTCTCAACTCCCTCAGGCTTCACACAGCTGTTTATGTTTTTGGTTTTTTTTAGAGGTTCCTTTTCATTATTGGGGTGTAGTTGATTTACAATGTTGTGTTAGTTTCAGGTGTACAGCAAAGTGAATCAGTTATACATATACACGTATCCACTCTTTTTTAGATTCTTTTCCCATATAGGCCATTACAGAGTATTGAGTAGAGTTCCCTGTGCTAGACAGTAGGTCCTTATTAGTCATCTATTTTATATATAGTAGCGTGTATCACATGGCTGTTTAAAGTGAACATATCCCCTGGAAAACCCTGTGGTGTCTGTTGTTCCTGTACTTCAAGGGAAGTCTGCAGTTGAAATTTCATTATAACTATTTCTTTGCATTTTCAAGACGCTTTTCTAAAAAGTGAAGCCCCCTCCCCCCTTTATTTAACCACTAAGCACAGGCCACAGTGTTTCTCTGGGAATTCATCCACAAAGCCATCCAGCATATGTGTTGCAGAGCAACATGAATCGTTCCTAAATGGGCTATAACCACCATCCCCACATAGAGTAGAAGGTGACGCTTCCTAATATCCAAACAGACACACGGTCCAGACTCCCTGATGGGCTAAGATTCACCATAGCAAGAGAGATGTGCACTGTCACTAGACTTAGCCTGACCTGGCCTGAAGCCACATATGCCCGTGATTAGGGGCTGAAGCAGAGAAACCTGGTTAAGATTGAAACCAGAGAATTGTCCTGGAAGGAAAAAAGCCATAATTGAAAAAAAAAAAAAAAAAAAAAAGAGTTACTTGGAAGTAGGAAAGGAAACAGAGGTGCAGGTTCCCAGGAATCATGCACATTCATACTCCGGTTTAGGGCACCTAGGTTCACGCTTCAACAACACAGAAATGTATGTGTCACAGCCTATTGAGCCGAACTAATTTCAGGCAAAGTTGTGCAAAGATAATTTTATCTTTTTGCTTCTAATCTTTCAGGATCTGCCCTCCTCAGACAGGATTTTGCTCTCCTCGCGTCTCTTTCTGACTCCATGTGTTCCTATGGTGCCACTTCGTCTCTTGACAGGGACCCTGTTTCAACATCTGTCTGATTATTACCATTTATACTTCGAAAGGCTTAGACTGCAGGAAGCTCTGTCAGCGTGCTCTCACACAGGTGGTCAGAAACTACTACGAAATAAGATGTTGCATATTTGCACAAGGTCATTTCTAAGTAGCACTGGAGAGATAACTGCCTATTTAACGTTTCTGACATTTTAAACAATTATCATCTACTGTAACAGTCTAATCACTGAACTGCACTGAAATACAACTTCACCTATAATACAGTAGCTTTTACAGAATGTATAGATATTACCGACGTTTAGAACTGCAGCAGTGTTTTTGAGGTCACTAGGTAAGGAACAGGGTTTATAGAGGTGGAAAGGCTGGAGAGAACTGCTCAGTAAAACAAAGTCATCAGGTAACAACATTTTAACTTGAACCAAGAAAAAAACCTAGAGAATAAAGCAGGTCACAAAGCCAGAAGCAGCTAGGAATTAGATCAGCTCAGCTGTTTAACCTTGTCATTAAAAAGTGGGCTGCGGCTAATATAAAATCATGGTCAGAATGGCTACAAATTATCTTCAGCTGGCATGACTGCCCCCCTAGAAAAGGTGGAGTTGGGAAGCACTAAGGTTATGTGTCTTCAAGATGAAAGGGAAGAGAGGAAAAACCATGGAGAATGGAGAATCTGACGCTCCAATTAGAGTTAGGTTGTGAGAAAGGGGTTGCCAGTATTAGAGTCGAGATAGGAGGGTATGACACTGGTGAAGCTGACCCCTCACTGGGTCTTGTTCCCAGAAACAGGGTAGCATTTCACAGGGATGGCGTGTGCACAGAGAGAGTGTCCATTAATAAAGGGAGATTCATGGGGAGAGGGTGGGGGAGGGAAGAGAATCAGACGACTGTCTTGGATTCATTATGATATACAAGCAAATCTATTTTAGGTCCCACATCAAACCTTTGACTCCATTTATTATGGTTTATAGCACCACATCGTTGAATGTTATACACACAAATTTTCTCTTAAAACTGGTTTGCTCTGGACTATCAGTTTCTGCTTGAAGATACAGAGAACTAAAAGGAGAATCACTCCTACCCCTACGGTAAGAATAAATGCTCTCTTTAGCCCATCTGATAAATAAGTTCATTCACCAAGCAAGTAACGCAAAATTTGGAGACAGGCACGTGCAGAGAGAAAAGACCTAAGCCCTTGCTCACCTGGGGCAGGTGTCACCAAATGCCATGTCAGCTGGTAAGGAGAGTTCTACAATATTTATAACAAACTGTCCAAGCCAAGTGTAGGATAGCTTAAGAGTGTGAATCCTGGGTCCACAGAAAGAGGAGACTACTCCACAGTCTCGTAGGCCTTTCCCCCAGGAACCCACCAAGCAATCGCCTGACAAGCCCACAGGGAAGTCGGGTTGAAAAAGCTTCCCGAGTGGAGCCACCTGGGGAAGGAGAGAGCAGCCACTGTTTAGAAAAACAGCATTTTGGCTGAATACTGCAAGGCTAAAGACACACACACACACACAAAACTATGCACAGACTGCATGTTCCCATTAGGAAAAGTATTTTTCATAAAGGGGTGGGTCAGGAATTCTGAGACTAAGTTGTAAGACTGTATGTGTACTGTAGGATTGAGCAAATAAATACATTGGACACTAAGAGCAGGGTTTTCATGTTGGTAGAAAGATGCTACAAAAAAGGAAGGGGGAGGATAGAGCTAACCCATGGTGTTGGGACTTTAAGGTATGAGGACAATGCATGGCTTTCATTATGCAAATATTCAAGTAGATGGATACCGATGGATACAGACGCATGTACTCATACACCAAATTCTCCCACCTCTTCCACTGGAGGGTCTAGAAGCAATAATAACAAATTAGCAATTAACACACCTGGTACTGTATCTTGGCTCCTAAATACCATTCTCCAATAAAAGGTCCAAGACTTATAAAACTGGCAGTTCAGGACAGGAGAACAGAAAGACCAAGATGTTCTTGGCCCATCTCGTGGTACCAGAAAGTAAAGCGCTAAAAAGGTGGGGTGGAGGGTCTTCTCAAAGATACTGGAGCCAGCTTGAAGGAGCTCCATATTGGGACAGCTTGAACATCTATATAAATAATATTATTGAACTGTAACCCACAGAAAAAATATATACCAATGAGCAATAGCAGGAAAACATACAAACAAATAAATAGGGACAAAGGTATATCACTCTTCCCTACTGTAAGATTCTAAATAGTAAGTGTGGAATGCCTGAGGAGTGTAGAAAGTCACCATTTGCCAGATATCAGAGTCATCATTATCACACCCAAGAATCATCGGTACTAAAATTTGATGCTGAGTTAGATAAGAAACAGGATAATGTGCAGACTTGAAGTTTTATTTTAAAGGCAAAAATTAGTAACTTCGCGGATGAGATATCTGTCAAGCATCACCTTCACCAAGTGATCAAAGGTAACATCGCTCGTACTGAGACACAGCAACATCACGTACCTCCCGGTGTGATGCGCTGAGAAGGACGCACCACATTTGTGGAATTCTTGCTAAAAATTAATAACATGAATTTAATACAGAAGAAATATCAGATGAACCCCAAACAAGAAACATTCTATAAAGCAACTCTTTGAAAATATCAAGTCATGACACTTAAAAAGATTGAGGAACTGTCCTGGTTTGGAGGACACTGAGGAGATATGACAAATAAATGCAATGTGGGTTAGTGGACCAGTAAAAGGACACTGATGGGACAATTGGTAAAATTTGAATAAGATATGTGGATCAGTTAATGGTATTTTTCAAGTTATTTTCTTGTTTTTGATAATCGTGCTTTGGTTATTTAAAATATTAACATTCAGAGAAGCTGGGTGAAGGGTATGTAAGAACTAGTTGCAGCACTTTGGGAACTTTTTTCTATGTCAGGAAGTATTTCAAAAGAAAAATTTATAGGAGATTGAAACAAGATAGCCGAGTAGGAAGATCCTGAGCTCACCTCCTCCCATGGACACACTAGAACTACAACTACACATAGAGCAACTATCTCTGAAGACCAGCAGAACAGATTTTCTACAACTAAGAATATAAAGAAAAGGTCACATCATGAGGCGGAGGGTGGGCAGAGATGCGGTCTAGTCAGAACCCACACCCCAAGGTAGGCAACCCACAAGCAGGAGAGATAACACAACTCTGAGTGATATCACCCCAGACTCCCCAGCTCAGGGGACTTCACTGGGAAGGTGAGCCCCCATAATATGTGGCTTTGGAAATCGGAGGGGTTTACATCCGGGAGAGCTGGGGGGCTGTGGGAAACCAAGACTCTACTCTTAATGGGCATGTACACAAACTCACTCACCCCCAAGTCCCATCACAGAGGCAGCAGCTTGAAAGGCACCTGGGTCATATGGGAATGAGATTCACTGAAAATTTTAGGGTGTGTGTTGGAGGGTCAAATATCTAGTGGGACTTTCTCCAGGGATGGAAGTGATGGTGGGCACCACTTTTTGGTTAACTCTCCTTCCACCTACCTGACTCAGCGCTGGTGGATACCACTCCTTTCACTCTCCATCAACTTACCTAACACCATGTGCCTCACCCTGGCTTTCCCTGAGTACAAGCTCCACGCAACCCACCCACCCCTTGCTGGCCCCTCCAATGCAGTTCCCACTCCAGGAGTCCAGCCCTGCACACCAGCACACCTGCAGCACTCATGGCCCAACCACAACAGGAGGGCGCATGCAGCCCACACATGAGACACCCCTGGAGCACCTGGCTCTGGTGACCAGGGGGGATTACACCACTGGACCTCAAAGGACACCTTCTACCTAAGGGGGCCACTCTTTCGAGACTGGGAGATGGAGTTTATATACCTACTAGAGAATTAAACATGGTAAGTTAGGCAAAATGAGAAGACAAAAAAAAAAAAATACCTTCCAAATGAAAGAACAAGAAGAAACCTCAGGAAAAGAACTCAACAAAACAGAGATAAGCGTTTTCCAGATAAAAAGTTCAAGGTAATAGTCACAAAGTTGCTCACTGAACTCAGGAGAAGAATGAATGAACTCAGTGAGAACTTCAACAAAGACAGAAAATATAAAAAAGAACCAATCAGAACTGAAGAATACAATAACTTAAATGAAAAACTACATTAGTAGAAATCAATAGCAGAGTAGAGGAAGGAGAACAGTTCAGTGACTTGGAAGGCAGGGTAGTGGAAATCACCCAATCAGAAAAGCCAAAGGAAAAAATAATTTAAAAAATGAGAATAGCATGAAGGACCTCTGTGACAACGTCAAACATACTAACGTGCATTATAGGGGTCCCAGAACAACAGAGAAAGGGACAGAAAACCTACTGGAAGGAACAGTGACTGAAAACTTCCCTAACCTGGGGAAGGAAATGGACATCCAGACCCATGAGGCCCAAAGGACTTCCAATCAATTGAACCCAAATAGGGCTACACTGAGATCCGTTATAATTAAAATATCAAAAGTTAAGGATAAAGAGAGAATCTTAAAAGTAGCAAGAGAAGCACATCTAGTTATACAAGGGCCCTTCCCCATAAGACTACTAGCTGATTTTTTTTTAGCATAAAGTTTACAGGTCAGAAGGGACTGGCACAATATACTCAACATACTAAAATGAAATAAATAACTTACAACCAAGAATACTCTATCTAGCAAGGTCGTCATTCAGAATTATATGAGATAAAAAGAATTTCCCAGACAAGCAAAAGCTAAAGGACTTCATAACCACTATACAAACCTTACTAGACATGTTAATGGAACTTCTTAAATGGAAAAGAAAATAATGATAACTAGAAACAAGAAAATTATGAAAGACAAAATCTCACTGGTAAAGGCAAACATATGAAAGGTAGTTCAACCACCAATGATAAAGCCAGTAAGAAGGTTAAAAAGACCAAAGGTGTAAAATCGCCTATATATAAAATAATTCGTTAAGTGGCACACAAAACTAAAAACATAAAATATGACACCAAAAACGTAAAATGGCTGGGGAAACTGTAGTGCTTTCAGAATGCACAGAAACGTAAGTGACCACCAATGTAAAATAGACATCTGTATGGTACACACAGGTTGTTATATGTGAACTTCATAGTAACCACAAACCAAAAACCTAGAAAAGGCACACAACAAGTATATAAAGAATACAAACCTAACACTAAAGAAAATCAGCAAATCACAAGGAAAGAGACAGAACCGAAAACAGAAACAACCATAAAACAATTAACAAAATGGTAATATGTACATGCCTATAATAATTACTTCAAATGCTAATGGACTAAATCCTCCAATCAAAAGACCCAGGGTGGCTGAATAGATAAAAGAAACAAGACTCGGGCTTCCCTGGTGGCACAGTGGTTGGGAGTCCGCCTGCCGATGCAGGGGACACGGGTTCGTGCCCCGGTCCGGGAAGATCCCACATGCCGCGGAGTGGCTGGGCCCGTGAGCCATGGCTGCTGGGCCTGCGCATCTGGAGCCTGTGCTCTGCAACGGGAGAGGCCACAACAGTGAGAGGCACACGTACCACAAAAAAAAAAAAAAAGAAAAAAGAAACAAGACTCATTTAAATACTTCCTACAACCGGCTCACCTCAGAGCCAAAGACGCACAGACTGAAGCTGACGGGATTGAAAAAGATATTCTGTATAAATGGGAACATAAAGAAAGCTGGGGTAGTAATACTCATAGTAGACAAAATAGACTTTAAAACAAAGACTATAACAAGTGACAAAGGACACTACATAATGATAAAGGGATCAATCCAACAAGAAGATATAATAATTATAAATATATATGCACCGAACATAGGAGCATGTCAATATATAAAGCAAATATTAACAGACACAAAGGGAGAACTTGACAGTAATGCAATAATAGTAGGGGATTTTAACAACCCACTATATCAATGGATGACAGATCATCCAGACAGAAAATCAATAAGGAAACACTGACCTTAAATGATGCATTAGACCAGACAAACTTAATAGTTATCTGCAGGACATTTCTTCTAATAACAGCAGAATACACATTATTTTCAAGTGCACATGGAAAATTCTCCATAGTAGGTCACATGTTAGGCCACAAAACAAGTCTCAATAAATTTAAGGAGGTTGAAATCATATAAAGCATGTTTTCCAACCACAAGTTATGAGACTTAATTACAACGACAAGAAGAAAACTGTAAAAAAAAAAAATACAAACACATGGAGGCTAAACAACATGCTACTAAAGAACCAGTGAATCACTGAAGAAATCAAAGAGGAGACAAAAATAATACCTGGCTACACATGAAAACAGAAACACAATGATCCAAAATCTATGGGACACAGCCAAAGCAGTTCCATGAGGGAAGTTCACAGCAATACAGGCCTACTTCTGGAAACGAGAATCTCAAACAATATAAACTTACACGTAAAGGAACTAGATAAAGAAGAACAAATAAAGCCCAAAGAAAGGAAATAATAAAGATCACAGTAGAATAAATGAAATAGAGAACTAAAAGACAATAGAAAAGATCATTGAAACTAAGAGTTCATTCTTCGAAAAAATAAACAAAACTGATAAATTTTCAGCCACATTCATCAACAAAAAAAAGCGATAGGACCCAAATAAATAAAGTCAGAAATGAAAGAGAAGTTACAAGCAACACCACAGAAGTACAAAGATTTATAAGAGATTACCATGAACAATTATACACCAACTAATTGAGCCACCTAGAAGAAATGGGTAAGTTCCTAGGAACATACGTGCTCCCAACACTGAGCCGGAAAGAAACAGAAAGTCTGAACAGACGGATCACTAGTAATGAAATTGAATCAGCAATCAAAATACTCTCAAGGAAAACGTTCAGGACCAGATGGCTTCATTGGTGAATTACAAAAAACACATAAAGAAAAATTAACACCTATTGTTCAAGTGATTCCAAAAAACTGAGGAGGAAGGAATGCTTCCAAACCCATTCTACAAGGCCAACTTTACCCTGATACCAAATCCAGATAAAGGCACTACAAAAAAAAGAAAATTACAGGCCAATATCCTTAATGAACATAGATGCAAAGATACTCAAAAAATATTAGCAAATTGAATTCAACATTACATTAAAAGAATCATACACAGTGATCAATTGGGATTTATCTCAGGGACGCAAGGAAGGTCAATATCCACACAATCAATGTGGTACACCATATTAACAAAATGAAGGATAAAAATCCCATCAATAGAAGCAGAAAATGCATTTGACAAATCTGATATCCATTTACAATAAAAACTCTCAACAAAGTGGATATAGAGGGAACATGCCTCAACACAATATGTCATATTATTATGATAAACCCACAGCTAACATTATACACTTTAACCAAAAGAATGAAATGCCTAGGAATAACTTTAATAAGGAGGTGAAAAGCCTATACTCTAAAAACTATAAGACATTAAGAAAATAAACTGAAAATGACACAAAGAAATGGAAAGATATCTTGAGTTAATAGATTGGAAGAATTAATATTGTTAAAATGTGTATACTACCAAAGCAATCTACAGGTTCAATCCAAGCCCTATTAAAACACCAATGGTATTTTTCACACAACTGAAACAAATTATCCTAAAATTTGTTTGGAACCACGAAAGACCCCACACAGTCAAAGCAATCTTCAGAAAGAAGAACAAAGAGGGAGGTATCATGCTCCGTATCTTCAAACTATACTACAAAGTTACAGCAATCAAAACAGCATGGTACTGGAACAAAAACAGAAACACAGGTCAATGCAACAGAATAGAGAGCACAGAAATAAATCCATACTTATACGGTCAATTAATTTAGAACAAGTGAACCAAGAATACACAGCGGGGAAAAGACAGTCTCTTCAATAAATTGTGTTGGGAAAACTGGACAGCTACATGTAAAAGAATGAAACTGTAACATTTTTTTACACCATATACAAAAACAAATTTAAAATGGAGTAAAGACTTAAATGTAAAAGCTGAAACCATAAAAGTCCCAAAAGAAAGCATAGGCAATACACTCTTTGACATCAGTCTCAGCAATATTTTTTGAAGCAATCTCCTCAGGCAAGGGAAACAAAAACAAAAATAAATAAATGGGACTACATCAAACTAACAAGCTTTTGCACAGCTAAGGAAACTATCAATAAAACAAAAATGCCACATACTGAATGGGAGAAGATATTTGCAAACAATGTATCCGATAAATGTTTAACATCCACAATACACGAAGAATTCATACAATTCAGCATCCAAAAGAAAAAAATCAATCTGATAAAAAATATCAACAGAGGACCTGAAGAGACATTTTTCCAAGGAAGACATACAGATGGCCAACCGACACATGAAAAGATGCTCAATAATATCCCTAATCATCCATGGAAATGCAAATCAAAGCCACAATGAGATGTCACCTCACACCAGTCAGAATGTCTACTAACAAAAAGACAACAAAAAGCTAATGTTGTGGGAGCAGCCTAAGTGTCCATCGACAGATGACTGGATAAAGAAGATGTGGCACACATATACAATGGAATATTACTCAGCCATAAAAAGAAACGAAATTGAGTTATTTGTCGTGAGGTGGATGGACCTAGAGTCTGTCATACAGAATGAAGTAAGTCAGAAAGAGAAAAACAAATACTGTATGCTAACACATATATATGGAATCTAAAAAAATAAATGGTTCTTAAGAAACTTGGGGCAGAACAGGAATCAGGAATAAAGACACAGACGTAGAGAATGGACTTGAGGACATGGGGAGGGGGAAGGGTAAGCTGGGAAGAAGTGAGAGAGTGGCATGGACATATATACACTACCAAATGTAAAACAGATAGCTAGTGGGAAGCAGCTGCATAGCACAGGGAGATCAGCTCAGTGTTTTGTGACCACTAGAGGGGTGGGATAGGGAGGGTGGGAGGGAGATGCAAGAGGGAGGGGATATGGGGATATATGTATATGTATAGCTGATTCACCTTGTTATAAAGCAGAAACTAACACACCATTGTAAAGCAATTATACTCCAACAACAATGTTAAAAAAAGCTAATGTTGGCAAGGATGAAGAGAAGAAGGAACCTTCATGCACTATTGGTAGGAATGTAAATCGGTACAGCCACTATGGAAACTGGTGTGGTGGTAACTCTAAAAATTAAATATCACTACCAGATGATCCAGCAATTCCACTTTTGCGTATTCACCTGAAGAAAACAAAAACACTAATTCAAAAAGATATATGCACCCTATGTTTACTGCAGCACTATTTACAATAGCCAAGACATGGAAGCAACCTAAGTGTCCATTGACAGATGAATGGATAATCAAGAGTGGTGTGTGTGTGTATGTATATGTGTGTGTATATATATATATATATATAAAAGTACAATGGAATATTACTCAGCCATAAAGAGAATGAAATCTTGCCATTTCTGACAACATGTATGGATCTAGAGGGTATTACACTAAGCAAATTAAGTCAGACAGAAGACAAATACTGTTTGACTTCACTTATATGTGGAATATAAAAAACAAAATGCAAAGAGACTCACAGACAGGAAACACAGGCAGTTGCCAGAAGGGAGGGGGTTGGGCGATTGGGTGAAAAAGGTGAAGGGGATTAAGAGATACTTATTTTATAACTGAAAGCTTGCAAGTCACAAGGATGCAATGTACAACATAGAGAATAGAGTCAATAACATTACAATAATTTGGTGTTATAGTTACTAGACTTATCCTGACAATCAATTCATGATGCATACAAGTATTGAATCACTATGTTGTATATCTGCCACTAACATTGTATGTCAACTATTCTTCAATAAAAAAAGAAAAAAAATCAATATATTGCCAAATAAGTAACAGTAAAATTATGATAAAAAATAAAGGTATATTCTTTATATAAAAACAAAATGTAATGTGAAAATCTGCATACATTATTAAATGGCTATTTCTACCTAGGATTAAGCAGAAGACATTAATGGCACAGCTAGAAAGGTAAAATACATTTTCTACTCATTTGCTTTCTACTACACAAGCAAAGCAGAATCTCAAATAATTCTGGAAGAGCTGGCCAGTTCAGTTATGCAGACATCAAAGGCATTGTGTCGAGCTCTGTACTTTTCCTTGTCCCTTTTTGTGAACACATACAGTGAAGGTGTTTCATTCAGGCCACTCATTTTAAATAAATTAAATATGTGGACTTTTGATTTATTTCACCTTTAATGCTAAACATCCAAGATTATGTTAGGATGGTAGAGACGAGATCTCAGATCTCTTTCCACACGCATTCCCCCTCTTCATTGCCAGTGGAGGATAAATAGTTAATTAACTGAGCTAGCATTTAGAACAGTGCCAGTATTCGCTATTTTTGTTGTCACTGCTGTTACTATTATCATTAATGTCAGTGCCCTGACCTTTAATAAAAATACCTCAGCAGTCTAGTATTAGCTTTCCTTTAAGCTCTTCAACACTGAAACACTTATATTTTGAGGTGTTAAGTGATTTAACACAAGCAAGTAGAAGGAGCACCACTGAATTATTCAGAAGTTAAATTGTACAGCCCCCAAGCATCAAGGTGGACCGGCTGAAACTGGCAGGTCTCAGTCTCCCCAGCTCTCCTGCTTGGTGACCTTTGCGAAGGCAACGATCTTTACGTCATCTTGTTCTGCTTCGCGTTCTGCTCTGCGTCTGGCACGTAAAATCATCTAAAATTATCACCACCCATGAATGTCAGTGGAATATGCTCTTTTATTGACTTGGTCTGCGTCACAGAATACAAAAAATGTGCAGAGAGGGGGTATGAACACTTCCCTCAAGTGTGAGAGATGCTCATATGAAAAGCAGATTAGGCTGGTCTTCAGCTATATCAGGGTAAACCGTGGAGGAGGCCTTGTGAGAGCTCTGGAGGCAGAGCTGAGAAACGTACACTGGCATGCTTAGAAAGGAGCACGGTTTCCCTAGACGTAATGCATAACATTTGTTTGCAATCCTGGGCATGAATTAGTTTGGACTCATTCCTGCGTAGAAATAACACAGAGGTTGGAGGGAGGGAGGGGTCAGTTATGAAAGGCCTTTGGGAAGATTCCTTCAGACACAGTCTCAACAAGACAGTAATTCCTTAACAAAAAGTATAATAATAAACATAACATACAGGGCCTTAGTGCAATCCAGTTCATTGAATAAGTGTATTTTTAAATCTCTCTGTTTTAGGGTTATATTTCAAATACTTAACATTTATAATCAGTGATCAGGTTTTGAATTTATTTTGTGTTTTTTCCCCAGCACATTCTTTTGTATTATAAAAAATGTAAAGGGAGAAACTAAGTTATGGAAGTGTCATCTCAAAGAAGAGCTTTGGGAACAATGAAATAAATGTAAGAACTATTTCAATATTCTGATCTGCTTTTTCTCATTTTGAGTCATGAAATGTTCTCAGTCTGAACTGAACAGGACCTCTAGGGAGAGCTGATCACATACCTTTGTTCTGGTGAAGAGAAAGTCTAGTAAGTAGAACTCGTGCATTCAGCTTACTGATAAGACAGGAAAACGGGGCTTTAATTCACCCGTTATTTAAGCAAGCATTTATTACCATCCTGTACTGTGGAAGTGGTGGGGAAAATATGAAAAGGGAATAAACTCTGTCTTCACAAAGTTTACTACATGAAAGTCACGGAACACTTAAACGTGCAACTACAACGCAGCACAATTACCACAAACTTCGTGCCTTACAACAACGCGACACACGTGTTACCTGGAGGTCAGAAGTCAGATGCGGGTGTCCCTGGACTAAAGGCGCGGTGAGATCAGCGCTGCGCTCCTTCCGGCGGCTCTAGGGTGGGATCTGTAGAATCCCGGTCTTCCCCAGTTCCGAGAGGCTGCTTGCGGGTTCTTGGAAACGTGACCCTTCCCCGCCTCTTCTGTCTGGTTCTTCCCTCCCTCCCTCCTCGGCTTATAAAGGCCCTGGTGGTTATTGGGCCCACCTGACAACGCAGGGTCATCACCCCACCCCAAAGCCAGCTGATTAACAGACTTCATCCCATCAACAGCCTGGCTCCCTCGTTGCCGGGTAACGGAGCACGGGCACAGGTGTTGACGATGAGGGTGTGGCTCCACCTCAGGGGCGGCAGGATGCTGCCCATCTCCTCTGTGAAATCCGTGTTTTCTACAACAGGGAGAGCTGTCTTCTAACTTGCGCAGCACAGTTTGTGTTAGTTTTCTTAGCAAGTCCTTTTAACTTGAGTGAAAAAGGCAGTATTCGTTAAGGACATTTTACTTTTTTGATTCTGCGGCCCCTCTCCTGGACTCAGTAAAAACATAATGACGTTGGATGATTTTGCTTCCCTCGCAGGAAGCAGCGTCCTTAGTCTTACAGCCAAGACATTCCATGGGCAGTTTGAATTTAGCCCTTTTCTCCTCTCCTCCTAAGTGTTAACCTTTCTGCTTTTCCTCTGAGTTTCTCCCAGACACGCTCTTATAACTGTTTTTCTCTTATATTTCAGCTCTACTCTAGCTTCCCACTCTCATCTTATTTATCTGTTCTACTGCATTACTTCCACGCTAGGGCAGTAAGATGTGTTCCCTTTGTTCTGTAGATTTTAAAATGTGATGATGACTCCCCAGCTGAATCTCCCTTTTCCGGTAAAAATCACCATCTGGAAGTCTCCCTGAAGAACAGAAAACCTCAGAAGGACCTACATAAACTAAAGCAAAAATATTCACCCTCAGAGTATATTTTTGGGAAACCACCTTGTTGGTTCAAATGTTTAGAATCTTTTTTCTTTTAATTAAAAACCACCAATAAGTACCAAAAAATGATAACGAACAAGTTCATACAACATGTGGATTCCAGAAGACACTTCATGATGATCAGTCATTTTTTTCTTTACTTGAAACAGTCTTGGGAGCTTATATACAGAATCTATATTTAATTATTCCAAGTTTTTAAGGACATTTTCTTTTAAAAATAATCTCCGCAAGAGTTCAATGTCCTTGTCAAAATGTCATCAGCTTGATTATTTTATTGTCAGATTTTTTGCAGGGATGGATTCAGGATTTGGGATATTTCCATAATTTTTGGAGAACATTTTAAGAAAAAGAATGCAAACATTAGAAATACTATGTATATATAATATTTGTTCAATGTTTTTAGAATGAGAAATCACACTTAGAGTTATTTTAAAAAGCTGAAAACATCAGAAATGTAACAAAATTCTGAAATAATTAAATATATTTAATAAGTAACTCACACCTCAACAATCCTTTCTTTTCCAGTTGCATTCAACATGAAAATTCTGAAAATTTTTCATTTCACCCCTTTCAAAATAAATGTGCATTTACGAGAAATTAATGGTAACCTTACAATTATCCAACTGATGAACAGAATAGGTTTGAATGGCTTCCGGGTCTATAGGTTTCCTCTAATGTTTCCCTCCACCACCCGAGACCATAGGACAGATGTAAACCACAAGGTGACCTTTGGCTTAAGACCTTCAACTCATGACCCAAGGGGGTCAGCAAGGGGGACTCAGGAGGGGGACATCGGACAGGAACTGTGTGCACACAGGGCTGTGTCATTTTCCTCTCAGCTCCAAAATCACCATTCATTGCTGTTCTGTCAAAATTGATCTAAACCTTTTTTAATTGAAGTATAGTTGCTGTACAATATTACATAAGTTACAGGTGTACAATATAGTGGTTCACAATTTTCAAAGTTTATGCTCCATTTATAGTTTAAAAATATTGGCTATATTCCCTGTGTCGTACAATGTATCCTTGTAGCTTATTTTAGACATAATATTTTGCATCTAAACATTTTAAATATGATTTTTGCCAGCTGGCACAATGTTAAGCTATCTAAGTAGAGGGTCCAAGCAAGACATTAAAAAGGGGAAGGTGTTTCATTTTCTGATTTCAGCTGCTATGCTTTTGCCTTTTCCCCCTTTCTTTCCTGCATGCTTGGGCCTGGTGGCTAACGGTCCACAGCCCTTCCAGCAAGAGCACAACAAGCTCCAGGCCTTTGACACATTCCTGCGCCCTGAACACACACCCACCAGCTGACACCTGAAGGGATCCCTCCCTGCCTGCCTGGTGCTGCAAACTGACTCTGCATGAGACACGCAGAGAAATTCTCCACATCCTGTGAGCTGCAACCACACTTCCTCCAGATATATC
Source organism: Leucopleurus acutus (assembly GCF_964270905.1). Taxonomy (NCBI): domain Eukaryota; kingdom Metazoa; phylum Chordata; class Mammalia; order Artiodactyla; family Delphinidae; genus Leucopleurus; species Leucopleurus acutus. The sequence continues at coordinate 114,696,269 of NC_139150.1, read as the reverse complement.
CAAACTCAACTCGAGGACTCTCCCTCAGCCCTGGGACACTGCTGGGTTTCCATTAACATTTTCATGTTTACTCTCCTATTTTATAACTTAAAATGTCTTTACAATAAATTTCCCCCTTTAAACTGCAGGGTGGAATCTGTCTCCTGACTGCACTCAGACTGAGACAGAGGAATTACTGAAAACCATATAAACATATCCCATTAAGTCCATACTCATTTCTCCTTAGCTTGGACCCCAAAATTCATAGCCTTTGTCATAGGTGGCCATTGAAACACCAGCCAATGTTATGAGATGGTGACGTCAACTCATAGTTGAAAGAGACACTTTTAATCAGTACATTTAATTCTCTCTTATCTATATGGGGGAGAGGGAGACGAGGAGGGGAAGAGAGAGAGAGAGACAGAGAGAGACAGAGACACACACACACACACGGCCATGAGAATTAACTTAATGAAAAATTCTCCTCAGCCCTGGGAAGTCTAGTTTCTGTCCGGACAGTCATTTCCCAATGAAAACTCTATCCCAGGATTGGCAAACTACTGCAAGCAGGACAAATCCAGTTTGCATGTGCTTTTGTAAATAAAGTTTTATTAAAACACAATAGGTCTTTATTAAAACACAATTTAAGTATTGCCTATACTATGCTATAATTTCATGCTCTACTAGCATCGTTGAGTAGTTGCAACAGAGATACTATGGCTCACAAAACCTCAAGTATTTGCTACTTGGTCCTTTACAGATAAATCAGCTGATGGCTGCTCTGTACTACTGACACTGGAAGTTTTAGGAGGCTGCTGGCCATTTAGGTCACATACACACAAGGAGACGTGAGTCCTTTGAAGTCAGCCGTGAGTTTCTGATCTAAGAACCAAGAACAGCTCTATGTGTTTCTACGCCAAGTCAACAGGTTGATGGCCACTATTTCCTTACCACTCAGAAACCTTTATGTTTTACATTCGGTTCCTCTACTATGCTATGAAATAGTGTTAATGTCAGAAGTGTGAGCAGTAGATTATATGTTACCTTTTAAAAGTGCTTTTAAAAGACCAATATATTTAGAGAATTCTGTAGTGGAAGCAAAGAGAAATGGACTTGAGAACCACTGCAGATAAAAAAAGAAAGCTATTATCAAAGGACAAAGGGCAGGATTTGGGGAAGCATATTGGACAAGTGGAGTAGAAATTTAAGATGAGACTGGAAAAGTGGATTAACCAGGCACTTTTAAGACTTCAGTCTACAGTGTCTCTCCTTTTAAACGATTAGCATATATAAATGACAGTATTAAGGAAGGTTTACATAAGAATTGGCACATAATAGAAAGGTCACTTATTTAGTGAGATCTGGGAGAATATCTTCCCTTCAAAGACCATAACATCCAGATGGTTCCGAAAATAAATGAGAAGCTTAGTAAGATGGAAATGAATGCAGGGGCTAGAATCAAATTTAGTCTTACTTTGTTTCTAGAACAATATGGGAGAAATAAATCTGAGATGCCAGATGCTTCCTAAATAGAGAAGAAAAAAATGTGAAAAAGACACGTCTTTCTCAAATAATGGAAATTAGAATAAAAGATGCTAATTATTTGGCATCCTTCTTTCTGTTCCTAAATATGTCTTGGAGAAATATTTAAATACATAATATATATAAATATTTAGGCTCAATCCTTTCTTTATCCATTAATTTGAATATAATCAGATTTAAAAGCAAATGTCCTTACTGTGGCCGCCTAGAGGAAAACAGATGTACTTAATTTAACAGTGAAATGTCTTTAACTGTGGGGTGTGATCACAGAGGCAGCTAGTTTTCATGCTGCATTATTTTATCCACACACTGATTTACACACTGAATCTGTTTGCCATAAAGCATGACTCACTACATCAGGAAAGAAGAGTGGCCTAAGCCGATGAGTGTTTGAAATGTCACGGGAGGATAACAAATGCCTGATACTTAGAATAAAAAAGTTAGCTCACATATAGTGTAGCAGGCATTGCATCTGGTGTGAATAACCTTTCTTCTGAGCTTGTATTTAGATGCAAAACAGATGGTGAAAGTCTGTTTCAAGTCATCTGTCCATTAAAGTACTTAATCCAAGCAGTTCTGTTACTCCTCAGTACACAGAAGTTTTGTTCGTCACGGATTTATTTCACTACTAATATATAAGTAACCATGATAACATTAGTATCTCAGAATTCTCATAGGTCTCACAATAAGACATACTGGGAATCAACTTATTCATATGGGCATTTATCATAACCCCTATTACTATGGTGTCAGTCTACTGCTTTTCTAAAGGGGGAAACAGCTCAAGGAAGAAAGTTAGTGATAGACTCCAAGAGATGCATTTTCTTGGTGAGGTTCTCTAAAGCCAGGATATAACTTGACTCTATAGGTTAAGAAACTTATTTTTGTCAGTTTAGGCCCACCATAATAAGATATAGGAAAAAAAAAAAAGTGAGAGAGAGAGAGAGAATGCTAACTAATTAATGGTAAAATGAAGCGCTATCATTTGTTGGTGAACAAACTCAAGTCTCTCTTTTACGACCCCTCTTCTTAGTGTCAAGGCACCCAAAAAAACACAAAAGAATCACACGACATTTACTTAGCATGTGAGATGCACAAAGAAAGCAATATCTATTCCTTACAGGTTCTCCGTCTCATAAGAGAATATACTCTTTTAGGGACTGGGGTTCTCTTTCTCACTATCCTTCAGGCAGTGCTAAACGCTGACCAATTCTAATGTTTTCTTTTTCCTTTTTCTCCACATTTAGCCCACCACTCTCCTGCTAAGACACACTACCTTCACATGGCTTCGAGGAAGAGAACGTTTTTCATCCTTCTTTGGTTCTATTTCATACACTAGTCCTTTCCATTTCAAATAACCACCATGATTTAGCATCGATTTTGGTCATAGCCATTCATCTCATTCACGGGGCTTTAGTTTATGGTCTTTTGCCTCAGAGAAGGTAAACTCAGTGTCTGCTCCAGCAGGAGGAAGAAGAGAATCCCCTGGAGGCATGCGAAAGCATCCCTGTGGAGAAACTGTTGGCAAAACCCAACAACTAAGAGTCCCAAGTCAGCACAGTCAGGGCACGGCCCGAGTTGGAAAGTTAGAGAACGTTTTCTTAGTATAGCGCTATATAGACTTTCTATGAAAATACTTTTCAGTAATATCGCCCTTTTGCTTGTTAGTTTATCAATAAACTTGCAGTGCAGGCCTGCTCTGTGCAAGGATGGTTCCAGGCACTGAGAACACGTAGTTGGACGAGAAAGTAAGGAGGCTACTCTTAGGGAATTTGCCTCATTGTCAGGGGTAATGAGAGGAAGGGGTCAACTGTAGGTCATTCTTATCCACTTCAAGTTCTTCCAGCTGAAGACAAACAACCAACCTTGCAGAGTGCTAGGATCTGTGGGTAACTCTGTTTATATTCTCCTTTACCAATAACGTTAGAAGCACGTGACACTATAGAAAAATGAGTCCCCTGCTTTGGAGGTAGGACCATTAAGAGTCAGTCAGTCAGTAGAAACATCTATTTCGATTACATATTTAGGAGAACTTTGTAATTTCTTTAAGGTTGCTAGGAATTAAACAGCAACAACAACAAAACCTACCTGAAATTTTCCACCTGTTGAGATCAGTCACACCTTTTCGCATCGTTTTGGGAACTGTTAGCATCCTGCCTTCAAGTACGGGTCTCAGCAAGCTTGCTCTGTAAAGGACCAGACAGTAAATATTTTGGGCTTTGGAGGCCCAGAGACAAAACTGAAGATATTATGTAGGTGATCATATCGCTGAAGAAAAATAACTCTTCAAATTTGAATTGAGGAAATGAAAAATATAATAATGGAGCATATATTTTGTAATACAGGTCTACTCAGGAGAAGGGAATTTTGGAGGGAGGGTGATATTTCACTTAGTTGGGGTTCCTTCCCTTTCATCAAAATACGTTGCAAATGATCGTTGGTTAATGCTAATTTGTAACGATATTCACGTACAACATCTTTGAAAATGCCTTCTCCCGTAGATCCTCCCAAATACTGCCAGACCACAGGCAAACGCTCTTCATGGAGAGAACCCAGGTCTCAGAAGGTGCTTATACGATTCTGATAGGCTCTGTTCCTGACATTCTCCTTCAGCCCATCATCACACCGCAGACCACCACTTCCAGCTGAAAGCCAGGTGGACCTCCTCAATTACATAATTATATGGAGCTTGAAGTATGAAAATTTCCTTTGCGCTTCATTGGGCTTTGAAATACACTGCTGGAGGTGTCGCCTGAGTTTGGAAAATCTATGAGGTGCAACTTTGTGAGTGAATAAGGATCCTGCTTCGTGTTTTAACTTTTGATACAACACGAAACATATAAAGTAGCTTGACTGTACTTGTGATTCCAATGACGGTCGTTATCACCAAAATGGCTTCACCAAAGAGTAAATTTAACAATTGTACTATTTCGCCTTCTAATTTTAGGCTGAACTCATCAGGAAACATTATCAAATGCAGCAGAAGCTAATTCACTGCTATTTCGCGTCTGACGACAGTGGTTGAAGGCAATTCTTCCGTCCTGGAAAATTTCAGTATCAACTCTGAATTCAAAATATCCTAACGACAGGTTACCGATGCTCAGTTATGGAGGTGCTGCGAGGCAGGGCAAATCAGGATATTCAGCCTCTATTTCAGACAAAAATTCATGGAACTAAGCATGCTGGGTCCACGAAAGGGAGTGGGGTTCACAGTTGACACTACTGATTCAGTAAAACGTGAGAGAGCCAAGTATTTTCCTCAAAGTACCTGCTGGTGAATTTATGGAAAATCATAGGGTTTAAACAACTCACACTTTCATAAGCCCTGCAGATTTGCCCACATAAGCATTTTCCTGCTCGATACACACATTTATCACTACCATTGCACACACAGATCCCGCATCAAACTGTGCTGAATTAGGGCTTTCTCCACGTCTTTAAAGACACCCTTACCTCTCCGTCCCAGGCACCTTTCCACAGACGTTCACTCTTCATCGCTTAGAACTCCGTGTCGACACCTCAAATCAACTGAGGCGTGTCAGCAACACCCATCGACTCACCAAGCGCAAAGAGAAACAGCTGGGAGGCGTTTGCCTTGCAAATAAGAAGCCACTTTGTTTCCTGAGGCTGCTTCCAAGGGCCTCGCTCTTCACGCAGCCGCTCCTGCTGAAGGAGATCAGCTAAACAAGCTCCTTTCCTGAAAGTGCCCCTCTTCAGTATGATTGAACGAACCCAGCACTGGTGAATGGCTTTTCTTGCTGGGCTAATAAATGAGACAACTGGAAATTTATTTCGGTGGGAGCCTCATTTCAATTTGTATTTTTGTGAAGAAATTCTGCTGTGATGAGGTACGCTGTTTTAAAGTTTCTAGTGTTTCCGAACATGGCTGGTCTGTGAGCAGGGCCACGCGATGAGTGCTTACTCATGTCAACACGTATTCTTCAGCACAGGTCGTCGCATGATAAACGATGATTTGCTGTCTAATCCGGGACGCAATAATGCACACTCCACTATGCCTGAAGAATGCAACATTTGAGCCTCGGTAAGTTTAAGAAAGTTGAAATCATACCAAGCATCTTTTCCGACCGCAACACTATGAGGCTAGAAATCAACTACAAGAAAAATGCTGTAAAAAAAAAACACAAACACGTGGAGGCTAAACAATACGCTACTAGACAACCAATGGTTCACTGAAGAAATCACAACTTACCTAGAGACAAATGACAATGAAAACACGACGACCCAAAACCTATGGGATTCAGCAAAAGCGCTTCTAACAGGGAAGTTTATAGCAATACAATCCTACCTCAGGAAACAAGAAAAATCTCAAATAAACCACCTAGCCTCACACTTAAAGCAACTAGAGAAAGGAGAGCAAACAAAACCCAAAGTTAGTAGAAGGAAAGAAATCATAAAGATCAGAGCAGAAATAAGTGAAACAGAAACAAAGAAAACAGTAGCAAAGATCAATGAGACTAAAAGCTGGTTCTTTCAAAAGATAAACAAAATTGTTGGACCTCTAGCCAGACTCCTCAAGAAAAAAAAGGGAGGGGGCTCAAATCAATAAAATTAGAAATGAAAAAGGAGAAGTTACAACAGAAATGCAAAGGACCATAAGAGACTACTACATGCAACTCTATGCCAGTAAGATGGACAACCTGGAAGAAATGGACAAATTCTTAGGAAGGTGCAACCTTCCAAGACTGAACCAGGAATAGAAAATATGAACAGACCAATCACAGCATTTGATGTCCACTCTGCTTTTTGTTTTAACATTATGAGTGTGCCCTGGTATAAAAAAATAAATAAAATGTGTTAAGGTGACACGTGGTATTTGGAATGCTGCCCACTTATAGCTGTGTCCCCACAATGTGTAAGTGCCGAGAAGCAGGATGGAAAACAGAGAGTCACAGGCACATGCTCTCCACACCTACAAGTGGTTCCTGTACTTCTGCTGCAAAGCAGCGGGATGGCCCGAGATGACCGAGTGTGGCTGCCTTCCAACAACCCATATTCGTGGTTTCATATAATTTTCATGTGTCATAAAATGTTATTCTTTTGATACTTTCAACCATTAAAATATGTAAAGCCATCCAAGGCTCACAGGCCACAAGAAATAGGTGATGGGCCATGGGTGGTCCACAGGCTGTAACGGTGATTTGCCGAAGTATTGCTTGTGATTTAGAAAACAAAGTACAGGTGTTTGATGTTTATAAGGCAATTAAAACCCAATAGCGAAAGGTGAATAGTAAAGTATAAAAGAAGTCAATCACCAATCAATAACCAAAGAAAGCTGGTAGCAGTATGTTGTTAGTTTTCCACTATTTGATGTGTCGTTTTTAGTTTATCCTCAATGGGATTTTTTAAGCTTCTAGAGTCAGTAGTTTGATATATTTCTTCAGTTTTGGAAAAGTCTCAGGCATCAGCTCTTTTTTCTTTCTCTCCTTTTGTGACCACAATAAGAGGTATTGTGTAATATCATTATATGTATTATGACTTGATGTCAAATAATCTCACCCAATGTATTTTTATGTATATTTCATTTTTCATTTCTAACATTTCCATTTGGTCACTTTTATCATGTTCATATCTGTATTGAAATTCGCCCATGTGTGCATGCATACTTTCATGTTTTATTTAATAGGATATTGTAGTTATTTTAATCCACGTGTGTGGATTCATCTCTGAGCTTTCTATCCTGTTCCATTGATCTATATTTCTGTTTTTGTGCCAGTACCACACTGTCTTGATTACTATAGCTTTGTAGTATCGTCTGAGGTCTGGGAGCCTGACTCCTCCAGCTCCGTTTTTCTTTCTCAAGATTGCTTTGGCTATTCATGTTCTTCTGTTTCCATACAAATTCACAAGTACTTTTAAAATTGTTATTTCTTATATTATCATCCAGTAAAATTGTTTTTCTTCCATTGTTGGATAGTTCTATGAAGTTTAATACATGTATTGATTTATTTTACCCCCATATCAATCAGAATACAGGGCAGTTTAGTTACCAAAAAACTCCCTCTTTGCCACCTCTGTCCCACCTCCCTGCAACCATGGTATTTTTCTCCATCACTTTGTCTCCACTTTGTCTTTTTGAGAATGTCGTATAAATGGGATCCTCTTGTATGTAACTTTTTGAGGCCAGCTTCTTTCACTCACAAAATGTCTTTGAAATTCATCCATGTTATAAGTGTATCAATATTCCTTTAATTTCTTTTCATTTCTGAATAGTATTTTATTGTGTGGCTATACCAGTGTTTGTTTACCCATTTATTTGTTTAAGAATATTTGGATTCTTTTCAGTCTGGGGCAATCATGATTAAAGCTGCTATAATATTTGCCTATAGAATTTTAGTGAAGATACATTTGTATTCCTCTAAAGTAAATACCCAGGAGTGGGACTGCTGAGTCCTACGACAAGTGTGTTTTTAACTTGATGATGCACTACCACTTTGCATTCTCTTACCACTGTGCATTCTCTCCACCCACTTGTGAGCATTCCAGGTGCTCCACATCCTCATCAGCACTTGGTATCATCGATATTTCTTATGTCAACCATTTTAATAAGTGTGCATTGGTAGCTCATCATGGCTTTCATATTAATTTCCCCAATGGATAATGATGTTGAGCAGATTTTCATGTGCTTCTTTGCCATTCTTTTGGTGAAATATCCATTGACATTCTTTGCTCAATATTTCCTTTTATTCTCTATTGAAAGTTCTTAATATATTCTGGATACAAGCCAGTACAATATGTGTTTTGCAAATATCCCCCACCCCTTTCATCCTGATACCGTGTCTTCAGAACAATTTTGAAATTTTCAATTTATCTTTTGTTTCTTTTATGAATATTTTTTCCAGTATCATGACTAAGAACACTTCACTTATCCTTAGGTCACAATTGTTTTTCTATGTTTACTACTAGAAGGTGTATAACTTTACAATAGGTGACTCATTTGAAGTTAATTTTTGTATGAGGTTTATGTCAAGGTTCATTTTTTCGTATACGGACAATAACAAATACTGAGGTATGAAAGAATCTGAATGAATCTCAAACACATTATGCGAACTGAAGGACTATATACTGTAAAATCTATGATTCCATGTATAAGAAATTCTAAAAAGAAGCAAAACTATAAAAGCGGAAATCTTCTCAGTGTTGCCACAGGCCAGGATAGCAGGAGGGGGTTGACTGAGAATGTTTTACATTATGATTATGGGGCATGGAGTGGGGGGTACATAACTGTGCAGACTCATTAAAACCCATTGAACTGTACACTTATAATTAGTGAATTTCATTTTATGTAAATGAACACAGCTGTTAACAGAGATAAAAGACATACAAGTTTTTGACTCTGGCCTAGATAAAAATATATAATCTGTTTAGAAAAGCAATATGTAATTTTTAAAATATCACAATGTAAACCAGTAGGGATATGTGATGTTTCCAATATAGGTTCATAGTATGGGGTGACTCCTTTAAGGTGACCAGGAGAGCTGGGTGAACGTGAATGCGCCTTGCAAAGGATATTTTAAAATAAACGGAATTCAAAACAGCAGATAACGTCTCTGTAGTGGAAACGTAACTGGCACACACCTGAAGCCATGCTTGCTGTGTCTTTGTGCATCAGTGAATTTAATTGCAATAAATGTTTTCATACTATGAGTAAAAAAAAAAGCAAAGGGCGGGCTTCCCTGGTGGCGCAGTGGTTGAGAGTCCACCTGCCAATGCAGGGGACACGGGTCCATGCCCTGGTCCGCGAAGATCCCACATGCCACGGAGTGGCTGGGCCCGTGAGCCATGGCCGCTGAGCCTGCGCGCCCGGAGCCTGTGCTCCGCAACGGGAGAGGCCACAGCAGTGAGAGGCCTGCATACCGCAAAAAAAAAAAAAAAAAAAAAAAAAAGCAAAGGGCTCTGTTTCCAAGCTGTTGGGTTTATCCTGAGCAGTGGACGATGGAAGAATATTGCTAAAAAATTGGTTATTATCAAATGAATTCCATGACTCATCCTCTGTAATCTTAAAAATCACATCTTTTAAGGAACACGCTCATTGGGTATGTGCTTTATTGTTACTACTTACGACAATCTTACGGTACTTTGTTTTTTTTGGTGAATGTGACTTTTCTTAGTTAATACAGAATTAAAGAGAACCCATCTTTGTTCACAGAATAAAGCGTTCCAACACCTGTAGTAACAGCCTGGGCTCCTTTACAGTTGGAACGGTCTACAGTCTATAAAGTTGACTACAGTTTCTTTTTGAATTCCTCGTTCAACAGGAAGAGTTTCAAGACACCCAGACAAGTATCTGAATGTTAGCCCACACCTCTTCCTATTTTTCATTTAATCCCATTACTAGGTCTGTCACCTTAATCTTTTTCCTTATAACTCGAGTTCAAGTACCTGGGAACCTACGTGCCAGAGGCTTTGCCTCGATACGCTGGCTGTTCCTCCCAGATGCTGGGGTTTTCTTGAACCTCGGTTCCCTGTGACTGAGATCTGAAAGCTCACTGCCAGATCTCTTTGACGTCTTCCCAGATCTGGCGTTTGCTTGACCCCTTGTGTACTTCTGCCAGCCCAGAAGCCCACTTGCCTTCCTCCCTTGAATTTATTTCATGTACCTCCTACTTCTGTCTATCCTTGCTTCTTTACCAACATGGCCCATCATAGCTCTCCATTTCTGCTCAGGGATGAAGGTCTTCTATCCAAGTAGAAATACCCTTATGGCCACTGAGTAAAGCCTTCCGGATCCAGCAGTACTCTCTGATGAACAATAGCCCATGTGCACATACAAAGCTACCAATCAAATTGCTCCACGATACATTTTCAACCTGTCTTTCCAACATCACCTCTTCCTGAATCTTAAATCTTATTCTACACTGGACAGTCTATTTACCAAACACGCCCTGTTCTTTCCTGCGTGATCACCTTGAAGGGATGTGCCTCTCACCCCTCAACATAGTTTAGTAAGTTCCCTCTTACCCTTGGAGTCCTGTCTCATCTGCCAAATCTCCACGAAACTATTCTCATCTCCCCACGCAGAGATGACCTCCCCTTACACTGAACTTACCTAACACTTTGTTTGAAATTTTCTGATAGCACATTTATTCTCCATGGTGTTAAAATTACATGTCCCCACTTTCCCCAACCTTCTATAGATCAGATACTTCTTGAAGACAGGGAGTTTCACGGTACTCATCTCTCTAACACTTGAAGGATCTAGCATAATATAACGCTTATTTTTTTAACATATTTTACTCTAAATAACAGAGAAATAAACATTAAATGCCCATTTTGTGATGCACTAAATACTGGTTTAGGCAGCAGATGTGATGACATAAAAGATAACTAAAGGTAAGATGTTTGAAAGAATTTGCGCTCTGATTGGCAATATAAACAAATGAGCACAGTTACCATGCAGGGTTAGAGCTATACCAGTGGTGCTTAAGAGCAGAGAAGAAGCTGGGTGACAATCGTGATATTCGGGAAAGATTCCAAGAGAAAGTGTATCTGACCAAAGTTTTGAATGGCGCTTATTCCAAAAAACAGGATGGGGAGAGGTGAGGAAGGTTTTCTAAGAAGAGTGAGCAGGGTATGCAAAGTGACTGGTGTGTGGGAAACATTTCATTGTTGCTGAAGCACAGTGGGGAGAGAGTCACGGCAAGAAAAGGTCTGTACACATTAAAGGGCATCAGTTCCACCGGCACGGATCTGAATTCCAGATCGAAGAGTTTTGAGTAGGGCATTAGCGTGACCAGATGGACCTCCTAGAAATGAACTGAGAGCAGAACACCTGGAGGAAAGAACACCAAATTCAACGTCATTTCATATGAATATATAAAACGATAAGGCCATGAACTAATGTGAAACAGTTGCATATTGTGAAAGAAAGGTGATATTCCAGATTTAGGAATGTATAACTTTTCTTTTGGAAAATAATTGGAAAATAGAAATAAAGAGCAGGGAATAATATGATGTGACCCTCAGATTTCTGTACTTGGTGAGTAGAATAGGAAATACAAATTTTATTTTAAATGTGGGGAGAAGATGAGTTCTGCTTTGAACGCATAGAATTTGCAGAGAAAAACTAGTCCATACTTTCCTGCAGACAGCTGAATTTATTACACTGGATCTTGGGCGGGGCATCACAAGTGTCCAGATAGTTAGTTGCTCAGCCTTGATCCCAGGTTGTCATGTTCCCCGGCAAATGAAGCAGAAAAATAGGACAAAGAATTTAGAGGCTCTTGGCCAAATGGTAGTTGAATGCATAAAATATACGGTCCAGGTTACTGTCTCTCAAACTTGTATCACATCTCCACAGATACGGTAAAATGCCCCATTATCTCTATACTCCATCTACTCTCATATTCCGGTGGGAAAATACCTTTAGTAATAAAGAGAGTAATACAAAGTACTTAATAATTTTGTAAGAGAAGATACATGATATATTTAATTACAAACTAATAAAAAACCTAATAGGTACCCAATTTTTTTATTAAACTAAATGTTATCATATGCTACAAAAAAGATCACAAAACTCTTAGGCAGCATAATGCTTATAAAATGTCACTTTGATGATAAGGTGGGGGGGGGAATTCTTGAGACGTGAGTCCATATCTTAAAGTGAGTTTTCATAGAAATATGAAAATGTGCATATACTTATGGCACGAATTTCATGGTTAGAAACAACGAAGAACAAAATAAATTTATCAGTGAGTGCCAAACCAACAGTGTATTTTTCCATCAAAAGTGAGTATGGCTTACAAAATACAATATAGTTCCTTTCACGTTGTGTTTTTAAAATACACAATGCAGGCGAGAGAGAAATTCTGGATGTTGGAGTCATTTGAGGGCATGAGGAAGAACTAAGCCCCACATGAAAGTCCAATGCGCCTGCCGGCTCTACCCGCCCTTCTCCTCGCCCTCCTGTTGGCACAGCGGGTGCCGCTGCCTCTAGCCCTCTAGGGAGACTCCGCGGGGCCTGCATCTGACCCACACTCGTTATCACTGTGTAAAATCAAACACAGACCTTCGGTGCCCAGATTTGCATCAGCACAAGGGGAGCAGAAAACCAGGGCCATAGAAAACTCAAGGAAGGAGGAAATCAGAGCAAGAGATGATTAGTAGAAGTATAAACCCTTGAGGGTGTTCACACAGGCAGTGGGGGAAATGACTCGAAAGAAATTTGGGGGACACGCAGACAGAAGGCCACTTGACTACATTAATATAAGAAGATATCATTCTCAGACATGAATGTTCCACCGATGTTGTGGTGGCGATTTTGCTCCATTCGCTAGTCTTACGTTAGTAAATTCTAGAAAACTGTTGTAGGCAAAATTAGTTATATTTCGCTGTTATCTACTCTGATTACACAAACTCTAACTTGCTTTTTTTTTTAGTCCTATTTCAAAGCCCAGTGGTGTTTCGGAATCCCCCTAAGTTCCTCGTTGAAGTGAGCACACATAGGCGTGTGGAGGATGGGCTCAGCTGGAATCAGGTTGATGTTTTCCTTGAAGTCTCACAACGCATCCTTTTTTTTTTTTATAATTGACAAAAACTATATATTTAAAGTGTTACTGTGTGATGACTTGATACACATTTACACTGTTAATGATTACCACAATCAAGAGTATTAACACATCCGTCACCTCATATAGCTACCTTTATTTGTGTGTATGTGGTAAGAACACAAGATCTAATATCTTAGCAAATTTCAAGTATTCAATACAGCATTATTAACTATAGTCACCATACTGTACATTAGGTCTCCAGAACTTATTTATCTTATAACTGAAAGTTTCTACCCTGTGACCAACATCTCCCCATTTTCTCCTAGCCCCTGGCAACCATCATTCTACTCTCTGCTTTTGTGAGTTCAACTTTTTTTGGATTCCACATCTAAGTGAGATCACACAGTATTTATATTTCTGCGTTTGGCTTATTTCGCATAGTATAATATCCTCCAGGTTAATTCATGTTGTTGTAAGTACCAAAACTTCCTCCTTTTGTATGGTTAAATAATATTCCATTGGGTGTATACATATAAATGTGTGTATACATATGTATATAAAATCTCCCACGTTTTCTTTATTCATTCATCAGTTAATGGACGCTTAGATTGTTTCCATGTCTTGACTATTATGAATAATGCTGCAATGAACACAGGAGTGCAGATATCTTTTTGACATACTGATTTCACTTCCTTTGGATACATGTCCCAAAGTAGTGCAAACACGTCGCTGGTGTCCACGGCCTAAGAGCAGCAGTAACTCTAAGTAACACGCGGCTGGTGCAGAAATCATCAGCATGGATCTCTAATTGTGCTCTTTGGTTTGTGCGGGGCTGATCTACCTGTCAGTGGTAGGGTCTTGTGGATAAACACCAGTTCCAACAAAACAGTCCTGAGAGTCAGCAAAGCCCAGTAATCTGCACACCTGCAGTGGGGCTGTGCAGAGGAGCAGATTGGCCTGCTGACTGTTTGCAGATGTGATCGCCGGTGTGGAACCATGGCCTCTTTCTCAAAAGAGTAATAAGCCCCACTGTGATCTATACTGAATGGATGTGACTTTACGTTATTCCGCTTATACAATGCAGGCCAATTTCAGCAACACAAGACCCACTTTAAAAAAGAAAGACAGAAACGCCAGCATGCCACTCTCCTGCAGGCTCCCTGTTCAATGAAACCCTGGTTTACACTGATTCTGAAGAGAGACCGCAAGGGGTAGAGAATGTTAAAATGCACGCCGTCTTAGTGTAGGTGAGCCCGTTTGGAGTCTCAGCATGCTACAGCTGAGTTATTTATTTGATGGACAGCACAGCGCAGGAAACCGGGGTGTGAAAGAGCACATGAGGACTTTACCCTTTCGATTATTTCAAAAGGGCTGAATACGTCACCTAGCTTTTGTCTTCCTGGGGTTGCTTTAGCCGTTTTCTCTTTTGCTGTCCCCACCACACACGCGCGCACACGCGCACACATATTCTGAGAGGCAGCAACAGAGAACTCAGATGAAAAGCACTGAATTTGGAGGCAAGCAAATACCAATTTGGGCCCTTTTGCTCTTTGGCCTGTGCTCATAACCTCTGTATACTAATTTCCCTAAGTACAAAAAAGCACCTTAAAGCACCTTATCGACTTCATTTACGTAGTCAATGTTTCTTAACTGAGCGATGCGTCCCAGGCATTGGAAACATCTAGAGGAGTAAGCAGACTGAAAGTCATGGGGCGTGTGTCGCCAACGTCCAAATATTTGGACCACACTCCCAGGCAACTGGGGACTAATGACCACTCATCAGGGCCGTCTTCCTGACCCTCTTCCGACAATAAGACGTGGTGGGCATTAAAAGCACCTTCCTCACAGCTTCTTAAGAGACAATATAGGTGGAAGTAACCTTCAAGTTCTAAAACATAAACACAAGACACAGAAAACTGCACACAAGTTACCAGAATCTCTGTGCCTGTAATAACGTTTACTAAAGAAAAAGGAATTGAGCTTTGAGTTTTCATCCAGAAATTATCTACCAGCTGACCTTTCGACACCTCTAAGTCCTTAATTTTGTTATTTCGGTAAATAACATCATTTTTCCTTTATCAGGAACTCTTGGTTTGAATTCAAATGAAATTTGTTGTTTCTATTCCTCTTTTTTCTTTCTTTAAATTGAAGTATAGTTGATTTACAATGCTGTGTTAGTTTCAGGTGTACAGCACAGTGATTCACTTATACATACATATATAAGTATGTGTATACACACACACACACACACACACACACACACACATTTTTCTACTTTACTGTATTTTGCAATTCACATGTGTGTTGGAATAAAACTCCAGTCTTCCTGAACAGGGAAAACCCAGTTTTCCGCCACCTGTAGTTTTCCTCTGCCGTGTGTCTCCCGTCACAAAATGCTTACACAGAACATTTCTGGTCACCAAACGTATGGGGATTTCTCCCACATGAAAGAATTCTCCAGAACACCAGCCAGGTGCCCTACAATTTACCTCAATTGTAACACCATCTACCTGGAGACAGGGTCAGACCTCACAGGTTACGGGCTCAGTCCCACAAGGCTGCTCCCACCCCACTTCAGATGCCAGTGGGAATAGCAGGTCCCCAGGTGACCCCCAACTCTGTCCCACTGGGCTACAAATGGGAGGGTCCCATACCTTCTCCTTGGATTCAGTTATTTGCTGCAGTAGCTCACGGAACTCAAGGAAACACGTTCACCAGGTTATGAAAGGATATAATAAAGGGTACAGATGAAGACCCACATGAGGTGGGTCCTGAGTGCGAGAGCCTCTGTCCCCGGGTAGTTGGGGGGCAGGACCCTCCCTGTGTAGATGTGTTCATTCATCTGGAAACTCTCCAAAGCCCGTGCTTTGGGGATTTTTGGAGGTTACCTCTCGTCGGCATGACCGGTTCTTAACTCCACTGCCAGCCTCTCCCACGTCTGTGGCTGAAAACGCCAAAGATTCCAATCGTGGCTTGGCCTTTCTGGACCACCACCCTTCACGAGCCCCCAGAGTCACCGCATTAGGACAGAAGATGCTCCTAAAGCTCTTATCCCTAAGGAATTTATGAGAGTTTCAGGAGGCCTGTGCCTGGAACCAGGGGCAGAGATCAATATATTGATACATTTTCTAGAATCTCACACAGGGGCTCCAGAAAATTAATATTTTTGAGGAAATTAAGCTCCATGAAGGTAATGCTGTTTTATATTTCCCTTTTTATATTTTAAGTAAAAAGTAGGGACCACTGTATGAATAGTTTCCCTGATTATAAATTAATTCATAACAGGGAAGGAGTCGTCAGCAGTAACTCTATTTTTTACTGTAGGACTCTGTCTTCTGTACTGGGAACTCTTCTGTACTGGGAACTGGGAAAAAAAGAAAAAAGAAAGCAAGCCGTTTTCTCAGAAAGGAATCCCTGATAACCTTGCAGAAATGTGCCTTTACTGAGAACATGCAGGACATCCTTGACCAGCCAATACATTGTAACCAAAAACACCACCCTCCAATCACAACTCTTGGCAAACAACTTATGTAAACTATATGTACTTCTCCATTTTCATTTAAAAATCGCTGCCTTTTGTTCCCCAGACAGGACACTGTTGTGGTTGCTGAAAATTATAAAAAAGAAAATGAAAATCTAGATTTTTAAGATTTTTGTGTTTTAAAAATTCATCAGAGTCTGATTACTCAATTACTATATAATTTGCCATTAATCACTATAATTATAATGAAATGATTTCAAAAACCAATTTATAATTTCTAAAAACAATTCCCCAATATTTACATATCATAATTTCTTGAATGCTTCCTTCAAGGCATTTTATTTTTGCCCATTTATTTTTGCAATGAACTTGTACCTAAAGAATGTATAAATAAATTTAGAGATTATCATATTAAGTGAAGCAAGTCAGAGAAAGACACATATCATATGATATCACTTATATGTGCAATCTAAAAAAAAAAAAAGAAATGAATTTATTTACAAAAAAGAAATAGACTTACAAACATAGAAAATGAACTTATGGTTACCAAAGGGGGATAGCGGGGGTGGAAGGGGAGAGATAAATTAAGAGTTTGGGATTAACAGATACACACTACCATACATAAAATAGATAAACAACAAAGACCTACTGTATAGCACAGGGAACTATACTCAATATCTTCTTGTAACCTGTAATGGAAAAGAATCTGAAAAAGACTATATATACTTATATATATATAATATATATAAAACGGAATCTGTAGATTGCCTTGGATACTTTGGACATTTTAACCATATTCATTCTCCAATCCATGAGCATGGTATATCTTCCCATCTGTTTGTGTTACCTTCAGTTTCTTTCATAAAAGTCTTATAGGTTTCCAAATCAGGTCTTTTGCCTCCTTAGGTAGATTTATTCCTGAGTATTTTTTTCTTTTTGATGTGATAATAAATGGGATTGTTTCCTTAACTTCTCTTGCTGAGCTTTTGTTGTTAGTGTATAGAAATGAAACACATTTCTGTATATTAATTCTGTATCCTAAAACTTTACTGAATTCATTGATGAGCTCTAGTAGTTTTCCAGTAGCATCTTTAGGATTTTTCTATGTATAGTATCATGTCCCGAAGCTTGTATTGCACTGCTAGTGGGCAGGGCAAGAGGCCAGCTGGTCCCAGGGTAAGGTCTGGCCTGCTGTAGGCGGGCTGGGTCCGCAGGCTGTGGGATTGTGGTTTTCTTGTCTGGTTTCTGCCCACTGGTGGGTGAGGCTGTTACAGAGGATAGTGCAGGCCTCCTGGAGGGCAGGGCCTGTGCCTGCCCACTGGTGGGTGGAGCTGGGTCTTGGCCCTCTGGTGCGCAGGGCTGTGTATAGAAGCATGTCTAGAGATGGCCATGGGCTGAGGAAGTCTTTAGGCAGCCTGTCTGCTGAGGGTGGAGCTGTGTCCCCACCCAGTTAGTTGTTGGACCTAAGGCATCCCAGCACCAGTGCCTACAGGCTGTTGGTGGTGCCAGGTCCTCGTACTAATGAGCTAGAGGAAGGAAACCATGATGGGGCCTGCCCACACCAGTGTCCATGTGGTAGAAAGCTCACAGATATGGCTGTTGCCAGTGTCTGTGTACCCAGGATGAGCTGTAGCCACCCCCCCACTTTCTAGGAGACTATTCATGACCAGCAGATGGGTCTGGCCCACACTCCTATCAAATTAGTGCTTTTGCCCTGGGTCCTGATGTGCATGAGATTTTGTGTGCACCCTTTAAAACTGAAGTCTCTACTACTCACAGCGCTCTGGCTCTCCTGAAATTAAGCCACACTTCCTTCAAAGCCACATGCTCTGGGGGCTCGTCTTCCCGATGCAGGATCCCCGGGCTGGGGAGCCCAAACGGGGCTCAGAAATTTCGCTCCTGGGGGAGAACCTCGGCAATATAACTATCCTCTCGTTTGTGGGTCGCCCACTCAGGGGTATGGGACTTGATTACATCTTGAATCCACTCCTCCTACCTGTCTCGTTGTGGTTCCTTCTTTGTGTCTTCAGTTGCAGAAGGTCTTTTCTGGTAGGTTCCGCTCTTTTCCACTGATGGTTGTTCTGCAGATAGTGATTTTGGTGTGCCTATGAGAAGAGGTGAGCTCAGGGTCTTACTATGCCATCTTGGCCAATCCTTAAAATAGAAATTGAAGGTAAAACTTCTTTATCAAAAATAAAATGTAGAGGTTTAGGGAGAAGATGGCGTTAGAGTAAGACGTGGAGATCAACTTCCTTCCCACAAATACATCAGAAACACATCTACATGTGGAACAACTCCTACAGAACACCACTGATCGCTGGCAGAAGTCCTTAGACCTTCCAAAAGGCAAGAACCGCCCCCCCCACATACCTGGGTAGGGAAAAAGAAAAAAGAAAAAAGAGACAAAAGAAGAGGGACGGGACCTGCACCAGTGGGAGGGAGCTGTGAAGGAGGAAAGGTTTCCACACACTAGGAGCCCCTTCACGGGCGGAGACTGCAGGTGGCGAAGGGGAAAGCTTCGGTTTCGCGGAGGAGAGCGCAGCAACGGGGGTGCGGGGGGCAAAGCGGAGAGATTCCCGCACAGAGGGTCGGTGCCGACCGGCACTCACCAGCCCGAGATGCTTGTCTGCTCACCCGCCGGGATAGGCTGGGGCTGAGAGCTGAGTCTCGGGCTTCAGTCGGATCCCAGGGAAAGGACTGGGGTTGGCGGCGTGAACACAGCCTGCAGGGGGTTAGTGCGCCACGGCTAGCCTGGAGGGAGTCCGGGGAAAAGTCTGGACCTGCCGAAGAGGCAACAGACTTTTTCTTCCCTCTTTGTTTCCTGGTGCACGACGAGAGGCGATTAAGAGCACCATTTACAGGAGCTCCAGAGATGGGCGCGGCCCGTGGCTATCAGCGTGAACCCCAGAGACGGGCACGAGACGCTAAGGCTGCTGCTGCCGCCACCAAGAAGCCTGTGTGCGAGCACAGGTCACTGTCCACACCTCCCTTCCGGGGAGCCTGTGGAGCCCGCCACTGCCAGTGTCCCGGGATCCAGGGACAACTTCCACGGGAGAACGCACGGTGCGCCTCAGGCTGGTGCAACGTCATGCCGGCCTCTGCCGCCGCAGGCCCGCCCCGCACTCCATGCCCCTCCCTCCCCCCCGGCCTGAGTGAGCCAGAGCCCCCAATCAGCGGCTCCTTTAACCCCGTCCTGTCTGAGCGAAGAACATGCAGGGGCGGGGCCAAATCCAAAGCTGGATCCCGGGAGCTGTGAGAACAAAGAAGAGAAAGGGAAATCTCTCCCAGCAGCCTCAGGAGCAGCAGATTAAATATCCACAGTCAACTTGATGTACCTGCATCTGTGGAATACCTGAATAGACAACCAATCATCCCAAATTGAGGAGGTGGACTTTGGGAGCAAGACAGATTATTTTTTCCCCTTTTCCTCTTTTTGTGAGGGTGTATGTTTATGCTTCTGTGTGTGATTTTGTCTGTATAGCTTTGCTTTCACCATTTGTCCTAGGGTTCTATCCGTCCGTTTTTTTGTTTGTTTGTTTGCTTTTTTTTTCTTACTTAAAAAAATTTTTTTAATAATTATTATTTTATTTTAATAACTTTATTTTATCTTACTTTATTTTATTTTACCCTCTTTCTTTCTTTCAATTTTTTCTCCCTTTTATTCTGAGCCGTGTGGATGAAAGGCTCTTGGTGCTGCAGCCAGGCATCAGGGCTGTGCCTCTGAGGTGGGAGAGCCAACTTCAGGACACTGGTCCACAAGAGACCTCCCAGATCCACGTAATATCAAATGGCGAAAATCTCCCAGAGATCTCCATCTCAACACCCAACACCCAGCTTCACTCAACGACCAGCAAGCTACAGTGCTAGACACTCTACGCCAAACAACTAGCAAGACAGGAAAACAACCCCACCCATTAGCAGAAAGGCTGCCTAAAATCATAGTAAGTCCACAGACACCCCAAAACACACCACCAGATGTGGACCTGCCCACCAGAAAGACAAAACCAGCCTCAACCACCAGAACACAGGCACTGGTCCCCTCCACCAGGAAGCCTACACAAACCACTGAACCAACCTTAGCCACTGGGGACAGACACCAAAAACAACGGGAACTACGAACCTGCAGCCTGCAAAAAGGAGACCCCAAACACAGTAAGATAAGCAAAATGAGAAGACAGAAAAACACACAGCAGATGAAGGAGCAAGATAAAAACCCACCAGACCTAACAAAAGAAGAGGAAATAGGCAGTCTACCTAAAAAAGAATTCAGAATAATGATAGTAAAGATGATTCAAAATCTTGGAAACAGGATAGAGAAAATGCAAGAAACATTTAACAAGGACCTAGAAGAACTAAAGATGAAACAAGCAACGATGAACAACACAATAAATGAACTTAAAAATACTCTAGAAGGGATCAATAGCAGAATAACTGAGGCAGAAGAATGGATAAGTGACCTGGAAGATAAAATAGTGGAAATGACTACTGCAGAGCAGAATAAAGAAAAAAGAATGAAAAGAACTGAGGAGAGTCTCAGAGACCTCTGGGACAACATTAAACGCACCAACATTCGAATTATAGGGGTTCCAGAAGAGGAAGAGAAAAAGAAAGGGACTGAGAAAATATTTGAAGAGATTATAGTTGAAAACTTCCCTAATATGGGAAAGGAAATAGGAAGCACAGAGAGTCCCATACAGGATAAATCCAAGGAGAAATACGCCAAGACACGTATTAATCAAACTGTCAAAAATTAAATACAAAGAAAACATATTAAAAGCAGCAAGGGAAAAATAACACACAAGGGAATCCCCATAAGGATAACAGCTGATCTTTCAGCAGAAACTCTGCAAGCCAGAAGGGACTGGCAGGACATATTGAAAGTGTTGAAGGAGAAAAACCTGCAACAAAGATTACTCTACCCAGCAAGGATCTCATTCAGATTTAATGGAGAAATTAAAACCTTTACAGACAAGCAAAAGCTGAGAGAGTTCAGCACCACCAAACCAGCTTTACAACAAATGCTAAAGGAACTTCTCTAGGCAAGAAACACAAGAGAATGAAAAGACCTACCATAACGAACCCAAAACAATTAAGAAAATGGGAAGAGGAACATACATCTCGATAATTACCTTAACTGTAAATAGACTAAATGCTCCCACCAAAAGACACAGATTGGCTGAATGGATACAAAAACAAGACCCTTATATATGCTGAGGGACCTGCAAAGAGTCATCTTCCCCTGGGTTTAAGAATGGTTATCCTACCAGGACATCTACCCCCTTTCACACACCTTTTGAGAAGAGACTTGGCATCCTACCTGATTCCTATATGCTGTACCTGTCCATATGAATGTCATGCACACGTATATAGGCCCTATCTACTGTACCTGTCCATGCAGATGCCATCCATACATGTACATGTCCTATATTCCATGTCTGTCCATACAGATGCCATCCGTGCATACACTGGGTTGGCCAAAATGTTTGCTCGGGTTTTTGCGTAAAATGTTACAGAGAAACCCACGCGAACTTTTTGGCCCATCCTATATATGTCCCATATGCTCTGTCTGTCTATATGCCATCTGTCTATCTAGAGATGATGTCTTCAATGTTCTGTGGCTGCAGTCTGGGAAGTCCCAAGCAAGGCTCATAGAGGGACCAGTCAAGTACCTGCTGAGCTCATAGTCTGCAGGATTAGAGATGCACAGATGCGCTGAGCTCTCCAGTTTCCGGCAGTAAAACACTCTGCCGCCATCAGCCTCCCTGACCAGAGCGGGACATGCACGAGAAGTAGCTGAGTCTTGGCACCTGGAGCACCTGGGCTGCCTTCCCGAACTGATGTACACATAGAATATCAAAGAGGCCGGGACAGGACAAATTATAACAATTACACAGCCTCCCGCCCCAAAGGAATCTGTGTTCTGACAATACACACACACACACACACACACACACACACTGAACCTCACCCCTGTATCCTCCCCTCTTGAGCTGCTCCTGGTGCCACCGGGCTGGACCATCTCCAGGTTCCCACCTGAGCCAGGCTCTCTATCCCTGCTCCTTCCTCTCCCTGAACTTCCCCTTCTCCCCACTGTTCCCAGCTAATCCCCGCTGCTTCTCCTTTTTTAGATCTTAATTCCTCCAGAATCTTTTCATGACCCCTTTAGTCAAGATAAGATGTGCATCTCCCTCACCTCCAGCCACCCAGATGCTCATCTGTGTCCTGCCACTGCGGTGATGCCTCTGATACTTCCACCTCCACGAGTCCCCCTCTGTACACCTGGTGGCCGCGGGGACCAAGTGAATCTTACTCAGGATATATCTTAGGACACAGGTTTGTACCCAGCACATAACAGGAATTCAGTCAACAATCTGCCTAAATGGATTACATGGCTGTAAGGAGCCAAAAATGGGTTAAATAGAATGTTTTTTCTAATTTGAGTAAATAGCATCAGGGGACCATTTTCCAAAGTCTAGAAAAGTCTGAGGAGTCTCCCCGGTTATCACAAGTGAGAGAGGGGCTATGACACCAACAAACTGAAACAGGTGCTTGCAGGTCCCTCCTGGTCTCCTTCCAGGACTCCTGCACCACCAGCCAATTGTTCCTGCTCATCTGTCTGATGCCCCACCTCTCGCACCCACACACCTGACCTCCATTCTGTAGACACAGCATCTTCCTCAGACGGACACCTGGACACACCACCCTATGCCCAAGAGCCTTCCCTGGCCACCCACTCATGTCTATGTCCCACGTCCATGGGACATTTCCAGCTGCTACACACAGCACGCAGCCTGTGTCACTGTCCCCTGCTCACCTCATGTCACCAATCCTGCCTCAAAATGCACACTCCCGTGAGACCAAACCACCTGTTTCCATCACTGTCGCCTTCTTATAAATTAATAAATATGTAATAAAATAACAGAGGTGATGTTGAGCCACTCACATATCTACCTGACTATAAATTCCACCAGCAAAGCAAGAGTATCCCAAAATCAGACACTTCCTTCCACATCTTCTCAGTGTTTGGGCATTTGTACATGGACCTCTTTCTCCTTTTTAAGGCTGTTTGATGTTCACTTTACACTGATCTCATCCATGGAGCACCTTTCCAACATTTCATCTGTGCAGAATGATTAGTAAGGAAGGAGATCAGTGTTCAAGTGCTTTGGTCTCCAACACACTGGGGTTGCCCTAATTAAAGAGATGACAAACCCACAATATGGTCTACACATGACGCGCTGAGTTAGTCGCATGGCCAGAATGTGGCAGGAGTTTCTCCTTCTGATGCCCCTGACACTCGCAGCCCCCAGGGGTGCTAGAGTCCAGATCCTCTTTCTACCGCGATAACCCTACCTTCAGTTGTGAACACAGGAAGAGCATCATTTTAGGGCAGTTGCTATGTAATCAAAACTACGTTGAAATATCATATCTGTCTGACTGACTTCACTCAGTAGGATGATCTCTAGGTCCATCCATGTTGCTGCAAATGGCATTATTTCATTCTTTTTTATGGCTGAGTAATATTCCATTGTATGTATGCACCACATCTTCTTTATCCATTCATCTGTCAACGGACACTTAGGTTGCTTCCATGTCTCGGCAACTGTGAATAGTGCTGCTGTGAACATTGTGGTACATGACTCTTTCTGAATTATACTTTTCTGCGGATATAAGCCCAGGAGTGAAATTGCTGGATTATATGGTAACTCTACTTTTAGTTTTTTAAGGAACCTCCATACTGTTCTCCATAGTGACTGTATCAATTTACATTCACAGACCCACAGATCTCGAAAGCAAACTTACGGTTACCAAAGGGGAAATGTGGGGTGGAAGGGTAAATTAGGAGCTTGGGACTGACATATACACACTATTATGTATAAAATAGATAACCGACAAGGACCTACTATATAGCACAGGGAACTCTAGTCAATATTTCATAATAACCTATAAGGGAAAAGAATCTGAAAAAGAATACATACATACATCTATACATACATAAGCATGTTTGTATATATGTATGTGTATCTGAGTCACTCTGCTGTACACCAGAAACTAACACAACAGTGTAAAGCAGTTATACTCCAGTAAAATTTTTAAAAAAGAAAAAGAAGAAAACCTACATTGAACTAAAAACCTACCCAGAATCAGCACCTCTCAATGCACATTTTGGGAATCGCACACATTTTGTGGAATGACGCGCCATGGAAGGGCTGGCCCATGGAGAGGCAGGTGTGAAGCAGAGACCGGCACTATACATAAGCACATAAATCTCAGCCACTGAGCATCGCTAGGGCAGCACAGACGAGCCCCAGCTGTGCTGCTGGAGGGCTCCATCCCCTTCCACACAAACGCTATTTATTTAAGGATGTCTTACTTAGGCTGCAGTTATGGTGACAATACCAAATGCATCCTTTTTTTTCTTTTTTTTTTTTGCAGTACGTGGGCCTTCTCACTGTTGCGGCCTCTCCCGTTGCGGAGCACAGGCTCAGCGGCCATGGCTCACAGGCCCAGCCGCTCCCGTTGCGGAGCACAGGCTCAGCGGCCATGGCTCACGGGCCCAGCTGCTCCGCGGCATGTGGGATCTTCCTGGACCGGGGCACGAACCGTGTCCCCTGCATCGGCAGGCGGACTCTCAATCACTGGGAAGGGAAGCCCCAAATGTATCTTATTAACCGAGATCTTTATATTATTTTAGTTTGAATTTGGCCATCACATTTTAAAGCATTCTAGCTTATTAACAATTCTAAGAAAAGAATTCATTTCCCCCTTGCCGTTCTGTCTTCCACTTAACATACTCAAATATCCCTTTTTAAGAGGGGTGCGGAGTATGTTAGAACTTGTCTCAGACCCTTGTCAACAAATGAATATAAAATGCAGATCCCTATGCAACATCACAAAGGGCAACGATTTCCACGAGTTCATAGTTCAAGATTGTTTTTCTATCATTTTCATAAGACAAGCTCACGTGTCAGCACTTCAGCATACCATGTGCTTTCCACTGAGCTGCTTGCCCTGTGTTCACAAAATCAGTTACTTTTCAGTAAGATTCTTACTTGATCTGATTCTGCAGCTCTGAGTTTCCTTCCTGCTGCTTTTTGCTTTGCTTGCTTAAAAAGAAATCTGCCATTTTTTTGGTGATGTATCAGCGGGTTTTATCCTCACCATGGGTGAAACAAACATTTATCTGAGAAATGAATAGCAGCCTTGTTTCACACTTTGATTCTAGGGAATATGAGATGTTCTTGCGTAGTTATTTTCATGCCAAGGATAAGCTTTAGTTTATGACAGATGTGAAACCCAATTACGCAATTTACAGTTTATTTTCATCAAGTACCTGATTCTGGACTTTCTAAAAAATTAAGACTTCATAACCTTCAAACTCACCCCTTCTCCCCACTTGACATCCTATTTGTGTACTTATTATAGTCACAGAATGCTTACATATAAAAATCATCCTTTCTCCTATTTTCCAAGAAAGTGTATGGAGATCACTGCTTCAATTCAAAAGTGACTTTTGCCTGTGTGGTTTGCCACTGGTCACAAGCGAATGTGAGAGACAAGAAGACAGGAATAGAAGAACTGAAGGCACATCTACAGCAACAACTCACCAGTGCCTGAGCTGCCCCACAGTTATGTCCACGTATCAGCCAGCCTTCCCCAGAGAAGCAGAACTAAGTTCCTTCTCGAGAGCAGATTTAGTATAGGATTTGGCCCAGGTGATTACGAAGGCTGAGATGTCCCCCGGTCTGCCGTCTGCAAGCTGCATGCCCTGGAAAGTGATGGGGGGGGGGGGGTTGTAATTCAGTCTGAGTCTGAAATTCTGAGAACCAGGAACCCCAGTGTCCGAGGGCAAGAGGAGATGCAGATTTACCCCTCCTCTGCCTTTGTGCTGTTCAGGCCCTGGATGGGCTGACGCTCACCTGCGTGGTAAGAGGGATCTTCTTGACTCACCTACCTACACAAAAGCTCACCCCTTCCAGAAACGCCACACAAACATCCTCAGAGGTAATGTTTTCCCAGCTAGCTGGGCGTCCCTTCGCCCAGACAAGCTGACACCTCAGATTAAGCATCACTGTCTAACTCTTTAGGTCTCTCCTAGAGTAGAGGCTCTTACTATTTCAGAAAACGCAAAAGAAGATCTTCAAACAAATGAATGCCCTTGAGAGATGAAGAGACCGGAGAGCATCCACTCTAACCCACCTCCTTATCTTCCTGGAACAAGAGCCACGTGTGTTGGGCCACCCTTTGGCCTCAGCAATGCATTCTGTGGTCAAGAAATAAAGACGGAACTAGGAGTGGAGCTCTTCCTGCTTTCAGATGAAGGTCAGGTCTGTAGTGCCCTCGGGGCAGTCTGTGTTCAAGCCCAGCGTGCTTCACCTTGTACTGCTCTTTCTGTGAAGTAATGAACAGGATTTCGGAGCCACGATACCCGCCTGTCGGCCTAGAACAGCAACCAGCATCACGGTTAATCATTCGCACTTCGTGTAACCCTTTCAGAAAGTCACTTCAATTGATTTTCTTAACAGCCTCGTAAGAGATTACAATTTCACAATAGATCACAATTTCACAATGACAATAGTAATTACAATTACTATTTCACAACTGTGGAAACGGGATCACAAAGGTTAAAAAAACCCACAAGTTTATAACAGTCACATGATAAGCTGGTGGCATCATGACAGAAACTCGGGCCACCTGATTCCAGCCACACCAGTGTCCTCTCTCCACCGCTGTCCCCACTGCAAGTGATGATACCACTTCCTTTGAGAGGCAGTCCTGCCCTTTCCTTGTCTGGTTCTTCTAAGACACCTGGTACTTGTCATCATATCCATTACAAAAGCAGTGGATTCTTTTTTTTTTTTTTTTTTAGACTTTAACTGGCTTTAATTATTGGAGCAAACCTATCAGGTAATTAATTAATTTATTTATTTCTGATCCAGGAGTTCTTACATTTCAGAGCCTCAGCGATTACTTATTTTTATGCCTGACACCACCAGGCCACCTGGACGTTCTGAATCCAGAGCTCTCCCTCCCATTTAATAAGGGCGGTGAGGGCTTCCCTGGTGGCGCAGTCGTTGAGAGTCCGCCTGCCGATGCAGGGGACACGGATTCGTGCCCTGGTCCGGGAAGATCCCACATGCCGCGGAGCGGCTGGGCCCGTGAGCCATGGCCGCTGAGCCTGCGCGTGCGGAGCCTGTGCTCCGCAACGGGAGAGGCCACAACAGTGAGAGGCCCGCGTACGGCAAAAATAAATAAATAAATAAGTAAGTAAGTAAAAATAAGGGCGGTGACCGCAGGTGGGACATTGTAAGGATGGGAGGATCCTTATTTTCTTGGTAACTTCAAGGGGTTAGCCCTTGGGGAAGTGTTACGTAATTAAGCTCCCTTCTGCTGTAGGAAACACATTTTCTGAGATGTCTGAGATACCTGGCTGATTATTTGCCTGTAGGTCCTAGAGTTATATTTATAGAGGTAGAAGCAGGATCCTGGTTTTGGAGCTCCGCAAACTTTTAGTAGAGGAACAGGGCGGTCCCGCTAGCAGACGCGGGTGATGCTCGCAGCCAGTGCGGCTGCTTGACGCCCGAGTCCACAGTCTAAGCTAGGACGCACCGTCCTTCCCAGCGTCCGCAGTGGTACAAGGCAGGGCCCCGCGGCTGAGGCTGCAGACGGAGCCGGCAGGGTGGGGCTACGACCCGACGGGGCCCCTGCTTCTCCCCACAATCTCGCGCTGGTTTGTGGGCCTCGCACCAAACCTCACCTGGTGACTTCTCTTCTTTATCTAATATCTTTTGTTACTAAAAATGTCTCTCTTGCCCTCGTTCAATTCGATGATAAACAATGTGAAACAGGTGGTCCTGGTAAATTGCATTAATGACTCAATTTAGGAAGCCCTTTCACTGCCCAGCCCTACTCCCCGACAGGCGCACGTTTCCCCACGCTGTGCTTTAGCCCTGGGACCTGTTTCAGCCAAGAGGATGTGAGCAGATGTAACGTGAACAGAAATTTGAAAAACTCTGGCTCGATCTGGCTGACATCTCTGGCACCACCGCCATCCCCACGAGAACGTGTTCACTCACCATGGGAGATGAGAGACAGGTAGGGGAC
This sequence comes from Leucopleurus acutus, assembly GCF_964270905.1. NCBI lineage: Eukaryota > Metazoa > Chordata > Mammalia > Artiodactyla > Delphinidae > Leucopleurus > Leucopleurus acutus. The sequence goes on along the minus strand of NC_139150.1, from coordinate 114,667,655 downwards.
CCCTGCATCTCCCCCTGAGCCCAAACTAGACCAGCCAGACTCCAGACAACCCTGATTGATGACTAAAAGATGATTTTAAGCCACTGAGTTTGGGGTTGGTTTTCTTTTCTTTTTTGTAATAAATTTATTTATCTTCTTGGCTGCATTGGGTCTTCGTTACTGCATGTGGGCTTTCTGTAGTTGCGGCAAGCAGGGGCTACTCTTCGTTGCAGTGCGTGGGCCTCTCATTGCAGTGGCTTCTCTTGTTGCGGAGCACAGGCTCTAGGTGCATGGGATTCAGTAACTGGCTCATGGGCTCTAGAGTGCAGGCTTCAGTAGTTGTGGCACACGGGCTCAGCAGTTGTGGCTCGTGGGCTCTAGAGTGCAGGCTCAGTAGTTGTGGCACACGGGCTCAGTAGTTGTGGCTCACGGGCTCTAGAGCACAGGCTCAGTAGTTGTGGCGCATGGGTTTAGTTGCTCTGCGGCATGTGGGATCTTCCTGGACGAGGGCTTGAACCCGGGTCCGCTGCACTGGCAAGCGGATTCTCAACCACTGTGCCACCAGGGAAGCCCTAGGGCTGGTTTTCTATGAAACATTTTTCTTGTGGTGTTGGCTAAATGGCACACAAGGTATTTAATCTCCTACTATTTTGTCACAGTTAAAAAGATGAATTAACCACCATTACCAAGAAAAATGTTGGATACGTTAGTTTTATGCTAAGGTATAATATAGGTCATGATGTAGCATCCACTCTGGTGCTGAGTTAATTATCTTGATTTTACTGATGAGGAAACTGAGACGCAGGAGGCTGCCACTCTTTCCAAAGCTAGAACGAGGATGAGACGGAATCATGACCAAGGCCTTTGGCAACATGTTGTTTGTCTCTGGTACTGAAGGTGATCTGCCAGCATTTAGGATTCTTGCCAGCCAAATGGTCCATCATAAACAACATCATAAAACGTGTTACTGTAATAAATCGGTTTGAGCGTTAGTCACACCCTCTAGGGCTCACGTGCCTAGATGGGCTTATACCTGGGATTATGACATAACCAGTCATTAAGTGTGCGTGGTTTCCACTGTGATGATGGACATGGGGCTTTACAAAGTCACCGGGTGTCCTGTCAACACTCCACACACACCCCCTCCCGGCTGGGCCACCTTCGGGTGAAGCACTTGGGAGAAGAGGATGCTCACTGCCGATGCCCTCAGCGGGCTACCTGCACCAGGCCCGTCCTCCGGACCAGGGCCTTTGAGTTCATGGATCCAGGGGCCCGTGGAGACTTTACAGTGGGGGGTCTCTGCCTGTGACCCCCTCACCTTGTATGTGGCATTATATTTGGGATAAATTACATATTTAGATGGAGAACGCAGACAGGGAAGTGGTACATGCTTTGCCTGATACAAAATAGACAAGAACCCCCAAAATAATTTCCCAGGTACTATAATATGAAGATAAAAAATCTCTCTTGTGCTTCCAAGGAATCTATCCTTACAGACAAAGTTTTATTTCAAACTCCTGTGAATTTAAGAGAGTCGAAAATCGCTCAAATACCACGGTGGATCTTTGAACTACATCTGTTCTACCAGCTCCGAACATCAAACAGAAGCGTATCTCCACAGGAGGCCTGCAATGGAATCTACAATTAACCTACTTACAAGATGATTAATATCATGCTAGGGTGAAATACTTGAGCACATTATAGCTATCTTTTTTTAAGTTTCTAAAATCTTGCTGTTGATACAGAAAGAGAAGTAACTGAAATTCAATTAGCCTCTACTTTTAGAAGTCTTTTAATTATCAGGTTGAAAACATGCACTGATTGAATCCTGTTCATTAGGGGCATGAATTTTCAGGACTCTCCTAAATTTAACAGGCACATAAAAAACCTTCAGGAAGTACCATTCACAAATGGAAAATAACTGGGCAATATAAGTAGGCAACGTATAACTGCAGCGATTTTAACACCGACGCTGTGCCCACTCACCCTTCAGTTCTGGGATATCGCTTGGTCCCATCACCTACACCGTCAGGATCGGCTGTCTAGTCTGACAGAAACGGGTGACCAGTCACTGCAGGCAACGCTGCGTCACACGTGGCCTGAGCCTTCGTGGATATAGACCACGAAGCGAAACATTTTCCATCTGACTCACAGCTTCTTTCCTTCACCAAGTTTCTCTTTCAAACAGAATCTCATAAAATACTATTTCCAAAATATCTAAGGAAACCCTAGGAATCAATTTTTAAAAGACAAGCAACGCAGTTGAAGAAGGTGAGCAAAAGATTGGACCAGGTGCTTCACAGAAGAGTTTATCAAAATGTGCAGTAAGAAAATATAGAAAAGAAAGTCATCACTAGTCATCAGGAGATGCAGATGAAAACCACAAGTGCATTCCACTGCCCTCTCACCCAAAAAGAAATATCTGGAAAGGATGGGAGCAACTAAACTTCTCATGCAATATAGGTTAATACAATCATGTGAAAACCCTCCTTAATAGCTTGTAATAAAGCTGGGTATAACGTGTACCCCCTACCACCCAGCGATGGGTTTATATGACCGGATTAGGCCTGATCTCCCTATTTCAAGATCAGATGATTAGAATGCTCATTAAATCTGCAAAGCCCCCTTTACCCTGGGACATCATCATCTCATGGGGACAACACCAGGGTTCGAAGGTATGGGGGCCGATGGGCTGCCTATTACAGGGTTTTAGAAATAAAGAACTGAACGACTGGACAGTGACGCGTGTAGGCTGGAGAGTTTACAAGACTTAAAACTCTAGGTGCTATGCAGTTGTGGCAGTGGTCAGTTAACTTTAAACTCGATTCCCTGCAGTGTTAAATATATGGAACGAGATTTCAATAAAAGCAGTAAAAAAGAGCGAAAAGAAAACCAAACAAAAATCAAGTCTACCTTTTAAAAAGTAAAAAGAGAGCAAAATAATGAGGGCATTTGTAAAGCACAAAATAAGATTTTAGAAATAGGTCACAATCGCAGACTCACCAATTAAAAGAAACTGTCGGGTGAATAAAAAGACCAATGCAGATATATATTATTTTCAAGAGATAAGCCTAAGACCTAAGGATACAGAAAATTTGAAAGTAAAAGACAGAAAAAGAAATTTCAGGCCAAAGTAAAATCCTCTTTTGGGATAATGCTAAAAGCCTTCATTCACCAGGACCAGGCAGCAATTATAAATGCATATATACTAACAACATAACTTCATATTTTACAAAGGAAGAAAAGTGTTAAATCAAGGGAGAAACTGACAGATCTAACAGTAAAAGACTTCAAGACAACTTTCTTAGTAAGTGATAGTTAAAACACATAAAAAGTAATAAATATAAGGCTTGAAGTGAGAAGCAGATCCCTGAACCAAATAATTTTGAAATTCAACACTGTTCTCGAGAACACATTTATAAACATTGCACAAGTACAGGGTCATAAAGCAAGGTGAAATGAATATCAAAAAGTAAAATATATTTTATGCAATTAAGATATCAAATAATTATTTAAAATATCATTAATCTGCAAAGTTGAAAACACACCTTTGAACAAATCAGAAGTTGAATATATGACAGTAGAAATGAATATGAATATCAATCTCAAATATTCTCAGAAATTTATGCAAATTTCAGAAAATTACAGACTGTGGGGTATCATTTTTATGAAACTCAGACCCAAGAACATGAACTAACATACTGTGTAAAAAGCATAAAGCTGTAAAACCAGAGGAAAGATAACCAAAATGTACAGAAGAGTGGCTTCCTCTGTGGAGGAAGCAGGGTCAGTGGTGTTGGGAGTTTTACAGTTGGCCGTAACCTCAAGAATGTTATATTATGATGTTTCTTTCACAACTTAAACATTCATGTTAAATATTTCTGTATTAAATAATAAAGTTAAAATGACCAAAAATAGGGCTTCCCTGGTGGCACTGTGGTGAAGAATCCACCTGCCAATGCAGGGGACACGGGTTCGAGCCCTGGTCCGGGAAGATCCCACATGCCACGGAGCAACTAAGCCCGTGCGCCACAACTACTGAGCCCACGTGCCACAGCTACTGAATCCCGCGCACCTGGAGCCCGTGCTCCACAACAAGAGAAGCCACCACAACGAGAAGCCCGCGCACCACAACGAAGAGTAGCCCCCGCTCGCCACACCTAGAGAAAGCCTGCACGCAGCAGCAAAGACCCAATGCAGCCAAAAATGAATAAATTTAAAAAATAAATAAAACTTTTTAAAAAATGACCAAAAATATAAGAATTAATATTATTACCCAACAGAAATCATGAAGTTAAATAGATATTGCCACATGTGCTTTTAACAGAATTTGAAAAGCAAAAACGCGCCACAGAAACAGATGATGACATGAGCTGCTTCAGAGCACTGTGCTCTGAGGGGTTCCCCTCCTGCGGAAACAGACCCCAGTCCTTCCGTGGCCCGTGTGGACAAGTGACTGGGAGTTTTCCATCCCATGACCTTGCTGCTCAGAAGAAAATGGACAGTGCCACACCCCCTGGTTATTCCAGGTCCTGGGGTTCCCATCCATACCTCCCAGTGGGGCGTGGGCTCTGTCAGGGAATCTAATGCATTTCCCCTGGGATTCCTGGTCTTTTCCTGTCCCCTGAAAGCTTCCTGCTTGCACCGCACCTCAGAGCAACGTCAGGGCACACGGGATCTTTCATGCTCAGGTGATTAACCTCCATTTGTTGTTTGGCTTGTGTTTGCTTCCTGGAATGATGCCAGGTGTTGTTTTCTTCCCATCTGTGGCTTTCTTGGGAGCGCCGTGTGGCTTGTATCAGAGCGGCTGACCCGACCCCCTGCGTCCCGGATGTCCTTTCTCCGCCCGCCCCCGGTTCTGGCAGGGTCATCAGCATGGAGGTGGGGGACACTCACAAGTGGTCCCCCGAGATCAAAGTCACCCCAGCACGAAGCAGGGTTCCCTCCTACACGGGGGTCTGTCGGCACTTGATTAAAATGCTCTCTTGAAAGGAGGAGAAAGGAAAACGGGTTTGGGTGAAGCACAGACACACATACACGTAGGCTCACAGTCACACAGAAAAGTTTCCTAAAACACACACGTATTCGTTTCCTATTTTTGTGCCACAAATCTCCACAATTTTAGTGGTTTAAGACGACGTGCATTTACTGCCTCACAGCTTCTGTCCAAGTCCAGGCCAGGGCCTCGCAAGGCTGTGTTTCCATCTGGAGGCCCAGCTGGGGGACCCAGTTCCGTGCTCACTTACACGGTCGCCGTAATTCACATCCTCACAGCTGACAGGCGAGGGCCTCCGCCTTCAGGTCTTAGGGGTCACCCTCAGGCACCTGCTGCGTGGCCTCCCTGTGGGCACTCCCCAGCACGGCCTTGCAGCTTCAAGGCCAGCAGCAGTCTCTTGGCCGAGATGGAATTTCACGTTATCCCAGGAGTGACCTCCCCAGATCTCTGTCCTGTAACATAACTAATCACCAAGTGACTTCTCATCCCCTTGCTGAACTCCACTGGTAAGAGGAAGTCTCAGGTTTCACTGCACTCAAGGTATGGATTACACACCGGGGGTGGGGGGTGGGGGTGGGGGGGGGTGGATTATACACCAGGAGGATGGATCCTGTGGGGAGACTTGCCCTAGGATCTGTCTGCCACTCCACAGATATTTAGTAAAATACTGCCTAACACCTAGGACGTATGCTATGTGTTTAAAAAAAATTAAAAAAAAAAAAAGGATGACCCATTCTAAGTCATCTAAGTGCAAATCAGAAAAGTGCTATTCTACTGAAATCACAATACGTGAGATTATTGCGCTTCCTTAAATTGCTGATTTCTCCCTTTATCTCCTTTGGAAGAATGTGACTGATTTTTGTTATTTTCTTCACCCCACAAAAGGTTAATTATAGCAAATGCTTTATGTATCTTATTTAAAACTCAGCCTTCACAAACTCATATGCTTGAAGGTATATACCGAATTTTAAGTATCCCACTTTTATAAAATATTGAAAGAGCATTTCCAATAAATAAAATCTAATGAATAGACAATAATACTCCAGATGCTTTGGCCCTCTTCTGACTCTTTCAACGTCCCTGGAGGTGCTCCATTGTGCGTCTGCTAAGATCTCATTTCCAAAAAGGTGGCCCCAGGGCTCACCCAGACGTGAATCTGCCGCGTGCATCACGGGTCCAGGGGACCTTTACATCTTCCTCGTCCTTCTTACGTGGTCCAGGTCTCCATAACAGTCCTGATCCAGGTGTGATTCTATTGTCGACACAAAGACCACCGGACGATGCTGAATGTGCCTCTATTTTCTATATGAGTCTCCGAGGGAGCGTGTTTGCCTCCCGGGCAAGCTGTGGCAATGCCAAGGTCAGGACTGAGCCCTGCCCGTAAATGAGCGTTTCAGAAACGATACGTGTGCTCGGTAGATGTGAGTTGTGGCTCAGATGCTAATTCCAGGGGTTTCACAGATAAACGGTTTGTTAAAGCAGACTTTCTGGGGAGAAGGGTCGCTCTGTTGAAGCAGCTCATTTCACCGTGAGGTCACTCCGCTGTCTCGTCTCCTCCGTTGAAGCCTGTTTCTTCACCCCGCTCAAATCCCGGAAAAGAAGGCTGTGAGCGGATATTAGAGCACCAGTGTAGGCAGACGGGTAACTTTGTTCCAGTTGTTGCTGGTTTTGAGTATGTCCCCTGGGAATAATAGTCAGGCTTCTTTGTGGGGTAGCTGCAAGGATTAAAGAAGTGTCGCTACCTAGAAAGAGGTGAGAAGCCTGTTATAAAGTAAGCACTCAATAAATAGTAGCTACTATTGTGAATCATGAAGTTTGGAGGGCAAGTATTTTAAATATCACAACGTTCCAATTACAGAATCGTAAGGAAAAGAACTCAAGTGAAAATACATTTAAGCTGGTAGACGTGTTCCGGCAACACAAAAGGATTCCGTTCTACCCCCATGGCTCGACTTATTTTACTAGTGTCTCATGTGGATGACTAGTGGCAAAAACAACCCAGGATCATTTCAAGGAGGAAAATATGCCCCAGGCTGTGCTCACAAATGGTTGCAACAGGGTTTTTGGTCAATACACTTGTCAGTGGAAAGTGAGCTTCCCTCAACGCCTGGTGTGCTGTCGGATGAAAGCTCCCCCCGTCCCGTACAGACGAAGTTCCTCTGTCTTTCCCGGGGCTGCTCAAGGTGACAAGGAAAGTGACTTCCAGCAGGTGCACTCAGATGCCCAGAGAATGAGGGTCAGATTCAAGATCGAAGCAGTAAGAGAACGTTGTAGGAAAGCGAGGGCGGGCCTGGTACATGGACACAGCCTCTGAGGGATGGAGGAGAGAATAAAGCCACCCAAGTCCTAATCAATTGCCAGGGGTCTGGATTCTATTGTCCGTGGCAGAGCCCTGGGGCGCTGGCTCTCGCATCAAGGCGGTAAATGATTTTGATGCCGGGCCACCGTGGGTCTCCAACTGCCAACCTACGGAGCACACATTCAAAGGAGTTAAACTGCTGGGAGTAAAATCCTTCACTGCATCTGCCCACCATTTGTGTGTGTGTGTGTCTATCCGTGCAAACTTTGACTCCTGAGAGGCAGCTTCCAATGAGAAGACAAATGCTTTCACTTGAAAGGGAGTTCATTTCCTGTGTAGATTTTTATTACTATTATTATTTAAGCAGTACAAATTAAACTGAGGAGAAAAACACTCACATTTCTTTTATTGTGGGAATTACTGTGATTTTATGTATATGTGTGTATTTCCAAGCTGATTTGGTCCTTTAGTATCTCTTCTCTTCGCCACCAAAGGTCTTTTTTTGGAGGCAGGGGGCGGGGGGAATCCAAACTGTGTACAGGAGGCATCATACTCATTTCTAAAAGCTGACTTTCTGAAAAATTCCATAAACCATTTCTACAGATGGTATCACGTGGAGGTCAATGACAGTGCCTCTCTCGTGTCATAATGCCTGATATCACGTTGCTCCAGAGGAGAAACCGTAGTTCCAGGTTGATGGGAGACTGCACTCCAGCCCAGCTTTACTACACAGATCTGCTTCTACAGTGACTGAAAGTCCCCAATGAGCCGCAGAGAGGAGCAAACTGTACAAGTAAGGGTGAACATCTCGTTAGTCCCTTGTTCAACCGCATCGACCTTGATCATGGATCTACTGTGAACATCTCCCTGTAGTGAAAGCTCAGCTTGCAGCTGCTCTCGTGTCTGTTTCAAGGAAGTGCTTCAGAACAGATACAGCGCATCCTAGAAACAGTGTGCATTGCCATCAGGTTTTCCTGACACACCGGCATTTCTTTCATCAATTACAGCTTCCGCGTTTATATGCTCGCTTTATACAATAAAGTACCCAAGAAGAATTTTCCTGCATGTGTTTAAGCACAAATGGAATGATCAAAGGAAATGATGCCTTACGACAGGACACGTTTAAATAATTAGAAAACACCGTAATAAAGCATATTATCACCAAATGCTTGACATATTTGCTCTTTGAATTCATTTTTCCACACAGATATTTTGTTAATCGAAAATGACAATGCAACCTGTACATTGTCCTACATAGTCTGCTTCTGTTTTCCCCTAGACTTTTTATTGCCTGGCTCTGTTCATACACTTAGAAGCTGAATAGGCTTTAAGACAATATTGATAATAAAACCACCTCAATGAATTCACTTTCTATGGTGTTCATGAGTCTCCTTTTTTCATTTTAAACACCTTCCTGCCGTTCCTTCCTTCTCCAGTGTCCTGTCTGTCACAATTCCGTTTGTCATGCTTAAGGCTTCATGTCATGTCTTTCATTTGGAACCTGTCACTGACAAAGCATAGCTCGGGTGCCATCCGCCTTATGTGACCAAACAGCTTCACTAAGGTATCACCTACCCCTGAACATTTATTATTTCCACCAGGTGACCTTGAAAATGTCCCAGGTGGCGTCTACATATTTCCACCAGCTATCCAAGTTGAGTCTCCTCTTACCCTAAACCATCTCACACTAAACACAGGTGATAAATTGAATGAAAACACGCGGCACCCCAAATAGCTTCATTCTCCATCATATTCCCTAACCCTTTTGTGTGGGTAGGGTCTTGGGATGAGCCTGTCCAAAGGGCTGGCAGTAAAGCAGACAGGTGAAGCTTTCGGGCAGAGATATATAGGAATCTCCCCGGCTATGCTGGCCCCGAAGTGGTTTCACTCTGAGATGGTGAAGTCTCCACCATCCTGGAGCCCTGAGTGTCCGCTTGGAGTCAGGCCCCACCTGCCATATGGGTGTGAGTGAGAAAGAAATAGCTATTCTTTCAAGCAAAATCAAAAAGGGTTATTAAGATTAACAAATACACTTTCGGTTAGTAATTCTCTGTTTCTTTGCATATATCTTTGGTAGGCATGTGGAGTGTGTATATATACGTAGGTGTATGTGTTTGTGTGTGTGTGTGATCTGGTAAGTAGAAGCTATCACTTCTTGTACGGAAGAAGTTTGGTGTTTTAGCTTTATAACTTTATTCCTGAACTGAAGCAAAGGTCCTTTACTGCCATAAACAATATCAATAAAGAAAAAATAATAGAAGATTATTGCATTTAAATTCCAACTTTTTTCATTCAATAAACATTTATCAAGTGACCATCAGCAATGCACTGTCTAGAATACAGAGAGATACAGAAAGAACGAGAGAGAGGATAGTCTCCAGCTATAAGAACATATATCAAATACAAAATATATAAGCTACCACATAGAAATAAACGTCTCTAAAATCACGGTGAAACTGTAACTATAGAAGCCACACTTCTTAATAACTTTCTTCTCTAGACTAATTTAATAAGAATATTTTCCACTAATTCTGTCTACACATGGAAATGGAGATGGAAACAGTAAGAAGCAACAGAAGTAATCATGTTATATTAGAGAATTATTTTCTAGTTCTGACATGAGGCCCCAAATTCACTCCTATTTCCAACTGTACCAAAAGTTATAATCGTGAAAAACCCCTATTAAATGGCACATAAAAGTGGGATAAAGTTATAATTTGTTGGAGGAAAAAGCACCACTGCGAAGATAACCATGTGTGTGAAATTTTCCATTTTGACCAACCATCATTTGTGCAGAGGACACACTGAATCATTTCTCCCTTAATTGTGAACCCCAAAACATTAACTTTGGGAAGCTGGGTACAGATAGACATAGACATCTACAGTAAATGTTGGTAATATTGCAAACTGGACAGTTTCTTAAACAGTCACAGGAATACACTACAAGGGACTATATTTAGTTGTCTTTTTCAGTAATTATGTAATCACAGTATTTTAAAACTAGTCTCCTAGATGAATGTGATATTAAGCATACGGATAAATGTAGAGGCTTATAATTTATTCCTCCATATTTAATATTAACTAAAGGTCTATATCCCCCTTCCTCTTCCTGTAAAAGTATTATAATGCCAAATACTTCACTGGGACTTTTAAAAGGTTTCTTGGAATAAATAAAAAATAATAGTAAATCAAAGGATTTAGAGTTTGATATTTTAGAGGAAATATTTCTCCAAAGGACTGAAGTATTCTTGAGTGGGCATTATGCTTCTAAAAAATATGAAATGGGACTTTCTGATTTATGTAAATATTTGGGAAATACATAATTTGGAATAAATATAAATCATAATTTGTCTAAATAATAATTTGAACAATTCTGGAAAAATCAATATATTTACAATTTATATTTCTACTTTTTAAAGCTAAAATATGAGATTCCCGTTCTACGTTTTTTTTTTTTTTTTTTTGCAGTATGCGGGCCTCTCACTGTTGCGGCCTCTCCCATTGCGGAGCACAGGCTCCGGATACGCAAGCTCAGAGGCCATGGTTCACGGGCCCAGCCGCTCCGCGGCATGTGGGATTTTCCCGCACCGGGGCACGAACCCGCGTCCCCTGCGTCGGCAGGCGTACCCCCAACCACTGCGCCACCAGGGAAGACCCCATTCTATCTTTAAGAAAACTAACTTGACCACGTAAACTGGGACGTATCGGAAAAGGAAAGCTATGGGTGGAGGATTAAACTATTCTAGGAAACAGACTCAGTCAGGGTGTGAGAAGACTCGATGGAGGGAGCACGACAGGCGCAAAGAAGAGGACTGAGTATCGACTGGGCCCGGGAATGGATCCAGAAGAGGAAGCGAAGGAAATGATACAGCTGAGGTTGCTGATAATTGAGGGAGTAGAGGAAAACAGAAGTATTGAGTTTTTTAAAAGGAGATACAAAGGAAAAACTCGCTTATGGTAAAGATTTTAAAAAATGATTTTTTAAATGAAAAATGACAAGTAAATTCCTCGGGTTGAAATAGTCAGCAGGCCTTGAGAAATGTGGGACTAGAAGTTAGGATTCACTGCTAGAGCTGTGATATCCAGAGAGGGGAGGGTTAATGACCAGAGATGGTGAGATTTTCCCAAAGATACTGGGGGGGGGGCAGGGGGGAGGGGAGAGGAAGGGGGAGGATGGGGGAGGGGAGAGGGGAGGGTATGGCGGTGCTTACATTATGCCCTGCAAACAGGGTGAGAGAAGGGACCCAAAACAGAAAAGGGTCCAGGAAGGATCCTTAGAAGTAGGGCGCAAATATGGGGCCATTTTGACAAGGCAGAGGAAGACCTGTCAATACAGGGGGTGAAGCTGAATGAAAAAGGTAAAAATAAGACTGACAAAAGGATCTAAAAACTAGGAAAATATTTACAGCTTTTAAAAATGCAGTTTGGGGAGAAGGGCTAAGATTAAAAACGAAAAGGCAAGGTGTCAGGAGTGAATAAAAGACAAGTGATATAGAGTATAGAGTATCTTTTTGAGAAATTTCATAATAAAGAGAAGGAAATAGAAAAGTATCTATAAAACTCAGTAGAATTATAGGAAAACTTCATTTTTGGAAGAAGTTTTACATATTTTCACAGACAGAAATAAAAGATTAAAAGTATCAGTAATTTGGGCTTCCCTGGTGGCGCAGCGGTTGAGAGTCCGCCTGCCGATGCAGGGGACGCCGGCTCGTGCCCCGGTCCGGGAGGATCCCGCATGCCGCGGAGTGGCTGGGCCCGTGAGCCATGGCCGCTGAGCCTGCGCGTCCGGAGCCTGTGCTCTGCAACGGAGGAGGCCACAACAGTGAGAGGCCTGCATACTGCCAAAAAAAAAAAAAAAAATGTATCAGTAATTGATGGCATAAGATCCAGGGGAACCCCCAAATTAACCTTCCCCTGGAGGACAGGCTAGAATGGTTTGCTGTGTATTGCCTGACTCTCCATCGTGAAACACTGGAATAACTGAGAAAGTAACTGGTAGAAAGCAAGGACTAAAGTTTGAGACTTTGCATTTAGTCCTATCATTGAGAATTTAAATATACAAACAAGCTGTGACCCCAGATAATTAATACCCTGCATTAAACATTTCTCTTCAAACAAAGAATAAATTGTATCAGCATTTCTACTCAACTTTCATATAGGAACCTTCTAGGAAAACCAGGGCTGAAGAAACTACAATTTCTCTGATGTCGCACGTTGTTATCTTTAAAGACAATGGTTGAGAAACAACTGTGTCCCTCCTGTCACAGCCACCTCCACACTGAAAGGAGCTTTCAAACACGACACTGAAATCCCTAGATTGAGTTTTTACTAAATTGGTGAGAAGTGATGATTGTCTGAGGTTAACTGGCGATTACCACGGGCTATAAACTTACTCAGCAAATCATCAAAAGCATGCAATTGCCTTGAGAATCGATCATTATTGTTTGGACATTGAAAATTCGTTTCTAGGTTAATGATCTTCGATATTTTTTAAAGCCTGAGAAGAAAAGGCAGTGACGGTTAGGGAAAATACTTAGCAGATGGGCAATATCTACCCCTGACCCAGAAGCAGAGATGCCAACCACACACAATGCCTGCAGCGGATACAGCAGCTCACTGGCCCTGCTTCTACCTCGCAGAGGAAAGCTGAGGGACAGGAAACGAGGGGACCACTGGCTTGAGGGGCTGACCCCACGGGAAATAAGAACAGCGAGAGGAGAAAACGCAGCGGAGACCCAGAGGGACTTCATACTTCGGTTCTGATTTCCTACTGGTGGAAGCATCTACTAGGTCATTTTTTTCCAATGCCGTTAAAGCTCTTATAAATTAATTCTGCATTTGCGCACCAGTAAAGTACATGTGAAAAGGACAAACTTTATCCTGGAGCACCCTTGGTACCAGAAAATAGAAACTTATCTTTCCTAGATAGTAAAAAGAGCAAGATAAAGGAGGTTCTGTATCACCTAAGGTGCTGCAAAGCACATTTAACATAAGTTTCTCAACGGAACTGTTTTCCCTAAAAGAAATCCATGTCTTGAGCTTCAACTAACCATCACTGAGTGATGATAACCTAGTACGAAAGTATTTTTTAAATTTTTATTACCGCCTGAGTAGTTAGCTGTTACTTTTTAAGGTAATAATAAGGTAATATCTTACAATGTATATTGAGGAGGGGGTTCCAGTGCATTATAAGTTAGTGGCAAGCAAATTATGTTTACTATTGCACGATCCAAAATATTCTGAAGTATCTCATAAGTACAAATATTTCTTTATCCAAGGCAACCAAATTATCAGATATATTTCTAGAGGCTGAGTTCATGTAACTGAACAGAAGAAACTAATTATAATTTTCTGCTTACATGAAATATGTAAAATAATCAGCTAGAAATTTGAGATTAGATATCCACTTTAGTACTGGAATTATTTAATGTAATAAACTGAATGGAGGACAAAGGAGAAAATCTCTCTCCAGTTCAATTAGACGTTTCAGGTTGCTTTCTATGACCAAAATATCATTACGCACCATGTGAAGTGTATAGAAATAAGTCAACTGCTGTAACCTGCCGAACAAGGACTCACTTATGTGCTAGAGAGACATGGGTACATCAAGAAAGGCAGTGAAAAATATGATTAAGAGAACGAGCTCTGAACCATGCTTCCTGGGTTCAAACACGGGCACAAAGCAGGTTCCAATGAATGTTCCTTGAATGAATGAATTACCTGAACTGTTGGAACAGAAAGGAGCATATGTAACAGTTACTGGCTAGTACGTAGACATCAGTAAATATATATAATTTTGACATAAAGTTTGATTCACTGTTTTACCTGAGACATCTTGAGTCTGCCCCCTTTAACCAGTAGGTCCTTTTTTCCAACATCTTATACAACACCAAAGAGTTCAATTTCCTCTTATTTGCTTCTCACTGACCTTTCTTTTACACTTTTCATCCTTGAGAGATGAGGAAAGATAATGAAAGCGAGACCAATGACCTTGTATTTAAGCATATGCTACAGAGTGGTATGGGGAATAGAAGAAAAAGAAATGAGCTTAACCTTAAAAAGATGAAATCATCCCAGAATCTAGGGAGGACGCTTTTGCGTGGACCCATCAATCAATCCTGGAAGTAATAAAAGTCTGCAGGCTGTGGGGTCAGAGCGAGACTGGGAAGATTTGAGCAAATAAACTGTTACTCATGAGAGTTATTTGCAGAGCAGATTTCCACTTCGGTCTGTAAACTACATTTTAGAAGTACCGGATGGTGTCCTATTTCATGTTATCAAGTCTTTCTCGTTCCATTGATGCCGTTATTTTGTTGATTATTTTTTAGTTACTTCTATGTGATGTTCACCAAAATAGGTACGGAAACTGCTAGAGTGTTGTCTTCTCAATTTACACCGATGGCATGCAAACATTTTACTATTAATGTTTATTTTTTACCCAAGATTTACCCTGGCTCCTGGGGATACTTAACAAATGCGTTTTACCTTATCAGGATAAGGATCATTTACCAGCATGAAATGTCAAAAAAATCTATAATGTTCCAGAAAGAGGGAAAAGAGAAGAGAACTCTTCAGCACCAGTAATCAGACCATCACACATCTGGCAGCCAGGTAAACACCCTTCCAGGGGGAGGGGCAGCATTGATGACCCACCTTCACTGAGCAGAGACTTTGTGTCTGTCATTCCACCGAGTAATTTCAAGGATTATCCATTTTAAACACGACAACAGCCCTCTGAGGAAATTTGTGTCAAATTTCCCATTTAAAGGAGAAAATATTTGCAAAGTGACACAAGGGATTAATCTCGAAAATATACAAACAGCTCATACAACTCAACAACAACAAAAATAAACAAACAACCCAGTTGAAAAATGGGCAGAAGACCTTAATAGGCATTTCTCCAAAGAAGAGACACAGATGGCCAGCAGGCACATGAAAAGATGCTCAACATCGGTAACTCTTAGAGAAATGTAAGTCAAAACCACAATGAGGTGTCACCTTACACCAGTCAAAATGGCCATCATCAAAAAATCCACAAACAATAAGTGCTAGAGAGGGTGTGGAGAAAAGGGAACCCTCCTACACTGTTGGTGGGAATGTAAGTTGGTGAAGCCACTATGGAAAACAGTATGGAGGTTCCTTAAAAAGTAAAAATAGAATTACCAGATGATCCAGCAATCCCACTCCTGGGCATATACCCGGACAAAACTATAATTCAAAAAGACACACACACCCCAATGTTCACTGCAGCACTATTTACAACAGCCAAAACATGGAAACAACCTAAGTGTCTATCAACAGAGGAATGGATAAAGAAGATGTGGACATATATATAATGGAATACTACTCAACCATAAAATAGAATGAAATAATGCCATTTGCAGCAACAAGGATGCAGCTAGAGAATATCATACTAAGTGAAGTCAGAAAGAGAAAGACAAATACCATATGATATCCCTTATATGTGGAGTCTAAAATATGACACAAATGAACCTATCTACAAGACAGAAATAGACATAGAGATCAGACTTATCGTTCCAGGGGGTGGGGGCGAAGAGAGGGATGGAGTGGGAGTTTGGGGTTGGTAGATGCAAACTATTATATTTAGAACAGATATAAACAACAAGGTCCTACTGTAGAGCATAGGGAACTATATTGATTATCCTGGGATAAACCATAATGGAAAAGAATATTAAAAAAAGAATGTACATATATGTATAACTGAGTCACTTTGTTATACAGCAGAAATTAACACATTGTAAATCAACTATACCCCAATAAAGAAAAATTTCCCATTTTACATCTGAAGAATCAGAGGTTCTGACATGGTAATTGATTTGCTGAAGGTCTCACATTCTGCAAGTAACAAAGACTAATATGTTATTAAAAATAAAAATAAAAGTAATAACAATGGCAATGCTGTTAGTAGTTGCAGGAATGTCCCCAATTTAGAGTTTTCTATGAGACCAGGATGTGCCACGTCTTCACACACATCGTCTATTTAATCCTAAAATGACGGTGGGAAACAGTGATTTAAATAAATAAAGTATTAGATACATAAGCAGGGACTTACTGTGATTCCTGGAGCTGATAACTAATGGCAAATACTTCCATATATGGGCCACCTGGATTGATCTTCCCCTCAAAAATGGTTCTCAAACGAATATTGGGAGAAATTGGTCTGCATCATCCAGTATAGTTAGAAAAACATGGTCAGTAAAGCCAGGCAGAGTGGTCGAAAATCCCAGATATACCAATTACCAATTTTTAAATTCTGGGGAAATAAGTTAAATTTTCAGAACCAATTTCACACCTTTTTGAAACATAGACATTATCTCTTAAATTCTCATTTATTTAGGTTAAATTTGTAATATATCCTGATATAGCACCTGTGATACACAATAGTAAATGGTAGCCTTTAATGTCACCAAGCTGCCTGAAACAGCAAAGGCATTCATCTCTCTGGGTTCCCATTTGGAGGGGAGGGGAAAGAGTGAGTACAAAACACTAAATATACTTCATTTGAAAGCAAGGTCAGAATTGTTCACTGAAGCCAAATGTATATGAGTATATAAATTATGCCCAGTTAAAAAAATTAAGTAAATGCAGGGTATTAAAAGCTTTTAATTATATTTAATTATTTAAAACCTCACACACCTCACACCAGTCAGAATGGCCATCATCAAAAAATCTACAAAAAATAAATCCTGGAGAGGGTATGGAGAAAAGGGAACCCTCCTACAGTGTTGGTGGGAATGTAAACTGGTACAGCCACTATGGAGAACACTATGAAGGTGCCTTAAAAAACTAACAATAGAGGTACCATGTGATCCAGCAATCCCACTGCTGGGCAAATATCCAGAGAAAGCAATAATTTGAAAATATACATGCACCCCAGTGTTCATTGCAGCACTATTCACAATAGCCAGGACATGGAAGCAACCTAAATGTCCACCAACAGAGGAATGGATAAAGAAGATGTGGTACATATATACAATGGAATATTACTCAGCCATAAGAAATGAAATAATGCCACTTGCAGCAACATGGATGGACCTAGAGATTATCATACTGAGTGAAGTAAGTCAGACACAGAAAGACAAATATATGAAATCGCTTATATGTAGAATCTAAAAAGAAAGGATACAAATGAACTTATTACAAAACAGAAGTAGAGTCATGGATGTAGAAAACAAACTTATGGTTACCACGGGATAAGGGTGGGAGGGAGAAACTGGGAGATTGGGACTGACATATACACACTACTACATATAAAATAGATAGCTAATAAGGACCTACTGTATAACACAGGGAACTCTACTCAATACTCTGTAACGACCTATATGGGAAAAGAATCTAAAATAGAATGGATATATGTATATGTATAACTGATTCACTTAGCTGTACACCTGAAACTAACATGACATTGTAAATCAACTATACGCCAATAAAAATTTTTTTTAATTTTTTTAATTAAAAAAAATAAATGGCTGTAAAATTATAAATCCATTTAAAAATCATTCTATTTTCATTGTTCCTTCCCTATTGCTATTCCAATGATAAGTGTCATGCCCAGAAGGTTGAAAATAAATAACTTGGTATTTATTAATAAAGGAAAAAAACTCACAGATAAAGACAATGACAAAACAAGTCACATACTTGCAGAAAATACTGGCAAAGCACATAGCTGATAAAGGACTTGTATCCAATATATTAAAAAAAAACACTTAAAACTTAACAATAAGAAAACAAACACAATTAAAAAGTGGGCAATGACTATGGAGAACAATATGGAAGTTCTTTAAAAAACTAAAAATAGAGCTCCCATATGATCCAGTGATCCCACTCCTGGGCATATATCTGAAAAAAACCTTAATTCAAAAAGATACATACACGCCCAAGGTTCACTGCAGCACTATTTACAATAGCCCAGACATGGAAGCAACCGAAGTGTCCATCAAAAGAGGAATGGATAAAGAAGATGTGGTACATATATACCATGGAATACTACTCACCCATAAAAAAGAATGAAATAATGCCATTTGCAGCAACAAGGATGCAACTAGAGATTATCATACTAAGTGAAGTCAGAAAGAGAAAGACAAACACCATATGATGTCACTTATATGTGGACTCTAAAATATGACACAAATGAACTCATTTGCAAAACAGGAACAGACTTACAGATGTAGAAGACAAACTTATGGTTACCTAAGGGGAAAGAGAGGGGGAGAGATAAATTAGGAGGTTGAGATTAACATATACACACTACTATATATAAATAAATAATGATTTCCTACTGTATAGCACAGTAAACTATATTCACTCTCTGGTAATAACCTACAATAGAAAAGAATCTGAGATATATATATATATATATATATATATATATATATATCTGAATCACTGTGCTGTATACCTGAAACTAACAAAACATTGTACATCAACTATACTTCAATTTTTAAAAACTGGGCAGTGATATGAACAGACACCTCACTAAAGAAGATATACAGATAGAAATAAGCATTTGAAAAGATGCTTCACATTGTATGTTATTAGATAATTGCAAATTAAAATGAGATACCATTGCATACCTATTAGAATGGCTAAAATCCAAAACACTGACAACACGAAATGCTGGAGAGGATGTGGAGCAACAGGAACTCTCATTCAGTGCTGGTGGGAACGCACAATGGTCCACTCCCTTCGGAAGACAGTTTGGTAGTATCTCACAAAGTTAAACATAGTCTTACATGCAATCTAGCCATTGTTATCCTAAGTATTTACCCAAATGAGCTGAAAACTTATTGTCATACAAAACCTACACACCAATGTTTATAGCAGCTATATTGATAATTTATTCACGATTCAGGCAGAAACTGGAAGCAACCGAGGTGTCCTTCAATAGGTGAAAAGAGAAACAAATTGTGTCCAGACAATGGAATATTACTGAGAGATAAAAAGGAATGAGCTGTCAACCCCCATCCCTCCAAAACAGGGGCTACTCTTCATTGCGGTGCACGGGCTTCTCGTTGCGGTGGCTTCTCTTGTTGCGGAGCACGGGCTCTAGGCACGCGGGCTCAGTAGTTGTGGCTCATGAGCTCTAGAGCACAGGCTCAGTAGCTGTGGCACACGGGCTTAGTTGCTCTGTGGCATGTGGGATCTTCCCGGACCAGGGCTCGAACCCATGTCCCCTGCATTGGCAGGCAGATTCTTAACCACTGCGCCACCAGGGAAGTCCCTACAATATAAATGGTATTTTAAATCTCGGGGAAAGGACCTGGGAGGGCCCCGGTGCCATGGTCCCCTCTGAGAGATCAAAGGTGCATCAGTATATTAAACACTGGGAAGACCTGAAGGGAAGAAACATGTTTGAGTCCCACGTTCCCTAGCTTTTTATTATTGAACTCCACTTTCTACCAATAATATCTATCGCCAAGCTGCACGGCACACTTTAGGAGAGGCTGGACTGGACGTTTTATGGTCCCCTTAAACTGCCTTCCAAAGAGTGTCTCCCCTGTGTGCATCTAAACCCACTCAAGCGAAGGAAAATTATCACCCGGGCTCTCCGCTTCCCAGACTACGCTCACGACGCAACCTGCAGAGGTCTTCCTCACCACCCCTCCTTTGAAAGAAGGACTGAAATCAGCATCGACCCTCATTTGCTGAATGAGAATGTCACCTTCTAGCTTCATTGACCAGTTTCTCCTCCAAGGCTCTATCCCTTTGTTTCCCCTGATTTTCCTCCCAACTCTGGGGCAGCTCTTTCTCCGCATGCTTCACCAACCCTCCTGTATTTAGCCTTTGATTGTTGAAAATACTCAGAGCTTTGTGAAAAGCTCCCTTATCTTCACCATCTCACTGTATCCTTTCACGTAAGTAATCTTGCACACGTTCATAGCTTTTCTTACAATACCTCTGCCCACGGCATCCAAATACCCGCTCCAGGCACCTCAAACCCAATACGCGCAAAGAAATTCAAATGAACTTCACCTCCCTCTAAACATGGATCTTCTCCAGGAACTCCTCCTTCAGCAAATGCTCCCGCCGTTTCTCGAGTTGCGTAAGTGAAATCCAGCACACTGGGTCATGCCCCATACCTCCCCCTGTGGCCCTGTCCAGTGCTCTGTGCTTCTTACTCACCCTCCCACCCACTGCTCCTGTGAAGCCCCTCCTCTGTCACCCTAATCCCAGGGAACACCCCCATTTTTTTCTGGCTTTTACACGGTAGCTTCCTAACAAGTCTTTAGGAATTCTAACCCAACCTTCACACTTCACAGAGTAGTCTTTGAAAAACATACACTTGAACAAATAAACTCTCTCTTTAAAACATGCATCCTGTACTTTTTCTCAGACTTGCTAGTGACTCATTTATGATTATCTGATTAATGTTTCTTTTCACCATTACATTAGAATCCGTCCAAAAAGGGTACATATAGCATTTTATGTGTTTACCTCGCTTAAAGCAGAGTTGCCCGGCTCCCAGTATGTTTGCAGTTAATATCCAATGAATTAATTAATAAAAATATACTCTTTAAATTCAGTACATATGTGTGTACCGATTAAGTTGAGAAATAAGACTGGTGTCAAAAGGGCCCACCAAAGTGTAGGCAAAGGGCAGAAGCTAAACTAGTAACTATCCTCTCGATAAAGCTGGAAAGAGCTGGCCAACCACACAAGCACTAGAAAAAACGAAGAATCTAAGTAGGAAAATCACAGGTATTTAAGTGCTAGAAGGTCAAACAGGCCTTCTTCCTTTTTTGCAAATATCTCTGGTAGCATAAGATATTTATAATAGCTGATAACGATTGAAGACTACAGTATTACTACAGGGGTGCTAATAATAGCATCGAACATGGAAGGCTGTTGCAAAGATTAAATCATCGCAAGTAAAGCACTTAGAACACTGCCTGTCAAACAAAAAGCCTACGCTACAGAGGAGCAGCATTAGAAGGGTCCGCACGTAGCAGGGAGGCCACTACACTGCTTTCACAGCAACCTAAGGAAGCTAACTTTACTTCCAAAACAAAAGGAGGGAGACGTTTGCATGAAGAAACATATTTGGCATGAATAAGGAAGTGCTTTTTAGATGTTTTCCTTTAACCAACCCATAATCCTGTGAGGTAGTCTAGCCATCCCCATTTTTCAGGTGAGGAAACTGAGAGTGAATCCAAAGATTAATTATTTTCCCCCAATTCAGGAAAGCAGTGAGCAGAGGAGCTCCACAAAATAGAAAATATATGTTTCTGCTCCAGAGCCCAGGTTTCCACCTTGGGAATGAGACCTCCGGTCTGAGTGGCCCCCTTCCCACTGGTGAGTTTCTTTGGCCACGTGACTGCAACCCACAGAGCGAACACTCAGAGGATTTGCAGATCTGAGAACAGTTTATTTTCTCCAGGATTTCTGTTTCCTGATGAAGAAAATGGATGTTATGTTATCAGTACTTAAGCCAAAGGCATTCTCTCATTATTAATGAGGCAACAAACTAAATAGTCTTGGAGAGAGAAGAGGCCAGAATTGTTATCTCTCTTAGCATTTAACCTAAAGTCACCTTTTGCTCCTAGATTAAAAACAAAGACTCTAGGACCGGTCTACCTGCGCTCACGCCCCAGTTCTGTCATATCAGGCTGTGCGATACTGGATGTTTAAGATATAAATAGCAAGTTCTCATAAGTATTAGCAGGTATCAATGTTATATTTAGCACATATCACGCTTTCCTGACAGCATGAACTTCTTAAAAGGGACAGAATCTGGACGCTGGGGCAAAGCCGGTGGCTACCATCCAGGTTGCTTTGTAAAAGGTAAAAATAACTGGTTAAAAGCAGAAATCCATGTAAAAGGACATTTTCCTTTGGCAGATGTAACCCTTTTCATTCTCCCAGTCACATCACATACTCCCCCCCAAAGTGACACAAACTCCCCCCAAAAATGACACTTTATTGCTTAGCGCACATGCATCAGCTTATCTTTTTAAAATGCTTTGACCAAGTGAGTATCCCATGCTTCCCTAAGATGTAACTCAATTTACATTTGGGAAAAAGTGAGAATTGTGGGATTGAATTCTGAAAACGATGCTCACCCTTCTGCTGATCAACTCACGTAACATTTAATTATATGCTAGCTAATATTTCAATGAACTGAAAAATACTTCCTCCTCTGAAATCTGAAAATACAATAAAAATTAGATATACTCTAATAAAAAAAACGTTGTGTTAAACAGTTAAAAACCTCGATATTTATTATTAACTTTCTGCTTTACCCAACAAGTATTATCCTAATGAAATAAATTGGTACAAGACTGTCAGGTGTTCTTCAATGATTTTTTTGATTAATGATAATTAATGCATCATTAAAACCTGTAATATCAATTTGAGATAAATTGTCAGATATTATTAATTAATCTAGTATTCATTACACTTGCATTAGTCATGTTATTTTGGATGTAAAATGTTCTTTTGGAGATAATCATTGGTAAATCTGAATTACCTGAAACACTTTAAAATCTCCATTCT
This sequence comes from Leucopleurus acutus, assembly GCF_964270905.1. Lineage (NCBI taxonomy): Eukaryota > Metazoa > Chordata > Mammalia > Artiodactyla > Delphinidae > Leucopleurus > Leucopleurus acutus. The sequence goes on along the minus strand of NC_139150.1, from coordinate 114,644,868 downwards.
ATAAAGGTTCATAATTAACAGTTCTTCTTCTTTGGATACATATGCACATCAATGAATGAGCATGTATCTTTTATTACACTGTATCTCTCTAAGTAGTCTTAGGACAGTAGAGCTAATGTCATTAACATTCATTAACACGCAGTCATTCTTTGTAATGGTCCTGCTGAGAATGAAACTTTCCTTCATACATTTTAGATGGAATTTGCTATTCTTTCTTTGGAAGATGTGAGCGCTCCCTAAACTTGTTTTCAGCACTTCATCGTGATTGGCAATAAGCATAAAGCCATGCTTAAAATGTGTTACATGTGGCTTAACTATCCTATGTATGTGCTTTTGTACTTCATGATGTTTCTAATCATTACAATAGGAGATGATTTTTTGTGTCCACAAATTTGGAGGTTAAACCACAACATGATTTCAACCCTATAGCTTTGTGAATTTTTCATTTCAAATTTATTTTTTACGTCAGAAACTCAGCATCAACTTACACTGTATAATTATTATTGAAAGAAACTATGTGAATGTATTTTTATTATAACTTATTAAATTTATTTAAACTAAAAAAATTTAAAAAACGTTCGCCTGTTTCTCCCACCCTCATTCCCTGCTTTTGGCAATCACCAAACTGTTCTCTGTGTCTGTGAGCTTGGGTTTTTGTTTATTTGTTTCTCGGTTTTTATGATACACATACAAGAGATACCGTACGGTACTTGTTTTTCTCGGTCTGACTTATTTATTTAGCTTAATACCCTCTAGCAATATTTCATTTTTTATGACTAATATTTCATTTTATATATATATATATATATATATATATATATATATACACACCACATCTTCTTTATCCGTTCATGTATGGATGGACACTTAGGAGGCTTCCACATCTTGGCCACTGTAAGTAATGCTGCTATGAACATTGGGGGTGTATGTATCTCTTCTAGTTAGTGTTTTCATTTGCCTTGGATAAACACCCAAAGTAAGATTGCTGGATCATATGGTAGTCCTACTTTTAATTTCTTGAGGAACCTCCATACTGTTCTCCATAGTGGCTCCACCAATTTACATTCCCACCAGCAATGTAGAAGGGTTCCCTTTTCTCCACATCCTGGCCAACACTTGTTATTTCTTCTCTTTTTGATAATAGCCATTCTAACATGGCTGTGCAATTGTAAATGGGTTTCTTTTCTTAAATTCTCTTCCTGATACCTCATTAGTAGTATGTAGAAATGCAACAGATTTTTGTTTGACTTTGTATCCTGCAACTTCACTGAATTCATTTATTGGCTCTAATGGTTTTTTGATGAAGCCTTTAAAGTTTTCTATATATACTACCATGTTATCTGCAAGCAGTGACAGCCTTACTTCTTTTCCGATCTGGATGCATTTTATTTATTTTTCTTGACTAATTTCTCTGGGTAGAACTTCAAATACTATGTTCAATAAAGGTGGGGAGAGTGGGCATCCTTGCCTCCTTCCTGATCTTAGCTCTTCACCATTGAGTAAGATGTTAGCTGTGGGCTTGTCATTATTTGCTTTATTATGTTGAGGTACGTTCCCTCTATTCCAGCTTTGCTGAGAGTTTTTATCATAAAGAAATGTTGAATTTTGTCAAATGCTTTTTCTGCATCAATTGAGATGATCATATTAAGGTCAAGAGTTCGTAATTTTGATGAAGCTTCCGTCATCATTTTCCCACTTTTTGTTTACGGTTTTAGTGTCCGATCTTCAAACTCGGGTTTTAAAGATTTTCTCTTACATTTTTCCTAAAATTTAATAATTTTACCTCTTACCTTTAGGCCAGGAATCCACTGTGAATTACTTTTAGGTGAGTGTGTATTTTATGGAATTAGGTCTAAATTCAACTTTGTGCGTGTGGATATCTAATTGTCCCAGCACTATTTGTGGAAAGCACTATCTTTTGTATTGAATTCCGTTGGTTCCTTGGTTGGCAATCAATTGGCCATAAGGATAAAAATTTTTCTATACAATTCTATTCCATAGATCTAAATGTTTATGTTGACGGTAGTACCACACTGTTTCCATTACTGTAGCTTTATAATAAATTTTGAAACCACAATTTTGTTGTGGCTTTCTGAATATTTTTCATTTACACATAAATTTTAGGATTAGCACATCAATTTCTGCAAAATGCCTGTTGGGATTTTTATGGAGATGGACATTCTTAACAATACTGAATCTTCCAATTCATGAACATGGAATATGTCTCAATTTACTTAGATCTCCAATTTCTCTTAACAATGTTTTATAGTTTTCAGTGTACAAGTCTTGCAACTTTTTCTGAAATTTATTCCTATGCAATTTACTCTTTTTGATGCTAATGTGAATGGAATTCTTGGTGTTATTTCAGTATTGTTCACTGATAGCCTGGAAACGTAACTGATATTTGTACATACTGGGACCTTGCACAATATGTTTATTAGCTCTACAAGTGCTTTTGTGGATTCCTTAGGACTTTCTACATATACAGTCACGTCATCTGCAAGTAAAGACAATTTTATTATTTCCTTTCCAGTCTAGATGCCTTTGGTCTCTTTTTCTCCCATTGTTGTTCAAGGAGAACCCCAATTTCAATGCTGAATAGGAGTGATAAGAGTGAGTATCTCTCCCTTGTTCCCAATCTTAAGGGGAAACATTCATTCTTTCACCATTGAATATTATTTTAACTGTAGTTTTTCCATAGATGCCTATTATCAGGTTGAGAAGGGTCCTCTGTATCCCCAGTTTGTTAACAGTTCTTTATCACGAACAGATGTTGAATATTGTCAAATTATTTTTCCATTTCTACTGACGTGATCCTGTAGTTTTGTACTTTATTCTACTAATACGATATATTACATTACGTGATGTTCTGATGATAAACCAATCTTGAATTTCCAAAATAAATCCTGCTTGGTCATGGTATATAATCTTTTTTATATGTTGCTGAATTTGGTTTGCTAATACCTGGTTAACAAATTTTTCATCTATATTCATGAATGATGTTGGTCCATAGTTCTCTTATGATACCTTTGTCTGGCTTTGGAATTACTGGCCTCATAAAATAAGTTGAGAGTGGTTTCTCCTTCTGTTTTGTGCTTCTTTTTTAATTCTTCTCAAATATTGCTGTTCCCCAGGGATTTGCTCCAGTTCTGTTCTCCAACTGTTTTATATGCCCTCCTTCAATAATCTTACCCACACCCATATTATCAGCTTGCAATTTGTAGGCTGAGGACTTCCAAATCTGTTTCTCCAATTCAAATTTTGCTCTCAGGTTCTCTACTTCTCTTTCCAACTGCCTACAGGTTATTTGCATCTAAATGTTCCCTGGCAATTCAAATACCCAATTGCCCTTTGTTAATGGAATAAAAGCCACCTATTTGTACACAGAGCCATAGACTTACGCACCACGACATAGTCAGTGAGCACACCACTGAGACACACTACTTCCAAAATGTCTCTTGAACTTTTCTTCTATTTCTCTCCTCTGGCACAGTCATTATTTCTCATTTGGATTAAACTATTCCCTCAACTGCTTTCTTTGTTCCTGTTTTTGGACCACTTTCAATACGTGTTTTAGCCAGGAGGCATCATTTGGAATATTAGAGGATGTAACTAGAATTTCCCTTAATTTCTAGATGAAATCTTGAATCAACAGAAAGGCATTGTCCTCCAAAGCAACCTGACTTTTACAGCCCCCAATGCCATCCTCATAAAGAGTAATAGCAAGAGATCTACGGGAAGATGGAGGAAGAGTAAGACGCGGAGATCACCTTCCTCCCCACAGATACATCAGAAATACATCTACACGTGAAACAACTCCTACAGAACACGTACTGGACGCTGGCAGAAGACCTCATACCTCCCAAAAGGCAAGAAACTCCCCACGTACCTGGGTAGGGCAAAAGAAAAAAGAATAAACAGAGACAAAAGAATAGGGACGGGACCTGCACCAGTGGGAGGGAGCCATGAAGGAGGAAAGCTTTCCACACACTAGAAACCCCTTCGCAAGCGGAGACTGTGGGTGGCGGAGGGGGGAGCTTCGAAGCCGCAAAGGAGAGCACAGCAACAGGGGTGCGGAGGGCAAAGCGGGGAGATTCCCGCACAGAGGATTGGTGCCGACCGGCACTCACCAGCCCCAGAGGCTTGTCTGGTCACCCACCGGGGCGGGCGGGGCTGCGAGCTGAGGCTCGGACTTTGGTCAAAGCGCAGGGAGAGGACTGGGGCTGGCGGCATGAACACAGCCTGCGGGGGGTTAGTGCACCACGGCTGGCCGGGAGGAAGTCTGGGGAAAAGTCTGGACCTGCCGAAGAGGCAAGAGACTTTTTCTTCCCTCTTTGTTTCCTGGTGCGCGAGGAGAGGGGATTAAGAGCGCTGCTTAAAGGAGCTCCAGAGACGGGCGTGAGCCGCGGCTAACAGCGCGGACCCCAGAGACGGGCATGAGACGCTAAGGCTGCTGCTGCCGCCACCAAGAGGCCTGTGTGCGAGCACAGGTCACTCTCCACACCCCCCTTCCCGGGAGCCTGTGCAGCCCGCCACTGCCAGGGTCCCGGGATCCAGGGACAACTTCCCCGGGAGAATGCACGGCGCGCCTCAGGCTGGTGCAACATCATGTTGGCCTCTGCTGCCGCAGGCTCGCCCCGCACTCTGTGCCCCTCCCTCCCCCTGCCCTGAGTGAGCAAGAGCCCCCGAATCAGCGGCTCCTTTAACCCCGTCCTGTCTGAGCGAAGAACAGACGCCCTCCGGTGACCTACACGCAGAGGCGGGGCCAAATCCAAAGCTGAACCCCGGGAGCTGTGCGAACAAAGAAGAGAAAGGGAAATCTCTCCCAGAAGCCTCAGGAGCAGCGGATGAAAGCTCCACAATCAACGTGATGTACCTGCACCTGTGGAATACATGAATAGACAACCAATCATCCCAAATTGAGGAGATGGACTTTGAGAGCAAGATTTATTACTTTTTCCCCTTTTCCTGTTTTTGTGAGTCTGTATGTGTACACTTCTGTGTGAGATTTTGTCTGTGTAGCTTTGCTTTCACTATTTGTCCTAGGGTTCTATCCGTCCGTTTTTTTTTTTCGTTTGTTTTACTTAAAAAAAATTTTTTTCTTCATAATTATTATTTTATTTTAATAACTTTATTTTATTTTACCTTACTTTACTTTCTTTTATCCTCTTTATTTCTTTCTTTCTACTTTTTCTCCCTTTTATTCTGAGCTGTGTGGATGAAAGGCTCTTGGTGCTGCAGCCAGGAGTCAGCGCTGGGCCTCTGAGGTGGGAGAGCCAACTTCAGGACACTGGTCCACAAGAGACCTCCCAGCTCCACGTAAAATCAAACAGCGAAAATCTCCCAGAGATCTCCATCTCAACAACAACACCCAGCTTCACTCAATGACCAGCAAGCTACAGTGCTTGACACCCTATGCCAAACAACTAGCAACACAGGAAGGAACACAGCCCCATCCATTAGCAGAGAGGCTGCCTAAAATCATAATAAGTCCACAGACACCCCAAAACACACCACCAGACGTGGACCTGCCCACAAGAAAGACAAGATCCAGCCTCATCCACCAGAACACAGGCACTGGTCCCCTCCACCAGGAAGCCTACACAACCCACTGAACCAACTTTAGCCACTGGGGACAGACACCAAAAATAATGGGAACTACGAACCTGCAGGCTGCAAAAAGGAGACCCCAAACACAGTAAGATAAGCAAAATGAGAAGACAGAAAAACACACAGCAGATGAAGGAGCAAGATAAAAACCCACCAGACCTAACAAATGAAGAGGAAATAGGCAGTCTACCTGAAAAAGAATTCAGCATAATGATAGTAAAGATGATCCAAAATCTTGGAAATAGAATGGAGAAAATGCAAGAAACATTTAACAAGGACCTAGAAGAACTAAAGATGAAACAAGCAACGATGAACAACACAATAAATGAAATTAAAAATACTCTAGATGAGATCAATAGCAGAATAACTGAGGCAGAAGAATGGATAAGTGACGTGGAAGATAAAATAGTGGAAATGACTACTGCAGAGCAGAATAAAGAAAAAAGAATGAAAAGAACTGAGGAGAGTCTCAGAGACCTCTGGGACAACATTAAACGCACCAACATTTGAATTATAGGGGTTCCAGAAGAAGAAGAGAAAAAGAAAGGGACTGAGAAAATATTTGAACAGATTATAGGTGAAAACTTCCCTAATATGGGAAAGGAAATAGTTAATCAAGTCCAGGAAGCACAGAGAGTCCCAAACAGGATAAATCCAAGGAAAAACACACCAAGACACATATTAATCAAACTGACAAAAATTAAATACAAAGAAAACATATTAAAAACAGCAAGGGAAAAACAACAAATAACACATAAGGGAATCCCCATAAGGCTAACAGCTGATCTTTCAGCAGAAACTCTGCAAGCCAGAAGGGACTGGCAGGACATATTTAAAGTGATGAAGGAGAAAAACCTGCAACCAAGATTACTCTACCCAGTGAGGATCTCATTCAGATTTGGTGGAGAAATTAAAACCTTTACAGACAAGCAAAAGCTGAGAGAGTTCAGCACCACCAAACCAGCTTTACAACAAATGCTAAAGGATCTTCTCTACGCAAGAAACGCAAGAGAAGGAAAAGACCTACCATAACAAGCCCAAAACATTTAAGAAAATGGGAATAGGAACATAATTACCTTAAATGTAAATGGACTAAATGCTCCCACCAAAAGACACAGACTGGCTGAATGGATACAAAAACAAGACCCATATATATGCTGTCTACAAGAGACCCACTTCAGACCTAGAGACACATACAGACTGAAAGTGAGGGGATGGAAAAAGATATTCCATGCAAATGGAAATCAAAAGAAAGCTGGAGTAGCAATTCTCATATCAGACAAAATAAAGACTATTACAAGAGACAAAGAAGGACACTACATAATGATCAAGGGATCGATCCAAGAAGAAGATATAACAATTGTAAATATTTATTCACCCAACATAGGAGCACCTCAATACATAAGGCAAATACTAACAGCCATAAAAGGGGAAATCAACAGTAACACATTCATAGTAGGGGACTTTAACACCCCACTTTCACCAATGGACAGATCATCCAAAATGAAAATAAATAAGGAATCACAAGCTTTAAATGATACATTAAACAAGATGGACTTAAATGATATTTATAAGACATTCCATCCAAAAACAACAGAATACACATTTTTCTCAAGTGCTCATGGAACATTCTCCAGGATAGATCATATCTTGGGTCACAAATCGAGCCTTGGTAAATTTAAGAATATTGAAATCATATCAAGTATCTTTTCCGACCACAACGCTACGAGACTAGATATCAATTACAGGAAAAGATCTGTAAAAAATACAAACACATGGAGGCTAAACAATACACCATTTAATAACGAAGTGATCACTGAAGAAATGAAAGAGGAAATCAAAAAATACCTAGAAACAAATGACAATGGAGACACGATGACCCAAAACCTGTGGGATGCAGCAAAAGCAGTTCTAAGAGGGAAGTTTATAGCAATACAATCCTACCTTAAGAAACAGGAAACATCTCGAATAAACAACCTAAACTTGCACCTAAAGCAATTAGAGAAAGAAGAACCAAAAAACCCCAAAGGTAGCAGTAGGAAAGAAATCATAAAGATCAGATCAGAAATAAATGAAAAAGAAATGAAGGAAACAATAGCAAAGATCAATAGAACTAAAAGCTGGTTCTTTGGGAAGATAAACAAAATTGATAAACCATTAGCCAGACTCATCAAGAAAAATGGGAGAAGACTCAAATCAATAGAATTAGAAATGAAAAAGGAGAAGTAACAACTGACACTGAAGAAATACAAAAGATCATGAGAGATTACTACAAGCAACTCTATGCCAATAAAATGGACGATGTGGAAGAAATGGACAAACTCTTAGAAAAGCACAACCTGCCAAGACTGAATCAGGAAGAAATAGAAAATATGAACAGACCAATCACAAGCACTGAAATTGAAACTGTGATTTAAAATCTTCCAACAATCAAAAGTCCAGGACCAGATGGCTTCACAGGCGAATTCTATCAAACATTTAGAGAAGAGCTAACACCTATCCTTCTCAAACTCTTCCAAAATATAGCAGAGGGAGGAACACTCCCAAACTCCTTCTACAAGGCCACCATCACCCTGATACCAAAACCAGACAAGGATGTCACAAAGAAAGAAAACTACAGGCCAATATCACTGATGAACAAAGATGCAAAAATCCTCAACAAAATACTAGCAAACAGAATCCAACAGCACATTAAAAGGATCATACACCATGATCAAGTGGGGTTTATTCCAGGAATGCAAGGATTCTTCAATATACACAAATCAATCAATGTGACACACCATATTAACAAATTGAAGGAGAAAAACCAAATGATCATCTCAGTAGATGCAGAGAATGCTTTCGACAAAATTCAACACTGATTTATGGTAAAAACCCTCCAGAAAGTAGGCATAGAGGGAACTTTCCTCAACATAATAAAGGCCATATATGACAAACCCACAGCCAACATCATCCTCAATGGTGAAAAACTGAAAGCATTTCCACTAACATCAGGAACAAGACAAAGTTGCCCACTCTCACCACTCTTATTCAACAAAGTTTTGGAAGTTTTAGCCACAGCAATCAGAGAAGAAAAGGAAATAAAAGGAATCCAAATCGCAAAAGAATAAGTAAAGCTGTCACTGTTTGCATATGACATGATACTATACATAGAGAATCCTAAAGATGCTACCAGAAAACTACCAGAGCTAATAAATGAATTTGGTAAAGTAGCAGGATACAAAATTAATGCACAGAAATCTCTGGCATTCCTATATACTAATGATGAAAAATCTGAAAGTGAAATCAAGAAAACACTCCCATTTACCATTGCAACCAAAAGAATAAAATATCTAGGAATAAACCTACCTAAGGAGACAAAAGACCTGTATGCAGAAAATTATAAGACACTGATGAAAGAAATTAAAGATGATACAAATAGTTGGAGAGATATACCATGTTCTTGGATTGGAAGAATCAACATTGTGAAAATGACTCTACTACCCAAAGCAATCTACAGATTCAATGCAATCCCTATCAAACTACCACTGGTATTTTTCACAGAACTAGAATAAAAAATTTCACAATTTGTATGGAAACACCAAAGACCCCGAATAGCCAAAGCAATCTTGAGAACGAAAAACAGAGCTGGAGGAATCAGGCTCCCTGACTTCAAACTACTACAAAGCTACAGTAATCAAGACAGTATGGTACTGGCACAAAAACAGAAACATAGATCAATGGAACAGGATAGAAAGCCCAGAGATAAATCCACGCACATATGGTCACCTTATCTTTGATAAAGGAGGCAGGAATGTACAGTGGAGAAAGGACAGCCTTTTCGTTAAGTGGTGCTGGGAAAACTGGACAGGTACATGTAAAAGTATGAGATTAGATCACTCCCTAATACCATACACAAAAATAAGCTCAAAATGGATTAAAGACCTAAATGTAAGGCCAGAAACTATCAAACCCTTAGAGGAAGACATAGGCAGAACACTCTATGACGTAAATCACAGCAAGATCCTTTTTGACCCACCTCCTAGAGAAATGGAAATAAAAACAAAAATAAACAAATGGGACCTAATGAAACTTCAAAGCTTTTGCACAGCAAAGGAAACCATAAACAAGACCAAAAGACAACTCTCAGAATGGGAGAAAATATTTGCAAATGAAGCAACTGAGAAAGGATTAATCTCCAAAATTTACAAGCAGCTCATGCAACTCAATAACAAAAAAACAAACAACCCAATCCAAAAATGGGCAGAAGACCTAAATAGACATTTCTCCAAAGAAGATATACAGACTGCCAACAAACACATGGAAGGATGCTCAACATCATTAATCATTAAGGAAATGCAAGTCAAAACTACAATGAGATATCATCTCACACCAGTCAGAATGGCCATCATCAAAAAATCTAGGAACAATAAATGCTGGAGAGAGTGTGGAGAAAAGGGAACACTTTTGCACTGCTGGTGGGAATGTGAATTGGTACAGCCACTATGGAGAACAATATGGAGGTTCCTTAAAAAACTACAAATAGAACTACCATATGACCCAGCAATCCCACTACTGGGCATATACCCCGAGAAAAGCATAATTCAGAAAGAGTCATATACCAAAATATTCATTGCAGCTCTATTTACAATAGCCAGGAGATGGAAGCAACCTAAGTGTCCATCATCGGATGAATGGATAAAGAAGATGTGGCACATATATACAATGGAATATTACTCAGCCATAAAAAGAAACGAAATTGAGCTATTTGTAATGAGGTGGATAGACCTAGAGTCTGTCATACAGAGTGAAGTAAATCAGAAAGAGAAAGACAAATACTGTATACTAACACATATATATGGAATTTAAGAAGAAAAAATGTCATGAAGAATTTAGGGGTAAGACAGGAATAAAGACACAGACCTACTAGAGAATGCACGTGAGGATATGGGGAGGGGGAAGGGTATGCTGGGACAAAGTGAGAGAGTGGCATGGACATATATACACTACCAAACATAAGGTAAATAGCTAGTGGGAAGCAGCTGCATAGCACAGGGAGATCAGCTCGGTGCTTTGTGACCACCTAAAGGGGTGGGATAGGAGGGTGGGAGGGAGGGAGACACAAGAGGGAAGAGGTATGGGAACATATGTATATGTATAACTGATTCACTTTGTTATAAAGCAGAAACTAACACACCATTGTAAAGCAATTATACTCCAATAAAGATGTAAAAAAAAAAAAAAAGAGTAATAGCAGGTACCCTATTGGTATTTACCCTTTGTCACCTTATCCCTTGATAATGTAAAAGCTGTGCCTAAGGTTAATACTGACCTTTTTTCCATTAAGAACTTATCCTCTCTTTAGTTACTGCCTGCAACTGTGGCACAAAATTTAAGGATTTTCATCCGAACTCTCAGATCCACAGGAAAGTTATCAGGTATATATTAATGTCAGATTCATAACTGTAAATAACCTTATTGCAAGATAAGTTTCTTTAATTTGTCCATTTGAATGTGTGCTCATACCATTTTCCTAAAATCTAATATAATCTGTAGAAACAAATAATTTTAAAAGAAAAATTGAAGTGCCAAATACATATATAATTATATATATTATATATATATATATTATATATATATGGAGGGAAAAGAGAAACATGGCGAATAAGGAAATTATTTTCTCACCCATAACCCTCAGAAAGCCAAGTGTAATACATTTGCTTGATAAATGCATATTGTAGTTAAAATCATAAAAGGCAATTACGGTGACATTTTCAGCCATCTGCATGTACAATGCCAACAGCACTGAGCGATATATTTAAACTAACTGCTGTTAATAAAAGTGCCTGTTAAAAAAAAATCAGCTCACTTTACAAATGAAAACAACAGTTAATACCAATTACCAGTTGTCAAGGTAACAGCTGAATACTAAATGGAGGGTATTTTCTTCCTTTGGCTTCTACAATCTGCTTCCTGGATTGGGGCACAGGGTACAAAGTCAAACGTCTTTGAGGTTACAAGGCTGAGGTCAGTTATGCTTCCTTTGGCATTTACACACCACCACTACAGTTATACTGCAACACTATTAATTATGCTCGATTGCCTCCTTGTCTAGTTTTTAAAGCAAATAATTACATAGCATTTATATCTTGAAACATTCCTATACTGGTAGTTAGAAAAGTATGCTTTCCAATATCGCAAGACTTCTCCTCCTTTCAAAAGAAGTCACTTTGTTTAAAAATTTGCAAAGTTTTCTACATCCATTTCACTTCCCTATAAATCACATATAAAATTTTAAAAGTCAACACTAATGTTATATATAAGACCTAAAAAGAACCACTTTATGGTGCGTTTTCTGATTTATGATTTTCTAAACTTTAAAAATACATTTACAGGGCTTCCCTGGTGGCGCAGTGGTTGGGAGTCCGCCTGCCGATGTAGGGGACGCGGGTTCGTGCCCCGGTCCAGGAGGATCCCACATGCTGCGGAGCGGCTGGGCCCGTTGAGCCATGGCCGCTGGGTCTGCGCGTCCGGAGCCTGTGCTCCGAAACGGGAGAGGCCACAGCAGTGAGAGGCCCGTGTACCGCAAAATAAATAAATAAATAAATAAGCATCATCACACACACTCAGGCACACACACACGTGCTTGCACACACGCAAACACACACAGTTAAAAAAAAATACATTTACAAAAGAATTTTTGTGTAACCTACTTTTCTTTGGTGTTATTTCATCTGTAGAATCTTAAATTTTATTTTTATTTATTTTCTTTTTCTTAAAGGGAAGGAGAAAATATTTACTGTGCACCTACTGTGCGCCAGACACTAGGCTTGGTACTTCACAGGTATTATCCTGATACTCATAACAAAACTACAAGGCTTGAGTTATTAGCTCCATTTTTCAATTGGAAAAACTGAGACTCAGATAAAGTAATATGACCCCAGTCGTGCAGTTGGGAAGATGTGGAACTAAAATTTAAATGTGAGCCTCATCAACTCCAATTCTGCATACTAGAGCTGATAGCTTCTTTCTCAACTAACTGACATTCTCGATTCCTGTCTGTCCAGCCTTAGCTCTCATTATCACTAACTGGTAATTATTAGATGTCCACCTGTACATAGCACTTCCTGAACATACAGGTAAAGAGTTACACTGATGAAGATGGAGACATTTTGTGTAAACTTAAAGTCTGGAATACACTGACATTTTCATACTATGAAAAAAGTACTTCTGGTTCTTTTTTTTTTTTTTTTTGACTTGAATAATTTTTTTCTTTTTTTTTTTTTTTTATACAGCAGGTTCTTATTAGTCATCCATTTTCTACACATCACTGTATACATGTCAATCCCAATCACCTAATTCATCACACCACCACCACCACCGCCGCCGCTTTCCCCGCTTGGTGTCCATACGTTTGTTCTCTACATCTGTGTCTCTATTTCTGCCCTGTAAACCAGTTATCTGTACCGTTAGAATCTTAAATTTTAATTGTGTAAATACGGCACACTTTGTAGCACTTGTTTACCAACGAGTAACATTTAGGCTCAGATTTTCTTATATTAACTATACAAGTTGAATACATTATATAAATTGGCTTTTAAAATCTTGATGTTTGAAAATCTTTAGTAGGTAGAAAATGTATCATATTTATTCATAACAATGTTGGCTATATCTCTATGATGTGCTCAGGATTAGTTATCAAAGAATCAGGACAATATACAAGTTTGTAGAGTATGGATATTAGAAATTATGTAGGGTGGTTGTCTAAGAGTGGTCCCTGGGCAAGTCGCATCACCAGGTAACATGTCAGAAATGCAAACATCAGGCCCCCATCCAGAACTTTGGCATCAGACCTTCTGTTGGTGGGACCCAGCAAAGCCTTTGAACTAGTCCTCTGGTCATGCTGAGGCATGTTTAAGTGTAAGAACTAGTGAACTAGACTAGTGCTTCCAGACACCTGTCCACCGAGTAACATTGATTCGTGGACAAGTCATACCAGCTAGCATCACAGAAAAGAATTACAGCCAGGAGCAATTCCTTAGAAAATATTAAACTTTAAGATGATATCTGATTGGAATTTTCTGGTTATAAGAGTGCATTCTCGGGCTTCCCTGGTGGCGCAGTGGTTGAGAGTCTGCCTGCCGATGCAGGGGACTCGGGTTTGTGCCCCAGTCCGGGAAGATCCCACATGCCGCAGAGCGGCTGGGCCCATGAGCCGTGGCCGCTGAACCTGCGTGTCCGGAGTCTGTGCTCCACAATGGGAGAGGCCACGGTCGTGAGAGGCCTTCATACCTCAAAAAAAAAAAAAAAAAAAAAAATCTCTTTATTAAAACACTGGTGACAGCAAGTCTCTTTTTAAGGTCCCTTTGTAGCAAAATTAAAAATCAGGAACTCTGTATTCATTCTTAACATTTCTTTTCTGTTGGAGGGAGGGGCAGCTATTGGGTTTGTGGTGAATAAAGTACAGTCACTGTCAAGTGTTTTTATTCACAGATGCAGAACTGAACCAGTGTGATGAAGGGGCTGCTCTACATCACACAGCAATTCCATGCAGAGCTGGACAGAACCCCCAACCTCTGCACCCTGAACCCAGCGCCACTGTATCACTGGGCTCTCTAGGACCACAGATGGCAGGACCAAATTTACAGGCATATCATTTGACAGGTTCTAGAAACCCAAAGAAGTAGAAGTGATGAATAATGTATACAGTGAGCAACAGAAGGAAGGGTGACGGGTTAGCAAGTCCTCACGGACCAGGCAGGGCCGTGCCGGAAAATGAGACTGGTGGACTGGTGGGGGGATGCAGTACCACTGCGTGGACACCCCGCATACCCCGGCTCCCACCTTCCCTTCACACCGCAGTGAGCCCACCTTCACACGCGGCCCCCTCTCCTCCCACTGGGGTATAAAGACCATACAGTTCATAGGAAGTGCCTTTTTTTTCACCCTTAGCAGCGAGCGTACAAGGGAAGGCGGGGGGAGGCGGGGGGGGCGGGGTCTGCCCCCTGCCTCCCCACCTCCACCCTACGTCTCCCTGCATCACACATGCCAGCCCTCATGTTGTCGAACACACCTGCAACACTTTACATTCGGAGGCTGCGGCCTCAGCCCGCCCTGCGCCTGGAACACATTTCTCCCGAATACCTTCAAGTCATGCTTCCTCACCTCGTGTAAGGCTTTGCCCAGAAGTCAGTTTCTGCCACTTTCTCAAAATCCCACCCTATTTATCTATCTATCTATCTATCTAAACATCTTTTTTTGTTTGTTTGTTTTTGCCGTACGTGGGCCTCTCACTGTTGTGGCCTCTCCCGCCGCGGAGCACAGGCTCCGGACGCGCAGGCTCAGTGGCCACGGCTCACGGGCCCAGCCGCTCCGCGGCATGTGGGATCTTCCCGGACTGGGGCACGAACCCGTGTCCCCTGCATCGGCAGGCAGACTCTCAACCGCTGCGCCACCAGGGAAGCCCTATCTTAACATCTTTATTGGAGTATACTTGCTTTACAATGATGTGTTAGTTTCTGCTGTATGGAAACTTCCTCAACCATGCACTCCCTATTCCTCTTTCCTGCTGCGTTTCTCTCTATGGCACGTACACCATCTAACATTCTTTACATTTTAAATTTTAACTTTTGTCAGTCTTCCTCTTCCAGAATTCAACCTTGTGACAGTGGTGATTTCTGTCTGCTTTGTTCGTTCACAGCTGTTAAGTTTAGCACCCAAAACAGTGCGTGGCACCTAGGAAGTAGAGAACACTCGAATTCACTATTGAATAAATTATCAAGATGTTTTTGTAAAAGAAAATTCTGCAACGATTTGCCTTAGAAAGAGCGAGGAAGGGGACGTCTTTGTGCAGCTGGACTCAAAGGCTTAGAGTCCTCTGTACTTCCTACTGTGGCAGCAATAGGAATATTTTTAGTAACACTATCAGAATTCCTCATCCTATGCAAAATTCATTTAAAACCCTTTCAAGGCATTAACCTCTTATACATGAACATCATGTTAGTTTGTTTCCAGTAAGGGTTGGTCGATGACAATGTGTCTACCGCTTGCTTTGAATATGCTACATACAATATACGCTACATACAATATACACTCACCATTTCTCCTGCCTCTGTCTCTCTTGCTCCCTCTTTTTCTCTTTCTCTCACCTCCTTCCTTCCTTCCTTCCCTCCCTCCTTCCTTCCTTCCTCAGGAGTACCTGGAACATTGCACTAAGTCTAGACACACAGAAAAATGTATCTTTTCAATGATCCTTCCCATACGCACCAGGGCATCACTCATCCCTAACTGCTCTTAATCACCACTACGTTGCGGTGATTCTTGCTATGGGGCTTCCTGTTTTATTCTAACGTAAAGAGGTTGACCTCTGAGACGGAAGTATACCCCCATGTGTAATCCTCCACGAAGTCTCAAAGGGCATCGGCTGGGCAGGTATCTGTGAGTGAGAACCCTTGAAGTCTCGCCCGCACGGACCACCACCGCTTTAATCTATGAGGAGTGTCAGGTATACAGGATGAACACTTCCAGCAGATGTCAGGATTTAGAGCTTTAAGATGTACTCATTTTTCAACTGATTCTTCATGGACTGGTCTTGGAAGCATAAAGAAGAGATCCCTGTGGAGTCTGCAGAAGGATCCTGGTATTAGTTTGCTCGGGCCGCCATAACCAAAGCCCTCGGACGGGGTAACTTAAACAGCAGGAATGAATTCTCTCAGCCTGGAAGCTAGGAGCTCAAGACCAAGGGGCGGGCAGGCGTCACTCCTGATGAAGCCTCAGGCGGCCACCTCCTCACTGTGTCCTCACCAGGTCTTCCCCTGCGCACATGCCCACGGTACCTCTGGGAGTCCTAACCTCCTCTCCCTCTAAGGGCACCATGCTGTCAGGTTGGGGCCCACCTACCGGCCTCAATTTAATTCAACCATCTGTGTAAAGACTGTGTCTCCAAATACAGTCACATTCTGAGGTACTGGAGGTCAGGACTTCCACATGGGAACGTGAGGAAGACACACTTCAGCCCATCACAATCCTGAGGAAGATTTGCCTGTAACTTTCACACGTGTCTCCTTAAAACAACAGACATGCATTCACAGCAGCCAGAGAGAGACCCTTAGCCTTCGTGAAGAAAGTGCACGAATTACATGAGAAGCAGCCTGAATCCTCTCTTGTTTGCAGGTCATTATACATGCTGGTTAGGACCCCTTAGACATTCCACTACCTTCCTCAGAATGGGCATAGCCAGAATTTAGTCATGCAAATACGGATTTTTAAAGGGCCTTCAGACTCCGCGCCCTTGGCCTAAACTCATCTCTCAGCCCCGCTCCCCCAGCTCCATCCTGGACTTCCTCTCTCATCCATCACGAGGAACGAGCTTTGCTCCAGATGAGCATTATGTCGATTCTCGGACATGCACGCATAATTCATACATGAATTCACTACTTAGACTTTGATTTATCACTCTTGCTCTTCTACCCTAAAATAGCAACACGTGCTGAGAAAAGAGCTCACACGCTGAAAATTAAATTAACACACATCACGTTAAAATATTCACTCATTTGAAAATAGGTATTCGTTCATATGACAATATCCATGGAACGCCAACAGGAAGGATAAAACAGGTGAAAATGTAGTCAGCAAAAATTATGACAAAGACATAAACTCACCGAAAGGTGGGTCTGGACTTGGCGCAGCTGCTGCTAGGGACTCTGCCCTCGGAGGGTCCTGCCCGGTGCGGGTGTCCTTGTTCACCTGCAGCAGCCATGGGACGGTCTGCCAGGATGATCGGTGGCTGGAGCTTCACATCCCATGGTACCTGCTCGACCTCTGGACGGGCTGAGAGCACAGATCGGTGATGCAGTCAACAGACTCTAGCGAAGCCTCCTGACAGCAAGGCGCAGGTGAGTGTCTCTGCTGGCGACACTCCGTGTATGCTGTCACAGCCAGCAGGAGAGGAGTGAGGCCGTCCTGACGCCACAGAGACCCGACAGGTGGACGCTCCCGGTGTGGCCCTCGCTGCACTCCGCCCTGTGCGGCTTTTCCCTCGGCTGGTTTCAGTTTGTGCCTTTAGCTCTAATCAACCTTAACTGGGAGTAGAACAGCTTTCCAGGAACTCCGGTCCCGGCAGATTATCCAGGCAGAGTGGTCTCCTGGCCGATGTTCTCTCTGACTTCACTAGGATGTAAAAGGAATAAAGTAATTTAAGTGGCATTTACAAAAGAGGAAGAATACAGCTGGTAGGCACAGGGTGAGGATGTGCTAGTTACCTAAGAGAGTTAGAGTTTCCCAGAAGAGAGCGGGGCTGATGGGGAATCTGTATGGGGAACAATGGAAGGAAGGTCCTTTCTAGCATATGGGATGGGATGCACACAGGCAGTGGCAAAAAGGGGAGAGCCTGCGTGTGCTTCGAGATCGGACAGCACTGTGACACATGTGGTAGGAACCTGCCCAATTTAGATGGATGTAATATAACTACCCGGGGGTGTGACCTCGGTCCAGTGGTACTGATTTTTTCTTTCTTTCTTTCTTTTCCTCCTCCTTTCTTTTCTTCTTTTCTTTCTTTTCCCTTTCTTTCTTCTTTCTCTTCCTTCCTTCATTCCTTCCTCCCTATCTCCCTTCCTTCCTTCCTTTCTTTCCATATAGTTCATTTACAAAGTTGTGTTAGTTTCAGGTATACAGCAAAGTGATTCAGTTATATATATATACACACACATATGTATGTATTCTTATCCAGATTCCTTTCCCATACAAGTTGTTACAAAATATTGAGTATAGTTGCCTGTGCTGATTTTAGACTCCTGGCCTCCAGAACTGTGAGAGAGTACATTTCTATTGTCTACAGCCATTAAGTGTGTAGTGATTTGTTACAGCCGTAGGAAACTAAACAGAGTCCAAGAAATGTACCTAGGATTCTCCTAAAGTCCTTGTCTGAAGACCGATCTGCACAAGCACAGGATGAAAATGCCTAAGGGTGGGCAAAGGAGAACTGCCAGCAGGTTGTAAGCTGAGAAATTCCTAGAGGTCAGAGAGGGATGGCAGGGGACGGATGTCCATCCAACCCGCCAAAGCAGAGAGCTCTGGGTGAATACCTGGGCCATTTGGTAGAGACTCCAAAATGACAACTACTAGGACTGACAAATCAGGCAAATAAAAATACAGGATAGTCTACTTGAATGTTAGATAAATTTTAGATAAATAACATTTTTTATAAGTATGTCTCAAATATTGCGACTGAAGCTTCACTTTAATGTCCCATTTTCTATTTTTAGTGTTGCACAGGACACACTTTTCCTGAAATAAATGCTTTGTTGTTTATCCGGATTACAAATGTAGTTGGACTTTCTAAATTTTAATCTACCATCTCTTCAAACCCATCCTACAAAAGCTTAAGAACAAGCCAGAAACAGGCAATTTAACTACCTGCCAAATCAAAGCCCAAAATTCTACAGAGAAAGACAAGAAAATACAGATCTCCAACACTATAATAAATGCAATACAGCATCTGGTGAAAAATAGTCCTGTAAACCCCCATCCAAAAAAAAACACAAACAAAATCTGATCTGTAAACTGGGTAAAAATTAGTTAATAAAAACAGACAAAAAATGGTAGAGGTCTTGAAAGGAGCAGCAAGTTCCTTAAAACAGGTATTGCAAGAATGCTCAGGAAACGGAAAGCAATAATGAGAATAAAGAGGAAACGGACAGGAAATAAAGAGGCAAAATATACAGACACCTCGACATTACTAGGCAGACAAACGAACTTGAAAAGCATAATATGAAATGAAAAAACGTGCTGGTTGAGATTAAAAGCAAATTAAACAGTATGGGAAGAACGACCAGTGCACTTGAGGGCAAAATAATATCAACTATACAAACTGAAACACAGGAAGAAAAAACGGCAGCTAACAAACAGAGTCTGAGTCATTTATGGGATTATATCACCCTGTTTAACAGACATATAGTTGGAGTTCCGGAAAAGAGAAGAGAGAAGCCAAGAACTAGAAAACATATTTGAAGCAAGGTGGCCAAGTTTTTCCAAATAAACAAAAACTATACACCCACAGATTCGAAAAGCTCAACAAACTCCAAGCAAAATAAATCCGAAGAAAACATTAAGGCATCATAATCAAATTGTTGTGTCAGTGATATGTGTATTATATAAAAACATATTGCCATGTGTAACATTTACTACATATATTTAAATATTTCAGACCTACAGCAGTTTAGAAAAAAAGTGAAAATAATCTAGCAGTCTATATATCTATAAGAAAAAATTAAGTACAAATTAGGTGTGAAGAAAATTTCTCCCTTCATTAGTTGTCCGTTTTCTATTTATTTTAGAATAGTCAGTGATCAACAGAACAGCAAGAATCTCGCTTTCAGTTTGCAAAGTATAGAAACTGCATATCACTAACTTGTCATCACAAATATTTTACTGTCACTAAAGAATAAGAGTTACAGCCACAAACGTAAGATACTAAAGCTCACTAGTACACCTGTAATAATTCGATAGTCGTATAGAACAATTCAATATGTTATCAATATTATTTTTAATAACTTTGTTCCATGCATTATAATAGATAATAATAATTCCGTTAGAGAAGGTCAGTGTAGTGGTTTAGTGAACAGACTGAAATCAATTGCCTAGACATATTCCAGTACCATCATTAATAAACCTCTTGACTTTGATCAATTCGTTGGTGCCTCAGTTTCCTCCTCTGTGAAATGGAAGAAATAATCATACCCATCTTATTGGGTTGCATGAAGACTAGCAGAATCGTTAAATCTCGAAAACACTGTGACTGACTCAGTGGGAGCCAAGAACTCCTCCCCTCCCCTCCCTCCCCCTCTCCCCTCCCCTCCCCCATTCCTTCTCCTCCCCCTTCCCCCTTTCTGCCCCTCCCCTCCCCCCTCCCCTTCTCTTCCCTCACTTTCCCTCCTCTCCCCACAGCCTGGTTAGGATAATTGGTCTTTAACCGCCTCCAGTCAGTGTCATCATATTTTAATCACGATTTAATACACCTTTTCATGATCTCAAATCCATGTGTGGATCAATGGAAAATACCACCAAGGTGTTGCATTTGTTGTCATAAATGGAAAAGAGAGGCTTTCCTTGCCATCTAATAGAGTTAAATAAGATGATTACAAATATTCTAAACAGGACTCCCCTGCCCGCAATCCCAAACCCACCTCTGCAGAATGGAAGGAGAAGAAAGAGCTCAAACGCGTGCTGGGTGACCTAATGGCAAAAATGAGCATCTTATTCACCAGCAACTCTCTTACAACAGATTTATTCGGTGCAGTGGCATAAATTACACTATTGGTGTGTATTACATAAAGAACTCCTTCAGATTTGCAAGAAATATGTGAAGAAAAATGGGCTAAGCATATGAACTACTCATACAAGGGTAAAAATCAATTAATGTGAAAGTGGAAAATTGACATGCACAATATCATTTCAAAATGCAAATTAAAAGTGTAATGAGATACAGTTCAATGCATATTTAATTAGAAAGAAACTAATCCATGCTAGCAAGAGTGTCTTGAAAGAATATAGATTCAAAAGTTTATTAGTTATAAGATGGCAAAAACTTCAAAAATAAAATAAAAATATTTTTTCTTATACAAATAAAAAGTGTACTCTTTGACTTAATATCATACTTCTAAGAATTTAACCCAAGGAACTAATATAAAAGGAAATAAAGTTTATTAAAAGTAATATAAAAGGAAATAAGTTTAGTTTATTAAAATAATATTTATAATAGAACGCAAACTGGGAAAAAGACAATAGTCTAGGCATTAAATTAAGGTACAGTCATTTGATAGAATATTATTCAGCCATTAAAATAATAAATATGAACTTCCTTTGGAGCATGAAAAGTGTGTGTCATATGTTAAGTAAAAATATAAAATATAAACTTTTCACTAATTACCACTATACATACAGCATAATATATATCTAACAAGAACAAAACAGGGGTCAAATATATTATGATTTGATTAGGAAGAAAGATAATGAATAAACGTTATTTTATTCCTTTAAAATCTACAAGTAAACAAAAATAAACAAAATATTTGTTCATGAGGACCTTCCACGACCATTTAATTCTCTGAGGTCTGCCTGTACTGTGGCCAGACCGCCCGTGCTCAGGCTGCCTGTGTAAAATAGTTATTTTAGGCTCACCCCCCTCTATGCTTATCTCGGGGTCACCTGGAAGTCTGGAACTGACTGTTGATCAAGGTAAGGGGAGGCGGTGTTATAACTAATACTTTGTAATGTGCTATTTAAAGGTGAAAACTTCCCTGGTGGCGACAAACTGTTCAAGCTGTTTCTGGCTTACGCCTGGTATTTCCTGTTACACAGCCTTGTTGATTATGTGATCAGGGTGTAAACAACCCCCTGGAGACTTTAGGGACATCTTCCCAAACTAAAGTTCATCACACAATCGTGAGGGTTCAACCTGCCGATGAAGTGTGTCCTGGGCAAACGAGAAGGCTTTGCGAGGCTGCACCTGGACCAGGACCTCACACTTCCCCGTACGCTCTCCACTGCGCTGCTCGTGCCTTGAATAAAACCTCTTCTTTCTGTTTCATAGATGGTTTCACAAACAGAAACAGACTCACAGACAGAGAGAACAGACTGGTGGTTGCCAAGGGGGAGGGGGGTGGGGGAGGGATGAACTGGGAGCTTAGGGTCAGCAGATGGAAGCTTTTACATATGGAATGGACAAACAACAAGGTCCTACTGTATAGCACAGGGAACTATATTCAAAATCCTCTGATAAACTATAATGAAAAAGAATATAAAGAAAAGGAATATATTATATATATATATATATATATATATATAACTGAATCACTTTGCTGTACAGCAGTAATTAACACAGCATTGTGAATCGTCTGTACTTCAATTAAAAAATAAAATAAATAAAATAAAATAACCTTTTGGGTGTGTGTTCCAGGCACTCTTGTGAGTCCTTTCAATTACATAACTTGTTGCAATCTGTGCAGGTGGCAGACTGTATAATTTAAATAATGGCGACGCCTCTGTTTGGGAGAATAAGCAATGAAGAAGGATTGGGGGGTTCAGGAACCCAATGCCTACCCCCATCCCTGGCAGGAACTCGCACAAATGCTGCGCCCATCGTGGGAGGGTGCATGCCTGTCAGTGATGTGCGAGAGGAAGATCCCAACCCCGGGGGCAAACAGCGAAACGAACTTGGGAGTCGACCCAGCTCTGCACCTTGGCTGCCTCTGTCTCTTGGGGAGAAAATGACAGCGAAGAGAAGCAGCGGGTGGGTTCCAAGGCCATAGACCGTGGCACGTGGCTCAGCCTGTAATGCC
This sequence comes from Leucopleurus acutus, assembly GCF_964270905.1. NCBI lineage: Eukaryota > Metazoa > Chordata > Mammalia > Artiodactyla > Delphinidae > Leucopleurus > Leucopleurus acutus. The sequence goes on along the minus strand of NC_139150.1, from coordinate 114,621,943 downwards.
CAAGGGGACTAGGGAGATAACTGTTTTGTCAAAATATGTCCCCTGTATGAACAAAAGTCACAAACTGTTTACAACGGGGGAGGGGATCAAGAGACTACAGAAACACTAGGATATTCAGCTGCACAGGTTAAGCCACACTGGAGATAGTCACAAACTCACTTCTGAACCTCTACTGAGATCAAATGTTTTGCGTGGAAATCAAAGAGCCGCTTCCCCTGCATGGGGTACTGTCAAACGGGCAAGCATGTTCGCTTGTACTCAGGAACCTCACTTCCGGCAGCTTTGGCCATAACGTAGATACAGGGGCCAACCCCCAATCTGTTAACCTCTGCAAGGGGAGAGGTGAATAACACAAACCAGACAGGAGAACTGTCCAAACCCACCCTCAGATATTCAGTGGAATACTTCTTTCTGAGGCCACTGAAGTGTGCTGAATACAACTCACTTTGATTAGTTTTAATAGTCCTAAACTTTCTCCTAACTCCGTACTTTTGATCAAGATATGGGCAGTGTTGTGCTGTAAGAGGCCCCTGCTGCTCCGGCTCCGTGCAAGGCTTTACTGCTGCAGGGACGAGCTCGAGTGTGGGAAACTGGGAGGCTCTTTGCCCAGTTACTGCAAGGGGGGTGGGGGGCTAATGATGAGAGAAGATTAGGGTTATTCTAAAGAAAGGAAATAAGGAGAAAAGGGGTAAAAAGTACCTCAGAACATTTAAACTGAATCTTAAGTATTCAGTAGGTTGATCACAGGCACAGAAAACAAATTTATGGTTAGGGGCAAGTGGGGGAGGGATAAATTAGAAGTTTGGGATTAGCAGATACAAACTACTATATGTAAAATAGATAACCAACAAGGACCTACTGTAGAGCACAGGGAACTCTACTCAGTATCTTGTAATAACCTATATGCGTAAAGAATCTAAAAAAGAAAAGATATATATACATAAATAAATATATGTATATACATATATATATATATATATATATACCGGAAACTAACACAACATTGTAAATCAACTATATATATATATATATATATATATATATATATTTTTTTTTTTTTTGCGCTACACGGGCCTCTCACTGCTGTGGCCTCTCCTGTTGCGGAGCACAGGCTCCGGACGCGCAGGCTCAGCAGCCATGGCTCACGGGCCCAGCCGCTCCGCGGCATGTGGGATCTTCCCAGACCGGGGCACGAACGGCAGGCGGACGCTCAACCACTGCGCCACCAGGGAAGCCCCAACTATATTTTAATTAAAAACTAATTTTAATTAATTTCAAAATTTTAAAATAGCATTAAAAGGACACAATACATGGTGTAAGTACTAAATTTTTAATGAGTCACTATACATCTCATTTTAATGATGAGATGATCTTATTGCATCACCAACTCTTCAAGCTCTGAGAAAACTGGGACAGATTTGCTCACGTTACCCTAGCCTTAATGAATTTTCTAAAATCTGATTATAATACAAAAAGGAATTTATAATTCCTGGAGTAAGGGCCAATTACAATTGTGTGGAAAAAAGGTAAAGAAAGAATCTGAATGACAGAAGGGCCAAGGTCGCTATGCTCAGCCACCAGTGAGGGGCCCGAGGCTGTGGACAGTGATGTGGGTAGAGCAGCCTGAGGACACAAAGAGGCTTTGGTTAGATGGCCAGACACGGGTGCCTGACACCATGCCACACTGGAAACTGATGAAAAGTTCGCAGGCACTATAATTACATCAGGAAAGATGGTGAGCCAGTGCAAAGAATTTGATGCTGAAAACTCGGCCTCTGTGCACCAGTGCCAAATCAAATCTCAGAGACAGAGTTCTGGGTGAAGTAGAAAAGAAGAGCTTTCTTGCTTTGCGAGGCAAAGGGGGCCACAGCGGTCTCCTGCCCTGAAACACTGTGTGCCCCAACCTGGGGGGATTTGAGGAGGAGTTTTCTAGCAATGTCAAGGGCAGGGTTCCCAGTAAAGGATCAGGGTGTGGGCAGGGCCTGCGTTCTTGTAATCTGGCCTCAGGTGGTCTCCTGGTGAGCTTCTCAAGGTTATCAAACTGTGACCCTCTCTGGAATGAAGAATTCTAACATCTTCCATTTGATGGGGGCTTTAGTTCTGCAGAAGAGCCCAAAGATATGGTTCTGTGTATCCCTTGAGGGGGAACCAGGACCCGCCCCAAGGCTGCACTATTGTTTCTTGACTCCTTCTCCCTTGTCTCTGCATCCCCTCCCTTCCCTGATCAGCAACTGTTTGAACCTGCCCTTTGGAACTCGGGGAAGGTCATGGAAGCTGGGGTCTGTTCCCTACAAACAAGAAACAGGGGACAGAAAGGCTTCCATGCACAGGAGCCCCACAGGGTCCTGCTTGGTTTCAGATACAGGTAAGTGTGGCTTAAAATATAGGGATTTATGAACAAAAGGTGTGTGTGTGTCTGTGTGCTGTCTCACCCCACCAGACTGTATTATTGGGATGGACTTGATGTTCAAATGGAAGGTCTTATCTCACCCCAAACATTGGGGAAGAGGCTGTCCTGCAAATCTGTTCTTTGTTCTCTTTTAATGGAGCATGGTAATGAGAACGTTGACAATTATCTAAGCCCACTCAAGTGGCTAATTTAAAACAATTAGGAGAGACCAGGGTTGGACACCTGAGGTGCAAAAAGAAATTTTGATTCAAGTTCTTTTAGAGGCAGGGACATCAATACCCACAAATTCCTTGTTTAATGGCCTGTGAGAAAAGCTGAAGGATCCTGGAGACTCGCTGTAGATGACAAAAATCTTAAAAAACAATGGCCCCCAGGCCACAAGCAGTGCATCAATACCCACAAATTCCTGTTTAATGGTCTGTGAGAAAAGCTGGAGAATCCTGGAGACTCGCTGGAGATGAGGAAAATCTTAAAAAACAATGGCCTCCAGGCCACAAGCAGTGCATGGTGTGACATTAAATATTCAGACAGGGGGACAAGCTAAGGGAGACCGCAGGTCTGGGATCAATGTGTCTAATGCTTTCCCTCCATTTCTACTTAAGAAGAAATTCAAAGCCAATTTGCATTCATGTGAGATGGATGGAAAAATACACTTTTACTGTGTTTTCATGAAGATATTTAAATTTTCCTGCTCTTGCCAGAAATTATTCACCTTACAGCTGGAAGTCTGAAGTCTGTATCTTTGACCAACATCTCACCATCTCCCCACCCGCAGCCCTGGTAATCCCCATCCTACTCTCTGTTTCAATAAGCTCAGCTTTTTTAGATTCCACACATGAGATCATGCAGCATTTGACTTTCTCTGTCATACTTCACTTAGCATAATGCCCTCAAGGTCCATCCACGTTGCCAAAAATGACAGGGTCTCCTTCTTTCTTGTGGCTGAATAATAATATTCCGTATCACATCTTCTCTAGCCATTCATCCACTGACAGACACTCAGGTTGTTTCCACACTCTGACTATTGTGAATAATGCTGCAGTGAACATGGGGGAGAAGATACCTCTTCAATATCCCATTTTTATTTCCTTTCTATACACACCCAGGAGGGGAATTGCTGGGTCGTATGGTAGTTCTATTTTTAGTTTTTTAAGGAACCTCCATACTGTTCTCCATAGTGGCTGCACCAATTTACATTCCCACCAACAGTGTAGGAGGGCTCCCTTTTTTCCACACCCTCTGCAGCATTTATTGTTTATAGACTTTCTGATGATGGCCATTCTGACAAGTGTGAGGTGATATCTCACTGTGATTTTGATGTGCATTTCCCTGATGATTAGTGACGTTGAACACTTTTTCATGTACCTCTTGGCCATCTGTATGATTAAGCCTTTGGTGAAATGTCTATTCAGTTCCTCTTTCCATTGTTTAATCATCTTGTTTGCTTTTTTGTTCTACTGAGTTGTATGAGTTCTTTACATATTTTTGCCATTAGAGATAAAGATTCAGTTGGAAAGCACAGTTATTTATTACATTATTGATAAGTGTATTTCTCAATCTGGTCCCTAAGCTAAAACTGAATTAGAAGGATTGATACCTGTTAGCCATATGACACCAGAAGACACTGATTAAAGCAACTAAATTTCAGGGTTCAGCAAAAACCGTGAAATGTCCTGACATCTCTTGGACAGGGGTGACTAGGGCATCCCTCAGACAACCAAAACTGAGTTATTGGTCCTGCCATTTCCAAAACCAAAGCAAGGAGCACTAAAATTGATTAGGTAGGTTGGTTGGTTTGTAGAGAAACCACATGTAACATCTGAGAAATTTATTAGCCCCTATTCGTAAAATTACCAAGAAAAAAAATTCTAAATTTGAGTAGAGCTTTGAGAAACAGCAGTTTTGTCCTTTTTCAGGCCCTCAAAGAACCATAGCGCAGGGACTTCCCTGGTGGCGCAGTGGTTGATAATCTGACTGCCAATGCAGGGGACAAGGGTTCGAGCCCTGGTCCGGGAAGATCCTACATGCCGCAGAGCAGCTAAGCCCGTGAGCCACAACTACTGAGCCTGCGCTCTAGAGCGCGAGAGCCACAACTACTGAAGCCCGGGCACCTAGAGCCCATGCTCCACAACAAGAGAAGCCACCGCAATGAGAAGCCCACGCACCGCAACGAAGAGTAGCCCCTGCTCGCCACAACTAGAGAAAGCCCGCGCGCAGCAACGAAGACGCAACGCAACCAAAAATAAATAAATAAATAAGAAAGAACCATAGCACGATCAAGCCTTTGTACCCCCCTCTCCCACTGTCCCTTAGAAGCTGTTTGCAGCATTTGGCAAAAGCCTGTTGCTGCCACCCAGTGGCACCCGCTGGTATTCAGACTGGAAAGTAACCTGATGCCAAGTTCCCGGACACCATGTGAAAACGGCTGGGCTTGTTACTGTTACTGGGGACTTAATTGAAACTGTTCCCATTATGAAGGACATAAATTTGAGACTTGAGATACCTATCATTGTGGGTTATGTCATATCATCAAACTACACGGAGGGAAATGAGGGGAAGAATATAATGAAATTCATTGTCTTTAAAAGAAATAGTGCATTCAAGAACATCCAATGGGGGGACCACTGGGGTCCTCAGCACGTGTATGAACAGGAGGCTGGCATCCCTTTGGGTCCTACATCTCCCTGTGGACTTATGGAAGGATGTGACAGAGTGATCCCCTCCCTGTAACACATTATCAAAGGGTCCAAGCAGCATGGATTGTAGATGCTCATCAACGATCTAGATGACCAGCCTACATTCCATCTAGAGAACAGGGGCTCTGTTGACGCACTGATGATGTTACGTTAACTTAAGAGGTAAAAGAAAAACCTTCCCAGTGGGCAGAATTAAGTGGTGTTCCTCACAACATCAGGGGACACAGACAACAGCAAAAGTGACGTTTGCCAGTTCTTGGGTACTAGCCAACAAGGTTGTGATACAGTCCAGAAAACAGGCTTGACGTGCCTGGAAGGTAAAGAACCCCAATGCAAAGCACTGTATTATGAAATTCCTTTCAGAATTGTGGGTGGGTATCAAAATGCAGCATGTCCAAAATAACCCTCAAATAACTCCCACAATAACCCCAGAACTGCTGGTACTGGTTAGTCAGCCTGGCTTGGCTACATAACCGGAGAGACATACAGATCTCACCAGAAACTTTTAGCAAACTCTCCCAAAGCAAGATACATTGCACGAACGATGGTTCCACCTGGAGACGCCACATCCTCGCAAAGGAGGAGGCCCTTGATGAGCAGGCCTGTTGCTTCCCTGAACCCTCTCCCCTGCCACTCTAGGCCCTTCTCTTCACTAAAAGCCTTACACGAGGATGCTCTCTGCACTCTTGTGAGTCGATTATCTGAATCTAGTTTTCAGTCTATTCAACCCCAACTATATTATGGACTAATAATAATGCCTACTTCATAGCATTGTTTTTAGGAGTAAATTGAACTATCTGAAGAGTTTAGAAGAAAGCTGGCACATCAGGTGCTCAAAAGTATTCTTTTATCACTGAAACGATGGCATCACTGCCATCGTATACATATAAACTCCCAAAAAATAAGCTCAAAATGGATTAAAGACCTAAATGTAAGGCCAGACACTATCAAACCCTTAGAGGAAAACAGAGGCAGAACACTGTATGACATCAATCACAGCAAGATCCTTTGTGACCCACCTCCTAGAGAAATGGAAATAAAAACAAAAATAAACAAATGGGTCCTAATGAAACTTCAAAGCTTTTGCACAGCAAAGGAAACCATAAACAAGACCAAAAGACAACCCTCAGAATGGGAGAAAATATTTGCAAATGAAGCAACTGACAAAGGATTAATCTCCAAAATTTATAAGCAGCTCATGCAGCTCAATAACAAAAAAACAGACAATCCAATCCAAAAATGGGCAGAAGACCTAAATAGACATTTCTCCAAAGAAGACATACAGATTGAGAACAAACATATGAAGGAATGCTCAATATCACTAATCATTAGAGAAATGCAAATCAAAACTACAATGAGGTATCACCTCACACCAGTCAGAATGGCCATCATCAAAAAGTCTACAAACAATAAATGCTGGAGAGGGTGTGGAGAAAAGGGAACACTCTTGCACTGCTGGTGGGAATGTGAACTGGTACAGCCACTATGGAGAACAGTATGGAGGTTTCTTAAAAAACTACAAATAGAAAGAACTACCATATGACCCAGCAATCCCACTACTGGGCATATACCCTGAGAAAACCAAAATTCAAAAAGAGTCATGTACCAAAATGTTCATTGCAGCTCTATTTACAATAGCCCGGAGATGGAAACAACCTAAGTGGCCATCATTAGATGAACGGATAAAGAAGATGTGGCAGATATATACAATGGAATATTACTCAGCCATAAAAAGAAACGAAATTGAGCTATTTGTAATGAGGTGGATAGACCTAGAGTCTGTCATACAGAGTGAAGTAAGTCAGAAAGAGAAAGACAAATACTGTATGCTAACACATATATGGAGTTTAAGGAAAAAAAACGTCATGAAGAACCTAGCGGTAAGACAGGAATAAAGACACAGACCTGGGGCTTCTCTGGTGGTGCAGTGGTTGAGAGTCCGCCTGCTGATGCAGGGGACACGGGTTCGTGCCCCGGTCTGGGAAGATCCCACATGCCATGGAGCGGCTAGGCCCGTGAACCATGGCTGCTGAGCCTGCACGTCCAGAGCCTGTGCTCCGCAACGGGAGAGGCCACAACAGTGAGAGGCCTGCGTACTGCAAAAAAAAAAAAAAGACACAGACCTACTAGAGAATGCACATGAGGATATGGGGAGGGGGAAGGGTAAGCCGTGACAAAGTGAGAGAGAGGCATGGACATATATACACTACCAAACGTAAGGTAGATAGCTAGTGGGAAGCAGCCGCATAGCACAGGGAGATCAGCTCGGTGCTTTGTGACCGCCTGGAGGGGTGGGATAGGGAGGGTGGGAGGGAGGGAGACGCAAGAGGGAAGAGATATGGGAACATATGTATATGTATAACTGATTCACTTTGTTATAAAGCAGAAACTAACACGCCACTGCAAAGCAATTATAAAAAATAAAAATAAAAAAATAAATCTACCATCTAAAAAAAAAAAAAAAACTCCCAAGGTCAAGGACCATACACACTTGGATATATACATTCTAGCATGTCTATTTTTTAAATACTTCATAGTCACACATCAAAATGAAATCTCTTATTTTACCAAAAATATATTTCTTCCTTCAATGGATAAGATTAGCATATGTATGTTAAAAACAGAGTATTTTCTTCCGACAGTATGAGCTTTATTTACTGATTTCAAGAAAAGTTAAATCAAGTTTATGGCTCTACTTTGTCCACATTTGCTCTACGAGAGCTCACGCTCCTCCGTAGGACCAGGTTACACATGCCATACAGGAATAAGGAGCATCATGTGTTTTCATTTCAAAACAAAAGAAGAGGTACTGATAAACTAAAAGGTAAATATGATCCAGAAACATGTGATACCACCTCTTAATATGCCTTGCTTTTAGTATTAATTTCAGATGAGGCCAATTTAGCATCATAAATATTTCTTCTTCTTTAATGATAATGATTCTCTGACCCCTAAGCTCTGTGAAATATATGAAAATTATTATACCAGAAATGTGAACTTTGCTTCAAATTAATATACATAACTAATGTGCTAGAAACTAATTTTCAAAGTGATGAAAATAATTTTATAGTATGTTACTTTTTTCTTTGACTTTTAATTAAATTTCTTCCTATAAGGATTTGAAGATCTGATTTGAAAAATAATTTAAAATGGGTTATTGTTATTCGTGAATTCTATTGCTACGAAATGGAAAGGGTCAGTGCAAATTTCCAATTAGAGTGAGCCTTAAATGGGCTTTCAAATATCAGCCCATGTCCAAAGTGCAGAGATAAAGAGAATTTTTACAATCACGTTTTTGTTCATTTATACATGACATGGATACCTATTGCGTATTCTATGTGAATTTACAGGGAAAATTGCTTTAGATTTCAACAGCAATTCTCTTCGTCAATGTATGAAATTGACAATGGCATTTTGAGCAGGATGAGTGTGGTATATGCAATAAAAATGTATTGTTGTAATTGATAAGCCACCCAATTCAGGAAAGGTTACCTTTCCTATTTAGCTTTGGAAAGAATCTTGACATTTACAAAGAGAGAGGTTACGGAGATTGCTAGCTAGGATGACCAATAACAACATTTCTAAGGTCGTGGAAAAGAGTATTTGTGAAAAGTAGATGAATTCGGATGACGTATAACTTTGGTCTTTAAATTAGCAGATAATCTGTATGTATGTTTCAGGGTGAGAGCACTGCCACGGCCCCACCAACATGACTGACAGCCTTGCTCTCAGCTCCAAATTCTTAGAAAAGCAAATGCATTCATTCAAAAATGATTTTGGATGCTGTATATATTTTATACACTATGTTACGTTCTGTGAGTATGGTGTGAACAAGACCAAGAAATGTTCTAGTCTCACAGACCTTATTTTAGTGGTAGAGACACATTTTAAAAAATAAAGGAAAAACTATCATTCCCGCTACAGAAGATGTGAAGAAGAAAACAGAATAAAGGTAGACATAGTGAAGCAAGAGGAAGGGTCAATTAAAAACAGGTTGGCCTAAAGGGGAGAGGGTGGGGGAGGGATGGAGTGGGAGTTTGGGGTTAGCAGATGCAAACTATTATATATAGAATGCATAAACAAGAAGGTCCTACTGTAGAGCACAGGGAACTATATCCAACATCCTGTGATAAACCATAATGGAAAAGAATATTTTAAAAAAGAATGTGTATATATATATATATATATATATATATATATATATACACCCCTGAATAACTTTGCTGTACAGCAGTATTTAACACAACACTGTAAATCAACTACACTTCAATAAAAAAAAATTTTTTTTAAAAGACAGGTTGGCCAGGTAAGATATTTCTAAGGAAGCAATATTTAAGCAGAGTTCTAGGTAAGAAGAAAGAGCCACCCTGGTCAAAACATGCAGACAGGGAAGGGTCTACATAAATGAAGAGGAAGTTTAAATGTCCTGTGTGAAGGTTTTGAGTAAGTGGTGAGCTTGGTGTCTGCAAGACCTCAGGGAGATGGCCTTTAGTCTAGGAAGAATGAACTGTGGGAGAAGAGGTGGACAAAAGGGCAGAAAGGCAGTCAGGGCCAGGCCACGTACAGCCTTGCACGACTGGGGAAGAAGTCCGGGTTTTACTTGAAATGTCAGAATTCAGTGAAGGATTTGGAAGGGATGAGCGATGGATCTGACTCACTCTGGGTCCTGTGTGGAGAATGGACCCTGTACAGTAAAGCACATCATCAAAGCAGCTCTGGGAGGCGGTGTGTGCAGAAGTCTAGCTGGGATTAGGTGGCCATGGTGGATGAGGATACAGTGACCCTATTCAGGATGCATCGTAAAGGCAGAGCCACCAGGACCTGCGGGTGACTCGAGGTAGACAAAGGCTTTGAAGGGTGAGACGGAGATTCTCGGCTTGAGCAGCTCTGTGGGTTGTGGGTGGATCGTGGTGGCCCTAACTCACGTGGAAGGGCGGGTCTGCAGTGGTGTGAAGAAAAGGTACGGTCCTATCTGGTACATTTTAGACGGTCAAATGAGGGTGCTGCATAAACATTTTGGAGCTCAGGGACAAGATGTAAAATTGGGATTCCTAAGTGGAGGGATGGCTTTCAAGCTCAGGGATTAAATGTGATCATTTAGAACAAGTGTTTACATAGAAACAGAAGAGGAACAAAGACTAATCCTGGGAACATTTCTAAATACAGAAGTTGGGAAGAGGAGGAATTTCCAGAACAGGAGACTGAGAAAGTGCAACCAGTGCAGAGTCAGAGTAAAACCAGGAGACGGTGGCCCTCCAAGTGCAAGAGAAGGACAGGCATCCAAAAGGGGGTGAGGCAACCATTCCCAACAGATGCGAACAGAGACCAGGCCACTAGGTTTGCAAAGAGGACCACTGTTCACGACAAGAGCAGCTCCAGTGTTGGGGGGAGGGGCTGACTGAAATGAGAGGCAAGAGGAAAGAGGGGGATGGAGGACCCTGTGAAGGAGCTTCCCAACTCTGGGGGAAGGAAAACGGAGATGTGGCTGGAGGGGAACGGGGAGTCAAGGGAAGCTGTTTTCTATTTGGTTGGTCGCTTGCTTTCTAAAATGAGAGTTGCTATCACGTGTTTTGGAGTTGATGGAAATATTAAGAGAATAAAATGATGATGATGAGCAGAAACGGGATAATTTCCAGATGAAAGACCTCGTGTAAGTGAGAAAGAAGGTACAAGTCCAGTGCTTGGATACAGATGTGGAAAGGTCCTAGGTTAGGAGCGGTGAGCATCGCTAAGGGGATGAGGAAGACACGGGGCAGGGTGGCACATGGCGAATGGGTGAAAAAGTTCTTATCTATTTGCATTAATGGGTGTTTCCTCAATGAAACAACAAGAGCAGTTTCAGCTAAAACTGGAAGAAGGGTGGAGAGTGTAGGGCAGGGGCTGGACGGAATGAAGATATGAAATACGCCTTAAAAAGAGTGGCTTCTCAGAGCTGGTCCCCACACTCCTGAGGTTCCCTGTCACATGTTTGTGACGTACCCCATCAATACAGTGCTTCTATTCTGTGTATGTCTCCTTATTCATTGTGACTCCTCACATACAAGTTTCAACCACATACTTATTAGGTTTAGATCAACATAACAGAAACATGTGAATTTTATAGGAAACAAATGCACTTAGCAATAATTATTACCATGACTTGTAAGCCCCGAGCCTTTTAATGACCCAGTAGTTACTCACATCCTTATTATCAATGTCTGCAAAGTATAGAGACCTTCATTTTAAGAATATCAACTTATGTACAGATATAGGGCAAAATATTCCTCATTGCAGCCTGGGACTAAGGCCTAGGAATTTGGAAAACCAGCTCCATCAGATTAAGATGAATTACTTTCTTGCAGATGTTCACTGCTGTTCTAATTCTGTGAAAGTCTAAACTATAAACTTAATTATTTTCAAACATGATATTTAGCGACTAATACATCTAATAGTTCTACAGTGTCTGACTTCTGTCAATTTGTCCAGTCTTTTCAAGGGACTTAAAGATAACCAAGAAAATTCAACATTGGTATAAAAATATAGGTCTTTGATACCAGGTGACAGAAACAATTTGACTAAAAGTTTTCCTGTTTATAGAGTTGCCTTTCCCCAGTTATGTTTAATTTTAACTCTGACAACAAGATATATCTAAGAAAGTACTAACAGCAAAATTAATAGTCATTAGAGAGGTCTTGCTTTTTGGTGTATTTACTAGAAATTGAGATGAATGATTATAATGATTGAAGAGCAAATCCTTCTGAACCAAATTTGTCAACTAATAAACTGATAAATATTTTGGTGATATATCACAATGTTCATATTAATCAGAGCTTCACAGAATTGAATTATATTCTTGTAAAAAAATCTTCTCCCATTCCTACCAAAATACTTATCTGAATATGCTTTGCAAAGCTTACACCTATTTTTTAAAAAACAGAATGTATGCTATTACTCTCTCATTCCAGCCACCAGTAACATTCACCTATGGGGACTTGAGAAGATAATTTATCTCATTACATTACAATGTACCTGAAAATATTTATGTTTTTGACAAATTGTGCACTATTACTCTAAGGAAATCTCCTTAAAGAAGAAACAATTTTAATACTTAGAGGATTATAGTCATAGGATTTTTAATAATTAAATTTCAATGCATAAAGAGAGAACTTCCAGGAATGGTGGCCCAGTAAAAGGGCTGTGTAAACTCAAGTACGTTAGATAAAAATTGTAATAGATAACAATTATAGAACCAGCTGAAATAAAAATTCAACTATGTAAAGGCAGTAGAAATTATCCAAAATCAGACAGAGGCTGCAGGAAATTTTACTCTGGAAAAACAGCTCTTCAAATAGTAAGAAATGTGTGAGTTTGATGCTTTCAGTCCTGAATTTGTGGCTTTTGGATTACAGATCTTCTCAAACCCCCTTCAATGATGCAAATCAGCAGAAGAAAATTATGATATCACTTATATGTGGAATCTAAAATATGATACAAATGAACTTATTTACAAACTAGAAATAGACTCACAGACATAGAAAACAAATTTATGGTTACCAAAGGGGAAAGGGGGTGGGAAAGGGTAAATTAAGAGTTTGAGATTAACAGATACACCCAACTACATATAAAATAGATTAACAACAAGGACCTACTGTATAGCACAGGGAACTATTTCAGTATCCTGTAATAAACCATAATGGAAAAGAATATGAAAAAGAATACACACACACACACACACACACAACCAAATCACTGTACTGCATATGTGAAACTAACACAACATTGTAAGTCAACTATAGCTCAAAAAAACCAAAAACAAACAAACAAAATATAGTTTTACATGGGCAAAGTACCAGAAATGAGAGTTTAGGATTGTAATAGCAGCTGGAAATTTTAAAAAAAATTTTAGCCATTCCAAGAAACAGCAAAGTATGACACAAATCCAGGAAGAGAGTCGATAGAAACTGATTCTAAGTGGGCCCACACATGAATTTAGGGAAAAAGACTCTAAATCCCCTATTATAAATATTTGAACATAAGAAGAAATAGAAATTTGAATAGCTATTAACATTATATCTATAAAAATATAAACTTTACCAAGAATTCCAGACAAGTTGGGCTTCACAGATGAAATCAATCAAATATTAAAGAAATATTGTTAATATTACACAAACGGTATTAAAATTCTGTTGAAAATAGATGAACAAGAAATCCTTCCCATCACATTTTATGAGGACACTATTACCCTGATAACAAAGCTAGACAAACCATTATAAAAAAAAGATACAAATATCATACCCTTTATGAATATTAGATGTAATTTTTTAAAGAAAATATTAGCAAATTAAATTCAACAGTATATTAAAAATATAATGTATAATGGCCAAGCGGAGGTTTTTCCAGGAATACATGTTAACTTAGCATTCAAAATAAATTAATATAACTCACCAAACTAATAAGATAAAAGAAACAATCCATAAAACTCCTAAAAGAGAGGGTAGGCAACACATTCTCTGACATAAATCGTACCAATGTTTTCATAGGTCAGTCTGCCAAGGCAACAGAAATAAACAAATGGGACCTAATCAAACTTACAAGCTTTTGTACAGCAAAGAAAACCATAAAACAAACAAATAAACAGAAAACCTAAAACACAACCTACGGAATGGGAGAAAGCACTTGGAAATGATGTGACCGAAAAGGGCTTATCTCCAAAATATACAAACAGCTCATATAACTCAACAACAAAAAAACAACCCAATTGAAAACTGGGCAGAAGACCTAAATAGACATTTCTCCTAAGAAGACATACACGTGGCCAGTAGGCACATGAAAAGATGCTCAACATCACTAACTATTAGAGAAATGCAAATCAAAACTACAATAAGGTACCACCCACCAGTCAGAATGGGCATCATTAAAAAGTCTACAAATAACAAATGTTATGTTCTCAATGGTGAAACACTGAAACCATTTCCTCTAAGATCGGGAACAAGACAAGGCTGTCCACTCTCATCACTATTATTCAACATAGTATTGGAAGTTTTAGCCATAGCAATCAGAGAAGAAAAAGAAATAAAAGGAATCCAAATCGGAAAAGAAGAAGTAAAGCTGTCACTGTTTGCAGATGACATGATACTATACATAGAGAATCCTAAAGACGTTACCAGAAAACTACTAGAGCTAATCAATGAATTTGGTAAAGTAGCAGGATACAAAATTAATGCACAGAAATCTCTTGCATTCCTATACACTAATGATGAAAAATCTGAAAGAGAAATTAAGGAAACACTCCCATTTAAAATATCTAAGAATAAACCTACCTAAGGAGACAAAAGACCTGTATGCAGAAAACTATAAGACACTGAGGAAAGAAATTAAAGATGATACTAACAGATGGAGAGATACACCATGTTCTTGGATTGGAAGAATCAACATTGTGAAAATGACTATACTACCCAAAGCAATCTACAGATTCAATGCAATCCCTATCAAACTACCAAAGGAAGTTTTCACAGAACTTGAACAAAAAATTTCACAATTTGTATGGAAACACAAAAGACCCTGAACACCCAAAGCAATCTTGAGAAAGAAAAATGGAGCTGGAGGAATCAGGCTCCCTGACTTCAGACTCTATTACAAAGCTACAGTAATCAAGACAGTATGGTACTGGCACAAAAACAGAAATACAGATCAATGGAACAGGATAGAAAGCCCAGAGACAAACCAATGCACATATGGTCACCTTATTTTTGATAAAGGAGGAAAGAATATACAATGGAGAAAAGACAGCCTCTTCAATAAGTGGTGCTGGGAAAACTGGACAGCTACATGGAAAAGAATGAAATTAGAACACCCCTTAACACCATACACAAAAATAAACTCAAAATGGATTCAAGACCTAAATGTAAGCCCAGACACTATCAAACTCTTAGAGGAAAACATAGGCAGAAAACTCTATGACAAAAGTCACAGCAAGATCCTTTCTGACCCATCTCCTAGAGAAATGGAAATAAAACAAAAATAAACAAATGGGACCTAGTGAAACTTAAAAGCTTTTGCACCACAAAGGAAAACATAAAGAAGATGAAAAGACAACCCTCAGAATGGGAAAAAATATTTGCAAATGAAGCAACGGACAAAGGATTAATCTTCAAAATTTACAAGCAGCTCATGCAGCTCAATATCAAAAAAACAAACAACCCAATCCAAAAATGGGGAAAACCTAAACAGACATTTCTCCAAAGAAGATATACAGATTGCCAATAAACACACGAAAGGATGCTCAACATCACTCATCATTAGAGAAATGCAAATCAAAACTACAATGAGGTATCACCTCACACACCAGTCAGAATGGCCATCATCAAAACATCTACAAACAATAAATGCTGGAGAGGGTGTGGAGAAAAGGGAACACTCTTGCACTGTTGGTGGGAATGTAAATTGATACAGCCACTATGGAGAACAGTACGGAGGTTCCTTAAAAAACTAAAAATAGAACTACCATACGACCCAGCAATCCCACTACTGGGCATATATCCTGAGAAAACCATAATTCAAAAAGAGTCATGTACCACAGTGTTCACTGCAGCACTATTTACAATAGGCAGGACATGGAAGCAACCTACGTGTCCATCAACAGATGAAAGGATAAAGAAGATGTGGCACATATATACAATGGAATATTAGCCATAAAAAGAAATGAAATTGAGTTATTTGTAGTGAGGTGGATGGACCCAGAGTCTGTCATACAGAGTGAAGTAAGTCAGAGAAAAACAAATACTGTATGTTAACACATATATATGGAATCTAAAAAAATAGGTTCTGAAGAACATACGGGCAGGACAGGAATAAAGACACAGATGTACAGAATGGACTTGAGGACACGGGGAGAGGGAAGGGTAAGCTGGGATGAAGTGAGAGAGTGGCACAGACTTATATATACTACCAAATGTAAAATAGATAGCTACTGGGAAGCAGCTGCATAGCACAGGGAGATCAGCTCAGTGCTTTGTGATCACCTAGAGGAGTGGGATAGGGAGGGTGGCAGGGAGACGCAAGAGGGAGGAGATATGGGGATACATGTATATGTATAGCTGATTCACTTTGTTATAAAGCAGAAACTAACACACCATTGTAAAGCAATTATACTCCAATAAAGATGTTAAAAAAAAAAGAAAGGGAACCTGCCTACACTGTTGGTGGGTATGTAAGTTGGTGCAGCCACTATGGAGAATAGTATGGAGGCTCCTCAGAAAACTAAAAATAGAGCTACCATATGGTCCATCTATCCCACTCCTGGGCATATATCTGGACAAAACTGTAATTCAAAAATATACATGCACCCCAATGTTCATAACAGCACTATTCACAATAGCCAAAACATGGAAACAACATAAATGTCCATCAACAGATGAATGGGTAAAGAAGATGTGGTACGTATATACAATGGAATACTACTCAACCGTAAATAAAAGAATGAAATAATGCCATTTTCAGCAACATGAGTGCAACTAGAGATTATCATGCTAAGTGAAGTAGGTCAGACAGAGAAAGACAAACACTGTATGATATCACTTATATGTGGAATCTAAAATATGACAAAAATGAACCTATCTACGAAACAGAAACAGACTCACAGACATAGAGATCAGACTTGTGGTTGCCAAGGGGGAGGGGAGAAATGGACTGGGAGTTTGGGATTAGCAGATGCAAACTATTACATACAGAATGGATAAACAACAAAGTCCTATTGAATAGCACAGGGAACTGTATCCAATCTCCTGCGATAAACCATAATGGAAAAGAATATTTTAAAAAGAATGTATATATGTGTATAACTTAGTCACTTTGCTGTACAGCAGATAGGCACAACATTGTAAATCAACTATACTGCGATTTAAAAAAAAAGAAACAATCCATTTCATTATCTTAATAGTTTCAGAAAAAGAAATTTTAAAAATCCACTAATCATTCATGTTGAAAAAAAGAATCTGCTACTAAACTATGACTAGAAAGAGACTTCCTCAAATTAAAAAGAAATCTATTGAAGACAAATAAGCTAATAATGTATTTAATGAAGAAAAACGGAGTGCTTCCCTCTAAGATTCATGAACAGTTAGGATGTCAGCTCTCTCATTTATTCCACATTATACTAAATTCCTAGCCAATAAAATAACAAAAACAAATTTTTAAAAAGACACACACAGATTGGAGAGGAAGGGGTGAAACTATTTTTTCTTTCAAATTGGCCTGATTGTATTTGTAGAATACCATAAAAAATGTACAAAAGAGCTGCAAAAACTAACAAGTCAGCTTAGCAAAGTCACAGAGTTAAACGTAAATATCACAAATAAGTAGTACACCCAATTATTATTAATAAATAACTGTAAATTTAAATAAATACAATATGATTTTCATGGAATTAGAAAATGTGTTATTTCAGATAAATTTAAAATAAATGCACAGAAAAAAAACATTCATGAAAGAAAGTAGAGTTTAATAAATTGAGAAATACACTATATTCATGAATCAGAAGATTACATATTTTTAGAGAAATTATTTTTCCTCCAAATGAATCTACTGTGTTGGCCAAAAAGTGCTTTCAGTCTTTAAGTAAAAATAAAAGACACATTTTTCATTTTCACCAAGAACTTTACTGAACATCATATTCACCCTTCTGTTCCACTACTTTCTGCCATTTTTCAGGAAACTTCATAATTCCATATTCCCCAAACGTTTTATTCTTTTGAGCAAAGAACTGTTCCAGATGCCTTTTACAGTCTTCCAGGGAATTGAAATTTTTTCCATTAAGAAAATTTTGTACAGAGGGCAGACAGCAGAAGCAAGAAGAGCTACAGTTCTGCAGCCTGTGGAACAAAAACCATTCACAGAAAGATAGACAAGATGAAAAGGCAGAGGGCTATGCACCAGATGAAGGAACAAGATAAAACCCCAGAAAAACAACAAAATGAAGTGGAGATAGACAACTTTCCAGAAAAAGAATTCAGGATAATGATAGTGAAGATGATCCAGGACCTCGGAAAAAGAATGGAAGCAAAGATCGAGAAGATGCAAGAAATGTTTAGCAAAGACCTAGAAGAAATAAAGAACAAACAAATAGAGATGAACAATACAATAACTGAAATGAAAACTACACTAGAAGGAACCAATAGCAGAATAACTGAGGCAGAAGAACGGATAAGTGACCTGGAAGACAGGATGGTGGAATTCACTGCTGCAGAACAGAAGAAAGAAAAAAGAATGAAAAGAAATGAAGGCAGCCTAAGAGACCTCTGGGACAACATTAAACACAACAACATTCACATTATAGGGATCCCAGAAGGAGAAGAGAGAGAGAAAGGACCCAAGAAAATATTTGAAGAGATTATAGTTGAAAACTTCCTTAACATGGGAAAGGAAATAGTCACCCAAGTCCAGGAAGCGCAGCAAGTGCCATACAGGATAAACCCAAGGAGAAACACGCCGAGACACACAGTAATCAAACTGGCAAAAAATAAAGACAAAGAAAAATTATTGAAAGCAGCAAGGGAAAAGCGACAAATAACATACAAGGGAACTCCCATAAGGTTAACAGCTGATCTCTCAGCAGAAACTCTACAAGCCAGAAGGGACTGGCATGATATACTTAAAGTGATGAAAAGGAAGAACCTACAACCAAGATTACTCTACCTGGCAAGGATCTCATTCAGATTCGATGGAGAAATCAAAAGCTTTACAGATAAGCAAAAGCTAAGAGAATTCAGCACCACCAAAGCAGCTCTACAATAAACGCTAAAGGAACTTCTCTAAGTGGGAAACACAAGAGAAGAAAAGGACCTACAAAAACAAACCCAAGGGCTTCCCTGGTGGCGCAGTGGTTGAGAGTCCACCTGCTGATGCAGGGGACACGGGTTCGTGTCCCGGTCCGGGAAGATCCCACGTGCTGCGGAGCGGCTGGGCCCATGAGCCATGGCCGCTGAGCCTGCGCGTCCGGAGCCTGTGCTCTGCAACGGGAGAGGCCACAACAGTGAGAGGCCCGCATACCGCAAAAAAAAAAAAAAAAAAAACCCAAAACAATTAGAAAATGGTCATAGGAACATACATATCGATAATTACCTTAAACGTGAATGGATTAAGTGCTCCAACCAAAAGACACAGACTTGCTGAATGGATACAAAAACAAGACCCATCTATATGCTGTCTACAAGAGACCCACCTCAGACCTAGGGACACATACAGACTGAAAGTGAGGGGATGGAAAAAGATATTCCATGCAAATAGAAATCAAAAGAAAGCTGGAGTAGCAATACTCACATCAGATAAAATAGACACAGCAGAAATACAAAGCATCCTAAGAGACTACTACAAGCAACTCTATGCCAATAAAATGGATAACCAGGAAGAAATGGACAAATGCTTAGAAAGGTATAACCTTCCAAGTCTGAACCAGGAAGAAATAGAAAATATGAACAGACCAATCACAAGTAATGAAATTGATTAAAAATCTTCCAACAAACAAAAGTCCAGGACCAGATGGCTTCACAGGTGAATTCTATCAAACATTTAGAGAAGAGCTAACACCCATGCTGCTCAAACTATTACAAAATATTGCAGAGGAAGGAACATTCCCAAACTCATTCTACAAGGCTACCATCACCCTGATACCAAAACCAGACAAAGATACTGCAAAAAAAGAAAACTATAGACCAGTATCACTGACGAATATAGATGCAAAAATCCTCAACAAAATACTAGCAAACAGAATCCAACAACACATTAAAAGTATCATACACCATGATCAAGTGGGATTTATCCCAGGGATGCAAGGATTCGTCAACATATGCAAATCAATCAATGTGATACACTATATTAACAAATTGAAGAATAAAAACCATACGATCATCTCAATAGATGCAGAAAAACCTTTGACAAAATTCAACACCCATTTATGATAAAAACTCTTCAGAAAGTGGGCACTGAGGGAACCTGCCTCAACATAATAAAGGCCATATATGACAAACCCACAGCAAACACCATTCTCAATGGTGAAAAACTGAAAGCATTTCCTCTACGATCAGGAACAACACAAGGATGTCCACTCTCACCACTATTATTCAACATAGTTTTGGAAGTCCTAGCCACAACAATCAGAGAAGAAAAAGAAATAAAAGGAATACAAATTGGAAAAGAAGTACTAAAACTGTCACTGTTTGCAGATGACATGATACCATACACAAGAATCCTAAACATGCCACCAGAAAACTACTAGAGCTAATCAATGAATTTGGTAAAGTTGCAGGATACAAAATTAATGCACAGAAATCTCTTGCATTCCTATACACTAATGATGAAAATTCTGAAAGAGAAATTAAGGAAACACTCCCATTTACCATTGCAACAAAAAGAATAAAATACCTAGGAGTAAACCTACCTAGGGAGACAAAAGACCTCTATGCAGAAAAATATAAGACACTGATGAAAGAAATTAAAGAAGATACCAACAAATGGAGAGATATACCATGTTCTTGGATTAGAAGAATCTATATTGTGAAAATGACTATACTACCCAAAGCATTCTACAGATTCAAAGCAATTCCTATCAAATTACCAATGGTATTTTACGGAACTAGAACAAAAAATCTTAAAATTTCTATGGAGACACAAAAGACCCTGAATAGTCAAAGCAGTCTTGAGGGAAAAAAATGGAGCTGGAGGAATCAGACTCCCAGACTTCAGACTATACTACAAAGCTACAGTGATCAAGACAATATGGTACTGGCACAAAAACAGACACATAGATCAATGGAATGAGATAGAAAGCCCGGAGATAAACCCATGCACCTATGGTCACCTAATCTATGACAAATGAGGCAAGGATATACAATGGAGAAAAGACAGCCTCTTCGATAAGTGGTGCTGGGAAAACTGGACAGCTAAAAGACTGAAAAAGACTGAAATTAGAACACTCCCTAACACCATACACAAAAATAAACTGAAAATGGATTAAAGACCTAAATGTAAGCCCGGACACTATAAAACTCTTAGAGGAAAACATAGGAAGAACGCTCTTTGACATAAATCACAGCAAGATCTTTTTTGATCCACCTCCTAGAGTAATGGAAATAAAAATAAACAAATGGGACCTAATGAAACTTAAAAGCTTTTGCACAGCAACGGAAACCATAAACAAGACAAAAAGGCAACCCTCAGAATGGGAGAAACTATTTGCAAACGAATCAATGGACAAAGGATTCATCTCCAAAATATATAAACAGCTCATGCAGCTCAATATTAAAGAAACAAACAACGCAATCCAAAACTGGGCAGAAGACCTAAATAGACATTTCTCCAAAGAAGACATACAGATGGCCAAGAAGCACATGAAAAGCTGCTCAACATCACTAATTATTAGAGAAATACAAATCAAAGCTACAATGAGGTATCACCTCACACCAGTTAGAATGGGCATCATCAGAAAATCTACAAACAACAAATGCTGGAGAGGGTGTGGAGAAAAGGGAACCCTCTTGCGCTGTTGGTGGGAATGTAAATTGATACAGCCACTATGGAGAACAGTATGGAGGTTCCTTAAAAAACTAAAAGTAGAATTACCATATGACCCAGCAATCCCACTACTGGGCATATACCCAGAGAAAACCGTAATTCAAAAAGACACATGCACCCCAATGTTCATTGCAGCACTATTTACAATAGCCAGGTCATGGAAGCAACCTAAATGCCCATTGACATACAAATGGATAAAGAAGTTGTGGTACATATATACAATGCAATATTACTCAGCCATGAAAAGGAATGAAATTGAGTCATTTTTTGAGATGTGGATGGATCTAGAGACTGTCATACAGAGTGAAGAAAGTCAGAAAGCGAAAAACAAATGTTGTATATTAACGCATGTATGTGAAACCTACAAAAATGGTACAGATAAACCGGTTTGCAGGGCAGAAGTTGATACACAGATGTAGAGAACAAACGTATGGACACCAAGGGGGAAAGCCGCAGGGGGGTGGGGATAGTGGTGTGCTGAACTGGGCAATTGGGATTGACATGTATACACTGATGTGTATAAAACTGATGACTAATAAGAACCTGCTGTATAAAAAAGTAAATAAAATAAAATTCAAAAATTAAATAAATAAATAAAAATAAACTAAAAACAAAAAGAGAATTTTGTAAAGACCAAAATAAATGAAAATCTGAAGGTGCAATGTCTGGTGAATACTGCAGATGAATCAGAACTTCTCAGCCAAGCTGTAACAGCTTTTGCCTGGTCATCAAAGAACCATGGGGTCTTGCGTTAACCTGATGGAAGATTATGCATTTTCTCTTGACTAATTCTGGACGCTTTTCATCTAGTGCTGCTTTCAGTTGGTCTAACTGGGAGCAGTACTTTTTGGAATTAATCGTTTGGTTTTCCAGAAGGAGCTCATAAAAGAGGACTCCCTTCCAATCCCACCATATACACAACATCACCTTCTTTGGATGAAGACCAGCCTTTGGTGTGGTTGGTGGTGATTCATTTCGCTTGCCCCATGATCTTTTCCATTCCACATTGCTGTACAGTATCCACTTTTCATTGCCCGTCACAATTTTTTTTTACATCAGAATATTTTCATTACATTTAAGTAGAGAATATCATGCGGAAATACTGTCAAGATTTTTTTCACTGAACTTATGCGGAACCCAGACATCAAAGCAATTCACATAACCAAGCTGGTGCACATGATTTTCAACGGTTGATTTGGATATTTTGAGTATGTCGGCTCTCTCCCTCATGGTATAACATTGACTGTTCTCAGTTAATGTCTTGATTTGATCTCTATCAACTTCAGCTGGTCTACCCAACCGTGGAGCATTGTCCAGAGAGAAATCTCCAGCACGAAACTTCACAAACCACTTCTGACATGTTCGATCCGTCACAGCACCTTCTCCATACACTGCATAAACCTTTTGTGTGTGTGTTTCAGTTGCGTTTTCACCTTTCTTGAAATAATCAAGCACAATATGCTGAAAATGTTACTTTTCTTCCATCTTCAATATTAAAATGGCTACACAAAAATTCACCAATTTTGATAAGTCTTTTTTTTTAAATGTACGCTGATGTGACAGCTGTCACATACAATCTAATGAAATTGTTTCAAATGAAGTTAAAGACAACTAACTGCTACTAGAGCCATTCTACTGGAAAAAACCTTTTGGCCCACCCAATATAAGTTCAATGAAATCTCAATCAAGCTTCCAGCAGGCTTTTTTGAAGAAACTGACAAGCTGTTTTAAAACTCATAAAACAATGGAAATAACTTACAGAAGCCAAAGCAATTAAAGGAGGATGAAGAGGACGAGGAAGGGGTGGCGGAGGGGGACACCAGTAAAGTTGGAGAACTCGCATTACTTGATTTCCACACTTATTATAGAGTACCGTTATTCATTAAGATGGTGTGGTACTGGTGAAAGATCACTGATTTAGAGCAATGGAGCATAATACAGAGTCCGTACTAGACCCACACATCTGTGGTAAAATAATGTTTGACCAAAGTGCCAGGATAAATCAATGGAGAAAAGAAAATCTTCTAAACAAATGGTGCTGTAACAACTGAGTTTCCCTATGGGGAGAAAGATGAGACATGACTTCTACTCTATACCATACAAATTTGAGTACTGATCATGTATATCGTACGAGATATAACTATAAACTTCTAAAAGAAACACTATGACATTGGAGTACGCAAAAATCTTTCAGAGTTAAAAAAAATATGAGTTAAAAATTATTAATTGGACTTTTTACAATTATTAAAAATAAACAAAGAAGTCTTTCCTATCATAAGACACCATTTCACAAATGAAAAGACAAGGCATACACTGAGAGGAAGAATTTGTAAATCACAGCTGATAAGAAACGTGTATTTAGAATGTACAAAGATCTCTTGAAACTCAACACTAAAACCATCAACTCAGTTGGGAAATGGATACAAGATCTGAGCAATTTATATAAGAAGATGTAAAAATGGCCATTTAGCATATGAAAAGATATTCTTAGTCAAAAAGAATTTGCACATTAGAATCACAACGTGATACGACTACACAATTAGATGACTAAAATTTTAAAAGATGATAATGTCAACTGTTGGCATGAAGGCATTTTTATTTATAGCAGCAGATAATTGTCAGGTAAGTGGGTAGATAATATGTAGTGTATCCATACAATGGACTATTACTCAGCAATAAATAAATAGAAAGGAGCTCTTGATATATACACAGTATAAATGAATCTCAAAAATATTATGCTGGAAAAATGAGTACATATCATATGATTCTATTTATATGAAATTCTAGGTAAAGCAAACTGATCTGTAGCGGCAGAAGACAGACCAGTGGTTTCCTGGGGCAAGAGGTTTCCCGGATGGGGGGAGAAACTACAGGAGGGAGGTGGGAAAACATCATGGCTGGTGGAAATGACCTGAGCCTTGACTGTGGATTTAGCTTCACAGATGCGTACACCTTCAACACCCACCAAATTATACACTTTAAACGGATACAGTTGCTTGCAGATAATTTATATTGAAGTTACTTATGAAAATTAGCAAAGATTCGTGGAAAAGAGCCAGTGGCTTCCAGATGTGAATAAAAATAGAAATCATTACGGGCAAGAGCAGAGAAAAAAATGTATATACATAATTTGTAAATAAATGATAAGGTGACCTCAAAAGATACTCAAACATAAATCACCTCAAGATAAACATAAGGGAAACAAAATGGAAATAGGGGTTCAGAGAGAGAGGGGGGAGATGCTACATATTCAACTGTTAAACACGGCCTTGTCGCACATTTTCATGTGAATGATTGTGGGCGTTGAGTGGCTCTGGGTTTTGGATCTCACTGAATGCTTCTGGAAGACTAAAAACCAAACTGCAACTATCTCATCTGGAATTAAAGTGTTTATATGCCACATTTTTTAAAGGATAAAGAGGTACATAGTGTTTCCAAATTCACCGACGCCAAATGGTTTGAAGACCACTGCCTCACGGGAAGGAAATCTGTGCTATTCAGAGCTGCCTTCTTATGATGTTGCAGGCAGTGAGGACTGCTCAAGGGGGAGTCTCATTACACATGAGTATGCATAAGCCTGCACTGAACAACATACATTAATTGCACTTTTTTGAATCACATATAAAATTAAAATTCCAAATTATTCATTAATAAATAAAAGCACCACAAGGCAGGGATCTTTGTCTTGTTCAATGAAGTACCCCAAGCACGCAGTGCATCTCCAGGCACATGCTAGCTGCCTAATGAATATGTGCTAATAAACTGAATGAATAATATGAAATTACACACTCAGGAGGATGAAATGCTTGTTGGGTATGGCGCACTACACAGGCATTCACATTTTAGCTAGAAGATCGTTGCTGAATAGTTATCAGAAGATAAAAATCGTAAAGTTAATGTTGAGACTAGGACGACTATCGCCCAAACTGAGACTGCGTTAGTTAGCTGAGGCAGACCTAAGAGGCTGCTCCCCTGGCCTCTCATTTAAGCTTCTTCTATTCTGGCGCACACTGTTTTTGCAAAGAGGGACAGAAAGTTACAGTGTGTCTAAAAGTTTGTGCTCAGATGTCTATAAAATTGCCCACTCATATTCCACTGGCTGAAGCAGGGCACATGACCAAACCCCAAATCGAAGGGGTGTAAAAGTAATACACACCGTATAACAGAAGTGAAGAGAGTGAATCGTTGTGAACAATAATACAATCTACCACAAGCATAAGTGCATTTGCACTTAGCAAAGGACCCCACATGCCTGGTACTCGGGCCGATGTGCCATCTAAGTATGTAATTCTTACGTGGGTGCTACCAATCCTTGCCCCACTTGTCCATGCTTTACTAACTGACCCACCTGCCTTTGAAATCATCCACGTTTTTTTTTTTTTTTTCCAGTATGCGGGCCTCTCACCGCTGTGGCCTCTCCCGTTGCGGAGCACAGGCTCCGGACGCGCAGGCTCAGCGGCCATGGCTCACGGGCCCAGCCGCTCCGCGGCATGTGGGATCTTCCCGGACCGGGGCACGAACCCGTGTCCCCTGCATCGGCAGGCGGACTCTCAACCACTGCGCCAACAGGGAACCCCCATCCACATTATTTTTTTAAACAAATTATTAACTTTGATAGGTTAGGATCATGTCTTCTTGGCCTACAAGTCATTTTGTATTTTTAGACTGATTTGGCTAAGAAGATGTGATCCTCTCTGATCCAGGATGTACTGATTTATGACCAGGGGACATATTCACTCGAAGATATTGGATGCTGCTAATACTTCTCCTTTGAGTCTATCACATTGAATTTTAACTCCAAAAAATGAAGCAGAAAAAAATGCATTTTATTGTTGGCCATATATAACTAACTATTCAGTGTCAGATTTAGAACCGATACAATTACAGTACACATTTCATGACCTCCACCTCCCTACCCTATCCGTGTGAGCGCTAGTTTCTGGGTTTCCCTACCTGGAAGGCTCTTCTTCCATCTCAAAGCTACATTTCAAATGCTACTTCATCTGGGAAGGCTTCTGGATTTACTTGCAGCCTGAAAGAACCTGCCTGTCATGGAATTGTCCATAACGTTTTATGTAACTTGCTCACGGCACCTACTGCTTCTCATCTTGTATTCTATTAATTTTATCCACCCAACAAAATATAAATCCTTTGAATCAAGAAATGTTCTTTTTAGGGCTTCCCTGGTGGCGCAGTGGTTGAGGGTCCGCCTGCCGATGCAGGGGACACGGGTTCGTGCGCCGGTTTGGGAGGATCCCACATGCCGCGGAGCGGCTGGGCCCGTGAGCCATGGCCGCTGAGCCTGCGCGTCCGGAGCCTGTGCTCCGCAACGGGAGAGGCCACAGCAGTGAGAGGCCCGCGTACCACCAAAAAAAAAAAAAAGAAAAAAAAGAAATGTTCTTTTTAAATTTCTTTCTTTTTAACAGTTGTCTTGCTTTATTCACAGAGTACCTACACAGCACAGAGACTGAGGTTCACAGAGTACCCGAACAGCACAGAGACTGAGGTTATAAGTCCTGACACTAGACTGTCAAGGCTGAAATTTCTACTCTTTTTTTAGAGTGTGATCTTCGGCACATTTTCTGACTACACAGGACCTCAGTGTTCTCCCCACTAAAATATGGGTGATAATAGTACCTAGCCCGTAGAGTTGTTGTGAGAATTAAATTTATTTATACAGGTAAATTCAAGTGAAACAGTGTCTCATAGAGAATGAAAGCTCAAATATTGTTAGCATTTATTACTTTTCATACAGCAGATACTCAAAGCATAGTTAAATATGAGTAAATAAGTTAAATGCAAAATGTTTAAAATTTTACTATGAAAAAGTTCAAATGCATAAAACATATAATTATCTAATGAACTTCTATCTTCTGAACAGTTTTCAAGATTTTTCCATACTGGATTAATATCTCCCAAACCTTTATTTGCAAGAACTATTATAAAACAAATCCCAGACATTATAAACTGCGTATATGTTTTTTTTTAAAAAAAAAAGCTAAATCATAAAATAAGGATGAATAAAAATAAACAGTAAGTAATAATTGTTTGGCAGGAAATTAGGAAATATTATCAAATCTCGTTTCTCTCAATTATCTGATATTTGAAGAACATATGTTTGCTTCAAATTTTTTGACAATTTTTATTTCACATTGTCACACTGAGTCTATATAATTAAAGCCATAAATCACACAACCTTTGAAAATAATCATAAAAAGAAAATAATCGTAAATTTGTTTTAAAATTCTGAATCCTATACATATAACTATTATTTAGTAATTACCATATGCTCTCTAAATCTACACAGAAAAAACACAAGAACCAAATCCAGACACAAATACAGATGTGCATACATGCACATACATGTACGTAGTATGACTTACTAGATTTTAACTTCCTTGAAAGCAGGCATGCTTCTTTACATCTTTCATAGTACTAAGGATATTATTAAGTTAATCATATTCTATTATAAATTGAACTCTGCAGAAATCAGAGATTTTTCTGTTCATAATATATATATTAAATTAAAACATCCTGCTTAATGATTTTTTTCATATTTTAACATCAGATTTATTTGGGGGAAAGTGGTCCTAGAGTTATGCATGATCAGTTAATACTTAAAATTCTCTGTTCTTTCAACCAAGAATTATTTATCCCTAATTTGTCTTCAAAATCTTTTAAAAATTTTATAGACTAAATGAACACTGTATTGTTCCCTAAATGGCAAGTAGCAGTAAAATGATATAATACACATTTATTGTGTGATTTTTGGAATAATGTATGAAACTTATGATTATAGATATTTCCTAACAATATATTGGGTGTTGAAGGTATTTTTAAATTTTGTTTCCTTAAAAAGTAATAAAGTTAGGGCATCCCTGGTGGCACAGTGGTTGAGAGTCCGCCTGCCGATGCAGGGGACACGGGTTCGTGCCCCGGTCCGGGAAGATCCCACATGCCGCGGAGCGGCTGGGCCCGTGAGCCATGGCCGCTGAGCCTGCGTGTCCGGAGCCTGTGCTCCGCAACGGGAGGGGCCGCAACAGTGAGAGGCCCGCCATACAGCAAAAAAAAAAAAAAAAAAAAGTAATAAAGTTAAATATTAAAATAATATATATATGAAAGTGTGAAAATCATGGTGCATATATGACTTCTCCAAAGACTTTTCCTGCTGGGTAATCAATTCTGTCCTAAATCAATTATTTTTTAACATATGACGGGATACATAATAGTTCAAAACATTTAGAGAATGGTATAAATGCACATAAAATCTACCAACTTCAAGCATGAAGCTGGGGGCTTGAGTACCTCAAAGAGTCTGGGTGTTAAAAAACGACAAAGCAGAAAATAAATCATTAACTTCGTGGTTAATCAACCTACTTTCCATAAGTCACCAGCCTTCTCAAAAGATTACACTTCTTTCATTGGTTCGCTAATTTATGTTTCTTATATCAACATGGGGCCAGGGGCTAGGCTACTGGTTCTATTTGTTTTTTACACAAATTCTGCCTACTCACCGGTGACTGGTAGCTAAGTATAAATGCTGTGTCTTGAGACCTGCTGTGTCCAGAACTGACCCTTCACTTTCTTGCCTGAGAAACTGAGGTGGACGGTGGACATATTTAAATTGGATTGAACAGTGAACTTCACTTTGTTCTAGCAACACAGTGAAACAAGTCTATTCATCTGACCACACACCAAAGACCTTCTGAACTGCTCTGAACTTAACCACTAACAGCAAAATGTTCTGTGGAGACTATGTAAGTATAATGGCTATTTCTGTAAAACTTTCCAGTCCTTTGAGATTTGAACCTTGTCTATAAAATTTCATTTGCAGGACTTGACATTTTCAACAGGAAATATTGGTGTTCTAATTTATCTCATTAAAGTTTTAATTAGTAGATGCTCAGTGTAACCATTAAACAAAGTTAATACTATTAAATGTCAAATTCGTGCTAATTTTGAAGTAAGGTATTGTTCTCTAGAGGCAATTTAGTGATGCCTACTTTCTTAAGTAACCTGACTCAGAATTCTAACTGAAGTTATAACAAGATGTTTTTGTCTCCATATTTATTTTCTATAATAAAAATAAACTTTATTGTTAATTTTTATTTTAAATCCATGATATCTTCAGAAAGTACAGTTCATTTTTGACTAATTATCTGCTGAATTTAAGCAAATGCAAAACTCAGTTTAGTCATTTTATTTTTCTTCCTTGTCCGAATCATTTTGACCCAATTGCTCTAATGGTCCACGAACTGTGGAAGAGCCTACATAGACACTGAGTTATCTAAATATACACTGTTTGAAAAGATATCCGTTTCACGTGCTCTTGGAAATTACACATAAGTGTGTTGTGTGTTGATGATGATGTTTTAGAAATCTGTATTACGAAATATGCTTTCAGGAAGCCTTTCATTTTTAATGCAAAAATTTTATGCAAAAAATACAGCATAACTATTTGGTTAAACTTTGGCACAAAAATAATGTTATTTACTCATTTACGAAGTATTAATTCCTAGAAAATTTTATTCACTTATATTGTTTTTCAAATATTGAAGGAGGACCTAAAGTGTGGCCACTTTCCATCACTGTTGGCTCAAGAACCTTAATTTTATCTTGAGATTTCAGGATCTCATTTGCAGTTGAAACTTACTTTTTTGTCTTATTAACTGTGAGGCAGTTACATTTCACCACAGAAATAAAAGTCATTAGGTAATTTAGGCCAGTACAGTAAATGATTTAGTTTGTAAAAATCAGGTTGCTTTCTCCCAATTATTACTTCCAAATAATTGTACTTGAATGAATAGAAATTTTCTCCCTTTCTATTCATTCTAGTACAATTATTTGGAAGTAATTAAGACTATATTCTGTGTGCCATGTATGGTTTTTATATTAACATTTATATGGCAATGTATCAAAATAAACATTTATAGAATATTTAAATTATATTTCAGGGATTATTAAAAGTTACCAATGATAACAAGCTTTTAAAGAAATGCAATAATTTGGGGCTTCCCTGGTGGCGCAGTGTTTGAGAGTCCACCTGCCGATGCAGGGAACACGGGTTTGTGCCCCGGTCCGGGAAGATCCCACATGCCGCGGAGCGGCTGGGCCCGTGAGCCATGGCCGCTGAGCCTGCGCGTCCGGAGCCTGTGCTCCGGAATGGGAGAGGCCACAACAGTGAGAGGCCCGCATAACACAAAACAAAACAAAAAAACAAAGAAATGCAATAATTTGTCATGCTTCTGGAACAGATAAAGACTACCGGAGATTAAAAAAGAAAAAAAAATCAGAGATTAAAAAGCTGGATTGGAGCAAACCTGAAAATTCACTTTAAGTATTTTTTTTTTTTTTTTTTTTTTTGCGGTACGTGGGCCTCTCGCAGTTATGGCCTCTCCCCTTGCGGAGCACAGGCTCCAGACGCGCAGACTCAGCGGCCATGGCTCACGGGCCTAGCCACTCCACGCATGTGGCATCCTCCGGGACCGGGGCACGAACCTGTGACCCCCGCATCGGCAGGCAGACTTTCAACCACTGCGCCACCAGGGAAGCCCTCACTTTAAGTATTTTGATCAGCTATTTCAGGGCCAGATGTTAGGTTTTTATGTATTATCTCAGCAAGTTTTGATGATAAAATGGTTTTACATCATCAATATTATTATATTTTAGAGCAATTATTTATATTCTTAAGATATATGGTCCAATTTGTAAAAATTTGGTATTAAAGAGACCAATATTTGAGGTTAAGTTCGTCTGTTTAATCTCCATTCTGGGTCTGGCATCCTTAAGCAAAAGATAAGCTCTGCCATGGGCAGGAAAGCAGAAGTCCTCATATCACAGTGCAGATAATTATTGACTGGGTGGCTTCTTAAAAACAGACTCCCAGCCCCTCTGCTCAGCAGTTCTAATTCAATATACATGACGTCTGAATTTACCCCCTTCGGATAAATGCATGACTATTTTTGAGAACACCAAAGTAATGTGTTATGTCAGTTACAAAATATAGAAAATTTAAATATAAATCAAGCAAGAGGCAAGAATTATAGAAAGGTAGTTATATTTCTATAAGAAATAAGCATATGCACTCCTTTAAAATTACTTTCTAGAATTATGGAGTCAGATGATCCTCGATGATTAAGGTAATTTAAGTGAGTTAGTTACACTGGGATGGTAAATTTACCCTTGACGCAGGCAAGTATTTTACTATGTGCTTAGCTGTAAAACTGTCTATTGAAAGCAAGGCTTAATTAAAGGATTTTGGCAAGCCTGGAATTGTTTTATTTGTGTTTTTTTTTTAAGAAGATGTTGGGGGTCCGCCTGCCGATGCAGGGGACACGGGTTCGTGCCCCGATCTGGGAGGATCCCACATGCCGCGGAGCGGCTGGGCCCATGAGCCATGGCCGCTGGGCCTGCGCGTCCCGAGCCTGTGCTCCGCAGCGGGAGAGGCCACAACGGTGAGAGGCCCACGTACCGCAAAAAAAAAAAAAAAAAAAAGAAGATGTTGGGGGTAGGAGTTAATTAATTCATTCATTTATTTTTGCTGTGTTGGGTCTTCATTTCCGTGCGAGGGCTTTCTCTAGTTGTGGCAAGCGGGGGCCACTCTTCATCGCGGTGCGCGGGCCTCTCACTATCGCGGCGTCTCTTGTTGAGGAGCACAGGCTCCAGACGCACAGGCTCAGTAGTTGTGGCTCACGGGCCTAGTTGCTCCGCGGCATGTGGGATCCTCCCAGACCAGGGCTCGAACCCATGTCCCCTCCATTAGCAGGCAGATTCTCAACCACTGCGCCACCAGGGAAGCCCTGGAATTGTTTTGATTTATTTATTAGCCAGATATAAATCCCCCTTCAGGAAGATGTTATTATAATTTACTTCTTGGAGCGGAGGAAATTTCACTGCAGTGTTAAAAAAAACTTGCCCAAGCCAGGATCTAAACCAGGTATCTCTCTGTCATTGTAACTCAAGCTCTTCTTGTCCACTAAAATATATTGCCTCTTCCAAATATATTTCCCCGATTCTTCTAGTGAAATTGCTGGCTGCTGTTGTCCTGTTTTGTCATCAACTGATCCCCCCCTTTTTTGTACAGAAGCATTATATTTACTATAGATTTCTTTATTGGGTTACACCCTTCCTTTTTGCCTCTAAGGAGACTTTAGTCCTATTCCTTTTCCTTTCCTTTTGACAGCTTTCCTATTTCTACCATATTTATTGACTAACAGAAACAAGTTACGCAGAGCCGTATCACCAGCAATATAACATATGGAATGCATATTCAGAACGTGAATTAACATTCTCTATTATGTAGAGAGAAACTATTAAAATTTCCTGAGTCTCTACTAAACTTCAGGAGCTTTGTGTTCCTTGTCTAATTTAATAGTCACAGAAAATCTTTTTACAAAAATACCATTGAACATGCAAGGGTTTTGCCATTCTTCTTGGAGGCTCCAGATACTCTGCTCAGTGGTTTTATGTGTATTAATTTTAGGCTTCACAATCTTCAAGGAAAGTATTGTCATCCCCATTTTCCAAATGAATATACTGAGGCTTAGAGAAGTTAGATAATTTTCCCAGCAGAAAGAGCTCAAACACGCCTAAGCGTGATTATCCTACATAATATAGACTTTACGCTATGAAGGAAAGAGCAGATCCTTTGTGAGCCCAATTAAGAGAGAAAATGAGCACCGGTATCTTCACAAAGATGCTCTTACTCATAAATGTGCTCCCAGAATGACTCAACAACAGTCGAACATCAGCAACTGAGGCAACGTCTAGCATGGGCAGCGAGACATCCTGCATGTTAGCCCAACTAACATGAAGTAACTGCGCTGCGGCTCAGGTGTGAATGGCAGGTGGTGAAGGCAGACACTCAGTAAATCAGAAGCAAATTCCGGGCTTTCAATCCAGGAGGGGCCGCAGGCCGAGCAGGCCTCCCGTGCGGGCAGAAGCTGCTGAGGGGCAAGGTCTTTACTTTTTTAATTTTTATGGGAGTGTAGCTGATTTAAAAGCAAGATCATTGTTAAAGCAGGTTTCTCCTACTGAAAGGGATTCCTGGGAGAAACATTCCAACCAAGAAATCTGATTCTGATGGCTTATCTGCAATACGACTCACTGAACAAATATTAATAAAAGGTTATTCATACTGTAGATTGCTTTTTACTATCACAAGACTGCACTGTCTGAACTTTACACACTAGGATTCAACAAAAGTTATGAATCATACTGGTTAGGGCCTCCACTTTAACTGAAGCTTCTGTTGAACTAATACGTATTAGATTGGAAAATTAAATGCAGTCACTTTTTCCTAGTTGTGATATGTAAGCATGTCGGTTAAAATTTTAAAACTCCCTTTTAACAGCTATAGATTGCTTTTGTGGGAAGGGCTGGGCAAACATGACTGTAGAATAATAATTGAACAAGCACTCAGGCCAGCTTTACCCTGAGGATCCAAGACTGAGGACAATGTACTTAATCTTTCTGCATCTCAACTTTCCTACCTGTAAAACGGGTGTTATCATAGCACCTGTATTAGAAGAGTCTCTTGAGAATTAAGTGGCAGGTAAAACACCAAGAAGACCAGGAGCATAAACAGCACCTGGAAAGGTGAACTTTATTAACAGCTTTAATTAAGTAGTTGTGCCAAAGCCTGAACCCAACTAATGCAAACGCCCTGGCTTTCAACAGCCCGGTACACTGCTTCTGGAAGGGAGGTTGAGTTTGCACCCATTACACATATTCATAGATACATATATATGTATATTCATATATGTGTGTGATTATTCATAACATTTATGCATAAATTTTAATAACATCAAAAGTTTCATGGGTGGAAATATATTCTCTTAAACTCAGCGTAACATTTACTTCTAAATAGTTTCTACCATGCTAAAAAATTTCACAGTCCTACTTCCCGCATCAGTTATTGCCAAATTCTATTTTTTATGGCAAAAGGCCTCATTGTAGGAATTGTATCCAATTCCTTTCCTCCAAATCTCTGCCTCCATCCTAACTGGGCTTTCACCCAAAGCCCCTCCGCCTGAAGGGTCCGACAGAGGTAAGCAGCGACCTCCACGTTCCTGACCCCATACCCGACTCTCATGCCTTTTCTTGCTAGATATGAGTGTGGTCTGACACAGTCTCCTTTTGCCAGCAAAGCCCCGGGGCTAAATTCTGGAAACTTTTCTCTTTCCAACTTACAGCCACTCTTTTGGTCATTGTGCCCAATCTGACGGTTTTAATTACAACGTACACACAGCGTCTTCTTTGAATATGTACCTCAACCCAGCATCTATGCCCAAACCCCAGATTCGTAAAACCAGGTGTCTACACAGGAAGTGAAAACTCTATCCTCCTTTTAGGTCAAAGGGGGGAAAAAAAAGTAAAAACTTAAAAATCGGAGTTATCCCTGATTCCTCTGTCTCTCTCATACCTTACAAATAATCCACACATTCACAGTATTCATGATATGACCACCTCTCATCACTCCCTCTCCAACTGCCCTGGTCCACGCCAGCAACATCATCATTTGTCGACTTCATGCAGTAGCCTCCTACCTGGTCCCCTGCTTCTATCTTTGCTCTAGCTTCTATGTCTTGGGGACACAACAGTGAGAATGATTGTCAAAAACATGCATTCTATTGACACATTGATGATGGTGTAGGAGCCATCATCATCCTGGAGTGAGTTACAGAGTAGGAGGTAAAAACATTAAAGAGGAGCTTGTGAACAAGCTTTTGGTCCTGGTTTACCAGTTCTTAGAGTATTTACCATGATAGGAAGAAGAAGAATGAGGCTTCAATGTGTAGGGTCATTTCCATTTTCCAAAGTGCTTACAGTATACGGACCACAGGGTCTATGGAAGATAAGACACCTTTCTAACATACCTCTCTGGATATGCTGACTTCTTTTAAATGCTAGAGGCTTCCAGATTTTGACGTTATACAATGTATTAACGTCCCATTAATACATTGTGCTCATTTCAATAAGCATTATGGCAAAGCCAGAACCTGCTGCAAATGTCAACAGCACTGGGGGCTGTAAAACCCAAGGAACAGGAAAAATATGGTTGATGATATTTTAACTTTTTCGAATTAATCAACCCACTGCAACAGTACAAGAAGAATGTCATTGGAGTATCACAAATCACTTTCAAAAACTGTACTTCTTTTGTTAAGTCACGAGGTTAAAGACTGAAGAAATGACGTTGGAGCAATGAGGCTCAGAGTGATTTTAATGAGTCACGTCCTCCTGGGACGAAGGGAACTGGGGAAAGCAGATAGAGAGACACCATTTAGAGGGCGTTACTTGCTGATTTTTCATTGCTGGAGCACCACCTCTAGACCAACACCCAGCCCTCTATCTACCACAGATTTCTGCTATCAGCACAAATTCCTTGTAACCATTCACCAAAAGAGAAAGGATTATGGGAATATGTTTAAGTCTTTCAGAGTTCACGCTGTCAATCTCCCTGCCTCAGCCTCTTTCGAATTGCCTCCAGGAGTTCCTAAAACTCTGCTTACAGTTTGCGGACATGCCTTTCTCATCCAGGGAGTAGAAAAGACTGCTTCTTAAGACCCATCTCCTTCTCCAGCATCCCATCTTATCACAACACGTAGTTGTGACTATATTCCTTCTCAATTATACTTTGATATATATCCTTCAGACATTCTGGTAATTATGCTCAAAGGAACCAGGAAAATAAAATGTTAACAGACCGTGACATGTATCATGTACGAAACACAAATGTAATTCTAGGCTATCTGTGCACAAGATACCGTGTTTTACATTGTCCTGTTATGGAGAAAGTGGGACTCACTTTCACTCACAGGCTACTCTGGACTGTCTTTTCATCTTTATTTTGTGGCAGTCTGTAATAAAGCAACTGAATATCAATGTATTTTATCATCCTGTCTCTCAATTGCAATGTTTGTACTATTTTATTTTTAAATGAGTGAGAATTGATACCAGGGCAGAAATATTTTTTCAAGTTACTAACAAAAAGCACTTTAACCCCAGCAGACACATTGTTCTTAGAAATGTGTATTAGTAATGGTTTAAAAAATATATGAATCCTACTGTATTTTATAGGTGGATGACTCTTGTGTTCTTGTCATCACTACAATATTAATCTGCTTGAATTATTGTTCAGTTCTTTAGAGATACTGAATATATGTACACATTCTGCTAAGTTTTCATTTAGTTGCCAGTCTCAAAATGTTGTTTTAAAGGGTAAATTTAAAAAAAGACAAGTGTGCTGAAAGATAGAGACACTGGTACCTGGGGCCACACACCTTCTGTGTACCTTTCATCACCTGTTTACCGACTACTGTGTGTTTAATCAAGCATGTAACTCATAAAAAAAAAAGCAAATATTCATAGTGAGTACAGTAGTCCTTTCAAAGCAAACAAGGGTCAGATTGGTGAACTCTCAATGACATGTCAGTTACTGGTTTTGAAATGGGAATTTTTGGTGCACCCGTGGTCACAACTGAACATACAGCAACTTAATTGTCAGTAGAAGCTCCTGGAGATCTCAGGCCCCTGCAGCCCTTATTCTGTGTTATTCCAGACACTGCCTGATAGGGTGACCATGTACAGATATGCCAAGTCTTCCTTCAAGGAGCTGATTTCTTGATTTAGTGGACTTGGTCTTTCTTTTTTTTTTTTTTTTTTGCGGTACGCAGGCCTCTCACTGTTGTGGCTTCTCCCCTTGCGGAGCACAGGCTCCGGACGCGCAGACTCAGCGGCCATGGCTCACGGGCCCAGCCGCTCCGCGGCATGTGGGATCCTCCCGGACCGGGGCACGAACCCGTGTCCCCTGCATCGGGAGGCGGACTCTCAACCACTGCGCCACCAGGGAAGCCCGGTCTTTTTCTTCTGTATAATAATACTGATTTGGAGTAATTTGAATGCTTCAAAGATGGAAATGGTTTCGGAAAATGTTACTTTAGTTATTTAGCAGAGGGAAATAAGTACAAATAGTAAGCCTGTCAGGGAGGAAGAAATTTTCCTCTATCCATCTAGGTTCTTCTGGCTGGTCTAAGAAATAAACGGACATGAGACAGATGAACAGGAGAAAATCACACAAAAGTTGAAAAGCATGTATACATGGGAGAGACCCAGGAAAACTGAGTCACTTGCCAAAATGGCTGAAACCCTCAGCTTATACAACATCTTCAAAGATAAAAGAGAATGTTGGGGGGTAGGGGTTGGGACCTCAAAGGGGAGGAAGGCAATTCACATGGAGACGGAAAAGCACACGTTTGATAAACACGTGTCTGCTGGGCCAGCAGAGACAAGGGGCACAGAAGGGATTTTAACAGACTTTGCAGGTCCCTCCCTGTCGACACACCTGGTTCATATTAAAGTGACCTACGGTGTTGGTTCTCTGTCTCTCCCTCTCTCTCTAGCTACCTAACATCTACCTTCATAGTGATACATCCAATCTAACTCAGCCCCACATTTTAACCGTCACCATTAGTTACACATTCTTTCTCACACAATGAAAACGGTAACTATCCATGTCTAAAATACATGTGCTCCATTTGTTAATAACTCCATCACACATGTACATGCAGTTTAGAGTGTGCTAAGCCCTAGCCCTGTCAGAAAGCAGAGGACGTTGTTTGGGTTCTTTCCATCCTTAGCTTTACAGGCTCCCGACAAACACTACTTTGTGAAGTTACTCAGGGCACATCCCTTCTCCCAGCCCACTTCACTGTGGCTACAAGGTTCGTGTGTAATTTAGACAGATTTGTTTGCTACCATCTGCATTCCCTGTCGGGTTCCCTTACTTCATAGCTGATTTTGTTCCATTTAAATTTATGTGTGGTAACATGTGTTCTTTGTGGTATAGACACTCGTAAGAGTTTTGAGTCATGTATCCGATCCATTTCCTTACAGAGGCTTCCATCACCCCAAACATCCTCCACACTCCCGGTTTGTAGTCAACCAACACCCCAGCCCTCAAACCTGGCAAACACTGACCTGTTTACCTTTTCTCTAGTTCTACCTTTTCCAGATTGTCATATAAATGGAATCACAGACTATAAACCCATCTGGAAATGGCTTCTTTCACTTGGTGGGGTGCATTTAACAGTTATCCAAGTTGCTGCATGAATCACTAGCTGTCTTTTTATGGCTGAGAAGCAGTCTTGAATGAGTATACCTGCCGTCTGTTTATCCATTCAGCTTGAAGGACAAATGGTTTGTTTCCGACTTTTGATAATTACAAGCAAATCTTCTAAGAACACTCAAGTTAAGGTTTTTGAGTAAAGTTCCCATTGCTTTAGATAAATATCTAGGGGTCGGATTGCCAGGTTATATGCTAAGACTGTGTTTAAACTTTATAAGAAATTGTCCAATTGTTATTCCAAAGTGACCCACAATTTTGCATTCCGACCAGCAGTGTATATAGCAGTATCTCACTGCAGTCTTACTTTGCATTTTTTAATGTAAATGATATCCATAGTTTTTCATATGCTTATTTATTATACCTTCATTGGAAATGTGTCTGTTTATAATGCTTACTTATTTTCTAAGTTGGTTTTTTGTTTGTTTATTTTTTATTGGCCTTTATATATTTTAGATAAAAGGGCTTCATAAAAAATGCAATTTACAAATATTTTCTCCCATTCTGTGACTTGTCTTTCCATTTTTTAACAACATATTTCATACAGCCAAAGTTTTCAATTGTGGTGAAGTTCAATTTTTTTCTTTATAGATTGTATTTTTGTTGTCATGTCTAAAAATTTTTGACTAACCCCAAGTCATGCAGATTTTCTCCTATATTTTCTTCCAGATATTTCACACAGTTAACATTTCTATTTAGGTCTATGATCAATTTGGGGTTAATTTTTGTATAAGGTGTGAGGTATAGGTCAAGCTTAATTTTTTTTTCATATGGATGTTCAGTTTTTATAGCACCATTTCTTGGAAAAACTTTCTTTCTCCATTGAATTGCTTTTACAACTTTGTCAAAAATTATATATTGGGCTTCCCTGGTGGTGCAGTGGTTGAGAGTCCGCCTGCCGATGCAGGGGACACGGGTTCGTGCCCCGGTCCGGGAAGATCCCACATGCCGCGGAGCGGCTGGGCCCGTGAGCCATGGCCGCTGAGCCTGCGCGTCCGGAGCCTGTGCTCCGCAACGGGAGAGGCCACAACACTGAGAGGCCCGCGTATCGCAAAAAAAAAAAAAAAAAAAAAATTATGTATTTATATGGATCTATTGCTAGATTCTCTATTCTGTTCCACTGATCTTATTTTCTATAACATTAGCCAATACCACAATCTCATTCTTACTGTGACTCCATAATAATTCTTAAAATCAATTAGCATTATTCCTTTAATTTTGTTTTTCTTTTTCAAATCTGTTTCAGCTGTTCTAATTCCTTTGACTTTCAGTATGATGAAATAAATTGATTGATTTTTGAATGTCAAATCAGCCTTGCATTCTTGGAATAAACCTCACTTGGTCATGCTACTTATTCTTTTTATATGTTGCTGCATTGGAATTTCTTAGATTGGGCGTTTTTTTTAACAAAAAAAATTATAAAGACAAACCCTTATAATTTGTAGTCAAAATGGCTCATAGTTCATTGCAGTTTCCATGGTTAGATAGTTCTTTGGGAATGAAATAAGTACGGATTGAGAAAATCGACAAAGCGGGTAACAGAGCAAAGCAGAATGAAGACTTTCAGTGAAAGGTGGGGAGCAAGTCCTAAGAGGTTTTTTTAAGTGAATCTGACACATTGTTAATTTAACTTTTCTGATTAGATAAATGAATGCACTATTATTTATACTTTATTTAACAGGTACTTTGGGGGAAAAAACAATTTTTTTCAGGTAGTTAAATTAAACTTGGACTACTTATCAGAGAGAAAACAATATATACCTTTACTTGATTCCTACTTTGTCCGTTTAAACCCTACAGGGCTAGTTTCCCCTGGGTCCTGTCTTAGTCAGCTCCGGCTGCTGTAAGAAAATTTCATAGGCTGGGGTAGCTAAACCAACATTTGTTTCTCAGAGTTCGAAGGCCTACAATTCCAAGGTCAAGGTGCCAGCAGATTCTGGGTCTGCTGAGGACCATCTTCCCAGCTCACAGGCCTCTTTCCCACTGTGTCCTCAGGCGACAGAGACACTCAGCTCTGGCCTCCTCTTCTTATCAGGATATGAATCCCATCATGGGGCCCCCCACCCTCATGACCTCATCCAGCCTCCCAAAGGCTCCTTCAAACACCTTCACACTGGGGACTAGGGCTTCATCGTATGAATTTGGGGGACACAAGCATTCTGCACATAAGAGATCTCATGACTTGGCTTTTGCTCTTTGGCACTTAAATATTCACAAATCACTTTCACTATATATTTAATGCATAGAAATTAAAAATATCTAGATCTGTGCAAGGTGAAAATTTTGAACATTTCTTTTTTAAATTTATTTACTTTTTTATTGAAGTATAGTTGATTTACAATGTTGTGTTAATTACTGCTGTACAGCAAAGTGATTCAGTTATACATATATATACAAATTCTTTGTTTTATATTCTTTTCCATTATGGTTTATCATAGGATATTGAATATAGTTCCCTGTGCTCTACAGTAGGACCTTGTTTATCCATTCTATATATAAAAGCAACATTTCTTCTTAATTAAAGCATCTCTCCCTCACCTACTCCTGCCAGCTTCAGGTCAAAACCCTGCATTAGTAAAGAGGGTGAGACTGAGTTTTTTATCCTTCTGTGGGTGGCCCCCTCCACCTGTGAGTCCCCTGACTGAGGCACCCAACACCCCCAGGATTGGGGAAGAGTGTGTACGTGGGGGAAAAGTTCAGGAACGTCTTGGGTCTTACTTAACAGGTATTTTAGTCACTGATGCTCTGTGGCCGTAGAAGATGTCTCTTTGGGACCACTGTGGGTTTACAGGACACCTCTCACTGGCAGAATCTTCTCCTGAAGTTTATTTATCCGTCTGTTCTCAGAGTTCCTATTAGTCCCCCTGAAGAAAGATCTGGAGGCAGATCCCTTCAAAATGACTTGTGACGAACGTGTCCTACTCTGGGGCTCTCACTGGGTCCCCAGTAAACACGCACACGCCCTACATCCCTACTAGCTCTGGGATGGAATAAACACTTGGGGTTGAGGCATCCCCGGTAAAGCCGCCCTCCTCACACTGGGCAACTGCTTAGCCAGAGTCTCGGCTTCAGCCTCATTTGCAGTGTGTGTCACTGGGTCCCCAGAACTCTGTGGACATATTCAAGTTCTCCAGGCAGCCCCCTTGTTGAAGACACCCCCGCCCTGTACCCTTCACCCCGGTTCCCATGGCAGCACAGGAAGGTCTCAGAACACCATCACCTCGACCCCAATACTCCCACCTATAATTTCAGAGCCACTTCACCTCCTCCAGGTTGCTGAGTGGCTAAGATTTACAAAACTGGTTTCTAGAACCTTCTTTGCAACCTCCGCCCAGGTGGTCCACCCTTCACTTTGGAGTGTGGATGCCGTTGGCAGCCACTGTTTTGCCAGAAAATGAGAGCCTCAGGGAAATGGAACTATGAAGGGACCAAAGTTAAAATCCTACTACAGTGTTACATACACATCTTGACTGTTTGCCACTTTTTCCCTGTTGTTCGTCTATCAAATGAATCTCTCTACCAATCTTCACTTTCCAGAGAGAAGATTAATATATGTCTCATGTGGTGCAACCCATAACTGATTCGCATCTAACACACCCATATTTTATTTGGTAGAAATTTTCCCTTTAATATAAGGCACCATATGAATGTTGACGGATTTTGGTCTCCTCAGCACGTGTTCTCAGGTTTTGTAAAGTCTCTGAATACTAGTACTGCTTTACCTCTTATGCTTACATTTCTGTAGCTATCACATTTTTTAAATGAAGAAAAGTAACATAAAAGCATGTCAAATGCAATGTAGAGCAGACTATGGCACTGTACTTAAGTGCATACTAGGAAAATTACAGGTGCATTACCAATGCTTCAAAGTGTAAAAGTAACCAACTGAGAATTACTTTAAAAAAATAAAAGGACTGGATTCCCCCCTTGAGCAGGTGATGATCATTTCCTGAATGTATCCTGGTATCACTGTGGGGTTTGACAAATAGCTGACAGATTACTTTGAAGATTCAAAAAAGGGGGACACCTTTACCATATAATCAGATGGCCATCAATATTTTCTGAATTTTTCCCTTCCTAAACATTAGATGACTTCTGAGATCTAGTCTTCACAATGAGGTCACTTCTTAATTGCTCTTTATCATAACCTTCACCAACTTTTACAAGTAAAAGCATAACAAAATGTAAATCCAAGAACCCAGGTACTCTTGAGAAATTAAAAATTACCTTTAAATACTTTAAACAATTTAAAAGCGTTTTATCTATTAGTAAAGTTAATTAATGTCTCCCTGATCTTGGATTCCTTACTATGATGCCATCAATGTATTTCATTAAGGAAGTAGAAAGCTGTGAACCAACTGATGTAAAACCAGTCAAGGTACAAGGTGGTCCTCTGCCTCCTTCATCCCCAGAGCAAATGATGGCCTGAGGCACAACTAATGTCTATAAAGAAATCTTCTAGTAACGAATGTGATTCCATATTTCCACCTTTATTATGATTCCATATTTTGTCCATGTTTATTGTGATGCCATATTTTTTCTTCAGTATAATTCTTTGTTTTTGTTTTTTGTGTGTGTGTTTGGGTTTTGGTGTTTGGTTCTGCTTAGTTTTAGATTTATACATCTTCCCTCACTGAATGAAATAGAAATGCTTTGCAGGATACTTATTTAAAACAGTTCAAAGCAAAAATTGCCCTAAACAAACTGGCCATTAGTCTAACTCTGTAAAATATATTAGTCATATATCTATCAAAATTAATTGCAAAATTCTAAAACTTTTGTTTGGGTTAAATTTCCCTCAATAGAGAAATATAAAATGTCTTCATTTTACAGCTAAACAACTTAATTTACGGATTATCCAGCCAAAATTTTATTTAGCTGAGAGTTGTTTTTTTAAAAAAAACCCATATTCTCTGTGCTATGCAGCTGC
Source organism: Leucopleurus acutus (assembly GCF_964270905.1). Classification (NCBI taxonomy): domain Eukaryota; kingdom Metazoa; phylum Chordata; class Mammalia; order Artiodactyla; family Delphinidae; genus Leucopleurus; species Leucopleurus acutus. The sequence goes on along the minus strand of NC_139150.1, from coordinate 114,578,237 downwards.
TTCCCACTAGCTAGCTATTTTACATTTGGTAGTATTTATAAGTCCATGCCTAGCACAGGGAGATCAGCTCGGTGTCTTGTGACCACCTAGAGGGGTGGGATAGGGAGGGTGAGAGGGAGATGCAAGAGGGAAGAGATATGGGGATATATGTATATGTATGGCTGATTCACTTTGTTATAAGGCAGAAACTAACACACCATGGTAAAGCAATTATACTCCAATAAAGATGTTAAAAAAAATAAAAATAAAAACATAGGCCCTTCCTGAGACTATACAGATAATTCCAGAACAAGATTTACGATATCTAGAAAACAGGCCACACTGCTTAACAGGGATGCTTAATTTGTATTTTCAACATATATTTACAGGTAAAGCTTTACTGTGAACAGTATGTTCATCAGATCAAATGCATGGATGTAATTAAATTTCTGCTTGTTGATACTTGTTTCATAGCTCTTATTAAAAGTAAATGCAAATAAAGCTTGTTTGGAGATTAAAAAAAAGAAGAACATATTCTCTTGTTTTAGTTTATATTAACTCAGAGAAAAGAAAAAATGTCATACCAGCTAGAACCAAGCATTATTATAAAGGTAAACTCCGTTGGGAAAAGAACATCATGATTTTTTTCACAGTAGCCTTTCAGCGTTTTAAAAGGAAGTAAATGGTAGGCCAAAGAAGCCATTCTTTTTCTCATTACCATCTCAAGAACATGCAGTTCACTAGATAACATTATCACTGATTTCTGTTAAGGAAAGCTAAAGAATTCTTATCACCAGGAGGCTGTTTCTATCTGTGAAACAGATTATTGGGCTTTGAGAGTGCTGGTTACTAACCTCTAAAAATATCAAATTAGAGGAGAGTGGCTGAAATCACCATTCATCTAAGAGCTGCAACCTCATTTTGTAGAAATTGTTCTAATAAACCCATGAGATGCAATTCTTCACACATTAAATGTCAACATAATCTCTATCTTAAAAGTGAAATTCAGGACTACATGTGTTCCTTGAGTTTGAGCTATAGATCCTATATTGTATGTGCTTCCTAGTTAACCTTTAAAAAGTTGAAGTTATGATATGCTCTATTCCTCTAGACTATGTTATGGACATTAAGATATTTTAATCTTTTTATAAGGGACATAAACAAATATGAAAGTAGCATTAGGTTTTTGAAATATAAGAATAATCATCAACAAAGAGTAAAAAAGAAGAAGAATGAGAGGTAGGATATACAGGGAAAGCACTGGGTCTAAAGTCAGAACACTATTATTCTGGTCTGCCAATCATTAAGCCAATGGTGTTATATAAATACTGAGTCATCAGTTTTTATATGTAATGTAGAAATAAGAACACTTGCCTTGCCTGATACAGCCCTGTTGATAACTTCAAATTAAACAAAGAACGCAAAGGTGCTGTTTAAACTGCAAAGTAGCTATACGGCAAGCAAGAAGTATAGAGCCTCCCTCCCCTCAGAAAACCAGGTTTGCGAGGGGCTTCCCTGGTGGCACAGTGGTTGAGAGTCCGCCTGCCAATGCAGGGGGCACGGGTTCGTGCCCCAGTCTGGGAAGATCCCACATGCCGCGGAGCGGCTGGGCCCGTGAGCCATGGCTGCTGAGCCTGCGCGTCCGGAGCCTGTGCTCCGCAACGGGAGAGGCCACAACAGTGAGAGGCCCCCGTACTGCAAAAAAAAATTAAAAAATAAAAAATAATGTAGAAAACCAGGTTTGCAAAATACCCTTACACATTGTCTTATTGGGCACGTGGATATGTTTACTAGATTTAAATGTGATTTCAGGTCTCTATAAATAATATATTATGGATGAAAATTAACAGAGTGTTAAGACACTTTATTAATTAGATTATTCATACGTAAGGTTGAGCAGTATTTTTAGATCTGCTGCATGATCTTTTTATCTTCAAAGATAAGAAAAGAGCAGAAGAGACTTTAAGATATCTCCTATAGAGTGGTACACCAGGAAAAGACAGACTACCAAATATGTAACACATGATTCCATTTGGAAAAATACAATTATATGTAAAGATAGGAAAAGCACAAGAAGAGGATGTGGGAGATATTTCCTTTTGTTATAGACATTAAATATTTAACAATAATTTGTAGACAATGAGATCATAAATGATGTTTTAACTTTTTGTCAGAGATGTTCTTATTGGCTAACTCGATTATATTGAGTGTAGGTTTATTATTTAATGATAAAAAATTCCCACTTGAATTCCTTCAATGTTCAAGACGGGAGTCTAGCAGTTAGGAACACAGGTGTTGGTTTTTGAAGCCTGTGAGTCTGTTTCTGTTTTATAAATAAGTTCATTTGTAACTTTTTTTTTTTTTTTAGATTTAGCATGTAAGTGATGTCATGTGATATTTGTCTCTCTCTCTGTCTGGCTTACTTCACTTCGTATGATAATCTCTAGGACTGTCCATGTTGCTGCAAATGGCATTATTTCATTCTTTTTTGGGCTGAGTAATATTCCACTGTATATATGTACCACATCTTCAAAAACAAACTTATGGCTACCAAAAGGGAAACATTGGGGGGAGGGATAAATTAGGAGTTTGGGATTAACAGATACACACTACTATATATAAAATAAATAATCAGGGCTTCCCTGGTGGCGCAGTGGTTGAGGGTCCGCCTGCCGATGCAGGGGACACGGGTTTGTGCCCCGGTCCGGGAAGATCCCACATGCCGCGGAGCGGCTGGGCCCGTGAGCCATGGCCGCTGAGCCTGCGCGTCCGGAGCCTGTGCTCCGCAACGGGAGAGGCCACAACAGTGAGAGGCCTGCATACCGCAAAAAAAAAAAGATAATCAACAAGCATGTACTGTATAGCACAGGGAACTATACTCAATATTCTGTAATAATCTATATGGGGAAAGAATCTAAAAAAGAATGGATACATGTATATGTATAATTGAATCACTTTGCTGCACACCTGAAAGTAACACAACATTGTATATCAACTATACTCCAATATAAACTAAAAAATTAAATTAAAAAAAAGAACACGGGGACTGGAATCAGACCGGGCTGGGTCTGAATCTGGACACCATCGCTCACTAAGTATGTGATCTACGAACAGAAATTGACCTCTCTAAACCTCGCAGCAATAGTACCAACCTGGCTTGTGTGTATTTTTGATTGTTCAATTCCTTGGAGTCCAGTAGTGTAAATTAACACGATTTGGGGGACGTACTGGAAACTCAATGGGTGCTGACTAGTGGATTGAGGTACTAATAGTATTGAACTACTTCTGTTCTTTACTTGACTTCCTTGCGCTGATTCAGCTTCACTGGGCTGAATCATTCTTACCATGATCTGAAAAGGGTATGTAGGTGGTATCTTTTGCTTTTGCCCTTTCTTTTAAATTACAGTTTGCTGGGTTTAAAACTTCTGAATCCTAAATTGTTTCCTCTGAATTCTGGAAAGACTGATCAAATGCCTTCTAACATTGAATTTTGTGGAAGAGGATTCGGATCCCAGTTTGATTATTTCCCTTGTAAGCAAACTTGAATACGTTGTCTCTTAAGTGTTGATTTTTTCATTAATATTCCCCAATACGGATGGTCCCTTTTCATCACAAGAATGTGATTCTTTCATTGCTTGAATTTTTTCTACTTTTTCTTTTGTTATTGTTTTTCTTCCATTGTTCTCCTCTCTCCCAGCTGTATACACATTAAGTATGTCCTAAATCGTGTCTCCATATTTTATTGTTTCTTCCATAATTTATCGCCAAGTCTTTTTTCCGTTTATTCTGAAAGACCCCGGACACAATTATCAAGTAGCAATAATCTCCTTACAACCCTCCTTAGGTGGCATCAGTCACATGAAACTCTTCTATGATCTTTTACACTATGAAACATATTCTTTCTGGTAACTTCAGTGACTTACTTGATTTACTTATAGAACAGTAATAACCCATTGCCTTTTATTTATCCAGACAGAATGTTACTTCAAATTTCCTCATTATATCTTATCAAATGCTAACTTGCCCAAAACAGCACCAAAACCCCTCCGAGGATGAAGCACATCTAAGGGGAAGGTCCACCTTGATGATCTTAATAGCATCTCAGAGTGGAGGGGGAACAGCAGGATATTTATGAGGGTTGGGGGGTTTGGTTTAAGTGTATCCTTTGATGAGGGGGTGTGGGCCTGACTGGGAATGACCAAGTTTGTGATGTAAGCGTTTAGGATGGGAGGACGCGTGGAAACAAGGATTCCATGGTGACTGTTAACTTTCTGTTGCTGCTATAACAAATTGCCACAAGGTAGTGGCTTAAAACAAGTGTACTCTCTCACAGTTCTGGAGGCCAGGAATCTGGAAACAGCTTTACCAGGCAAACGTGGGGCTGTCAGCAGGGCTGGCTCCCCCTGGAGGCCCTGGGAAGGATGGCCTCTTCGGCTTTTCGAGCTGCCAGAAGTCGCCCACAGCCCTGGACCATGTGCTCCTCCTTCATCTTCACAGCCAGTACTGTGGCATCTTGCTTTCGGCTTCCTGTCACCTTCTTGTCCTGTAGTCAAATCTCCCTCTGCCCACCTCTCATAAGGGCAGGTGGGATTATAATTTACAGCCTCCCAGGTTAATCCAGGATAATCTCTCCATCTCAAAATCCTTCACTTAATCACACCAGCAAAGTCCCCTTTGGCAGGTGAGGTAACATTCGCAGATTCCAGGGTTTAGGAATCGAATATCTTGAGCCTTCAAGAGTAAGCAGTCATTTGATGCCATCGATTTTACTCTAATGAGGTTAAGTTTTGTAGTCTTCTACTACTTATTACTAAGATAAAGTTTACAGTACCTTCCTACACAACTGTTTCCTCAAAACATACAGTCACGTGAGTGAAGACGCTCTTGGATGGTAATCGTAAGAGGCTGTGTGGGTGAATCCAGGTTCCTCCATGCTTTTCTCAAACTCCTTGACATCCATCTACTAAGCTGTAAAGATTTTACAGCAACTAATTTAGTAATTGGTTCGTAGTCATAAACACTTCTGCATCAATCTGAAAATATAACCCAGCCTATCTTTTTTTTTAATTAATTTATTTATTTATTTATTCATTTATTTATTTATGGCTGTGTTGGGTCTTTGTTTCTGTGAGTGGGCTTTCTCCAGTTGTGGCGAGCCGGGGCCACTCTTCATCGCGGTGCGCGGGCCTCTCACTATCGCGGCCTCTCTTGTTGTGGAGCACAAGCTCCAGACACACAGGCTCAGTAGTTGTGGCACACAGGCCTAGTTGCTCCACGGCATGTGGGATCTTCCCAGACCAGGGCTCGAACCCGTGTCCCCTGCATTGGCAGGCAGACTCTCAACCACTGCGCCACCAGGGAAGCCCAACCCAGCCTATCTTAATATCAATAGCTGTGGCAGACATCAGATCATTAAGCTTTATTTTGATTATACGATAGATACATATTTCCTTTGCAAGTGTAACCCAGATGTAAGCTGCAGTCATCCTGTCCTTTACGACTCAAATTAAGTTCACAAAAATTCTTCTCCCGGTTACTCTTCCTCCCTAAAGATTCTTATCTGAGGCCAGGGGAACACAGGGAATAAAGATCAATCGTTCTCTCACTCACTGTAAGCGACGTTTCCATTTCTTTTTGTTCATGTATGCTGTCCCTTCTCAGTGGCTGGTGACCCATCATGGGACAACCCTAATTCCTTCCCTCCTGCAAAATACCATCAAGAGAAAGCCATCCCCACCAACACTGTGCCTGGCCCCCTGCCACGTCCCATGCCAGCCCCACTCCCCGTGGCCGGCAGCAGGCTGGCAGAACCCCGGGGGCTGCCACTCTGTGTGCCCAAAAGCCCCACCACGAGGGAGGGGTGGGGACGTGCAGGCAGCAGCTCAGACACTCAGAGGGACTGGCCAGGGACATACGAGCTGGACAGCCGGCCTCCTGCCCGCTCGAGGACATGGTCTGGGTGTCCTGGATCTGGGGCTGGAGCTGGACGTGCCAACTGCCCTGCCAGGTGCCGGGCCAGGGTGTCTACTCTGCCTGGCACCGTTCTCGTCCATAGCGGTCACCAAAAGAGACAGAAAACGACGGGGGTTCATGATAACAGGGGGATCTATACTGGGGTTCTACTGAAGTTAAATATTAGACATTCTGTTCTTAAACGCACTTTGGTGACCCAGCTAATGGGCATCTATTTTTGGCTGTCTTTCTCTAATTTCCTCAATCCCTCCTTCACACACACACACACACACACACACACGCCCCTTTCTTTTTCTCTTAGAATTGGTATAAGAAGAAGAACTTATGCTTTTAGAGTTTTGGTTTTACCCACAAGATCCTTTGCAACTAGAGGTATTTTTCAGTTGCAAAGATGAATAAAGGGCCTCAATCGTACATGTTATTTTACATCAGTTTCAGCTCTAAGGGAAAAGGCTCCAGCCAGGGAGTTAGATCTGGATTTGAGTGTCAGCTTCACGACACACGACCCGCATGGCTTCAGACAACTTAGCCTCAGAATCTCCTCATCTGTGAAATAAGCTTAGTATCACCAGCTTCACAAGACCGCTGAGGTGATTACCCAGGAAATGCAGGTGAAAACGCCCAGAGCACAGCCTGCATGTATGAATAATGAATTTTTAAGCTGCTGGATGAAAGCAGATGTCTCTGAGTCTGTGTATTTTTCTATTTAGTATTTTATAAACATTCTTAGAGCCCACTTTCTACCTAAGGTGCTGCCCTAAATGCTTTGGAAAGCAAGAGAAGAAGTGTCCCTGCCCTTCAGAAATTGAAAATTTAGAGGAAAAGGCAAATGCAAAAAATGCGAGGCCGTGGTCAACAGAGGTGCAAAGTAAACCATAGGTAATACTCGATGAAACCTGGAAAGACCCCACGTAACAGGTGGAATTTGAGTTGAGTCCAGAGTTTGGCTGGAATGAGAGTAATTCTGCATCACCATCCATTCGTGTTACTTGTCGTACCCTACCTCTTCCCACACTGTTTCCTGGAAATCCAAATAGTCTTCCTTCATTCACGAGAACAGTCCAATCTCTCAATTTGCACAACCACTCACATTCAGGTCCATTTTCCACAAAACAAAGGACGCCCAGTTAATGAGACTTACTACTCTTGGAAACCTGGTAGAACTAGGAATGGATATTTTCTGCTGTGCTCCTGGCACTTGAGCAGGATGTCCTGAAGCTCTGGCACCAGGAAGAGGGTAGACAATTCCTGGGGCGGCAGGTGGCGGGGGGGGGGTGGTGTCAGGAAGGACTCCCTGCACAGAGGGCCCTGGAGCCATCAGTTAAATCCTGAACAGATGTTCACGGTGGAGTCAGAGGATGCGAGTGTGTGTGGAGATGGGCACGGGTGGAGAAGAATCCAAACAGAAGGGACAAGGCCAGAGTCACTCAGGGCTGGGGTGTGGGTTGTGTGTCGTGTATAGGAGCCAAGAGGTTCAGGGCGAGAAAGTAAGACACGAACTCATGCAGACGGTCAGGGACCAGTCCTGAAGAGCACTGTTCACACTGTTAAAACATCCGATTGAGTCCCCCAGTCATCTATTCTCAGTCATGGGAACGAGTTGCCGCAAACACTGAAAATACTCCCATCAAGACCAACGAGCCAAAGCTCGAACGTCTTTTTCTATTCTATACACTCACGTTTTGCCCAATATATGATATTCTCACCCCGACCTATGACTATATACTCTGTTGAGTGGACGACACTGCAGTGTCCTCAAGGCTAGCACACTGGGATGTGTTTGTAAACCTAGGTGCTCCTAGGGGATGTTTCTTTCATGTGAAAATCAACCACCCCGTGGGCCAGAGCAGAAAACAGAGAAGCGCTGCTCTGGGCAGGAGGGACTTCGGCAGAGAAGGACACAGGACGTGTCTGATCTTGGGGAGGACCATTCTGGCTGAGGCAACAGCTCGTTGGGTGCGACCCGGGGGAAGGGGTAAAGGGGGCAGTAGCAGAGGTTAAGACAAGGGGGCCCCGTGGAAGGTATTGTGGGGAGAGGACGGACGGGACTGGACTGAAGGACATACTCGTGGAAGATGAGAAAGGGTGGGTTAACACGCTGGTTACTCAACCCCTAGGGCTGGTCATGCTGAAGCCACTGAAACCATTCAGGAAGCTCTTGTCAGACAGAAGTCAAAGGAGAGTGGGGTTCAGGGCGTTTGGAGATCCAGGGGCCAGTGCCCCAAAGATGAGTATGTGCCCTATGGTAACGGAGGCCCAGGACTTCTGTAGGATTTCCTCAGAGGGCTCCAAAAACCCTCAGTTCACTAGAAATCTAAGAATCTCCGTTACACCGAAACAAAGCTGAATTATTCGCTGAAACCCACATGCTGGCAGGTGCCCAGTCAGTCCAGCTGATATTTCAAAGTCCAAACTCTTTAGGTTCTCAGGTGGTCGGGATGAGGGTGACTTAAAAGCCAGATGAGAGAAAGGACTACAATGTGGGTGTTGAATAAGAAGCAACATGGGTTTATGGACCCCGGGCCCCTGGGTCACTATGAATGAGTGAAATACGCATTATCCATGTACTTATTGATATGAGATGATGAACATGTGTTTATCAACTTCATGAGCCGTCTATATGTGACTTTTCCAGTCTGTATTCAGTTCCAGACAATAATTGTGAAATTCTTCTGTCAGTTAAAGAACTCCGTTCATTATTTGCTCAGGGGGTAGATTCTGGAACGAATTTTAAATCTTCAAATCACTCATGATCTCCTGCACAGTGAGTTCATGACACAGTTTATTCTGTCATTTAAAAAGGGAGTGTTTTTTATTCCTCTGTCAAAACCTAAATTCGCAAATGACTAGAAGCAAAGATTATATTTTGATCACCTTGTGGTGAGAGTTCAAATGGAAATGACAGACACTGGGACTTACTTTGCCGCGACAAGTGATTCTATTTCTAAATCTGACCATTTTCAAGGTAAAAAAAATAATTTTACCATATACACATTATTTTCATGTCGCATCGGAAAGTGTCCACTTTTTCAAAATTTCCATTCTGCTCTAAGATGTGAACAAATTAGGAACACGCACATTAAAAAGGACTTTGCTTTAAAAGGTATACACGCTGAGAAACACCTGACACGACAGTCTCTTACTCTTTCAGAAGGTTAAACTAACGTGACTGGGTTAACTTAAAATACACCTCAAAAATTAGTAAGTTAAGTTACTCTCGGTCAACAAGCAAAACTGCATTCATCAAGAACACACAGTCTGCTTCAGTTCAGCTGTGCATTATACCTGCTAGAGGTTCTGAATTAGCCATGCCTACAACCTCTATCACTTCTTTTGGTTTCTTTCTTTAAGTGGCTGTAGAGTGGAACTCCAATCAGATTATTTCACTCTCTTGCTTAAAAAAACACTCCATGTCCCTTGGTAATCACGTGACAGCTCACCTCTATCTTTGCTTCCCACCCGAGTCACTGTCAAGCCAGACGTGCCCCATTAACTAGGCCCGTCTCCCACCCCACACCCTCTTCTCCAGGACAAGTCTCATTTGTCTGATCTGTTTGTCTCTCTTCAGTTTTCCTGATACAAACAAGAAATATGATCAGGATAATGACTTCAAGAATCTGCTTAATTCATGTACATTCTGTATTTGTAAAAAAAAACAAACAAAAAGAAAGTTTATCATATTAATTGTATAGAAAGCCAGGTCATTTGGCCAAAAATCTCATTAATGAATTTTTTTAAAGCAATCATTTAACTTAAGTGACATCACCAGTGAATGAGAACATTTTAAAAAGATGTCTCACTGCATAGAAAATCACGCATAGTTTTGAGGTACCCTCTGCAGACAAGGGACATAAAATATAACTAGAAGGATAAGGAATGAAGCCACAGAACAACTACTTGTACGGCAGCCAATTATAAAACAATACTGTACTTGACATAGGCAAAGCCCCAACTTTAAGAACTGTATCAACAAATGAACTTATCTACGAAATAAAACCCGACTCACAGACACAGAGAACAGACACAATGTGGTTGTCAAAGGGGAGGCGAGGTGGGGGAGGGATGGACTCGGGGTTTGGGATTAGCAGACGCAAACTAGTACATACAGGATGGATAAACAACAAGGTCCTACTGTAGAGCACAGGGAACTCTATTCAATATCCTGACATGAACCATAATGGAAAAGAATATAAAAAAGAATGTATATATATGTATAACTGAGTCACTGCTGTACAGCAGAAATCAACACAACATTGTAAATCAATGGTACTTCAATAATTAAAAAAAAAAAAAGAGGGGCTTCCCTGGTGGCGCAGTGGTTGGGGGTCCGCCTGCCGATGCGGGGGACACGGGTTCGTGTCCCGGTCTGGGAGGATCCCACATGCCGCGGAGCGGCTGGGCCCGTGAGCCATGGCCGCTGAGCCTGCGCGTCCGGAGCCTGTGCTCCACCGCGAGAGAGTCCACAACAGTGAGAGGCCCGCGTACCGCAAAAAAAAAAAAAAAAAAGAACTGTATCAAATAGAAAAATGTAAGATACTAATGAAAAATAAAAGGTCAGTGAGTGGTAGGGAAGTTTAAGAAGCTCTCAGTGTAGACTGACGTCATCAGGGAGCCTGGTGTTGGGTGTGAGGATGCATAGAATGCGGCCGAGCACAAATATTGGAAAACAGTCCAAAGAAAATAGAGGAACACATACCTACAGGTATATTGTAATCACTTGAAAAAAGTTTTATGGCCCAAAGCAATTAATCAATCAATTAATTTTTTCAAATAATTGTTTAATTCAGGGGACAAAGTTAAAACTGGTAACGGAACTGTTTCCATAGCTTAACTGGTCAGTTCAGTCAAAATGGTCCCTGACGGATGGTGATTGTCAGGGATGATGTTAGTCAGAGGTACAAACTCCCGGTTTTGAGGTGAACAAGTCCTGGGATGTCATGTACAGCACGGTGACTCCAGTTTTCTTTTCTTTTGTTTTAATTTAATTTTATTTATGTTTTGATACAGCACGTTCTCATTAGGTATCCATTTTATACGTATTAGTGTATATATGTCAAGCCCAATCTCCCAGTTCATCACATCCAGTCTTCAACACTGTCTTGTATACAGGAAAGCTGCTAGGAGCGTAGGTCTCAAATGTCCTCATCAGAAAAAAGGGACGTGCAAGGTGAGGGGTGTGTTAACCCACCTTACCGTGGGGATGACTTCACAGTGTACACGTGGATCAGGTCACACTGTGCACCTTAAACTTGCACAATGTTCCATGTCAATTATACCCCAATGAAACTGGAAAAATATGACCACTAAAAGACAAAGTCAGCATCCCAATGAGAAAATAAGTGAAAGGAACACTAAGTACGTGTCTTACATGGAATAGTGCTGCTCACTGAGCTTAACTGAAGTATAATTGACATAAAATGAATACAATGATTTAATACGCTACATAAATGGGCATGAATGACAAGTACTATAAAACTATTTCCTGAATTACTAAACATTCACAATGTTTTCTTAAAAAAAACATTTTTAGTGTATTCGTTTAAGGCCAATTGATAAGGAGATAATTTTAAGTGACAAAGGATATTGGAACTGTAATAAATAAATGAATAATAATTTTTGCACTACACTGTAAAAATACATTGTACTAGTAGTCTATATAAGGATTAAAAAAACTGTGAAGAAAAAAACTGTGGACTCTTATTTCACATACAAATTGTGTCTGATAAATCACTATAGGCAGTTCCGACTTTATGTATAACTTTCAGAGCTTTTTTTTTCTTTTCTATCTTTCATTTGTTTTTTTTGTGCAAAAGATAAACAGTTTCATTTTGTAGCACATACTCCAGTAGAAAACTGGGGGATCCTAGCCCGGCCAGAAATGAAATGTTCTGTTTTGTGATGGACATTTCCACACTCAGTGCTGAAATTGCCTAGGTAACTTATACTTATTTAACAATATGTCCCATTGTTTTCAAATACATTTTCTCTTTTATACTTTACAACAGTCCTTTGGTTGAGAGCACACAGCAAGACTAAGGTCACCAGGCATTGAATGGTACTGCCCCTCCAGACTTGTCCAAACAAGCCTTCTAACTCCTGAAACAGGGAACTAAAGTATCTCTTTCCCATGCCTCAAAAAACCTTTAATATTTCCAATGAAAAAAAAAAAAACAGAAAAAGCTACACAGACAAAAAGGATTTAGTAAAAGGCAGTGACAAATAGCAGAGAAGAAATTTTACATTTAAAGGCATGACTCTTCTTTCAAAAGTTTAAATCTTAAATTTCTCTAGGGTTATAAGATTCAAAACAAAATGACTGAGGTGAGGAGAACTCAATCAGGAAATGTATTTTAGAATCTGATCTCTGAACCTAATTTAGTAAATATAAGAAGAATCATAGTCTGTTTTCCTAATAGACTCTCAGCCAATGGGACTGGCTAGTGAATAAGGGAGATAAAATTCATGATGTCTCCTAATAAATAGCTTCTAGAATCACGGGTTGACTCAAGAGAACTTAGTTTCTGGATCATTGCCAAGAAGCTTGAACTATTAGAAGCAAATTGGACATTGGTTCGAAAACTCAGGCACGGGCATCATAAGATGCAAACTGTGTTCATATTTTAATTACATATGTCTGTCCGTCTAGGATTTAAGAAGAATGTTTCACTAACTTGGTTGTACTTCTACGTACGAAAATATGTCCATATTACAACTACTCTATGGTTTCCAGTCTACTTCAAACAGGCACCTTCCTGTTTATTAACATCAGTCAAGTGGAATACAAATGGAATTGAATTCTTAGTTTTAACTCAAGTGAACAGTTTTCTTAATCCCCCAAAAATCTTTTCATAAATATTTTGGCAACGGTATATGCATATTTCTTGGACTAGAAGTTCGGTCCAGTCTTTTGCTCATCAATTAATTAATTTTCTGCTGTTAGATGATGGGCCCTGGAAAACTTCACCTGCTGCAAAAGAGCTCGGTGAACCTGCCCGCTGAAGGCCTGGAGACCCGTTTTCTACAGGAAGACATTTTTCCCAATGTTTCTGGGCAAACTCAAGACAAACAGGGGAGAGCTCCCCTTCTTAATACACTTTGGTGGTCTGAGTGTCATCCTACAGAGCCCAGTCCTGCTGGCTCTGTCTCAAATAAGCGACTCAAAGCCTCACCTATGTCTTCTGCCATTTTATTATTAGCACGAGGGAGAACTGAAACAGAGAATTATCAGGAGTTCACGTCTTCCTCTGTAGCTGCAGAGGCTTTGCCAAAAATCTCTGCCCCGTCTTCCTCATGAATCCCTAATCCAAATTCAAATGTTTCAATTTCCTCTAATATGATTTCAGGGCCCCTGAATTGTTAAAAAAAAAAAAAAAAAGCTGTGGTGGTTAACTGCCACTTATAACTCATTTAAATGGGATGAATCCCCACAATTCATCTCTTTTCAGTTTCTATAAAATAGTCTCCAATTCCTAAGAAAATGCTTACTGTTTACTAAGAAGACATGTATTTATTTGATTCTTACACTCTTCTACTATTAGTTCTAGTTTCTCCGTTTCCTAGATGAACAATAGATGCCAGTGCAGGAGAAGCCAATAGACTAGAAAGAACACAATTAAGTCTCTGCAATTGACATACAATTAACACATTTGTTTAATAGACCCATATGTATGTCTTAGAGTAATTCAAACATACAGAATGTACTTTTGTTTTTATTTATCTAAAAAAATGTTGAAACCTTTGGTGTGCATTATTGCAATCCCTTTCTCTCTGACTCTCCCCACCAGGTGCAGGGAACCATCTTCCCAGCTCCCAATTTCAACCCCATGATGGACGCCCAAATGCTGGGGGAAGCACTCCAGGGATTTGGTAAGCCTGGTGATTTCTAGCACCTTTCTTGATCATTTTTTTCCTGTGCTTTACCTTGTCTTAAGACTGTAACATGGGTGTAAACAGCTGATGTCTAACAGAAAGCAAACACTGATTCAAACAAAAAGCTGGGCAAAAAAGTTGAACAAGAAAAATAATAGAAAAGATCAACAGAATTGCCTCTCGCAATTGCAGATCCGACCTTGACATGTTTTTGCCTTAGATGCTTAAATGCCTAACAACTAAATGAAATTCCAAACCAAAAAACTTAATCTGGGATAAACATCCTTTTTTCACCCTTGTTTGTTTTCTAGCCTGTTTCCTTTGAGACTTCCACATCCAGCCAAATCAGACTTCCTGCTGCTCCCCCGGGGGATCTGCTTTTCCACATCCCTGCAAATTGGCCCAGTAATCCCCCTGCCTGGAAGGCTATATTCTTCTCCCATCTACTTGGAATTCAAATTCTCTTCCTTCAGGAATTCCTTCAATTGAGCCTTCCTCTTTGAACCCTTCTTTGCCCTCCAAACTCATCAGTCGTCCCAAGCCCAGCACCTGCTTCTGCAAGGTCCTGCCTCTGACCCCACCTCCACCAGGCCTGTCCCCTCCCCCCACCCCTGTCACCTGCTGACTGGCCTCTGAGCTCCCAGGGAGGGAGGCTGGGTCAGGTGCTTGTAAGTGCATGTCCAGTGAATGAACTAGAGTTTAGGAAAGAAATGTAGAGAGAAGTGGGAAATTGCTGAGTTCTTTTAAAAAAGATTTAATCTTTAAGATATGACATGGAGCTGTTAAACATCCAACCTGTCCTAAGGAGACTTCTGGTGAACACGAAGATAAACACTGACAACAGAAAGGAAACGTTTCCATGAAACATAAAAAGCCTTTCGTGAGAAAGCAAGCTCTCAGCTTTGAAGACAAGGTCATCTTTACACAAGCTATACTGTGTGTGTGTGTGTGTGTGTGTGTGTGTGTGTGTGTGTGTGTGTGTGTGTCCCCACTAGCAGGACCCTGGAGGAAAACAATAAAGGACTTTGAATGTGCTTTAAAGTCAACATTAAGAGTCCGCAATGCTTATGCCTTTAAAAATATTAATCATCGCTAGAAAAATCTGGAGACAGGGCAACGAACAGTTATGGATTAACTTTTTCTTCAGAAGAATAATTTTTGCTTTAAAACTATAAATCAGAGCAATCTATTCACTGAAAATTCTTCTTTGTGCCAGTTTCAATTTTCCTGTCATCGCAATTTTAGGGTCAGAATTTGGATTCATTTTGACCCTTGTAGGTTTTTGCTTTTCAGTGTTTTAGCTGAAGAATTTCAGGAGGTTTGGGGTTTGACGGCACACCTCTGCTCTAGTACGACAAAGCAAGAACAAGCTCAAGATGCTGTGAAAGTCTATCCACCCTGATGCCCCTGGCAAAGGGCAATCGAAAACGACAATTGCAAATGTTTTCCTCGGCTACTGTGGGGTTTTTCCAGCTTTGCTGAGACACAAATGACCTATAACATTGTGTAAGTTTAAAGTGTACCATGTGATGATTTCAAAGACGTACATTTTGCTAAATGGTCAACACAATAAGGTTAGTTTACACATCCTTGTTCTCACAGAATTACCATTTTTGTCATTATTGTTATGGTGAGAACATTTACCCTCTACTCTCTTAGCCACTTTCAAGTATGCAATACAGTATTGTTAACTGTAGTCACCATGACGGATGTTAGATCCCCAGAACTTACTCCTCTTATAACTGGAAGTCTGTACACTTTGACTGTCACCTCCCCCTTTCCCCCATCCCCCAGCCCCTGGTTGTTTCCATGAATTCAGCTATTGTGGATTCCATGTATGTGAGATCATACAGTATCTGCATTTCTCTGTCTTATTTCACTTAGCGTAACGCCTTCAAGATTCATCCATGTTGGCACAAATGGCAGGATTTCCTTCTTTTTGTGGCTGAGTAATATTCCATTGTGTGTGTATCATATTTTCTTCATTCATTCCTTTGTCGATGGGACACCTAAGTGGTTTCCATGTCTCAGCGATTGTGAATAATGCTGTAATGAGCATGGGGGTGGAGATAACTCTGCAAGATAGCAATTTCATTTCCTGTGGATAAATACCCAGGAGTGGAACTACTGGATCATATGGTAGCTCTATTTTTAATTTTTTGAGGAACCTCCGTAACGTTTTCCATAGTGGTTGCACCAATCTACATGCCCACCAACAGTGCAGGAGGGTTCCCCTTTCTCCACATCCATGCCAACACTTTTTATCTCGTCTTTCAGATGATGGCCATTCTGACAGGTGAGAGGTGATATCTCACTGTGGTTTTGATTTGCATTTCCCTGATGATTAGTGATGTTGAGCAGCTTTTCGTGTACTTCTTGGCCATTTGTACACCTTCTTGGGAAAAATGTCTATTCAGGTCCTTTGCCCATTTTTTTCAATCAGATTATTAATTATTCTTTTTACTATTGAGTTGTATGAGCTCCTGACACATTGCAGCTATCAACTCCTTATCAGGTATATGATTTGCAAGTATTTTCTCCCATTCTATAGGTTGCCTTTTCACTTTGGTGATTGTTTCTCTCGCTCTGCAGAAGCTTTTGAGTTTAATGTAGTCTCACTTGTTGGCTTTTGACTTGGCTACTGTGTCTTACATAGAAAAATCAGAAAGCAAAAATATTCTCTGACGCAAATGGAAATGAGTAGTTTTAACAAAAATTGTCTTAAGTTGTATAACAATTCACCAAGGAAAAGCAGTACCTCTCAGGTAACAATGTCTAACAGTGCAGTCCGCTTGCCAAGTCCTAACTGCGACAAGCTACTTCCCTACCCACGCACTCTTAGAACAACTGTGTTTCTTTTGTCTCAGTTAACATATATAATTTCCAGATCATGCCTATGAGATCCTGGGCAAGGGGAACTATTTTTAACCTATATGCCTAGCTCATGGTAAAGCTGCGTACAGGACAAAATGAATCTTTGTGAAACACTGGGTGCTATTTAGACTAGGCGTCCTCACCTGCCCCAGGCCTTACTGACCACCAATATGATGTGAGCCGTAGGGTGTGTGTAGACCTTCTTTACAGAAGTGGAGGGAGTTTCCCTCTAGTCCTAGCGGCTGAGTTTTCCTATATTTCCCCTAGAAGCAGTCGTTCAGCATTTACTAATTCATGCTCACGGTGACTTTGTAGAAACCTTTCACTAAGAACAAGAATCAACTGTACATCATAAAAACCTATAAGACTGCTACGGTTCATCATGTCAGATTTTTCTGTTAAACCGTCGGATAGGAATTATCTAGAAATTCCTGCCCCTAATATAATAGGACAAGAAAGAGAAATAGATACGATGATTCTAAAAAACAAATCAAAATTCTCTGAAATTGCAGAGGACATTATTAATATATCTCAAAATCCAAGGTAATCAAGCAAAAGCATTATTAAAAATTATGAGAGTTCAATAATTTTTCTGGATACAAAGTCAACATAAAATTTGACATCATTTACTTCATTAAGCAATTATGTGTTAAGAAACAAAGCAAAAATAATATAGCTTGAAATATCAATAGAAATGCAAATATGAATAATTTCAACAAAATCAAGTTTCTTGTTATTTGTAAAAATTCTACAAATCTTTACTAAGTCTTTTAGAAAAGAAAAACACATAATTAATTCAACAGATTCATCATGTTAGTGACAGAAATATAATTTCTCTAAATTGATTCCTAAGTTTACAGTTATTTTAATTGAAATTTTAATAATATTTTTGAGATCCATATGATATTACTCTGAAATATCTCTAGAAGGATAAATGAGCCAGAGTTGCTATGAACTTTGAAAAATGGAGAGTAATTCAGAGAGGTAGGTTGTGGATAATCCCAACAGAACAACAACGAAAACCAGAAGGGTACAAAAATTACAGAAGTGTGACGATAGCAAAATCAACAATGGATCCAACTGAAAAACCTTCTATTTATTATTAAAAATACGTTCATCTGGACCGCCCATCATGCAGTCAGCAGATCCCTTCAGAACCACCTAATGTCCCTTGGCTCCAGCGCTGAACCTGGGGCCCCGTGCACCTGATGCTCTGTGCCTTTCTCTACAGGCTGCCTTTGCTCCCAAACCCGAAATCCCAGGCTCTGGAGCTGATCCTCTGCCTCCCTCCCTCCATTCTGCAGCTGCCGGACCATTTCTCTCACCTGCATAAATACCTCGCTCCCCCTTTGGGTTCTTCCAGGCACGGTCATCTGTGTATATCCAGTCCCGTGCCCTCATTCACTGGACGTTCTCACATGCAGCTCATCACTCTCCCATGATCCGAACACATCCAGGATGGCTTTAACTTCCAAAAAGATGATCTGCTTAACATCCTAGCACTTCAACTCATTCTTCTCCTCATCTCCATCATTTGTCAAAGGGAAAGTATACCACACAGAATTCAACAGGCAGGGAAGCCTTTATGAAAGAGGAGAGAGACTGAACTCAGCTCCTCTGAAACAAAAGGCAGGCGAGGTCTGAGCCCTGGGATGTTCTAGAGGTCACAGGGGCGGGGGCCTTGGTCAACACAATGAGGACTTCTGAGGCTGCTCATTGGTACTCAGGGTCCTGCCTGCCACAGAGGCTGGGAGACAGTGGCTCTATCTTTCCTGGCGATTGTATTTCAAAGGGATGCATCCCAAGTCCTTGAGAAAGGCATTTCTGGGCATTAAAACTGGCAGGTGGTTGGGACAAGATTTATGTCTTGAGGGGAAAAGAAAGAATTTACAACTGCAAGTTTTCTGAAGTAAATGCTCTCAGAAAAAAGGAAAGAAAGCAGGAAGGAAGGAAGGAAGGAAGGAAGACAAGAAGAAAGAAAGAAAGAAGGAAGGAAGGAAGGAAGGAAAGAAAGAGAAAGAAAGAAAGAAAAGAAAGAAAGAAAGAAAGAAAGAAAGAAAGAAAGAAAGAAAGAAAGAAAGAAAGAAAGAAAGAAAGAAAGAAAGAAAGAAAGAAAGAAAGAAAGGAGGAAGGAAAGAGGTCAAAGGCTTCTAATCAGGAGAAGTTTGTCTGAATTTTGGTCAAGCTGAGGGGATGCTAACACCTTCTTGGTTACTCTACCACCACTAACGTTGCAGCTAAATTTCCCTGAAGCAGCTGTGCATTCAGGCGTTTTTTCAGGTTCATGGGTTGGTGCAGGAGGAAGCGGGGCCTCAGAGCCCAGGAGCAGAGCCTCTGTTATGGGGAGGGGCTGCCCACCCCTGGGCAGGGGCATGGTCCCCCCCTCACAGCCCCTTCCCCAGGACTCTTCCTTCTGTTGGGGTCTGGACTGAGGTATGAGGCAGATGCACCCCTGGGCTGAGCAGCTGGGGTATGTCAAGTGGACTCAACTGGAGCTCTGTTTTCCCCTGACACTCGAAGGACAAAGTTAATGGCAGGAGCTGAGCTCTGCTGAAGAGGTGAGATGACCATGACTATCACATCTCCTGAGGTCAGGGAAACCTCTCCAAGCGCACATGCACAGAGAGGCTCCTCAGGGGGTCAAAAAGGGAGGGGGCACTACCCCATAATACGTGTTGTCAGACCTCCCGTCAGCCTCCGCGCTGGAATCCATCTTGGCAAAAAGATGTGCACACATACTGGGAGGGCCCGGAGACAGGTCAGATGTGGGAGAAGAAGGGAGATAATTGGCCAGAGGAGAACAGAGACCTGGAAGAACTGTCCCGAATAAGTGATTTAAATCCACTCTCCTCGTTCAGGACTCCTGCACTCTTCTCTGGGTGTGTATCTGCGCTTTGCTTCTGCTCTAAATAAATCGCTTCTCTTTTCTCATACTGTGCTTCCAATAAACTCTGTGCCTGCTTTACAATGTCTCTTTGTGGGATTCTTTCTCCAAAGGAGACAATGACCGGGATCCTCTCACCTGCTGACATCAGCACCACAGCAGTTACTTTTGTCTTAATGTACATTTGTTGTAAGTCATATCAAACCGTACAGTAAGAAAGATACGTGGCCAATTCAAACAGGAATCAGCTTGGCGTCCAGGAAAGCCTTTTGTTGGTGGGGTAGGAGGGGTGGTAGAAGAAAGACCACATTCTTCACTCCTCTGTATTTTTACTGAATCCTTTTGAAGGAAAATCTGTAGTTGTAGCATCAAGAGGAGAGACGGGAGGTACCTCGCCACGTCAGGGGCTGCCCTGTGACTTCCATTTGAGTTGGAATCGTTCCCTGCCTGCTGGAAGCATCACGGGGACAAGCTTGCATGCTGCCTTTGATCCCTGGACACTGAGTTCTTCCTACCTACAGGGTAGCAGTCTCACGACTCTCCAAATACGCCCCTTTTCCAGGCTGTGACAAGGACCTGCTGATCGACATCCTGACCCAGCGCTGCAACGCGCAGAGGCTGGTGATCGCGGAGGCCTACCTGAGCACCTTTGGCCGGGTGAGTCACTCCCTCCCCACCCCTTTCCAAGGAAATTCCTGAGAAGCCTCAGAACTGGTACCGGTACCCTTTTCAGCCTCTGATTACAAAGGCTTCCGACTTCACCAAACATCAGAAACAGTTCTTCTGCCCCAAATGTGTTGCACAGAATGTCGGAAAGAGACACATCCAATGTGCCTGTGATCCCACCAGCCCTTTCTCAGAAATTGTTCAGCTTCATGAAGTAAAAGTTCTGGTAGCCCGACACCACCACTTGGTCCAGTTAGGCTGAAAACACCCCTGCGTCAGGCTCTAGGGAAAGTGCGCAAGGGGCTGACAATCCAAGGCCCCCAAATAAGACCTTTTCCTGCATTTCTCCAGAGGTCCTCACCCACCTCTCAACCCAAGCAAATTCCCCACTAGCTTTCCTTCCCACAGCTGCCGTTGCGCTTAAAAATAGTTTCGGGCAATCAAACTACCCACAGGGCTTTAAAGTCATCGCCCCAATTTCAAAGCAAGCGGCATTAAAGCTTTCTTTTGTTATGCATTTAAACCACAGATTCAGAACAGAAACTCTTCAGGCCAAAAGGACCTGCAACAGCAATTTCTTTGTCAACTGAGCCTTATCCATGAAACGCCATCATAAATCTTTTTCTGTAACGTTAGTCCTTAAAAACATACTCCATCTCCAAACCTCAGTCTCAACACCTACAGTACGCAAAACAAAGGTATACCTCTGCTTTAGAATGAATGACGAGTCCAAAAAGCCACCACTGCTCATGAAATTGGCTGAATTAAGCCGTAGATGGAAACCAGTTTTGCTTTTTCTCCAGGTAAAACTGTTACTTTTCTTATGTTCCAATGACACCAGTACTAGTTCTCTTTTGAAAGAGAATGTAAAAGCTATACAAGTTGCGGCATTAGTAATCCAATATTGTTTTGATATGCATACTGCCATAAGAGAGGTCATTTTTCAGTAAATTTTTAACCCAAAACTTTGCATACATCTGTGCTTTTCATAGATCAGGTTAACTTAGGTAACAGCATTACTTTATCACTCTCTACAAAATTACCCTAGAACAGATTCAAATAATTCAGAAATGAGGTGCTTACAACTCATCGAACAACGGATCCTCCAGGGTGGAGCACTTACCACACGCCCAACGTCTCAGAGTGGTCAGATCCCCTGTGCTGAGGTCCCTGGGCACCGGGGAACTTAGGGACCCTTAGACGAGCTGATAGGGGCCTCT
Organism: Leucopleurus acutus; assembly: GCF_964270905.1. Taxonomy (NCBI): domain Eukaryota; kingdom Metazoa; phylum Chordata; class Mammalia; order Artiodactyla; family Delphinidae; genus Leucopleurus; species Leucopleurus acutus. Next base: position 114,556,772 of record NC_139150.1, on the reverse strand, counting down.
CTGCTCTGAAATGCCCCGTCAGACATCAGTTACCGGGTCTCAGAGTCACTTTTCCTGTCCCGTGTCCCTGGCTCACACTGTCCTGATTTGGGCCCTCACCATGTGGTACCCAGATGGATGTGGAAATGCCCCTCGCCCCCAGAGCTGCTGCCCCCCAGCCCTTCCCCTGGGTACCCCCCAAATTGAAGCCAGAAAGAGTCCAAATCTAAAACTCCACTTTCTTGCTTTAATCCCTGAGCGTTAATCTCAATTCCCCTCACAAATACCCATCTGGGCACCGAATTCAACCCACCTGCCCACAGGCTCACCGAGTCCCGCAGCCCCTCTCTGCTCCGCACCTCAAGCCGGCTCACCACCTCCTGCTTCATCCACCGCATCAAAGGCAGGCCCTGCGGTCTGCAAACTGACAGCAGGCTGCCCGGCCCGCCTGGTCCTCCGTGTACTCCAGGGCCCAGACCTGCACAGCCAGGCCACCCTAGACACGCATCCCTGACACCTGACACCGTTGCACCACATTCTCTCCAGCTGCTGCCCCATCCTCTCCTGCAGGCGCCCAGGTCAGGGGGTCATGCTGTCCTCCTCCCCACCAGGGGTTCGGGTTTACTTACCTCCTGACCCCTCGACCATCACCTCCTGGAAATCAGGGACCGGGTTACTGGCCGCCATCCTTCCCTCCAGAGTCCTGCCTGGGTCTGACACAGAACAGGCACTGCATTTATAGAATTCCGCTCTGCCTCTAAAAACAAAGGAGAAAAAGAAAAACATCACTTTAGAATCCAATAGTTAAAAAGAACATTCACAAACTGCCTACATTTCCCTTCTCCCTCATTCCCTGCTCTGGCTGCCCCGGGTCACCCTGCCTGACCTTGGTGAGGGCCCCTTGACCTCCCCCAGTGCTCACGTTCAGAATGATTTCTTCCACCTGGACAAGGTGTGTCTTCTGCTGGCTTTCCCTTTCTGCGGGAGAGTTTATAGATTTCTTGTATGTTAATCATTGATATTCCTATATTTTTATTAATGTGAATAATCAAGATTAGAGGGAATTATTTTCTTAGCTACTGAGTAAGGTACAATTCTAGGCATGTTCCATAAATACCTATTATCATATATTTGACTCCTGTCTAACAGCTCCCAAGTTCAAAAAGGAGGTAATACAAATGCTAAAGGAATTAAGAAAAATTTCGATAGAAACGCAGATCACTGTAACAAGCAACTAGAAACTATACAGAGGAGCCAGTCAAAATTAGACAGCTCAATTGCTGAGACAAAAACTGAGCTAAAAGCAGTGAATAGCGGACTAAATAATGCAGAAGAACAAGTAAGTGATCTGGAAGATAGAATAATGGAAATCACCCAATCAGAACAGCAGACAAAAAGACAAATTTAAAAAAAGCAACATACGAGACCTATGGGCTAATACAAAGTGTACCAACCTATGCTAAATAGGGATCCCAGAAGGAGAAAAAAGAAGAAAGGGGATTGAAAATGTATTTGAAGAAATTATGGCTAAAAACTTCCCAAACCTAAAGAAGGAGATAGCTATCCAGGAACATGAAGCACAGAGGGTCCCAAACAAGATGAATGCAAAAAGACTCACACCAAGGAATATCATAATTGAAATGGCAAAAGTGAAAGACAAAGAGAGGATTCTAAAGGCAGCAAAAGAAACACAAAGGGAACTCCCATAAGGCTATCAGCTGATTTCTCTGCAGAAACTTTGCAGGCCAGAGGGAGTGGCAATATATATTCAAAGTGCTGAAAGGGAAAAATCTGCAAACTTGGATACTCTACCCAGCATGATTATCATTTAGAACAGAAAGAAAGATAAAGAATTTCTCAGACAAGAAAAAGCTAAAAGAATATAGCAATGTTAAATCTATCCTAAAAGAAATATTGCAAGGTTTTCTCAAAAGAGAAAAGAAACAACAATCTATAAGAAAAGGAAAAACATAACAGGAAAGGCAAATATATAAAAGGACTGAAAATCACTTAAATTGGCCAATACATAGATTAAAAACAATCAAAAATTTTTGTAAAAGTGATTGTAACTACAATTAACAGCAAAAGAATAAACATGAAGATAAAAATAGGATGTCAAAATTACAAAATGTGGGAAGGCGAGTAAGAAAATGTAGACCTTTTAGAATGTGTTTGAGCTTATATGACTATCGGTCTAAAGCAATTAGATATGGTTAAGGGTTAACATACTTGAAAATCAGGGTAATTACAAATAAAAAACATACAAGAGATTCACAAAAACCAAAAAGAAAGGAGCTCAAGCATAATACAAAAGAAAACCATCAAATCGCAAAAGAAAAAACAAAAAGAAGGAACAAAAGAGAAATACAAAATCAACTGGAAAACAAGGTTTGAAATGGCAGTAAATACATACTTATCAAAAATTACTTTAAATGTCTATAGACTAAATGCTCTGTTAAAAAGACACAGAGTAGCAGATTGGATAAAAACAAGAACCTACAATATGCTGCCTACAAGGACTCACTTTAGGGCACAAGTCACACAGATTACAAGTGAGGGGTCCGACAAGATATTTCATGCAAATGGAAATGACAAGAAAGCAGCGGTAGCTATACTCATGTCAGACAAAATACACTTTAAAACAAAGGCCATAAAGAAAGACAACGAAGGACACTATATAACGATAAGAGGATCAATACAAAAGGATATGCCACTCATTAACATATATGCACCCAATATAGGAGCACCTAAATACACAAAACAAATGCTAACAGATATGAAGGGAGAAACTGACAAAAATACAATATAGTAGGAGACTTTAACACCCCACTGACATCAATGGACAGATCTTCCAGACAGAAAATCAGTAAAGCAACAGAGACCCTAAATGACACAATGGAACAGTTTAACTTAATTGACATCTACAGGACACTACATCCAAAAACATGCCAGAATACACATTCTCTAGTATACATCACATACTAGGAACAAAACAAGCCTCAAGAAATTTAAGAGGAGAGAAATTATTTCAAGCCTCTTTTCTGACCACAACGGCATAAAACTAGAAATCAACCACAGAAAGAATGGGGAAATTATCACATGGAGACTAAACAACATGCTACTGAAAAACAAATGGGTCAATGATGAAATCAAAGAGGAAATCAGAAAACACCTCGAGACAAATGGCAATGAAAACACAGCCTTACAAAACCTATGGGATGCAGCAAAGGCAGTTAGAAGAGAGAAGTTCACAGTGATATAGGCCTTCCTCAAGAAATAAGAAAAATCTTAAATTAACAACTTAACCTACCACCTAAAAGAACTAGAAAAAGAAGAAAAAACAAAACCCAAAGTTAGCAAAAGGAATGAAATATTAAAGATCAGAGAGGAAATAAATAGAGATAATCAATAGAAAAAAAATCAGTAAAACCAAGAACTGGTTTTTTGAAAGGATAAAGAAAAAATCAACAAACCTCTAGTCAGGCTCACCAAGAAGAAAAGAGAGAGAACCCAAATAAACAAAATAAGAAATGAAAGAGGAGAGGGCTTCCCTGGTGGCGCAGTTGTTGAGAGTCCGCCTGCCGACGCAGGGGACACGGGTTCGTGCCCCGGTCTGGGAAGATCCCACATGCCGCGGAGCGGCTAGGCCCATGAGCCATGGCCACTGAGCCTGTGCGTCCGGAGCCTGTGCTCCGCAACGGGAGAGGCCACAGCGGTGAGAGGCCCGCGTACCGCCAAAAAAAAAAAAAAGAAAGAAATGAAAGAGGAAAAATATCAACTGATACCACAGAAATACCAAAAAAAAATGTAAGAAAATACTTTGAACAGTTATATACCAGCACATTGGACAATCTAGAATAGGCAAGTTTCTAAAAACATACAACCTGCCAAAATTGAGCCAATAAAAAAGAGATAATTTGAACAGACTGATACTAGAAGTGAAATAGAATCTGCGATTAAAAAAAACAAAACAAAAACAAAACTCCCTGCAAACAAAAGTCCAGGACTGGATGTCTTCTCTGGGGAATTCTACCAAACATACAAAGAACTTATACCTATCCTTCTCAAACTCTTCCAAAAGACTGAAGAGGAGGGAACACTCCCAAAGTCATTCTATGAAGCCACCATTACCCTGATACCAAAACCAGACAAAGTCACTACAAAAAAATAGAATTACAGGCCAATATCTTTGATGAATATAGATGAAAAATTCCTCAAAAATATTAGCAAATTGGATCCAACAGCATATTACAAGTAGGACTTATTCCAAGGTCACAACAATGGTTCAACACATACAAATCTATCAATGTGATGCACTACATTAAGAAAAGAAAGGACAAAGTCTCAATAGACACAGAAAAAGCATTTGATAAAATTAAACATCCATTTGTGATAAAAACTCTCACCAAAATGGGTATAGAGGGAACATGTCTCAAGATGATAAAAGCCATTTATGACAAACCCACAACCAACATAATAATCAGTGGTGAAAAGCTGAAAACCTTCCCACTAAATTCTGAAGCAAGACAAAGATGCCCACTCTCACCACTTCTATTCAACATAATATTGGAAGTCCTAGCTACAGCAATCAGACAAGAAAAAGAAATAAAAAGTATCCAAATTCAAAGGGAAGAGGTAAAATTGTCATTATATGCACATGACATGATACTATACATAGAAAACTGTAAAGACCCTGCACAAAAACTATTCAGCAAAGTAGCAGGATACAAAATTAATGTACAGAAATCTGCTGCATTTCTTTACACTAACAATGAAATATCAGAAAGAGAAAATTAAAAAATCAATCCCATTTAAAATTGCTTCAAAATAAAGAAGATACCTAGGCATAAACCTAACCAAGGAGGTGAAAGAACTATATGTTGAGAACTATAAAATGTTGATAAAGAAAGCTGAAGATGATTCAAAGAAATGGAAAGATAACCCATGCTCTTGGAAGAATTTATATTGTTAAAATGGCCATACTCGGGCTTCCCTGGTGGCGCAGTGGTTGGGGGTCTGCCTGCCAATGCAGGGGACACGGGTTCGTGCCCCGGTCTGGGAGGATCCCACATGCCGCGGAGCAGCTGGGCCTGTGAGCCATGGCCGCTGAGCCTGCACGTCCAGAGCCTGTGCTCCGCAACGGGAGAGGCTGCAGCAGTGAGAGGCCCGACTACCGCAAAAAAAAAAAAAAAAAAAGGCCATACTCCCCTATCATTTAATGTGATCCCTATCAAATTACCCATGACATTTTTCACAGAATTAGAACAAATAATCTTAAAATTTATATGGAACCACGGAAGACCCAGAATTGCCAAAGCAATCCTGAGAAAAAAGAAAAAAACTGGAGGCATAAGCCTCCCAGACTTTGGACAATACTACAAAGCTACAGGAATCAAGACAGTGTGATATTGGCACATAAACAGATATATGAATCAATGGAACAGAAGAGAGAGCCCCAAAATAAATCCACACACATACAGTCAATTAATCTTCAACAAAGGAGGCAAGAATACACAGTGGAGAAAAGACAGTCTCTTTAACAAGTGGTGTTGGGAAAGCTGGACAGCCACACGTAAATCAATGAAGTCAGAACACCCCCTCACACCATACATAAAAATAAACTCCAAATGGCGTAAAGCTTATATATAAGACATGGTACCATAAAACTCCTAGAAGAGAACATAGGCAAAATATTCTCTGACATAAATCCTAGCAATATTTTCTTAGATCAATCTCCCAAGGCAAAGAAATAAAAGCAAAAATAAACAAATGGGACCTAATCAAACTTAAAAGCTTTTGTGCAGCAAAGGAAATCACAAACAAACCAAAAAGACAACCTATGGACTGGGAGAAAATATTTGCAAAGGATGCAACAGACAAGGGTTTAATTTCCAAAATATACAAACAGCTCATAGAGCTCAATATCAAAAAAACAAAAAAACCAACCCAATCAAAAAATAGGCAGAATACCTAAATAAACATTTCTCAAAAGAAGACATACAAATGGCCGATATGTATATGAAAAGATGTTCAACATCACTAATTATCAGAGAAATGCAAATAAAAACCACAATGAGGTATCACCACACACCAGTCAGAATAGCCATCAATAAAAATTTACAAATAACAAATGCTGGAGAGAGTGTGGAGAAAAGGGAATGTAAATTGTTGCAGCCACTATGGAAAACAGTATGGAGGTTCCTCAAAAAACTAAAAATAGAGTTACCATATAATCCTGCAATCCCATTCCTGGGCATATATCTGGAAAACATGGAAACTTTAATTTGAAAAGATACATGCACCCCAATGTTCACTGCAGCACTGTTTACAATAGCCAGGACATGGAAATATCCTAAATTTCCAATAACAGGGGAATGGATAAAGAAGATGTGGTACATATATACAATGGAATATTACTCAGCCATAAAAAAGAATGAAATAATGTCATTTGCAGCAACATGGATGGACCTAGAGGTGACCATACTAAGTGAAGTTAAGTCAGACAGAGAAGGACAAATGTCACATGATATCACTTACATGTGGAATCTAAAAAATAATACAAATGAATCTATATAAAAAACAGAAACAGACTCACAGAATGGAAAACAAACTTATGGTTACCAAAGGGGAAAGGGAGTGGGGGAAAGGGATAAATTAGGAGTTTGGGATTAACAGATACACGCTGAATATATAAAATAAACAACAAGGGTTTACTGTATAGCACAGGGAACTATATTCAACATCCTGTAGTAACCTATAACTGAATCACTTTGCTGTATACTTGAAACTAACACAAGATAATAAATCAACTATACTTCAATATAAATAAATACATTTTTAAAAAATTTACTTATCACTGCACAGTGACAAAGCAGCTTGCACTAGTGTTTTTATAATATACAATTGCCCAAGTATTTACACAATGAATACCAGTGGGGGTAGAATGAAGACAACTTCTAAGTTACACTTTGTACAGGCCTACATCACAGAGTGTTTCAACAGCAAGTATTTTTTTTATGATAACAGAAAAGGCATACAAGTTAAAAGCATATAAAACTATTCCCCTGAGCATATTCAGACAGAGTGCTAGTCATCCTTCTATGTCTTGCCCCTGAGTGCACACAATTAGATAAAGGTAAAAAGAAGAAAGGAAAAGGAACCGCCATGTTACTTTGTTTAAATGGAGCTGTCGGAATTGCTGTGGGTGGCCCACCTGCAGCCCCCAGGAGCTCAGAGCAGCCCAGCTTGAACAGCATGTACTCATTAGCCTAATGCAGGGCCAAGCTGTGAGGTCCATAGCATCCCTGTAGGGCAAACAAGAAAGCAGAGGCAGTCGGCCTGGGGAAAGGCACACTCCAAAGGTTGCATTGGCAAAGCTATTTCTATCCCTCCCAGAGAGAATTTAAGACTCTAACTAGAGAATGTGTTTGAAGGCTCCTCTTTGAACTTGCAAAGTTTAGCTACTTAAACATATTATTCAATATGTATCTTCGCAAATGAAAGTGATATGTTCTTGTGATGCCCTGAAAAACCACTGTAGCACTCTTTGCCCATTTGCAGTGCAAGGGCACTGTAATTCCTGAGTTCCAGCCCCTCCATGAAATCAAAGTGCGTGCAGATGGGGAACGTTGCTTGTTTTTCCTTGAGCAGCCAATGCCTCCAAACAAACAACTGAGGAAATACGAGTGGACCCATTCGTTCATTATTTTATACCAATGCTGTGTAGCTGGCACCGTGCTACGGCTGGAGAAACTGCCATGAATAAAACAGACCAAAAGCCCTGCCAGGGTCTTTACCTGGTGAGACAGAGAAAAATTAGTGAAACGTGTCCTGTTAGAAGGGACTAGTGCTCTGGAGAAAAGATGAAGCCTGGTAAGAAGGACAGGGAGTGCTGGCGGACCAAGTGGCCAGTAAGTCCCCCACGTGCGAACGAGTTCCGTTCCCAGAGCGCGTTCACAAGTCCGATTTGTTCGTAAGTCCAGCAAAGTTAGCCTAGGAACCCCACTGACACAGTCGGCTGTATAGTATGTACTGTCATAGGTTTATAATACTCTTCACACAAAGAATACATAAAAAACAAAGAAACACAAAAAATAGAGAAAAGCTTTTTAATCTTACAGTACAGTACTGTAAAGTACAGTAGTCCAGTACAACAGCTGGCATCCAGGGGCTGGTATCGAGGGAACAGGCAAGAAGAGTTACTGACTGGAGGAGGGAGAGGAGGTGGGAGATGGCAGAGCTGAAGGATCGTCAGCAATAGGGGACGGAGGGCAAGCTGCAGTTTCACTCACGCCTGACGCTGATGGCACAGGCTCTGGTTCCTTGCTGGATTCACTTCTATCTACTCTCTTGAAAGAACGATCCAGTGATGTCTGGGTAGTAGCTCTTTTTTTCTCGTCATAGATGACACGGTAGCACTGGATTGCATTCTGAACGGCTGCTGCAACCTTCGTGTACCGTTCTACGTTCGGGTTCTGTGCCTCAGAAACTAACAGTGCCTCCTCAGATAGAGAAAATCCCCTTGCCGTTTCCTGCGTCGTGAACCTCTTCGGTTCTTCAGTTACTTCTTCTTCTCTCTCTTTGTCCTTTCTCTGGGCATATTCGCATCTCTGAAAGTTCACACCGTGAACGTTCGTATGTAGAGGACTTACTGTAATTGTAAATAGCCTGACGATGGCAGGCTCTGTGAAGAAGTCCAAGGGGCGAGCCACGTGCTGGGCTAGAGAAGGAACATTCAAGCTACAGGGAGGAGAAAGCAATGGCCCTGAGGGGGCAGGTCTGCTGTGCCAGGAGCCACCGGAAGCCCAGGGGGTGGAGGGGGGTCGGGAGCAGGCAGAGGAAGGGCAGGAGGTGAGGGCACAGATTGGCCAAGGGGACATCGTGCGCCTTGGTGACCATCGCATAAAACACCTGCATGTTTGCTTATCCCGAGCTCAGCTGCACAAAAGTAGCTGTAACTCATCCTGGAGTTGGGAGTGGCAAAGGGTGTTTCTGCAGAGGAGTGACTAACTGATCGGCATTCTTCCAGGAGCACCTGTCAGGTGTGTGTGGGGAGGACAGGTGTAAGGGCAGAAGGGGACTCACTCGGAGGCTGCTGCATTGTCGTAAGGAGCCACGACGGTGCCGAAGCCAGGGTTATGGCGGTAGAAGTGGGACAAAATCGTCAGTTTCTGGATGTAAGTTAGAGACCATAGAATTTACTGACAATGGATATTGGTAACGTGTGAGAACTGCAGTGTAACACGCAAACTTCTGGGGTGCAGAGAGACAGAAAGAGGGGAGAGAGGAAGCAGCTAGTATCAGCCATTTTTAATCTGCAGCAAATTACCTAATATTGGGGGGGGGAGATATTTTGAGTGCCTCATACCTCCCAGAAAATATTTTAAGAATTCCACCTGAGTTAAATATATTCTGTTAAGGCCAATGCTATGAGGTGGGTGCTGTTAGAATTCTCACTGTACAGACGGGAAGCAGACACAGAAGTAAGGGCACCTACCTGTCACCTCACAGCTGATGCTTGGCCAGGACCGGAACCACACGCCACCCCCAGGCCTGGCGCGACGGGTTGGGAAGACGCCTGGCACTGCCTGTTCCACCCAAATTCTCTGACTTCCTCGAGCCACCTTATGAAATCAGTTTGCTAGAGCCATGTACACACGCACGCACGCACACGCATACGCGCACGCACAGACGCACGCACGCCTGCGCTCCAAAGCAAAGCTCCCCCGCGCCATCTAGCGGCCGCGCTGATCCCTATCAGCAGTGGAAACCGCACAGGTGTTCAGGGTCAGCGCCCAAGGCGATCACAGGTGAAGTAAGGGAAGATGCTGTTATGAATGTTTGGGAGGGATACGGACCCAAAAAGTGACTGAAGATCAAATGGAAGATTTTGCAGTGCCCAGGCCATTGCCTTTATCTTTTACATTTAATCAGTAAATTCAGGGCTTTCTCCTCCCACATTTATTCCTTTATTCTCGCACTTGTTCACATGTTCATTTATACATTATATACCACGTACTCTGCACATCTGAGTACTCAGCACTGTGCCAGAGCGAGATGATGGATTTGAGGACATTTGTGAGAAAGTCCGTGTCTGATAGACGTTGGGGGGACATAAATGCATATAATATGGTCATTAAATCTAGTGTAATAAGTGCGAGGGTGCAGCAGCGGTGGCAAAGAAATAATCAGCTTCCCCGAGGGTCAGAGGAAGTCTCGCAAAAGTGATGATAATTCTAACATTTCTATCTTTCCATCAGCTGCCAGGACCCTTTACTCTCTACATAAAAGTCTATTCCATTGGTCTGTTTGCATTTAAACCTTTAAGGCACTGCGCTGGATTTAGTTTTTTGTTTGTTTTTTGTTTGTTTGGGGGTTTTTTGGTATTAGGACAGCACTAGTCACATAAAATAAATTGATAAGTATTCTTTCATCTGCTGCTTTCTACAAGATTTTGTGCAGGGTGGATTTTACTTCCACCTTAAATGTTTCATAGATTGTATCAAGTGACTTCACCTGGGTCTAGAGATTAAGAGTGTGGGTTAATTGTGAATCCAGTTTTTCAAAATAAATAAAAGGAAATTTCGACTGAGTTTCAAACTCTCCTTGAGTTTATTCTGGTAATTTGTGTCTGTCAAGGAATCGAACCATTTCAACTAAATTTTAAAATATAGTGGTGTATCTTTGAATTATGGTTTTCTGCAGATATATGCTGAGGAATTGGTTTGCTGGGTCATACGGTAACTCTATTTTTGTTTTTTAAGGAACCTCCATACTGTTCTCCATAGTGGCTGCACCAGTTTACATTCCCACTGACACTGTAGGAGGGTTCCCTTTTCTCCACATCCTCTCCAGCAAGTCAACCTTAGCTTCTGCTTGGCTGTTTCTGTGATGCAGCCACAGGCAGCTTCTAGGGATGCACCAGCAAGGCAATAAACATAACCTATAGGTGGTGAGCAGCCTCTCCAGCAGTTATTATTTGTAGACTTTTTGATGATGGCATAATTCAAAAGGATACATGCACCCCAATGTTCACTGCAGCACTATTTACAATAGCCAAAACATGGAAGTAACCTAAATGTCCATCGACAGATGAATGGATAAAGAAGATGTGGTACATATATACAATGGAATATTACTCAGCCATGAAAATGAATGAAATAATGCCATTTGCAGTGACATGGATGGACCTAGAAATAATTACACTAAGTGAAGTAAAACAGAAAGACAAATATCATATGATATCACTTATATGTGGAATCTAAAATATGACACAAATGAACGTATTTACAAAACAGAAACAGACTGACAGCACAGAGAATAGACTTGTGATTGCCAAGTTTGGAGAGGGCAGGATAAATTAGTAGTATGGGATTAACAGACACACACTACTATATATAGAATAGATAAACAACAAGGACCTACTGTATAGCAGAGGGAACGCTACTCAATATTTTGTAATAACCTATAAGGGAAAAGAATTTGGAAAAAATTAAAATATATATATATGTATAACTGAATCACTTTGCTCTACACTTGAAACTAACACAACATTGTAAATCAGCTATATTTCACTTACATATATAGTGTTATAAATATGTTCATAAATTCTTTTTTCCTTTAATGTCTGTAGTATTTGTATATGTCACTCTTACTTTGCCAATATTTTTGTATTTTTTTTCGTCAGTCTAATTCGAATTTTATTAACATTACTCATCTTTTCAGAAAATTACATTTTGATTTCATTCACAGTTTCTAGTATTTATTAATTTGCAGTTTCATTGATTGCTGATCTTATTCTTATTTCCTTCCTTCTTATCCTGGACTTAATTTACTCTTCCTTTTTCTAGATTTTTTGAGGTGGAAGATTAGGTCACTGACTGTATGTTTCTCTTCTAACATAAATATTTAAAGCTAAAAGTGTATTTTCAATTACTATCTTCACCACATCTCACAAATTTTGACATGTTGCATTTTCACCTTCATTAAATTAAAAGTATTTTCTAACTCCCTTGTGATATATTCTTTGAGATTTGGATCATACAAAAGTGCATTTTAAAATTTCCAAACATTTGGGATTCTCCAGCTATATTTTTATTGTTAGTTTGAAGTTAATTTTGTTGTAGTGGGAGAATAAACACCTGTGAGAGGCACATTATGAGCCATATTGAAGGAAACATCTCAACCACATGCTGTTCCAACTATGCAAGGTCCTCACTGTTGGGAACGATGTCAACAGATGTGTAGAGAGAGGGAGATTTTGAGGAATTAGCTCACGTGATTACAGAGGCCTGCAAGCCCAAATACACACAGCAGGCCAGCAGAGACTATGGTAGGCTAGAGCCTCAGAGAGGGTAGCCGCTCAGTTCCAAAGGCCGTCTGCTGGTAGAATTCTTGAAGGAAAATCAATTTTTTCTTATAAAGTCTTCAACTGACTGAACGAGACCCACCCACATTGTGGAGAGTAATCTGCTTTACTCAAAGTCCACTGATGTGAATGTTAATCATCTAAAAAATACCTTCACAGGATGTGGTCCATATATACAATGGAATACTGCTCAGCCATAAAAAAAGAATGAAATCATGCCATTTGCAGCAACATGATATGATAGAGATTGTCATACTAAGTGAAGTAAGTCAGAAAGAGAAAGACAGACACCATATGATATCATTTATATGTGGAATCTAAAATACAACACAAATGACATTATCTATTAAACAGAAACAGACTCACAGACATAGAGAACAGACTTGTGGTTGCCAAGGGGGAGGGGGGTGGGGGAGGCATGGGCTGGCAGTTTGGGGTTAGCAGATGCAAACTATTATATATATGATGGATAAACAACAAGGTCCTACTGTAGAGCACAGGGAACTATATTCAATATCCTGGGATAAACCATAATGGAAAAAAATAGGAAAAAAGAATGCATATACATGTATAACTGAGTCACTTTGCTGTACTGCAGTAACAAACACAACATTGTAAATCAGCTATACTTCAATTTAAAAAAATTTTTTTTTAAATACCTTCACAGAAACATCTAGAAGAACGTTTGACCAAACATCCGGGTGCTGTGGCCCATCCAAGCTGACATAAAATCAACCATCACAAATGGCACCTGAACTCCTACCTCCATGCCACTTGTCCTTCCTTGTGTAACTGTGTCTTGTGTCCTCTGATCCTGTAAGGCCATTCTGATATCTTATCTGAATTCTTAGAACTCTCTTGAACTACTGCTTTAGGATCTTATAAAGTGAAAAATGAAGATCAGAGCCTTCGAAAGCATTAGCTCACATTTTTACTTACGCTACGTCTGGGTTTATGGGCTGTTGGTCCTCTTGAAAACAGAGACCCTGTGTTATTTTTCTCCAGCTCCTACCACCATGTCTGGGAAAGAGTAGAAATAAACACTCATTGAATACACTGCCATCTTTCCTTCAAAAAAGATGTATTGAGCTCATGGAAGCATGAGAACAAAGCCTTCACGAGCTCAGATGTTCACGTCAGCTTTATTCATTGCTATCACCTGTCTCCTAATAGCACCGTCAGGACTATTTGGTAAAGGGATTAGAAACAGTCGATGGTGAACGAGGGAATTGACTAGACTACCAGCTCCATGAGGAAGGGATCTTATAAGTCTTATATCTATCTACTCCAAGCACCTGCCACAACTCCCAGACACCTATTAACTGCTCATTAAACAAATTGCACTGACCTGGGCGCAAATTCAATAGATTCTCTCTGTTACCAATTACCACCTTGTGGATGATGCTTTTATTTGTTAAAAAAGAAAACCCACAGTATAGGAAACATGCTTCCAGATTATACTAAATAAAATGAAAATTATGACTATTTCGTTTTTATTGTAACAAAGCTTATTTATTATGCCTTATTGAATTATATTATTGAACCAAGTCAGAACTAAAATATTGTGTATTTCAACATAAAACTGAATATACACTAAACATTTTAGCAAGAAATGGTAAATTTTAAGTATCTTTCAGATATCTTTGTAACCCTACAAAAAATAAATTGAACATATATGTTTTTAAACAATCCATTCTACATGAGTAAAAGGAAAGTCACATTAAAACGATCAATTTCATGCTCTTGTACCTGTATTTCAAGGCCAAAAATCCAGCACACTTATTTTTCCTTTTAAGCATTTAATTTTCAATATTTTCACTAAGTATATTCATGTGACTATTTGAAGAAAGTTCTAAGACTACTTAATTCACTTATACAAGCTTTTTGGCAATAGTATAACCAGAAACTCTTTGCTAAAAGACATTGCTATAATGATAAAATAAAATGCATATATTCTTTAAGGACTTTCTTTCATTAATTCCACACAAGAAAACTAAGCACTCCCAAGTAACATGCTTTCAGGTTTCAAATTTTATTTATTTTCATAATGAGATGAGAAGAGGGGTCGGGTTGGGATTAGGGAAGGAGTATCCCTCTGTGTTTACGTGACTAGAATATCCATACAGATGATGTTTCATACAGAGATGTCATCGCATCAGTCATTTTCAAACCCTCAAGTCCACGATATCGTGTAATCCACGTACACACGTGTGAACTAAAACCAGACTAGTTATTATGTGAAGTGACGTGGAAAAGGAAATCGTGCTAGAAGACTTTCTGCCATTATCCCATTTCTCTCATAAAATTGGTAAGCGATATAATGAAGGTATTTGTTTTTCCCTCCACAGGACCTGGTTAGTGACCTGAAGGAGAAGCTTTCCAATCACTTCAAGGAAGTCATGGTGGGCCTCATGTACCCACCGCCCTCCTACGATGCCCACGAGCTCTGGCACGCCATGAAGGTAGAAATCGGATGAGAAAATATTTCCATAGTGCGGGACCTGCCCTATGATGCTGCTGTGTGTGATCAGGGAGGGGAGGGAACTTCTGCACAAAGAAGAAACAAAAGAAATGCTGGAGGGGGGGTGTCAGGAAAGGGGGGACCTCCAGAGCCCAGCGGCGGGATCAGTGGATTCTCCTGTTGTGCAAACTCAGACCCACCAACGCCGCTCTGTGCAATCTGCCAAAAGGAAAGCTTCCAGGGCTGTTTGGATTTGTCTCTCCCAAGTGTATCTTCATACATTAAGAGGAAATATTATAATTCATGTGAATCTCTTTACACTGTGGTATAAATTGGGCTCATAAAGTAATGAGTCAGCAGTAATGCTGAGTCAGAGACAAAATATAGATGACATCTTTATTTTTGTGACCCTAAAATAATCCTTTACAAAAACTATTGCTCAAATGTAGCAAAATGTTACTTCTGAAGGATTAGAGCAATTCTTTCTTACAGGAAAGAAATTAACTACAGATTTGTTAGAGGGTTGTTGGCTAGGGATGGAGGCCAAAAGGCTTTTCACATCTTTCCAAATGCTGATATGAAACACCTGCAGAGCTGCTGCAATCATTCCAATACAATGCCTGCCAATGACCTGATTACCCTGGTGTGGGAACAATGTGTGACTCGAAAAGGGAAATGGAAAAAATATTAAGGAATCTGGATCTTGGCCATCATATTTGTAGATCAGAATAAGCCTTATTTAAAATATGAATTTCAACTAATTTTTTTTTACAATTCCATATGTGGAATTTACTCAATTAAAATTCAGTGAGTAGATATGATTTTTGTTTTTACTATTTAAAAAAAAATTTATTGGAGTATAGTTGATTTAAACTGTTGTGTTAGTTTCAGGTGTACAGCAAAGTGACTCAGTTATACGTGTGCATACATCCACTCCACTTTTGTTTGTTTTTTTAGATTCGTTTCCCATATAGCCTATTACAGAGTATTGAGTGTTGCATAATGTCAATCCCTACCTCTTGCAAAATGATGTGAAGTAAGTCCTATGTTACTGTTTAGATGACACTGTTACATTGTATCGATGTCTCATAGGATGGAAAGGATTTCTGAAGCTTTCTGAAAAGATGTGTTGTCTTTAAAATCACCATCAGAGAAGAGTTTATGCCTATGGCTGAAAGAGACTACAGAAAGTAGCCAGTCCAAATGTTTAGGCAAACGGTGCAGAAGTCCACATCCTGGGAGAGGCAGGGAGACGTCTCTAAAACATCTGTGCAAAATTAGAGACCCAGGATCAAATTCGAGCTTGCCCAAGAATTGATATTCTAGCAGGAAAAAAATCAGTGTCATGAGCATTGTTTAAACATCTTTTCCCACATTATTTAGAAATGCCCATGCTGTTTTACTCTATGAAGGAACAGAGTTTCAGATAATATTATCTTCTTGGGACCAAAGAGCTAGTAAGTAGCAGAGGCAGACTGAACTGGGCCTGTCTTTAACCCAAACATACTTCCTTGCCCTCTGCCACCTCTCAGAACACCAGGGAGGCTGTATCCCTTTACTGCACAGAGTGCACTGTTATTTCCAGCACAGATGCCTTTATATTTCTCTCACTCTGTCCTTCTAGGGAGCAGGCACTGACGAGAATTGCCTCATTGATATATTAGCTTCAAGAACAAACGGAGAAATTTTCCAGATGCGAGAAGCCTACTATTTGCGTAAGGAAATACACATTTGTACATATGTTTTACACTCATATAAACTTTATATTTTGCAAATAACATGTAAAATATTCCAGTTTATGTATTTTAAAGAATTTTCTAAGACACTCATGTGTGAAATACCACTCACTCAAGACTCATTAATTCCTTAGGTAGAATCGATGATTAGCGTACTAAAAATGAAACAATTCCCTAGACAATCAAGTTAAGCTGACTTTCCAGGAAAATAATTACTAGTTTCTATGAGGTGGGTGTTTACATTAGGGCAGCAAGTACTTGGCACAGTGGCTCAGGGAGCATCGTATCTCTTACCTAGTAGGGACCAGGGATAAAGACAGAACAAAGCAAAGTGCGATGATCGCTCAGCAAATTCTACAAATATGGGCAACTACTTCAATTTACATAAACCTCATAATCACTGCAATCCACCTCAGAATCAGGTTTTTACGCATTTTAAAAGTAGAAAGGTTAACTCTTTTCATTTTTAAAAAGGCTTAATGCCTTAAGTTCCATTGCGTCGTGTATTATGTGACATTGAACTGTCAAGAAAATGTTACAGACAATCAGCTCTATCGCATTCAAACAAAAACAAGACTTTCCCAAGGGGAGTGAAGTAAGACCCTTCCCTGAAAATATTAAGACAGGACAAAGACTTGGGGAGAGCTGGGCTGGGCAGTGTGCTAAGGAAAGAGAAGGCAGAATTCTGAATTTTAAAGATTGCAGAATGCGGGCTTCCCTGGTGGCGCAGTGGTTGAGAGTCCGCCTGCCGATGCAGGGGACATGGGTTCGTGCCCTGGTCCGGGAAGATCCCACATGCCGCAGAGCGGCTGGGCCCGTGAGCCATGGCCACTGAGCCTGCGCGTCCAGAGCCTGTGCTCTGCAACGGGAGAGGCCACAACAGTGAGAGGCCCGTGTACCGCAAAAAAAAAAACAAAAAAAAAAGATTGCAGAATGCAAAATGATTCTCAATGTTGTTTCTCAGTTTTGAAATAGACATAGTACTTTTTTTTTTAAGAAAACCAACCTGGGCCTATGTTACCATTGCTGTCAAATTACTTGGGTGGACTGTTTATTGGCTTCATGTGAGTAGAATGTGGTAAAAGACTAAGAAATGTCAGCAGATTAGATGTCTCCTCACTTTCCGCTCATACGGGGGAAGTAGCGCTGACCTAGGCAAGCACAGCGATACGTGGTTCTATCATAAACCAACCCTCCAACATGGGCGTTCTCGTACCCAGAATACAGCCGCGACCTGCAGGAGGACATTTACTCAGAGACCTCGGGACACTTCAGAGATACGCTGGTGAACTTGGTCCAGGTATGAAACTCCAAAATTCACACCATTTTGCACTATTTAAAAAAACAGGTATGTTTCGTTTTCAAAAAATAGGACAGAAAATTCCAGTTTACCCCAGTTTAACAGTGAATTCTGTACAATAACAACTACTGAATGCCAGCTAAATTCAAGGCACTATGATAGAAACTTGGGTTGGATATAGAAACAAACAAATATGAATAAGACACCATCTCTGCTCTCAAAACAATCTGCTGTAAGTAAAATGATTATAATTATCAATAAATGCATAAATAATTATATATTACAAGGGTGTTAACAGATTTAAAATACTACGGTTACAATTAGAATGAGAACATCGCCTAAGGCCCCAGGGACCCAGGACCGCACCAATAGGTGAATAGCTAGAATCACCAAATGAGAGTACAATACACATAGGGATCCAGGAGCCTCACGCATGACTTTAAATGAGGAGAATCTGGATTACTGAAAATAAAAACTAGTTTTCCCTTCTTACCATCTCTTTATTTCTGTAATTCCATCTTCTCCTTCAGCTTGTGTTGACCAAATCAATCAGACACACACTCAGTGCCTGATGAAGTGATGCAGGAAACGGGAGAGGATTCAGCAGGAAACAAGGGGCTTGGATTTAGGCAAGAAAAGCTATTTCGGTTCCTCTGTGTTATCACTCAGATTGTTGGCTAGCCATCTTCTAGCAGGGAGAGCAGTGGATGGAACTCGATGTTCCAGGGCAGGTTACAGAACTTACAGAATGAAAGAAAACAAGGGAACATCAGTTCAGGAAAAAAATACAGAAAATCTCCCAACCACTCCAGAAAACAGACCCACAGCCATATGCTAATTTTTCTTTCTGAAATTGCAGGTTCCAACTTTTACCTAGAGAGAGTTCTTTTTTTTTTAATTCTACGAAGTTTTTTTTACAAAATGAACAACTTTATTTCTCAAGTTAAAGTATTGTATTACTTTACACAAGAAAGATAAAAATTAAGAATTCTTTCTACCCTGTCTAGAACTACTCTATATACAGAAAATAGTTAAAATGACTATTGATAATGATTTTTTTTCCTTTAAAATATCAATGGCAGTGTGCAAATAAGTGACTACTTCATTTTCCTTCTTTTTTGATTGGGCAATTTTGCTATCTTCCTCCTTCTGGGTGGATTAACACATCCAATAAAACACAGGAGGTGTGGTTTCTTTAATGTGTGTTTATTGTGATTAAAAACTTTATACTGTACTTCACAATAGTCTCTATAATTTAAGAATGAATAAATATATCAGCCAGATTAGAACACAAACTAACAATTCCATTCATTGCCAGGCAACAAGGATTTAAAATTTTTTTGTCTCTTTTTTTTGAGCCCAAGTTATTGTCAGTTCTGAATTAGGAATAAAGAAATCCAAAAGGAAAGATTCCAGAGGAAGCAAGTATTAGCTGCCCCAGACGGAGGAGAGATTGGTGACTAGGGCTGGTTGGATTTCTTCAAAATTGTTCAACTGAAAAAAATGGCATAGTACTGAGCAAATCTATTGACCTTTCAACTAAAGTAAAAATTCTATTTGTAAAAACAAAATCAAGAATTTGCTTTCTTGTTTAATTTGGTTTGCTGTGGTTTAATCTGCATGTGCATGGCATGGCTGCATAGTTCATAAAACTGCCTGTATCAATTCCTCAAGTCCTATTCTGAAGATTCTAATCTCTGGGATGAGAACATCAATAGAGAATAGATATCGTCCAACTTGAGACTTCTGTGTAAGGTGTTGTAGAAATACGCTTACTTAAATTTGTGACAGAAGTTGCGTCATTATAGGAAAAAAGGTTTTAATAATCATTATTAATATTAAAAATAATCTCACTTGGCAACGTCAGTTGAATATTTTCTAACTTTTCAACGTTGTAAGATTAATTAAAACATTCTCTCAATTTAGAAGGGTCTTCATCTTTTGGTTTTCTAGGACTGATGCTCCGTAATGTAAATTAAAACAACAGTTTCCAGTCAGAAATTCGTGTTGGCATTAGTACTGCCCCTAATAAAACCAAAAGCCCTATTATAAATCCATGAGTTGCATCTTAATAGCAAACACGTTTTTATTTTCTTAGTATCCGAAAAGAAATTTATGTCAATTTATTAAAGAAATATATAAGCTTTCTAGGAAGACAAAAAATATATTTCATTAGGACTATGTTGCATTCCACTAGGCCTATATCACAGTCCAGCCTCTCCTTCCAAATTTGGCTTCTTTTCTCTCCCATCCATGGTTGATCCCCAGCACATCCCATAATAACAAGAATCTGTTTTGTAAATAAGATCATTTGTATCATGTTTTAGATACTACATATAAGCGCTATATGGTATTTGTCTTTCTCTGTCTGACTTCCTTCACTCAGTAGGATCATCTCTAGGTCCATCCATGTTGCTGCAAATGGCATTATTTCATTCTTTTTTATGGCTGAGGAGTATTCCATTGTATATATGGACCACATCTTTATCCATTCATCTGCTGATGGACATTTAGGTTGCTTCCATGTCCTGGCTATTGTAAACAGTGCTGCTATGAACATAGGGGTGCAGGTATCTTTTCAATATGTGTATGTGTATAACTGAATCACTTTGCTATACACCTGAAACTAACCCAACACTGTAAATCAACTATACTTCAATAATTGGTTTTTTAAAAAGGCAAAAAAATATAACAAGGTACCTGCTGGTCTCCATCTCAGAGTCAGCTCCCCAGGGGAGCCGAGTGGCTGCACCGCGTCCCTGGGAACTCAGATGGGCTCCGTGGCTGGCCTGACGTTTCACGTCTGCTGAGTGAGAGACTAACATGAAAACAGCCCCAAGACACCATACCTCCACCTCTACTGTTAAATGTGATTGCTCCCACCTCCAACCCCATCTACTTGTACTCCAGTTCTATTTCCATCTGGTAAAATTCCAATGATCAAGTATTCAAATAACCTCTCAGAATCTCTGCACCTCATCAAAGGTTATGCTACAAACCCCCTAAAAGTAACTGACAGCCAAGAATCAGGATCGCAGTGTGTTTTTATAAAGCAAAGCTCTTATATTTCAGGGAAAAACACACAGTTCTGAAAACTAAACTTGAGAGAAAATAAATCACAAGGGGAAAAAAATCAGCAAACGATATTTTCCCTTGATGTAATAGAGCTATCTATCTTAGGCACAATTGCAGGTCCTTTTTCCTGAAGTTAAACAATAATGCTTTATTTTTGATAGAGTATAAATGTGACGATGTGTATTTGTATGTATAATATTATTTGTATAGACACACATATTTTAAAATAATACACAATTTATTTTATCACTGGGTTTCACCTAATTTGGATTATGACTTTACAGGATAAAGTATTACTTCTTAAGTTCAATTTCTAGAGTTGGAACTTAAGTGTGTGTGTGTGTTTAACCTTGAAATAGCTCTTCAGAGCAGTAAAATTGTCCTTTCAACATAGAATATAAAAATTGATGGTGAAGCAAGACCTAGATTTTATAAGAAGCCAAGGGGAATTAATGAGGTTTACTTAAATATTATGTATTTGTAAGGTTTCATAGTATATTCCCCTTAAAATGTAAAACACAATTTACGAGTATAAGATAATACATATTTCAAAGAAAGCACTTCACTCATAATTGAAAATGGAAGTGAAAAACTTATATTTCAAGATCAGGAGTCCCATGTAATGCTTAGTAAAATGTATAATTTCTCATAGATGTTTAAATATTTTGAAGTCTGACTTCTACATTAATGGCTCTTCATTTTGGACCTCCTGGTTTAGGCTTTGGATCAGTAAATTTCCAAGAGTGAAAATGATGTAACATTAACTAGAGAATTGAAGAAGTCCATCACTTCTGACCACTGTCTGTGGTGTACACCATTTCAGAGACTCTGTCTAGACATCTTACAAAAAGAGGTGATGAGTTCCAGCCAAATAACTGGCACTGTCACATGACCAAGTTCTTTCTACCCTCTAGTTGGGATCCTTATTCTCTCTGCCCCTATCTCTCTCTCTAGATAGATGTTTGATAGATGGTAGATGATAGATACATACATACATATATACATAGAGAGATGATAGACACATAGATAGATAGATAGAGCTATAGATAGGTAGACAGGTAGACAGATGACGGATAGATAATAGATAGATAGATACTCTGTGTAAAACAACCAGGTACATATCTATGTATCTTTTGCTCTTGGCTCTAAGTCAGCTGTGTGTCCTTGGGTTTATCTCTTTGCTTTCTTGAGATTCCAGATATTTACCCTGTAAATTAAAGGAAGTGAACCCATTCTGCTCCATTCCCTCCCAGTACCCATATTCTAAAATTCTTCAGCAATTAAAATCACTTCCTCCTCCCTCCCTCTGCAGCTTCACTTCCAGAATCAAGGGAAACACCGCCCATGCCTTTCATCTTTTTGACATCATGAACATTCAGATACACCTCATTTTTGTGAATTAACAGAGATTGAGGGAATTGGAAGCTTTAAGGTATTCATGAAACGTGAAGTGTTTAAATTACTGTCATATTTTCTGGGAAAAAAAAGAGCTTTTAATCTATAAAGAATTTTCCAACAGGGCTATTTCTAATAAGAAAACCACTCAACCAGAACACGTTCTTCTTGAAAACTAATGCCAATCACTGAACTGGCTCACAGCACTTCCTGTGCTTTTATTAAACCAGATTTACAGGAGATCTAATTATCTGTCAAATAATGAAAAGTTAGTCACTTAGAGATCAATTAATCCATATGTGCAAATCACGCTGCAGATGATAAATGTTTCCACAGACAAAAGAAATGGAAACTGTCCTCATCTTGGCTGCCGGGAGTCTCCGGCGATGCTGCCTCAGACTCATGCCCTGAGGCCTCTGGGGATCATCTGTAGCCACTTTGCTCCAAACACTTCCAGCCAGATTTCAATTCCTTTCATTGCTTCCTTTCACATTTTGATTTTGCCCTTAACCCCAATTCTCATTTATGCCATTTCTCTGGCAATTACATCACCTGCCAGTCTACTGTCTTAGGCTTTTTATACGACAAAATCCACTTGCTGGGAAAAGCTAAATCACACATTAAACTGATACACATTTTTTTAATCTACCAGTCTGCTTAAAGTGCTTTTGGCAATTAACTGCACAAAGAAGTAGACAGATGGGCACCATTTCAAGTTAAATGTCCAAAAATCAAAACTCTCACAAAAATTTCAGAACTGCAGAAATTTCTTAAATATTTCTCACAAACTTTGCATGCGTAGGTGTTTAGTTAGCTACATCGTTTGATTGGAAATCACAAAAAACACTTCAATGATCCAGAAAATCTTCCCGTTCCTACTAACTGGTGTTTAAATTCTGCCATCTAAAAGGTATTTCTTTAACTTCCCTTCCTTCATTTAGTATTGACTCAGTGAATATTTCTCAAAAGCCTACAACGTGCCAAGGACAATTGGGAATTATCCAAAGAGACAAAGACCCCAGTCTTAAGAAGCTTGCATTCTAGTCGGGGGATGCAGACAGCTAAGGAGAAATCTAATAAATTGGTGCATTTCACAGCATGTTAGGCGATGAAGGATACGGCAGGGCAGGGGAGGGGATGGCGGGTAGGTTATGACGTTGCACAGCTTGGTCAGGGCAAATCCCACTGAGAAGACGAGACTTGACCAGTTAAGCTGGTTAACTTATATCGCTTTTTCTGTCTCAGTTTGATCAGAACCAAGGAACCTTCATGATGCTTGGCCTCACCCTTGCTCCCTCTGGAGCCTAAGACTCCCACTAGTGCCCGGGTGTGTTCCCCACAGGGCTCCAGCCAGCGCGGTCTGTCTCACAGCCCTGGCCTGCTGGAAGGGTCTGCCCTGCTGCGGCCATAAACCACTCCACCTGTCAGGCTCCGCTGCCAAGCTCCTCCATCAGGAGCAGATGAGAGATTTGGGGCCCATTCGTGCTGCTTCGGGACTGAGACGAATGCAGGAAGGTGTCCTCAGGGCCTCGGCTGCCCTATCTTGCTCTGTCACCGAGTTCATTTCCAGAGTCCGAAAAGACAACAGGAGCAGAAGACAGTGACCTCTGTGTTCTTCCAGCAAAGTCAAAAAAGAAAAAAAGAGCATTTCCTCCAGATCTGGACCCAAAGGAAAGGAAAGGTTAAATAAACTGTCTCATCACACGTCTCTACCTCTTTCTGCCCTCTGGTCCTCATAACCCTCAGGGACCAGAGGGTCCTGCATTAGTGAGCTCTCCTTCCCTCCTGTTGAAAGGACTTCTCTTAGGGCAGCTTGGCCGTGTCTGTTCTTTCTTCATATGATAAAGAGGCTGGAGAGAAACAAATTTACAAAATACTCTCACTGCACACATTCTGGATTTCATGGTTATTTTACTGTTGCCAATATGAGATGTTACAAGTCAGAGACCGAGCATTAACTCACGCTTTCTCTCTGCCTTTTTCTTCTGACGATGTTAAAATCCCGTCTCTACCAGCCGGCCAGGCGGTGGGTGCTGTTTGAAGGGGTGGGCGGCAGAGATACCGCTCAGGGAATTGGAAAAGCGAAAAACTTGTCAACTCCTTTGAAAGATTACCTCGGCTACAAAGAAAAAATGAAAAGTGCCCACATTTTTAAAAAGACCTGCATTGCATAAAGTACCCAAGAAATGTAGACTAACTCCGACTAATGATAGAACTTTCTTAGGAGTCTCCAGGGTATTTGGTGGCTCAAAGATTTGTGTCCCGGTAACCCTACTAAGTTGTCAATTCAGAGCACTTACAGAGGGAAACCTGTGCTTACTTCACAGGGAACCAGGGAAGAAGGGTACACGGACCCTGCCACGGCTGCCCAGGACGCCATGGTAACGAGCCAGCCCTAGGGCAACCGCGGGACCTTGGGCATGCCAGCCTGGGGCCGCGGTGCTACCTGGCGGCCTGTGATGTTTCAGGTGCTGTGGGAGAGCTGCCAGAAGAGGACAGGGGAGCACAAAACGCTTTTGCAAATGATCCTGTGTAACAAGAGCTACCAGCAGCTATGGCTGGGTAACTGCCCTCTGTTCTTTACAGCTATCCCCCGATTAGAGAATAAAAAGCAAGTAGGTAATTGGGAAAGGGGGGTGTTACATATGAAGAGAGGAAAGCCAGTTATCTCAAAGGTACCTCTTTCGGGTTATGTTTATACAGACGTGCCTCATCTAATAACATTGCTAAGGATGAAGTTCCCCTAGAATTTTATTTTGCCAATAATTGAATCACATAACCTTTCAGTACTAAACTTTTTTAAACCACCCCTATTTCTGATGGAGAACTTACCTATTACCTGTTAGGTGCATCATATGTTGTCTTAAAAAGAATATGGTGAGGGCTTCCCTGGTGGCGCAGTGGTTGAGAGTCCGCCTGCCGATGCTGGGGACACGGGTTCATGCCCCGGTCTGGGAGGATCCCACATGCCGCGGAGCGGCTGGGCCCGTGAGCCATGGCCGCTAAGCCTGTGCGTCCAGAGCCTGTGCTCCACAACGGAAGAGGCCACAGCAGTGAGAGGCCCGCGTACCGCAAAAAAAAAAAAAAAAGAATATGGTGAACACAGTCCGTAATGAACCAAGGCCATTATTACTGAAGTCGTGATTTATGTGAAGCTGCCTTACTGGTCCTACTTTGTTCAACTTTCCCCAAACTGCTGTACCTTCCTGTCTCCCTTATTTTTTAAAATATTTTTGGTTTTTTTCTACGATATATAACACACAAAAGTTGATTAAAAAAATTTAAAAGATGGCCTACTGCAACCCAACACCCACCGCTATACTTTATTTACCTGCACTGTGTATAAGCAATCAAATCCACGTTTGCATTTTAAATTTATAATATTCATAAAATCTCCTTTGAATTATATCGATTTGTTGAAGTTTTCCAGGAATTTCAAACTATTTCTGGGCAAGACATAGTAGATGCCATTAATGAATGTTACGATGGATCCTTTCAAGAGCTGCTAGTTGCAATTGGTGAGTAATAATGTGTTTGGCACAATGAAGGCTGATTAGCTCTGACTGAATTAAAGATGCATGAGCAAGCTCTTGATTGAGTCACTTTCCCCTGAATTTAATTATTTAGACAGAATGTTAACTCTGTAGAGGAAACATGCATCGGCTACTGATACAATGCACTAAACTGGCAAGTTAATAACTTTCATGAACCCGTACCCTTCCTAACAGCTGTCAACTTTCACACTAGGAAACCTTGAATTCTCAGGTAATGGGGATCTCACACCTTTAAATTCATCTTGCACATACTAACTTCCTTTCTCTTGTAAAGAAGGTTATGGTTTTGCCGCTATTCTAAATGTTGACATTTTAATACCATGTACAATGAGGGATCCCACAGAGAACTCACAAAGTATCAGTCTTCCAGGACTGTAACTGGAAAAAAAAAAAAGCATTCTCATTGTTTCCCAAATTTTGAAGAAAACATGTACTGTCACTCCCAAACTTTCTTCTTTTCTCTCTGATTTTTCCTAGTTCTCTGTGTTCGAGACAAACCAGGCTATTTTGCTTACAGATTATACAGTGCAATCCATGTAAGTATGAGCCACGAATTTTTAAAATTTCTCCAGAAATCATGTCTACTTTCTCAAAGGACTAGTTTTACTTCAATTATTTAAATATTGATTCCCATATTTGAATTTGTATGCAAATATATTAATTTCAGAGAAAATATGCTCCAGTGAAGAAATATATTAACACCAAAATGAGACCCATCAAATAAAGATAATGCTCTGCTTTCTGTATCAAACAGAGGTACCTAAGAAGTATTCCTTGGGGCCTCTCCCCCCAGGGAGATGTGCTTTAGCGTTTCTTAGCATCTGGAGAAACTGGTAGGTCCAAATACTTTTACCGCATATGAAGACCACCCCCTCATACTCAGGCAATTACACAACATATGGCATCAATCAGAAAATGTCGAAACATTACAAACTCTCAGAAAGAAATGGCTGCATTCCTGAGCTTTAAAAACACAAAAGGTGAGTGGTCATTTTTAAACATAAAGTATTATTTTAAAAAACACTTAAAATGAGACATCTAGACAACAATAAACTCTAAAGCTATTTTTGTAATTAAGTGAGAATGTTTTTTAGTTTCGGGTGATAGTCAACTGCACATCTTTGGTGCATTCATTTTCAAAGAAACAAACACTTATGTGCATGAGACAATGTGTATCTCATCCACAATGTGCACGAAAATATTGAGAAAATGAAAAGGTCTCATACAAATCACTATACATGTCATAGCCCTGAAAACTCAAAGAAAATCATTAAAAACAATTCAGTGGTACAATAATTTCACGGGAGTGTTTTATCCTCAAAGTAATTGTCATAGACCAGCTTCTTAGAGGTAGCCAGCAAGCTTGGATAATATGTGAATCATCAAGAATATTTTATTTATTTATTTTTATTGATGTGCAAGTATTTTTTATTAGGTACAAGAACCCATGTGTCCTCAGAACACAGGATCAAGATCAGAGCTCTCAGTCCTCTGCTTCTTTTTGATTCTATTTCCAAGAATAAAGGTGGATTTGATTAACTATATTTAAAAGTGTATTGGGCAAGGATGTTGGATGACATCAACCATTTCCTTCTCCAACAAAAAGAGTAAAGCTTCACTTGTGAATGACCTTGGGAAAATAATCACATTACTCCGATTCCAATTATGCCCAAAGTGAGGGCCAATTATCCTAATAATAAAAACTCTACCCTTGCTGTGTGTGTCAATGCAAAAAGGAAGGTATGTGTACTCACGAACAGTTTGCAGGTACAGCAGAGGAGTGTATATTCCAGTAATCAGAGTGTTCATATACAAGGGTCTCCTGCGAATGTCAAGTATTGTTCAAAAGCTGTTTTCACCAGCTCTCACCAAAGAAAATCTCTGTTTTTCTCCTGTGTATTCTAAGTGAATGATACGCAACTTAAATATGGGAAGTTGGTTGGATCATTCATTTTGATCACTTTAAATTATGGAAAAGTTTGTTAGTAGGTCTATACCCAAAACATTCAGACATCAAAAATTAGCTGCTGCTTCCTGGCCACTGGATGTCACCAGTACTCCATTTGAACAGACAAGTTGAAATTGTTTTGTGAAGCGGAATTCGTTCCGGACCTAGTACACAGAAAGGGATGGCTGTGTATTGTTCAGTATTGGAGGTTAAATCAGCAAATATTTTGAGTACCTGGAATTCTTACTTTTACAGTTTTCCACAATAAGCAGACGATAAAATAAAAATATAATTGCCGTCTTAGAAACGCTGACGTTCATCTAACAGAGTTGGGACCCACCTCCCAACCCAGGAAGAATTTTTACCTAGAAGGAGCACATGATCAGATTTGCATCTTAAGATGCAGTGTTCAGGCGACAAAGGAGAGGTTGACCAGGTTTAAAAGGGAGAATTATAGAGTCTCAGATGTAGAAAACCAACTTATGGTCGCCAGGGGGAAAGGGGAGAGGGTTAAATTAGGAGATTGGGACTGACATATACACACTACTATGTATAAAATGGATAACTAATAAGGCCCTACTATATATATAGCTCAGGGGACTCTACTCAACGCTCTGTAATGGGCTATATGGGAAAAGAATTTAAAAAAGAGTGGAGATATATATATATATATATATATATGTACATGTATAACTGAATCACTTCGCTGTACAGCAGAAGCTAACACAACATTGTAAATCAAATACACTCCAATAAAAAATGTTTTTTTAAATAAAAGGGAGGATTATTGCAGAATCAGGTGAAGTGATGAGGGCCAGTATCAAGGCTGTGACCCTGGAAATAGAGATTAGAGGGCATTTAAGAAGCAGAGTAGATGGACCACTTGACTGTGTGTGTACAGTGCGGGGGGCTGGGGGGGGGGCGGGTCACAGAGGGGAGGCAGAGTCTGAGTCGATGCCCGTGGGTGGGGATGCCAGGGCTTGAAGGATACAGGACCAGGAGCCTGCAGCCACAGAAAAGAGGATGAGTCGATTTTAGAGAGACTGACTTTAAGGTGCTATTTCCTTATTGTTTTTCTCCCCTTGGCTGTGTCTTTTAGGACTTTGGTTTCCATAATAAAACCGTGATCAGGATTCTCATTGGCAGAAGTGAAGTAGACCTGATGACCATAAGGAAACGATACAAAGACAGATACGGGAAGTCCCTCTTCCATGACATCAAAGTAAGTCTCCTCCTCGTGACTTGTTTGCAGCCATATTTGATCCTTTTCGAAACTGAAACAAGAGCTGTAATTTAAGTAACCTCACGGTGGAATCTAAAAAGTTAACTATTCTGGCTGGGATCATCTACATGAGTAGGTCAGGCAGCCTTAGTGCACCAACAGGTGAGAAAAATCCCTTCACCTCGGTGACAAAACTTATTCCTCTTTGATGTGTTTTAAGCAAAAGTCATTGGTTTGTCATGCAAACTCTTCATCCCACGAGCATGTGATGAGGCTCTACAAGCTAACTGGCCAAGCATGATTAGCGCCAGCAAGAAAACGTTTCGCCAGAAGAGCCCATTAATGGTGAAGAGCTTTCTGAGATCAGCTCTCCTGTGTTGTCATAGGAGGGGGCAGCCAGTCAGATCCCATCACACGGGTGCAAAATTCTGCACACTGCCATCCCATGAGCCCTTGGAGCTCATGCCTAGAAGCAATGACTCAGAAGTCAACAGGCCGGTGGTTTCTCCATTCTGATACACCTAAGCTTGAGCCTGGATTTTGATCAAACCTAGCAAAGAATTATCAGAGTACGTAGGACCATCTACGTAATTTGGGGCACCCCATGGAAAATGAAAACATTTGACCCCTTGTTCAAAAAAGTATAAAGAACTTCAAGACGGCACCCTCAGAGCATTAACCCAAGCACAGGGCCCTAGAATGTATCTTAATGTATAGTTTGCACATAGCTAAGTCCTGTTACCTTGTCCACGTTGTTTCCATTGAAATTTTCAATTGCATAAAATAGCCTTTTAGTTTATTGAAAGATACGGAAGAAACTTGACAACCCAAGGAGGAAGAGATCCCACAACCCAGAAGACCTTGTAGACCCTCAGGGAGCTGAAGTGGTTTCCAAGAGGAAGGGTTAAGGGAGCATTTAAGAGACATCTTCCTCCTTCATCTTTGATAAAACTCTCCTTACAGCCACCTTCAAAACCTTAAACTTTTAGTAGTGCTAAACATTTCTCATTGAGAAATGCGTGTCATAACTCATTTTCTAAATGAATAAACTAGTTCTAATACCTATACAGCAATTAACGACCTCAAAATCTACTAATATTCACATATGATTATTGCAACTTTACTATGTGCATTTAAGGCAGTGAATTATAATTACACAACTTTGTGTAAGAGAACATGGATGTGAGAGTTGACTTTTAACAAAGATAAGTTTTATAATTCCTTTTATTTATTACTATCTTTTTTTGGAAAACTTTGAAACTACGGAAGCATGATAAAAGGATTAAAATGGCCCTAATTCTCCACCACAGATAACCAATAACAAAATTTTTTGTACATGTTTTCTTTTAAAAACTGTTTTACTACTTAAAGTAATATTTTTATTAAATCATGGATCCCACTGTAAAAGTTCTAAAGTACATAAACTGCCCCACATTATTATTTATTGCTTTTTACTTTTCCCTATTATACATAATATTATGGTGTATATTTTGGAGCATAAATCTTGGGCTCATCAATAATTGATCATTATTTCCTTAGGACAGATTTCTTGAAGTAGAATTTCTGCATTAATGAGTATAAACATTTTTAAGCCGTCTGAGGCATACTGCCCAATCTGCCCTCCAGACTCCACACTGATTTACAACAATAAATGAGGACACCTCTTTCAAGTTGAGGAGAAGATTTGATTCTACTGGAAGTTATTCTTCTTATAAAAACACATTAGGGTTCCATCAACTTTATATAAACTTCGTTCTATTGACTATAACCATGGTATTACTTTTCAGTAACTTCCAGGGAATAGTTCTCAGGGCATATTAAATACTTAGATGAAAAAAATAAATAATTCTTGTGATGCTAACGGCCCATGGTCTTTCATTCTACAGTTCAGAGGAATTATGCTTCTTTTTAGAAATACTATGACATTGTATTTCAAATACATTACATTTTCTTCCTTTCAGCATTTCGCTTCAGGGCATTACGAGAAGGCTCTGCTTGCCATCTGTGCCGGTGATGCTGACGATTACTAAATGAAAAGAAGGATTTGGAGGATGCACTCATCTTCAGAGACACGTCAAAATATAGATTCTGTGATTAATATGCATTGTCAGTAGCATTATTACAAAACTATAGAATCATATTTTCTTTTCTCTCTTTAAAATTATTCCAAGAATAATGATTATCAATAGGTTATTCAAGAAAAACCTATTGACAAAAGTGTATGAGATTGGATTTGCACATATCTAAATCAGGAATTCGTTAGATTGCGTGTAACGGAATAATAAAAGACAGTATTGCATTGACATATGTTATTTAATGTGAGCCATCAATTCCCTACAAGGAGTGGGTCTGCTTATAGCTGTCCCAGCATGCTGTGAGAGATGAGGGAAACGGGGTGCATGGCCATCCCCTTCCCCACTCGAGACTCTGGGCAAACGCAGTAAAGCCAAAGTGAACATCTCAGTCCCCTTTAAACGAAAATAAAGGTAAAAAACAGCAGAATACCGCCAGATATATACTTGTCAAGCTTAGCTGTGTAAGAGACTTAGATGGAAAAATAGGCATGTGTGTGCACACACGTGTGCGTGAGTGCTGTGTATTTGACAGCCACTCAGGTAAAGGCAACCTCTCTAGCTATTGCTGTTCTTGGCGTTAGTGCCTAGCCAGCCACTTGCCCAGGCAACGTCAGCAGAGTCCTTGCTGCTTGTCTGTCTTCACTCCTTAACATCAGCATCAAAGCCTACCTGGGAAGTAACTCTACGATTTGTGCCATTAGTCAAGGCTGTTCCCTTCTGTGTCTGAAGATGTGCTAAATT
Organism: Leucopleurus acutus; assembly: GCF_964270905.1. Taxonomy (NCBI): domain Eukaryota; kingdom Metazoa; phylum Chordata; class Mammalia; order Artiodactyla; family Delphinidae; genus Leucopleurus; species Leucopleurus acutus. The sequence goes on along the minus strand of NC_139150.1, from coordinate 114,524,919 downwards.
AGGAGCAGCAAAAAAAGTACTCACTGAGTCAGATTTGGAGGAGAATCTAGTTTGACGCCACAGTCTAGCCAAGAGCAAAAGCAGGGACAGAGATGGGTGAGCCCAAGGGATAAGCTCCCAGGATACGCAGGGGGGGACACACAAATGAGGTCACAGAAAGCAGCGGTTAAGGAAGGCGAGCAAGGCTAATGTGGACACGCAGGCAATAAATCTAGACGTACTGGTGACGCTGGCCGATGTGCTTTATTCCACGTGGAGAGCTCTCAGTGGCTCACAGCCTAGTCTCTGTAGATGTGTCCCCACTGGTCTCAGGGACATGGAAAATGTGCTCAGAACCTGGGGTCTGCCTGGGGGAAGAATGCAGGACATTTAGAAACATGTAATAATTAGACATCTGAAACGACTTTCAAGAGTTCAGCTCACTGCTACAGTGTATGATGTTGTATAATTTTAACTTGGGTTTTATTTCTGCCTTTAAAAAGAATCATTAGCATTTCAAGCCAAAGTAGTAATTGCTTGAGACATTTAGCATAGCTATTACACAAGCTAAAACTCTTAGAAGAAAAATGTTAGAATTCCTGATGAGAACTTAGATATCTAACGAAAAACTTTCCACCCTAAGATATCTTTATATACGCTATTCAATAAATTGTGAAATCTATACTTTAGTTAAGTAATATCTTGTACGTCTTTAGCGCAGCGAGAAAATCGAATCAAAAACAAATCTGGACTTAGGTAAGAAGAGATTTATTGGAAAAAACCATTGCAGTAAGTGGAAAAGCCTACTGCAAAGGGAAAACACTCTGACCGTGGGATGTGCGGGGGTCTCAAGGTCAGCAGAAAAAGATCTTCAATTTATAGGGATTAGTAAACAAGGCTGGAAATGATCAGGTGAGGGGGAATGGGGGTGTGTGTGGTGTGATTGCACAGTTGACCTTACAGTGACCTGGGGTTGGGGCAGGGACAGGTGATCTGGGGACCCCTCCGGGCAGCTTTCAGGAGGAGCCTAAGGGTGGATTAAAGTTCAGGGACTTGTGGGGCAGATGGGAGAAGCCTGACTAATATTTCGTCAAGTTAGCAGGTATTTTGTCCAGTTGGTCAGCAGGAGAAAGCAGTTCAGCTAATCCTTTATGAGACAAAGCAGAGAATTTGGAGGGTGTGTTGAGGATGGTCACAGGGAACAAGGGGTTGTTTGCAAGCCTCCTCTTAGTCATGCAGGAAGGGGCAGTGACCCATGTCCTGAAACACAAAGGGTGGCATTCTGGCTATCTCTGTCTCCTGGGCGCACAGGACTCAGGAAAATTGGACACGGTCAGGTTCGTTCTTTTCCCCCAAGTTTTCTGTCGAATGCTTCACTTAGTTGTTTAAATGCCAACACAACGTTGTCATCTTTGTCATCGCATAATTCACTTAGTGAGATCCTGTACGAGATGAAGTGTTTCAATTATTATCATGGTTTTTCGTACTTAAAGGTGTTCAGCTGCTTACAGGGACTTCACATGCAGGGGCGTTGACTCTACCTGATGGTCTGAGTGACAGGCACAAAATCTGTGATTAACTTAAACACACTGCCCATGTTTAACCTACAGAAAAAAAGAGAGTAACATTACAGGAATACATTTTGTTTTGATGGGTTCTCAATCTACCGCCAAGGAAAAGATAAATTACCACTGAGTTGCTGGCCCTTCCAGAGACAAAATAAAGCCAGACGTGGAGATACCTCAGGACATACCCCTGTGCTTTGCATCCAGAGCCTTACTCTGTTCCGTGTAGCCCTAAAGAGACCAAACTAGTAAAGAGGCTAATCGTTTGGCTAAAAAAGCATGACTTTTAGTGCTCTTATAGAGTAGCCCATTATTATGACCAAAGTTGTTATTTTACATGTTAAAACAGTGCCAAATGTGAGTGATGTCACCAAAGACGGCAGAGCAGGCAGAAGGAGGGCCCATCCCTGCACAGAAACATCAAAAACTCAAGCAAAAGCTGCCAGAAGGGTGGAAAATAAGCCAAGGTTTAACTCAGAGTCAAGAACAGGTTAGAAAAGTAGGAAAGCGCTGAGACATTTTTATTCACCCTTTCCCCACCCTCCTTCCAGCTTAGCATCAGCCTTGTTTCCCAGTCCCCGATTCCCCAGGGAACAGAGCCAGCCTTGTTCATCTGTCTGTTCTAACTTGTCTGGGAGCTGCAGGAAGGACTGAGGTGAGGGGCTTGTCTTTGTTTGGCCAAGCTCAGAGCTCAGTCAGGGAGGGAGATAGCGAGGCAGCTGCCGAGGGTGAAAGACGACAGTCGAGACTGTCGACTGAACAAAATGCACAGCGTGAGAGTTGGGAGTTAAGTTTTATCTGGGGCAAAATGAGGACTAGAGCCCGGGAGACAGCGTTTCAGAGAGCTCTGAGAAACAGCTCTGAAGAGGCGGCGGCTAAGTCAGTATAGATGTGATTTTGGTGAAGGGGGAGTACATGCAGTCAAGCACATGTTTTTTGCAGAAGGTTTCCGCTAGTCTCACGAAGGTTACTGCTGGTCACGAGGAGCAGAGTTCACCATGAAGGATTTTAGTGCTTTGCTAGATACGAGGACATGCAAGAATTGGGCTCATAAAATCTTCTCCTCAAAATACCTATCTGAAGACCTGTTCTGCCAGTTTTCCCCAGAGCCCAGAGTGCCTGCCTCCTTCCTGCTCTCCACTCTGAACACCTCTCAGGGGGTGCGGAAGGTCAGCAGCCGCTGCGGGTCAGGATTTGATCCTTGCAGAGGCAGATGGCAAGTGCCAATTTGTAGGTGACAAGACAAAACAACTGAGTAATGAAAACCTCTGAGGAAAATCCAGGCGAACCCACATACGTCAGGGAATTCAGACAGCCATGCAGGTGCCTAGGGCAGGACACGTGCTTAGAAAAGACCTGAGAAGACCCCAAGCCTTCATTACTGCTGGTCTCCAGGATGAGTGCAAGCAGGACGTGGGGGAAGGGTGAGTCATAAACGGCTTCAGTGTTGAAGGAGATCCCAGCACAGAGCCAACCTGCAAAGAACGGAAGGAAGATTTTTCTTTCCTTTTCTTCTTCTCCTTCTCCTTCTTCTTCGTCTCCTTCTCCTACTTCTTCTCATTTTCTTCCCATTTCTGCTTCTTCTGCTCTTCCTCCTTCTTCTCCTTTCTCTTCTTCCTCTCCCTGTCTCTCCCACTCCCCCTTGTGTTCAAAGAAATCTCTGTCCAAACACTAGCTGAATACAATCTAAGGAAACAAGGACTTCAGGGACTTCCCTGGTGGTCCAGTGGGTAAGACTCCTCGCTCCCAATGAAGGGGGCCAGGGTTCGATCCCTGGTCGGGGAACTAGATCCCACACGCATGCCACAACTAAGAAGTCCACATGCCACAACTAAGAAGTCTGCATGCCGCAACTAAGACCCAGCACAGCCAAAATAAATAAATATTTTTTTAATTAAAAAAGTAAAGAAACAAGGACTTCAGAGGCCATACATGGTGAAAAGTATACACAGATTTTTATAAAAATAGTTTAGAAAAGTCACTAAACCAAACAACGCCACAGCGGACCCCTTGAAACATAAACCCTGAGAAGGGGGACAATTCCAGAATTACCACATTATTGTATTCAAAATGTATAGTGCTCAAAAGAAATGTATGAAGCATAAAGAGAAACTAGAAAGTATACCCATTGACAGATAAAATTGCCAGAAACTATCCCTGAGAAACAAAAAAGAGCATAAGACTTATTAAAAAAATTATCAAAATGGCAAAAGTAAGTCTTTCCTTATCAGTAATTACGTTAAATGTAAGTGGATTAAATTCTCCAATCAAAAAATTGGCAGAATGAATTAAAAAATACATAATCAGGGCTTCCCTAGTGGCGCAGTGGTTGAGAGTCCGCCTGCCGATGAGGGGGACACAGGTTCGTGCCCCGGTCCGGGAAGATCCCACGTGCCGCGGAGCGGCTGGGCCCGTGAGCCATGTCCGCTGAGCCTGCGCATCCGGAGCCTGTGCTCTGCAACGGGAGAGGCCGCAGCAGTGAGAGGCCCATGTACCGAAAAAGAAAAAACATAATCCAACAATTTACTGTCTATAAGAGACTAATTTTTGATACAAGCATACAAAGATGTTGAAAAGTGAAAGAACAGAGAAAGATACTCCATGCAAATAGTAAATAGAAGAGAGCTGGGGTGCCTGTACTAATATCAGAAAAAAATAGACTTTAAGTACAAACTCTTACAAGAGACAAAAAAGACATTATATGTGGATAAAAGGGTTGATTCATGTAGAAGATATAACACTTATCTAGAAGATACAATAAACATATAGACCCCAAATAACAGATTCCCCCAAATATATGAGGCAAAACACCGACAGAATTTAAGAGAGAAAGTGACAGCTCTAAAATAGTAGTTAAAGGGGACTCTGGGAGGGTTCACGCCAAGGAGTACTTCCCAGAACCTCTGCTGTCACTGTCCTTGTCCCCACAGTGAGCCACAGCCACCCCCTGCCTCGCAGGAGACCCTCCAACACTAGCAGGGAATCCTACTAGACAAGTCCAGTGGCTCCAGCAGTCACATAGAAGATGCCTGCTCATCATTCACTTGTCTGAGAAAATTTCACCTCATGTATTATCTCCCTCACTGGAACGCCAGCTCCCTGACAGCAAAGGCTCTTTTCTCCTCTGTGCCTCTAGACTAGTCCTTAGAGGAGTGGCTGGTATATAGGAGGTATGCTTGGCACATGGAAAACTCAGTGCTCACTGAATTGCAGCATTCTGAAGAGAGAGATTTTCCAAAAATAACTAGAGTCTAAATGGCAGCTATTCGATACTGAAACTGGGTCATCAGTAGCCATCTACAGTTTGGCAGAAAATACGCTTAAAAATTAATCTAACATATCAGGAAACTTGCTCAAGCCTCTTAGATAGCCTCATCCACCAGAGGGCAGACAGCAGAAGCAAGAAGAACTACAATCCTGCAGCCTGTGGAACAAAAACCACATTCACAGAAAGTCAGACAAGATGAAAAGGCAGAGGGCTACGTACCAGATGAAGGAACCAGATAAAACCCCAGAAAAACAACTAAATGAAGTGGAGATAGGCAACCTCCCAGAAAAAGAAGTCAGAATAATGATAGTGAAGATGATCCAGGACCTTTGAAAAAGAATGGAGGCAAAGATCGAGAAGATGCAAGAAATGTTTAACAAAGACCTAGAAGAATTAAAGAACAAACAGAGATGAACAATACAATAACTGACATGAAAACGACGCTAGAAGGAATCAATAGCAGAATAACTGAGGCAGAAGAACGGATAAGTGACCTGGAAGACAGGATGGTGGAATTCACTGCTGCAGAACAGAAGAAAGAAAAAAGAATGAAAAGAAATGAAGACAGCCTAAGAGACCTCTGGGACAACATTAAATGCAACAACATTCGCATTATAGGGGTCCCAGAAGGAGAAGACAGAGAGAGAAAGTACCCGAGAAAATATTTGAAGAGATTATAGTCGAAAACTTCCCTAACATGGGAAAGGAAATAGCCACCCAAGTCCAGGAAGTGCAGTGAGTCCCATACAGGATAAACCCAAGGAGAAACATGCCAAGACACATAGTAATCAAATTGGCAGAAATTAAAGACAAAGAAAAATTATTGAAAGCAGCAAGGGAAAAATGACAAATAACATACAAGGGAACTCCCATAAGATTAAAAGATGATTTCTCAGCCGAAACTCTACAAGACAGAAGGGAGTGGAATGATATACTTAAAGTGATGAAAGGGAAGAACCTACAACCAAGATTACTCTACCTGGCAAGGATCTCATTCAGATTTGATGGAGAAATCAAAAGCTTTACAGACAAGCAAAAGCTAAGAGAATTCAGCACCACCAAATCAGCTCTACCACAAATGCTAAAGGAACTTCTCTAAGTGGGAAACACAAGAGAAGAAAAGGACCTACGAAAAGAAACCTAAAACAGTGAAGAAAATGGTCATAGGAACATACATATCGATAATTACCTTAAACGTGAATGGATTAAATGCTCCAATCAAAAGACACAGGCTCGCTGAATGGATACAAAAACAAGACCCATCTATATGCTGTCTACAAGAGACCCACTTCAGACACATACAGACTGAAAGTGAGGGGATGGAAAAAGATATTCCATGCAAAGGGAAATCAAAAGAAAGCTGGAGTAGCAATACTCATAACAGATAAAATAGACTTTAAAAGAAAGAATGTTACAAGAGACAAGGAAGGACACTACATAATGATCAAGGGATCAATCCAAGAAGAAGATATAACAATTATAAATATATATGCACCCAACATAGGAGCACCGCAATACATAAGGCAACTGCTAACAGCTATAAAAGAGGAAATCAACAGTAACACAATAATAGTGGGGGACTTTAATACCTCACTTACACCAATGGACAGATGATCCTAAATGAAAATAAATAAGTAAACAGAAGCTTTCAATGATACAATAGACCAGATAGATTTACTTGATATTTATAGGACATTCCATCCAAAAACAGCAGATTACGCTTTCTTCTCAAGTGCGCACGGAACATTCTCCAGGATAGATCACATCTTGGGTCACAAATCAAGCCTAAGTAAACTTAAGAAAACTGAAATCATATCAAGTATCTTTTTTGACCACAGCACTATTAGATTAGAAATGAATTACAGGGAAAAAAAAACAGACGTATTTCAAAGCCCACACCCAACAACAGCAGAAGATTACACCCTTCGTAAGCGTATCAAACGTTCTCCAGAAGAGACCATAAGTTAGGCTACAAAACAAGTTTCAACACATTTAAAATTACAGAAGTCACACAAAGTCTTTTCAGACACATTTCAGAGCACAGTGGAATGAAGCTAGAAATCATTAACAGAAGGAAAATAGGAAAATTGACAACTCTATGGAAATTAAACAGCACACAATGAGTCAAAGAAGAAATCACAGGTAAATCAGAAAACAAAGACAAATGACAGCAAAAGCAAAGCATACCAAAACTTATGGGATACATGAAGCTGCTCAGAAGGAAATTTATACCAGTTAATGCCCAAATTAAAAAAGATGGAAGATCTCACATCAGCAACCTAATTTTACACTTAAGGAACTAGAGAAACAAGTGTGATCTAAAACCTCAGCTAGCAGAAGGAAGGAAATAATAAAGATTAGTGTGGTGGAAAACGAAATAAATAATAGAAAAATAGAATCAGTTAACAAAAGTTGGATCTCAGAAAAGATCAACAAAATTGACCAAATCTTTAGCTAGACTGACAAGGAAGAAAGAAGATGCAAATAAAATCAGAAATAAACATAGGGAAAGATGCCACAGAAATAAAAAGGATTATATGAGGTTATTATCAACAAATAACATTACAACAAAAAATTAGATAATCTACATTAAGTGGATAAATTTCTAGAAATATACATATTACCAATACTGATTCAAAAAAATAGAAAATCGAATAAAACCTATAGTAATTAAATAAACTGAGTCAGTTATCAAAACCCTCCTAACAAAAGTCCAGATCAGCTGGTAGTGAATTCTACCAAACACTTAAAGAAGAATTAACACCAGTTTTTTTTCAAACTGTTGCAAAAAAACAGAAGTGGAAGGAATGCTTCCTAACTCATTCTATGAGGCCCATTTTACCCTAATACCAAACCAGACTAAGACATCACAGGAAAACACCAACTTCTCTTATGAACATAAATGCAAAAATCCTCAGCAAAGTACCAACAAACTTGAGTCCAAAAGTATATTTAAAAGATTACACACTATGACTCAGTGAGATTTACCCCAGGAATGCATGGATGATTCAACATGAGAAAACTAATCAATGTAACACACCACATTAATAGAATAAAAGAAAAAAGCCACCAGATCACCTCAGTTAGTGCAGAATAAGCATTTGAAAAAAAAGTCCTTTCATAAAAATACTCAGCAAACTAAGAATATAAGGGAACTCTCTCATCATGATAAAGAACATTTATGAAAAGCTCACAGCTAAGGTCAGATTCAATGAGAGAAGACTGAAGATCAGGAACAAAATAAGGATGTTTGCTTTCACCATTGCTAATCAACATTTTACTGGAAGTACTAGGCAGAGCCCTTAGGTAAGAGGAAGAAAAAGAAGGCGTTCAAATCGGAAAGGAACAAGTAAAACTCCTTTTTTCACAGATGGCATGATCCCATATGTAGAAAATGCTGAAGAATCCACAAAATAACTATCAGAGCTAATAAACAAATTTGGCAAAGTCATAGAGTACAAGATCAATACTCAAAAACCATTTGTGTTTCTACATGAAAGCGAGGTACTTTCTGAAAATAATATTAAGGAAAAAGTTCCAACTGCAATAGCATGCATAAGAATAAAATACCTAGGAATAAATTTAACAAAGGAGGTCAACAACTTGTACACTGAAAGCTACAACATTGCAGAAAGAAATTAAGGACGACCTAAAAATGGAAAGATATCCTGTGTTTATGGATTGAAAGACTTAATATTGTTAAGATGCCAATAGTACTCAAAGTGATCTACAGATCATTGCAATCCTTATCCAAATTCCTACAGCCTTGTTTGCAGAAGTGGAAAAGACAATCCTCAAATTCATATGGAATTACAAAGGACCTTGAATAGCCAAAACAGTACTGAACACAAAGAGAGTTGGAAGACCCACACATTTCACAAGCTATAGTTATCAAAACAGGGTAGTACTGGCATGAAAACAGACAGACAGACTAACGGAATAGGACTGAGAATTCAAAAATAAACCCACATATCTGTCAGCTGAGGTTTGACAAGTTACCAACCCCATTCGGTGGAGAAAGAATTCAACACATGGTTCTGGGGCAACTGTAAATCCACATGCAGATGAATGAAGTTGTCAACTTATCTCATACCATACACCAAATCTATTCAAAATGGATCAACAATCTAAATATAAGAGCTCTTAGAAGAAAACATAGGGAGAAATCTTCATGACCTTGGATTTGGGAATGAATTCTTGGATATGACACCAAAAGGATGAGTAACAAAAGAAGAATTAGGTAGGTTGGATTTCCTCAAAATTAAAAATTTTGTGCATCGAAGGGCATTATCAAGAAAATAAAAGATAACTTAGAGTCGGAGAAAATATTTGCAAATCATACATCTGACAAGTCTAGTATTAGAATATCTAAAGGACTTCTACAACTCAACAACAAAAGATACACAACATAATTGTAGAGTTATGGAGGGCAATGACTTGTAGAGTTACGGGCAAAGGACTTGAATAGACATTTTTCCAAAGACTATATACATCTCCTTCATAACATAAAATTAAGCTCAAAACGTTTAGTGTTTAGGGAAATGTAAAGTAAAACCACAGTGAGATATGGATCACTTCACACACACTAGAATGGCTATAACTTTTTATAAAAAAGGAAAATAGCAAGTGTGGTGAGGTTGTGGAGAAAGTAGAACCCTTGTACAGTGCAGTTGGTTGTGTAAAATTGTTGCTGTGGAAAACATTTCAGCGGTTCTACAGAAGTCGAACAAGGAGTTACTACATAACCCAACAGTTCTACTCCTAGGTTTATACACAAAGGAAATGAAAACAGGCACTGAAACAAATACATGTACATGCTTGTTCACTGCAGCACTATTCACAGGAGCCAAAAGTTGAAGCAACCCAAATGTTCATTCATTGGATAAACAAATTGTATATATACAAACAATGCAATAACAACCAGCTATAAAAAGGAGTCAAGGGCTTCCCTGGTGGCGCAGTGGTTGAGAGTCCGCCTGCCAATGCAGGGGACACGGGTTCGTGCCCCGTTCCGGGAAGATCCCACATGCCGCGGAGCGGCTGGGCTCGTGAGCCATGGCCGCTGAGCCTGCGCGTCCGGAGCCTGTGCTCTGCAATGGGGGAGGCCACAACAGTGAGAGGCCCGCGTACCGCAAAAAAAAAAAAAAAAAAAAAAAAAAAAAGGAGTCAAGTACTGCTATCACTCCCACATGGGCGAACCTCGAAATAGCCTAGTGAAAGAAGTCAGACACAGAAAGTCACATAATTGTATGATTCCATTCATTAATCACCAAGACTAGTTAAATCCACAAGATGGAGAACAGATAGACACAGAACAGTAGGTGCCAGAGTTGAGGGAGGGGAGGGGAGTCACTGCTTCAGGGGTCCAGACTTTCCCCTTGGGTCAATGACAATGTTTAATACCTGGATAGAGGCGGTGGTTGTTCATTATGAACACATCAAATGTCCCTGAACTCTTCACTTTCAAATGGTCAATTTTATGATACGTGAGCTTCACCACAATCATAATTTGAAAAGGTGTTTTTTAAACTGTTTGAAATAAATTGCACCTTAATCACCCAAATTATTGCATCTTGAAATTATTCTCATAAGTCATAATGCAACAGCATTCATTACACAAACACACACGCCTGTCTATAAAGAATGTTAAAACAGAAAAGGTCATACCAGTTATCCTTGGTCAGTGCCGACTGGGAGCTGTTTGTTGAAGTTCAATACGTAACTGTTCAAAGGGCATCTCCTTCCACTCCTATCATATTTATTCAAGCAAAGAAGAGGAATATTTTTTGCATCCACATGAATCGTTTGTAACATAGCCTGAGGGTATGCAGAGATTTTAGATCGTGTCTTTCTTTTGAGATATGCCTTAGTCTGCTATAAAATGTGATCATTCTGGTTCTTTACAACTAGCTCACTAAAACAATAACTCATTATATTTTAATGAAGTACTGTCAAACATGCAAACAGTGTATTAAGGTTTTCTCCACTTTAATATAAATGACCAAATAAAATCAGTTTTAAAAAATCAATACTCAAAATATTGGCTCTTTGAAGTCGTAGAAATAATGTCTCTAATTTACTAGAAATGTTGAAGTCACAGTCACTTTTATCATCCTGGAATTATACTACAAAAATTTTTTGAATCTGTTTTTCCTGAAAAAGTATTCATGGCTTTACAAACTTACATTGTATCAGCTACATATAACAGGAATAGCATTCCCCTTTCCATATACATCTATTTTTTCTTAAACTGCCATTCAGAATATAATTAAATGACTTTGGCCAATGATGTCCTCACAGTCATTTAGAACGTACTGCCCATCAAACCCTTCTACACTGTTGGTGGGAAGATGGTGAAGCCACTATGGAGAGGAGTATGGAGGTTCCTCAGAAAACTAAAAATAGAGCTACCATATGATCCCACAATCCCATTCTAGACAAAACTCTAATTTGAAAAGGTACATGCACCCTTACGTTCATAGCAGCACTAGTCACGATAGCCAAGACATGGAAGCAACCTAAGCGTCCATGACCGATGAATGGATAAAGAAGAAGTTTTACATATAGACAGTGGAATATTACTCAGCCATAAAAAATAATGAAATAATGCCATTTGCAGCAACATGGATGGACTTGGAGATTATCACACTAAGTAAGTCAGACAGAGAAAGACAAATACCATATGATATCACTTATGTGTGGAATCTAAAGTACGACAAAAATGAACCTATCTATGAAACAGAAACAGAAGCACGAACATAGAGAACAGACTTATGGTTGCCAAGGGGGAGGGGGGTGGAGGAGGGATAGATTGGGAGTTTGGGGTTGTAGATATAAGTTTTTATATATAGAATGGATAAACAACAAGGTCCTACTATATAGCCCAGAGAACTCTATTCAGTAGCCTATGATAAACCATAATGGAAAAGAATATATAAAAAAAGGATGCATATCTATGTATAACTGAATCACTTTGCTGTACAGCAGTAATTAACACATTGTAAATCAACTATACTTCAATTAAAAGAAAAAGATCCAGGAAATATTTCCTAGAACCTTCCATCCAAAATTAAAATAGGAATGTATTGCCCCTTCACATGCTGTGGTAAGTCACCAGGGCCCCAGGCAGGACTGGCCGGCAGACTCATTACCCCCAATCACACGTGACAGGAAACAGTGGCTCATGTATTCATCTTAAGAATTAAAGTGTGCGTTATATATTTGTTGTTTCTACTCTGTATATCACACACCTTCTTCTTTAGGTGCAAGGATCACAAAAATAAGGACAAACACAAACTGCCTATCACAGGGGTGCCCGATGTTGACGTGCGTCGGAACTCAGTGGTTATAGGATGGCATCTCCGGCAGGTAATGCTAATGATGCTAGTGGTGCTGGTCTCTGGTCCACAGGTGAGCAGCCAGGGCCTCTGGCGTAATGATCCCCACAGTAAGGCATAACCCGTACATGATGATTAACTGAGAATGTAACATTCTCTTCCTTACCTAATTTAATTTTCTATTTTAAAACCACTCAGGTATTTTTAAAAAAGACTTGTTCTTCCACTTCAGTGAAAAGCTGCAATTCTTATTCTGGAATACAAGTAACATGGCTTTGGTAGAGTGGACACTTTCCTGCTACTATCATCGTGTAAAAATTATTTCTCTTAAATGAATAAACAAGATAAAAGAAAGCTGCACCCATACACTCACGTACATCTTTCACCACAATGATGTCAAACAGATCTTGATTGGTTACGTTGGACAGCCAGACAAACGGGGAGACTGCCGTCCTGCCGTCTGCCCCGGGCATCAGACGACAGACCAGCTCCGAGTCCACACATTCTTGACCTGAAAAGTCTAGTAAGAAACAAAGTGGAAAATCAAAGAAGTGAATTGAAAATTGTTCTCCTGTTCAAACGAATTATTTAAAACAAAGCAGACTTGTTTATACCATCATTACTAAGCAAATGATTGAAGATTTTTAGAAAGGAAAATATTTACGATGAAAATTTAAGAATTATACTGCCGGACCATCACTGGGAAGGCATTCTTCTTAAACTAAACTCATTCTGGCATCTGTTAGAGGTGCTGTTATTTGTCCTCATCGACTGGTCCAGTGGGGTAACTCTGTGTCCATCACCCAGAAAAGGGATGAACACAATTTACAAAACAGAAAACGCACTTCATTGCACCCTAGTGATCTGAGGATCTCAGGCACCATCCACATGTCCTTTAAAACGTATTTCATTATCAGTTAATTGCTTTTAAGGTGCTAACACAACATTGTAAATCACTGTATTTCAATAATTAAAAAAAAAATGCTATGGAGCTACAAAAACTGCAAGATTTCCCATAACAGAGTTAAAATTGGCATCGCTGCCCACTTAGGCTATCTCTCCCCTTCATATCCCAGCAGAAGGGAGGAAACTCCTACCTCCCTCTCCACGGGCTCTGGTTGAACTTGGGAGGAGAAGCTACTGCCACGGCTCACGTGGTCTCCCTGTGTCTGTACCCCCCCGCATCCCCTCCTTCCTCTCAACTTGTTCTCTCACAGCATCACAGAGACTATCTTTTGGCTACATCACATGCTCACAGGGTCCCAGGATCAGGACCCAGACCCCTTCGTGGGGAGGAGGCATTATTATGCCTACACACATTGGCCCAGAGAAAAACAAAAAAAGATAAATGTATTCACCCCTCTAAGTCCCAAATGTAGGCAATTTCCTGGATGCACATCAATTCTTTCCTATGAAGTTGACTCATTGCTAGCTAATTTCGTATTCCACGATTGAATGAACCGACCCTCTTCTCTCTGTTGCTCATAAGCCTTCCACATTCCAGTGTAATAATCTATCCAGAAATATGAATAAACCCAAGCAGCCCTTACTGCTCCATTTTTTCCTCCTTGCTTCTTCTGGAGGTGAGGGAGAGAATTCCACCCCTTCTCCCTTTCCTCTTAGGCGTCTCTCCTCTTCTTTTTTCATCCTGGGGCGGTGAGTGTATTCTCTGCTTCCAAAGCCTTTACTTCATCTGGCACAGATTAGTGCATTTTCTTTATATTTTTGTCATGTTCTTTTCCTTTACTCTGTCCTTTCCTCAAAGGCACAGGCAATGCCTCAACTTCCTTGTTGCCCCCCCCCCGTAGTACTCAAGAAAGTACTAACATACTGATGAACCCCATAAATATGCCAACAGTCCTTTTCTTATATTTCCAAAGTTATTCAGATTAGAAAGCTTAACTAGTGAAGAGCATCAATATTGACCAAAAGACAAATAGCATCAAGAGGAAAGGGGAGAGTCTGGACTAAATTTAGACAATTGCATGGTCTGTTAGCTTATAATGACACTAGAAAATGTAAAAATACTTTAAGCATTTAGTGTCAAATCAAATCCATGGTGGCTTATCTAAATCCAAATAATATATTTCAGTATAACTTTTGCACAGCATAGATCTGAAGGATTATGTTCGCTTCCTAAGCGTTCTTTTTGCAAGAGTTTTCTCCTTATATTCTAAAGTTTAATTTTATTGAATATCTCAAAATATTGACATTTATTTTCCGCTATTGACTACACAGTCTGTTCGTGGACGTTCTCAACCTTACCAATTTCTGAGAGAGGCAGTTGGTATTCTTTTCTCATGTCAGCCAGCTTAGAAATTGTTGGGAGGAAGGAAGCAGAATTCTTTTGAATTCTGTCATTGTGTTCCTCTACCATAGCGGCAAAGTCCTTGGGAAGGTCCTTCAGAATTACCAGGGGAATGTGTAACTAGTTAAAGCCCAAGTACAGGATACCAAGTCTGGGAGACACAGGGCCACGATATTTTTAAAAGCTTGGATGGAAATATAGTTCTAAGTATAAATTTATAGTATAAATACTATAGTAAAGAATATTGGTAAAGGATCCATCTAAGTACAATCTTATCAACATAACCGTTCGCTGTAATCTTTGCCAGATTAACAAGTGAACTGCAGTATCTTGTTAATTCCCATTTTCTACTATTGGGGAGATTACATCACACTTTACTTTCTTCATCACTTTAGTGTATGGGAAAGCTATACATTTCATTAAATCTATTCTGCATCTGAATACTTATTTTTCTGCTGATTCTTTTGTCTTTTTTAGGGGCCAGTCATTTTGTCCGTAAATAATGACAATTACGAAAATAAGATCTAAGACGTATTGTTTCCTATATGCCAAGCACTGCTCTAAGCCCGCTGCATATATTCATTAATTCAATCCTCACAGCAATCCTTTGAAGTAGGTACTGGTATGATGCCCAGTTGACAGATAAAGAAATTTGATTACGGCCACCTACGTGCTAAGTAGCAGGGCTGGGATGGAATCCAGGTTTACATCACTCTACCCTGCTCTCTGCTTGCTCTGCTCACTTATCCAATGCTACTATCATATTTTTATCTCTTGCAATGAGTAAAATTCCCAGAACAAAATTTTCAAATTACCGTTAAACTGAACATTCATGTCTTCTCGTTTCAAATATACAGTAAGTCCCTTACATACAAACCTTCAAGTTGCAAACATTCGAAGATGCGAACGTGCGCTTGCATATCCAATCACGTAAGTTAGTACACGTGTCTGGCATACATTGTCACGTGCATGCATCCCGTACAAGTGGTTGTGCTTTCACGTACTTTACCGTACAGGACTGTATAGAACACAGTAGTACAGTATCTTTGTTTCAAGCCCAGGATGTCCGGAAGCAAGCGTAAAAGCAGCAGTGATGTAGCTGGTACAGTACTACCCAGACATCACTGGATCATATTTTTAAGAGGGTGGATAGAATTGAATCCAGCAAGGAACCAGAGCCTGTGCCATCAGCGTCAGGCGTTGAGTGAAATTGCAGCTCGCCCTCCGTCCCCTATTGCTGACGATCCTTCAGCTCTGCCATCTCCCACCTCCTCTCCCCCCTCCAGTCAGTAACTCTTCTTGCCTGTTCCCTCGGTACCAGCCCCTGGATGCCAGCTGTTGTACTGGACTACTGTACTTTTCAAGGTACTATACTGTAAGATTTAAAATGTTTTCTTTATTTTTTGTTTGTTTTTTATGTATTATTTGTGTGAAAAGTATTATAAACCTATTACAGTACAGTACTATACAGCCGACTGTGTTAGTTGGGTACCTAGGCTAACTTTGTTGGACTTATCAACAAATTGGACTTACGAACGTGCTCTCAGAATGGAACTCGTTCATACGTAGGGGACTTATTGTACCTCAATCGTGGTCTAAAACCAGTCAGTCTGGAATTTCCTGGTCAGCAGTGGTGAGGCAATCCATCTGATAGACCCCTTCCATCGCCCAAAGAAAGATAAGGTCATCTGCTCTTCTCTTATCTCGCCCCTTTACGTCTATAAAAACCTTCCATTTTGCACAGCTCCTTGGAGCTCCTTTCTACTTGCTGGATGGGATGGTACCTGACTCATGAGTCTTTGAATACAGCCAATTAGACCTTCAAATCTACTCAGTTGAATTTTGGTTTTTAACATCATCAAAATGCATCACTGTGATACTGCCAATGCAGTAAGTGGGCAATCATTTGCTCTCTCTGGGCTGCAGTATCCTTTTCTTTAAAATAGCAGTAAAAATATATTTCCCCCACAAAGCATGAAAGCATAAATATACTGTGAGAAGAAGTAAAAGTGTTGACCACTCTGCCGCATTTCCAACCCTTCCTGTTTCTGGCTTTTTTCAGCAAATGCAATTGCCCATAAATATAATTTCACTCTGACGAATGTTCATTCATTCATTCATTAATCCACTCAATCATCTTTTATTGGGCATTTAATATAATATTAGATATTATTCTAGGCAATATTCTCAAGGCCGCTAGCGTCTAGAAGAACCCAGTCTAGAGAAAGTGAGAGACAAGTTTGCAGACTAAGAAATGACATGATGAGGGCTGCACTGCAGCTGGTAAACGAAGTATTTAGAGCAGAACACCAGGGGGTAGTGCCCGGGAGAATTGAATAAGGCTTCTCAGGGGAGAGGATGCTTCAGCTTGAGCTCGAAGGGGTTTGTCAGATAAAGACCGGGTAGGAGCATTCTGGAGAAACAGGGCGGCAGCAGTTCTGAGGAATGTAGCCCCACCCTGGACTCGCCCCAGGTGTGCTGCTCAGAGAGCATCAGGGTCTTCCCTGGTCCCCAGACAGAATACGTGTAAACATTATTTGATTAAGCCCACCGGCCAATTGTACCAAGAAACAGCTTCAAGCACATCCTCCTAGACAATCATGCTTGTCTTAATGATGAGCACAAATGACATTGTTTTTCTCACATGGTTCCCCTGAAATAGCCAACGGCACAGGATCTGGGGAAACCTCTAACTTTACCTTTTTTAGTAATAATGCATATAAATGTTGCATTCTACCACACAATAGATCAGTATTTTTAATATAAAAGGAGTTTCTTTGAAAAGTCTTTTCCAGACATTCTCCCATAGCCCTCTGAATAATTTCATATTGCTGGAGTTATCATCTCTCATTTTAGAGACGAGTCATCAGAGGATCGGAGAGGTTTTGTAAAAAGCTTGCGAGTAAGCTGAAGCAGTGAGTCTGTCTGATGGCACGCCCCGTCTTTCCCAGGAGGCTAACATCGCTGCCGAGGTCACAGGCAGGTACGCAGCTGCTCCAGGGAGCCGCACAGTTGGACTTGGAGAACAACTACAGACAAGAACCGACTTTGCCCTTGATTTCCAGTTTCACTGAAATGTTGCAAGTACACTTCGCTGTTCAGAGAACCCCAATTTAGCTGAGTCACAAATCACCCCCTACCCTAAAGTAAAAGGCAATTCTTAGCTATTAAACATAGAAATACAGTCAAGAAAACTATGCTGACAGTATTTTTAAATCCAAGTTTACAAACCACCATTTAAGGTAGACTTCTCACTTGTTAATGCCATTATTTCTCTATCAATCCTGCCAAGCTCCTCATTGATACAAACACACACACGCACAGATACACACACATATACACACACGTACACACACACTCAAACACGTGTGTCTTTCCCATGTCTGTCAGTTACATTAAGCTATAAACTTAATGCAAAATTGTGTATCACGTTTTTTAAAATAATCAAGCTGGTACCAAGTCTTACTATGTTTAAAAAATATGAATTCAATCCAAAGGGGACATTTGGACTTAATTTATTTTCAAATAAGTGACTTAGTCTTGGGACTGAAAGCAGCACCATTCTGCCACCCCGAGTCTAACTTTCAAGTTTATCTCAGCTATTAGCAGTCACTTCTTTCCTTAAACAATCCCCAAACACATGCGCTCACTTTTCTCACCGCCTCATCTGTAAACGAGGCACCAAACCCCCTCCTGCCTGTGATCTGTGGTTCCCTCCTCACACCCAACAGCCGGCAGCTGCTGCAGGATGGGGTCAGGTGTCCTGGGAGGCCCTGGGAAGACCTGGAGCAGAGCGCACTGCTGCTCCGACTGAGGCCCTGGCAGTGCCTTCTCTACACCAGCCAAGTCTCCTGCCTTAGGTTTCGATTCCTGGAGAGGCTGAGAGAAGAGGAAGAGCAAGCAGGGTATCACAGCTTCTCTGCTTCTTCCCATTTCCTCGGCCACACCCTCTGTGAAAGTGCATTTATAGGACACCGAAGGCAAAGGTCAAATGTGTGTACACACCTGCGTCGGGCCAGCTGCAGTCTGCACACACCCCTACCAGCCTCTCCCAGGACTCTCCCAGCCACCCCGCACACTACACGTACCTTCCTCCACCTCCTTCTGCTCTCCACCTTGTAAAGTCTACAAGAATTACAGCAAGGACACCTGACATCTTGGGACAATTAATTGGAGCCTTGAGATCCGGTGAGAATTCTTCTTCATCAACTCAAAAGTCCTGATCAGTGTGGACTACAACTGAAAACGTCGTATGTGCTCAAAAATAACCGGCCGGTCCGATGGAGCATAAAACCTCACAGTGGAGAGTTTCTGTTCAGTAACAAAATGCAGAGAACAAGTCCAACGAACCTCCCTCAAGGTTTTAATGGGACAGAGAAATACTACACCACTGACCTAAGCATATTTCTTCCTATTTTTCATGTTACAGGTATCAAGGAGGTCAGGGAAAATTTGAACAATGAGGATATTAATTAAAAACCTTTCTCTTACTCTATATAAAATAGATAACTAATATGGACCTGCTGTACAGCACAGGGAACTCTACTCAATACTCTGTAATGACCGATACGGGAAAAGAATCTAAAAAAGAGTGGATATATGTATATGTATAACTCATTCACTTTGCTGTACACCTGACACTAACACGACATTGTAAATCAACTATATTCCAATAAAAATTTTAAAAAAAACCTTTCTCTGATTGCTATGACTCCTAATATAGAATACATTCTGCTCAAGTAAATAAGGAACATGTTTGAAATATCTTAAATAACAAAGTAAGTCTACAAAATTCATAGTGTCTTAGACACTATGTTCCCTAACCACATAATCAATAATGGAAGATAAATAAGAAAAATAAAACAAAATGTCTTACATGTGCAAGTTAATAAGAGCACTTCTAATTAATTTTGCAGGGCAAAAAGAATGGGAAATTTTTTTAATACTTAAATTTAAATAACACCAAAAATATTCATAAAAATGTACTGAATGCCTCTAAAATTGTGAATAGACAGAAATTTATATCATTAAGTGCTTATATTAGAAAAGAAGTTAGAATAAAACTTAGTGAGCTAAGCATGAAACTTAGCTAAAGAAGTTAAAAGGAGAACATTTTTAAAGAAAGTGATAGGGCTTCCCTGGTGGCACGGTGGTTGAGAGTCCGCCTGCCGATGCAGGGACACAGGTTCGTGCCCCGGTCTGGGAGGATCCCACATGCCGCGGAGCGGCTGGGCCCGTGAGCCATGGCCGCTGGGCCTGCGCTCCGCAATGGGAGAGGCCACAACAGTGAAAGGCCCCGCGTACCACAAAAAAAAAAAAAAAAAAGAAAGTGACAGAAAGAAATTATCAAGATTAACATTTTAGTGACATGTAAACAAGGATTGATAAAGCCAAAACTAATTATTTGAAAATAATAAAATCAACACAGTTTGTCATCATTTCTCAGGAAATCCATTGTGACATAAACTCCCACAAAGTGGGTAAAGAGGGGATATACCACAACATAATAAAGGCCATATATGACAAACCTACAGCTAACATCATAAGAGTGACAAGCTAAAAGCTTTTCCTCTAAGATCAGGAACAAGACAAAGAGGCTCACGCTTGTCACTTTTATTTAACACAGTCTAGGAGATAAAAGTCATTCAAATTGGAAAGTAACAAGTACAACTCACTAATTGCAGATGACATAATACTATATAGAAAACCCTAAAGACCCCACCAAAAACCATTACAACTAGTAAATGAATTCAGTAAAATTGCAGGGTACAAAATTAATATACAGAACCAAACCAAAGTCATTAGAACTAGTAAATGAATTCCCTGAAGTTGCACAGTACAAAGTTAATATACAGAAATCTGTTGATTTTTATATACCAATAATGAATTTTCAGAAAACTAAATGAAGAAAACAATCCCATTTATAATTGCAAAAAGAATAAAATACCTAGGAGTAAACTGAACCAAGGGGGTGAATGACTTGTATCCTGAAAACTATGACACTAATGAAAGAAACTGAAGACTATACAAATGAATAGAAAGATATACCATGCTCAAAGATTGGAAGAATTAATATTGTTAAAATGTCCATGCTATTGAAAGTAATCTAGAGATTCAATCTACAAAACAAAACAAAAAAATGTCAAAGGTATTTTTCACAGAACTACAAAAGACAATTCTAAAATTTGTATGGAACCACAGAAGACCCCAAATAGCCAAAACAATCTAAATAAAGGAAAAATAAGCTTTGCTTGGTCATGATCCCTGATTTCAAACTATACTACAAAGTTATAGTAACCAAAACTGTATGCTACAGGTGCAATAGTATACACATAGATCAATGGCACAGAATGGAGAGCCCAGAAATAAACCCGTACTCATATGGTCAATCTTTGACAAACAAACCAAGAATATGCAATGGGGCAAAGTCAATCTCTCCAATAAATGGCGTTGGGAAAACTGGACAGCTACATGCAAAAGAATGAAAATGGACTACTTTCTCACACCAAATACAAAAATACATTCAAAATGGATTAAAGACTTAAATGTAAGACTTGAAACCAGAAAACTCCTAGAAGAAAATACAGGCAGTACACTCTCTTACATCAGTCTTAGCAATATTTTCTTTGGGTCTCTCTCCTCAGGCAAGGGAAACAAAAGCAAAAGTAAACAAATGGGACTTCATCAAACTACAAGCTTTTGCACAGTGAAGGAAACCATCAACAAGACAGAAAACCCAGCCTACTGAATAGGAGAAGATACAGGTAGACCCTGTTTTATTGCAGTTTGCTTTGTTGCACTTTGAAGATCTCGCATTTTTTACAAATTTGTGGCAACCAGCAAGTCTATAGCCATTTTTCCTACATTTGCTCATTTTATGACTCTGTGTCACATTTTCTTAATTCTCAAAATATTTTAACTCTTCTACCAGCAGAAAGAGTATGACTCACTGAAGGCTCAGATCATGGCTAGCATTTTTTTAGCAATAAAGTATTTTTAACTGAGGTATTTACATTGTTATTTTAGACATAATGTTATTTCAAACTTAAGAGACTACAGCATAGTGTAAACATAACTTTTTACTCATTATGAAATCAAAAAAATATGTGACTTGCTTTACTTTGATATTCACTTTATTGCATTGGTCTGGAACTGAACCTTCAATAGCTCAGAGGTATGCCTGTATTTGCAAATGATATATCCCATAAGGGATACGTAAAATACGTACATCCCAAAACACATAAAAAAAAAAACCTCACACAACACAAAATTAAAAGAACAAACAATCTGATTTAAAAAGGGGACAGAGGATCTGAATAGACATTTTTCCAAAGAAGACATACAGATGGCCAACAGACACATGAAAAGATGCTCAACATCACTAATCATCAGGGAAATGCAAATCAAAACCACAATGAGATATCACCTCACACCTGTCAGAATGGCTATCATAAAAAGACAAGAAATAACTTGGCAAAGATGTGGAGAAGAGGGAGGCGTTACACACTGTCTGTGGGGAAGTAAATCAGTGCAGACACTATGGAAAACAGTATTGCAAGACGTACTTTTGTGCTTTCCCCTTCCTAATAGGTCCATAAAGGGAAAAGATCATCTGGTGGGATGCTACACAGAGAAGTGCTATTTGACGTGGGCTTTAAAGCATGGCTAAGATATAGATAAAGAGGAGGGAAACTCAGAGCTAAATAATTGGTCTTAAAAAGAGGAAAATACAAACCGTATACTGGAGGACCTTCTGTGAACTCGTTTAGTTTGGCCAGATCATGAAAGATAGAACATGTTGACAAAGCGTAGACAATATGGCTCCAAAGATAGTTTGATGCCAGATTGTAGAGGAAGGAGATAAAAGCAGAGCTCTGATTCGCTCCACCTCAGACTGCCTTGTTCATGCCCACTGATGCCAGGTTGGGGGAGGCTGGATGCCCTGATGACACAGTGGGGAAGCACAGTGGCGATGAGGCCCCCCTCACGCTGTTTGGACGTATGGGAGGCATGAGGAAACCCAGAGAATCCACTGCCGTGTCATCCCTCACGTCTCAACGTCCCTATTCTTGTTTTTGAGATACGGCGAGGGCTTGTTGTTGCCAAGAAGAAAGACCTAGGAGACACGGGGCTGCTCTGTCTTGAATTTTTATTAAAAGAATGAAATGTTTGGACGTGTTGGGAAAAGTTAGATTTTGTATTTTTCATGTGAATCCATAACTGGGACAAGAGAAAGCTTCACTTCTTCAACTGACTGTTATGATTTCATAATTTCTGCCCTGTTCAGGAAGTCTCCTGGCAGGTGGGCAAGGCTTCCATAGCCCGAGAGTTTTCTGAAAGCCAGCTTTTGCTTCTCTCAATAGCCTTTCTTGATCCTGTTTTATGTCTTCCTATCGAAGGAAGGCTCACTCTATCATCTTTATGGATATCACACATGGTAAAAGTCCCTAGTAGGTTGAGTGCTTATTAGGAAAAGTGCTGTCTAATCAACATAGTTGATGTAAAACCAAATTAGCTCTTGTTACTTACATGGGTATGCCAAGATGAACCCTACTCTAACTTCGTACTTGATAGATCGATCGATCGTGCTTGCACCACACATCCCTGTGAGGCTGAGTTGATAACAAGCCTTTATCGTAGCTTAGAAACCTGTAAACCAAAGAATGCAGACCTGCCTCTTGATACAGCTCTACATAGCTGCTTCGTACCCTAGGAAGGAATGCACGCTCACTCCCTGGCCCTGGCTGGTTTTGTGCAAGTCGGATGTGCATTTAGTGAACACTGACGTTGAAATAAAAGTCAGTTTAACAAACGATATATTTAGCTGGCATCGTTCTATATTTTGCTAGATTCCTATAATAAATACTTCATATGTTTTCTTCTCGTAGCTTCTGAGTCACAAGTTGCCACCATCATCAAGTCTGGTTTCTCTCCTTAGTCTTCACCGCTTCCAATATTTTTCCATCAAAGAAACTGCCACACTACGTTTAGGGCTTGTTGTGGAATGAAATGGAGACTATAAAGCTTAAGGAAAATAGAAGACTTGTGGGAGCTGCAAGGTACACTGCAAGGGAGTGTGTGTGTGTGTGTGTGTGTGTGTGTGTGTGAACCTGAGGACAGGTCAATAGCCTTCACCAATCTGAGTAAGAGAAAGTGGACTGAAAAGAAAATGAAGAGTGTCAGAGACCTGTGAGACTACACAGAAAAGCTAACACTCACACCATTGGAGTCTCAGAAGGAGAGGGAAAAAGAGTGGGGCTGAAAAGATATTTAAAGAAATAACGGTGACATATGATCCAGCAATCCCACTCCTGGGCCTATATCCAGACAAAATTCTAATTCAAGAAGATACATACACCCTTATGTTTACAGCAGCACTATTCACAATAGCCAAGACATGGAAAAAACCTAAATATCCATCAACAGATAAATGCATAAAGATGTGGTCCATATATACAATGGAATATTACTCAGCCATAAAAAAGAATGAAATAACGCCATTTGCAGCAACAGGGATGGACCTAGAGATCATCATACTAAGTGAAATAAGTCAGAAAGAGAAAGACGAATGATATCACATATGTGGAATCTAAAATACAACACAAATGAACTTCTCTATGAAACAGAAACGGACTCACAGACATAGAGAACAGACTTGTGGTTGCCAAGGGGGAGAGGGTGGGGGAGGGATGGAGTGGGAGTGTGGGATTAGCAGATGCAAATTATTACACATAGGATGGATAAGCAACAAGGTCCTACTGTAGAGCATAGGGAATGCTATTCAATATCCTGTGATAAAGCATAATAGAAAAGAATATGAAAAAGAATGTATGTACATGTATAACTGAATCACTTTGCTGTACAGCAGAAATTAACACAACATTGTAAATCAACTATACTTCAATTAAAAAATTTTTTAAAGAAATAATGGCTGAAAACTTCCCAAATTTAGGAAAAGACATGAACCTACAGAGTAAAAAAGCTAAATAAATCCCAAATAAAGATCATACAACGAAAACATCTTAACTAAATTTGTGAAAACTAAAGACAAAGAAAAAATCCTGAAAGCAGACAGAGAGAAACACCACATAACCCACAGCGCACACCAACTCAAGTGCCCGTGGATTTCTCATCTGAAGCCGTGCTGGCCAGAAGTGGCCCAATGTTTTTCAAGAACTGAAAATTTTTAAAACCTGTCAAATAAATTTTATAACCAGTGAAAATATTCTTTAGGATTGACGAGGAAGTAAAAACTGTCCATTCAGGGAAAATGACCAGAATTCGTCACTAGCAAACCTACCCTCCAAGAATGGGTAAAGGAAGTTCTCTAACAGAAAGGAAAGGATTACAAAAGGAAGCTTGAGCCTTCAGAAAAGAAAAAAGAAAATCAATGGGTAAAAGAGAGAAAAATATCATAGAATATTCTTCTCATGGGCTGCTTAACTCATATTTGATGGCTGAAGTAAAAATGTTAATGTCATCTGATGTGATGCTCAATGTACGTCGAAAGAACACTTATATACAATTATATTTTAAAAGCGGGAAGGGTAAAGGGACCTACTTAGCAGTAAGGTGGTAAGACCTCCGTACCAGCAGACTGTGACCAGTTACAGATGCACGTTGCCACCACTAAGAAAACTGTACAAAGTGACATACTCAAAAACACTGTAAATAAATCAACAGGGAATCCAAAAATTTTCAGGGAATTCACGGGAAGGCAAGAAAAGAGAAACAGAAGAACAAGAAACAGAGGAAGCATGAACATTAATAGCAGCTTTATTTCCAAGAGCCCAGAACTGGAACCAAGCCAGTGTCCTTTAATGGGTTGAATGGGGTTAACCAACTGTGGTACATCCAGACTGTGGAACCGTACTCGGCAATAAGAAATAGCACAATATGGATAACATGCAGCAACTTGGATCTGTCTCAAGCGAATTGCGCTGCATGAGAAAAGGCCAATCTCAAAGGTTCCATACTGTATGATTCTATTTATATGAGGCTTGAAATGACAACAGGACAGAAATAGAGAGTAATTAGTGGTTGGCAGAGGTTAGGGACGGGAAGGTGGGTAGCAGTGGGAGGGATGTGATGTCGGGTGGGAAGGGGAGAGGGGGAGGGGGGTTACAGTGGGGAGCTGGCTGTAGTTATAAAGGGGCAGGAGGAGGGTTCTTTGTGGGGATGGACTGTTCTGTATCCTGCCTGTGGTAGTGGATGCACAAACCTACACATGCAGTAACACTGCACAGAACCAGATGCTCACATACAAATGCGTGCACGTAAAACTGATGAAATAAGAATAATGGATTACATTTGTATCCATTTCCTGGTTCTGATACTGTACCAATCAGAACTGTACCTGGTTCTGATACTATACCGATGCAAGCATCTACCATTTAGGAAACTGGGCCAAGTCTATACGGGATCACCCTGTATTATTTTGTTTCATTATCATTTGTATTTGATACATAATTTACATATAACATTATGTTAGCTTCAGGTACACAACATAATGATTCAATACTTGTATATATTGTGAAATGGTCACCGCATTGTCTAGGTAACATCCATCACCAAACATCATTACACATTGTTTTGGTGATAGAAACTTTTCAGATTAACTCTCAGCAACTTTCAAATACAGTTGATCCTTGAACAACACGGGTTTGAACTGCACAGGTCCACTTATACTTAGATTTTTTTTCAGTAGATACAGAGTCGGCCCTCTGAATTCTCATCGCTGTGTCCACAGGTTCAACCAACCATGGATCGTGTGCCATGATTACTATCCACACGTGGCTGAATCTGCAGATGCAGAGTCTGTGGATACAAAGGACCCACTATGGGACTTGAGCATCGAGGATTTTGGTATCTGCAGAGGGTCCTGGAACCAGTCCTCCACAGATGCCATGGGACAACCGTAGACAATACAGTATTATTACCTAGATTCACCATGCCATACATTACACCACATGACTTATTTTATAACTGAAAGTTTGTTCTTTGGACCCCCTTCACCTGTTTTGCTCACTCCTCACCTCCCACCTCTGACAACTACCAATCTCTTCTCTACATCTATGAGTTCAGTTTTTTTGTTTTATTAGATTCCACATAAGAGATCATACAGTCTTTGTCTTTCTCTGTCTGATTTAGGTCACTTAGCATAATGCCCTCAAGGTCCATCTATGTTGTCATAGATGGCAAGGTTTCACTCTTTTTTTTGGCTGATTTTATATATATACATATTTATACATATATATATAAAATTTTTAGTCTATTCGGCCATCAATGTACACTAGTTGTTTTATGTCTTGGCTATCGTCAATAATGCTTCATTGAAGATGGGGGTGCATACATCTTTGAGTTAGCATTTCCATGTCTTTCAGATAAACACTCACAAGTGGGATTGCTGGATCATATGGTAGCTGTAATTTTAACTTTTTGAGGAATCTTCCTACTGTTTTCCACAGTGGCAGCACCAATTTCCAGTCCCACTAACAACAGTGCATAAGGGTTCCCTTTTCTCCACATTCTCGCCAATACTTCTTAT
Source organism: Leucopleurus acutus (assembly GCF_964270905.1). Taxonomy (NCBI): domain Eukaryota; kingdom Metazoa; phylum Chordata; class Mammalia; order Artiodactyla; family Delphinidae; genus Leucopleurus; species Leucopleurus acutus. The sequence goes on along the minus strand of NC_139150.1, from coordinate 114,497,915 downwards.
CTCTTGTCTTTTTGATGATGGCCATTCTGACAGGTGTGAGATGATATCTCATTGAGGTTTTGATTCAGATTTCCCTGATGATTAGGGATGTTAAGCATGCTTTCATGTGTTTTTTGGCTGTTTGTCTGTCTTCTTTGTGAAAATGTCTATTCAGACCCTCTGCCCATTTTTCAATCAAGTACTTGGGGGTTTTTGTGTGAGTCCTTTACATATTTTTGATATTAACCTCTTATCAGATATATGATCTGCAAATATTTACTCCCATTCAGTAAGTTGCCTTTTAATTCTGTTGATGGCTGCCTTTGCTGTGCAGAAGCTTTTTAGTTTGACATAATCCCACTTGTTGATTTTCCTTTCGTTGCTTTTGCTTTTAATGTCCGATTCAACATATCATTACCAAAACCTGTGTCACGGAGCTTACCCCAATGTTTTCTTCAAGGGGTTTTATGGTTTCAGGATTTATGTTCAAGTCTTTAATCCATTTTAATTTTTATGTGTAGTGCAGGATAGTGGTCCAGTTTTCCAAGCACCATTTATTGAAGAGACTGTCCTTCCATGTTGCATATTCTTGCCTCCTCTGTTGTAAATTAGTTGACCATACATGCATAGGTTTATTATTTCTTATAATACCATAAACATCTACAATTTTCTCAAAATAAAAATTTTTGATAAATGGCTCTTCCAGAAAACCCTTTATAGGCCCATTGCAAATATGATTTTCCCTCTCTTGGGAAGAAGATGGGAATAAATTATGGTGGGAATGATGATTTTCCAGTAATCTCACCAAGGTCTTTATACACGTTTCTCAGAAAAATTTCACATCAATACAACAAATGGAACATAAAGCATTTTTGTTTTCGGAGTTCCTACGTAAATTCATTCTTCATAAGTTGTTCCAAGTTACTCTTTAAGGTTGTTACTAACAATCAAAAAGGAAGCTGCCCATTAGACCCACCTGGAAGAGGTTAGGTGTAACTCCTTCTTGCAAGAGAATACCACGTTACAAGAAATAATTTTATTCTCCTCCTAAAAATTAGCAAGTTAGATTGGCTCAGTCATATGGAAAAAATCTTCATGTCTCCATCAGACTTTCGAAACTACAAATAAGGGGTGGAAACCCATGTAACAATATATTAATACGGTGTACGATTGTTTTAGTTTTGTTTTGCTTTTTTATTGGAATATAATTGCTTTACAATGTTGTGTTACTTTCTGCTGTACAATGAAGTGAATCAGCTATATGTATACCTATATCCCCTCCCTCCTGGACTTCCCTCCCATCCTCACCTATGTCATCAGAGAACCGAGCTGAGCTCCCTGTGCTATACTGCAGGTTCCTACTGGCTACCTATTTTACACATGGTAGTGTATTTATATCAAACCTAATCTCCCAATTCATCCCATCCTCCCCTTACCTCCGTGTCCACATGTCCATTCTCTACATATACGTCTCTATTCCTGCCCTACAAATAGGTTCATCTGTACCATTTTTCTAGGTTCCACATATATGCATTAATATACAATATTTGTCTTTCTCTTTCTGGCTTTTTCACTCTGCATGACAGATACAAATAACCCTATTTCATTCCTTTTTATGGCTGAGTAATATTCCATTGTATATATGTACTACATCTTCTTTACCCATTCATCTATTGTTGGACATTTAGGTTGTTTCTATATGCTGGCTATTGTAAATAGTGCTGCAATGAACATTTACAATGTGCATGTGTCTTTTAGCATTATGATTTTCTCATGATATATGCCCAGTATGGGATTGCTGGGTCATATGGTAGTTCTATTTTTAGTTTTTTAAGGAACCTCCATACTGTTCTCCATAGTGGCTGCATCAATTTACATTCCCACCAACAGTATAAAAGGGTTCCCTTTTCTCCAGACCTTCTGTAGTATTTACTGTTTGTAGATTTTTTTGATGATGGCCATTCTGACGAATGTGAGGTGATACCTCCTTGTAGTTTTGATTTGCATTTCTCTAATTAGTGATGTTGAGCATCTTTTCATGTGCCTCTTGGCCATCTGTATGTCTTCTCTGGAGAAATGTCTACTTAGGTCTTTTGCCTATTTTTTAATTGGGTTGTATTTTTGATATTGAGCTCCATGAGCTGTTTGTATATTTTGCAGATTAACCCTTTGTCCGATGCTTCATTTGCAAATATTTTCTCCCATTCTGAGGATAGTCTTTTTGTCTTGTTTATGGTTTCCTTTGCTGTGTGAAAGCTTTTAAGTTTAACTTGGTCCCATTTGTTTATTTTTGTTTTTATTTTCATTATTCTAGGAGGTGGGTCAAAAAAGATCTTGCTGTGGTTTATGTCAAAGTGTGTTTTCCTCTAAGAGTTTTAGAGTGTCCAGTCTTAGGTTTTTAATCCATTTTGAGTTTAGTTTTGTGTATGGTATTAGGTAGTGTTATAATTTCATTCTTTTACATGTAGCTGTCCAATTTTCCCAGCACCACTTATTGAAGAGGCTGCCTTTTCTCCATTGTATGTTTTTGCCCTTGTTGTCATAAATTAGGTGACCACAGGTGTGTGGGTTTATCTCTGGGCTTTCTACCTTGTACCATTGATCTATATTTGCTTTTGCGTCGGTACCATACTGTCTTCATTACTGTAGCTTTGTAGTACAGTTTGAAGGTGGGGAGTCTGATTCCTCCAGCTCCATTTTTCTTTCTCAAGATTGCTTTGGGTATTCAGGGTCTTTCGTGTTTCCATACAAACTGTAAAATTTTTTGCTCTCATTCTGTGAAGAATGCCATTGGTAGTTTGATAGGGATTGCACTGAATCTGTAGATTTGCTTTGGGTAGTACAGTCATTTTCACAATATTGATTCTTCCAAACCAAGAACATGGTATATTTCTCCATCTGTTTATGTCATCTTTGATTTCTTTCATCAGTGTTTTATAGTTTCCTGAGTCTTTTGCCTCCTTAGGTAGGTTTATTCCTAGGTATTTTATTCTTTTTGTTGTGGTGGTAAATGGGATTGTTTCCTTAATTTCTCATTCTGAATTTTCATTGTTAGTGTATAGGAATGCCAAAGATTTCTGTGCATTAATTTTGTATCCTACAAGATTATCAAATTCATTGATTAGTTCTAGTAGTTTTCTGGTGGCATCTTTACGATTTTCTATGTACAGTATCATGTCATCTGCAAACAGTGGTAGTTTTACTTCTTCTTTTCCAATTTGTATTCCTTTTATTCCTTTTTCTTCTCTGATTGCTGTGGTTAGAACTTGCAAAACTATATTGAATTAAGAGTGGCGAGAGTGGACATCCATGTCTTGTTCCTGATCTTAGTGGAAATGCTTTCAGTTTTTCTCCATTGAGAATGATGTTTGCTGTGGGTTTGTCATATCTGGTCTTTATTATGTTGAGGTAGGTTCCCTCTATGCCCATTTTCTGGAGAGTTTTCATAATAAATGGGTGTTGTATTTTGTCAAAAGTTTTTTTTTGCATCTATTGAGATGATCATATGGCTTTTATTCCTTAATTTGTTTATATGGTGTATCACACTGATTGATTTGCATATATTGAAGAACCTTTGTATTCCTGGGATAAATCCCACTCAATCATGGTGTGTGATCCTTTCACTGTGTTGTTGGATTCTGTTTGGTAGAGATTAAGGGGCAGTAAAAACACTGCTTTGGTTTCCAAATGTCTGGGTGTTCAGAAATTGTTGTATTGCATGTTTTAAAATAATGAAAATCGGTTTCACCAAAGAAAGGAGGGACCCTTAACACGGCACATGCAAGGATGGGTCAGTTCCAGGGAAAAGAGTATTCTTCTATCTCCAGACAAAATGAACCACAGGGGTTTTCTAAGCCGATGTAATCTGTGTATAAATAATGCCACACAATGGATCATCTTTCAGTAAGACGTCTTGATAGTAGGAGACAGCAGACCTTGCCCTGAGGAAAAAATGCTCTGTTCAAGTTTAGGGTCTAAAATAGGATCTAGAATGATAATCTGAGGTTAGGCTGGGGCAGGAAAGTGACTATATATGAACTATCTTCTATAAAATGCAAATGTGTATGCAAGAGGATGGAAAGACGTGTGAATTTAACACAAAGAGACCAACGGCAAATAGATTAAACCCATTTTATTTGTTCGTGGTTTTTCCGTTACTTATGTAGAATTAAAATCAAGCCAAATCATCAGGTATGTTTTATTTAAAGCACCATGGAATTTATACCAAACTCCCATCATGTTTTATAAAAACTAGTTTAAGTTCACTAAAAGGTACTCTTCCAACAGCCATATCTAAGCCATGGAATCACATTTAAATTAAATAGACAGAATATAATTCAATGTCAGGATACTGTAATCGTTTATTCTAGCCTTAATAGACTTTTTACAAATTATAACATTGAGGAGAAAATTGTTGAGAATGTAATATTTGTTTAGGCCTCACAGAGCAAACATTGTTCTTCAATCTCATATAAAATCCTTGCATTTCTCAATCAATCTACAGACTAGCTGAGACATAACCATTGTTAGTAAACGATACAAAGAAGCCAAGGTTTAGAGATACTAAGTGATTCATCCAAGGATGCTCACAGGAGAGCAAGGCAAGTTTGATCAGAACCCTGACTCCAAACTGCTTCCCTTTCTACTTCATCATATATGTATTCCCAACAAAAAGCATGAGAATCATAAAATATGACTTTTAAAATGCCCAAGGCAATCTTTTAATTAGTTTGGATAGACTTCATTTTCAAATGTTCTTAAATTTTTTACTAAAGGTTTCACTCAGTTGTTCAAATGCTAAGACCACGTTGTCCTCTTCATTTTCACATAGTTCACGCAAAGAAACACTGTAAATGGAAATACAGATACACATAAAACTCACCCATTCTACTGAGAGTCGGTATCATAAGAAGGGCTTTCCCCAGGGGGTAGAACTAAGTACATCCCACTAGATGATGAAATGTGAGCAAAATGAGGAAAAGAATCATAAGGAACATATTTATCTAAAAAACAAAAAAAATCTTGTCAACGAATCAATCAATCAACACAATCACCATGCAGCTCCCCTCCCTGTATTTTACCAAGAGGATTTTTGTTGTTTTTTTTTTTTTTGCAGTACACGGGCCTCTCACCACTGTGGCCTCTCCCGTTGCGGAGCACAGGCTCCGGAAGCGCAGGCTCAGCGGCCATGGCTCATGGGCCCAGCCACTCGGCGGCATGTGGGATCTTCCCAGACCGGGGTGCGAACCCGTGTCCCCTGCATCGGCAGGTGGACTCTCAACCACTGCGCCACCAGGGAAGCCCCCAAGAGGATTTTAATGGCCACCAACTCCCATGTAACCAGATCCCTCCTCCCTTCAATAATAGCAACACAAATCTCCTTCTTTTTCCCCACATTTTTTTTTTACGGAGTCATTTTGTGGGGTTGTTTTTTTTTCAGTATATACTTAAACCCACAGGCAACTACCTCTACAAAAAGCAAAACAATCCTCCCTTTACCTAGATCTATGAGAAAATTAAGAAAACAGGGTGTGATAAACAAAATAATGGCCCACAAAGATATCCATGTCCTAATCCCTAGAAATTTATAAATCCTTAGGTTACATGGCAAAGGAGAATTAAGGCTGTAAATGGAATTGAAGTTGCTAATTGGCTGACCTTGAGGTGGGGAAATTAACCTGGATTATCTGGGTGGCCCACTGTTGTCACAAAGGTCATTCTAAGTGGAAGACAGGGGGCAGGAGAGAGTGAATGTCAGAGTGACCTGATGTAAGAATCTGCCTCCCAATGCTGGCTTTGAAGACAGAAGGGGCCAAAATCAAAGCATCTATAAGCTGGAAAGGACAATCAAATAGATTGTCCCAGAGGCTCCAGAAAGGAATGCAGCCTTGACAACACCTTGATTTCAGCCCAGTGAGACCCATTTTGAACCTCTGGCCTCCAGAACTGTAGACACTAAAGATGTGTTGCTTTAAACACTATGTTTGTGGTCATTTGTTACAGCAGCAATAAGGAACTGATACACAGGTGACGAGAATGGAGAGAGGAAATCCAAGAATGGACAGTGCAGCTGGGCTCATCAAGGAATGGGAACAGTCAGGACCTGACCTTTCATCAGCCTTTTGTAATCTGTACCTGCCTTGATTCCACTAGAGATCCAGTTTTCCCCTGGTGTTTTCATTGACCTACCGCAAAGAATGACCAGCTCTGTACCCACAATACTGAATTTCCTCCTAGTTACAGACTCACAATTGTGACTCCTGGACATTTCTCCTGAACAATATTCAAGTGATATAATGTGACGCATACCATCTAACTCACTGGTTTTTGTTCTCAGTCCCCAGATCTCATCCTCCCGCCTATGTTTTTACATATCATTAACTAAAATGGAAACCTTGGTTGTGGAAACTGAGAACATGAGGGTCTAGGGATTCTTGAAGCTTTGGGATACTGCTGCCTGTTGGTCTAAAGTGCCTGGGCTGAGGCTCTGGTCTAGGTGAAAGTTCATGGATTTTGGAATTAGTTCTATTATACAAACAATGCAACAGTTGAGGAGAAGGTCTGCAAAGTCTCTGGGGAGTTGAAATGCTTCGCACCTAAGAGGCTCAGGGGCACCTTTAAGTATGAACTCAACATTTTTCAAATTACCCTTAAATTATTAGAAAATATGAAATCACTATTTAAAATGTATAACATACCTGATAGATTTAATGGTGAGGGAAAAATCTTTCAATAACTGATAAGCAGCTCCTTCATTTATCCTAAACAAAACAACATTTTGAAAATTAATGGTATAAAAACATTAAAGAATTTATTTCATATTGAAATGTTGGATTGGTCATTAATGGATTACTTTTGTCTGTCAAGATGTATTTACTAAAATCATTTCTACCAAAGACTCCCAGATGATTTAATCTGTGAGAATGACAATTATGAACTCCAGTCACAAGTTCACAACCAGAGATAATCAATGAACATGGGACGCTGACCTTCTAGGAGAAACCCAAGTCACAAAGTCAAGATCAGGAGCGTGGATGGGGCCAGAGAGTCAAAGAGAAGAACCAAGTGAATTACTCACTGGTACCACAACTACTTTATTCACAATAATGAGTCCTACTGTCAAAAATGATCAGTGTTTCTCAAGAGGGTCAGAAGTTTTAAATACTTGAATTCACTAAAGATTGTTCAAAATGTATTTAAAATGCACACTGAATTCCCCATGGTGTGACAGAATTCTCCTCCCCCAACACACCCACACACACGTCCATGTGCTCAGTGACTGGGCCAATTTCTCCATTCCCAGTAAATCCCTGCACACTGTTTTTGAAAATGGTTTCCCTGCCAAGGAGTTAAAACAACTGTCATAGTCTCAGTCCTCAGATGTGTGAATTATATTCTTTTCATATACTTCTGTCAGACGATGCAGAGCATGGCATTATTTGTTATTGTTATCCATTTTTAAATATATGATAATCAATAAATAGTACTAAATAAAAAACATCTGTGAACATGTGCAAATATTGGTAACTGTAGTGTAAATCTTTAAGTCAAGTGAGTCAGCCTAAGTCTCAAGATTTTGCTGGTCAAACACGAACAACAATACCACCAAATGTATTTTCTCTTGCCCTTAGTCTGTAAGAAAAAATTTCAGTATGTTTCGCATGATTAACCTATACTTGAAATTATAAGAAGGTGTTTGCCTAATATTCATTACATTCATTTATTAGATGTAAAGATGCAGATGAAGACGGATATAGAAATAGAACTAGAGGTAGAGGCAGAGGTGGAAATGACAGAGAGAGAGGTAGAGGTGAAAAGGATAGAGAGAGGTAGAGGTAGAGATGGGGATGCTGGGGATGACAGGGATGCTGGGGATGGCTGGGGAGGGAGATGGAGACGGAGACAGATAAAACACACCTGTTGTCCTGGACCAATCCTGTCAAGGAACCGTGTTTATAGAAATCGAGCGCATAAGCATTGAGCTGCATTCTTCTTCCTTGGTGATCAAATTCCTGTGGCCACAGCACAGGAGCCCGAGTGCTATCAATGCCAATGGTGCGCAGAGTCACCTGAAGAAATAGAGCTCTCCTTAATTTACTAGTTATGTGTAAAGAAAGTTTATGATTTCTTACATTGTGCTTCATAGTTCCTTCCTAGAATCAACATGTTGAAAGCACACTCTTCACAGTGAAGGAAGAGGGTGTCTCTCATCCACACTGAGGTAGTGCTGTCCCAAGTAGGACAGTAGGATGGCCTGGCTCCACCGATGAACATCACTGCCTCACAACGTACAATAAAAATTTTAACTACCCGTCCACTAGAATATAGCAAGGCTCACTAGGAAAGAAAAGCTAACTTAAAATTTTATCAGTATCCTAATTGGTGCAGGAAATACCTTTGTACACAGTGTCAGGGAGCTGGTGCCTTGCATGTCTGGAAAGAAGGCTTAAACTGAGTAACTCTGACAATCTTTGGATCCCAATTACTGGAACAAAAGGGAAGGGGAGGAAGATGGAGGGGAAAGAAAAAGGAAAATAAGAAAAGGAAGAATGCACATCAGTAGTTTTTCATGTCTGCTGATTTTCTGAAAACGCTATGGGGTCAACAGGAACTCTAGTGCAGGGCCAGTGAGAGTGCACACTGGTACAGCTACTTTCTAAAATGACTGGGGAGTAGCTCAGAAAGTTATTATTATTCAAAGTCCTTGGAATATTCTTATTCCGTTATGATCCAGAAAATCGCTTTGACCCCGAAAGTCTGGAAGATTTGCAATCAAGGGGAATTGGTGGATAAGTAAGGTAAAATTATGTGGGGGGATGCAGAATCTAAACACAAGAGGAAAAGAACTACATCAAAATTTAAAGCATTAAAAATGTTATTCTTGACTGTTTTTAACTTGACAGTAATGGGTGTTAAAACACTTTAGTATTTATATTCCATTTTATACATTTAAAAGGATGATGCAATGGTTCTATTTTAACATATCAACACTTATCTGAAAATGCAATCTATATCATTAGAAACTTTAAATATATGATAAAAATATATGCGTCCATTTAAAATGCACAAGGGTCTATACAGTTTTTCAAAATTCTTTGAAAACAGGGTGGAGGTTTCTCAAAAAACTAACAATAGAGGTACCATATGATCCAGTGATCCCACTCCTGGGCATATATCCAGAAAAGACAAAAAACATGATTCGAAAAGATACATGCACCCCAGCGTTCATAGCAGCACTATTTACAATAGCAAAGGCATGGAAGCAACTTCAATGTCCATCAACAGATGACTGGATAAAGCAAATGTGGTACATATATACAATGGAATACCACTCAGCCATTAAAAAAAAGAATAAAATAATGTAATTTGCAGCTACACAGATGGACCTAGAGATTATCATATTAAGCAAAGTCAGAAAGAGAAAGACAAATACCAGATGATATCACTTATATGTGGAATCTAAAATATGACACAAATGAACCTCTCTATGAAACAGAAACAGACACACAGTCATAGAGAACAGACTTGTTGCCAAAGGGGAGGAGGGGGTAGAGGAGGGATGGTTTGGGAGTTTGGGATTAGCAGATGCAAACTATTATGTAGAGAATGGATAAACAGCAAGGACCTACTGTATGGCACAGGGAACTATATTCAGTATTCTGTGAGGAACCATAATGGAAAAGAATATGAAAAAGCATATATGTGTGTGTGTGTGTACCTGAATCACTTTGCTATACACAAGAAATTAACACATTGTAAATCAACTACACTTAAATTTCCGCAAGTTTATTCCAACATTCAAATGGGTTATCCAGCATATCTGAAATGTATCTAGTTCTCTATACTTCATTTTTGACACCACCGATCCAGAATATATGGGATTTATAGCGTCTACAGCAATACTGGGAAAGCCTGAAGATAGTTTTATGTGCTCTTTTCACAGCAAACCTCTGCCGATCTCCAGAAAAGTGGTGATCCTGGATTTCTGTATAATGGAACAGGGCTCCTCAGGCCAGGGTGACAAACTGGCCTCCAGAGCACCTTTTCCTGGGTATTTCTGTTGATGCACCTGAAACTCTTTTCAATCTGGGGAATCTGAAGCCCTTGCTAAGCTGCCCGGAAGCATAAATCCAATTCTTTCTAATGACAGTTTATTTACAAGCCTTGTTTTCCACTTACATGGTCTGAAGTTTCTAGATGAAGCAAACTGCCGTCAGAGTTCCCAGAGAGACAGGCAAACGGAGAAATGGCTATTCTTCCTTCCTTGCAGCTCATCAAGTGAGACACAAGTTGTGAGTCTTCACACTCTTGACCTGAGAAATCTGGCCATAAGAGGTGGGCACAAATCAGCTTTGAAGATTAAGCCAGACTGCCAAGCCTTACACACCTGCTCTAGACCAGGAGGCAAAGGGGAGCCATTCAACTTTCAAGGACCAACACTGTAATGAAGACTGAATAGGACCGATCACATACAGTAAGCAGCACATCCCGGCATAGAATACATTCAATAAATGTTAGTTATTAATACTATTATCAATGGTATAAACTTTTGTATTATATTTTAGTTGCTTTGATCAACAGGTCATAAAAACTAAATTTAAATTGTATCCTCTTTTAGCCCAGAATCGTTGTTATTACCTTGGTCCTTTTTCCCACCGAACTCAGACTTGGCTGCAGAATCCTTCTAGACAGGCTGATTCAAGCAGCCACCATCAGCAGGTTTGGAAATGGCGTATGAGAAGAAGTATGTTTTCCATTCCTCCCTTTGTAAAGCACCGGAGGGCGCGTTCACAGTCGGCTCTCGTTTGTGACTGAGGCCGAACCTTCCCGTTCCTTTTCTTCCTCCTTTGGATGCTCGCCACACCCTCTGCCACTGTCTACTTCCTGCTTTCACACTGTCCAGAAAGCTACACGGTCCTCCTCCCTGACTTCTTCCAGCTGAGGATGTTACCAAACCAGGAAATGGCTACCCAGAGCTCACCCCTTTCCCTGTATCCCTGTCACCGTTTCCAGTTTAGTTTCTCCTGGAAGATTTCCAGCCAATAGCTCATGAAAAGTAAGAGCAAAGATCAGGAGTGTTGACTACGTGCTACGTGCTGTTTGGAGATAAGTTACAGACATTGGCTTAACTATTTAAAGCTCACCCAAACTAGGTGGATAATGTTATCCTCCTTATTTATCTGTTGAGAAAATCGAGGCAGGACTATGGAGTCCCCTGCTCAAAGTCCCACCGCTAACAAGTAGCAGAGCCAGAGCTTGGACTCAGGTCATAATGCAGAGAGTTTATGCTCATGACCACCATGCACAGCTCCTCTCAAGGAAAAAGTGACAGAATCGCTTCTTGTTTCTCCTCATCTCATAGGTGTCCTTACTCCATTTTCCAGGCTTGTCCCAAACCCAACCTTTAATCAAGATGGTTTATAAATGACTCTATTCAATGTCATTCTCCACTGTCCTTTACTTAATTCTAATAATCATACCACCTTCCTTGAGAGAGCAGAAAGGATCCCCTTATTCTAAGGCAGACTGATCTTTCCAGGGCTCTACTCTTCTTATGGGATAAAATATTCTTATGGCAAGATTATTTATTTTTTAAACTGTCCCACAATGGAGCTAAGATACACTTACCTATTTTTGACAATGGGAGCTGATGTTCTTTTTTCATATCAGCCAGTTTGGAAACAATCAGTAGGAAAGAGGCAAAGTCCTTTGTCACGTTTGTGTTATACTCATCTAGAGCAGCCTTGAAGTCCTCAGGGAGATCCTCCAGAAACACCTAAATCATCAAGGAGGTCATCAAAAAAAAAACAAAAACAAAAAACTGGAGGCCAAATATTTTTCAGAGAGATCTACGTACCATCCTTGAAAACTGAAAGTTTAGAAGAACTGAAAAGAACAATGTAATATAATTCTATAGTTATCTATCTATTCAGTAATGTAACTGTTCCATTCTTTCATCTATGAAATTCAGGTGAAATTCATTTTTTATTCCTATTTGTGTTATAAAAGCCAATACCTTTGCTCTTAAAAATTTGTTTTCATGCTACTTAATCAAAACTCTTTTAAATAGAAGTATGCCCTCAAATGACATTAGACTTGTGAATATTTCAAAGAATCTAGTGACATGTTTGGAAAGCAGGCAACAATATAAAGTCCCCTTTGGGCCTGGAATAAACCTCACTCAATTGTGAGGGTCTTTAAAGCCCCACTGGATTCATTCTCCTAATATTTTGTTAATTATTCTTCTATCTATATTTTCATAAGAGATACATCTCTAATTTTTTATAATGTCCTTGTCAAGTTTTGATATTAAGTTTAAGTTTTGCTCCCTCTTTTTATATTCTCTAGAAGAGTTTGTGAAAATTTGCTGTTATTCTTTAAATGTTTAAAAAAGTTCACCACTGAAGCCATCTGAACCTGGGTTTTTTTAAATGGGCAATTAAAAAAAATAATTGGTTACATTTCTTTAATGGCTATCAGATATGAAATTATTCATATAGTCCTTGGTTAGTTTTAGAAAGTTGCATTTCCTAGGAATTTGCCCATTTTGTCCAAATAGTCAAATGTTTCTTTCCATTTGATGTACTACATAAGATCTGTAATAATGTCTCATTTTCTTTCCTGATAATTGTAATTTGTGCTTTCTCTCCCTTCTTTGTCAATGAGTCTTGCTGGGTATTCATCACCTTTATTATCAATCTTAACAAAGAAGCAACTTAGGCCTTGCTGATTTCCCTTTTTTTACAATTGTTCTCAATTTACTTTATTTCTGTTCTTATTTTATTATTCTTTTTCTTGTATTTCCCTTAGGTTAGATATTCTGTTTTATTTATTTTGCTTTGTTTTGTTTTCTCCTAACTCCTTAAGCTGAAAAGTCAAATCACTGATTTTTTTCTCAGCCTGTCTTCTTTTCTAAGATGTGGTTATAAAGGCTATAAATGTCCCTCTAATCATTGCATAAATCACATCTTATATTTGTATGTATTCTTCATTATCATTTAACTAAAATATTTGATAATTTCCATTTTATTTATTTTTTGTCTTATGTGTATTTAGAAATGAAACGAGTTTGTTCAATTTTAAGGCAATTACGGTGTTTCTGGTCCAGAAACATATTTCACATATATATATTACCAGCATATATCTGACAAAGGTACCAATAACACACAACAGAGAAAGGATAGTCTTTTCAAAACTGGTATTGGCAAAATGATATATACATGTAAAAGATTGAAATTGGACCCCTACCATATGCTATACATAAAAATAAACTCAAAACGGATTAAAGACTTAAATGTAAGACCTAAAACTGTAAAATTAATAAAAGAAAATATAGCGACATTCGTTTTGGCCATGATTTTTTAATGTAACATCAAAAGTATAGGCAACACAAGTGAAAATAAACAAGTGGGACTACATCAAACTAAAAACCTTCTGCACAGCAAAAGAAATAATCAACAGAGTGAAAAGGCATTTCTGGAATGGGAGAAAATATTTCTAAACCAACCATCTGATAAGGGATAATATCCAAAATACCTAAGAATCTAGTACAACTCCATAGCAAAACAAACAAAAAAAAAAACAAAAGAAAAACGGGCAAAGGACTTGAAAAGACATTTCTTCAAAGAAGGCATACAAACTGCTATCATGTATATTACAAGTTGCTCAGCATCACTATCATCAGGGAAATGCAGATCAAAACCACATGAGATAGCACCTCATACCTGTCAGAATGGCTATCATCAAAAAAAACAAGATTATAAGGGTTGAAGAAAAATTTTAAACGTAGAAAAATTTGAACCTTGTACACTGTTGGTGGGAATGTAAATTGGTGCAGCCACTATGAAAAACATACAAAGTTTTCTTTAAAAAAATTAAGAATAGAACTATCATATGATCCAGCAATTCCACATCTGGGTATATATCCAAAAGGGTTGCAATCAGGATGTTGAAGAGATACCTGTACATCCACGTTCACTGAAACATTATTCACAACAGGCAAGACATACAAACAACCCAAGTGTGTATCAGCAAGATGAATCGATAAGAAAGTGTGCTGCATACATACAGTGGGATATTATTCATTCTTAAAAAAGGAGATCAACATGGATGTACCTAGAGGACATTATGTTAAGTAAAATAAGCCACACAGAAGGACAAATACTGCATGATTCCACTTACATGGGGGACCTAAAACAGTCATACTCATAGAAGCAGAGAATATTGTCAGGGGCTGGGTGGAGGTGGAAATAGGGAATTGTTTTTCATTGAATATAAATTATTGTTATGCAGGCTAAATAATTTCTGTAGATCTTCTCTACAACATACTACCTATGTTAACGATACAGTACTGTGTACTTTAAACTACATTAAGAGGATAAATCTCATGGTAAGTATTCCTAACTAACTAACTAAATAAAACCAGAAGAAAAATTTTGGACATGGTGGATATGTTTAGTGCCTTTGTTGTGGCAATGATATCACAGGTGTATGCATACGTCCAAACGCATTAACATGTGTATATTAAACGTATGCAATTTTTATATATCACTTATAGCTCAAAAAAACTTTTAAAATAAGGTATGCATAACCTCTTGATATGTCATGAAACCAATCACAATATATTTACCCTGTTTTAACTTATGTTTAAAACATACGCTCAGTATCTGTACACATTCATGCATAAAAATAAACAGAGTGGAGTGAAAATTATATTCCCATTTTCTTCTACCTTCCATTATTTTGGTCAGAAAGTCAGCTATCCATCTTATTATTGCTTTTTTCAAGGAAATGTCTATTTCGGCTCTAGCTGATTTGTGTTTTTCTCTTTGTTTTTGACTTTCAGTAGTTTTAGTTTAATGTTTCTTTATCCTTCTTGAAGTTGACTAATCTTTTGAAACTATGGAGTGCTGTCTTTCATCAGCTTGGGAAAATTCCCAGCTATTATTTTTGAATACCCTCCGGCCATTCTTCTCCCTCCTCTTCTTCTGGGATTGCCATTATATTACATTAAACCTTTTGAATGTGAGCCACATTCTCATATGCTATTGCTTTTATTTTCATTTTTTTCTCCCTGTGCTACAATTCAGACACCTTTTATTGAGCTATCAGTCAACTCACTGATTTTGACTTCTGATATGTATATTCTGATCAGACAGTACATTTTTCAATTCTGGACGGTCCAATTAATTACCTGGTGAAATTCTCTATTCTCTCATCAATTTTGTAATTATCTAGTGAAAGTCTCCATCCTTTCATCAATTCTATCTCTTCCCCCATTTTCTTGAGCAGTCCTCATATTCTAACTTCAATATCTGAATCATCTTCGTGTTGATTATTATTGCCTGCTTTCATTCCTGCTAATTGGTCATATGTTCTCGCTTACTCACTTTTTTAGGTTTCTTTTTTCTTTCACCAGAAGTGTTTGTAAAAGGACCTGATAGACTTCAAACAATGTTATCTTCCACTGGGGTGAGCTCTCCAATTTTGTGTTTGGCCAAGTGAGTGAAGATGTGATCACCTCAGTCTAAGTAGAGATTGAAGTGGATTGATACTGTTTTCCAGTTTTAATAAGTCTCAGTCTACATCTGGTGCATCTCTGCTCTTAAGCCCTCTTGGGTTTTGAGTATGAGGCTGGTGGGTCTCAGTCTTCTCAGCCCTAAAAGATTCCCAAAGATCCACTTCATTCCTGTAGAGCTTCATAACCTACATTTATATCTTCCAGCCCTAGATGGCTTTAAAAATGCCTTGAGGGTAATATAAGCCTATGAATACATTCAAACTCTTCCCTCTAGTGGGTTTTTATTTAGTAAATGCTACAAGACTGCAAGAAATTTGGTGTAACACCCTGACATTTCATGCAGCTATGACCCAGTGAATATCCTGAGTTAACACTCTCTCAAGTGTCTAGTCTGTCACTCCAGCCCCATGGAATCACTAAAAGCTTTATTGTTGTGTTGTGTTTTTTACCTCATAAGAGAGGCTCTCTGGATATGCTAAGTACAACTTTCAACCTCGTCCAGAATCAACAAGTTCTTTGAGAGAAAAATCATGGTTGGAGAGTCCAATCACACCTTGGATAAGTTCTTGCCATTTTATAATTTTAGCCAATATAATCCTCATCCCTTCCACAGCTCTCTGTTGCAACAGGAGTGATGGCCACCTAGCATATCCCACCTGGAAGTGCTCAAATTTCTAATAATCTTTAAAGGAAAAAAGAGAGAGAAATAGGAGGCCTCCACTCAAAATCTTTTTTTATTGTACTTTTTTCTATCATAACCATCTGTGTAAGAACAGAGATACTGACTTGTCTTTTGTAAGAAAAATAAGTTTATTTAACCAAAACAAATAATAGTCCAAGAATGTACATGTGATGAAAAAGATATGAAGATGAAAAGTCAGTGACTAAAATTGTGTTCACTGGTCTAGAGAACACTCTGTGAGGCCTAAGAATGGTAACTTAACATTGTGATGTTAGACAATATAGATGAACTCTTCTCTTTTTGTTCTTCTTTGTCACCTTTACCAAGGTTACTGGTATAATAACCAGCCCTTCCCACTTTCTCAGATTCTAGTGAAATACATTAGTAATAATATTTGATGCTGATTTAATGACAGGGAATCATGATCAAAGAAGTCATTGCAAATAAAATCGGACAACAGTCTGTGTGTCAAGGGATGATTTCTTAGATGACTATTCTAATATTTTTTCAGTGAGAACATTATAGTTTACAGCATACGCTTCCTGTCCATAGACCTACTGCAAGGTAAAAAGATGCTAAAAGAACTAGAGATTCAATGATGGGAACTATTAGTTCATTTAATGTATAATTACGTACATTTTTTTCTTTAGCCACTGATTGCTACACGTTTATATAATCCAACAGAAAACATGAGCAGAACTTTTTATCCCATTTTTCCTCAAGGCATTTAATCTTTTGATAGATTTATAGAGGAGACATGTGAATTACAGATTAAATATAACACTGATTACAGAAGAAGAAATTATTTCTATAAAACAAATGAACTCTATATTAATAAAATTCTACTGCTGTGGAATCATTTACGGTAGGATCTGTTAAATTATCTTAATTATTTAATGTTATCAGAATCATAAATTTTACCTTGGATTGATAAAACTTGAGCGTAGCATCTTGGAACTTTGCTGGAAGATATTTTCTGCCAAACAGATTTGCCAATACTAACACTAGCTTTTCCATAACATCTTGAGAAAAATGTTTCGAGCCTATACAAAATAAAATATCTTGTCATAAACATAAAAAGTGCATTAATCCCATTTTTAATGTTTCAATTGAACAATACAAATTGAATGTTATATTGCATGTTATTTCATGGAGACTAGAAATTTGTAACAAGTGTAGCGACTAGGGAATGACTATCTCTGCTGGCAGTTTTACACCTGTGCCTCCTTTTTCCTTCTTGCCGCTCCCCCTCTACTTCAGACTCTTGTAACTCCAACCAAAGACCCTTGTCCCCTTACCTGGGACCTTCCTCTTTAGTCTATGATTGGTTTTCTTAAGCATTTAATGATCATGACCTCACCTCCTCAAAAGCCTCTGATCGTATCTCAATGCCTCATAAACAAAATCCAGTCTCCTCGGCCAAGCACGTAAGGGTTTCCACAACTAACCCACAAATAACCCCCCAGCCCCCTCCCCTCCCCTCCCTGCCACTCATGTTAATATACTGTCAACCCCAACACAACATGGTAAAGCAACTATACTCCAACTATATATATATATATATATCCCATCACCCTGACTCACTCCCATCCTCCACAGCACGTGACTGTTACATGGTCGTGTTAAAAAGTGCCACCTTTAATAACTTGCTCATATTCGAATCTTGGCTCAAGACTTACAATATTTAGGTTTTGTGACCATGGCAATTTGTCTAACTTCTCTGTTTCCTCATGTACAAAACAGCAACGTCCATATTATCTACCTCATAAAGCTTCTGTCTCCATGTCTATAACCGCACACACCTCCCTAAACACACACACACCTCCCTACACACACACACACACACACAGAGCAATAAACACAACTGCACTTCTTGTTGCCTGAAATTATTTCTCCTCTTACAGAGCTTCTGGGAGACAGAACTTCCTGAGGATCCTTGTTTCACAGAACAATGCACATTCAGAGCCTAGTGACATTGTGTAAAACAGAGTGTCCCTGCCAGTTACAATGGAAGATAAAGCAAAGTTATGCTGTGAAAGGCAAGAAAATCACCAGGCATCAGGAACTACAACGAACTTAAGCACAGAGACAGAAATATTTCTTTTAGGGACATAGTTTAAAGATCTATGGTTTAGTTATAAAAATCAAAGGCTTTTATAAAAACTGCATTAAATGAAACATTAGAGGGGCTTTACAAATGGAATTCACAAAAAATGTACACAATTTGACAAAAGCAAATCTGGGGGAAAACAAGTTTCTAGATCATGCAACTAATATGATATCAGCTATTTAAATACACTATAGGATTATATTCAAAGAAAATATGATTGGAGGAAAATATTCACAAATATCAACAGTGAATATTTTTTTAACATGATGGTTTCCTATACCCTTTTTCTATCATGAGCATATATTACATTTAATTAGAAAAATATTTACCAAAAAATCATATATTAATATTTCTGAATCCTGGAATCAAGGCATCTCTCAAGTTAATAAGAAGTTGTTATTTTTAAATAGTTGCCACAAAATATGGCTTTCTCCTATGTAATCTATATTAGTAGGTATATAAAACTTTATTTTATCTAATTTGGTATCTCCAAATTATCTACATATTAACTTGCATTTTCTTTGTAGAAAAAAAAAGATTTCCTGAAGTGTTAGCTCCACTATAGCATCTTTGCTGTTTTTAGACCATATGTATGAAACGTCAAGCTTACCTTTCCTGGTTGGCTGACAGAGATTATGGAAAAGGCCTCTTACAAGAAAACTGACGAAAACAAGATTGGAAGGCTCGTGATAATGCAAATGTGACACAAGTCCAGCAAAGCCTGTAGGATTACCTTCTTGATCTAAATAGCCCTAAAGAACAGACATAATTTATTAGTTTGACTCAACTCAACCACATACCTTAATTAATAGACAGCTTATTAAGTGCCAGTTTAAAACAGTACTTAATACTGAGAACTAAAACATGGCTGCCATAACAGTAAGCAAAAGATGTTGCAGCCACCAAGCCATCACATTCCAGCAGCCTGGATGGTGAGCCCTGAGGGAGCTCAGGATGGAGACAGGCTGCTCCACCATCAAGCCCTCAGCCACTGCAGCCCCCGCAATGGTGCACCTGAGGACACTCAGGATGGAAAAGTATAGGACGCTGGCCCCAGAGAGCTGAGGTGCAGATCAAAGGAATGATTTCAGTGAGCCCAGACTCTTGCATCTTCCCATACACAGAAAAGCGCTAAATTCCTTAACTTGAGATGTCTGGCTTTCTTTAACGAACAGTCATCTTCTGAAGTTCTGACTACCTGGTCTTTATTGCAAAAACCCCTATATAACCTAGCTCCTCCCTTGCCTCTTGGGAGCAGTCCCTCCCTCAAGTGTTATTTGAGATGCTATGTCCTGGGCTTGAAGTCCTAAGAATGTCCACCGAATAAAACATAATTCTCAACTTTCAGGTTGTGCTTTTTTTTTTTTCAGTCCACAATACCAACATAAGAGAGATTAGTACTCATTACCTGGCCCACTTTGATAATTAAATCAACTGTAAGTAGTAGGAATCCTTGGCTATAACCTTGGAAAGGCTGGAATTAGTTCAAGATGATGAGAAACAGAGATGGTACCGATCCTATCTCACAAAAAGGCAAACACGGTCCTACCTCCTTGACCAAGAATTGCACGGAGAACAGAAAGTACAGTTTCAGCATCTCCAGCGCCCGGGGCTGCTTGAAGGAGATCAGTGAGTGCTTGAGCACCGACAGCACCTGAGGAGAGGAGGATGTTAATTCACACTGTGCTCCTGCTGAGAAATACACTCCTGGATGACAAGAGAGGTGCACTGGAATTTAACATTTTTTCCTGACCTTGCTGGCTGGGGAGAGACTGATACTCCCAGGGCTACTTCCTAAAAGTAACAACAACTTGACAAAGCTTGCTTTCCTCTACAAACCAACCAATGCCGACTTTACGCCCCACCTGCTGCCTTACCTGAATCTCACACACCAAGCCAATATTCCCCTGTCCTAAAGCACCCCAGGTGCTAGGCAAATAGAGACCACCGCAGCTCCCAAAGCCCACCCGAATGATTCCAACTACCCAGTCCCAAACTATTTACTCTGAGATGCCTTGCCCTTCCCATGGGCCCTCTCCCTCCACTCGTGTCTCTTGCCTCCCGACCATCCTGGGGTCTCGTGAAGCCCTGCATGGTGCACCCTGCCTGCATTTCTAGGACCTCTTGAGTTTCTACTTTGTTTCCCTGAGCCTCTCGTCTGTCTCCTCCTGTGGCCACATCTGACTGACCAGCTCATAAAAGAATATAAAACAATCAAATATATATTACTAATATCCATTTTACCCCACAGATACCAGAGCCACCTAAGATTCAGTGCGATTTCACATTTTACCATATTCTTACATGGCACACCCTTCCCCTAACAAAACGGAACATATAAAACCGAATCACTGGAAATGAAACATGTTGCCAAATAATCTGGTAATATATGTGGATCCAGTTTAAGAGCTTACAATCTTGGGTTGTTCTGGAAGAAAATACGATATTATTGATACATTATCCCATGTCCTGCAGTACCGTTGCAAAAACAATGGAATCATGTTGATTAAGGTCAAAGTAATAAAAATATTGAGACAGTAAAACAGCATCGAGGTAACAGTTCAGATATCTTTCAACTGCCCACTACAACGTTTATGAGGTTCAAGTAAAAGGAGAATTTCCCAACATCAGCGAAATTAAACGTGGCTGCCTTTAGGCCTGAGAGTTCATACTACCTGGGAAGAATCTCTAGTCAATGTAAGGCCAGGGGACTAGGAGGGAGAAGGAAGGAAGGGAGAGGGGCAGTGGGGGAAGTGGGGAGAAGGAAGGAAGGGAGAGGGGCAGTGGGGGAAGGAGGGAGAGGGGCAGTGGGGGAAGGAGGGAGGAAGGGAGAGGGGCAGGGAGGGAGGGAGGGAGGGAAGGAGGGAGGAAGGAAGGGAGAGGGGCAGGGAGGGAGGGAGGGATAAGGAAGGAAGGGAGAGAGAGGGGCAGGGAGGGAAGCGGGGAGAAGGAAGGGAGAGGGGCAGGGAGGGAAGGGGGGAGAAGGAAGGGAGAGGGGCAGGGAGGGAAGGGGGGAGAAGGAAGGGAGAGGCGCAGGGAGGGAAGGAGGGAGAAGGAAGGAAGGAAGGGAGACGGGCAGGGAAGGAGGGAGGGAGAAGGAAGGAAGGGAGAGGGGCAGGGAGGGAAGGAGGGAGAAGGAAGGAGGGGATGGGGTGTACCATCCATCACCTCTACTTTGGGGTGATACGTTTTCAGGGAGCCAAAAATGCCCTTTCCTACAACTTCTCCTCTCTCTGGCTCTACATTTAGAGCAACAGGCAGGAAACAGCAGAGTAGTAGAGGGTAAGCGACCTCTGGTGGTTCACTGTAACTCCGGAGATGCAGACCACGTCACTAAAGTCTTATTACATTACGACAGGAAGAGTTCTGACTGCGGTGCCTACTGCAGTTCGTGGTGACGAATGGCCTCCACAGGACCAATCTGTGGACCAGTCTGTCGGTGACATTGGCAGAAGATGAACTTTCAGTCCAGAAAGCTACATAATTTGAAAATATGCTAAATGCTGAGGTTTGGGCCAAAAGCTATTCATCTAGCTTCACATTTAAAAGGGTATTTAAACAGCACTGAAGTGAGCAGAGAGTGAAACCAAAAGAAAAATCATGCGCCCTCTTTCTTGGCAAACCACCAGATGTGAAGGGAGGTACCTTCAAAAGTGAGAGAACAGACAAACCCACAAGACATCAGTTCTTTTAAGAAAACAGACCAACTTCCTAAAATTATTCAGTCATGCTACAACTATTTATTGGGTGTCTGTACCAAGAATTAAGACAAACAAACAACTTTGGCCTAGGGTGCTTACATTCCAGTGGGAAATATAGAGAAAATAAACATGATAGAGATGGTAGATATAGACAGAGACAGAGATTTGCAGCTCTGTAAGGCGTGGTGTGTGCTATGTATAAATGAGCAGGGGTCACAGTCGGCACGGCAGACGGGGGTCCATCGACAGCGCAGGAGGAGTGGTTGCAGCAGGCTAACAGCAGAGCAAGAAACTGAACAAGATGGAAGAGTGAGACTGTGCACACATCTGGGGGAAGGTTCTGGAAGCAGCAGAAACAGCAAAGCCGTGCCCCTCGGAGTGTTACGTGCCTACTGTCGGAGGAGCAGGTAGTGGGCTCGTGTAGGAGAGCAGGACGTGGTGAGTGCAACAAGGGAGCCTGGGACCAGGCTCTGTAGAAACTTACAGACCATCACAAGAACACTGGCTTCTACTCAAAAGTAATCTGACCTATGAAAATGGGTTTTTTTAGAAAAACGTATTTTGGAAAAATTCTTTGGCATCCTCAATGGAGGCCAAAAGATACGACCTCTTATGAAACAAGGCACAACCGCATAAGGTAAATGGACAATATAAATCGACATTTAAAAAATAATACATTATTATGATATGAAAGGGTGACATCGGAAGCAGTGCACAATCTCGGGGAAACAAGTCCAGCAGCAGAATGAACATCCACACGGTGTCCCTAAGGAGTAGATCTGAAACTTGAGACAGTGCATCAGAGACGCAGGAGATAAACTCAAGTGTTCTCTCATAATGAAGAAAAACAACAGCGGAGAACAGGAAAACGACTTTTGATTTTAAAAGTTATAACTTTTTCTGGAAACTGAACAAATCAAAACGGAAGCAAATATCAAAGATCTAACTTAAGAAATCTTTTCTTAGTTCCAGAATGACCTGAGCCCTGCACAATGCAAAGGTTCTTAACACTACTGAATTGTACACTTAAAACCGGTTAAGATGGCAAATTTAACGTTACATGTATTTTACCGCGATAAAAACTTCTGAGCATGAAGACTGAAAGTTTTCATCATGTAATAACTAAAACATCAATAAAACATAAAAGGAAAGACACACAAGATAGAAAATCCTGGGGAAAAGAATTTAAATATACAGACTTTTTAAAATACTCATATAATTACATAGGCAGAAAGAAATAAACTATAAGGAAACAGGAATTAGCACAGTTCCTCGAGAGGAGATTTCAAGAGTCTGTTCCTCTATGACAGTAAATGCCAGAGGGCAGTGAAGTGATTCTAGCTTGATGTGTTAAGTAAAAAGAATATTCCAAGAAATTTATGCCCACACTTGAGTCTTTTATGTGTGAAGGTTACCGAGAGAGCTCCTCACACAGGCCAAGGCAAAGAAGACCAGCGACTCAGAAAACCTTTTTGAAAAAAATTAAAAAGTTTGCAAGAAGACTCTCTCCTGTATAGAGGTAAAAGATAAGAACTCAAACATGGGGAAATTTTGGTCTGAAATGATAGGCACCTGGTCTGTAGGAGCGTCAACAACATGACAAGAGGCTGCTCATCACAAAAGTCCTGGAAGAATCCTCACCGTGGCAAACGGGATCCAATTTAGAGGGCAGGCGAATCAATATACAAACCCAGGGAGGAGTGGGTCCCTTTCACAATGCATCTTCATAAGGATGAAACCAAATATTTAATTACGAATTTTAAATTTCTCATTGTGGGATTAGACTCAAAGTATTTATCTCAGCAGAAAACTTCACGGTAAGTTTATAACCACAGTCTTAAGTCCAACTAAATATAAATATATCTTTGCAAGGAACCAAATACACACCTACACTTAGAAATATGACTGAAAAAAATAGCAAAATGAGAATGTGACTGTTTTTGGAGAGTCAAACTAGGTGTAGGTGCTTTTTTTCTTCCTTCAACTTTCTGCATTGTCCAAATATTCTTTGATGAACTTGGGCTACTTTTTTTACGAAAAATAAACTCTTTTATTACAAAATCATAAACACAAATCTTTTTGTAACCCAGATCTTTTAAAATCCATAGCTAGCACCCTTCACTCCTATGGGGCAATGTTTATCATACGTGAAAATAGTAATCTGGGGGCAACTCCAAATGCCCATTGGCCATAAATTCTATGATTCACAGAGACAACAAAACTAATTATTACTCTCCCCACCCACCCCCAGTTCTCTACCAGCCAAGACACTAGCAAGCATTAAAGACTGGTGACTCCAAGAAGCTATCACTACAGATGTAAAAAAGAGCCCGGCCAGTAATGGAGACTCAGCCCCAGAAACCATCCCCACAGTACCTTTGCCTTAGCGTCCTCGGGGTCATCTGCCTTCGAAGCCAGAAGCATGAGTCTCAGGATCAGGGAGATGCTGAGAGGGAACTGCCCTCTCAGTTCAGGGACGTTGGATTTGATGAGCTTTTCGATTTTAGGGAGTGGAATACCAAAGAAATACACATCTCCCCCCAGGTCTTGACCTCGTCGTCCGGCCCGTCCAGACATCTGCAAACAGAATAGAAGCACAAAGTAAATCTTTCCTGAACAGTTTCTCCATCACAGTATAAGAACTGAGCCTTCTATACTGCATTAGAGCAAGTACACTGTGAAGATGTCCAACCGTTACAGAACTGAGACTAAAATCCAACTGGGTACCAGGCAGGAAATTCACCGTGGCTGAGACAGAGCTGAAAAAGAGACACTCGTCATCCTGATGTGCTTATTTCAGTCCCAAAACTGTGCTAGATATTTGTATAATGATATACAGCAAGAAGAAAAAAAGACGAGACCCTGGTTTCCAGTTCACTTACAGCTGAACTTATTACGAGCCTTCCTCTCTTCCTTCCCACCCCCCTCCTTTGTCCCTTTTCTCTCTCTCCCCTACACACATGTGTGCTGAGTGACAAATCACCATAAAAATTGTGCACAAACTGAGACGCAAGAGTGAGATAAAATTCAGAAACGCTACTTGTACAAAGGAAGTTAAGAACAAACTCTTTACAGAAGTTATATTAGTTCTCCTTATTAAGTGCTCAGAATGTGCCAAGTCCTTTACACCTTTTGTATAAAGGCCCTACAACCACTACCCTATGAGGAGAGTGTAATCATTGTCTGCATTTTACAGTAGAGTAACTGGGGCTTGGGAAATAAGAAAGTCACTGTAGGTAAACGCCAAGAAGTGAAAGACCCAGGACTCCAACCTTGGCATTTCCACTGCCAAGTTCACCATCCATGACGCCGGCCCCAGACCCCTAAATGAGAGATTCCCAAAGATGATATGGGGGGAGGGTTCATGCCCAGAACAGCAGCAGAAGGAGAAATCCAAAGGACAGGGGTTGGTAAAATGGAGGAAAAACTAAGGATGTTGTATTGGGTAGGAACAAGGCCCATCAGGGAATAGAAAGGAAGTGTTCTGTGAGGAAGTGGGGTGGGGGGCACTTGGATAAAACCTGTAATGTTGGCTGATAGATGTAGCAGAAATATTCACCAAGTGATCCTGAGCAGGTAAACCGTCTGCGTTCAGGACACAGTGGAGTCAGGAGACCTGAAAATTAGGAAAACTGTTTAATGACTACAAGCTCAAAATGTATGATGAAAGACGATGGAAATGGAAATTGCAAGGCCAAAATCAAAACCACTGGAGGAGAATAACAAAGTCGGCTTGGTAGTACAGTGCACAGCAGGGGCAAAGACAAGAGAAGCATGAAAGAGAACCCCAGGGCGTAAACTCAGGGGCAAAGGGGCTGGACGAGGAGGGAGTCCTCAAGCACCTTGCACCTGTGTGTCTTCCCTACAAATCACTTCATTGAATTCTTGCAAATGCCATGGGACCGTTCTTATCATCCCTATTCTGGAGATAGCAAAGAAGGACCAGGCAGGTTAGAGATCTCACCCAAGGTCATGTAACACCAAGCCCGTGACCGGCCCTATACCACAGCTAAATGTGACTGTCAGGTTTGCAGGAAAGTCCCTGTGAATTGCAGCACGTTTGCAAACCAAGGCTCGCCTTTCTTATTTTTTTATTGCCTATTTTAGCAATGCAATAGGGAGTTTCTGCATATCACAATACCTGTCTGTAGTTTAAAGCATCCAGATAGACTGAGTTTTGAGCAAAAACCACAGATTTACAAGGCATGTTGATTCCTAAAGCAAGTGTCCCCGTAGCGGTCACCACCTAGAAGGAGAATAAAACAGTTACTTCATAAAATAGCATTCCAGTGGAATGCCACGGAGCGACTGAAAGCCTTGAACTACAGGATCTAGAACGTTGGCGTTCTTGCTATGTCATATTTCACTGCTCAGGGCCTTGCCCCTCACTCTGCTCTGCCCAGAATATTCTTCTCCCACGTATCCAGTTACCTGGTTTGTTCAATCCTCCGCTCAAATGTCAAATAGAAATTTCTGGACCACCACATCCAAAATGATGGCCCCGTCCTCATTATGCCTACTCATGGCATTAATGACCACCTCAAGTGTATCATCTGTGTGTTTACTGTCCTGCCTCAGACTCCAAGCCCCTTTCACTATCGTGTACCCCACCCCCCAAAAAGAGTACCAGGCACATGACAGGTGCTCAGGAAATACTCTGTAATAAATGACTAGAAAGGGAACTTCCCACAACAGGGAATAATACTGTATAGACCCACTTATGGGCAGTGGCCAGCCTCACCCACTATAACTTATCTGTGAAGATTATTTCTATGGAAATAAATTATCTAAGTAATAGAGCAAATTAAGTTTTACCTTTTTCCCTGAATTGCCATAATAACTGACCAGAAAAGGAGTAGGGAAAATTTTACAGTTTCTTAAATAATCTATTTTTACTCATTTTTTTTCATATAATGCTGGGTATTTCTAATTGTTATTTCTATTTATATTGATTATCATAAAGTCATAGTTGAGGTTAATGGTGAAGTATATGGAATAATTTTCTTTAATTATTCTGAACCTGATATCGATACTCTGTCAAAATGAAACACACCATTTATTAACTATTTTTATAAAGTTCTTCAATAAGAACATGAATGGGAAAAGAAAGAACATTAAATTTATACTATAACTAGAATAAATACCTTTTGAAAAATGTGTTCTCAATAACAAAGCTATCTCTGTTTCCACAGTACTCTGCCTAGCCTTATCCAGTTAACCATTTACTAAGCTACTGGTAATTGAGCAACTACTATTTAAGATACTATTTTAGACCCAGGATATGCTGATCAAAATAGTTGTGCCTCCTTACCTCAATTCATAATCATGTAAAAAATTTTGTTTCTGGTTATTGACTTTTAAAATAAATAAATAACTTGTTATTAGTTAAGAAAAAAGCTAAACAACGTTGTTAATGATACATTTTGGGTTTTTTTCCAGATTACAGAATTACCCTTAAATCAGGATGTCAGATTTTCTTCAAGATTTATTTATTAAGATTAAATGATACTCCCTAGAGTAACAGAATCTATCTCTCCCCTCCCCACCACACACAAATATAATGTACATAATTCAAAAAATTAATGTGGCAAATCAGAAAAAGTCAGCGTCTATTTTAAAATATTACTCAACCTCTAAATTAACTAGGAAATCATATAAACCCTCTTTGTGAATGTATCCAGAGGATCCCCTCACATCTTTATGGGACACACCACATACGTAACAAGGGCTGGGTGTCAAGTGATTCAGGGAACCTTCCTCCTGTCCGCCACCAGGGACAGGACAGAGTATGAGGATGGTACCGCTAAAGTTTGCCGAGCCGTGCAGCTGGCCCCGGGGAAGCAGTACATCCTGGTTCTTATTTCTCCTAGTACACTAGGAAAAGATCTGATCGAAATGCTACCCTGAATGTCCTCCACACCCATGAAAAGACATCTACAGCCAAAATCACACGAACAGCTGACAAAATGCCATGAACATTATAAATGAAAAGTGGGCGTTTATTCCTAGATCGCCACAGGTGTATTTCAAACATAGTTGGAAATAGTTGGAACAGTACTTGTTTAAGGGATACTTGAATCTCACGAAAAAGAGATAAACTGAATGAGAGATTTCAAACCCCCTCCCTCAACTAAATGAGATGGAAAATGCAGTGGTATCGTGGGACGTTAAAAAAAAAAAAAAAGACATAATTAGATTGGAAAAATGGTTATTTTCCATTCGTTATGGTGCTCAGCTTCATATAGACAGAGTTTCAAGTTATAAAATGAAGAACTTTACTTACCCTAATAAATCCTTTCCTAAAAAGAATCTCAACTAACTGCTTTTCTTTGGCGCTCAAAGAGCTGTGATGATATCCAATCCCTCTTGCTGCCAAAGCCTTCAGTTCGGCGCCTTTCCTTGAGAATTTCACTCGGTCAAACACCCTCTGCAAAGTCTGAAAGAAGAGTTTTAGGGATTTTGATCGTCTCTTATCTAATTTGAATTTAAATCAGAATTTAAAATGGTGAAATGAAAATAACAGGCACACTATATAATAATTTAGCTAAATGAGGCCAATTATTTGAAATTAACTCTACGTATAAAACACATTTTATGGGAACAACAGTAACTATCAGACATGTTCCAAAGTCTTGGAGCAGAATGTCTCGCGCTGTTTCACCCCATTTCAGGGGTGAGAAGCACTGACCAAGCAGTAGACAATCCCCAGAGGAGGTGTGAGTGTAGCCGCTCCAGCCTGAGGGAGGTCAGATCAGCCCCAGGAGTTCTCCCTGGGGAGAGGGATTTCTCCAAGCAGAGCAGGTTCCTTACCTTACATGGTCTGGGAAGGCTTCCTTCTCACTGTAAATTGGTCACAGATAGCCTTAAAAATATCCCTGCCCTAGGAGGAAATCCACTTGCATGCAGAGTTTTATGTGTTAAAATAAACACTGCTTATGAAAGAGAGAAGAAAAGAAAAAACCCCAAACCCTAAATCCAAAAGCAAAATACCCTCCATGTAGAGTCAACTGCACAATGGGATATCAAGGACCCACGAAATGATGATGGTTCTCGAAAAGGAGGAAACCGTGAAATTTACAAAAGAATGTATACAATAGAATGCACATATACACACACAGGCATATGACTGTATGCACCTATGTGTGTGTGCATGTATGTGTGCGTGTATGCGTGTGCACGTATGTGTGTGGTCACAAAGACATGAAAGGTTCATCCAGAAGGGCAGTGATTGCTTCCGACGGTTGGCATGGCTTTTATTGTTACTAATTTGTATTTTCAAATTCATCTACCAAACACATGCATTATTTGCACCATAAAACATTTTGAAGAAGAAACGGCATACCACATTTAGATATTTCAATGTCTTTTTGGTGGCATGTTTTGACTATAACACAGAAATCCTGAGCTTTAGAGAAACTGTGTATATATTATTTCAAGTGTATTGGACCACATGTACCGAAATATTCGATTGAGGTGTGTGAGACCGGAGCGTAGAATTCAGGCTGTGAAAAACAGTATTGCAGGAAGAAATAACGGAAGGGCAGCCACCCCCAGGGGTTAACTATTAACAAGCAAGAAATCTTCTACAAACCTAATCCTGTCTTCTTCAAACATGCTCTGCAGAGCCCTCAGGGTTAGGTACAGACAGAAGGCCACGCACAAGGATTTCTATTCTGGAAGCGACGGCACTGAGGTATCACACCCAGCAGCGTCTGGAGCTGCGCAGTAGTAGCGGGAGTGTGAAATGATTTCCAGGAGCATTGCTCCATCCTAAGGGCTCACCTCAGCATCTATGGCCTTCTGATCAGCATATGTGCAGTCCTCAGGGATCTCCAAGTTCTTCTCAAAAACCTTGAGGAGATTAGCACGTTCAGCTTCAAGGATTAGGCTTTGATCCATTTTTCTGGGATTTTTCTGGCTTCTTTTATCTCTGTTTATAAAAACAAATTTTAAGTAATGAACGGCCACGTTTGGCCGCCATAGGAAGCCCGGGACATCCTTGATCCCCTCATCACCCAGACATGCACTACTACATACCCCCAGACCACCCTGAACCAACCTTCTCCCTCGGAAGCATCTGGAACGGTGGCCCCTCATCAGAAAAGTCCCCTATTGTGTCTGAATATTCCCCTCCCTTCCTCCTACTCTAAGCATCCTTCTTGCCAAATCCAGTTCTCCCAATATGACCCCCCTGTCCTGTGCTAAAGTGATGAGCATTTTCTCTCTCACAGGCTTGGAGGAAGGTAGGTGCCCCCGGCTCCACATGGCCGAGTGCAGGCCAGCTCCTTCTCTCCTCCTTCTCTCCTCCTGCCACAGCAGCTCTGAGTCTGGCTGCCAAGGGCTCTTGGCGACACCATCCCCTGCAGAATTGCCCTCTGCTGACAAGAGCTCCCAAGAAATGCCTGTAAGGTTACAACACCTCCTGGGACTGGGAGGGAATGTGGCCCCCAGCCAGTACCTGACTGATAAGAGGTACACGAAACAGCCCCCTCGACCCACGCTGGCACGACCCTGCAGTGCACCCAGGCCTCCCCGTTGGCCGGGGTCAGCAATATTCCAGCAACACCACACCCTTACGCCTCACCACACCCTTACGCCTCTTCCTCACTTTCCCTCTGTTGCTTCGTCGCTTTCTTGCAGGTCCCGCTCGAGCACACCCCTTCAACAGATCACTTCCATGAGGTCCCATCTCAGATCTCTGCGGGGAATCTGGCCTAAGACACTGCCCCACAAACACTGGCTTGGACTCAGTCACCAAAGCGCATTATCCATCACTCCATGGGAACCGCCTTTCACAGAACCCACATCTCTCGTCCTTTCTTGGTTTGTCTTTGGTGAATGAGTAAAGCTGCTGCCATATCAGTGAACAAAGGATGCTGCAGCCATCAAGCCACTGCAGTCACCCCAACGGTGAGCCCTGAGGGGACTCAGGACGGAGACCCACAGGCTGCCCACCGCCAAGTCTGCAGCCTCTGCAGCCCGCCTCCGTGGTGCACCCCGAGGGGACTCAGGATGGGAAAGCACAGGACACTGGCCCCAGCGCTGAGGTGCACATCAAAGGAATGATTTCAGTGAGCCCAGACTCTTGCATCTTCCCATACACTGAAAAGTGCTAAACTCCTTAACTTGAGATGTCTGGTTTTCTTTAATTAAGAGTCATCTTTTGATGTTCCGACTACCTGGCCTTCGTTGCAAAAACTCCTCTACATCCTGGCTCCCCCCTTACCTCTTGGGAGCAGCCCCTCAGAGCTGTCTGAGAGGCTGCGTCCCGGGCTTAAGTCCTTAGAACGTCCAGCAAATAAAACCTAATTCTCAACTTTTAGATTGTGCTTTTTTTTTTCAGTCGACACTCTCGCCTTTGCACATAAGACAGCTCCTAATATGAGAATATATGCTAACCAGTGTCCCGTCTAACTCCATTTCAGGGGTGAGAAATACAGAGCAAGCAGCAGACGCGCCACCAACTCACTTCCTGGGACATTCCCTTCACCTCCAGGGGCAATGCCGGGACCAGCACAGGCAGAGGGCTAACGGAGGCCCCCATACTGTTGTCTAAGAATTTCTAAGTTTTAAATTGAGGTACCAAACTTTCAGATAAAATACAACCTCCTCCTACCCCGACAAATAAAGCTCCGTAACCACCTGGAATCTCAAGGGTGAGAGGGAGCTCCAGACGGATGTCTCCTGAGCTGCACCAACTCCTCATTTTAAGGGAATGGCTGCAGATGGGGAAGCCGGCTTGGGGTTCTCTGAAGCACAGGGCCCAGGGCAAGGGTCCCAACACCCTCAGTGTAATCATGGTGCTGAACGAGGTAGGAAAATGCTGACGGAAAGAAAATGCACAACCTAGAAGTTGAGAATTATGTTCTATTCGGTGGACATTCTTAGGACTTCAAGCCCAGGAGACAGCAGCTCAGATAACTCTGAGAGACTGCTCCGAGGAGGTGATGGGAGGAGCCAGGACGCACAAGAGTTTCTGCAACAAGGACCAGGTGGTCCGAACATCAAAGGATCACTGCTAATTAAAGAAAACCAGACACCTCCAGTTTAAGGAATTTAGCGCTTTTCTGTGTATGGGAAGATGCAAAGTCTGGACTCACTGGAATCGTTCCTTTGATGTGCACCTCAGCTCTCTGGGGCCAGTGTCCTGTGCTTTCCCATCCTGAGTCCCCTCAGGGTGCGCTGCCGGGGAAAGTGGCGGCTTGCTGGCTGCAACATCCTTTGTTTACCGATATGACAGCAGCATTCTTAGTTCACGAAAACATTCGTCTTATTTTTAAAGCTTGGCTTGTTGGTCACTAATGCAACGTGACGTCGTGACTGCCAGCGTCCTGAAGAAAAGCTGTCTGAGTGTCTAAGCTGTCTAGTGATTGAAAAGGCTGACACCTACCATCACTTCCAGGGAAACAGCATGACAGGCAGAAGGAAGAGACACAGAAGTGTCAGCAGGAAATTCTGACCTGCTCCAGAATGTGAAAAATCTGAGCCCGGAGAAGCTCTAAAATCTGTTTCAACTTTCAGGGAAATAACTACCAATCATTGCAAAATATTTATGGACCAGCTGTGACCTGCCAAGCAATGTGTTAAGACTGTGTAAGCAGCTCTTTACAGGAAACCGCCCTCAGCAGGAAGCCCCATTCCCTGTCACTTTAGCAGAGCTGCATCGTGACTTTTCATCAGGCACCCCATGCTCTACTCATCTCCGGCCCAAGTACACCTTTCAAGTCTTTAGATCAAGCAATACTTTGCCTAACGTATCGGTTCTTTCTGCAGATCAAAGAAGGAGGAGAGAAGAGTCAGTAATTAACAGGTGACCAGATCTCTTCCCAAGTTTCCCCTTCAGTAATCTCCCCAACAAACGGCGTGATCGAGAGAACACCTAGAGGAAGCTGACGAGGATTCCACGAGCCTGCACACAGCGGGGGACGGCGATGACCCTGACCCCCCATCTCAGTGATTAACTGAGACTACTCTCCTCCTTCCCTTTAAAACTTCCATGGCCGAACAGAATCTCAGAGGTGGTTTTGGGGGAACACTGAGTCCACCATCTCCCCACATTGCCGGCATCCTGATTAAAGGAACCTTTCCTTTCTGCCGACATCTGTGAGTATGTAATCGGGTCCAGCGAGAATCAGGACCTGAGTCATTCGATAACAACTGGACATATTAATAAAAAGAGGAAAATGCACGGTCCCTGCTGTGAGAGAGCGTAACGATTTAGGAATAAGACAG
This sequence comes from Leucopleurus acutus, assembly GCF_964270905.1. Classification (NCBI taxonomy): domain Eukaryota; kingdom Metazoa; phylum Chordata; class Mammalia; order Artiodactyla; family Delphinidae; genus Leucopleurus; species Leucopleurus acutus. The sequence continues at coordinate 114,464,691 of NC_139150.1, read as the reverse complement.
CAACACATCGTAATCGACCTACTAAATACTGCAGCGTAGCAAGAGCCCGGGAGAAAGGGCACTAAATCTAAGTGGGGCATGAGGGCAAGCTTCAGAGAGGCACAGCGAACTCATGAGCAGAAGCTCTGGGGGCGAGAGGCAAGGAGGGACCTCAAGGCAAAAGGGCCATGTCACGGGAAAGTGCAGGAGGACGTGGCACGCAGGGAGAAGAGTAAATATTGAGTATTGAAGGATGAGAGTAGTAGGACGTGATCTGAAAAAGTGAGGGCAAAACTCCAAAGATGGTGGTCCACCAACAATGGCCCAGGAGAAGGAACAGTGAGTGTGGGTAAGTTAATCAATGAGAATGTCAGCAAGAGTGGTGTCAGCTACACCGCAGGGTGGTGGTGAGCCTCGGAGCTCCCAAGTCCAAGAAGAAGACCTCTGCGATCGCCCGAGGAAGATGCGGGCCCGTCCAGACCAGGCTGCCACTGAGGATGGGAGGGTGGGAGGAAGGAAAGACGCATCTCAGACGCAGAGTCATCAGAATTAGACACCGAGAACAAGGCAGGAGCCAGGAGCACACACAGTTCTCCGAAGCACAGAACCGGCCTGCAAATAAGGGACAGCTAGGATGTCTGCATAGCCCAGTGTACACTCCTGTTGGGACCTGTGACGTATTTCAGCCTTCCAACCACCAGTGTGTTGAGCCACATACTCACATTGTCTTCTGTGTCTCAAGGGATTTTCTAACTTTTCGAAGTTTGCTCTCCATGTCATAGGCCTCCTTATCAGCCTTGAGGGGCCTTCTGCTCTGTTGCTTTATCTCTAGGAACCTTTTCACACTTCCAGCGCTTCTCTCTACAGCCCCTAAATTAAATCTGGAAACAAAGGAAAAGAACGCTTGCCTTGAAAGTAATGTGATAAATACAATTCAGTCATATAGCCACCCACTGCTGTCATCCTGACACACAGCTGTTGAGTTTTTAATCTCCACTTTTATGAGCTTCATCCTGAACAGGCACACGAGGTGTTCTGGGTCGGCAGACCCATCATTAACCGCCTTACAGGAAACAAGAAGTCCCCCCTGGGGCAATGGCAAGCAGAGCCCCCAGAGATTTCTCCTGGAAGAGGGGTCAGGCACGCCACAGGCAAGGAACAGATAACAATGGATTTTCTCTATTTACAGAAGAGAGATGCTCCTTCTTCCTCTCTTAAGAGGTGAGAAAAAATTGTTTTACTCCTTTTTATTTATTTTTATTGTTATTGTAGTTGTTCTTGTGTCTAATTCCACTGCTCTTTAGGTCTGTCTTGTAACAGCATCAAAGACCCTTAGTGTTAGATATTTTTTTTTCCAAAGTATACTTGATTTACAATATCATGTTAGTTCCAGTTGTACAACATAGTAACTCAGTATTTTTGAAAATTCTATTCCATTTAGGTTATTACAAGATGAGGGCTATCATTCCCTGTGCTATACAGTAGGTCCTTGTTGCCTATCTAATATATAGTAGTTTGCATCTGTTAATCCCAAACCCCTCATTTGTCCCTCCCCACTTTTCCTCTTCCCTTTGGTAACCGTAAGTTTGTTTTCTATGTCTGTGTGACCGTTTCTGTTTTACTTACACATTCATTTGTATTATTTTTTAGATTCCACATATAAGTGATAGCATACAGTATTCGTCTTTCTCTGTCTGACTTATTTCACTAGAGAATATTATGGTTAGTGAAATAAGTCAGATTTCTTGACGGCCAAATCTTTTGTGAATTTTAGTGCCTCCTTTGCTTTTCTCTGTGTGTTTTTGTTTTCAGTTTTATTGAGACATAATTGACATATAACGCTGCATACGTTTAAGTTATACAAAACATGACAAGTTGGTAAAGGTAAACATAGCAAAACGATGAGTGTAATAAGGTTAGTTCACAAAACCACCACCTCACAAAGTTACCTTTCTTTCCTTTTGTGGTGAGAACATTTCAAATCTACTCTTAGCCACTTTCAAGTATGCAACACAGTATTGTTACCTGTAGTCACCATGATGGAATTAGATCCTCAGGACTTATTCATTACATAACTGGAAGTCTGTACCTTTGACCAGCATCTCCTCCCTTTCTCTCACCCCCATGTCCCTGGAAACCACGAATCTACTCTGTTTCTATGAGTAAGGCTTTTTCAGATTCCACATACAAGTGAGATCGTACAGTAAAATTTTGCTCTTTTAGGCAGGATGGAGAGAATTGGGGGTTTTCATCCTAACTTCTTGGATTGTGACTATTTCTTTCTAGGGACCAGGTAAACCCAGGGATTACTGGCCTCTACAATCCAGAAATGTCTCCAGAGTCTGGGCTTTATACCTTTTGAAATGGAAATACCTAGGGACATATGGTCCAGACTTCCTGGCACCTTGGGATTTAAACTAGCATATTGCAAGGCTACTTTAATTTTATGTGGGGTAATTGTGTGCATAAACATTCGATCTCTTTTGTAAAAAACCTAGGTATTGACTGAAAATTAACAAGACCTAATTAAAAATACACTAGTTTAGAGTAAAAGGAGAAGAAGAAATGGAGAAGGAAAACCAAATAAAGAAGGTGATATGTAACAGCACAAGTAAAATTATTTTTGTAAGAACTAAACTAGAAAGGTGTAGTTTTAAATCGGCGCTCTAATAACAAAAGGGAACCAAAAATCGTATTGAACACTATTTTACAAGAGTCAAGTTTGTGTAACTTCCCTCTACTTAAAAGAATGCATCTAATACAAATTACAACCAAAAACAAATTAAATGACTTACAAAAAAAACAGTGCAGGTAACTTCTCCATTTGTCTTAGCTTTTCAACAAGATGTGGAAACATACGTGCCATGTTTTCTGAACTAACAACCGAAGGAGGACGAAGATTCCTCAGGACCATTCTGGCCTGTAGCAGTGAAAAGAAAATTATTGTAAATTCTGCGTAATGAAGACATGAATTCCTGCCTCTGGCTAAAACATTTTCATAGTTATCTAATCTATATTTCTGTGGTTCTTTAATAGACTATGTAACAAAAACAAAAATAATGAAAGTATAAAATAAAACATTGCAAAAGAACCATCAAAGAAATATATAAATCAACATTTATATATCATATACGAGAGAACAAAAAGATAAACAGTAATACCCACGCACATGCGCGCGTGCAATTTAACATGCAATTTTTTAAGGCAACACAAATCAGTCAGGAAGAGGATTATTTGGTAAATGATGCTGGTTCCACTACATGGCAGGAGGTGGGGTAAATAAGTTTCTCTCTACATCATGTAACATATATATACATGATATAAGTTTCTCTCTATATCACGTATCACTTACAAATACATTTTAAAGGTTTTTCTTGACAAAATAAGTGGAATAAAATATTATTATATAGGAGCAGGAGGTTAGTTAAAATAGAATGGGAAAAACTCACCTGAGAAAACTCTAATATATGTCACACCCCCAAAATCAGAAACCTTAATATGTGACAACAGAGCAAACTCCAAAATAAAAAGACCAGCAACTTACTTAAAACAAATATTCGTAACTCATACGACCCCGGACTAAGGTTGTAATACAAAAATAGTTCCTACAAATTAAAATAAAAATCATAAAAGAAAAAAAACTTTCCAGATGAAAAAGAGATAAAGGGATGAAAAGCTCTCCTCAGCTGCTGTCACTGTGATTCCCGAGCATCATGACCAGGAAAGGGCCCCTCTGTCCTCATCCGTCAGAACGTGGAGCACACGCCAGGGCAGGGACAGAGGACAAGACAAGGACACAGGTCCTTTCTCTCTCTCTAGTCTATCTCAGAATCACTGGACTTCGTGCTCAACTGAAAATCCTACAATGGAAGCTGAAGATTAAAGAAAGCCAGAAAATAGTAATGACTGCACAGCACAACTCAAGGGGACAAGAACACAGAGGTGCTTCACCCAAAACATGTGTGATAATTACCTCCTGGACGTGACCGCTCTTCACCCAGCCCGTCAGTTCTGCCTTTAAGCTCTCTTCATACTTTCTAGCATCCACCTTTCGAATGACTATTTTATTCTTAAAATGAACGAATTCCTCCGGACACAACTCCTTGAAAAGGAATACCACAAAATTCAATAAAATCATGCAAGAAAATCCAAAAGTGTTTCTCAGCAATATGTCTCACTAACAGAATTACAAGCGTCTTCAGAGTAGAGGATGAACTTCTATCTCCCCAACATTGCTGGTGTGTAAACCTAATAGGATGGTGAACTCTTAAGGCAGAATGTGCAGCAAAACCAAACAGGAGATGAACAAAGATGGACAGAGAGAAGGGAGGGGCGCGAGAAGAGAGAAAGGCAGGAACAGAAACCCAGGACCCAGCACATAGGAGGGGAGATGAAAGGATTGTCCTATCACAGAAAGTGAAAGAGGAAGCCTGCTCAGGAGTTCAGGGGCATTCCGCCCAGTTATAGGAAAACACAGACCGTCAGGAGGAAGGCTGTCTAGAGAAGGGGCGACCTTATTTTGCAAAGAGTCCACAGGTAACTTTCAAAGATCAGATGCAAGTGATTAGAAAGAGTGAGAGCTTGTCTTTGTGAGCAGCAGTTACCATCCACTTCAATCAATTCAAAATAATTGCAGAATTACTATTTACCTGAGCCCTGGGCCAACCTTCCCAGAATTCAAACATGGTATCATAAAGCTGGATCATTTCTCGAGGCGAAAGGGTAAGATCAGAAGGGAATCCAAACTTTTCAATCTATGTTTAAAATAAAATTGAAAAATTTAATATTCCTTCTATTCCATCTGACGTTCCATCCTCTGCCTCAGCATCACTCATTATCATGAACCCAAAGACACTGAAAACAGCACTGATCTAACATGCTCAGTAATGGCTCAGCGCAAACAAAATACTAACCGAGAGTGTCCCTGATTTACCAAGAGAGAAAAAAACTCAAAAGCCCACCGAAAGGTTTTTATATTTCCTAAGAGGTTTCAGCTGAGCCAATTCTCTTATGAGGGCTGGGAGGCTCAAAGATCTGTGGACTCAGTTTAGACAAGAACACACAGCCTCCACCCTGTAACTGGAAGTGGAACTGATTTAATTATGAATATGATTCCTGGCTTTTGAGCACCAAGCCAGGCTAAAAGGGGCAAATCTGATTTTCTCAAGTCCTATGATAACTTGAAGGTCACCTTCACGACACTCAAGGAAACTTCTCCCCAAGTTACTGACTTGGTTCTGCTAAGCCTTCTGGATATCCACGTCATTATTTTTCCACAAATATTTTAAAATATAAATTAAAAATTCCTGTTCTCCAAAACCCTTTACTGCAGTAAATGCTACTGGATTCAACCACTGCTGCTACGAATCCACTGCCTGTGAAACTATGATCCCTGAGACGCTGGCAGGTTTTCTTCAAAAGAAAAGTTGAGGACAGGGGGGTTTTATTCTAGGAATAGGCTTCCTCAAGGGTTCTCACTGGAAATGTTAAATCTCCAAGAAGGGGCTACAGTATCCAGATTTCTCCAAAATTATTTGACAATAAGAAACTTGTTTTCGTAAACAGCTACTAAGTTATGAAACTCAGGTTTGGAAGTTCTGGGCTAAAAAAAGCCACCCCAAACAATACAGCTGAAAAAAATTGTTTAGTAGGATGGAAAGTGCAATCAAGTTTGAATCAGAAGGTCTAGTTCTAATTCTACCTCTAAATGCCAGTTCCTCATCTACAATATAGGATCAAAATATCTGTCCTGCCACCTTACAGACTGTGCTAAAAGCAAACAAGATAAATACATCAGTACAGGTTTTTTAAAACTTTTTAAACTAGTAGATAAATAAGTCTTGAAGAGCTAATGCCCAGTATGGTGATTACAGAAAACAAAGCTGTATTATGAACACCAAACATGCTAAGAGACTAGATCTTAATTGTCCCACCACAAAAAAGGGATGCGGGGCTTCCCTGGTGGCTCACTGGTTAAGAATACGCCTGACAATGCAGGGGCCATGGGTTCTATCCCTGGTCCGAGAAGGTGACACATACCGTGGAGCAATTAAGCCCGTGCGCCACAACTACTGAGCTTGCGCCCTAGAGCCCACGAGCCACAACTACTGAGCCCGTGCACCACAATTACTGAGCCCGCACGCCTAGAGCCCGTGTTCCGCGACAAGAGAAGCCACTGCAATGAAGAGCCCGCGCACCACAACGAACAGTAGCCCACGCTTGCCACAACTAGAGAAAGCCTGCACGCAGCAACGAAGACTTGACGCAGCCAAAAATAAATAAATAAATTTTAAAAAATAATAAAAAGTAAAAGATGTTAAAGAAAAAAAAGGGATGAGGACTCAGACTTGACACAGGTGGCAGACACACTGCAAAATAAATGTATCAAATCAACATGCTGCACCCCTTAAACTTACACAAGGTTTTATGTCAAACGTATTTCAATTAAAATAATCAACCAGGCTTTGAAGGAGGCTTGTAAAACTCTATAGGATGCAGGTGATTTCCTGGAATCACTGTTCAGCATCTGAGTCTGAGCACTGAACTGACTGAACAGAAAAAACTACATTTTGCCAAATAGTACGTGAATATGTTATTTTGGAATGTTAGCATTTTCTTCTCTTATTATTATTACTTAAAAGTGGCAAATTATTTTGCCTAAATAAAATAAATCCAAGAACTATCATAATTTTTAAGACACAAATCTTCTGTTTTGGTCACGAGAATGCTTATGATTTCTTAGGGCTTTTAAGCTTTTAAAAAGCCTGCGTGTCCTTATTTCTACCATGGAGAGCAATTCTGCCTTTGCCACGGATTTGTTGTCAGAATTAAGTTACGTAATACGTGGCACGGGCCTAGTAAACCGCCTGGCACGTGATCGATGCCTCAACTCTCACTGTGACTGATGAATGACCAACCTACAGGTCTTAATGTTTTTAATCAATTTCAGGACTCGGTGGCTAAAAGCTGGGCATTCCCTTCAGCTGGTCTTCACGATACGATAACTTACGAGCTGGTAAAAAACTGAGCCAGCCCAGGTGTAAAAGGAAGAGACATAAAAGGTCACAGATTCACACCCTCCTTCATTTATGAACACACAGCATTACTCACGATGTTGTTTGGGCAAATCACATCGTCCCCAACCTCGCAGGTGACGGAAGCACTGCTCCACGTGCAGGCGAAAAAGACCAGTGGCTCGGCTCCTCCCACACTTGCTGGGGCTGACACCGTCAGCCCACCCCACCCCCGGCAGCCTGCAGCTGTCCCTGGGGGGCCGGATAACTCTCCACTCTGCCAGAAACGAGCCTCATGTGAAGGTGGGCACTCCCTCACCTCACTCATCCTGCACCCCTCCCTTCTGGGACCACCCTTGTGACAGAGCTACAGAGCGGACACCCAAGGGGGACGGCACTACTCTTTATGTTGCCACAGTTCATTACACTTTTCCACGCCACCCACTCTCGCACATCAATCTGAGGTCTACTACACAAGATCAGGAAGCATCTCCTTGTTCAGAAAGGCCGACTTGCTTTTCTACCACTGATGCTTTAGGAAACATCCCATACACACAGCTGCCAAAATACATATTTAACACTGTCCAAGCCCCGTTCCTATTGCCAATGTCCAGGAGCCTGAAGGAAACTCAGGCAGCAGCGTGACGTTTGCAGAGGTCACGTGGGGTTACAGGAGCTGGAGCAGCTTCCCAGTTGATTCATTAATAGGTTCTGAGATAGAGGAAAGGCACTTGGACCAAAATGCCCACCTCGCCAAGTTCTCCCAACCACCGTGCTCACTGCTGTTTAAAGACAACCTTCCCTGAACCATCTAAACACAACAAGTGACTGTGAAAATACTACGCTACTTAAAAACACCAGGAAATAACGTGGAAAGAGAAGAGAAAAGGAGAGGAAGACACAGAAAGGAGTCTTGTTATCAATTTTTGGGTTATCATCACTATTCTAGTTTGGGGATGTGAGTTAGGTCACAGGAATTTTGTCCACATTTTAGTTTTCTTTAGAGTGTAAATAGAGCCACTGCCACACAAAAGAGAAAGTTCCAGAATAAAATCCTGTTGGAAAATTACCATCGCTAGGATTCATTCCGTTGCTTTTAGAAGCTACTGCATCACAGCCCAAAGGCTATAAAGTGATTCTCACTCACTCCCTCACCCAGGCATTTGTCCACCAGACTGTCCAGAATACAGTGATACGACTGCAGGCTCTGGAATCGGTCTATCTGAGACTGCATCCCAGCCCCACCCCTTCCTCAGTGGTACAAGTTCTCTCTGCCCCACCTTCCTCACTTGCCAAATGGGAATATCAATACAGCATGTATCCTAAAATGGTGATGGTTAAAAGAGACAAAATACGTAAAATTCTTAGAACCCAAAGTAAGTGCTCCATTTGGGTTGGCTATATTTGTGTAATATACATTTTAATTTTATATACATAGCAGTTAGTTACAAACTACAAGGACACAAACTCTGTCTTCAAGGACTTAGTCTAGTAAGAAGACAAGCATGTAAAGAACTTCAGCAGCAAGCTGGCCATAACTGTTGTCATACAAGAAAAATATAGACAAGGTGCTACGGAGAGAAGATTCCATCCAGCTAAGGAAGTCACAGAGGATTCTGGAGAGGTTTCCCATTAGAAGAATCATCAAAGATGAACAGAGTCTGGACAACGGGCACTTTGCATTTGTGCTGAAACACTCCAGTTTATATATAAATCATGAGGGCTTCCAGGTAAAATCCATCAAGTGGATGAACAGAAAGGACTTGGGGCCAGTTCCCAGAAGACCTGGGAAGCCTAGCTAAGGAGCTGTGCCTTTTGCCGGTTCCAAAGAAAAGCCACTAGAGGCTCGGCAGGGTCAGAATTATCCTTACTAATTATTTATCTAAATTAGCTTTCTGATCCAGATGACTATTTAGGCAGAACATGGAACTACTCCCTGGGACATCAAATATCTTAAATAAAGAAACCTCCATGTGCCTTGAAAAACTGTCCATTTAGAAGGCTCATCTGACAACAGAATTTAGAGTATATTTAACTTATCCAGTCTTGGAAGGAAGGCAAACTATTGCTTAATTATCACTTTGAGAGGCAACCAGAGCTTTAATGGGCCATTCCTGAGAATAGAAGGAAAGAGGAAAAATAATATGCAAGAAAAATTAAGAAATCGTCCCCCAGTCAAACCCCAGTGCGCCACATGAGGTCCCCTTAAGACCTCCACCTTACTGATTCACTACCAAAAAGTCATGTGATTGCTATGTTAGTGAAAAGTGTCTTTTCCTTGTTTGACCTAATTCATAGCAATCAGATTCTCACACGTACAAAGTACTGTCCACACACAGTTGTAGCTGCATTAAGAGAAGAGTTAGTGTCCTTGAAGGTGGACAGATGGGACACAGGTGCTGAGAAGAAGGAAAATGGGCAAAGAATAAAGAAAATCGACTCCAAAAAACTTCAGGTTAAGATGTTCAGTCATTCTAAAGCTTTGCAGATGTAGACACCACTGAGGAGCAGATGAAAACTATGAAGTTATTCTTGTTACTCTTAAAACTCAGGTTCAATATCTGTTACAGAGCATCGATTCTGTAATTCTGATGAGTGTCTCCCAGGCAGCTTTGCAATATGATACAAACAACCAATGTGGCTCAGAACAAACATGGCGGAACCATCACTCACATGGTCCATGGTCAGCGCAGCGCACGGGTGAAAATGGTCAAAGGAGATGTCATGATTGTTTACTGAACATATGTGCTTCTCTAAATCATTGTATCTCTCTGCATAGAGCACTGGAAATGAAGAGCAAGGATTTCCAAATGAATGAACACACAATGGCTGGAATAACTTGAAAGGAAAAGATAAAATTCCTATGAATATGTCAAACATACCAAGTCTCACTTTATACGACTGCTTCCTCAGTAAGTAGTCTTGGTGAGAACTGGCGCGGCAGCCGGCATTTCTTGAAGAAGCAGTATTTTTTTCTATCATACTGTCCGTTTGTTTCCAGTACTGTTTTATGGATCGTAGCCACCTTAAAATTTTAAATTACATATTATTTAGGCAGAACATGGAACCACTTCCTGTGAAAGGATTTTAAAGTACTTTAAATAAAGAAAATTTTATGTGCCTTAAAAATTACTTAAGGGAATAGGCCCTGGAGCCAGATGACCTAAGATCAAATCCCAGCCTCCTTACCATGGGCTGAAGCTCTTGGTTGGATCACAAAATCTCTCTGGGCCTCATTTTCCACATTTAAAATGGAAATAATAATAGCAGTATGGAAAAGACTATCTAACAGTAGTAATGAAAATAATAAATCATAAGGGTTGTTGGCCATTTAAAATAAATTAACATATGCAAAGCACTTAGAACAGCACCTGGCAAATAGGAGTCTTTGCTATAATTGTTGCTGTTGGTGGGCAAAAATCTAGCCCCGTGGATAAATAATATGGGGTTTCCAACTAATAAGGCTTCACTATCTTTCTAAACATCTACAAAGTGGGACAACGTAAGAAATCTCAAGGTCCATGGCAGAGCATGTCATTATACCATTTTAATTTTATTTCTTGGTAAAGGACTAAGAAAAAGAAACATAAATCGATAACTTCCAGTGAACCTTTTTTGAGATATGGGGGAAATTTCCTAGTCAGCTGCAGATCCAGCTGGGAGAACCCTTGATTTTCCTTTATAGAGTGTGGGCTTGCTCAGCACCTGCCAGGAGGGGTGACTCTGTTCCTTGAATATCCAGAGATAAGGTAATAAATTCACCAGAAAGTTATGAAACTCTCCAGAACCCAGATAGGAAGCATGACATTCAAACATTCAAAATAGATAAGCATTGTATCCAGACTAGAAGCTAATGCCTACTCGGTGAGATGCTCCGGGTTGCTAATGGTAGCAGAAAGGGCCAGGAAGGGACAGCGGATCATGACAAGGAGATGCTCCCAGACTTCTGCTCCAATTTCTCCACCAAGACAGTGGACCTATTAAAGACAAAAATTCTCCATTAAAAATGAGCAGAAGGTCTGAAGAGATATTTTTCCAAAGAAAACAAACAGATGGCCAACAGGCACATGAAAAGATGCTCAACATCACCAGTCATCGAGAAATGAAAATCAAAACCACATGAGATATCACTCGCCTCTGTCAGAACGGCCACCATCAAAAAGAACACAAATAACAAGTGTTGGCAAGAATGTGGAGAAAAGAGAACGCTTGTGCACTGTTGGTGGGAATGTAAACTGGTGCAGCCACTGCGGAAAACAGTATGGAGGTTCCTCAAAAACCTAAAAATAGAGTTACCATATGATCCAGCAATTCCACTTCGGGGTATTTATCCAAAGAATACCAAAAGATATACCAAAAGATATAAGCATTCCCCATGTTAATTGCAGCACTATGTATAACAGCCAAGACATGAAGCAATCTAAGTGTCCACTGAAGGATGAGTGGATAAAGAAATTGTGGTATGTATATGCAGAATGGAATATTATTCAGCCATAAAAAAGAATGAAATCTTCCCATTTGTGACAACATGGAAGGACCTCAAGGGCATTACGCTAAGTGAAATAAATCAACAAATCAGACATAAAAAGACAAATAATGATCTCACATGTGAAATCTTAAAAAAAAAAAAACCCACACACAAAAAAACAAGCTCAAAGACATAGAGAACAAATAGGTATTTGTAACAGGTGGGCATGGGAGAAACGGGTGAACTGCTTTTGTTTGTTTTAGTTTACTTTAAATAAATTAAATAATTTTTCAGTTGATTTAAAATCAGCGAATGAAAATAAGACAGGGAAACCTGAATCATCATACATGGTCTCCAATTACCTTTAATCAACCATGCCAAGTTTACGTAAATATTGGCAAATTCAGGCAAGAGAAAATCTTGACACGAATTCTTTTAATTCCCATAACCAATCCATCAATAATTCCTCTTTATCTTACTTTCCAAAATGTCTTTCAGATCTAAGTATTTTCTCCATGTCCACGGCCCCCAAGTCAATCACGATACCCTCCTGGCCACCCTCCTAGCTTCCCAGGCCATCCCCTGAACACTTCACATCACAGCCAACAGATACGTCTCAAGGATGAATTCCATCAGGCCATTTCCACAATTAAATTTCTTCAATATCTTCCCATTGCATGAGGAACAAACTATAAACTCCTGAACAGGGCGTATATGTTGTGCTGGGAGTAACCACCCCCCACCTGCCTCTCCAGCTTCATTCAAGCCTCTCTCCCATCCTGCCCTGACTTTCCTCCAGACACACTGAAATTTGCTTTGTTCCCTGACCATATCTTTCCTACCCCAGAGCTTCCACATATATTGTTCCTTCTGCTCTTACCTCCTTTTGAACTTGCAGAGTTCGGTTCAATGTCGCCCCATGGGAAGACCTTCTGACCAGCCACCGCAGAGCCGTCCCCCTGCTGTCTCCCTCCCATCACCACAGTGGGGTCACACTGATCCATCTCGTCACCATACACACCGATGCGGGCTGCCACCGTCATGGGTAGGCACAGCTGTCTATCCCCTTTTTTCCAATGATTCTGTGACCTACCCTGGGCATTCCCAGCACCAACAGTGCCTGGCATTGTGGAGATACTCCTTATATATTTGCTGAATTAACGAATGTCCTTTGACCAAATAAAGCAAATGGAACTACATTTAGGGAAGATTCTCAAATATGGTCCCCTTTAAACAGATTAAACTATGACACCTGGCAATCAACTGGAAAGAAGGTACCATCAGAGCCAGACAATTAAAAAAAAGAAAAAACTTCCCCTGCCCATTTGGCTTTGCCCTAGTCAGATAATACACCAGCCCGTTGGCTTTACCCTGACATAAAATTGGGGAAACTGAGGTACCCCATGTCACAGCATTTCAAAGCTTTGAGACTAGAGTACAATTCAAGGTTCTAGATTGCCAAGACAAAGCTGTTGGATTTTTTTTTCAATATGAATATTCAAGGCCTTCAGGATGTAGCATATACAGAATGAGCGAAAAAAAACCACAGTAAGTCAGATTCAAACCAATCAAAGCACAGCTCGCTTGGCAGCTTCAAGCTTTACAACAGGAAAAATTACGTGAAATACAGGCTTATCATCATTTTCCCCTTTAAACTGAAAACCCCTTGAAGCAAAAGAATTCTTTTATACTGTTTTAAGTCTCTTTGAATAAATATTCTTAATTCTGCTGTAAAAACTTTCTCAATATCCTTCATTTGCTCTATAAACGTCCATCATTTTCCATCCTGCTCTCTCTGCCCAGGGAAACTGACCCACAGAGGCTACTTCAAAAGAGCTCCAATGCTCTCTGGTTCCATTGGCTTTGGCCAAAGGAGAGCCTGGGCAAGAGACCTGAAGGGAATGAGGGTGAGGTCTTTGTGCCATTGGCCGCCTTCCTGGCAGGTTACCCTGAGCCAGGTGTGCTCCTCAGCTAAGGCAGCTGCCCCTTGCAAAGCGGCCAGCACACTCAATCTCCCTGTGGGTCTCATTGACTATATCTTTCCTTGTCCCTTTAGGCTGAGGGGTCACCTCCTCGCCCTGGGCTACTGCACTAACGGCACAGTTCCCCCCGCCCACACACCTTTGCAAAAAGCTGTTCTTGAATCCGTCCATTTTGTGCGTGTCGTCTGTTTCCTGCTGGGACCACGACTGACAAGATACTGTACATAACTGACATCATTGTTATAGCCCCAAACTCTTTGCTTTGGAGATCAAAGATCAGATTTTTGGAATCTCTGTCCAGGAAAACTTATGCCCTGGTGGTGAGTTCTACTCCTCTGAAACAGTGGTCACCAAAGACAGCTCCTCTGCCATCCAGAGGTCCGCAGACACAGATACCCTGTCCTGAGCCAGAACAGGAAAACGGAGCCCAAAGACTGGCATGATTCACAGGGGAAAGACAGTGTCCTCCGCAACCGAAACTCCACGCAGACGATGAATGCCCCGAAGCAGCAAATGTCTTCAGTGCGGCGCTTATGCAACCAGGAACTCAACCCAGAGAAATAATACCAAACCTACCTCATCAAATATAACATATCTGATCCTTTTCACCCACGCCTGGCGATGCGGAGCTAGCAGCAGAAGTTCAAAGCAGGCAGGCACTGTGATAAGTACCTAAAAACAAAAGCATTGTGCAAACAAACACTTTTGAGCACTTGCTACACCCAGATGTAGTTCTAAGAATATAAAAGAGAGAGTTAAAACTCCTGAAGGGACCTGCTGATTAAGTAAAATATGATATATTCGTTTGAATCTTGTGACACTGCAATTTTTATAGGTCAAAATGGTAAGATATCAGATTTGAAGTTTAAATTCTTATTTATAAGCATTCACGGTAATAATAGGAAGAGTTCATTGTTGCAGGTTTATTCCTTCAAAATCTGACCCCGAGGTTCAGTTTAGGTTGAAAACCGTTTATTAAAAATGAACAACTATGGAAGTTGGGAGAGGATGGGGCAGAGGGAGAAGGTGAACTTCAGAACACACCTGGTGATGCGTTGGCCCACCTAGCTTGGACTCTGGAGCGCATGGCGGCCATCAGTGCTACTCCACACGCAGCCGAAATGGCCAGTGTCTCTGCCGCAGCCCCGCTCAGTCCCAGGGTGCCGAAAGTGGGCCAGCACAGGGGCCGACAGCCGGCCTCTGTCGGACCTCACGCCCCGCCCCTGGGCAGCGGTGCTCTTACAAATGGCGATGTGGGTGTCACATCTCACATCTACCATGCAATGTGCTAGAGTCACGTTTTCACTTTCTGTTTAGCTGTAACTGTTTTCAGTGAGTTTAATAAGGAGGGAAACTGTCTGATTTACTTAACACCATGAAGTCCATCCATAAATACAACAGTTTGAAATTATGATGAGTATCCTATCCCATCAAGAAAGGTCAAGAAACAGTTATTCTGAATGGAAATGAGTTTGTCAGTTTTTATAAAATGGGGTTCTTCAGATCATTTTCGATCCACTTATAAACCAAGATGATGCCATGAAATATAACTGAAATCTGCAATCAAAAGCTAAGTGTCCTTGAGAAAGATGAGCTCCATTTCTTACTCTCTGGAATATAACACTGTTAAATTTTCTCTAAAGCCACTTCATCTTTTATAAATTCAAGAAAATTACTTCCACAAGCCCTTGTCAAGATACTGCATTTCTACTGAAAGAGACTTCTAAGTACTATCATATAATTCAATAACAAATGCATTAATTAGTGTATGTCCTACCTGAGAGTTTAGAGCCTCATGACGATAGTCCCGTGTAAAAACACCGCACAGAGATACACCGTTTGGCAGATTTTTGCTAAAACGATTCTCAACAGTTGCTGCCACCTGATTGACAAGGGCCTGATTGACAGGGGAAAATATCCATTAATCACATAATAAAGTACAGGGGAAACCTCAAAGAGAGGACGACAGGCACTGTCTAAAATTACGTACTGCTGGGAGGGCAGGAAGCTTCATCACCCCTTTCTCCTACCATCTGCCTAACCCACGGGCTGTCTTTGAGCTCTGTGACTACACGTGAACTCACTTATAACCTCAACCCAATGTAAAATGGGAAAACCCGGCTTCATCAGAGGGAAAAAGCAGGAAATGCTGCCCACGCATGACAAACAGCTGATACCTGGGCCACCAAGGCTCAGAAAGAAACCGTGAGTCTATGTAGAACGGCCAAGGAGGGCAGCCGGGATGGACGTGTGGTTCTCGTATTTGGGGTCATCCCCAGACCTCTACCTGCGAGTGTACAGGGGACCCACACCCCGGACTAGGCAGGTCGTGGCCAGCGAAATCTGAGCGTGTGCAAACCTATACACATCTCTGTATTTCACACTCTATGCCCAAAAAAGTCTCACCTAGATTAAAATGTAAACTTTAAAACATAAGCATAAAGATACTAGAAAGTGGACATTTTCATATGTTTGAGCACACTCGTAAACACTAAACGGAAATACTGACAGATCTGACTACACAAAGATATTAACAAAATATCACTGATATAACCGCAATATAGCAAAAAGATAAAATGACAAAAGTATATTGGTTATACTTTACAGAGAAAAAGTAATATACTTATTATACAGACTTCTGGCCAATCAATAAAAAGGCAATGCCCTTCCACTACAAGAAAAAGAAAATGGGCAGATGTCATGAACAAGTAGTTCATGATTAAAGAAATATCACCGCCCAGAAATCATACGGAAAGGCTCCCCAATCAGTGATCACAGAAATGCAGATTTATTATGAGATGGAAATTTTTACCTAGCAGTATGGCAAAAAATGTTTAAAGATCATAGGAATGTTGGAAAAAAATAAGAGGATATATATACTTCCATATACTGTCAGAGGGAATAAAAATGGATTTAAACTTTTAGAAGAGTAATTTGGCTTCTAAAACCTTTGGGTTCTAAAACTTTTAGAAGAGGAATATGTATTGTGTTGAATTACCAATTCCACCTCCAGTAAGCTTCATTTTTCTTGATATATTTTATTAATTTCCTGCTATGAACACTTACTGCTTTCGTAACCATGAAAAACGAAAAAGTTACAATCAAAACTAAAGTGCTAATTTCAACTAATCATGTTGATCAGTCTGGTTCTGAGCCCGATCCCAAGTCACTCAACGCCACATTTTCCTAGGAACTAAAATGGAGTGAGATCTCATTTTAATCTGTAGAATCAAAGTTATCCCAAGTAAATCTGCCTTTCTTAACAGTAATCGCATTAAAAACAACGGGTTGTAAATGAGGATATGCAAACTTATACTTCCTGTAAATCAGCCTTTCTCCTAAATGACAAAGATCATACTTTCTGTATTTAAGCTTGGCATTAGGTGGTTCCAGCCATAAAAGAAATATGGCAAAACCACCTGGCATGAGAAACACATCAGGCACTGACGCCCAAGAGCAGACAGGATGCATCCCATCAAGAGCAGAGGCAACGCGGGGTTCCTAAAGACTCAACATTGCCCGACATAGTCGGGATGCTTCTCTCAGTTCGAGCAAAAAGCTGAATGACAAGATCACAGGACCAGACCTCTGCCTCACAGTGCTCTAAGGGAAGTATTACTTTGGCCTCTCGGACTGGAAGGAGAAAATGCAGGTTAGAAAATAAAGTGAGACGCATGGAAACAGAACAGGCTGGTGGTTGGCTAGGGTGGGGCTAAGGGCGGGGAGAACAGGTGAAGGGGGTCAAAAGGTACAAAGTTCCAGTTATAAGATAAATAAGTCTGGGGATGTAACAGTGACTATCGTTAACAATACGGTATTGTGTAACTGACAGTTTCTAAGAGAGCAGATCTTAAAAGTTCTCATCACAAGGAAACAAAAAATGTATAACTATGTGAGGTGATTCATGATTCATGTTCACTAGAATTATGGGGGTGATCATTTAACAATACATACAAATATTGACCATTATGTTGTACACACGAAACTAACAGGTTACACGTCCATTTTATCTCAATAAAAGTGGAAAAAAATAAATGGCGAAAAAAAATAAAGAGAGCTAGATCTACCACATGACTACGTGCATTAAACTAAAAGAGGAGGTTCGGGAGTGAAAGAGAAAATTTAAGTCACTTGAACAACCCCCCAGCCCCCAGACCTACCTTGGTGGGGGCCACGTACACGACCACCCCATCGTCGCCCTCCCGTAGCACCTTCTCTATGCAGTAGTAGGAGGCGTAGGTCTTCCCTGAGGACGTGGGGGCCACTATGACCGCAGACTCATTCTTGTCCACGACGTCCAAGAGCTCTCGCTGCAGGGTCAGAGCACCGTTGTGTCAGCGCCACGAGAAGCACGTTAGCAAAACAAATACCTTAAGACACTTCCAGCATAATTCTCTGAGCCGCAAAGGAGTGGCTGCGAGTTGAAAACACACCAAAAGATACACGGGAACTTGTGAAGAACTCACGGCCTCCCCCAGAAGAGAGAATTGCAGTGCTTTTAAGCGTCTGGAGGTGGGTTTGTGTGTGAAAAACAGAGAGAGGGTCTGAACAAAATATCTTGTCCTTGGGTAGATATTCTTTCTGATTACTTGTCATTGACTAAGTGCACAACGGCTCTGAGAAATGAAGATCTAAGAGTATGTATTTTTGTAAGGGTGAAAAAGTAGCTGAACAGAAAAAAAAAATCAATGATGAATCATTTTACTACTTATCTTGTACTTTCTAAATAGAAGGATGCCAGCCCGTACTTTGCAGGCCATGTGGGACCTTCATTAAAACAGACTCCCGGGACTTCCCTGGTGGCACAGTGCTTGAGAGTCCGCCTGCCGATGCAGGGGACACGGGTTCGTGCCCCGGTCCGGGAAGATCCCACATGCCACGGAGCGGCTGGGCCGGAGAGCCATGGCCGCTGAGCCTGCGCGTCCGGAGCCTGTGCTCCGCAACGGGAGAGGCCACAGCAGTGAGAGGCCCGCGTACCGCCAAAAAAAAAAAAAAAAAAACAAACAGACTCTCATCCCTTTAGCCTATTCTTTTATTCATCAAAATGAGGACTAGTGAAAGGATCATTAGCCTGTGTGATGGGCAGAAGATGGAAAAGCCCCCCAAAGCCCCATCCTGCACACTCTCTGAATCCTGGTCCACTCTGGCCCGCACCTCAGAGCAATGGCGACATCAGAAGAAGTGCAGCGGAGGCGGGCGTAGATACCTGGAGGGTCCTTAGCTGCTTCGTGTTCTGCACTTCAGGAAGGAAGGACCTGGTCCCCCTGCCCCAGAACAGCAGGCAGGGAGTTTCTGAGGCACTCCAGCATCATCAACACAAGGACGATAAAGTCAGATTCTGATAAGACCATCTGTTAGACTGAACCTCTGAAATGGCATTTTCATAGCCAAACATGTTTAACTGATAAGGTTCGAGGCGATTTTATAAGGTTGAATCAATGCAGAAACGCACCCTTTTATTCCTAATCTTCTAGCCATCAATATTAATTTTACACTTATTTATAGAAAAGTAGCTACTATGGTCACGGGTACAGGCTGTAAATATCTAAACAACTGTCTCTACTGTTTAAACTCCTTGAATGTCTCTGTCACATTTCTATATTTACATAGGATATCCTGCAGACACAGGGAAGCCTCCATAATGATACAGTCGGATGACAAAGACAGAACTTCAAATATATACGTGTGAATCCATCAGAGTACCTCCAAGAAAATGGTCTATTTATGAAAAATGGATGATATGAGAAATTCACTTTCTTTAAATGGGAAAAAGTCTACATTTGACATTTCCCATGACAATTTTAAATAAGATGACTCAACATGAAGAACTTCATGCCAAATGTGCTGTGTGGAATCATGAGAAGCTCCTGAGATCAGATTTAATAATGAAATACAAAAATGTTTCTTTCATCCAGTCATTACCTGCCAGGTGTCAGGAATAAAGTCCTGGACTCTGGGGTCTGGATCTTTCCTCTCATCTCGTACCAAATACTGGCCCATGTACTGCAACTGAAACCGAGCCGGCCCAATGCCAACTGAGTATTTGTTCTTCTTCTTCTCCTTCATGTCATTTTCTGTGACCTACAGGAGTTTACAAGCCCATTTTGAAAGTGATTGTAAATTATAACATCCTTTAAATGATTAAAAATATTTTTTAAAATAACTGAAAACTAATTTTTACGAGAAAAGCATTTTACCATCTTTCAAAGTTTGCAATATTCATTGAAGAAATCTCTTACCACCTAAATCATTATCTTAACTAAGAGTAAATAGCACACATCAAGATCTTCAGATTATCCATCACGGCACTTGAGCTACAACCTGATATCAAGACAACTGAACAGTCGCGATATAGTTTTTAAATGTTTTGCTAGAATTAAACACAGGATTAGTTTTAAGGGTCTGCAGAGACTATCTGGCATTTTTGTCCAGAGAAGCTTTTGTAAAATTTTCTAATTCTAGGTTACTTCAAGTTGGGGGAGCTGGATTACTAATAATGATTATGAACTTGGAGTAAATATTTTCAGTGAAAAAAAAAACCCAGGTAACTGTGCTTATAAGACACTTGAGGTGCACCTAATAATTACTCTACTAGAATGGAGCTATTCTGAAAACATTACCTGCGCTGGATGCAAAGTACTTGCCAACTCCTCAAATCCTAAGTACCTAAGGCATCTGGCTATGAGTTGCCGATCTGCCTCTTGCAAAAGTTCTGGGTATTTTTCCATCACGGAGTAGATCCTTTTCATCATTTGAACAGCTATACTTAAATCTTTTGTGGTTGCACCTTGGTAAAGAATAAACAGCAAAACTGTTATAAAGGCCATCAAAAATAATAAATGTTTGATTGTCCAAGATTATTCACTCAGGCTATCAACCTGACCCAATTAAATTCATTGTCTTACTTAGCATTAATGGAGGTTTTGGAATACAGAAAACTCAATAAAATGAAAGTGCAACTAAACACATTCCGACATCTCTGTGGATAACTGAGATGTAGCTCTGTAAGTGTTGGGGGAAAAAGGACAATCTTGTAGCTCATGATAGAAATAAGATCACTAAAGCCCAAGTTGGTCTAAGTTCTAAGGAATACAAATCTTTCCATGTCTTCTCTACTATGTTCAAAGAAAAATGTCCAGATGAGTCTAAATATCTGGTTAAAAACTTGGGCTTCCCTGGTGGCGCAGTGGTTGAGAGTCCGCCTGCCGATGCAGGGGACGCAGGTTCGTGCCCCGGTCCGGGAAGATCCCACATGCCGCGGAGCAGCTGGGCCCATGAGCCATGGCCGCTGAGCCTGCGCGTCCGGAGCCTGTGCTCCACAACGGGAGAGGCCACAACAGTGAGAAGCCCACAACAGTGAGAAGCCCGCGTACCGCAAAAAAAAAAAACTTGGCAACATTTATTGAACCCTAATGCTGACCAGACATAAGTATCTGGTGTAATCACTGGAGCCTTTAAATTCAGTCTGTTACACCTACCAGATCCAAACCTTGCTAATCCCTGTCCATTTCTTTACAGTCACTTACATCCTTTCTAGTCCCCCTCACGGCTGGTCTTTTCATACTTCACATGTTAGGGCAGTTTTGATTCGCCCTTTCTTCCAATCAACCTACATTTTATCTATTTAACAAATATTACCAAACACATGCTGATGCTATAAAGGCTACAAAAGAAATTTAAGCCACTGTTAATCCTGATCTCTCTCAGGGCAACTGCAAATCCTGACACAACATCTTAGAGAGACCCACAGAGGCCAAGTCTTATGCTTCTCCCTGGGGTGAAATCCTCAGCGAAGTCTGTCGTTGCAGGGGCAGATTGAAGTTTGTAGAAATGACGGGGTAGGGGGGAGAAGAACCCCCAGTGACCCCGTGTTCAACGGATTCAAGTGTGGAGACGACCAAGACAGACCGGTCAATGAGGTGTACTCGGAAGTACTGTCAGTTTGGAGGCACACTGGCCCCTCATCATTTCACCTGCCATCAACTTACACGTCTCTATCCAGCCATGTTTCTCTCTTACCTGCCTCTTCCTGCCTCTTCTTTTCTTTTCTACTATCTATTGTAGCAGTTGTAAAGTAGAGCACATGGAAACCACAGCAACTTCTGGAAGAACTCAGCATGCCAGGCGAACATGATCCGAGTTTTGCCCAGAAAGAAAATGCTCGCGCTTCAGATCTCAGAGACGAATGACAGACTCTCCCTGGGACCTCGCCATCTGTGGGTCCCCTTAACGAGGCCCACAACTCTCTAAGTGGTTGTTTGTAAACTTGACTGGGAATTGATTTCAATTTTTTTATTGGAGTGTAGTTGACTTACATTGTTGTGTTAATTTCTGCTATACAGCAAAGTGATTCAGTTTTACATACACATTCTTTTTCATATTCTTTTCCAATAGTTCCCTGTGCTCTACAGTAGGACCTTGTTGTTTATCCATCCTATATGTACTAGTTTGCATCTGCTAATCCCAAACTCCCAATCCTTCCCTCCCCCTCTCCTTGGCAACCACAAGTCTGATCTCTATGTCTGCATGTCTGTTTCTGTTTCGTAGGTAAGTTCATTAGTGTCATATTTTAGATCCCACATGTAAGTGATAAGGAATTGATTTGAATTTGCTTATGAATGTGCTGTATCTTTGCCACTGGGGCCCCCTTTGAGACTTCATTGCTCATTGATAAAATAGAGGTAGTAGTACTGAGAGGACTTCTCCAAGGACAAAATCAGATAATGCATCTAAGGCTTCCCTAAGCCTTCTAACACAGACTTCCAGTTAATAAATAACAGTTATCATCATTAGATTTTTATTCTTTTCCAATGTATTCAAACAAACAAATCAACAGGAACTCACAGCCACATACCTTCACCACGGCAATGTTCTTTCCACGCTCTCAAGCAGGCAGTAATCCCCACCATTTCAACTCGAAATTTCACTGAGCTACTTCTACATGATTTCAAAAAATCTTCTAGGTTCTTTATTCCAGAGTTTAAATTCTCTTTCATTTCCTCCTCAATAGAAAAGGACAGAACATTCCATTTTTTCTCTTCTTTTTCTTCTTCCTTGGCAAACAGCCTCTCCTTATTCTCTCTAGTAATTTTTTCAGCCTTGGTCTCCTGCCCCAAAAAAGAAGGAAACATGTCATAAAACAAGTTGGAAATAGTCCAAGATGCCATTGCATGAATGAGACAATAGTTTTAAGTGTATATTGATTATTTTGAACGTCATCCCACTCTTGACAAGGCACAATCTTCATTTCAGTGTCTGTTTCTTAACACTGAAGCCTCTGTGAATTGAAATCTTTGGACAATCCAACTTAATGACTATGACGCCTCTGTGCAGACAATTTTTCTAGATTTCTAAGTGGTGTAGGTTATAAATTGAAGAGTAACTGTAATACAATCAGAAACACCAGGACCCTGGTTTTTCTGTCTCCTGATCTCTCGGGAATTGGTTTTCCTCTTTCATTCCCCATGGTCACCTCTCTACCCCAACTTGTGCTTCTAGATATTTCTTCCACAAAGCCTTGCTCAACTCTCCCAGCCTAAGTACGTATTCCTCCCCTGCCCGGACGTCTCTCTATCAAATGCTCATCACACACAATGCAGTTGTGATTTTCCTTGTCATGAGACGGGAATGTGCAATAGTTGTCGGTGTGTCCCAAGCACAGCACAAGTTCATCCTCTTTTATGGGTGAATGAGGAAGGGGCAGGTAGGAAGGAATATCATAAATAAACCGGTTTGCTCTGTCTAGACAAGCATTTCCAACCAACTTACACACAATATAGACCCACTTCTACTACACTTTTACCTACTTGACTTATTAATGTGCAAAGAAAATTAGAGAACTGTTGTATCCATAAGAGAACACTGACAAACCTTCCATTATTCTACTTAGTCATGAAACTCATATCTAAACTTTGCCTTTAATGAAGTCAATTTTCATTGTCATCACTTTCTCAGTATTTAATTCGAATCAGTGGAGCTTCTCCAATGTTTCAACTTCCCAAATGTACTGTCCTGTCCTGGGATAGCTCGGCATGGTTCTGCCTCAGTTAGGACAAGGACAAGCCCTGGCTCTTTGCCAGGTACAATGTGTTTGTTTTAGCTTGAAGTGTTGCTGGAAGAGCACATTTACACTGTGCTGAGGTTGTTTAATCTCCACGAGATAATTTACTTAATTTCCAATAATGCAGAAGATAAAAAAAACATGAAACTTTTTTCAGTCTTTATACCTTACACTAGGTAATTAGAATTTTTGCCAACTTTCTATTTTATAACCTCTCTCTCGAAAAAAAGAAAAACTATATAAAAGAAGCTTTCAGTAAATAAAAAAGGAATAGTTGTAATTGGATGGTCTCACTAAAGATCAACTTGGCTGTGAAAATAAAAAGGAGGTTGTCGCCACGAGGAGAAAAACAGAGACCACCAAGCTGGGCCTGAGGTGGCTTGTTGACTATTAAAGCAAAAGTCCTCATGTCTGCTCAAATATTTTTTTAACTTTAGGTATAACTGAAAAATTGTAGGATATTGAAAGTATACATCACGGTGGCTTGATATACATGTACATTATGGAAGGGTTCTCCCCACTGAGTTAATTAACCCACTCATCAACTCACATATTTATCTTTTGGGGGAGGAGGGAGAGGAGAATATTTAAAATCTACTCTCTTAGCAAATTCAATGATATGATGTATGGTTATCCACTCTAGTCACCATGTTTCTCCTCTCTGTTTTTATGAGTTTGAACTTTTTTTTCTTTTGGATTCCACGTGTAAGTTACACCACGCAGTATCAGCCTTGTCTGTCTGACCTACATCACTTAGCACCTCTAGGTTCAACCACGCTGTCACAAATAGCAGAATTTCCTCCTTGTAACTGAATAATATTCCAATATATATACAGACCACATCTTCTTTATCCATTCATCCCTTGCTGGATGCTTACATTGTTTCCGTATCTTGGCTGCTGTGAATAATACTGTAATGAACATGGGAGTGCAGAGATCTCTTCTACATCCTGTTTTCTTTTCTTGGATAAATACCAGAAATGGGATGCAGGACTATATAGTAGTTTTATTTTTAATATTTGGAGGAAATATACCATTTTCCATAGTGGCTGCACCAATTTACATTTCCACCAACAGTGCCCAAGGGCTCCCTTTTCTCCACATCCTGGCCAACACTTGTTGTTTCTTGCCCTTTTGATGATGGCCATTCTGACAGGTGTGAGTCGATATCTCATTGTGGTTTTGATTTGATTTCCCCTATGACTAGTGACATTGAGCATCTTCTCATGTGCCTATTAGCCATCTGCATGTCTTCTTTGGAAAAATAAGCATTTAGTTACTCTGCCTACTTTTTAATCAGATTGTTCTATTTTTTGCTATTGAGTTGTATGAGTTTTTTGTATATTTTAGATAGTAACCCCTTATCAAATATATGATTTGCAAATATTTTCTCCCATTTTGTAGTTAGTTGCCTATTCATTTCTTTGATGGTTTCCTCTGCTATGAAGAATCTTCTTAGTTTGATACAATCTCACTTGTCAATTTTTGCTTTTGTTACCTTTGCCATTGGCGTCAAATCCAAAAAATCATCACCAAGACCAATGTTAAGGAGCTTACGGCTTATGCTTCTTCTAGGATTTTACAGTTTCAGGTCTTGAAGTCTTTGATCCATTTTGAGTTAATTCTTGTGTATAATATAAGTTAGGGTTCCAAGCCTCATTCTTTGGCATGTAGCTGTCCAGGTTTCCCAACACCATTTATTGAAGAGGCTGTCTTTTCTCCATTGTATATTCTTACCTCCTTTGTCATAAATTAATTGACCATACATGCTTGAGTTTATTTCTGGGCTCTCTATTCTGTTCCATTGAACCATGTACCTGTTTTTATGCCAATACCATACTGTTTTGATTACTATAACTTTGTAATATAGCTTGAAATCAGGGAGTGTGATGCCTGTAGATTTGTTCTTTTTCCTGAAGATTGTTTTGGCTATTCAGGGTGTCTTATGGCTCCATACAAATTTTAGGATTGTTTGTTCTATTTCTGTGGAAAATGCCATTGGAATTTTGATAGGGATTGCATTAAATCTATAGATTGCACTGGGCAGTGAGGACATTTTAACAATATTCTTTCTTCCAATCCATGAGCGCAGAATATCTTTCCATTCATTTGTATCCTCTTCAATTTCTTTCATCACTGTCTTGTAGTTTTCAATGTACTGTAACCTCCTTGGTTAAATTTATTCCTAGGTATTTTATTCTCTTTGATGCAATTGTAACTGGGATTGTTTTCTTAATTTCTGCTCCTGATAGTTCATCATTAGTGTATAGAAACACAACAGATTTTTGTATATTGATTTTGTATCCTGTGACTTTACTGAATTCATTTATTAGTTCTGACAGTTTTTTGGTGGGGTTTTTATATAATATAATGTCATCTGCAAACAGGCAGTGTTACTTCTTCCTTTCCAATGTAGATGCCTTTTATTTCTTTTACTTGCCTAACTGCTCTGGCTAAAACTTCTAGTCCTATGTTGAATACAAGTGGTGAGACTGGGCATCCTTGTCTTGTTCCTGATCTTAGAGAAAAAGCTTTCAGGTTTTCAGCTTTATCATTATATAATGACCTTCTATCTCCCTTACTACAGTCTTTGTATTAAAGTCTATTTTCTATGGTATAAGTATAGCTACCCCTGCTTTCTTTTGGTTTCCATTTGCATGGAGTATCTTTCCCATCCCTTTACTTTTCTAAAAACGTAGCATGGAAAGCAACTATCAAAGGGATTGAACAAATAACAATAAAGGACAATGAAAAGTAAAAAAAAATTTGATAGAATGAATATAACCTACCTGTATCTTTTTGCTCTTGGGTTCACAGAAATTCTTCCTTGGCTTGATAGCTTGAGGTACAACAAATTTTGAAGAGACCGATTCTAATGACTTCCCATAAAATCGTTGAAAACGATGATACGTTTGCACAAATCTAAGATGACGAGGATCTCTAGATTTTTCTGGAAAAGAAAAGGCTTAAAATGCAACACTAC
Source organism: Leucopleurus acutus (assembly GCF_964270905.1). Lineage (NCBI taxonomy): Eukaryota > Metazoa > Chordata > Mammalia > Artiodactyla > Delphinidae > Leucopleurus > Leucopleurus acutus. Next base: position 114,438,206 of record NC_139150.1, on the reverse strand, counting down.
TACATATTTTCAACAGCGTTCTCACTAATCCTTCACACCATCCCACACACACGTGTACTTTTCTTTTTAGTTTGGAACAGTAACTTAGGCTGATGACTTTTGTTAAAGAAGGAATCTTAAATCACACCATCTCTTGTCCACAGAATGATTCCTTAATTTATTTAAAGGATGCAAGGGACAAAACACCCTTTTATTGTACACCTCTCAAAGCAAATATCAAGATGCTACAAAGAATGACAGATTCTGGGCATTACTTCTGTTTCGTGCCCTGTGAATGAAGTTAAGAAGGGGGAAGGTAGGGCTTCCCTGGTGGCGCGGTGGTTGAGGATCCACTGCCAATGCAGGGAACATGGGTTCAAGCCCTGGTCTGGGAAGATCCCACATGCTGCGGAGCAACTAAGCCCGTGCACCACAACTACTGAGCCTGCGCTCTAGAGCCTGCGAGCCACAACTACTGAGCCCACGTGCCACAGCTACTGAAGCCCACATTCTGCAACAAGAGAAGCCACCATAGTGAGAATCCCGTGCACCACAACGAAGAGCAGCCCCCGCTTGCCGCAACTAGAGAAAGCCCGCACGCAGCAACTAAGACCCAATGCAGCCAAAAATATAAATAAATTAATTAATTAAAAAAAAAAAAGAAGGGGGAAGGTTAAGGCCAAATCAGGAAGATGTCCATCTAGGGTATCACGGCTTCTTGTATCACTTGACAGAAAAATCCTTACTCCAGACCATGGCCACAGAGCCAAGAACTTGGCAGCTCAGAAAGACTCACTGTGGAAAACTCCAATGACATAGGAAATCCCAACACTCAAGGTATGACTTCCTCCCATCCCCAGAGAAAACTACAGCACTCACTTCAAGGGATTGTTAAGCAGGCTGATTTTTCTATATCTGTATCTACATATGTAAATCAAACGGCTCCGAAGGATGTTAATGATTGATCTAAAAACTCCCTTGTATTTTTCAGGATATTAGTAGTTGTTTCTAACAGCAGGCTGGGAAGTGTTCCGTGGGAACATGCTTACTAGGTCCACTCTGAGATTCTTCTGAAGGTAAGTTCTGTCCACTGGAAGCAGGGTGGGGGTGAGCATGGGGTAGACAAAAGAAGACAAGGGATGAGCCGGGGAAAAGGGTCCCTAAGTCAGTCTCGGCTAACTTGCTCTCAGTGGTGCCACAGCCTCCATCCCGAGCGTGAAGGTGGGTAAACTGCTGCCCTTGTTACGGGTGACGGGAAAGCAGCTGCTACTGCTTGCAAGCCTATAGCCTCAGTATTTCTGCCATCAGGGAGCACACAGGTGTCTTAAACTATAAACTGTCTTGGCTTAAAACAGCTGCTAACTTTTGTGGGACAAATGCCACCTCTGTGCACTTGCTCCTAAGACAGCTGTGTGCCCCTGTAACATGACGGTCAGCAAAGTGGGGCTCTTTCCTCACCCTCTTTACTGACATATATCTACGTACCTTGTACATTATTGTTATTCAAGAAATAGAAAAATTTTTCATTGTAACATAAAAGGCAGAAAGTGAAATAGATGTTAAGGTATTTCACCAGAATCGCAGAACTCACCATCAAACTGACCCTTTGTCCTGTCATAATCATCACTAAGGCGTCTGTGGGAATGCCAGTGCACAAGCTCATCAAATTCTTTCTGCTTGACCAGTGAAGTTACAATAGGATCATCGCTATGAGATGAAAAGAAATATAGGCACATTTTAAACTGCGTGCCTCCCAATACAGCACAGCATAGATCTCATTTAAAAAAAATTTTTTTTAAAAATCATAGCCACTTTTCCTCTTTCCGAGATATAATGTGGGTGATAGAATCCAAAGAGCAGTTTAATGGGGCTTCAGAACCCAGAATCCACCCCATATCTCGTGCCATGGACATCAGCAAATATTCATCCACTCATTCATTAATTACAAACACACAGCTGGAATGATTTTACTCTAAGGTTAAAACTATGTTGATTTTTAAGCTGGTTAGGATCACAAGACATTGGTAAATTTGAAACTAAACTCATTATGTGTTACAAACACAGGTTACATCTAATATAACCTCTTTATAAATAATCTGTCCAACTTTGTAAAAGCTCTAATGAGTCATTCATCCATTCCACCCAGGGGCTCCCATACCTCGTTAGGAAAGGCAAATCTTTCAAAAGGTCCCCGGCAAACTTATCAACCACCTGACATGACACTGGAATAAAACCCAAATTAGCCATCTTTTCCTTGGAGGTATCTGTAAAAAAGTAGTAAGACAAGGTCAAATGTGAAACTTTCATACAGCAATGTTACATATCATTTTCTAAACTTTCACATTTAAAAAAACATCATGTTTCATTGATCTTATTGATTTACGTTAATCAATTCTAGCCCTTCCCATAAAGCTATTTTCCACATTAAAACATTCTGGAACACGGCAGAATATAAAGAAATAGGCAACAATTAGGCATGTAGGTAGGTAGATAGAAGGATAGATAGACGGATGGATGGATGGATGGATGAAGAGATACACTGACAGAAAAACGCCTATGTTTCCTATTTCAAATGTTTGTTCCTTTTCTTATTTCCTATTATGAGACAAGGAATTTAAATATGGAAGTCTCACTCAGAAATCTCATATATGCTTTTATAAAAATAAAAAAGAAGTAGGGGGAAAATACAGATGTCAATGAAATTATGTTATATCATTAGTCTTCTCTTACATCCTCCTTGATGTTATGCCCATGTACACCTACATATGATAGATGGATATCACACGTCACATATTGATCGTATATACAGCAGCTGGCTAACAAATGCCCCTTTATCCAGTGTCTGGTTCATAATTCTAGGTGAGCTGCAATTGCCCTGCTCGGTATTTCCTTGACGTCCACCGTTCCTGCATTTGCCTGAAACCTTCCTACGAGTCCCTACAACTCTCCCTGAGCACTTTCTTCTTGCAGCCTTGGGCGCAGCCAGAGTCCTAAGGATTTCATGCCCCCCGAGACTTGACGAAACTCACAAGGTAAATACCCCAGCTACCTTGCTCTTTGGGTAAGACATCTCCAAAGTGGTTTGCACACAGTTCTAGGATTCCCACCCAGTAAAACTTACCTGTAGTTGCCCACGTGGAAACCTACGCAATAACACGGCCTGCACCGACTGTGTTTTCTTCCTGGTATTACCTAAGCACTCCCTTATTGGATCTTCCTGGGAACAATAAACTCCTTGCTCTCAAGCGTCTTTGTCTGGTGGAACTCATTCTGACATAATGAAAGGGGATATATATCCTTCCCCTGTACTCTGAAAAATACACTTGTATCAATACATCCCCAACCCCCCTTAGCATTCTTCTTTTTTTTTTTTTTAATTTTAACATCTTTATTGGGGTATAATTGCTTTACAATGGTGTGTTAGTTTGCTTTATAACAAAGTGAATCAGTTATACATATACATCCCTTAGCTTTTTTTGTCACTTTCCATCTGGGGTCATTTTATTCTTCCTGAAATTCATGATATAGAAATGTCTCCAGTGACGACAGGATGATGGATAAATCAGCGTTTGTATTTTGAAAAATGTCCAAGCTACTCATTTTTTAAAACTGTATTTTAAGAATAACATATGATTTCATTATGTTCTGACTTCTATAATGATATTTGGGGAAGTCTATTATTAGAGACTAATTTTTATTCCTTTGTAGGTAACTCTGGTCCTTTTAAGATATTTATTTTTTACATTCTCTAATCCCACTGCATCGTGCCTAGTGTGTATATTTGTGCGTGTGCGTGTGCATGTGCATACGTTTGCTTTGTCCCGCTTGGGACTCATCATATGCCCTGAGTGCGCAAATCCCTGTCTTTCATCGTCCAGGCAAACGCCAGCCACAGTCTCATCAAATATGGCCCAATCTACACTGGCTTGGCCTCTCCTTCCAAATCTCCAAATGAACGAAAGATTAGACAGCTTCATTCTGTCTTCCATGTCTTTTAACATGTATTTTATCATTTTTTATCTCTATTTCTTTTGTTTGTTTTCCGGTTCTTTTAAAATTTCTCCAGCTTGAGATATAACTGACATATAACCCTGTGTAAATTTTAAGGTATGTAATGTGTTCATCACTATTGTACCTGTAGTTCTTTTGATCTATTTCTAGCTCACAAATTCTCTCTTTAGCCAAATCCAATCAGCTTTTGAACCTATCCATTGACAGTCTTTTCATTTCTACAACTTTGAATATTTTAAAATGTGAAGATGTTTTCTATCATTTTGTTTTTCACGTTTCAAATTTCATATTTTATTTCTTCAAGCATTTTTAAACCTACATATAGTATATTCTACTTGTGACAATTAGAAAATCTGAAATACTTAAGAGTTCTCGTTTTGCAGCTTACTGTTTGCCTGGGGGCTTATTTCTCTGCTGTTTATTAATTTGCATGTGCACTCGTATGTGGCAGAGAAGCCCTGTAAAATCAGGGTATATGAGGATGTTCCTCTACAGAGAACACGCCAGATTCCTTTGATCGCTTGAAGGTTATTTTCTGGCTTAGAGTTGTCTTGACTCTGCTGACTGAGTACACTGAAACCCAGATTCTTAGGAGGGCAGACCTACAATTAGAAATTCTCAGAGTGACCCAGAGATCAGTCTCTCCCTTCATGTTTGGCTCCTGGAATTTCCCTCCTATTGTTTTGAGCTTACTTACGATTTTATAAAAAGGTGTTTGGTGTCTCTTATCTAACTTTTCCATCATTACGCACAAGAGATTTTTCACTTGATCTACACTTCAGATTGATAGTAATGGAAGTCACTGGCTTTCTTAAAAATTGGCAACAACGTTAGTTACAAGGAAAACATATCACTGTTCAAAATTATACTCAAAAGATTATCTCCCCAAGGATATGACAGTATAGGTCATTTTAAATGCATAGTACCCGAAAATTATTTATACTTGCAACATTTAGTTACTGGTGCTTTCAAAACATTTTCAGAGGAACGATGCTTTTATTTCAAATTAATTTAGAGATTTATTACCTTTGATTGGTGATGGATCCTTTTTAAGAAAAGGAAATTGTTCTGTTCTCAGAGGAAATGGCTTTCCAACATCAAACTTTGTGACCAACTTTGATACAGTATCCCAGAGATGTTCATAATCTTTCATAATGCCATTTCCCAAATTCAAATGTAGCCCTACATGAGTTCAAAGTAGTAAACACTGAAAGTCATTCACACATACACAGAAGCACACATTTTAATTAAATTCACAGAGCTCTGAAATACTTGTCAAACAGTGAAATTTTCTGTGAGTGCCACACGGAACCTAGAGCCAAACGGTCCCTAGTGTTGACTGTGGGGCTGAAGACTTTAAAGCTTATCCTGTTTCCCTATTTGATAACTATTAACATTATAACTGCCTTAACTAACAATAACAGATGGTGAATATCTAACTATTCTTCAAGGTAACAAAAAATGTTATGTCACACATAACTTTATAATCAATAAAACAGAATAAAACTATGATTTTTCAAAAATGAGAAAGTTTGTAGAGGATTGCTAAATTTATTTGTAGCTAACTCATTCTAACACTTGCAATATGTAGGAACCAAATCTTAGAGGTCAAAGAAGCTTCAATAATGCTCAATCAGTTTTAGTTCTCTTAAAATGTCTTTTATTTTTCTTTGACTACGAATAAACAGCAGAAGATTTCTTCTAATAAAATTATTCAAAGAAAGAAAAATTAATTATATACAACAAATATATAAATCAGCTTTATCTTTGGAAAAACTTAAAATTCCCTAAATATCTAATAGTAGTACATGATTACATTAATTAGAGTAAATATTCTGAAAAATGTTCTGCGTATATTTAACTGAAAAATTCACCTGTTAAAATTATCTAGAAATGCCAAGTTCCCAAAGATGTATTTTTTCCAAAAATACTTGTGGAGTAATATTAAGTTAAAAATATTTTTAAATACAACATTCACTCTGATTGCAACTAAGTAAAACTTATATACACGCATAAATAAATATTTGAAAGAAAATGACTGCTATATGTTGCAAGTATAGGAAAATAATTTTGAAGCTTTAAATCCTTTATAATGTTTATCTCTGGGTAAAGGCATAATTATTATAAGATACTAGGGTGGTACCTTGAACACTTTCATTTTCATAGTAAAATGCTATATTCTTCAATAAAAGCTCATCACTTAAGTCGGAAAGGTGAGTTAAATCCAGATTCCAAAATTCAAAAACATCTATATTACTTAGGATGAAGTATTCACACCACTTTTTCTGAAATTGGAAATAAAAACCACGTTAGTGACAATTTTTACATTAGCAAGAACCTAGAAGACTTCAAACATCTCAATAATCCAACTGAAAGGCAAGTGGGGCTGGGCTTTTCCATTCTTACGGACGTGAGCCCTTCCAGGCTGGGTCATAATGAATGTGTCACACCTTGAAAGATTTAAAGTTAAACTAAAATCAGGCTGACCAAGAATGATTCAGCATAGTCCTTATTCCCAGTCACAGAAATCCGTACTTGACTCTTACAACTTTTCTCCCACAGATACGGGACTAGAGAAATACTTCTGCTTTCAAATGTGCCTCTGTTCTTTCCTCAGGGTTTAATGCTTCCAATGTTACTTTCAGGTCAAAACAGCATTTAAAAAAAGAGCATTTGATTGTTTAGGGGATCCTTCACAAAGATCCCCATCCACCTACATCCCTGGGCAGCTGTGTTCCCGCCTGTCACGGGCAGAACGTCTTCAGCGGCAGCACTGAGCTCAGAACAGGGCAGCCGCGACCCAAACAACCGCAGCGCACAAACCTGGTCATCCCTTGAGTCGGCGTTCGAGTTTGGGGAGCTGGGTTGAGAGGGAAAAACGGAGGCTTCTCTGCTCCACACACGATAACACACCCAGGCTCTCCAAACGTGAATAACCTCTTTATCTATATGGATGTGGAACTTTAACAGCGTTATCCAATAGAAGTGGAACGCAGGCAAGCTGCATACGTTACCTTAAATTTCCATATGTTTCTTAAACTTTTTTCACATTAAAAAAAAAAAAGCTGAAATTCGTTTTATTTTATTCAACCCAACATACCCAAAATATTGTCATTTCAATGTGTAATCGATATAAAAATATTCACAGAATAGTTTACATGCTTTTCACACGAAGGTTATGAAATCTGATGTCTCTTTTAGACTTAGGCACGTTTCAAGTGCCTAATACCCAAGTGTGGCGATCGGCTCCTACCCTGGACGGCCCAGCTCTAACCAGGTGACTGAGGATGGCTGCATAGGGTTCCTGATGAGGTCACAGGTATCAAAGAATCAGGAACCCGGTACCTAGGGTGGAGTTTTACCTACAAATAAAACACGAACGAGCTCTCTTCAGGGCCATAAAGCTGTGGTCCTCAAACTGCTGCAAAACCTCCCCTGGAAAGATTATTAAAGAGAAGACAGGGCTTCCCTGGTGGCGCAGTGGTTGGGAGTCCGCCTGCCGATGCAGGGGACGCGGGTTCGTGCCCCGGTCCGGGAAGAGCTCACATGCCGCGGAGCGGCTGGGCCCGTGAGCCATGGCCGCTGGGCCTGTACGTCCGGAGCCTGTGCTCTGCAATGGGAGAGGCCACAACAGTGAGAGGCCCGCGTACTGCAAAAAAAAAAAAGAAGAAGAAAAAAGAAAAAAAAAAAGAGAAGACAGCTTGCTAGGCAGCATCCCCAGAGGCTGATCCAGTAGGTCTGGGGGGAGCCCAAGAAACTGCATTTCTAACCTGTTCTTAGGATGCTATTGGTCAGGGGGCTGTACTTTGGGTACCACAGCCATGTAAGGGCTGTCCCCACCCCCGGGCCACAGAGCCTTTCCCATAACACCGCTGAGTAAACAGAAATATGCGAAAACAGGACACCAAAGCTTCCTCACTGGAGCCGCTTCAGCTGAGAGGTACCTCCATGTCATCCCCAAGTGTCAAGATTTGAGCCAACATGAAACTCTCTCTTCCACGTCCCGAGCTACCTTCCCCAGAAGCCTGAGGATATGCCCTTCACTGTGAACATTTCAGAGGCTGAAATTATGTTACGAACTTAGGCTTCTAGCTCCCAGGTGCTACCAAAGTGAAGCATGGAGAATGGTGAAGACAGATCAAGGGGGGGCTCACCCAGGTGACAGTCAGCCCTCCCCACGTCGGGAGAGGAGAAGATGAGGAAGGGCACAGACTGGGAAGCTGGGCAGAGATGAAGGTGGACCTCGGCTTGGTCACTTATTAGCTGTGCTAATGGGCCCCGCAGCCCTTCTGAGCCCAAGTTTTCGTTAGTAAAATGAGGACAGAGGAGTGATGTGTCTGAGTGAGGCAATAGAGGTCAAGGACACGCACAGAATAAACGGTAGGCCCTCCCACCACATCCAGCAGTCCACGCCATCCTAATTAAAGGTGATGTCTTCTACCAGCCAAAGCCACAAGGAATGTCCTGCAGGGCCATCTTAGAACATTCCGTAAGGCAGAAAGATTTTGTAATGTTCTTTTCAACTCGTGCTCACTGTACATAAGAAATTGTTTATAAAACTCTCTATAAATGAAAAGTATACATTCAGAGCATTCCTTTAAATCTGTAAATCAACACCACAGTTAACACATTCATACTATTCAATAGTTGAGCACATGTAATTCAACCTCAATAAAGTTGACCAAAAATTAAGTATTTCTCAGAAATAAAATTACAGCAGAGCACAATATTATCGATGCTATAATGTGTTATTTCAGGATCTGACATGCTGTATCAATAGGCTCAGTGTATTAAACTGGCATGACTTATATTAAAATGTCTAAAGTGAATTAAATGGGAAGTAGGAATAGAGTCTTCATAAACCTTTTAATTAGCCACAGTCTGCCTCTGCCTGACAGAACCAAAAACGCCTAGAGCAAAGCTCCCCAGTGGGACCTGGGACACAGGAGAATGCTTTCACTCGAGCGTCAGCAACCCCCATGATACTGTGTCCACCACCTCACAAAACCGTTGAAAACTTCTGTCAGAGCAGTTGTGAATGTTCACAAGTATGACCCAGGTACGCATCGACGGACTTGTCTGCACCTGAGCTGCAGCTGCTGACCCGACACCTCTGTCAGCTGTTACAGTAAATACAGTCTATGCACCACCAGCAGAACTAGTCCAACACATCACTTCTCAGTCACCCTCAGGTCAATCCCCTCCAGGGTCTGCACCGCATCCCCCCAGCCAGACCCCAACAGGGGCGTTTACACAGGGGTCGCCTCGTGTCAGTTGGAAGAGGGTGCCCTCCGCTCAAGATGCGGCCCCAGGTGGACAGGGCTCTCCTGTGTTCTGCTCAGGCCACAGACCCAGCCCCTTGGACGGAGACTGGCTGCTCGCTGGCTTCCACTGGGTCCCCTGGAGCTCATGTCTACTAAAGACAGCCCTGAGACGCTGAGGGACTTGCCACGACATGTCCCACTCATCTCGCCTGCCTTCTGAGGACCCTCAAGCCCAGAGGCCCACCTCCGCACCCTCATCAGCCAGCGGGACTCACCTGGGGCCTGAGGACCTCAGATGCCCTCCCACCCCTGGCAGCACAGGGGCCACATCTCCATCCTTCGTGCCCAGACCCCAACTGCATTTTCTAGACCAGTCCTCTGGCACACGCGGCCCCAGGTCTCTCGGTGAGGCCGTCTCCCAGTCTCCATGCTGCCGACACGTCCTCTCTGTCACAGAGCCCGAAACCTCAGGGCGGACTCCATCACGCTGCCCACCCCACGCAGGGGACCCTTCACTTATTCTCCAACGGGGTCCCCTCCTCACTCATGGACACTCTATGGGAAGGGGGAGGGAGGCGCAGTGGGGGCAGAAGAAGACAGTTGTCTTTTCAATAATATTTGTTATACATGGATCAATGTACAGCAAGTCCCCTACATACGAACGAGTTCTATTCCAAGAGCTTGTTCGTCAGTCCAATTTGTTTGTAAGTCCAACAAAGTTAGCCTAGGTACCCAACTAACACAGTCGGCTATATAGTATGTACTGTCATAGATTTATAATACTTTTCACACAAAGAATACATAAAAAACAAACACAGGATAGTAAAGTGCACAAAAGCACAACCACTTGTAGAGGAACCATGCCCAGGACAATGCATGCCAGACACATGAACTAACTTACGTGACTGGACGTGCGAACACACGTTCACATCTTTGAAAGTTCGAAACGTGAAGGGAACTTACTGTATTATTATTTTAAAAGCCAGGAATTTGGCTTTTGTTTTTCCAATCCCCAAAGTAAGGGCACCTGCCAGTCTAGCCAGAGGCCAGGCTTATGAGGGAGAGGTAGTGCAGAAAAGCGGTTTTCACAGACGTTCTTCACCTGATAGAATTCGGGGAGTCCATGAACTTGGGTCAGAAAATTACATTTTATTTTTGCTAACCTGTGGCAAACTTTGTATTTTCTTCCATTGCAAACCCAGACAAAATACCGTCCCTCCCAGGCAGTAGCTGGGATTGGGCACCAGTAGGGATCACAGATGTTTTCATTATAAGCACTGCAAACATATCGAGATACTGTTGACACTCACCATCCATTGAAAGTACGGTATTTATCTGATTATCTAATGTAGTAACAAAGAAGCACATGTGTTACTATATCATAAACGATACGGTTATAATATTTTGATAACAGTATTTCATCATAACTGATTTCCCTAAGAACCTTATTTGAGGCATTTATATTATTCTGGGCCATAACATTCATCAGATAGCCACAGGGGCCCCAGAACAAAAAGGCTAAGAAGCTCTGAAGAATTCCTTTTTGTGTGGTTCGGACACACCTGTCTGCTGAGGACGGAAAAGTGAGGAAGAGGGGACCACAGTGCAGATCGCGGCCTTTCCCGATGAACAAGCACCTCCCCTGCCACCTGGCTCCATGCATGGCTTGACCACAGGATGGAGAAGAGGGGGTGTCCTCGTCACTTCCGATCTATCCTCCTCCCCCGGCCCAAAAGCCTGCCGCCATCTGTCTGCTCCGTCTGGAAGCCCCTCCTGACCGTGCTCCTAGGTCCCCCACGTACCCAAATAGCGATGACTTTCCTGCCTGGCGCAGCTTCACCAGCACCACAGATAACTTCAGCCTCCAAGAAGACGATACCATCGACACTTCTCGAATGTCTTGTATCCAGCGATCCCCCTCACCCCTCTGACCCAGGTCACATTCTCCCCAACATACCCATGCCTGCCATCACCAGGACCTGCTCTCCGTCCTTGCCTTGCTTTGGGCTCCCCCATGAAGCAGACCCCGAGCCTCAACTTTATGGAAAAGCACTAATTTGTGACTGCTCTCAAGAGGCGCCCGTGAGGGGATGCAGAAGTGAGACGGGAAAGAAAAGAAAGCCAGGAAGGACCATGGTTCCCAACCCACGACCCCTGTGGACAACCAGAGCTTAATTCCACTGGGGAATTCTGAGAGCGTAGAGCACGTTTCAGGGTTACCTGCCCCGACGTGTAAGGAAGCTGGGGTCTCCTGCACCCAGCCCTCACCTGCCGTCGGTGGGGCATTACACCCCAGCATTTCAGACCCAGAAGATCAAACCTTCAGGCAGAGAATGGCAGGCATTTACAGTAAGATGGGAAGTAAGGGAGAGGGAGAGACGGGCCAGGGAACGACAGTCTGTCTGCCTGCCAAGCCCCGAAGAGGGGCTCCTCACGCCCACCGCCGGCCCATCCTTCCAGCCCTGTGTAATGGCCATCACACTCCTTCGCTGATCACACCAGGTCCCCCAGGTCAGCAGCCCCTCTGCTCTCCCCCTGCACGATAGGGTCCTTGTAGCTTGTCTCTGGTGCTTTGTTTCCTAGCCCAGCATTTGCACCACCCCCTGGCAAAGATACGGAAACCTCTTTCCTGTCTTCTTTTCCATAAAATGGTACAAATCCACCAAGGGCGTCCGCCCCGCCTAAACTCTCTTGTTCCTTTCTGTACCTATCATGCCATCAGCTGGCTTCCTTGTGCCTGCGGCCATGTGGTTAGGACCCACCGGACACGGAAAAGTATATGATAACACATACGGGTGCCACTATAATTCTTCTGTCAAATATGTCAAGGGAAGCCTCCAAAGTACCAGGCAGGACAGGGTGGTATGTCCCTCTCAGTAGAGCTTACTCTTCCCCGCCTCCAGTAAGTATCTCCCACATATTTCACTGTTCTTAAACTTCCGGGCCTGCTTCCTCGCCATGACTTTGAGCACATGACTGTCTCTACTTTACAGAGGAAATTCACACCAGCAAGCAGGAACTGTAAACAGACCCCACAACCTCCGTCACAGCCAATCTGTACCATTCTTTCTTCACTCTCTCCTGTAAGAACGGCCATACCCCTCCCTCCATAAAAGGGCATCCTCCGCGTGCCCCCCCCTCACCTGACTCTCCCTGTATTTTCATCCTATCCTCTCTTAGTTTCCGTGATCAGCATTTAGACATGCTCCATCTGTCATTTTAAAAGCACTCTTTTTTTATTTTATATTGGAGTACAGTTGATTTACTCTGTTGTGTTAGTTTCAGGTGTACAGCAAAGTGATTCACTTATACATATAAGTGTATAGATATAAAAGAGTATCCACTCTTTTTTAGATTCTTTTCCTGTATACATCATTACAGAATATCAGGTAGAGTTCTCTGTGCTACACAGAGGTCCTTATTAGTTATCTATTTTATATAGAGTAGTGTGTATATGTCAATCCCAATCTCCCAATTTATCCCTCCCCCCTTACACACCCTGGTAACCACAGGATTGTATTCTATGTCTGTGAGTCTGTTTCTGTTTTGTAAATAAGTTCATTTGCATCATCTTTTTAGATTCCACATATAAGTGATATCATATGGTATTTGTCTCTCTCTGTCTGACTTACTTCACTCAGTATGACAATCTCTAGGTCCATCCACGTTGCTGCAAATAACATTATTTCATTCATTTTTAGGGCCAAGTAATATTCCATTGTACATATGTGCCACATCTTCTTTATCCATTCCTCTGTTGATGGATATTTACGTTGATTCTACGTCTTGGCTGTTGTGAATAGTGCTGCAAAGCACTCTCCATTGACCCAGGTGCCAGCTCTGCCCTTTGCCGTTCCCTTATTCTCAGCCTCTTACACAGAAAGTTCTCTCCACCATTATGTTTTCCCTCCCACTCACCTCTGAATCACTGACACTGACTTTCCTCCCCACCACTCTGCTCACCTGCCTCTTGATTCCCAGCAGCAGTGAGCCCTGTGCCCTCAAACCCAGTGGACTGTGCTCAGTCCTTAACCCCCTACAGCTCTCGACACACCTGATCCTATTAGCCACGCCCACATTTGGAGACACGGTTCCCGTCTCTCAGAGCCATCCGTTCCCCTCTCTCCTCTCCATCCATTTCAGCCGTTCCTTCCCAGCACCTCAGCCTATGTGGGACCACTGCACGATGGACTTTCTCGGGTCTCTGCCCCGGGCCCTCTTATCATCTCTCTCCCGACATAATTTCGTCCACTACATGAACATCCGTGGGCTGATGACTCCCAATCTTTACATCCAACGCATCCCACTCTGCGGAGCTCCAAACCAGTATTAACACAGCTCACCTGGTACCTCCATCTGGGTATGTCCTTGGACCCTCAAACGCACTCTTTCCAAAACTGAACACACGGCGGCCTCCACCAGCGTCCCGTGGACCATGGCACCCTCCCCTCCCCCTGGAGGCTCAAGAGGAGACTGTCCCCCCGACTCTTCCCTGCCCCCGCCGCTCACTCACTAAACCTGTCGACTCCACACCTCAAATCATGATCGACTGCCCACTGCTGTCCAGCCCTCTGCCCATGCCCTTGTCCCCAACATCAGCACCACTTACAGACACGGAGGTGACAGTCACCTAACTGGCTTCCCGAGTCCACGTGTCACCTCTCTGATGCACCCTCTGCACTGCACCTGAGACACTTGTTTTGAAATGAAAGTGCCACTGACCTAGAGACCATCCAGCTGCCTCTCGCTGTGCTTGGCATCAGGTTACATCTCCACCCTCCTAACAGCACCTGAAGGGGCCACAGGGTCTGCCTCCGACCCGTCCCTTCCACTTTGTCCCTTTCCTGTGTTCTTTCTAGTCCAGGGACACTCAGTCACGCCATCCGCGGCACGATCACACAGGCTGCTTTACCTCCTAGAACCTGGTGTGCAGCCTCCCTCCAACCTGCTAACTCCTACACACAGACTTGGGTTACTTAACTTCTCTTCATTTCTTAAAAGAAGTCATCCTTTTCAGACTGAGTTCAGTCTTTTTAGTATCAGATTCTAAAGCGTCCTGCAGTTTCTATCCTGCAGGAGTAGTTTTAAAAATTCCTTATCTGTCTCTCCCTGCAAAATGTAGCTCTGTGAAAGTGCTGCGTGGGGTGGGTGAACACCTTCTTTTCCTGTGATCCACATGATGCACGTGCATTAAATAAATATTTGTGGACCGGCTTCCTAACTGATTGGTTCTAAAACACTTTCCTTGGACATTCTGACTATAAGTACAAGATCCTTAAAAAATGTCCATTCAAATTGATCCACTAGGGCTTCCCTGGTGGCGCAGTGGTTGAGAGTCCAACTGCTGATGTGGGGGGGACGGGTTCGTGCCCTGGTCTGGGAAGATGCTACATGCCGCAGAGCGGCTGGGCCCGTGAGCCATGGCTGCTGGGCCTGCGCGTCCGGAGCCTGTGCTCCGCAACGGGAGAGGTCACAACAGTGAGAGGCCCGCATACCGCAAAAAAATAATAAAAACATAAAAATAAACTAATCAAGAGTATACTTACCATTGTTAAGAAAGTCTGAATGTCCTTAATCCAGCGGGAAGTGATGAATCTGGTACATGCTCTTTGGGAAAGAGGTAAGTGGAGGAGAAATGCCACGCTGAGACAGTGCAGTCTACACCAATCTGTCACCCCCTCCAGGGTGGGGCAGTTCGTCTCCACCTGCATCAAATAAAGAAGGTGGGTCAGAGGACCGTGGCCAGGACACCATCTGATGCCTAGGCACCTCAGAGAGGGTGCAGCTGCACCACGTGGGCAGGAACCACACGCTCTTACGCTGTTCACTCTGCATTTTTGCAAAAGTTCTTTTCTTCACATAACACACACGTTGGGTAAGAGAGACAAGGAACCGCCAGCTTAGTAGCAGTTTACATGAAGCAACTTCCTATGTTCTTAGTTGAGCCCAACTTCACATGAGCTGACCCAGCAGCACATGACGTCAGGAGCTCACAGGATTCTGCACGGCGGGGCCACACATGAAATGCTCCATCTCTTTTCTCCCAGGCGTCCTATTTTAAAGGTTATACTGAAAACTACCAGGGTGAGGAAAGCGGTACAATCTGAAAACGTACCCAAGTGGAAACAGGGTAAAGAAGTGGGCATATTTAACCTGATGAGACAATGTTTGCAGGGCTGTCACCGGAACCAGACTGAGGCTCATTCAGTGTGCCTCCACAGGGCCAGACGGGGTCCAACGATGAGAAGCCCCAGAGAGACAAGTGGTTTAGTATCACTTTTGTGATCATTTAAAATGGCACGCCTAGCCACCTACATTATTTTGCAAAGACACTATTCAAGCAGACCTAAAGGACACAGGAGAAAGATGACGAGCCCTGTTCGTTTCTGAAACTATGAAAGAAAGAGACCAAACTGTGTTTCTCTTTCATAAGAATCTTCAACCGGGGGTTCCCCAGCACTCAGGTTGTAAACAACACAGTACGTGTACACGTGTGTGTCTGAGTGCATGCGTGCACATGTGCAGACACACAGGGATGGCTAGTTGGTTGGCGAACAAACCCACACCAGTCTACAGAGTCTCAATGGCCTCTGTCAGCCCTACAGAAGCTGTGGCTTTAGCATCTGTCCAGCTAGGACAGCAGGAAGCTCCTTGCACAAGGCAGTGGACAGAGTGGAGCTTGGATAAGACAGACAGACCTGGTTTCAATCCACACTGTATTTCATCCTTGGGTTTGACGAATGTTCCCTGGACTCTCTGAACCTCAGTAAGAATCACAGCACCTCCCTTAAACTGCTGTCGTGAAGACTTAATGGCACAAGGCATGTAAGAGCCCAGAACATCATAAGGGGGTAAACTCTCACCAAGGGCCACTTTCTTATCTTCCGCTGGAGGGCTGGACACATTTGACTAAAAATGTACTAAGGGAAACATCTGTGAGTAGAACACCAACCCATCTAACAGCACAACAGATGTTTCAGTAAAATCAAATAAATAAAATTTCACTGGTGTTTCACGGTAAACTTATCATACCTGTTGGATGTTAGCTTTCTGAGCATCAGTGGTCTTCGATCTGTTTTCTAAAAAGTGATGGTATAAACTCAAAGACAAGGAGCACGAAGTAACACAAAGGACTTGCCGAATGTCAGATCCTTCCGGCCACAGTTGCTTAAGCAGAGAAATAGTTTCACATGCCTGTCACAGAAGGAAATTGTAAAATGTCGTGGTATTTAGAAAAATGTTTTCAATCATAAATGATCTTACTAGAAGAACTCGTACCGAAGAGAAAAACAGATATGGCTACACAAAAACATTTCTGTTTAAAGCAAGAAACAAAATTCAAAATGGGAACATAATAAGTATTTCAATGACATTATTACAAGTTTAAATATGTAAAGAGCTCCTATAAATCAATAAAACATCTAAGCCTTTAATAAGAGATGAGCAGATAATTCACAAAATACAAATATTAATAAAAGTGTTCAACCATTTTAGTACAAAAAGGACAATTAGATAGCATATTTTTACTTTCAAATTAGCAAAGTATATTTTAAGGATAACAGCACTGGAAATCATGTGACGTGTCATTTCTCTTATATTCGCAAATCAGAGTATACATAGGCACAGAGTTACTGCAAAGCTATTTGGCAATACATATGATTATCATTATGTATGTTGATACTTTCTGATTGACTATGCAAGTTCTAGGTATGTAGATTAAGTAAGTTATACAAAATGTGTACCAAGATTTATGCTCCAAGATGTTCATCACAAAGTTATCTGTTAAAGCCAATTTTCAAACAATTTAAATGTTCAGCATTAGAGAAATATTAGGCATCCAGTAAAAATAAAATTTGTGAATAATTTTTCTGATAATCGGAAAAAGTGGTGTATTAAAGTCTGTTATTAATATGTTTGTCTGTTAATATTATTATAGTGATATTAATTTCCTGGTTTCACAAACGTACCTTGGTTACATCAGATCTTAACACTGGGGGCGGAAGCTGGGTGAGAGGTATATGAGAACTCTGAACTATGTTTGCATTTTTTTAGTAATTAAACAATTCATTCAAATCAAAAGATTTTTAAAAGTTTCAGTACCTCTTCCATCATATCTTTCCATTTTAAATTTCCAAAAAGACGTCCTAATGCTAAAACTCTACATTCCTTCAATTGCTTAATCAGGGTTTTATAAGCATTCTCAAAGTGCTTTTCACTCTGCAAAAGAAAGGCAAGTCACATAAATCGTCATAAATAATATATCACATTACTTTCCAACTAAAGAAAATCATATATTGAAGATAATATTGTTACAATATGTTTCTAAGTTAAAAAAAAATACACTAATGTAATTACAGATCATCAACAATGCTTTTAAAGCCTGCCTGTCTTCGCCAAATTAATTTTTGTCGAGGTCCATTTTATTTTTTAACAACTTCATCAAGGTATAATTAACATGACACAAAATCCCCTCACTTTAAGGGTACAATTCAATGGCTTTGGGTAAATTTACAGAGTTGCGCAACCATCGCCATAATCTAATTTTAGAACATTTTCAATATCTCAAAAAGAAACAATTTACCCATTTAATGCACTAGATTTTATTAGAAAAAAAATTCAAAGAGACACAGAGAGAATAGCATAACCGCCTTCCCCAGGTAATGAACATCCAGCAACAGCCATTAGCAACATGCATGGCATTTTTATACACATTTCACACAGTCCTCAAACTGATCAATGAAATCACCTCTTTAAGGTGAGTGTTCAATAAACTAGGAAATAAATTATTTTACCAGAAATAAAATCCTCCATTAAAAAATGTCTTTCTTGAGAAAAGACTAGCAAGGAAGTTTGTAGGGACTCTTCAAACACAGATTCAGAAACTGCTCTAACAGAATAAAAAATGAAATGAACGGATTACAGGACCTCCTGTCACTACAAAAAATAATTTTTTAATTAAAAAAAAAATACACACACAAGGCTGTTCCTACTCACAGCAGGCAACCAGAGTTGGAAATAGTTTAATGACTGAAGTTCTAACGAAAGCAAAGTAAACTATCTTATTGGATTTTGTGATAGCCATCCAGATGTGGCCAGTGCCACGAGGGGTGTGACCCTCAACTCAAAAAAGTGAAAATGTTAACTGACACAAAAATCATTTTGATGATATATAGAATTGTCTTCACATTCTAAATTCCCTATTAGTGAAAATTAGACAGAAACCAAATTTATTTCTAAAATTGGCGAGCATTTTTGAACTCCCAAACGTTCAATACAGTCATTACCAATTATACCAATACAGCAAAATAATAAGATCACAGGATTAAAATTCTAAATACTTTGAAAATTCTATTAATGATTTAATGTTAAGAAATAATTTTATTTCAGGGACCTCCCTGGCAGTCCAGTGATTAAGACTCCATGCTTCCGATGCAGGGGGCACTGGCTGGATCCCTGGTCGGGGAACCAAGATCCTATGCGCCATGCAGTACGGCCAAAATATTTTTTTTACTTTTTTTTTTAAATTGTATTTCATCAACTTTCACCATTGTTTTCTCATGAAAAGCTACCATATTCACCATCATTTCACTAGTATGTGGACGCGTGTCTGGCCTTCCTAAGTGGAGATGGAAGCGCATGCCACGCTTAAGCACCGAAGTGCTGGGGTCAGGCTGCCTCTTTTAAAATCCAGGCTGTATTACTGGATTTGGAATTGACAATGGGCAGATTATTTGTTCAAGTATCTACTTCATCATCTGCAAAACACAGACAACACTAACACCTCCCTCACAGGGTCACTGTGAAGGTTAAATAAAGTGACTCATGGGAAGCACCAAGCACTACTGTTATGACAACAACTGCCCGATAAATGACTGCATTTTTGTTTTATTATTATCATTTCTGTTTTTCTACACCTCTCTGTTAAACCTATGATAATTTCCATAAAAGAGGGAGAAACAAAACTGAGTCAAGTAATGCAGAAATTTCGTGAAATTCTAAAAGTTTGTCTTTTAGGTGCAAACTACCTTCTGGAAAATCAACTGGTGTTTGTACTTGCTCGGCATAAAGTACGCGTAAAGTCGAAGGACATCGGATGCTTGGCCCGAGAAGAGCACGGCATTGACATTCATCGCCCAGGACTGCATGATTAAAAAGTTGAAAAGGTGTACTTGTAGATGGCTCAGGCTTTCATCGGCAACGATCAGAAAATATGGGTAACTGTCTTCCAAGAAACTTTTCCACTCTTGTGAGAAGCACCCAGAAAAGTCCGTTCGGACATCAATGTTGGTATTATGCTGAAGGTGGAGAATTAACGCCATTCTCAGAGGAAGCAATTCAGGGACGCTGTTGTATGCATGTTCAGCATCCTGTGGGGTAGACAATTTTGAAACCATCATTTAGCCGTCTACTAGTTTTGCTGGTTAACACATACCATGAAAGTCATTAAAGGAACAGGTTCCAACACAGTCGTATTCTGTTTTATAGTCAGAACATAGACCCTCGATCCTTGACTGTCATTTTGCAGACACATGCCACAAATCACAATTTGAGTTTAAATACATGTGTCCCCTTTAACTCACACTTTCCCTTCCCATTCTAATTCTTCTCCTCTCCAATCTCACTTCAAAAAGAAAAAGGAAAGAAAAATATGTAAAAGCAAATGGTAGCTATAAAGCGTCCATAGGGAAAGCTGGGGTGGATCACGCTGCAGGGACAGTCCCAGGTCACCCGGAAGTACCACCGGTTTTTATCAAAAGCCCACAATTCATGCATTGCTCGCAGGCAGTCAGCAAGGCTCAAATATCTAACAATAATATGGATCACAAAAGAACTGAACAGATATGCACTAAAACCTCCAAGAATAACACACTTGTTACCTTTAGGGGTAGAATGAGGAGGTGGTGGTGGTATGATACATACATGTATTTGAAACTGTTAAAATTTCATTACTTATATGCACATTCAAATCAAGGAAGACCAGGTATCTTCCCTTGGATGTATTTACTTCAGAGCAAATAAGAACGAAGCAACATTGGTGAGTTTGATCCACCTCTGGGCTCAAACAAACTGGTTTTTTTTTTGGTTTTTTTGTTTTTTTTAGTTGCTGGGAGTAGGAGTTTATTAATTTATTTTTGCTGTGTGGGGTCTTCGTTTCTGTGCGAGGGCTTTCTCTAGTTGTGGCAAGCAGGGGCCTCTCACTATCGCGGCGCGGGGGCCTCTCACTATCGCGGCCTCTCCCGTTGCGGAGCACAGGCTCCAGACACGCAGGCTCAGTAGCTGTGGCTCACAGGCCTAGTTGCTCCGCGGCATGTGGGATCCTCCCAGACCAGGGCTCGAACCCACGTCCCCCGCATTAGCAGGCAGACTCTCAGCCACTGCGCCACCAGGGAAGCCCCCACAAACTGTTGAGTTTTGAAGACAGAGGTGGACCTACTTGGAGTTGGGAGATTAGAACCCGGAGATCAGCTCAGTTGCTTCCGAGGACACCCCTCCCCCTCCTCCAGGGTCCTGTGTGTCCTCACAGGAAAGCTCCATGAGGGCAAATAAAAAATAATCCTCTACAAATGACCCAATTTCATTCCTTTTTATGGCTGAGTAATATTCCATTGTGTATATGTACCACATCTTCTTTCTCCATTCGTCTGTGATGGACATTTACGTTGACCTGGCTATTGTAAATAGTGCTGCAATGAACACTGGGGTGCATGTTTCTTTTTGAACTGGGTCATCTGTAGAGACGTGGATGGACCTAGAGACTGTCATACAGAGTGAAGTAAGTCAGAAAGAGAAAAACAAATATCGTATATTAACGCATATATGTGGAACCTAGAAAAATGGTACAGATGAACCGGTTTGCAGGGCAGAAATAGAGACAAAGAAATAGAAACAAACGTATGGACAGCAAGGGGGGAAAGGGGGGAGTGGGAAGAACTGGGTAATTGGGATTGATATATATACACCAGTATGTATAAAATAGACTAATGAGAACCTACTATATAGCAGAGAGAACTCTACTTCACTTTGCTGCACAGCAGAAACTAACACAACATTGTAAAACAACTATACCCCAATAAAAATAATAATCATCATCCTCAATGTAGTAATTTCTGAATACTGGGATCCTGGGTCACTTTTATTTTCTGTTCTTCCCTTTAAATTTGCTGAATTTTTATAGATCTACTTCACTTTGAAATAAGAAAAAAAACCTACTTATAAAACAATGTCATTGTAGTCTCAGTTCTCAAATCATAGAAAAGAACCCAACTGTCACGTTACCTTGAAGAAGACGACGGAAAACTGTCCTCCTTTATTAATTAGATCCATAAGGTAGCATTCCACCAGGTAAAAGAAGTGCAGGCCCTGTTCAGGCCGCAAGGATTTCTCACAGATGTATGTCATCAGCAGTGAGTCTCCATCAATCAGAAAAAACTCAGACTCAACAAAATCATTCAACAGACTGTCATAACTAAAATACAAACAGTGAAAATGAAAAATTACACGAAGATGAAATCAGGCCCCAAAGGCAGCAGCTTTATTATCATTATTATCTTCATCATCATTATCATCAATAGCTTGATTTACTGAGTAATTCTTTCACGTTGGTCTCTACACTGACTTGCCAAAGACACCCACACGCATGAGTGTTCTTCACAGGAGGAATCAGCATCACCTCCGCTCAACAGGGAAGGAAACTGAGGCTCGAAAACAGAGCACGTTATCTAAGGCCAAAATGTGGGCCGGACTCGGGGACTGAACACCTGTATCTGAATATAGACCTTCCTGCTTCATCAATCTCATCCTTTCTAAAGAAGATGTGGCACATACATACAATGGAATATTACGCAGCCATAAAAAGAAACGAAACTGAGTTATTTGTAGTGAGGTGGATGGACCTAGAGTCTGTCATACAGAGTGAAGTAAGTCAGAGGAAAACAAATACTGTATGCTAACACATATATATGGAATCTAAAATTTAAAAAAAAAAGGCATGAAGAACCTAGGGACAAGACGGAATAAAGAATAAAGACACAGACCTACTAGAGAATGGACTTGAGGATACAGGGAGGGGGAAGGGTAAGCTGGGACAAAGTGAGAGAGTGGCATGGACATATATACACTACCAAATGTAAAACAGATAGCCAGTGGGAAGCAGCTGCATAGCACAGGGCGATCAGCTCGGTGCTTTGTGACCACCTAGAGGGGTGGGATAGGGAGGGTGGGAGGGAGGGAGACGCAAGAGGGAAGAGATATGGGAACATATGTATATGTATACCTGATTCACTTTGTTATAAAGCAGAAA
The DNA here is from genome assembly GCF_964270905.1 of Leucopleurus acutus. Lineage (NCBI taxonomy): Eukaryota > Metazoa > Chordata > Mammalia > Artiodactyla > Delphinidae > Leucopleurus > Leucopleurus acutus. The sequence continues at coordinate 114,415,652 of NC_139150.1, read as the reverse complement.
CTAACACACCACTGTAAAGCAATTATACGCCAATAAAGATGTTAAAAAAAAGAAAGAGAATTACTGTAGAGGGAGGAGACATGGGAACACGTGTAAATGTATAACTGATTCACTTTGTTATAAAGCAGAAACTAACACACCACTGTAAAGCAATTATACTCCAATAAAGATGTTAAAAATAAAAAAGAGAATTACTGTAGAGGGAGGAGACATGCGAACATATGTGTATGTATAGCTGATTCACTTTGTTATAAAGCAGAAATTAACACACCAGTGTAAAGCAATTATACTCCGATAAAGATGTTTAAAAAAAAATACATGGAAATTGTAAGCATGATTTCGAGAAGATTGAATAAATGCTCTCAAATATGGGGAAAAAAAAATCTCATCCTTTCATAAAATGATGGGTTCATTGACAGCCATGGACAATAAAGCAAGAGAAGACTGTTTCCACTGACCATCAAACAGCTCTAAAAGTTCTGTGTTCAACAATCTCATATATATATATATATATATATATATAAAATACTATAATACATATACTAAGATAAATGATAAATAGATATGGGGATAGATGGAAGGATGGATGGATAGATAGATAGATAATAGACAGATGGTAGATGATAGATAGATGAAAGGTAGATAATCGCTTTAAGGCCAATCCGATACACAGCGAATAAGATGTAGAACTTTATATCTCTTGATTTATTACTACAACACTCACTCAGCTTCTGCCATTTGATCCAAAATCAACTGTGACATTTTCTCCAAAAGCTTCAGGTACTTTTCTAAACCCAAAAAAAGAGAGAGAGAAAGAGAATGAATTATTTTCAATCAATTCTTTTTAAAAGAGCTATCATTTACAAATTATTTGAGAAAGAAAAAAGTCATAAAGTTAATTCTATTAAATCTGTGTAGCTTGCAGAATCATTATTTTACAATTTATAAATATTTTAAATTGAAAATTACCCATTCTTGCCACGTGCCTCCAACCTGATGGAAAATATTAAATATAGCAAATATCCTTTACTGTGGTACCTCTAAGTGGCAGATGCTAATGAAAACGGCAGACCTACAAAGAAAGGAAAATTAGAAATGAATTATTCCATCAACAAACGGTACTGAATGACTATTGTGTGTTAAACAAAACTTTAGGCACTGGGAATACAAGAATGAACAAAAGTCAAAATGCTGTCAGTTCCCATGAAACTTAAAATTTACCAGGAAAGATAAATATCAATCAGATAATCATACGAACAATGGAACATTGCAAATGTGACAAAGTCAAAAGGTCAGTGGACACTTCCCTAAAGAAGCAATGCTTGAGCTGAGTTCTGAAGGATAAGACGAGATATAATTAAACAAAGGGGTGGGGTGGGTAGCACTGCAGGCAGAGAGAACCCAGAACACCTGGCGCAAAAGCCTTGTGGCAGGAAAGTGTGTGGATGGTTCTAGGTCCTGAGAAGAAGCCAGCCGCGCTGGAGTGCAGAAACACAAAGTCATGTAGAGCCTCTGATCGCATGTTTGTCATCCTAAAATACACTGATGGATTTTAAGCAGGTAGTAATGTGATTGACTGTGCATCTTGGAAGATTACACTGGCTCCAGTACAGAGAACAGATGGGGTGAAGCAAAGACCCCGCTAGTGAGGCGGAGAGAAAGCCACTGTTCTAGAGCAATGGTAGTAGCTGCATGTAGTGCAGCTGGACAGTAGTTTGAGGCACATGTTCATCTCAGATACTCAGAAGGTGAGTTTGACATGATGAGGTAATGGATCAGCTACGGATACAGAAGAGGAGCCCCTTAGGATTCTACCTGATGCAATCGCATGCAAGGCGAGGCTGCTCCCTGGGCTGGAAACCTTGGGATGCGGCCAACGTCAGGGAAAGATCCTAAGTTCATTTGTGGTCAGCCTGGGTTCGACTTACTATGGGATATGTCCTGTAAGTAATTAAATGTACGGGTCTAGAGATGAAACACGAGGTCTGGGCTAGACCTCAGTGTGAGAGCAGTTTCAGTATTATGGTTAAGTGAGGCCACCGGTGTGGATGAAGGCGCTTGGACAGAGAGACACAGCATCAGGAAAGACAGTATCAGATACACGAGATGAGATGGGTTAAATCACAGCATCCCAGAGGTTCACGGGTGCCCTTAACGTCTCAGGACTTTTTTTTTTAAATCGTACTCCTAAGACAAAATGAATACCTAATAGTTCATGTATTAAGCAGTGAGCTCCAAACAAATTAAGTCCTAACACCTTCATTTGAAAATATAATGCACATAAACTGAAAGAGATAATACAGGTTTTGAAATTAAGTAACAATGACTAATGGGACATGAGTGCATGCTGGGCACCGGGCAGATTTTCAACCACAGCTATGTTGGCAGAATAAAGCCTCCTTCATCTGACAGTAAGGGACTCCCGGCCTGTTCCCCAACCCTCACAGGAAGCTTTCCATATGAAACTTTACCCCAAACTGGTTCTCACCTAAACATCACACAGAATCCACAATCATTACGCTCAGTCCTCTCTCATGTAAGGGAGAAACATGCTAAGTAAAATAAAACCAGCTACCTATCATAATAACCACGAGTGAATATGTATAAAACATTAGAATCGCTCGACATTTAAGGGGGAAGAAAAAAAAATACGAAGCCAGACGAACAAACATGATTCAAGGACAGAACAGTCCTTAAAAAAAAAAAACTCCAGTTAGAGTTCTCAATAATGACAGTGACATTAACTAATAAAATAGTAACAGGTTGCTACAGCAAAACAAAAAAAGTAAATGCTCATAAAAATTTTAAATACAATTTCAGAAAAATAATTTATGCACAGAACAATGGAATGGGCATGCTGAAGTTTCAAGTTAGCGGATCTAGGGGTTAAAATCCAGGAAATTTCTTAGAGGAGAGAAGAGAAAATCAAAGAGATGGAAAATCGAAAAATTACTAAAATACGGAGGAGAGATCAACAAGTTCTAAGTCCACGTCACAGTAATTCCAGTCACAGAGAAGTACGATTGCAAAGTGGGGTGGGGATAAATTAAAAGTAATCAAAGATATAATAGTTAGCATAACATAACAATATTAGGCCAGAGTTAAAGAAAAATATACTTTTTTAGATGGAAAAGTTTTTCCAAGCACTGAGCAGAAATAATGGCAAAAGAGAAAACCATGCTTACACACAGCTTGTGAAAACCGAAGAGCTCCAGGAATACAGAGAAAGACGGAAGCACCACAAAGGGGTGTAAGGCAGATGTGAGCAGAGGGAACACGGGCGCTGCCAGCAGGACGCCGGGCTTCTCACCCCAGTTGTGAACATACTACAGTTGAGGTAAGTTACGTTCTCTGTCTCACTTCACTCATCCACTCATCGGACAATCATATTACTCCCCCTGGCTGTGTTTGCAAGCCATTTAAAAGTATGAGCTGATGCATACAAATGGATTAAAATAGTACCTGGCACACAAATACAACACATCAAAATGAGAGCATTACTGGATGTCTTGATAAAAGAAAAGAATACTTTCAAAGTTCTGAGAGGAAAATGTTTTGAACTAAGAATTCTGTATCCAAACAGTCATTCAATTCATCAGGAGGGGGAAAGACAGTACTACTAGACATTTAAGAAGTCAGGGGCTTCCCTGGTGGCGCAGTGGTTACGAATCCGCCTGCCAATGCCGGGGACAGTGGTTCGAGCTCTGGTCGGGGAAGATCCCACATGCCGCGGAGCAGCTAAGCCCGTGCGCCACAACTACTGAGCCTGCGCGCCACAACTACTGAAGCCCACGTGCCTAGAGCCCGTGCTCCGCAACAAGAGAAGTCACCGGAATGAGAAGCACGCATACCGCAACTAGAGAAAGCCCGCACGCAGCAACGAAGACCCAATGCAGCCAATTAAAAAAATTAATGAAAAAATTTTTAAAAAGCAGTCGGAAACCTCACCAACGACTCATCTTAAATGAAAATTTATTTTAAAAGATAGTACAGAAAATTGAAGAAAAAAGATAAAGAGGACAATCAAGAAACATTGAAATTATGTACGGTCCACAAGAATTAAAGGAAGCTAAAAAGAAAAATAAGAGGATGCATGACACTTTGAATTTTGAGAAGTATCCATTTCAAGCAGTAGTCTTAATGATATGGAACTATGTTTCCCAGGCAAAGATAAAGACTTCCTACTATTGTACATAATCATAATTTTGTAAGTGCTGCTAACTGGTTTTCCATTTTTGATTCAAAATAGAAACAAATCACAAGAATTAAAGTCATAAAATACTATAAATTATTACAAAGACTTATAGTACGAAATTCATACAATGAGCCAAATAGGGAGGTTCATACATGGGGAGGCTTCATTTCTGTGAGGCGGGGGGTAACCCAGCTCACAAACAGAGACAAAAATGTAGAACTGGGTGGTTCCAGTTTACAGCTTCCAGTAAACAAATCGATCTCGGCATTTTTAGGTGGTGACACAACAAAAATAGAGGCAAAGAGCTGTTTCCATACAGAACTACACCAGTGTGGAAATACTGCAGCGGGTGCGGGGGGGTGGGGCGGGATCTTAAACCTGAATTTGATCAAATCTCTGCTAGCAAGAACTGTCACTTAGAAATTTAGAAAACAGAAGAACATCTTAAATGTTAAAATATGCCAAGAGGATTAGGAGAATCACTACAAGACAAGATTTAAAAAAACAACAACCGGGGCTTCCCTGGTGGCACAGTGGTTGAGAGTCCGCCTGCCGATGCAGGGGACACAGGTTCGTGCCCCGGTCCGGGAGGATCCCACATGTGGAGCGGCTGGGCCCGTGAGCCATGGCTGCTCAGCCTGCGCGTCCGGAGCCTGTGCTCCGCAACGGGAGAGGCCACAACACTGAGAGGCCCGTGTACCACAAAAATAAATAAATAAAATAAAATAAATAAAAATAAAAACAACCCGGCTTCCCTGGTGGCACAGTGGTTAAGAATCTGCCTGCCAATGCAGGGTACACGGGTTCGTGCCCTGGTCCGGGGGTATCCCACATGCCGTGGAGCAACTAAGCCCGTGCACCACAACTACTGAGCTTGCGCTCTAGAGCCCATGAGCCACAACTACTGAGCCCACGTGCCACAACTACTGAAGCCCACCTGCCTAGAGCCCGTGCTCCACAACAAGAAGCCACTGCAAAGAGAAGCCTGCGCACCGCAAGGAAGAGTAGCCCCCGCTCGCAGCAACTAGAGAATGCCCTTGAGCAGCAACGAAGACGCAACGCACACAAAAATAAATTAATTAATTAAAAAAAAAACAAAAGAAAAACCACCACCAATATAAACTTTCAAACAAAAACCCCCAGCTTATTAAGAAATAAATTGCAAGAGGATGAAAGAGATGGTAACAAACTTCCAAACACAGTAGTGTCAGAACCTTGTTTGGGTTCTGATTTTAAAATCTTAAATTGAAAGAAGGGGAAAAAAAAGAGGAATCGTGGACTACACGTTGAAGGAGAGACAGCCAGAGCCAGAGAACACGGTCCAGGTGACGGTGGAGCACGCAAGGGGACCGCTCCTGAAACAAGGCCTGCAGAGGAGCTGACCGGCAGTGGGCAGGACTTGAGGGTGGCCTCTGAGACCCCAGCCTCCCCGGTGTGCCCCGCCCCCCATAACCTGTCCCCTGGGCGTGGGCAGGACCTGTGACTTTAGTGGGACAGCGTCTCCCCTCATGGGGGTACATCTGCGAGACTATCATACACAGGAGGAGAAAGGAGATTCTCCTGCTGGCTCTGCAGACCTAAAGCTGAGGCTAAGCCCCTCAGCGGGGTCTCTACAGGCCAGGAGGAGCCTCCGGCCAACAAGAAACAGGGAACTCCAGCCCCACAGCTGCAAGGAACTGGATCCTTCCAGCCAGCGGACGCCTTCATTCCAGCCGGGAGACGCAGGTCCGGGGCTCAGCCCCCTGCCTGGACTTCCCATCCACTGAAACTCTTAACACGGTGAATTTCGACGGACTTCAGTCACTGAAGTGGTGATCATTTGTTGCACAGCAATAGAAAACGAATGCGTACCCCCTGACCGTGAATACTTCGTTAAAAAAATAAATAAATTCTTACAGCGCTAAGCCACTGAAATGTAGGAATCACCTGGGAGACCTTATGAAAATGCAGACTCTGATTCTGCAAGTTTGGTTTGGGTCCGAGGCTCCCCAGGGATGAGGAAGCTGCTTGGCGCTGCCCCGTCCAGGGCTCACCGGCCCTGTCCGCCTCTGACGCGCTTTGGTCTCCCCAGTAGCCCCATGCCCACCCTTTCTCCGAAGAGGACCCTTAGTGCCTGAGCACTCGTCTCCCTCCTCAGACCTCAGCGCTCCACGCGCCCGCCCCCGCCAGCGCGCACTTCCCCCTTGCAACTCCGGAGCTCTGCGACGCGCCGCCCCCCGCAGCATCGCGCATCCCTCGCCCCCGCCCTGCATCCCCTGCGCCCAGCGCCCGCGCCGGGCACCTCCCCGCCCATCAGGTCAATGACCTCGAGCCCCTGCGAGACCGCAGTGCCCCGGGACCCGCGAGACGCCCTCACACCCTTTAGCCCGGACCGAACCTGGAGCCGGACCCGCAGCGTCTGAAGGGCAGCTGAGCGCACCGCAGAAAGGCAGGAGGGCGCGGAGCATAGAACCGGTGTAAGGGTCGGACGGGGCGGGGCGGGGCGGGGCCCCCGGAAGGCCAGAGGTCCGGGAGACTTTCGGTTTCCTTTATCGTTTCCAGGACTTCAGTTTCAAGTTTCGTTTCACCGCGCTTCAGTTGTGTGAGCTGGTAAGGTGGTTTGAGCATCCTTCCGTCACAGCATCCAGCAAGAGGCAGCAGAGGACTTTGGGATTTGGGCATGAAATAGAGGGAAATGAGGCAGAGAAATCCGGGACATCTATCTAAACAAGATAAAATCAAGAAGAGGCGGAATTAGAAATAGGTGACATGTGTCCACCTAAAAAATGTTCACAACCTAGAAGTTGAGAGTTACGTTTTACTCGATAGGAATTTTTAGGACTTCAAGCCCAGGAAGCAGCATCTCAAGAAACCCTGAGAAACTGCTCTGAGGAGGTGAGGGGGGCGGAGCCAGATTACATAGTTTTTGCAAGAAAGGGCAGGGAGTCTGAACGTCAGAAGATTATTAATTAAGGAAAACCAGATATCCCAAGTTAAGGAAATTAGTGCTTTTCTATATATGGGAAGATGCAAGAGTCTGGGCTCACTGAAATCATTCCTTTGATCTGCACCTCAGCTCTCTGGGGCCAATGTTTTCACATCCTGAGTTTCCGCATGGCTCACGGCAGGGAGTGGCTGCAGTCTGATGGCTGCTGGATGGCAGGTATTCTTTTCCTTCCTGAGTTCCCTCAGGGCTCACCGGCTCACTTTGGAGGGCTGCAATCGCTGATGACTGTGACGTTCTTTGTTTAATGATGTGTCAGGAAATATTCCATTTCTCAAATGTTAAGGTACTGTGGAATCTGAAATTCCACCTTTATGCAAAAAGAAAAAAACCAGTTAAGAACGCGTGAACTTGGAGTTTCTGTGATGAGAAGCTGAGAATTACCGTTCTGTGTCAACTATATTTGGAGCTTTCATGGACCGAGAAACATCTTTCTGTGAAATCGAAAGCACAACATTCTCACTGTTGTTTTTTTTTGCCGCACCAGGTAGCTTGTGGGATCTTAGTTCCCCTGCCAGGGGACTGAAACCCAGGCAGTGAAAAGGCAGAGTCCTGACGGCTGGACGGCCAGGGAATTCCCTATTTCTCACTTTAATTGATGTTATTTTTACGTAATTTCTGCCTGTTGATGTTTGCAGTTGCTTACTGTGCTCACGTGCTTAATTTCATGAACTTCATGAACGCCATAAATGTGCAAATACGCTGGAATTCCAGGAAGTGGTGGGTGGGGGAATCTTAGCAACAGTGGGAAGCCAGGAGCTGCTCTGTCCGCAAGAAAAGAAGAGAGGTCCAGGCTCTCACTGATCCACAGGGGAAAACAGACAGATGGCCATTGACTCGAGAAAAGGGCAGGGGCTGAGAAGGTGGACACTTCTCACAGCCATCACGCTTTTATTTATTGATTATTTATTTGCAAGTTTGTGATGTGTTTCTTGTGATGATAGTGAGAAAGAAAACAAGAGAACCTGGAACTTGACACCTGACTGGTCTAAAGTGACGCTCCGTTTGTGTCCCTCCTTCACCAAGCTCTCTAAGACGCTTGCCTGGGGCCAGCTGGGCAATGCCCCTCCCTCCTCCTGCCCAAAGGTCAGTGTCCTGACTCCTGACACCCATGAGCTCAGAGCAAAGGTATCAATACTTTGCAGGATGGACTGAAGTAAGGCTCTGGAGCTGAGGAAATGATTGGTACTTACCCAGGGGGCTCGGAGGGTCCTTACCAGAGGGAGGTGGAAGCCACCTGCTTTTAGGCATGGTGGCCTCTCGTGGTCTACATGCACTGTCTACACCTCTTCCCCTCCGCCGAGTCCTTGAGCCCCTTTATTCCAGATCTGCCTTGAAACTGCTCTGTCAGAGACCAGTGATGAGTCATTGATTGAGAAATCAGGATAATGGTCCTCTGGTCCACGATTCACTGACTTCTCTCTCTGAAATTTTTGAAAGATTTTAGCCAATCTCTCTTTTCCTAAGAGCCTCTTCTCCCTCGGTTTCAGTTACAGTATTCTTTAGCTCTATTTCTTTCCCTCCCATCTCTTGGGATTAATGGAGTGATCACGTAACAGTTGCTCAAATTAGAGCCTGGGGACTGTTGTTGAATCTTCACTCAAATCCCAGTGAACTTGAGCTCCTAACATGGATGGAATCTGGCACCTCTGTGCTGCCATTTTCCACAGGCCAGTGAGGGCATCACCACTTCTCACCTGGATGGCTGAAACAGCTCTTCCCTGCCGGACTGCAGTCGGTCCCTCCATCCCATTTCCACTTGCTGCCAGGGTCACCAGTGAGCATGGAAAACGGAGCCTGTCCGGTCCCTGTTGAACACACGCCAATGCTTCCTCATTGCTTCTGGATTAAAGCAACCTACTAGTCCTTCCTCTTGGGGGGCCTCCAACCATTTGATAGGTCTCCTTCCACCCGCCCTCGAGTCAGGGGCCACAGCCAAGCGCAGGACCCCTGTCCTGGACAGACGTGATTGACAGGTGGCTTGTCCCATGTACTCACAGCCCCGGAAGGAGCCAGCCCCCCAGGCAGGGCACACAGGCCAGGACCAGGGAGCAAAGTCACCAGGTGGGACTGTAGAAGGCAGACTTGGTCATAACCAGAGGGTGGGGTGACCCTGGTTCCCTTGGAAAGTCATGATTGCTTGCTGAAATAATCGTGCTGGTGGTCAGGAAGTGACAACTCCTGGGTAAATGCAGCTGATCCGGAGGACGGAGGAACTGGCCGGGGTTGGGGGGGTCGGGCATGGGGGTATATCTGCTCTCACCTGACAAGCCCCCCAGAGAGCAGATGTGCCCCTGGAGGAACTCAGGGATCCCTGGGAGGCTCAAAGATGTCGAGGATGTCAAGGCAGTGACGCTTCCCCAAAATATGGCACGTCAGCACGTGGAGCATCTCAGCTGGACGGCAAGAAGCAGAAAGGTCACTCCAACCACCACCTTTACATTCTTCCCTGAAATCAGGGGATACTCCCCCCGCCATCCCCCGGGACCAGAGGACAGAGGGCATCCTCATCACCAGAGATGGGGAACACAGGGCCAAGGAGGCAGAAGGCTGTGTGAACTCACCTGGTCACTTCTCACCTTCTACTACCCCAGCCCAAAGCCCTCTGTCTTGCCAGTTCTTCACATACTTATTGTTTCTTTGTCTAAAAGGTATAAAATCTTCCTGCTCTGCATGTACCCCTATGTTCATAGCAATAGCCAAGACAAGGAAGCAACCTAAATGTCCAGCAACAGATGAATGGATAAAGAAGGTGTGGTCCATATACACAATGGAATATTACTCAGCCATAAAAAAGAATGAAATATTGCCATCCGCAGCAACGTGGATGGACCTAGAGATTATCCTACTAAGTGACGTAAGTCAGAGAAAGACAAATATCATATGATATTACTTATATGTGGAGTTCTAAAATATGACACAAATGAAGTAATTACAAAACAGAAATAGACTCACAGACATAGAAAACAAACTTATAGTTACTGGGGGAAAAGGGGAGGGATAAACTGGGAGATTGGGATTGACATATACACACTACTGTAAAATATAAAATAGATAACTAATAAGGACCTACTGTACAGCACAGGGAACTCTACTCAATACTCTGTAATGGGCTGTATGGGAAAAGCATCTAAAAATGAGCAGGTATATGCATATGTATAACTGATTCACTTTGCTTTACGCCTGAAACTAACCCAACATTGTAAATCAACTATATTCCAATAAAATTTTTTTTTAAATCTTTCTGCTCTAGTCACTTCTTTTGGACTTCATTCTCTTGTGAAGGGTCCCAAGTACAGGGAAAAAATTCAACAAACTGTGTACGCTTTTCTCCTGTTCATCTGTTTTATGTCACTTTAACACTCAGGCTCAGCCAGAGACCCTAAGAGGGCAGAGGACATTTGTCCGCCTCTACAGCAACATATGGAATTTTAGGCCTTACGATACCTTGACATCCATTTAAACCTTGGTGATGACCCAGACTTTTAGTGAGCAGGACAAATACCTGTCCAGGAAGCAAAGTGGAGCCCTGGCCAGGCGGGAGAGGGTCAGGGGGAGGGGCGGCCCATGGAAATGTGAACCTCAGAGGTGCCCGTCCTTGTGGGCACTAAAGGGAGTTGAGGGGTCTAAGTGGCAGGAGTGGGGGAAGTGCAACCCCAGGGGCAGAAAGTTCACTTAATGCCTGTGGCAATGGTGACACCCACGGAGGCAGGGGGCGGGGGCATGTGCTACCTTGTAACTTAAATCAGAGCTCTTTGAAGAGTCCCTTGGTCCTCTTAACTAAACAAATGAAATCAACTGCCAGGGACCTATAGGGAAGGTGGCAATGGCACTGAACTTCCTTCAAGGCCCAGCACTGTCTTCTGAGACAGGAAAGGAGTCCTCACTGTGGGTGACATCTGGGTAACATCTGGAACTCCTAAGGGGACAAGACACGCCCCAGTGAGGTTGTCTGGGGTTGAGCATGTGTAGAGATGTCTGTTGCCTTGCTTTATATGTGAGTTTCTGCAAAGCCAAGATCCCCAGCGTTCTTCACCCCAAAAGGAAGGATTCGCAGGCCACCAGCCAGGTATACGTGAAAATGCACAGATGGGGACCATCCTCGGCCGGGCATCGGAGCTGGGATGGCTGCCTAAAGGGTGGCCGGCTGTGCCGACCTCGGCCCCCCTCTCGGCCAGGACACCTGGTTTAAGAGACAGGAAATCAGCCACACGTCTCTGAGTTCCTCCATACATGGTGACGGCGACTCCATCTATAAACTCTGCAAACTCCCAATTCTGTTCACTCAGTTGATCCCAAGGGGTTCCCCAGGCAGCCGAGGGGTCTGGGAGCAGGGGGCCTCCTCCAGCTCTGGCCTGAGGGCAGGGGCCACAGAGGACGTGCCCTGCTCCACGCTGGGACCTGCCGGAGGGTCCAGGTCCGGCTCCATCCTCTAGGGAGAGGCCTCGTCACAGTTCCATGCTGTGGGGCATTGCTTTTATGACTCAAAGCAATGAGTCCAGAGAACAGAGGGTCATGGGCTCAGGGTCTGTGAGAGCCTCTGCTGCCGGGAGATCCCGGCATGTACAGTGCAGAGCTGAGGAAGGGCAGCGTTTTATATCAGAAGCCCGTGGGTACCATGGCCATTGTAGGTGGTCCAGACACTTCAGGAGTCTTGAAAGGAGACTGTTAATGCCTCAAGAGCGAAGGAGTCTCGGAGGGCACTTACGGAGTGCATGCTGATCTCAATGTGGACTGACTTTACATCATTCTGTGCAGGGGGCCCCACTGTGCCCAGAGCCTGTGGAATTTATTCAAGTCAGCTAATCCTAAACTGCTTACCCTGCCTCACCAATTCCTTTGCATGGAAACCCCAGTAAAGGCACTGCCCACAATTCTCCCTCTCCTCTGCCCCCTGACTGACCCTGATGCTTCCTCTGAGTGGCCCAGCATGGTGTACTCCCCCCTCCCGAGAATTTGAATAACAAAGGTGTCAGACTCTTTCTGGTGTCTGCTCTTGGTCTGCTTCTGGCCTTGCCATGCGTCACCCGAGGTGATGTAGTGAAAGCGAGTCCCACGCACTTTCCCATTTACCACCAGAGCCCATTTCCATGTGCATCTGAGGTTGGGAGGTGGGGTCAGTGGCCTTTCCTTGGGTCGCAGTTCAGCTTTCAAACAATTGCTTCTTCTTATAAAAAGTCCTGGTCTTTCAAGCGTTGGTCCTTTGAGTGGACCGTCCTTCACCCACCTTGTTTAATCAAGACTTTGGATCCAGTTGGGCTCTTGACTTTCTTCTTCACCCGAAGTCCTGCCATAATCCCGGGGGATGCCAGCACACTTGTCTATCAATTCCACGCCCTGGCATCTTGCTTCCTATTTGTGGTTTTAGCTGCTTGTACCTGCTGATCGTTGCCTCTATGCATCTTCCACCCCTTGATTCTGCAGCAACACTTTCATGCTCCACTTCCAAAATCCTAAGTCAAAATATCTATCAGCATGTAGTGCTGTGTAACAAACTACTGCCAAATTTAGAGGCTTAGAGCAATACCCTCAAACCTCGTATGTGTTTATCCAGAGCATTAAAGTGACCCTCACTGATTTTAAATCCTTGAAACAAAGTGTCCTCTACTCCAGGCCACACAGTGAGAACTTCAACAAACAGTACTGTTACTGAACTGGAAAACACACCAGAGAGGTTCCACAGCAGGTAGAAGACGAATCAGCGAGCTGGAAGACGAAGCAGAGGTACGCAGCCAAACAGAGCAGCAAAGTGAAAAAAGAAAAGTTGTATAAAGTGAAGATACCTTAGGGGCCCTTTGGACACCATCAATCAGAATAACATTTGCATGATGGGGGGCCCAGAAGGAGAACAGAGAGAGAGCACGAACCAGAAAAATTAACAGAAGAAATAGTGTCTGAAAACTTCCCTAATCTGAGGAAGGAAACACACATCCAGGTCCAGGAATCCCAGAGAGTTCTGCATAAGATGAACCCCTATAGGGGTGGGATAGGGAGGATGGGAGGGAGGGAGAAGCAAGAGGGAGGAGATATGGGGACATATGTATATGTAATAACTGATTCACTTTGTTACACAGCAGAAACTAACACACCATTGTAAAGCAATTATACTCCAATAAAGATGTAAAAAAAAACAAAAAGATGAACCCAAAAAGACCACATCAAGACACATGAAAATTAAAATGGTAAAAGGTAAGGATAAAGAGAGCATCCTGAATGCAGCGAGAATAAAACAACTTATTACACACAAGAGAACTCCCATAAGGCTATCAGCAGATTTTTCATCAGAAAACTTACAGGCAAGAAAGAATGGCATAACATATTCAAAGTGCTGAGAGAAGAAAACCTCCAAAGCAAGAATTCACTACCAGCAAGGTTATCACTTGGAATTAAAGGAGGGATCAAGATTTTCCCAGATGAGCAAAAGCTAAAGGAGTTCACCACCACTAAACCAGCCCTACAAGAAATATTAAGTGGACTTATTTAAGCTGAAAAGGAATAACACTAATTAATAATAAGAAAACAAATGAATATAAAATCTCACTGAAGGGGCTTCCCTGGTGGCGCAGTGGTTGAGAGTCCGCCTGCCGATGCAGGGAACACGGGTTCGTGCCCCGGAAGGTCCCACATGCCGCGGAGCGGCTGGTCCTGTAAGCCATGGCCGCTGAGCCTGCGCGTCCAGAGCCTGTGCTTCGCAACGGGAGAGGCCACAACGGTGAGAGGCCCGTGTACCGCAAAAAAAAAAAAAAAAAAAAACCTCACTGAAAACTGTAAATATAGAAAAAAGGTAGTGTTTCAATCACTTATAAAGAAAACACAAAGGTTAAAAAACAAAAGTAGGAAAATTAAAATTACAATTTTTTTTTTTTTTTTTGGCGGTACGCGGGCCTCTCACCGCTGTGGCCTCTCCCGTTGCGGAGCACAGGCTCCGGACGCGCAGGCTCAGCGGCCATGGCTCACGGGCCCAGCCGCTCCGCGGCATGTGGGATCTTCCCGGACCGGGGCACGAACCCGCGTCCCCTGCATCGGCAGGCGGACTCTCAACCACTGCGCCACCAGGGAAGCCCTACAATGATTTTTAAGGGATACATAAAATAAAAAGATGGAAAACATGTCATCAAAATATAAAACTTGGTGGGGTAGTAAAACGATAAATCTTTGGAATGTGTTCAGATTTTACTTGCTACCAACTTAAAACAGGCTACTGTTTACATAGGATATTACACGTAAACTCCATGGTAACCACAAAGGAAAAAAACAAAGTAAATAAACCAAAGAAAATGAGAAAAGAATCTAAACATGACACTAAGAAACCACCAAACACAAGGGAAGAGAGAAAGAGAAGTTCAAAGGAAGAGAGTGAAACTACAAAAACAGACAGAAAACAATTAACAAAATGGCCATAAGTACATATCTATCAATAATTACTTTTGATGTAAATAGACTAAATTTGCTAATCAAAAGACATAGAGTGGCTTAAAAAAACACACTCTATAGGACGAGGGGAAAATGGCGGAAGAGTAAGGCGCGGAGATCACCTTCCTCCCCACAGATACACCAGAAATACATCTACACGTGGAACAACCCCTAAAGAACACCCACTGAACACTGGCAGAAGACCTCAGACCTCCCAAAAGGCAAGAAACTCCCCACGTACCTGAGTAGGGCAAAAGAAAAAAGAATAAACAGAGACAAAAGGATAGGGACGGGACCTGCACCAGTGGGAGGGAGCTGTGAGGGAGGAAACGTTTCCACGCACGAGGAAGCCCCTTCGCGGGCGGAGACTGCGGGTGGTGGAGGGGGGAAGCTTCGGGGCCGCGGAGGAGAGCGCAGCAACGGGTGCGGAGGGAAAAGTGGAGAGATTCCCGCACAGAGGATCGGTGCCGACCGGCACTCACCAGCCCGAGAGGCTTGTCTGCTCCCCCGCCGGGGCGGGCTGCGAGCTGAGGTTCGGGCTTCGGTCGGAGGCAGGGAGAGGCCTGGGGTTGGCGGCCTGAACACAGCCTGCAGCGGTTAGTGCGCCACAGTTAGCCGGGAGGGGGTCCGGGAAAAGGTCTGCACCTGCCGAAGAGGCAAGAGACTTCTTCCCTCTTTGTTTCCTGGTGCGCGAGGAGAGGGGATTCAGAGCGCCGCTTAAAGGAGCTCCAGAGACGGGCGCGAGCCGCGGCTAACAGCGCGGACCCCAGAGACGTGCCTGAGACGCTAAGGCTGCTGCTGCCGCCACCAAGGGGCCTGTGTGCGAGCACAGGTCACTCTCCACACCCCACTTCCGGGGGGCCTGTGCAGCCCGCCACTACCGGACAACTCACCCGGAAGAACTCACGGCGCGCCTCAGGCTGGTGCAACGTCACGCCGGCCTCTGCCGCCGCAGTCCCGCCCCGCACTCTGTGCCCCGCCCTCCCCCGCGGCCTGAGTGAGCCAGAGCCCCCAATCAGCAGCTCCTTTAACCGCGTACTGTCTGAACAAAGAACAGACGCCCTCCGGCGACCTACACGCAGAGGCGGGGCCAAATCCAAAGCTGAGCCCCGGGAGCTGTGCGAACAAAGAAGAGAAAGGGAAACTTCTCCCAGCAGCCTCAGGAGCAGCGGATGAAAGCTCCACAATCAACTTGATGTACCTGCATCTGTGGAATAACTGAATAGACAACAAATCACCTCCCAAATTGAGGAGGTGGACTTTGAGAGCAAGATTTATGTGTATGCTTCTGTGTGAAATTTTGTCTGTATAGCTTTGCTTCCAACCATTTGTCCTAGGGTTCTATCCGTCCGGGTTTTTTTTCTTTTTCTTTTAAAAAATTTTTTTTCTTAATAATTATTTTTTATTTTAATTATTTAATTTTATCTTACTTTATTTTATTTTACCTTCTTTCTTTCTTTCCTTCCTTCTTTCTTTCCTTCCTTCCCTCCTTCCTCCATCCCTCCCTCCCTCCCTCCCTCCTTTCTTCCCTCCTTCCTTCCTTCCTCCCTTCCTTTCTTTCTTTCTTTCCTTCTTTCTTTCTTTCTTTCTTTCTACTTTTTCTCCCTTTTATTCTGAGCCACGTGGATGAAAGGCTCTTGGTGCTGTAGCCAGGAGTCAGTGCTGTACCTCTGAGGTGGGAGAGCCAACTTCAGGACACTGGTCCACAAGAGACCTCCCAGCTCCACATAATATCAAATGGCAACAATCTCCCAGAGATCTCCATCTCAACACCAGCACCCAGCTTCACTCAATGACCAGCAAGCTACAGTGCTGGACACCCTATGCCAAACAACTAGCAAAACAGGAACACAACCCCACCCATTAGCAGAGAGGCTGCCTAAAATCATAATAAGGCCACAGACACTCCAAAACACACCACCAGACGTGGATCTGCCCACCAGAAAGAAAAGATCCAGCCTCATCCACCAGAACACAGGCACTGGTCGCCTCCACCAGGAAGCCTACACAACCCACTGAACCAATTTTAGCCACTGGAGACAGACACCAAAAACAAGGGGAACTACAAACCTGCAGCCTGCAAAAAGGAGACCCCAAACACAGTAAGATAAGCAAAATGAGAAAACAGAGAAACACACTGCAGATGAAGGAGCAAGATAAAAACCCACCACACCTAACAAATGAAGAGGAAATAGGCAGTCTACCTGAAAAAGAATTCAGAGTAATGAGACTAAAGATGATTCAAAATCTTGGAAATAGAATGGAAAAAATGCAAGAAACATTTAACAAGGACCTAGAAGAACTAAAGATGAAACAAGCAACGAGGAACAACACAATAAATGAAATTAAAAATACTCTAGATGGGATGAATACCAGAATAACTGAGGCAGAAGAACGGATAAGTGACCTGGAAGATAAAATAGTGGAAATAACTACTGCAGAGCAGAATAAAGAAAAAAGAATGAAAAGAACTGAGGACAGTCTCAGAGACCTCTGGGACAACATTAAATGCACCAACATTCGAATTATAGGGGTTCCAGAAGAAGAGAAAAAGAAAGGGACTGAGAAAATATTTGAAGAGATTATAGTTGAAAACTTCCCTAATATGGGAAACGAAATAGTTAATCAAGTCCAGGAGGCACAGAGAGTCCCATACAGGATAAATCAAAGGAGAAACATTCCAAGACACATATTAATCTAACTGTCAAAAATTAAATACAAAGAAAACATATTAAAAGCAGCAAGGGAAAAACAACAAATAACACACAAGGGAATCCCCATAAGGTTAACAGCTGATCTTTCAGCAGAAATTCTGCAAGCCAGAAGGGACTGGCAGGACATATTTAAAGTGATGAAGGAGAAAAAACTACGACCAAGATTACTCTACCCAGCAAGGATCTCATTCAGATTTGATGGAGAAATTAAAACCTTTACAGACAAGCAAAAGCTGAGAGAGTTCAGCACCACCAAACCAGCTTTACAACAAATGCTAAAGGAACTTCCCTAGGCAAGGAACACAAGAGAAGGAAAAGACCTACAGTAATGAACCCAAAACAATTAAGAAAATGGGAATAGGAACACACATATCAATAATTACCTTAAATGTAAATGGACTAAATGCTCCCACCAAAAGACACAGATTGGCTGAATGGATACAAAAACAAGACCCATATATATTCTGTCTACAAGATACACACTTCAGACCTAGAGACACATACAGACTGAAAGTAAGGGGATGGAAGAAGATATTCCATGCAAATGGAAACCAAAAGAAACCTGGAGTAGCTATTCTCATATCAGACAAAATAGACTTTAAAATAAAGACTATTAGAAGAGACAAAGGACACAACATAATGATCAAGGGATCGATCCAAGAAGAAGATATAACAATTGTAAATATTTATGCACCCAACATAGGAGCACCTCAATACATAAGGCAAATACTAACAGCCATAAAAGGGGAAATCGACAGTAACACATTCATAGTAGGGGACTTTAACACCCCACTTTCACCAATGGACAGATCATCCAAAATGAAAATAAATAAGGAAACACAAGCTTTAAATGATACATTAAACAAGATGGACTTAATTGATATTTATAGGACATTCCATCCAAAAACAACAGAATACACATTTTTCTCAAGTGCTCATGGAACATTCTCCAGGATAGATCACATCTTGGGTCACAAATCAAGTCACAGTAAATTTAAGAAAATTGAAATCATATGAAGCATCTTTTCTGACCACAACGCTATGGGATTAGAAATCAATTACAGGGGGGGAAACATAAAAAACACAAACACATGGAGGCTGAACAATACATTACTAAATAACCAAGAGATCACTGAAGAAATCAAAGAGGAAGTCAAAAAATATCTAGACACAAATGACTATGAAAACTCTATGATCCAAAACCTATGGAATGCAGCAAAAGCAGTTCTAAGAGGGAACTTTATAGCAATACAATCCTACCTCAAGAAACAAGAAAAATCTCAGATAAACAATCTAACCTTACACTGAAAGGAACTAGAGCAAGGAGAACAAACAAAACCCAAAGTTAGTAAAATGAAAGAAATCATAACGATCAGAGCAGAAATAAATGAAATAGAAACAAAGAAAACAATAGCAAAGATCAATTAAAGTATGCAGACCTCCTAGAGAACGGACTTGAGGTTATGGGGAGGGGGCAGGGTGAGCTGTGACAGGGCGAGAGAGAGTCATGGACATATACACACTAACAAACGTAGTAAGGTAGGTAGCTAGAGGGAAACAGCCGCATGGCACAGGGATATTGGCTCGGTGCTTTGTGACAGCCTGGAGGGGTGGGATAGGGAGGGTGGGAGGGAGGGAGACGCAAGAGGGAAGACATATGGGAACATAGGTTTATGTATGACTGATTCACTTTGTTGTAAAGCAGAAACTAACACACCATTGTAAAGCAATTATACCCCAATAAAGATGTTAAAAAAAAAAAGATCAATAAAAGTAAAAGCTAGTTCTTTGAGAAGATAAACAAAATTGATTAAACCATTAGCCAGACTCATCAAGAAAAAGAGGGAGAGGACTCAAATCAGTAAAATTAGAACCGAAAAAGGAGAAGTTACAACAGACACTGCAGAAATACAAAGCATCCTAAGAGACTACTACAAGCAACTCTATGCCAATAAAATGGACAACCTGGAAGAAATGGACAAATTCTTAGAAAGGTATACCTTTCCAAGACTGAACCAGGAAGAAATAGAAAATATGAACAGACCAATCACAAGTAAGGAAATAGAAACTGTGATTAAAAATCTTCCAACAGGTCTTCTCTGGTGGCGCAGTGGTTGAGAGTCCGCCTGCCGATGCAGGGGACACGGGTTTGTGCCCTGGTCTGGAAAGATCCCACATGCCGTGGAGCGGCTGGGCCCATGAGCCATGGCCGCTGAGCCTTTGCATCCGGAGCCTGTGCTCCACAATGGGAGAGGCCACAACAGTGAGAGGCCCACATACCGCAAAAAAAAAAAAAAAAAAAGAAAAGAAAAGAAAAAAATCTTCCAACAAACAGAAGTCCAGGACCAGATGGCTTCACAGGTGAATTCCATCAAAAATTTAGAGAAGAGCTAACACCCATCCTTCTCAAACTCTTCCAAAAAAATTGCGAGAAAGGAACACTCCCACACTCATTTTACGAGGCCACCATTACCCTGATACCAAAACCATACAAAGATACTACAAAAACAGAAAATTACAGACCAGTATCACTCATGAATATAGATGCAAAAATCCTCAACAAAATACTAGCAAACAGAATCCAACAAAACATTAAAAGGATCATACACCATGATCAAGTGGGATTTATTCCAGGGATGCAAGGATTCTTCAATATATGCAAATCAATCAATGTCATACACCATATTAACAAATTGAAGAAGAAAAACCATATGATCATCTCAATAGATGCAGAAAAAGCTTTTGACAAAATTCAACACCCATTTATGATAAAAACTCTCCAGAAAGTGGGCACAGAGGGAACCTACCTCAACATAATAACGGGCATATATGACAAAGCCACAGCAAACATCATTCTCTATGGTGAAAAACTGAAAGCATTTCCTCTAAGATCAGGAGCAAGACAAGGGTCTCCACTCTCACCAGTATAATTCAACACAGTTTTGGACGTCCTAGCCACGGCAATCAGAGAAGAAAAAGAAATAAAAGGAATACAATTTGGAAAAGAAGAAGTAAAACTGTCACTGTTTGCAGATGACATGATACTATACACAGAGAATCGTAAAGATGCCACCAGAAAACTACTAGAGCTAATCAATGAATTTGGTAAAGTAACAGGATACAAAATTAATGCACAGAAGTCTCTTGCATTCCTATATACTACTGATGAAAAATCTGAAAGAGAAATTAAGGAAACACTCCCACTTATCATTGCAACAAAAAGAATAAATACCTAGGAATAAACCCACCTAGGGAGACAAAAGACCTCTATGCAGAAAACTATAAGGCACTGATGAAAGAAATTAAAGATGATACAAACAGATGGAGAGATATACCACGTTTGTGGATTGGAAGAATCAATATTGTGAAAATGACTATACTACTCAAAGCAATCTACAGATTCAATGGAATCCCTATCAAATTACCAATGGCATTTTTTACAGAACTAGAACAAAAAATCTTAAAATTTGTACGGAGACACAAAAGGCCCTGAATAGCCAAAGCAGTCTTGAGGGAAAAAAACGGAGCTGGAGGAATCAGACTCCCTGACTTCAGACTATCGTACAAAGCTACAGTAATCAAGACAATATGGTACTGGCACAAAAACAGAAACATAGATCAATGGAACAAGATAGAAAGTCCAGAGATAAACCCACACACCTATGGTCAACTTATCTATGACAAAGGAGGCAAAGATATATAATGGAGAAAAGACAGCCTCTTCAATAAGTGGTGCTGGGAAAACTGGACAGCTACATGTAAAAGAATGAAATTAGAACACTCCCTAACACCATACACAAAAATAAACTCAAAATGGATTCTAGACCTAAATGTAAGACCGGACACTATAAAACTCTTAGAGGAATGCATAGGAAGAAGACTCTTTGACATAAATCACAGCAAGGTCTTTTTTGATCCACCTCCTAGAGTAATGGAAATAAAAACAAAAATAAACAAATGGGACCTAATGAAACTCAAAAGCTTTTGCACAGCAAATGAAACCATAAACAAGACGAAAAGACAACCCTCAGAATGGGAGAAAATATTTGCAAACGAATCAACGGACACAGGATTAATCTCCAAAATATATAAACAGATCATGCAACTCAGTATTAAGAAAACAAACAACCCAATCCAAAAATGGACAGAAGACCTAAATAGACATTTCTCCAAAAAAGACATACAGATGGCCAAGAAGCACATGAAAAGCTGCTCAACATCACTATTAGAGATGAAAATCAAAACTACAATCAGATATCACCTCACACCAGTTAGAATGGGCATCATCAGAAAATGTACAAACAACAAATGCTGGACAAGGTGTGCAGAAAAGGAACCCTCTTGCGCTGCTGGTGGGAATGTAAATTGATACAGCCACTATGGAGAACAGTATGGAGGTTCCTTAAAAATATAACAGTAGAAAAAAAAAATATATATATATATATATAACAGTAGAATTACCATATGACCCAGCAATCCCAGTACTGGGCATATTTGCAGAGAAAACCATAATTCGAAAAGACACATGCACCCCAATGTTCATTGCAGTGCTATTTACAATAGCCAGGACATGGAAGCAACCTAAATGCCCATTGACAGAAGAATGGATAAAGAAGATGTGGTACATATATACAATGGAATATTACTCAGCCATAAAAAGGAATGAAATTGGGTCATTTGTAGAGACATGGATGAATCTGGAGACTATCATACGGAGTGAAGCATGTCAGAAAGAGAAAAACAAATATTGTATATTAACGCATATATGTGGAACCTAGAAAAATGGTACAGATGAACCGGTTTGCAGGGCAGAAATAGAGACACAGATGTAGGGAACAAATGTATGGACACCAAGGGGGGAAAGTGGCGGGGGTGGTGGTGGTGTGATGAACTGGGAGCCTGGGATTGACATATATACACTAATATGTATAAAATGGATAACTAAGAACCTGCTGTATAAAAAATAAATAAAATCCAAAAAAAAAAAGAAGGGCATAATATGAATGACCAAGGGATCAATCCAAGAAGAAGATATAACAATTGTAAGTATATATGCACCCAACATAGGAGCACCTAAATACATAACTCCATATTCATGGACTTAAAGCGAGAAACTGAGAGCAAACCAATCATAGGGGACTTTAACACCCCACCTACTTCAGTGGACAGATAATCCAGATAGGAAATCATTATGAAAACAGTGGGCTTAAACAACACATTAGACCAAATGGACTTGATAGACACATGTAGAACATGCCATCCAAAAGCAGCAGAACACACATTCTTTTTGAACGCACATGCAACATTCTCCAGCATTGATAGACCACATATTAGGTCACAAAACGAGTCTCAGTAAATTCAGGAAGACTGTAATTATATCAAATCTCTTCAACCTTAATGGCCAGAATTATTTTATTCTTACCCTAAGGTAGAATTAGTCACCAAACATTCCTGAAATCCAACGAAAGTTCAGGGAGCTTATACCTCAGTGAAATGTCTCGGGCCCCAGTGGCGTGGGGCATGACAAGATATCCTTTCTAAGGTGAAGAACACGTTGCTGCACCTGACCTCTCCTTCAGCAAAAAAAGAGGTACAGTGCATACTGGGACTCTTTGGATATTGGAGGCAACATATTCCTTATTTATGTGTCCTACTCTGGCCCCTTTACTGAGTGACCTGAGAAGCTGCTGGTGTTGGTTGGGGCCCTGCAGCAGGTCCAGGATGCAGTGCGAGCTGCTCAACCACGAGGACCACGTGATCCAGCAGAAGCTCGAAGTGTCGGCGGAAGATACAGGTGTTGTCCGAAGCCTTTGGCAGGTCCCTATAGATGTATCACAGCACAGAACCTTAGGATTTTGAAGCAAGGTCCTGGCATCTGCAGAAAATCACTCTCCTTTTGAGAAGTAGCTTCTGCTTTGCTACTGGGTCTGAGAAGAGACCAAATGCTTTACCACCAATGATCATGTGACCTGAGTTTCCCATCATGAACTCGCTGACCCAGCAGCCACAGAGCAGAGCCCGCAGAGCAGCACGTCTCCATCAGACGGAAGTAATGTGGCCACGATCAGGCAGACAGGACCTGAAGGTGTGAGCGAGACACGTGAAGAAGCGGCTGCAGTGCCTCTAGCCCCTTCTCCTATCGCATTACCTTCTCCCTCCCAGGCCACATCCGCGGCCTCTTAGCTCCCTGCAACCAGTGAACTGCGGAAGGAACTCAGGCTGGGCTCGGAGAAGGTTCTGCACCGTAGACAGGCACCACCTGAAGGGGAGCAGCGTCAGCACTGCAGCCCCTCAGGAGGAGGGCCCGGCAGAGGGAAGTGCTCCAGTGGACAGACCTCTGAGCAGGGCACCTGGCCATTCATTGTGCTTGGGAAGAGAAATGGCCAGAGGTAATCTCTACTGGCTCGTGTTTATGACTGATGGTTTGGCTCGATGGTCAGGGACTTGGAAGGAATACGACTGGAAAAAACTGGAGGTCTGTGAAGAGGTCTGTGACAGTCCTCTCTGAAAGGGCAAAGACATGAACATATTAGTGCCCTGTGGAAATGCTCACCAAAGGGTAATCTCAGCTAAGAGGGGGTTTAAAAGTCAAGG
The DNA here is from genome assembly GCF_964270905.1 of Leucopleurus acutus. Classification (NCBI taxonomy): domain Eukaryota; kingdom Metazoa; phylum Chordata; class Mammalia; order Artiodactyla; family Delphinidae; genus Leucopleurus; species Leucopleurus acutus. The sequence continues at coordinate 114,391,753 of NC_139150.1, read as the reverse complement.
GGATGGAATGATCCATCCTATGGACCCCAGGCAACTTCTTTCCCAGCCACTCCCATCATTAGCCAATGGGCTTGTTCACAGAGCGGCCGTGGTGCCCGAGATGGAGGCTATGCATGAACTGGGCAACATGGACTTCCAGTCACCAAGGGCACTTGGCCACAGCCATTGCTGGGTGTCCTACATGCCAACAGCGGAGACCAACACTGGGTCCGTGATAGGGCACCATTCCCCAGGTGGCCGGCGAACTGCCTGATGGCCGGTAGCTGATGACATTGCAGTGTTTCCGCCATGGGAGGGGAATTCTCTGTTCGTACTGGCACAGACACTTACTCCGGGTAGAGACTTACCTTCCCTGCACACAATGCTTCAACCAAAACCACCATCCTGGGTTGCCCTGGTGGCGCAGTGGTTGAGAGTCTGCCTGCCGATGCAGGGGACACGGGTTCGTGCCCCGGTCCGGAAGATCCCACATGCCGCGGAGCGGCTGGGCCCGTGAGCCATGGCCGCTGAGCCTGCGCGTCCGGAGCCCGTGCTCCGCAACGGGAGAGGCCACAACAGTGAGAGGTCCCCGTACCGCAAAAAAAAACACAAAAAAAACAAAAAAAAACCCCACCATCCTTGGGCTTGTAGAATGCCTTTACCACCATTATGGTAATAGACACAGCGTTACTTCCAATCAAGAAACTCACTTCACAGCAAGTAAAGTACGAGATGGGCCCCTGCTCATGGGACTCACTGGTCTTACTGTGGCCCCATCATCCTGAAACAGAATGGCCGAATGTCCTTTGGAAGACTCAGTTCAGCAGCAGCTAGGTTGCCATGCCTTGCAGGGCTGGGGCAAACTTCCCCAGGAGGCTGTGTTTGTCCGGAATCAGCATCCAATACATGGTTCTGCTTCTCTCATAGCCAGGATTCACCAAATCAAGATTCACAGGGTGGGAAGGGAGATGGTCCACACACCGTTGCCACCAGGGATGCACTAGGAAAATTTCTGCTTCCTGTTCTGGCAACCCTGTGTTCTGCTTGTCTAGAGGTCTTAGTTCCCAGGGAGGAATGTTGCCACCGGGAAACACAACAGTGATTCCGTTGACCGGGAAGTTGAGACGACCATCCCACCACTTAGAGCCCCTCATGCCTCTGAATCGACAACAAAGAAGGAAGTCACTCTGCTGGATGCCGTGACTGGTCCTGACCATGGGGGAACTGGACAGTTAAAGTCAACAGAAGACTACAGCAACTCCATTCAGACAGGGCTCTAATGGTCCAGATCTTTCAGGAAAAAAGGTTTGGGTCACCCCCTGTTGTAGGTTGAACTGCCTTCCTCCAAAAGACATGATCAAGTCCCCAGCACCTGTGAACATGACTGTTTTGAAGTAAAGTCTCTGCCGGTGTCATCAAGTGAGATGAGGTCAGTCTGGATATGAGTGGACCCTAGCCCAGTGACTCTTGTCTCCAGAAGAAATCTGGACACGGGCACAGACACAGAGGAAAGAATAGCACTGGAACTGGAGACAGAGACGGGAAGGATGCACCCACCAGCCCAGCGAACACAAGGATTGCCAGCAGCCAGCAGCAGATGATACGGAGGCATGGGTGGCTGTGAACTGGCCCCGTAGGTGCCTTGATTTCAGGGCTGTGAGGGAATAAACTTCCGTTGTTTTGAGCCACCAAGCCTGTGGTATTCTGTTATCGTGGCGGTAGGAGACGAATACACCCCACCTGGTAAAGAACCGTGACCGGCTGAGGTGCTTGCTGAGAGCAAAGGGTGTGCAGAACAGGCAGAGGGGAAGACAGTTAAACACCAGCTGTTACACGTGACTGTTACAGAAATGGGGTTTGGAATAGTTACAGGTATCTCCTCCTTATTTGGCTATGACTATACTTTAAGTAAATATTTTCATCACTTTCTTCCCTTATCAGTTTACGTAAGACATGTTAACAGTAGTAAACTTTGCATCAGGGTCATTAAGTTGCAGGATATCAAAGTACAAGGGTGAAAACCAGCTACGAACGCTGCGTCCTCATCTGATAAGAGTTAACATGTTTTTGGTTGTATGCGGGATGCTTGTACCCTGTGGGTGAAGTGTGGCTTTCTTACCGCCTTTACTTGGAGATTAAGAACCATTTAAGAAGCTGTGTATGGCTGCCCCCCAGACCCAGTTATTCCATCAGACTTAAGCTGGGTGTTGTGGAGGCATTTTGCAGATGCAATTAAAGTCAGTAATCCATTAGTTTAAGGAATACTATCCTGGATAAGCTGGTGGACCTCATCCAATCAGTTCCAGGTCCTTAAGAGCAGGACTGAAGTCTCCCTGAAGATAGAACTAATTTCATGAACTTCAATTGCAGCTCTTGCCTGAAAGTTCCAGCTCACCCTTCCTCAAGGCCTGCCCTACGGATTTTGGACTTGCCTAGCAAGACCGTAAGATCTTGTAAGCCAATTCCCTGCCATAAGTAAATTATTCCCTAAAACAGTGAAGGACTGTATGCCACACATAAGCTCACAATTTTTAAAAATTAAATAGCATATTTTATTTAACCCAGGTATGTCCAAAATATTCTCATTTCTATGTAATCAATATAAAGTAAGTAATGGTATTTTTTACATTCTTTTTTTGTACTAACTCTTCAAGTTCTGGTGTGTGTTTTACACTTAAAGCACATCTCGATTCAAACCAGCCACGTTTCAGGTGCCCAAGAGCCAGGCTTGCAGTGGCTGCTATATTGGACAGCACAGGTCTAGACTTAAGAAATCGATGGAGAAAATATTAATGATGCCGATTAAATTTTAAAGTAATACTGAGGCTGAAACATTTCGATCCCATTAACAATCTGTTCATCAATGAGTAATCAGTAGGTCATGTATCAAATTTAATGACAAACTTATTGGGAAGAGAGCAGTGTAGCAGGCTGAACAGTGGCCCCCAAAGGTATCAGGCCTTAATCCCTGGAATGTAAATTTTTTTAACATTTTTAAACTTTGCCGATGTGATTAAAGATCTTTACGTGGGGAGATTATTTTGGGATATCCAGGGCGGCTGTAATGAGGGAGAGGCAGAGGAGATCTGGGACACGGAAGAGGGGGCCGAGACGAGAGTTATGGGGCCGTAAGTCAAGGAATGTCAACGTCCCCCGGGAGCCGTCAGATGCGAGCAGGGGCCTGCCACACTGATTCCAGCCCAGTGGTGGTGATTTTGGATTTCTGACCTCCAAACTGTGAGAAAATACACGTCTGTGGTTTTAAGCCCCTGGACGTGTAGCGATCTGTTTCAGCAGCCACAGGAAACTAATACAGGCAGATGGGACGCAGCTCCATTTGCCATATCGTGGCGGAATTACCACCACAGGTGAAGCTTACAATTTCTTATACTAAATAATTAAAACACAGCTTTCTGGAGACTTTACAGAATATATAGAGGCATCAAACTCAATTTTTGGAATAATACTAAGTGAAGAAAAGGCAGAAAATGTGATAAGTATGTACACATGCAGAGTTTTGCAAGAAGCAAAAATGTTGCTGTGGTATGTATTGGAATGTTCAGAAGGGTTTAAATAATTTCTGTTCATTTCTTATTGGATGATATCATTTCAATACATATTACGGTGTCACCTTGAGTATCTTCAATTTCATAGTAAAAGGCAGTATTCTTTAACGAATGCTCATCACACAAGTCAGAAAGATGATTTAAATTCAGAGCCTGCGTTCTAGAGCCCATGAGCCACAACTACTGAGCCCACGTGCCACAACCACTGAGCCACCAGGGAAGTCCTGAGTGTTGTCTGTTTTTAAAATCTATCAGCATGTTTTCATGAGGCATTTCCTTTGCTCTTGGTGACATGATACACAGTTTGGGGACAGAGAAGACACAGACACAATGTCCACCCAATTGACAGCACACACCTCAGGAGGCAGTGTTCGTGTCTCTGAAATTAGTAGGAGAACTCCAGACACATATCCGATTGCCTACCAATATTTCCACTTGGATGTGTAGTGGGCATCTCAAATTTAAGACGCCTGGAACTAACGGCCTCAAACTTGGGGCTTCCTGGCTCTCCCCAGTCCCAGGAAAGGGCAGCAGCATCCTTCTAACTGCTCAAGGAAGCAAGCAAGGACGCAAACACACGCAAAAGCTGGGGCACTGTGGACAGTGGAGAAGAAGAGAAACACAGCGAGTTCTTTGTGCTTCCTCCTTCTTGATTCTTTCCTTTGCTTAGATTTGACTGAGTTGCAGTTTCATCGTTTTGCTGACTGAAAATGAATATTTATTCATCGAATCAGCTAATGTATATTGAATGTCTAGCATGTGCTCACAAACAGCTTTCAATACACAGAGCTGGGATAGTATGAAGAAATAGCTCATAACAGGTCACACTTATCAAGGGCTTACGATATGCTGAGCAGAGTCTAGCTACATTACAGCGATGATCACATTTAGTTTTTACAAAAACCCTGTGAGGAAGCACACGGTTACTCTCCCGGTGTTTACACGTAAGAGAATTGACTCTTCAAATGTCTTAGCTGAAGTTACGCAGTAACAAAGGGAAACCTAGATTTGCAGCCAGTTCTATTTCCAGAGCCCAGATTCTGAATTATCAATATTATGCCACAGGCTTTTTAAATGAGGAAACAGAGCCCTGCAATATTTTTAATTAGTGTGTAATATCTAGGAGAGATCTTAGCTATGTAGAGTTCTCTAAAATTATGGTTTTGAATAGTTCAGTTTTCCAACTACAAAAAAATGAGATATTTAAATTCTGTATGTGTTACAATGTACACTAAGTAAAGTCACCTCCATGTGTCTTTGGGACAATATTGTTTAAGCTCTGACAAAGATGCATATTTCCTCTTTGCCAAATTAATCTTTATTTAAAAATACAATGGGTTGTTTTGATTATGAAGTTTTCAAAAGTATAGAAAATAGCATGACCTCCACCCATATACCCATCATTCAGCCTCAATTATCAACATATAACACAATTACAATGTTCATTCATAGACTAACAGTCCAAAGGGTGATGAATAAAATAACTTCTTTTAGGGAAGTGGCTATCGTCAATGGATTGGATATAATTTTATAGAAAATAAAACCCTCAATGAAAAAAAAACAGTCATTCTTAAAGAGAGACCAAACAGGGTAATAATACTGCATTTTTAAGAGTCCGAGTCTGGTATTTCTCAGACAAAATAAAGATTTACTGATGGCTGTACCTTCTCCCAACACGAAAATAAGTTCTAAAGTTTTTTAAAAACCTGAGAAATTTTTTAATGACAGAGATAACACTAAAGCAAATAATGAATCTAAAAGCAGGACATTATGCATGTCACCAATTGTCATGAAGGATGTCTCGCAAAACACAGTGAATTTTAATTGATTTTTTTTTACCGTATTATACATTTAGAAGGGGCTTTCAAACTGAAACAAAAAACAGTGTGGGGCTGGGAATGTAAATTGGTGCAGCTACTATGGAAAACAGTATGAGGTTCCTCAAAAAAGTAAAAATAGAGTTACCAGCAATCCCACTCCTGGGTATATATCCAGACAAAACTATGATTCAAAAAGACACATGCACCCCAATGTCCACTGCAGCCCTATTTACAATAGCCAAGACATGGAAGCAAACTAAATGTCTATTGACAGATGAATGGGTAAGGAAGATGTGATACTTATATACAATGGAGTACTATTCAGCCATAAAAAAGAAATAGTGCCATTTTCAGCAGCACTGATGGACCTAGGGATTATCATACTATGCAAAGTAAATCAGAAAGAGAAAGACAAATACCATATGATATCACTTGTATGTGGAATCTAAAATATGATACAAATGAACTTATTTACAAAACAGAAATAGACGCAGGGACACAGAGAACAGACTTGTGGTTACCAAGGGGAAGTGGGTAGAGGGATGGATTGGGAGTTTGGGATTAGCAGATGTATACATAGGACGGATAAACAACGAGGTCTTACTGTAGAGCACAGGGAACTATATTCAATATCCAGGGATAAACCATCATGGAAAAGAATACGAAAAATAATATATATATACATAACTGAACCACTCTGCTGTACAGCAGAAATTAACACAACATTGTAAATCAATTAGACTTCAATAAAATAAATTTTTAAAAAATGTGGGGTCACAATTCCAAGAAGGTAGAGATTTGCTGCAATTAAGTAAAAAATATGAATTATATTAAAAGATAACTTTTGATGAAATATTGACTGTCCTCCATATCAAAATTTACTTTAAAATGTGAAATTTAAAGAAAACTAGATTGACTCATAAGACTGTGAATGCATTTTTTTAGTTACCTTTAATTACCATTGTTGTAGGACCATGAGTCACCTATTGACACTTTATCAAAAGACAGGAAGTAGCCTCACCAGTGAGCTCTGTTCTTAGAAGTCCTGTAGCAGTTCTGCGTGCTCAGTGTCTCTGCCACTCTTCCAGTTTTCTGACTCCTCATTCTATTTAAAAAGAGAAAGACAGATTAAAAATAAATAAAAGCCAAACAAAAAAAATAAGTGACTCAATATGATGGTCATATTTTCATTTTATATTAGATTTTCTTTCTCCTTTAACTAGAAAAGGTAATGAAGTTTTTTGCTTGGTTTTTTCTCAGCTCGTTTTTTGGGGAAGTGGTTTTTTTTTTTTTTTTTTTTGCGGTACACGGGCCTCTCACTGCTGTGGCCTCTCCCGTTGCGGAGCACAGGCTCCGGACGCGCAGGCTCAGCAGCCATGGCTCACGGGCCCAGCCGCTCTGCGGCATGTGGGATCCTCCCGGACCGGGGCACGAACCCGTGTCCCCTGCACTGGCAGGCAGATTCTCAACCACTGCACCAGCAGGGAAGCCCCAGGGAAGTCTTTTTTTTAAGTGTAATTGTCTTGGGACTTCCCTGGCTGTCCAGTGGTTAAGAATTCGCCTTCCGATGCAGGGGTCGCGGGTTCGATCCTGGTCGGGGGACTAAGATCCTGCATGCCGCGGGGCAACCAGAGAGCCTGCGCGCCGCAACTACAGAGCCCACATGCCACAATGAAAGATCCCGTGTGCCACAACTCGAGAGAAGCCTGCACACCACAACGAAAGATCCCGCATGCCGTCATGAGGATCCAGCGAGCCGCAACTAAGACCCGACGCTGCCAAATGGATAAATAAATAAATATTTCAAAAAAAAAGTATAGTTGGCTCACAATATTATGTTAGTTTTGCATATACAACATAGTGACTCAATATTTTTATGCATTACAAAATGATGACCAGCTGTCTAGTTACCATCTGTCGCCAAACTTACTACAATATTATTGACTACACTCCCTATGCTCTACATGACACCCCTGTGACATTTATTTTATAACTGGAAGTTTGTACCTCTTAATCCCCTTCACCTATTTCACTGATTCCCCATCCCCCTTCCCCTCTGGCAACCACCAGTTTTTTCTCTGTATCTATGAGTCTGTTTCTGTTTTGTTTTGTTTGTATGTTTGTTTTGTTTTTAAGGTTACACGTATAAGTGAAATAATAAGGTATTTTTCTTTCTCTGACTTATTTCACTTAGTATAATACCATCTAGGTACACCCATGTTGTTCCAAATGGCAAGCTTTCATTTTTTATGACTAATATTCCATTATATTAATATATATAATATATAATACTCAGCCATACACACACACACACCCCCCACACATCTTCTTTATCCATTTACTCATAAACTCTTATGCTGCTATATATTATTACTTATACTTATTATATTACTTATTACATTATATACATTATTACATTACATTACATTATTACATTACATTACATTACATTATTACATTACTTATAAACTCTTATGCTGCTATATCTTGGCTATGGTAAATAATACAATCGGCATGCATATATCTTTTCAAATTAGTGTTTTTGTTTTCTTCAGACAAATACCCAGAAGTGGAATTGCTGGATCTTATACTGTTCTACTTTTAATTTTTTGAGGAATACCCATACTGTTTTCCACAGTGGCTGCACCAATGTATTGACGGTGCACACGTGTTTCCTTTTAGCCACATCCTCACCAGCACTTGTTATCTCTGGTCTTTTTGATGAAATCCATTCTGACAGGTGTGAGTTGATATCTCACTGAGGTTTTGATTTGCATTTTCCTGATGATTAGTGATGTTGAGCATCTTTCCATGTGCCTTTTTGCCATCTGTGAGTCTTCTTTTGGAAAATGTCTATTTAGTTACTCTACCCGTTTTTAATTGGATTGTTTGTTTTTTGGATATTGAGTTGTATGAGTTCTTCATGTATTTTGGATATAACCCCTAATCAGACACATCATTGCAAATACCTTCTCTCATTCAGTAGGTTGCCTTTTTGTTTTCTTTATGACTTCCTTCAGTGTGCAAAAGCCTTTTAGTGTGAAGTAGTCCGATTTGTTTATTTCTGCTTTTGTTTCCCTTGCCTGAGGAGACATATCCAAAAAATTACTGCTAAGACCAATGTCAAAGAACGTGCCACTAAGTCCTGGCATGACTTCCTGTGTGGCCCAGGATGGGCCTGAGGCTGGTGCTGGCCTGCTGGTGGGTGGGACCTGGTCCCCAGAGGGCTGGCTGCTGGTCCCTGGGGGTCTTGGGGTGGTGCTTGCCTTCTGGTAAGCAGGTAAGCCCCCAGGGCTAACAGGCTGGAAGAAAGACTCCAATATGGTGCTTCCAAAAATGACTGCTGTTCACATCTCTTTCCCCAGTGGGAGTCCCCATTCCATCCTGCCTCTCCAGGTGGCTCTCCAAGATTAGCAGGTGGGTCTGACCCAGGCTATTTTCAAATATTTATTTATTTATGATTTTTATTTTTGGCTGTGTCGGGTCTTAGTTGCGGCATACGGGATCTTTCGTTGTGGTGCGTGGCCTCTGTAGCTGTGGCATGTGGGATCTCTAGTTGTGACACGTGGTCTTAGTTGCCCCACGGTGAGTGGGATCTTAGTTCTCCAACCAGGGATCGAACCCACGTCCCCTGCATTGAAGGCAGATTCTTAACCACTGGACCACCAGGGAAGTCCCATGACTCAGACTCTTTTCAAATTACTGTGTCTGTGTCGGGACTCAGAGCATATGAGATTTTGTGTGCACAGTTTAAGAGCTAAGTCTTTGTTTTCTACAGCCTTCCAGCTCTCCCATATGCAACCCCTTACTGGTCTTCAAAGCCAAACTTTCTGGGGGCTCATCTGCCCAGTGCAGGACTCCTGGGCTGGGGAGCCCCATGTGGGGCTCAGACTCCCTGCTCCTTGGTGAGAACCTCTACAATTGTGATTATCCTTCCATTGTGGGTCACCTACCATCCCGTGGGTCTTGACTCTGCTGTGTGTCCACCCCTCCTACCTGTCTCGTTATGGTTCCTTCTTTCTATCTTTAGCTGTGGAAGATATTCTCTGCTGGTCTTCTGGACAATCTTATAGGTAGTTGCTCTGTAAATAATTATAATTTTGGTTTGCTCATGGGAGGAGGTGAGCTCAGAGCCTTCTGACTCCACTCTCTTGGCTATACCCATCCATTAGTGCATTTTTAACTCCAAAGTGTTATACAGTAATTGCTGTATAAACCTATACAAGATATATCAAAATAACAAAGATATCATGGAATCATAATTTGAAAATTCTGCAGACTTGATGACAATGTCAAGAAATGAAATCATCTCATCACTTCCTTCTTCGTCAACCTTTTCATTTCTTTCTCATTAAAGGCCCTCCATGCTCACCATCATTTTAATGTCTGTCTTAAATACATGAACCTCTAAACCCATGGACCTCCAGTTGACTTGCTAGCTTTCCACCGTCTGGGAGGCAGGGTACCCAGGTGGCTAAATGTACAGAGGTTGGAGTCGCACTTCTCTGCTGAAACCCTTTGTCAAGAACAGATACACGTGTATGTGTGACTGAGTCCCTTGGCTGCGCACCTGAAACTAACACAACATTGTCAATCAGCTACACTCCAATATAAAGTAAAAGTTAAAAAAGAAAAAAATCCAAAGCTTTCCTGGTGACGCAGTGGTTGAGAGTTCACCTGCCAATGGAGGGGACACGGGTTTGAGCCCTGGTCCAGGAAGATCCCACATGCCACGGAGCAACTAAGCCTATGTGCCACAACTACTGAGCCTGTGCTCTAGAACCTGCAAGTCACAACTACTGAGCCCACGTGCCACAACTACTGAAGCCCACGTGCCTAGAGCCCATGCTCTGCAACAAGAGAAGCCACCGCAATGAGATGCCTGCAAAATGCAGTCAAGAGTAGCCCCCACTCTCCGCAACTAGAGAAAGCCCACATGCAGCAATGAAGACCCAACACAGCCAAAAATGAAATAAATAACTTTAAAAAAAATTTTTTTAAATCCATTGTCCACCTTTCATTAGGTATTTAACTTGAGAAAATGATTTCCATACTCCAAGTACTCTTTTACAGGTGATGTGATAATACTATAAACAGATATGAATAAGCAAATAGATATAATAATATCATGTAGCTCATAGGATTATTCTGAGAATTAAAAGAGATTATTCATGGAAAGGAACTATCATAAATAATTGTTACTATTACTGAATGTATTACCTCTTCTGAGACTATCTATGGTAAGTCTCATTAAAAAGATGGAAGGAGTATTGAGTTGTCATTGTGAGGAATAAACTAAAAACTCAGGACAAAACAATGAGAATCGTTCATGTACATTACCTCTTAAAAACTTTTTGTTTCTTTCTGTGCTCTGCATAATATATGCATAACGTCTAAGGCTATCCGTTTCTTGCCCTGGTGAAAACACAACACTGACCCCCAGGAGAGTATGATTAAGAAGTTAAAAAGGGGTGTTTGAGGTCATCCAGGCTTCCTTTGAAACTATCAGAAAATATGGGCAACGCTGTTCCAGGAATGATCTCTGCTCTCATGAGAGGCATCCAGAAAACCCCGTTTGAACACCAGTGTTAGCACTATGTTGAAGACGGAGAGTTGGAGCAGTCCTCCGTGAAAGAAGTTCAAGAGATCAAAATATAAACATTCAGCTTCTTTCAGTGAGGAAAAAAACAGTACATGATTTTGAAATCTTCAGTTCGAGGCTGTTAATTTTATTAGTTAGAGAACAAAGGTTTATAGGATCAGAATCAGTGTGGTCCAATTGTTTTGCTCTGAAATATAGCCAAGGATATAATTAATCCTCAACCGTCATTTAACAAGTGTATGCCATAGGTCAAAATGCGGATTAAATAGATTTGTCTTCTATATTTAAGCAGGCATACACTACTTAGAGCACCTATCAATTTCACTTCTCAACTTCCAATTCTTTTATGCTCCAAGTTCAAACGGGGGTGAAAGTAGCAAGTGGATGGATATGTTTTACCTGAATTGGGAAGCAGATGTGGGTCACTATCGGTAGATAAAACATAGTATTTCAGGTAATGTATCTCCTCCTTAAAAAACACAAGTCTTTAATCAGCAGATCAAAATTTCCATTTTTAAGTGAAGTAGTCTAGATTGTCAGTCTAGATTGTCAGAACCCTGACTTTTCTGTACATATCAAAAAGAACACCACTTACACCTTTAGTAATGTTAAAACAAACCAATCCAAACAAGAGAACATGTTAATAAAGTTTGAACAGATATATAGCAGAATGCTTAAGAGTAAAGCAATAATTGCTTCTGGGGAATAGGATAGGAGAAATTCTGTATTTGGATTGAAATTTGTTAAAATTGAAACCCATTCAATTTGTAATTTTTAAAGGCAGAAAATTACTTTGTTGGGGTTATTTAATATAAAGAAAATAATGAGGAGCATAGTGCCTCTGTTGAAGGTGCCATTCTACTGTTCTGTAAATAAAATTCCTGCTGAGTTTTGAAGTCTAAAGTGCTTCCTAGAATTTAAAGATGGGCATCTAGACAGGAAAAAGTCTGTTGATGAAATTTCTTCTCCTTCCTCATGTTTCTGGGTGTCCTTAAAATAGAGATCTATCAACCCAAATGAAAATGAATTTTAGCTCTCAGCCACTTTGACCTAATGACATTTCCAGAACACTATATTCAGAAACTGCAGAAGATATATCTTCTTCTAGAACACATGGTACATTCACCCAAATAGGCCATATGTTGGGTCATAAAACAAGCCCCAACATCTTAAAAAAGACTTAAATTATACAGAAATGACTTCTCTGAACACAATGGAATTACATTACATATCAATAACATATCTAGAAAAAAACAAGTATTTATAAATTAAAATAGCACACTTCTAACTAATCCATTGTCAAAGAAGAATCACAAGATATTTTTAAAAATATGTCCAATTCAATGGAAAAGAAAAAGCCAATAGATGCAAATTTGTGATGTATAGCTAAAGCAGTGATTACAAAGAAAGTTTAAATGTTCAAAATCATAAAGAAGAAAGGTCTTGACTTAAGGCTTCAATTTAAGAGGCTGGTGGGGGGAATGTAAAGCAACTCCAAGAGAAAGAAAGAACAAAGTTAAGAGTAGAAATTAATTAATTTTTTAGAAAACAGACAGACTCCTGGGAAAATAATAAAGCCAAATCTGGGTCTTTGAAAACATCAACAAAATTAATAAACCACTAGATAGATTAATCAATAACATATGAGAGAAGACACAAATTAGCAATATAAAGAATGAAAAAGGAAACCTTACTACAAATCTTCAAACATTAAAAGGAATATATGAGAATATTATAAACAATTTTATGCCAAAATATTAGACAATTTAGATAAGATGAACAAATTCTTTGACATACACAAGGAACAAGGTAAAACAGAATGTTGAAAAGCCCCTATATCTATTAAAGAAATTGAATTTGTTATCAAAAATCTTCACACACAAAAAATTCCAGACCCAGATGGTTTTAAAGGAAATTTATCAAATTTTATCAAATTCATCTAAGGAGAAAGTAATACCAGTCTTACAAAGACTTAGAAAATAGAGGAGGAGAAATGAATTTCCAATGCATTTTACTAGGTCAGCCTAATACTGATACCAGAAGAACCAGACAGATATTATAAAAAAAGAAAATTACAGATGAATGTCCCTCATGAATGAATAAATTAATACACACACACACACATAAAATATTAGGAAATCAAATCCACTTATGTATTTTTTAAAAAATATGGCCAAGTAGAATTCTCCCAGGAATAAAAGGTTGAATTAATACTCCAAAATCAGTCAATGTAATACACCAAAAAAAAAATAAAAGAGGAAAAGTATGTAACAATTTAACACATGTAGAAAAATCATTTGAAAAAAATTAACACCTATTTGTGATAAAAACTCTCAGAAAACCAGTAATAAAGGGGATTTCCTCAATCTGATAAAGTTGTCTACAAAATAACTACGGATAACACAATATCAAATGGTAAAATAATGAACACTTTCCCTTTAAGATCAAGAGCAGAGTAAAGATGCTCACCCACTCCACTTCAATCTTTATTGGAGGTACCAACCAGTGTAATAAGGCAAGAAAAAAAGGCATAAAATTGAAGAAGAAGAAATAAGAATGCATTTATTCACTAAAGACATATAGAAAATCCTAAAGAATATACAAATGAGTGATTAAAATTAATAAGTTAGTTTAGCTAGATTGCAGGATGCTAGGTCAATATGCAAAAATCAATTATATTTCTGCACACTAGCAGCAAAAAATGAAAAAAATAAAACATTCAATCGATAATTTTTAAAAACGAAATATAAATATATTTAAGAAAAGATGTGCAAGACCTCCACACTTAACACTACAAACAATTGGTGACAGAAACTAGAGAAGATATAAGTAAATGGAGATGTATACCATATTCATTAATTGAAAGACTCTATAGATTTAATATCAATTATAATTCCATCAAGCTTTTCTTAAAATAAAAATTAAGAAGCTGACTGCAAAATTCATGTGGAAGTGCATAGCACCTAGAATAGCCAAAGCTGAACAAAGTTGATTTCAAGACTTATGATAAAGTTATGTTGATTAGGACATTGTGGTACTGGCAAAAAATAACATTAAATCCTTTGATGAAATAGAGTAGAGAGCCCAGAAGTAAACTCACATATTCAGTCATTTCATTTTTCACCAAAACAACAACAAAGTAATCCACTGAAGGCAGAAAAATCTTCTCAACAGTTGATGCTGGAATAACTGGGTCTCATAACTCAAACCACATACACAAAAAATTTAATTCAAAATATATCACAGGGACTTTCCTGGTGGCGCATTGGTTAGGAATCCACCTGCCAGTGCAGGGGACATGGGTTCAAGCCTTGGTCCGGGAAGACCCCACATGCCGCAGAGCAACTAAGCCCGTGCACCACAAGTACTGAGCCTGCGCTCTAGAGCCCGTACGCCACAGCTACTGAGCCCACGTGCCACAACTACTGAAGCCTGAGTGCCTAGAGCCCACGCTCTGCAACAAGAGAAGCCACCTCAATGAGAAGCCCACGCACAGTAAAAAAGACCCAACACAGCCAAAAATAATAAATAAATAAAATTAATTTTTTAAAAAAGCACAGACTCTTCAAAAAAAAAAAACAACTATCTCTTGCAAAACTAGTAAGCTGATCACATGCCAACTGAGTCACGCTCTAAGGGAAGTGACTGGACAGTTCATCAGCGCCCATTGCCTTTTCTTTGCTGTTTTTAGGGAGCTATTACCAAAGAAGAGAGGGAAAGAAAAATATGTTAGGAAAGAACCGGCTGGTTTGAAAGAAGAATTAGAAGAAAGAAGGTCTCTCAAGGCAAATACTTCTGTATCCCAAATAAACAGCAATAAGACTGGAAGGGGAGGAAAAAAAAAAAACCTTGCTCGACAAAGACCCATGAAGGATTCTTAGTTAAACAAAAGATCTTAGCCTTACTGCAGCAGTCAGATGAGGATGTCGTTTTCCCAGGCAAGATTTTCAAATAAACTTAAGATAGACTCCACTAATTTGAGAGAGGTGCGTGGGAATTAAAGATGCAGACGTAGTTACCAGTAGAGGGAACTAACTTAGGGTCAATGAACTCAGGAGCTGACATGTTTCTTACTGAGTTGGATTCCCGAATAAACCACGAGCTGGCCCCCAAAGGGTTATGTCAGGAAAACAACCATCAGGGCTCCATACACAGGAGCAGGAAGTGACTTAGAGCCTACCCGGGACTGTGCGGTGCTCCTTACGCCACACAAATAACCCCCTTTGACTTGGATTTAATTGCCTCTAGCTTCTTCAAGATTATCACCCCCTTCTCCTTTAATTTCCTATATCATTAATCTCTCCCCGTCTACTAGTGTGGTAGGCTGAATAATGGTCCCTAAGATGTCCACGACCTAATCCTCCGACCTGTGAATATGCCACCTTACACAGCAAAAGAACTTTGCAGATGCGATCAAGCTAAAAACCTTGAGATGGGGAGATTGCTTTGTATTATCTGGGTGGACCTGCATGATCACAAGGGTCCGTATAAGAAGACAGAACTGTTAAACAAAAAAGAAACAGGACTTGATGACTTGGGAAATTCTCAGCCTGTCCAGATTGCAAAAGATATTAAAATGAGGAAATTGACTGTCCAGAAAGCATACTCTGACAAGAAAGCCAAGAGTTTGGCTGGATGACCTTTGGCTAGTGCCTTGAAAAGATCAAAAGAGGAATCAAGCACACGGGGCGCTTCTGAAGAGGGGAACATGTGACCCCTGCGTCCCTCCAGCCTTCTCAGTAAAAGGCAGGATTTACGTAGGATTTTCAGGAAAGGCTTGTTCAATGGAGTGAATCCCTGTGAGTGCACAGGCGACCCACAAGGTACCTAAGAACATTCGATCAGCAGAAGCACTGCCAGGTTGCGCTGAAAGGGACAGAGAAATGCAAAAGGCTGCAGGACTGGCAGAATTCTGTAGGCAGGCAACCATCTGTTAGACTACTCGGCTGCAAACATGTGCTACCTTTCGTTCAAAAGGAAGGATATATCCAAGAGAAGAGCCTCAAGCCCAAAGGGCAGAGCCCAGAGCCACAAAGCATTGTTTCCAAGCCTTGAAATCTGATGGTGTTTGCCTTTCTGGATTTTTTATTTCTTGGGACCCACAAGTGCCCTTTTATTTCCTTCCATTTTCTTCCTTTTTGAACAGGGATGTTTATAACGGGTACCCTATCCCTGTCCCAACACTCTATTTTGGGAGCACATAACTTGCTTTCTAGCTTCCAAGCTACATTGATGGAGAGGAATTTTGTCTGAGGGTGGTTCATATGCAGTCTCACCCATACCTGATTTAAATAATTTAGGTGATGGGATTTGGATCTTTTGAGCTGATGAGATTTAGATGAAATTTTTGGAAGTGAGTTGAGGCTTTGGGAGACTTTGGAATGGGGTGAATGTATTTTGCACATAAAATAGATGAGAGGGGCTTCCCTGGTGGCGCAGTGGTTGAGAGTCCACCAGCCGATGCAGGGGACACGGGTTCGTGCCCCGGTCCGGGAAGATCCCACATGCCGCGGAGCAGCTAGCTGGGCCCGTGAGCCATGGCCGCTGAGCCTGCGCGTCCGGAGCCTGTGCTCCGCAACGGGAGAGGCCCCAACAGTGAGAGGCCCGCGTACCGCAAAAAAAAAAAAAAAAAAAAAAGGATAAAATAGATGAGAGTCTTCGGGGACAGAGGGTGGACTGTGGTAGACAAATAAATGACCCCCCAAATGTCCATATCCTAATCCCCAGAACCTGTGAATGTTACCTTATGTGGCAAAAAGAACTTGCATATGTGATTGATTTAAGGATTTTGAGATGCGAGGTTATCCTGGATTATCCAGGGGGCCCGATGTGATTTCAAGAATCCTTATAAGGGAGAGGCAGGAGGTCAGAGGGGTGAGAAGTACCATGCTGCTGCCTTACAGATGGAGGGCCAGGGGGCAGAGGACAGGTGATACAGACACCTCTGTAAGCTGGAGAACACAAGGAAGCAGATGTCCCTCCCGAAGCCCCCAGGTGTAACACAGCCCTGCTAACGCCTTGATTTGAGACTTTTGACTTTCAGAATTGAAAGAGAACAAATTTGTGTGTTTTAAGCCAGTAAGTTTGTGGTGATTTGTTACAGCAGCAACAAGAATTCAGTACAACTGGCATTTACCATCAATTCCGTTAAAATAATCAAGTCACTCCCATCCTTGAAACACAGGTAAGAATGAGCCCCTGCCCTGTTTCACCGCTTCTCTTTCCACGTGGAAACTCGTAGGGTGTACACGCACCATCTCTACTTCTTCCCCTTCAAACTCCTAAAGATGATTGAGCTGACCTACCATTAGACCGGAGTCTGCCCTTCAGCCCCTCTGCCAAACGTCACCAACCTTGAGCTACTGATTGCCAAATCCAAACAGCGCTGTTTAGTGCTTATTGACCTCTTGGCAATATTTGAGATTTTCATGCCATCTTTTCTTTGAGAGGGCCTCTTCTCCCTTGATTTCAGCTATACTGTTCCCTTCCAAATCTACTCTTCTTACATCCCTAGTCGGGATTAATGGCTCCATCATCTATTTCTAGCTGCTTAAGTAAGAAACCTGGAAGCCGCTGCTGGGTCCTCGCTCTGTTCAGTCCCCAGTGGATTCTGGCTCATGCACAGCTGAATTCTACTCTCCTTTTGTATCACCTCTTCCCCTGATGAGAATGAGTTCTGTATTCTGTCATCTGGTTCATGTCATCTGTTCTCTCCTTTTCTTTTTCCACTCTGCTGCCTGTGTAATTCCTCCAACATACAAGCCTAATTATGTCACTCCCTGGTTTAAAATCCATTAACATTGCTTTCAGATTAGATCTGCCTGTTTACACTTCATCCCTTTTTGGCTCTCCTGAACACCATAGCTTCACAGTGACAAATGAGTATTTTGATTCTGATGATCTATCTCATACCAGTCCCCCGTCATGTTAGCTCCAAGATAGCGGGTGAGTCAGGGAACTGGCCTCAATTTCTCATCTATGAAGTCGATCTAGATAACACGGCCCAACTCACGGAGGTTTTAAAGGATTGAATGAATTTGTTCTTGTAAAGAGGCCAAGCACAAAGCAATAGGATGCAGGTACTATTATTATTATCATCATTATTATTATTGTTATTATTATTCTCCTCAGGAAACCTGAATGGGGCACTGGATTGCAGGTCCTTCCCTGAGTTGTGAGGCAAATGCAAGCCTTAAACTCCTCGGTTGAGCGGTAACAGTAGCATCAGACCAACTGCACCCAAACGTCATATTCTCAAGGCCTCCCTTTCTAGGCATTTATTGAGGACCTACTATGTCCCAGGCACTTGTTATACACAGATGATGGAAAAGTAAACAAAATTTAAAAACCCCTCCTTTAGAGCTTATGTTCTGGTGGAGAATATAAATAATAATAAGAGAAGCAAGAAGAACATTGTGTTAGCTAAACAAGAGAATAAGCGCACAGGGACCAGGGGTTAGAAAGCACAGAAGGAGAACGGAGGTTAGATTGTAGATGGGTGGACAGAAAAGCCAGCTAAGAGCTTGACTTTTGACGAAAGATGTGAAGGGAGGGTCCAGCATATTCTGTTCTCTGGGAGGTGCCGCGTCTGACTGAGGGACAGCCCAGCCCTGAGGCAGCATGACGGTCCAGGGACAGCAGAAAGGTCTGTGTGCCTGAACGGAAAGACCAGGGTGACCGTGGAACCAGGGGAAACCACCAAGAGAAAGCTAGGAAGCAGACCCCAGGCACCCCAGGAGGACATCGGCTCTCACTCTGAACATGACAGGAAGGCTCGGCCCCGTAAATATGTTGGACATTTTGGCCTTATTTGTTTCCTTGTCTTTACTGAAAATGTGAATAATTCATATACGCATTTCTTTTGCTTTGGAAAAAATTTCTTCAAAACAATCAAGAAATGAAACAGTATAAAAATAGTATAAGAAATTAAACTCCTCAAGCGTTTGACAATCTGACATTCTACATATGCTTTTTTCCCCTCTAATACCGATATGAGCATTGGCTTTCCGACCAAGGGCTTTTCTGACAATTTGCTGGTGAGATAAAATTAAGTCAAGAGAGTTTAATATTTTTTAGGATGAAAATATCAACACCCTTTCTTTGAAAAGGTCATCCTGAATCACATTCACGTGCGTTTCAGTCGAGCATTCACGTACGTTTCAGTCGCGCATTCATGAGTATAATTTTCCATTTATAAATCAGAAATAAACATGGTATTCACAAAAGCATAGTCTGTGTCTATGGACAAGCAATTGCCCGTAAGTGTTATAAATAGTTGGCTTGGCTTTTCTCCGGCAGAAAGACTCCTGGATAAGAAACGATACGCTCCAGCCAAACTACGGTAAGAGTGACAGGCGTCAGATGAGCCCCCGGGTCCACACCATTTCTGCTGCAGGCTTCTGCAACACCTGCTCCTCCGTCCGTCAGAAGAAACCTCGGGGCTGAAGGCGCACCAGCTCGGAGCAAATTCCTTCCCAGAACGGCAAGCGCTGAGAAACAGCGAGTCCAGCAGAAGCAGGCGAGGGCAGACCCGGAATTTCCGTGCCACAGCAACTGTCCTCCACGCTGGCGTCTTTTCAGCGTCTAAATCCTTCTTTGCTCCAACAGCTGGTTTCCCCCTTGGTCACATTCTTCCTTCCTTTCTGCTTTCCCGGGAGTGACGGCTGTATGGTCCAGGGCAGGCTCCTCGAGGGGCGGCCCGTGAAGCTGGGGGCGTCCCCTGAAGCTGGGGGCGTCCCCTGAAGCTGGGGGCAGCTGTCCCCCTGTCCCCACCTGTCCTGCAGCAAACGCTCCCTGTGCAAGTCTGATGCTCCCCCGCCCCGAGATTCCCTGAGGCAGAGAAAATGCCAACTTTAGGAGAAACAGGGGCTCTCCGTGGTGGTTTACGTCAAAGAAGTCTCGAAGCCACTTTTTAAATATCGTATTATCCTGGTAGATCTGCCTTTCCCCTCTAATGGGGAAAAAACAAATCAAATGGCCTCATACAGTTTAGGGAAGGCTTTACTTTTTTAAAAAATACCAAACCATTTCCATGTCAACCATCAGAACTTTCAGCCATGCGAAGATTCTTAAGCTTTAATTTACATTCAAACTGTAAAAACTATTGGTTTCCTTCCTGTTTTCCTTTTTTCTAAATAATGCAAACACTTCAAAACGTCACTTTTTATGGCCCCTTCAAAATTCCCTGAGTTTGCTAAACTGTTCCATAAATTGTATCAAAGTTGCTTCAGTTTTCTGCTACTATAAGTGATGTGGAATTGTTAAGTGTTTTTGAGTAAAGCTCTTCCTGTAGTTGAGATTGTGTCCTCGGAACAGACCTGGGACTGAGTGGGTCAAAAGACGTGCCATTTTGACGTCAGCCAGGCGAAGAGGATGGTTCACAGACGCAGCACACGGCCCACTGTGCTCGGATCCGACAGAGGCCAGTCCACAGGCCAGGGCCACCCCGCAGCAGAGGGGCTCTGGTTTAAGGTACTAAAATCAGTGAAGTTTATTTGTAATTCTCTGAATTGAAACATACTGAATTCAGAATCTCTTGAATTGATTATTCTCTATTTTGTACCCGAACGACTTCAAAATTTTTTACTCTCATAGGTTCGTCGGTCAAGAAACGACGTTGAAAGGTTAAAATGACTTTAGCTCAGTGTGTGGGTAACCTTTTAGGCTTCATTTTTTTTTTTTTTTTTTTTTGATGGTGAGTGTAATGCAAGCACACAAATTTCAGATATAAAAAGGAAAAAAAATGATTGAAAGTTTTCTTTAATCTCACCCTCCAGGTAGAATAACCAGGATGCAACGTGCCTGTTTCCCTTAACAGTACATTTGGGACACCTTTTCCGTTTCACTTCTTGGTATGTTAAAAAGTACATGTTAAAAATTATTATGATAAACTAGGCAAAGAATAAGGAGGAAGAACAGTTATAGCCAAGATAATCTCTGATGCCATTTTTAGAAGTAACTGCACAGCCACCACGTCCCGCTCAGCCCTGCTCACACCCGGTCAGAGGGCACTCGCTCCCAGGTTGCCCAATGTCACCCTCCAGGAAAACTTTAAAATGTGTCATTTATGTGCCAGAAAAGAGAGAGAAATAACAGACATCAGTATAGATTTACAGATATATACATACATACCTATATTATATACATATATAATGATGATCCTACAAACACTGAAATGTATATTATTTTTATCCTAATCCTGTCTTGAATATAGTCCTGTAACCGCATACTTATTCACTCATCCCGCATCCTTTTTTCCCCCCAGTTTGCGTGAGCCTAACGAACTTTCATTTTGCTGCAGGAAGCGAGTGGGCCTCCAGCTCTTTAAACTGCAACGGGGCCAGGTCAGTGGATTTCGATGAGAACAAGAAATGGATGTAGTTATTGAATATGTGCTGCCATTTTGATGTAATGTGCTTCTTGTACGAGAAAAGATCTGTCATCGCATTCAAGCCATCATCCCATCCCTGTTTTCCATAAGGAGCTGGTGTGCACACCAGCAGTCTCGAAGGGCTGCTACCCATCCAGTCCTGTCCCTTTTCTCACAATCTTCCTGTTTATTTTGCCACACTAATTCCTCCAGACAAACCCACATCAGTGTATCAAGTTACACACACACACAAAAAATGCTGTTTTAATTGAGGTTCTATAACATTTGTATAATATTTTTATGGAGAATTGTTTATGCTACAAAATCAGTTCTTCCCATAGCATTCCATTTATTCCCGTACTCTGTTCCCTCCTTTTCCTCAGAATAGGTTAAGACGTACATTCTATGGTTTGTGTTCCTTGGGGTTTTATCTTGTGTCACTACGTGTTGCATCTTAGGTGTGTGTGAATAAATGTGTGTATGACCACAACTGGACCACATACACATATGCTTTAATATAATTAATGTATTACGTTACAGTAGACCCCTTCCCTCCCCACCCCACTAAGGTATTTTTTAACTGAGAATGGATCTTAAATTGTGTCCAAAGGCTCATGAATAATCTATGGAGATATTCACAGAGCTTTTCTCTTTTGACTTATCAATATGGAGAATTAAGTATTAGATCTTTGGCTGTTAATTAAACCAAGCTTTATAACTTGGATAAAACCCAGATGTCCATGGTGTATTCTTCTATTACCAATAATTTTTCCAGATTTTATGTTACTATTCCAAACACCAATCTGCACTTTTCTCTCTTTATTCAACTTGATATCCATGTTATTCTTTATAAAGAAATGTTAAACATATTTTGCTTGAATTCAATAAAAAATGCCTTGAAATTAATGTTACTGGCTTTTAAGCCCAGAAGAATAAAACTTCTCTACAGCCGGGCCCTAAGAACCAAGCTGAAAATGATATTATTTCTGCTTAAGATCATAATTACTAACTGTGCCCCAATAGCCATTTATAACGTGCATGGAGAAATCTATTCTCAATGTCAACTCTCCATTTATTGCTATTGTGATAAAATTCTATTCATTTTTGTGCACATACAAAAATTGGCAAACATCCCAAGTAGCAGAAGCCTATGATCAAAAGACCACCCACAGGCTTAGGCTACACATACGCAGCAGATTTAACCACAGTTCATAAAATAGGGACAAATGAGGGACAAATCTGAAGTTCGCTGCTGTGTACAGATGAACATAACAACATGTTTAATCAAGCAAGGCTTTGGGGCACTCCTGATTCTGTGGCATGCGTCCAAGCCACGTACAAAGTAAGAGGAAGAAGTAGGAAGACTGGCCATGGTTTGCAGGACACTTGTTCCCAGAATCACCAAATGGGCCAGTAAGTGGCTCATTAGGACAATTCTGCAAGCATTTTATGCCTCTAATTTTATTTGTTTCCTGATCAGGTTTCTCAGTTAACTATTTTTTGTGCTGCCTTATGATCCCTGTTTGCTGGTAGCCCATGCCAGGAATGAAGGGGGAAGGAAAGTGTCCAGAAGGGGTAAGGGGACCAGCTCCTGGAGAATCAGAGGATTTTCAGAGATTCCTGGGCCCCCAGGGTGAGAAAAGATCAAAGAAGGATGAAGGGGCAGGTCTGCACACTCCTTTTCACACCCCTTCCATCACAGAAGCTTTGATTACTTTTGCCTAATGTTTGTCTGAACAACCAAGGTTCTCACCTTCTAAACGGAAGTTTGTATACCTGTGCACCAAAATATGCCATGTCGTTACTCAGCCTGAAACTGTAAAGCGGATAGATGGGGAATATGGAAATAGACTGACCACAGCCTGGAAATGTCGGTGACAAAGAAACATCAGTGAGAGCCCTCAAGGATGGAAGATACTTATTCTGCTTAGATACTGAGATGCTTGAATTTGCAGTTTTCAAAAGAGAGCATGTCCAGGTGCGGCAAATGGAATAAAGGTGTGGTGGACAGCCTCCAACAAGACCACGGATGATCTCGCCTGTTCGTAGCCACACCCCTGTGGAGCCCCCTCGCACAGGGAGCAGTGTGACTTGTGTAACCAGGGATGCTGCAGACAGGAAGGAATGTGACCTCAAGGCCGAGTCATAAATGACATGGGGGCTTGGACCTTGCCCTTTCTTGAGTCACTCACTCTAGGTGAATCCGGCTGCCTCAGAGTCCCAAGTCCAGTCCTGCTTTCAGAGGAAAAGGAGCCTTGGGCAATGTCTGTACGTCAATGTCACTATACCCTGACCCGGAATCACCAGGCTCAGACCCTACTGCATTCCCGACACACAGAAACGCTGTGAGATGATTAACATTTATTGTTCTGAGACATGAATTTTTTCAATAATATGCTATGAAGCAGGATGAGAGAGGGGGAGCGGTCCCCCTAGGTCATCTGTAAAGAGAACAGAGATGAAGATGTCTAGAGCTAGGCAGGTAGAATACACATGGGTGTGGAGGAAATAGACAAACAGGCTGACGTCACCAGGGCACGAGATGCACCTGGAGTGGAGAGAAGCAGGAGCTCAACCAGAGCCCAAGTCTTAATTGAAAACGTGTGGAAGGAGGGTGGGGCCCTCAATGCAGGTCTTGGAGAGAGCAGGAATTTTTATACAAAGAAGAGGAAGTAACCATTTGGAAGATGAACTAAGATCCAGTGGAGGGGTCACAGCCCCACCCTGACCTCGGTGCTCACAGAATGGGCTCTGGGGGTAAATAAAAGTGGACCACACACCATACACCTGAGTATGCACAGGTCTCATCCGTAACATCCCCAGAACCTTCCCGTAATAAGAGCCTTGATCAAGAATCTCTTCTAAGGAAAAGAACTTTTGTGTTCAGATTCTTATAATACTTGTTAAACAAGCATGGTTTGCTGCATGTTCGTATTAGTCAAGAAAAGTCACTTTTCTTTGCCTTTTTGAATAAAATCATATCTTTGAGGCTTCTCAGGACACAGCGACCTTTTTATTTCTTTTTTCTTTATTCTTCTCAAAGCTTCATCACTTCCCAGGTGTTACCCCAGGCTTTGGGAACTGGGCAATCCACGGACATGAGGGCGAGGCCTCTCTGGTCCGTGAACCAGCATGCTCACCACCGAGATTCATGGTGACACAATGTTCTGGCCCTGTGGCCTTTAGCGCACAGAGGCTCCCACCGCTGTCACTCAGCCCCCCCAGGCCACCGTGCCTAATGCTCAGTGCCCAGGCGTCCACGGTCAAACCTCGCTCAAACCTCGCTCTGATGAGCCCCTGTTCTATCCTGCACGAACCCCCTACCTCTGTGTCCCTCCAGGCTCCAAAATCCCTGCTCTCTCCTGGGCTGGGACCAGCATCTCCCCCAGAAGCACCAGCCCCCATATCCCTGTAGACAACACAACAGCATTGTTTCCATCATACACACCAATCAATGTCTTTATGACGGTTTTCACACCTGCAACTTTCAACTTTTTATTTCTACAAAAAGGTGTGAATTTTCTCCTGTGACCAAGACACAGTAAACATAATATAACTTGACTACTCTTCCTGGAAAGAGGAACGGGAAGCATCCTGTCACTGGTTTGGGAATAACTCCACAACAACAGAAAAGGATGAGTCCCTAGTTTACCAATACCAGATTATGATTCTTTTTGTCACTCTGTGCAGTGAACATTCACTGGGTTGCATTCCCATCTCTTTCTAGAAACTGCAAGGATGTGCATCTTCCTGGCAGTGTCTTCATAGGAGATGTTAGTATGAGTGTGCAGGTCCTCAACACACACTTTAGGTCGGCTTGTAAAAATGAACCCCGGGATTTACAAATGTTATTGCCTAGGTGCAGTCTGCTGCAGAGGGAAGAAATGCCTAGTGGCTCCTGCATAATTTACTATTAATACAACAATAAAATCTGTTAAGACATTTAGGGGAAGCTTGGGTCATACGGTTAGCATCCATTTACCTTAAAATGAAGAAGGGGGAGGGGCGGGGGAGGAGGGGGAGATTATTCATTGTCTAGTGGCATTTGTAACCACTTGTGTCCTTGCTCTCAGCGACTCTTTCCTTAACTAAGGTAACAACTAAGGTAACATCATGGAACGGTCACAACATTTTGATTCCTATAATCTCTTCTACCTGCACTTTGCCTCGGGACACAACAGAGGTTTTTGTTTAACTTTTTTTTTTTTTTTTTTTTTTTTGCGGTACGCGGGCCTCTCACTGTTGTGGCCTCTCCCGTTGCGGAGCACAGGCTCCGGACGCGCAGGCTCAGCGGCCATGGCTCACGGGCCCAGCCGCTCCTCGGCATGTGGGATCTTCCCGGACCGGGGCACAAACCCGCGTCCTCTGCATCGGCAGGCGGACTCTCAACCACTGTGCCACCAGGGAAGACCTTTGTTTAACTTTTGATCATGACATTTTCAAACGCCAAAGGTACAGATATTAATGTCACAGACACAACGATGCCAAGCTGTATCAAATGTTACTGTTTCTCCACATTCCCATCACTCCTCTGTTCTAGAAATATGGCACTAGTCCAAGCCTCTGTTTCCTCCCCCCACCCAGCTCCCAGAAATGACTTTCCGGGCCTCACCCTTTCCGTCCGCTGTGGCCACGGCCCTGGTCCTGGACACCGTCTTATACTCCAGAGAACAAGGTGGCTGTCTTCTGCGAGGGTGACGGGTGGTGTGCAGGACGTGGAAACGGGCGGCAGTTCTGACTGCTCGCTTGGGGCTCTTTCAGCCAATGCCCTGTCTCAGCACCGGCCTCACCAAACTTGCCAGTTAGAATGAGCTTCAGGAAGAGGCCAGGTGCCTCCAATTCCAGCCTTTCTGTGACTCGGGGCGATCACTGCTTCCCACGGGCACCTCCCCCTCCAGCCACTTACTTTCCAGTTTAATTAGACCACGCATCTTTCTGTTAACCATTTCCCAGCCATTTTGTCCATTTCTGGAGTCTTTTACTGCCTTCGCTCCCAATTTTTATCCTTTTGGGTTTTTACTCTTATCTTAAGGGTTTTAGTAAGAAGAAGACATAAGCACATTTTTTTTTTACTAGCCAGAGGGGTTTCTCCTCCCCATAAGCAGTGAAACGGCCCACGAATGTATCTATCGGTATTTTCAAGAAGGACCGATTATAAAGGAGCAGCGTTGCCTGTAAAGTTTCAGAGGAGCCCATCCTAAGTGGTCCACCACGAGAAAACACTTCTTTAGGTAAGAACCGGCATCGACTAGAACGATATTATCCAGACGAAGAAAGACTAGGCACTTCATTTCCAAATTTACTGCACCAGGAAGTTTTGCGTGATTATTTTCCACCGCTTATATTTGGCTCCGCTGTCTGACCTTGGAACAGAAGAATTTTTGTGTTTTGTTATTTGGAAGTTCAAAATATTAGAATATGTTATAACGAGATGCTACAGAATAAGTAATGAGACGGTTGTGAGACTTTTTTTTTTTTACAGCTGTGAAAGGGTTCATATTGTCCTGAACAGTATTCGTTCCACATTTATTTATTTCATCCACAAATATTTGCTGGATGGTCAGGATGTGCTAAACCTTGGGCTGACAGCTCGGCGTTGCAATGTGTGGAAGATTCAGGCCCTGTGTGTGCATGTCTATTTGATCGCAGTATGGACAATGTCCTCAACCCACACAAAGTCATATCATAATTGTTAATTAACAAATGGAAGTGAGAGACCAGTGGGGCTCTCCACTCAATTTGACAGGTGGCTTAATTTTTAAATAGTTACTGGATATTTTCGGATAATCTACCATGTGACTAAGTTAAATGCACAGAGCAGAAGATTATAGTTAGAAGAGCCTTCTTTACGAGTGTGGCTTTTTCTTCTCAGGGTCACACACTGAGCATTTAATTGATTAAGAATACATTTAAAAGACAGGTGGGGATTTCCCGTCACAAGGTCAGAGCGTAGAGGAACATGTGTCAATCCCATGTTTATTAGATCCACAAATATAGTTCTCTCTACTCTAAGTGCTTTTAATTTTCTAAGAACCCAGCCCTTAGAGCTGGCTTCTGGAATCTCTGGCCAGGGCCGTCTGGGGAAACATGAGTTCAGTTACCAAATATAGTTGAGTGGAGGAAGAGGACAGATGGGGTCTGAGCCCAGAGCTGCCTCAAAGTGACCACGGACCAAGCAGTGTGTCATGAATAAACAAGGCCACCTTCACTCCCCCAGAAAAGAAGAAACGCTCCTCTGAAGTCCATCACCTTTTGGGAGTCTTCAAAGTAACCAAGGATTGAAAAGGTCTGTAAAATATATCTTAATATACTAACTAGTAAAACAACATTTTTAAAGCTCTTTATTAAAAGCTGAAAAATACAATAGGAGTTTGCTAGAAGATGTAACACTGTTTAGAAGATGTCTTGATTTTTCTTTTATTTGGAGAGGAAAAGTAATGGGAATTTTGCAGTCCTTCCCAAAACAGAAAGTACATGAGATTTACCTGCAGGGTTTCATTTCTACCTATGCTGTCAGAGAGCTGCCTTTTCTATTAAAATCTTAAAACTAAATTGGGGCTATTAATTCCAAAAGGATTAAATGTACTGATGGAGCCCACATTTGTCAAGATCATGTCTATGTTTTATAGAAAATAAGAATGCAGCTAACTCAAACCTTGCCTATACTTAAGCTAAATACCGATGGGTTAAAATGATATACTTTCGGTTTTAGTAACATTTTTAAGTTGTTAATTACACTTTCGAAGAACTTTTTAAATGAGTTGAGAGTAAAGGCAGATATTTTAAATCCTAACTATGCATAAAGTTTGCATATTTTTTTAAAGATAAAACTTCCTAAGGGAAACTATGGTCCAGTCAAATTGAAAACTTACAGTATAATTCTACATCACATGGCTGTAAGTTACACATGAAATTGTCTTGAATCCAGTAGATGAGGTTGATACAGAATGACTTCAGGCTCATGTTACTTTTTCAACATTTGCTAAAAATACTAATTACCTTCTAGTATGAGTAATGTGTCGACATCCGGAGCCCATTGCCTGACAATATAACACTGACCAAGTCCGTTCAGTCATGAATGTGCAGAAATTACACCCTTATTACAGAACAGATATACTTTCCAATATACTTTTTCCTCTAAGACAGAACTTGAATGCTCACCTCCGTTATCCAGATTTTAAAAATCAGAGTCTATCTGACAAATTATTGCTAACAGTAGACAAGGCCTAAGAGACTTATGAAGGCAATACGTATGCTGTGAATATATGATTACATATACCCAGAATACAAATCTGTCCTTCTGCATTCCTGTGTCCGATGTGGATTAGGGGCCCCATGTCAGTTCTCTGTCTGAGCTGCTGTTGGTTGTTAAAACTGAAAATTAAAAGGGTCATAGCATACTTTACAATATAATAGAGATCTGGATTACACGGGACAATTACAATCACTTTGATTTCTTTACCTCCTTTTTTTTAAAAATGCAGAGGGTAGCATTAGTCAAGTTTCAAAATAAATCTGACACGTTCTTAAAGAGATACCACCTGAAATCTCCAAGGCCACGACAAGAGTCTACACTTTGCTAATATGTGTGTGTGTGTGTGTGTGTATAAGACATCAAAGGGAATTGTGTTATCTGAGCTCCAGCCAGGAATTCAGGCATGGAGGCGATGGCCGAGTCCTGGTTAAATTCCAGCAAAGGAAATAAAGACTGAGCAGAGCAGCTCTGACTTGGATGTGTTATATCATATGAGAGAACACAGATACAAGTTTGGTAAATAGGCTTTGAATTTAGGTGAGGGAATGAAGGCCAGAATAAGGACAGTGGCAGTAGACATGGATGGTCTGGAAGTAAAATCTAGAATGGATTCAATATGGTGAATAAAGATAGTATACAAAGAGGACACCAGTAACTCCAAATACTCTCTCTGGAAACACTTTATATGGCTGTTGTGGGCATGAAATCAGCTATTACGTTATGTCTCTGCAATTGAGATACAATATACCGTCTGGGGAGAATTTAAAAACTGAAGTAAAAATATGCCATGCCTCCCTGTAATGACAATTTACTTAAAGATTAGGAAAGAGTGGAATCCACATGTATTTATTAAGAAGTGGATTATAAAATTATTGTGCATCTTTTTGCATCAAAAAGGGTTTAATAAATTTTTCATATTTGACTTTAGCCCTATAGGGAGGGAAGGAGGGAGGGAAGGAAGGAAGGAAGGGATGATTAAAGAAGACAATTTAGGTGATACAAACACACTTTGTTTAACCCTTCATGAAGTGGACAGTCTCTTTTGGAAGAGCCTCACCATGAAGAGGAAGACAGGAAGCTTTCATAGGATAAAGAACAAGGGAGAGAGAAATAGAAAGTACTTGATTAGCTGGGGCTGCAGACTCACCTTTCTGTGGTGAGATGGAGGAAGGAGGTAAGTAAGGAAACCAATGCTGGTCTGGCTTGGGGCTGGCTGACCGGATGCATGAGTTTCTGTTCAAGCAGAGTGTTCATAGGGACACAAAAGTTCCCTAAGCTTCAGGTTGCTGACATGGCTCCCAGGCATGAGCAGCTCCATCTTGGACCTAAAAAGTTATTTCAACAGAAGGAAGAAATTTCGTCTAGGAATTGCATGTGCTTCCAGAACAAGGAAAAAAGAAGTTTTAAAGCTTTTTCAAGTTTGGTTTTCATAGTTTGGGTTTTATTTTAAAATATTTTTAGTCTTGAATCCTTGTACCCATAGTTTTTATTACTTTTAGTAATTGTTTAAATACGAAAATAAACAGAAACAAAATGCTAAGTTCAATATTAAAATCACTCAGAATTTCCACTTTTTTTCCCAAAGAATGTGAAAACAGCAACCAAAGATTCCCCTAACAACCCCATCCTCAACCCACCGCAGACGTAATCAGCACCCACTGCTTGACGTACCATCTTCCAACCTTCCTCCTGTATTTATCTCTAACTGTATACACATCTTAAACGCCTAGTGAAACGTTGCTACCCCTTTCTGCACTCTCTAAAGCACCTGGCCCGTGTGGTTTGGGATACTGAATGGTCCTTGGTGCCTGTCAGTCTTTTTCTAACATCAAAGATTTTTCCTTTCAAAATTGTAGCCGCTCATCAAAGTCTCTGCAAAGGATTCCATAAACTATTGCAAAAGTCCTCCCCTTGTTTAAATGATTCTAGTAAATACCCATAACACACCAAGTGCGAAAAGACAACGTGGCAGTTCCGTGCCAATTTCAACCATGTCTACCATTTCCTGGTTCAACTTTGGCTAAACAATTGAATGTTTTTATGCTGTAGGTTGGGTAATCAAAATAATTTAAAAAAATAGTGTTCCCCCCGTCTATTATTCTCAGGATCCTGAGCTCCTGAGATCTTCCTGAGCTCGTGACGGGGCTCCCTCCTGGCAGACGTATCGCACGTTGAAAATGCACTGAATACACCTCGCTTACCTACCGAAGGTCACAGCTTAGCCCAGCCCACCTTTGTTACCAACCAGGGCTCTTGGCCTCCTTAATCAATAGAAATTGATAAGAGGCCAGACGAGAAATTCAGGCAAGGCTTTATGGGGGCCCCTGCTGCAACAGGGGAAGCGAAACAAGAAACAGGTGCCCTTGCTCGCGTGCTGATGGCGGGCAGGATGGTTCCTTATATGGGGTGAGGGTAGGAGTGTGTCCAGGGGTCATCAGGAGGGGTGGCTTAGGTGTTTGGCCCATCCCTTCGGTGGTGGTGTGCGCAGGGGGCATGTGCAGTACTCTGCTTTTGCTCCCGACACCCTGCTTTTGCTCCGGGCTCTTCAGAAGTGGCAGTTGGGTTTTTTGGTCTTTTTGTATCTTTTGTCCAAAATTTGCCCCAGCTGCGCATGCACGCAGTTATTTTTAGTCCCTTACAGTTTCCTTGTATTTTATTGCTTGAGGAGAGGTGCAAGCACTGCAGCAAAGGGTCCCAGGTCCCAGCCTGTCTCACCTTCAAGGTGCCCAGAACACTTCCATCAGTCTGCAGTTGGGCGAAATCATCTGACACAAAGCCCGTTTTCTAACAAAATGTTGAATATCCCATGTAATTGATTGCATACCGTAATGACAGTGAAAAGCAGAGTGGTTGTCTGGGTCCAGAGGGTTGTAAGTACATCGGTTGTTTACCCTCGTGATCGCGAAGGTGGCTGGGCACTGCGGCCGCTGCCCAGCATCTCGAGAGAGGATCAGACTGCACATCACTGGCCTGGGAAAAGATAAAAGCTCAAAATTCCAAGTACGGATTCTACCAAAGGCCTTTCACTTTCACATCATCGTAAAGTTGATTAGTCTAACCATCACTAGTCGGATCATCTTTATAGGAAAGCCTGCAGCTCAAAACTTGGAAATCAAGCTTTTGTCGTTTGCAACTGAATTATTCTTCCTCCTGGACTCTGCTGCTTCTCATGAGGTGCCTTGTCTTCCCCAACCTCCTCTCAAGTGGGGGAGTTTTTTTACATTTCAACAGCCTGTGTTCCTTGCCACTGGGGACGGTGCAGGGGGTGTCCCACAAGTATTTTCTGACCGACAAAATAGAAGGTTGTCCTTGATAGCAAGATCTTTTTTTCAGATAATTATCCTCCAAAGTCAGCAACTCTAAAAACAAATGTTATTCATAATTTTAAAAATTTGCCTATTTTTTTCTATTATTTGTATATTCGTATACGTATCTGAATCATATGGATTTATATGTCTACTACATATTCAGGGGCTCAAACACAAATGTTTTCCCAAATACCAAGATCATAATGCCAAGACAATTTAAGATGATAAAATTGCTTATGTCAGAATGTGTGATATATGAAACACTAAATGTTCAGTGAAAACTTACACGCTCTATATTTCATAGTGGGATATGGGTCCAACAGAATTCAGATAATGTGAACTTAGGGCGAAGCTGAGAACTGTAAAATTAACCATGAGAAATAACCTATCAACTAAATGGCATAAAATTCCATGAGAATGGATGAAGTATGCACAGTGATGTAACGACGTAGGTGACCATGGGAGCTGACGTCTGATAGCAACATTTCCTTGGGATACGCCAGACACTGATAGGTCTGCTGAAGGTCAAGGTGGGCGGGCAGCTATAACGCCTCCCACTATTTGCAGACCCTCCCAAGCCTGTGCTTTACCACATGTTTGCTAATGCCTGAGGGTTTGGCACCATCACCTGCTGGAGCGGTCTGCCTTCAGAGAATCCCCAGGGCGCCCACAGTTCCTTCACTGCACAGTCCCAGAGTCTGAGGCACCGCCGGCCTGAAGTGTCCTCCTGCTGTTACCGTCAGCCCCGCCCACCCACAGCGAGCAGTCCGGAACTGCTACGGTCTACGGACACCGATGGGAGCCCGCAAGCATCCGTCCATCCCGTCCCATCCCACTTGTACCCTAACAACTCTGAAAGATGATCTGAGGGATAAAAGCACAGTACAGTTTCCCAAAATCAACTAACAAAAGATTTGAGACCAAACCAAGTATAAGACAATCAGAACCTGACATTTCCTTGGTTTCCTACTTTTGTCTTTTTTCCTGTGAAAATGGCAGCTTCTTAGGGCAGAGAAGCCCATCTTCCTCACGGCTGTGTCCCCAGCCTGCAGAAGAGGCGCCTAGCGCAGAGCCGGCACTCAACGAATCGATGCTGATGAATAAGACAACAGAGGACGTAAGCCAGAAACATGATTTGTATTGGGTTGGCCAAAAAGTTGGTTACAGAAAAACCTGAATGAACTTTTGGGCCAACCCAATATTTCTATGACTCAGAATTTAACCCTGAGCTCACCGGTATCCACACGTCGAAGAGTGTCAACATTTAGAGAATTCCCGACGTCTAATAGCAGGGATGCCAGAAAACAAATGTCGTTCCGGTTCTGAATTTTTTCATGACAAACTTTCTTTGAGGGTAATGAAAACCATACAAATCACTGTCTACTTTTTTTTTTAACGTGGTGTCAGAACTACCACCATTTTGTACTGGTACAAGGACATGTAATGTGTATTTTATGTGTATTCATTAGCAGCTATGAACATGCAGCACTGATTACTTTATCAAGTTCTTCTCAGAAAGCAGAGCCCCGGCGATGAGTGACCATTGAAAAGACAGGTGACAAAGCTGCACAAAGAGCAGAACGATTCCTCACCGAAGACAGCCTGTCCCAGGGAGGTGCTACGGGGCCTGGGGCTGAGTGAGTGGAGGGGACAGGAGCGGCCTCCAGGACAGGAGGGGACAAGATACCTGCAGAGTGTCCTGTGTCTGCTGTGGATGCGTGGCTCCCTCTCCCGTCAATTCCCACCCAGGGCTCAAAACTGGTTCAAACACTAGGTGTGGTTTTCTCCCTCACCTGCCACGATTGTGACCCAGACACTGCCAGGCGTCCAGCACAGAAAGGCTATCAGGCAACACCTGCTTTCCTGGCCTTCACAGGGTTCTTAACTAATCCTTATAGTTCAATAAAATGAATGTTACAACAAAATTCCTGCAGAGTGTCATGTTCAAAAGAAGGAGTGAATTGTATTGACGGGAGGATCGTAGAAAGTACCAACAAGAAGTGAAATTAAGTACTTTTCAAGGATGAGCTGGAGTTGGAAAAACAGAAGAGACGGGAAAGGCGAAAGAAATCACGTGTGCAAAGCTCAGGGACGTGAAAGAAGACGATGTTCAGAGCGGGAGCAGGTGGCTGGGCGTGGGCGCAGCGCCTGTCACAGTGATCGTGGGGGACGAGGCCTGAGACTTCACATCTCGCTGACCGTCCAGGGGCGCACAGGTAACCTGCCTGCCCCGTTTGGACTTTCTCTTATTAGCCGGGGGACCACCGGCAAAAAAAAGCAGCAAAGGAATGGCACTGCCAAATTCGTAAGTGTGATTTCTCTCACCATCCGATCTCCTATTTTTTTTTTTTTTTTTCCGATCTCCTATTTTAACAGGAATCATCATGTTCCTCCTTGTCTTTGGGTCATTCTTGACTCTTGCCTAATCCCTCCTCCTGGGTTGTAAGATGGTTACAGAAGAGACCATGCCTGGCTCATCTTCGCCCTCCTGGAAGCTTCCCTTGTGCATAGTAAGTGGAATTCATGGTCAATTTATCATTCCGGTAAAGGAAGAGTGACTAAACTGGGAAGGACCATTTCTCCACACGAAGAAGCTGGACCCGCAGGAAGCCAAAGAAAACAAAATAGTTGCAGCTTACGGGAGTTATAGGGGAAACGACAACTAAACCAAACTAACAAGGAAGCGATGAAGGAGACGCAGAGGAGAAGAGGGAATTTCCAGGCAATTCGACTTCCTTCAGAAAAGAGGACAGAGATAGGCGGCAATAATTATAGACACTTTATGCCTCACTTTCCAATCGTCAACCCTGCTTGCGCAAGTGGCCACTGACCTCACCCCTTCTTTACTCCTTTTTACACATTAGTTCTTTTTTAGTGTGTTGCATTTTCTTTTCTTTTCTTTTTCTCATAAAGTTGCTTTATTTAGATTCCAAACAAACCAAAGGAGAGAGAAGAGATGACCCCGAGTCAACCCGTCCACTCACGAGGCGGGACCCTGAGTCTCTGGCTGCAGCCCACGCGGGGCCCAGGGCCTCGAGGGCGGCGGCCTCCCTGGAGGTGGAGGCGGAGGAGACATGGGCTGGGGGACCCCGGGCCGCTTGACTCCCGGAGGTGGTGGCGGCGGCAGACAGGAGGGTGGGTGAGGTAAGATGCGGTGTCAGGGCTTCTCGGTGCCCAAGTCCTGCGAGTCGTCCCAGAAGCAGCGGTCGGCCTCGGCCTCGCCGTCCTCGTGGAAGAGCTCTGCGTCCCCGCGGGCGCCGGGGTCCCGGTCTTCACGCAGGACCCGGCCGGCGTGGTGGGCACCTGCATGCCGCCCCGCTCCGCGTGCGCCGTCGTCCCCGGGACCTGCTTCCGGTTGCTGTCCGTGTACTCGCGGTACTAGCCTTTGCTCTCTTCCCGCTTCCCGTGCATCACGTAGGCGCCCCCGTGCGCGGGAGAGGTGTTGGGTCTGAGGGGGAGGGAGACGGCGCTCTGGAGCGGCGTCCTGACGTTCTGGGCGGGGCTCCGCCGCTCTGAGGGCGTCATGGACTGGCGTGGGCGGAGGACGGCGACGCACACGTCCCCAGTCCCGTAGATGTCGGGGTGCTACATCTTGGTCAGGGACTAACAGGCCGGTGGTCGTCGAGGGGGCTCTCGAGGCGCCTTGAAGTAGCCGCCCTCGTCGTAGGTGTCAGGGCCGAAGATGGCCACCGCCCAGGTAGGCAGGCGGCCCTCGTCCACCGGGCTCAGCGGGACGCCCTCCACCGGCTCCTGCTGCAGCCCCTTGAGCTCCAGCAGAAGCGCCTCCTGCGAGCTGGGCGCCGGCGACCCGGCCATGGCGGCGGCGGGGGCCGGGGGCGCGTGGGAACCACGGGACGTCTGCCGCCCGGAGCCCCCGGGCCCTCCACTAGCTCTGCGCCGCTGCCAGTGTGTTGCATCTTCTGTATGGATGTTACCAGCACGGAATTGCCGGAAGCGCTGTGTGAAATAACACATGAATTCTCAGGGCAATAACGGAAATGTTTGCAGTTGTATCTCTTTGGTTACGACCTTTTAATGTGAAGGTTGAATAACACGGACATCTCTGAAGCATAATTTTCTGGTGAGTTTGGGCCACGTGGAAACGTCCCCTTTCATCCATGCTATGAGCGCTTTCCCGAGCCCACGTGCATGTTCTAGCGGCAATGTCGGGGTTGCAGATTAAACCCGGACCACATATACCTTCCTGCTATTGTTTTCTTTTTCACTGTGCAAGTGGTTTCTAAGCTACACCTAATCTGGACAACTGGATCCTGTCAGATGGTGCCTCTTTCAAACCAAAATATAAATTCATAAACAGGTGATTTAATCCGCCTCCGGCAAACACTCCCTATTTTTTAAAAAAAAAGAATTTAAAGTTGTTGCACCATTCAGAAGTGTGCTCGCTAGCTTCCTCGGACAGTGCTTTTTGTGAGGTTTTAAAATCTATCATGTTATTTTCACTTTGCACTAAATATCCTTAATAGCAGAACTCTGATTTCTGACCCACGTTTTCTTAATTGGATCCATTGCTGGGACCTCGGCTGTGAAACGATAATATGATGGTAGGGAAGCATATGGCGAAGGCGTGGGCTCTGGGGTCGTCGTCTGGGCTCTTGTTCTCACATCCTCTGGCTCAGTTTTTCCCTTTCTAAACTGGGGCCGCCAGTTGTGAGGGTTTTAAGTGAAATAATCTGCAGAGCGCTGTCGGCACAATGCCCCCTCATGCTGAGTGGTCTGGGGTCATCCGCCCATTTGTGGGGAAGTTTGCCAACCCCTGGTCTAGAGCGCAGCTGTCCCTCTGCCCCTGAAATTCAGTAAGCGATTTCAACTCTGCCTTGAATTAACTAGTGAATGAATGAATGTGAATACACATGTCTGGACACCAGGAAAAGAAAAGGTTTCAAAAATTTCACCGAAAACTAAAAACCAGTGAAAATTGGAATCAAAATGCATTTCGTGGTTTAGGGTGACATAAGCAGTGTCAGATTTGCTCAACAAACTCCTGTTCTCATAACATCAATGAAATTAGAGGTGTAAGGGGGGGGAGGCGGGAGGGGGGAGGGAAGGGGGCCCTGGTCCACTCACAGCACCCACGGCAGGCGTGGCCCTCCTGAGTTATTTAATGATGCTTAGTGAGATGATTAGTATTCACTCACAGGGCAAATACCGAATTAAAATGATAAACACAAGTGTGCTTGATGTTTCTTCCAATTTATAGGGGAAAATGACTTAAAAAGCATATTTGTTTGTCTTACTGTTTCTCCCAACTTGTGGATGAGCAGTGTTGTGATCACACACACACACACACACAGAGCACTCGCTCCTACTAACTGCAGTTGTGTCTCTTGTCCTTCAGAGCTGGTTTCCAGGCCCCTGCCTTCCTGTCCAAATCAGACAGAGTGCATGAGCGTCTCTTGACTATGTCCGACATGTCCTCCCGTGACTCCTTCTACGACTCCCTGTCAGACGTGGTGCAAGATGGCGAGAACGCAGACTTCTTGCCCGGCCTGTCGGCCTTCCTCAGCCAGGAGGAGATAAACAAGAGTCTGGACCTGGCCCGCAGAGCCATAGCCAACTCAGAGACGGAGGACTGCGACTCGGAAAGGGAGGACTCACAGATTTTCAGCCCCTCTCCTGGGAGCCTCTGGGGGTCGCCTCCCCCTCAGGGGGCCAGGCCGGGTGAGCACCTGTCCCCAGGGACGCCTGGCGCACACAAGCCCACACCTGTCCCGCCGCTGCCAGCAGAACGAGCCGAGCGCATCTCCTCGCCTGCGTCCAGGAGGAAGCCCGGCGTCTCGCCCCTGCTGGCCCGGCCCAGCTACATCCGGAGTCTCCGCAGGGCAGGGCAACACGGTGCCAAAGCCCCCAGCGCCAGTGCCAAGCCCAGAGCCACGCACGGGGGCAGGGCCGGGCCCCAGAGCCCGCTGTGCAACAAGGCGGCCACCCTCATCGAGGAGCTGACGGCCATCTTCAGAGAAACCTCCAAGCCGAGAACCAGGAACCCCAACGGGGAGTCCTCATCCCCGGACAGCGGGTACCTGTCCCCTAAGAACCAGCTGTCAGCCCCGATGAGCGCCTCGGCCAGCCGGAGCCCAACCGGGGACCAGCAGGAGGTGGAAGCCGGGGCCGAGCCCCTGGAGCCTGGGCATCACCCCGCGGCGGCCCGGGACGTGGTCCAGCCCAGCCGGAGCCCCTCTCCCCCGGCTGCCCGCCACCTGCTGGCCGCTCCCCGGTTCATCCAGAAGCTGCGGAGCCAAGAGGTGGCAGAAGGAAGTCGGGTGTACCTCGAGTGCAGAGTCGCCGGGAACCCACCTCCTCGGGTCAGGTACGACTCTTTGGTTGTGGAGATGCTATGAGATGATGCGCGTGGTCTTTTGGCTTTACTTTAATGTGAAAGAAGAGATTTCTGTTACCCAGCAAGGGCTGGCTCCCGGAAGGGCATAGAAGCCAATATTATGGCCCCGGGTTTGTTTTTTGTTTTTTTTTTTAACTCTTTCAGGCTGTGCTGGGTCATAGTTGCTGCATGCTGTCTTCCTTGGTGGTCCAGTGGGTAAACCTCTGCTCTTTCAATGCAGGGGACCCGGTTGGATCCCTGGTGGGGGAACTAGATCCCGCATGCCTAAACTAAGATGGGTGGCCCCGTCTTTGTGAAAAGAAAAAGCTTCATTGTGAGGTCGACCAGCAAGGAGACGGGAGGCCTGGCTCAAATCCATCTCCCGACCGGAATTTAAGGGTTTAGGGAATTTCAGGCTTGGAAGCTGCCTTGCTAATCAGTCCAAGAAAGCTCCTCGTGCTGTTGGGGTCATCCTGGAGACGCCCGTTCCCGTCTTGCACATGCGCAGGGCTGTCTCTGTAAAATAACTTCAGGTTTGCGCAATGAACATACTTAAGGGGGCGAACGAGCTTAAGCTGGGCGATGTTTTACCTGCGTCTCCTTTGTGCGTTCCTCGGTCTGGAGGGAAGTAGGGGCGAGGACCCGGCTAGCTGCTTTCAGCTGATGAGGGGCATGGATCTTTATAAGAGGAATGAAATTGTTTTGCACTTACTTGTAAGCATTCCCGAGTCCCGCCTTGAACTCTGAAGTCTTGGGCAGTCATCCTGCGAGTGGGGGAGAGGACTTTTTAAAAATACAAGATGGACCACGAGGACAAATTTGATGAGTAAAGAGGGTTTGGCCCTAAGATACACAGAACTGCGACTTTGGGAATCCGTGAAAACATGTTATTTTTAACATTTTAGTGATTGAACTTGGATTCACGTAGGCCTGGTCCAGACTCTTGGGCAGAAACAGGCTACTGTCGAGACGTCATTGTCTTCTCGTCACAGCCAGGTGGAGTCTTAGCTGTTCTGTTTCCTTCTGAAAAGTGATTTAAGGTTTCTGGGAGTAGGAGACCCAAGGCTTGACTCTTTTTAGCTTTACTGGAGGATATGTAACCAGAAGGACGTCATAGGAGCCGTTCCACACGGGCTTCACTGGTCCGCAGGCTGTGGGTTTGTCCAGGTTCAAGGAGGACCCAGTCCCTGGGCTTGTGCAATGCGGGGGGACGTCCGTGGGAAGCATTAACGGACTAGATGCTTTTTATGTATAGAAGATACGACACCACGGAGAGACTGTACACATTTTATCAAATCTAATTCTGTTACCACATGAGACCTTCAGGGAGGTCTCCCAGAGAACATCGCATAAGGGCTCAAATGAAGCTTGCTTCTAGGGGCCACTCTGACCCTCAGCAGGGCAGCTGGTAAGACCTTATCCCAAGTCACATTGGTTTCTTGGCCTATTTTGGTGACTGTCTCTTTCAAGGAATGATTCATCGTTTCAGTCCTCCCCGTAGACTGAGGTCTCCAGGAAGCATGAAATTCCATCGTGTTCCGAGGGCCCCAGACACCTTTGAGTCACCTTGGCTATGAAAGCTCCTCTGTTGTCACTTTGAATTGAAAGATGTGACCCCAAACGAGGGATCATTTCTTTGAGGAAGGCCTTTGTTACCTAGGAAGCATTCTCTGTCCTGCGTGGAGAAGCTTTGCCCCGGTGTGCAGGGGCATCACCAACACCAGCAGATATCTACAATGTTCCCTGATTCTTGGCCTAACAGTAAAGTCTGTTTACCAATCATCCCCTGGTTCTGTCCCTCGGGTTTGCACCCCTTTTATCATCAGGGGTGGCGCAGTTTTAGGATTGTTTCCGGTGCAGATCAGGCAATTTTGTGTTACCTTTTGGATGGTCGTTTGCATTTATAGACCAACAGTAAACTTGTGCAGCCCTCCCATGATGGGTACCTTGATGTGGGTGAGTAATCGTTAATGCAGGTGAGCATGGGTACCTTAATGCAGGTGAGCATGCATCACATGCTCACGTATAAGCTCATTATAAACCCAGCCTCTGTGGTTGTTTGGTCCTGATCAGCGTCTAAGTCTCGGGAGTCAGCATGAAATCCCCATGCGTCTGCTCTCTCGAGATCCATTTCCAGATCTGAGGCTTAAACAGGGACAGGTCCACGCTTGGAATGAGAGCTGAAGCCTTAGGATCTGGGTTTTTTGTTCTGGCTGCCTGTTTTGTAGTCTGATCAGCCTAATTTCCGTTAGTTATATAACGATCAGTCTTTGGGTGGCCCAGGCAATGTCCTATGGCTACTTATTCCAGCATCTATACATATAAATATGTGTGTATATATATAAAACAGCATCTAATAAGGCTGGTGTCTCCTCTGCATGTTGAATTTCTTTCCTCCTGATGTCAGTAGACGAGTCTTTCCAGGTGGCCCTGTGCGCACGTAGGACAGAGAAGGCAAACTTGGAATTGGTATAGATCGTCACCTTTTCCTTAGCTCCAAGGCTCAGGGGTCTGTGCGGGCTGTGAGCTCGGCCTTCTGGGCAGACGGACCTGGACGGGGGCTTCTGCTTCTAGGGCTTCCTGATGAGCTACAACTGTACACCCGGCCTTTCCAAGCCCCGCCTCGTCCGTGAAGCTGCTCGCGTCCGTGAATATTTCCATTTCCAGATTTTCTAAAGGCTGATCAGTCAGGTTGTATTCAGTTATACAAATGTATACAGTCGTGAGCAGACTCTCCTGTCGTCCTGGGGAGCAGAGTGGCTGGGTTTAGCGTGGATACCACCTGTAATGTGACATTTGGGGTGTCAAATGGTGTGGCCGGGTATTTGCCCAGCCTCCCCGAAGTAAGCCTACATCCGCCATTTCGTTCAAGTAAAGGTAGCACACTGCGCGGGGCAGGCACAGTGGCCGGCTGGCTCAGGGTACATTTTTCAGCCTCCTGTGAAAGGTCATAGGTTGCAGCCACAGCCCAGAGGCAAACTGGCCATACTTGACGTACACGCCCGATTGCTGGACTCAAGAAAAGTAAACTATTGGCCTTCTGGAGGTACCTAAACATTGAGTTTGCGTTCCAAGACTCACTGTCTTTCAGACACAAAATGCTTGGGCGACCAAGTGCTGGGCTGTGAAGAGCTTCTCCATGATGGTGTGGAGCTCATTATGGCATCTCGGAGTCCAGCTTAATGGCGTATTGTCACTTCCTTTAAGAGCCTCATATTGTCGCAGAGTTCAAAGTTAGGAATCCAAGGACGACAAAACCCAGCAATTCCTAAGAATTCTCAAGAATGCCTTCTGGTAGTGGCTACAGTCACCATAACTATTGCTTCTCTTCCATCTGGCAATGTTTCTTTGTCCTTTGGATACCTCAAATCCTCAATATTTTAGAGTTGGTTGAGAAATTTGTGCTTTTCCCTTGCAGTATTTTGGTCCTAACGCTTCCTTAGTTCTACGAGCAGTTAGTATACCATCCGCATATTGCAGTAAGACTCCCTCATTTAATTGGAGATCCCTTCAATCCGTGGCTAAGGCTTCCCGGAAGATGGTGGGGTCCTGCTTCAATCCTTGTGGGAGTCCCATCCCGCAGTATCATTGTTTTACGTCAGACTCTGGGTCATCCCATTCAAAGGCAAACCCCTGGGTCTCAGGACTTAGGGGTATGCAGTAAAGGGCATCTTTTAACTCCAGAACTGTAAACCAGCAAAAGTCTCCGGATAAAGTTGTAAGTAAAGTATAAAGATTTGGCATCACCAGATGTATATCCTCTACAGTTTGGTTAACAGCCCTCAAATTCTGTATAAAAGTCATCGCTGGTCCCGGGTTTTTGAACCGACGGGATGGGAGTGTTACATGAGGATTGACAAGGTCAGAATAATTGGCATTTAAGAAAGGTGGTCGTCGGAGGCTTTTACCTTCTTTCAAACGCCTCTTTAAATGCCTGTTGCTTCACATTCGGAGTCTTGGCCTTTGGACGGAGTTTTACTACTACTAGGTAAGCCGTCTTGTCTCTTCCCAGCCTCCCGTCAGTCCCAAACATCCACGCTTACCTTTTGCAGAATTTCTTCAGGGGCTTCTGGGGGAGGCTTGGTCT
This sequence comes from Leucopleurus acutus, assembly GCF_964270905.1. Classification (NCBI taxonomy): domain Eukaryota; kingdom Metazoa; phylum Chordata; class Mammalia; order Artiodactyla; family Delphinidae; genus Leucopleurus; species Leucopleurus acutus. The sequence continues at coordinate 114,349,433 of NC_139150.1, read as the reverse complement.
CCCGATCGCAATGGGGCAGCTTGTGGGGCAGAGGCTTGATGTGGGAGTGCATTTAATTTTCCCAAAAAGGGAACAGGGCGTTTGAGCAGTTACAGCTGGGTGTTCGAGATCCAGAGCAGCGTATCATCTGTAAGCCTCAAAAACCCCCTCGAGGAGGGTGGGTGGGTTCTCCTGGGGTCCTTGCTGTACTTCCTGGATCTTATTCAAGCTCTGCCGTTTGGGGGCCCCTGTTGAGGTCTGGTTATTAAACATCCCTTATGATGATTCAGGCTTGCTCAGTTCCCTTGGGTCTTTCGGGTCCCAGCATCCTGGTTCAGCAGCTCCAGGTGTGGCCTGTGCCGCCGGAGTCCTGATTGGATGATTTGGTTGTGATTCAGGGAAACTTCCAGCTTCCTGGCAGCCTTCTCTAATACCATCCTATGCTCTTCCACAGTCGGGTATTCATGAGGGCCTGTATGTCAGCCCAGTTAGGGTGATGAGTAGCAAAACGGATGTAAAGAGATTCTCCATTTTATGAGGCTCATCTCAGTAAGATGGCTTATTATTTCTCCAGTTGTATAAATCCAAGGCTGATACAGGAGAATCCCCTGGGTTGGCCTTGGTCATCTAAGCCTGCTGGGACCTGTCTTAACGGAAATGCCCTGCCTGAGGTAGAGTGTTCCCTGGGCCAAACTGAATACCCTGGTGGGTATGGGGAAGAAAGAGTGTTCCTTTGTGACCATCTGGTATGGGCAGTACAGAGCCAGACCAGCAGCCCTAGGAGGGCTGGTAGGACCCTTTGCACTGACTATAGGCAGACCTCCTTCATAAGACAGGGAAACCACAAGAGGGGCTGACGGAGGGACTGGATGTAGTAGGTCAGGATCATGGTTTGGTTTTGACTCAATTGAAACAGGCTTTTTCTGAGGTTCTTCCCTCTGAACCACAAGTTTACATCTCTTCTGCAAATTCTTATTCTGATATAAGGACATAAATGACTGTGCAATGGGATTTCATCCCAGTTTTCCTCTCTCTAACAAAACAAATCAAATTCTAAGGTAGTATCATAGTTCAAAGACCCATTCTCCAGCCATTTCCCCCCGATTCCAGCTGATACTGGGGCCAGGCAGTGTCACAGAGAAAATCATTGTCTTCTTTTCCATCGGCTCATAGCTAAACATTGACCAGTTTTGAAGAATACATCCCAAAGGACTACAGTCAGGTATACTATTAATGTTCCTCATTTGAAAGGTTCCTCTCAGGATGACCAGAGCAAAATGACACCAAGGAGGTGTTTTGGTTGGAAATGCCTTTAACCCAGGCATGGAGTATGTTCTTCTGGGGTGGGTTCCTGTGAAGCCACTGCACATCATGGGGGAAAACCCTCGACACTTCCATGAGGCAGGGTTTCCAGTCAGGGAGCAAAGTCTTCTATCTCCTGAGTCGGGGACCTTCGTTAAATCAGGTTTAATAAAGTTTTGCTACAGACATCCAAGGGCCTCCCCCTATTGGCCAATCCTAACAAATTCATCAGACTTAGACCAACCTGGACAGACAAAGAAATCCAAGACTCTGGGGCTTTAACCCAGGGTTCAGGACTCTAACCTGAACTACTTTTTAAAAATTTTATTGGAGGATAGTTGATTTACAATGTTGTGTTAGTTTCAAGTGTACAGCAAAGTGATTCAGTTATACATATACATATATTCATTCTTTATCAGATACTTTTCCCGTATAGGTTATTACAGAATACTGAGTAGAGCTCCCTGTGCCACACAGTAGGTCCTTGTTAGTTATCCATTCTATATATAGTAGCATGTATATGTCAATCCCAATCTCCTAATTTATCCCTCCCCCACCCACATTTCCCCTTTGGTAACCATAAGTTTGTTTTTGAAATCGGTGAGTTTATTTCTGTTTTGTAAATAAGTTCATTTGTATCATTTTTAAAAATTAGATTCCACATATGAGTGATATATGATATTTGTTTTTCTCTGTCTGAGTTACTTCACTTAGTATAATAATCTCTAGGTCTATCCATGTTGCTGGAAATGGTATAATAATCTTATTATAATATAGTATAATAATCTGTAGGTCTTAGTATAATAAGACTTATAATAATAATAATAGTAATTAGTATAATAATTATACTTAGTATAATAATCTCTAGGTCTATCCATGTTGCTGGAAATGGGTGTTGCTGCAGTATTTTGTTCTTTTTATGGTTGAGTAATATATACAATTCCATGGTATATATGTACCATGTCTTCTTTATCCATTCCTCTGTGGATGGACATTTAGGTTGCTTCCTTGTCTTGGCTATTGTAAAGAGTGCTGCAGTGAACATTGCGGTGCGAGTATCTTTTCGAATTATGGTTTTCTCTGTATATATGCCGAGGAGTGGGGTTGCTGAGTCATATGGTAGTTCTATTTTTAGTTTTTTAAGGAACCTCCAAACTGTTCTCCATAGTGGCTGTATCAATTTACATTCCCACCAACAGTGCAGAAGGGTTTCCTTTTCTCCACACCCTCTCCAGCATTTACTGTTTGTAGACTTTTTTTTTTTTTTTTTTTTTTGTGATACGTGGGCCTCTCACTGTTGTGGCCTCTCCTGTTGCAGAGCACAGGCTCTGGACACTCAGGCTCAGCGGCCATGGCTCATAGGCACAGCCGCTCCACAGCATGTGGGATCCTCCTGGACCGGGGCACGAACCCGTGTCCCCTGCATCAGCAGGCGGACTCTCAACCACTGCGCCACCAGGGAAGCCCTGTTTGTAGACTTTTTGATGATGGCCATTCTAACCGCTGTGAGGTGGTACCTCATTGTAGTTTTGATCTGCATTTCTCTGATAATTAGTGATGTTGAGCATCTTTTCATGTGCTTTTTGGCCATCTGTATGTCTTCTTTGGAGAAATATCTATTTAGATCTTCTGCCCATCTTTTGACTGGGTTGTTTTTTTGACATAGAGCTCCATGAGCTGTTTGTATATTTGGGAGATTAATTCCTTGGTGTTTGCTTCATTTGGAAATATTTTCTCCCATTCTGTGGGTTGTCTTTTCGTTTTGTTTATGGTTTCCTTTGCTGTGCAAAAGCTTTGAAGTTTCATTAGGTCCCATTTGTTTATTTTTGTTTTTATTTTCATTACTCTAGGAGGTGGGTCAAAAAAGATACTGCTGCGATTTATGTCTAACCTGAACTTTTGAGGACCTTTCATATTTCCCCCCAGGGTGGGACTCTAACCCATGATCCTGATGAGGTTTTTAGACAATTTAGGCACAGGCATGTTTTAACAAGGTTACCCACCCAAAAGACATCTGATCCAGGAGCACTTTCTTTTGTCAACGGCGAAAGTAGCCTGAGGAGCCTGGAGTCCCATGGTGGGAAAGCAAGAACCTGAAACCCCACCCTCTGGACACGGGCAGTCTAGGTGGCCACTCAGGATCAGTGGTGAAGGCCCACACACCCCGGGGGCTTCAGAGCCACAGACAGTTGGTCACAAGACATGGGTCCCTTCGTGGTCACCAAAAATTGTTACCGAGCAAGGGCTGGCTGCTGGATGCACATAGGAGCCAATACAATGGCCCCAGCTTTTGAGGGAAAAAAGTGCGTTATTGTGAGGTCCACCAGCAAGGAGACAGGAGGCACAGCTCAAATCTGTCTCCCTGATCCAGGAATCAGGGCATAATTTAAGGGGTTCAGGGAATTTCAAACTTGAAGCTGACTTGCTAATCATTTGGTGTTAGCTCCTCGTGCCGGGAGCCTGGTTTTCCTCCTTGAGGGATGCCTTGATTCATAAAGGGCTCTGATGGCAACATTTCTATTCTTTGGGTTCCGCAGACTGAAGATTCTTGGTTCCAGGTCATCCTGGAGACACGGGTTCCCCTCTTACATATGAGCAGTGCTGTCTCTGTAAAGTAACTCAAGGTTTGATCAGTCCACAGCCTATTTAAGGAGGCAAACGAATTCAAGCCCGTCAGTGTTTTACGTGCTGTTTCATTTCCCGTAGAGTCAGCCCTCTGGAGCCCGAGGTCGTATTTTCCAAGTACTTGCAAGGCAGAGGCAACCTGGAATGGCAAGTAGTAGCTGTGCTGGTTGTCCCTGGTGGGTTGGATCTGTCGTCATGAACTGGTGCTGCTGGCTAAGGGGGGAACTTAGGATGCCCAACTGATATATTCAGGTGCTGTGCATAATTTGAATATGAGTTGATGGAGATTGTTGAAAGTGTGCTGGAAGCCAGAAGTTGTCTGGCAGATGAAAAGCACAGGTATGTGCGGCCAATCACGAGGGCGGCCCCGGATGTGTCTGGTCTGAGGCATGGGCTCCACTGGCAGATGCTCCTATGCTGAGTGCACCACACCTTCAACGTGGCAGAACTTTCCCACAAGACAGAGATAGATACCAGGCTGGGCGTGGACAGGCCTGTTGTCCCTGCCCAGGCTCCGGCCACGAGAGGGTGGACAGCAGACAAACAGCAGGCTGGGAGTGTGCCGTCAGTAGCCACTGTAATTTCTCTACATTCTTCCTCCGTAAATGCAGCATTTGTACCTTCTGTGCAAAGAGCTTAAGAGGAGAGACCCTGGGGTCAGGTTCCAGGGTTTCCCATCACGGCTTCACCTTTCACCAAATGCATCCGTCGACAAGTTATTTTGTGACTCAGTTTATTCACCTGTGAAATGGGAATTATAATACCCACCGCCCCCATTCTATTTTATGACTAAATAAAATAATATGTGGAAAAAATAAAACAGTGCCTTGCACCTAGTAACTGCCACCTTGCTGTTACCTATTATTGTTAGTATTTCTCATTTCTTAATTTCATACGCTAAAATGAAAATAACAGTTCAAGTCAGGATTATACTACAGAAAATAAGCCATTAATGCATTTATCTGGAAGGTTTTGCTTTTATTAATGAAGAGTGTTTTGCCTAAATTATGTAAATATGCAAAAGTAAATTCAAAATTAAGAAATTTGGCGCAAAGTTAAGGAAGACATCATTGACTACGAATTGCAAGGCTGATAATTTCTTATTAATGTAGCATCTCCCAAATCACAAACTTTACCACTCACTGTACATCCACTGACACACACTTTGCTGGAGCTGGTTCCTTGGGCTGACAGATCACTACACACAGACGTGAAGTAAATCAACATTACTGGCTGGAAAGTGGTGGAATTAGGGGCAGGGAATTTTTTTCAAACCGGTTTGTTCAACTAATCCACCCTGCGTCCGTTTTTACCGTAAGTCTACTATATTTCTTTTAGAAACTGACAGCAGAGGGCAGTACGAAACTTCCTAATGCATTCATGTAATTAAATATGTCACCCTAAATTCTGCATTTACGTATATTTTACATAAAGATTTTTTCTTATCGTTTTTCCTGTGATAGAAATGAAATTGAGTATTTCTTCTGGATTCTGTTTAAATTTTTTTTTTTAACCCACTAATCTTGGGAACAAGTAATTCTTCGTTCGAAATACACTCACGTGTCACTCAAAAGAGTTCCACAGGTTTTCAAACTACATACGGCCCCGCTTAGGTTTACTCCCAAAATAGGCCTGTTCCAAATGTATTCTGTGCGCACCACACCCTTGCAAAAACCACAAAAGGTGACCCATTTACCATCAAAGGATTAATTCAGGTGAGCAGATCCTAACTCCTGTGTTACAGTTCATTTAACCATTTTGTAACTTGGGGGCCATCAAGGTCATGCTTCTGCCTCTTTTCTTCTTACAGCGGGAGGGGAGGACTAATTTAGTGAGTAGCTACAAGATTATTAACTAGTTTCTCTTGTCATCTCCCAGTCTACCAAGGCCCGTGAGCAATGTTCCTTAGTCATTACAAATTGTGCTCTTCTAGAGAAATTAAGCTTCTGATGAGACTGTGCCGTTGTTTAAAGTTAGCTGGCCGTTTTTGTATCCTTTGAGGGTTTTTTTAGGGGGAAATGTATAAATGTACATTAAATTTTTCTTAATATCTGTTCCAAAGATCTTGGCTCCTCTGCCATGCATTGGTAAATGTACCAAATGCCTAAGAACTTTGAGCTTCTTTTCCACGTGAGACCTAGGAGAGGCCAAAGAGGAAATCTTTAAAGGGAATTTTGTATATGGAAGAAAACCTTTAGTACAGAGTTGCCTGCACTGGGGCATTTTAGAACCTAGCTCCCACCGAGTCGGTCCGGGAGGCTCAGGACCCAAGACTGGGAAGGCCTGGTGATCGATGGGCCACCTCCCAGGGCCCCGGGAGCAGGTGACAGGACTCGTGGAGAGCAGGGGTGCGGGGGGACCTGGAACCAGCAACGGACAGAGGCCGGGAGACCCGAGGTACTGTCAGGGGGCAGCGGGTCCGGAGGAGAGGAGGTGGCAGACCCAGGCGTAGGTAGAGGCATGTGCCCCAGGAAAGCGGGATGATGGGTACCAGGGTCCAGATACAGGGATGGGGCACAGGGAGCAGATCTGCCGTTCAAGACTCGAGTCACGGAGACAAAGACTCAGACAGGGCTGAGTGAGGGACACGTCCCTGACCAACTCGCGCGGGGTCCAGATGGGGGCCAATGGCCAGACTGATGTGTGGGCCACGAAGTTGCGGGCCTGGAGCTTCTTACGTTTGGACCAAGTAGCAGCCATCTGGACTGGGGCAGGAGGAAGACGAGTAGCCCAGCTGAAGTGGGACTGATGGGAACATGGTTCAAGGCATTTCCACCTTATATCCAGTCACTTCACCTCCCGCCCCGCCCAAGTGTAACTGGCACAAATACCAATTATAACCACAACCAGGACTGAAAAAATCCCGTTTTCCTTCACTTTTGCATGATTCCACCAAAACCCCAGCAAAGCAGAGACAAGCTGATGGAACTAAAGCTTCTGTTCAATCATTAAAGTTACATACAATTTACAACACAACTTACATGCAAATTACTTGTTAACAATTTGAATTATAGCATAAAACCAGATCACATCAGATGTTCCCTGTTTCTCTTGCACGGCTTAACAACAGGACAAAGACATGTTCCCTCACCCCCCTCACCTCCCCTTCTCTCCACTCTCAACTTTTGGGAGTTGGTGAAAAATTCATGAAGAATTCTAATCCAGAAGTACCTCTGGTATGATAAAAATGAGGCCTCACTGGGCTTCCCTGGTGGCCCAGTGGTTGAGAGTCAGCCTGCCGATGCAGGGGACATGGGTTTGTGCCCCGGTCCGGGAGGATCCCACATGCCACGGAGCAGCTGGGCCCGTGAGCCATGGCTGCTGAGCCTGTGCGTGCGGAGCCTCTGCTACCCAGCAGGAGAGGCCACAACGGTGAGAGGCCTGCGTACCGCAAAAAAATAAATAAATAAAAATAAGGTGACCATATGTGTGTGGGTTCATCTCTGGGGTCTCTATCCTGTTCCATTGATCTATATTTCTTTTTTTTTTTTTGCCAGTACCATACTGTCTTGATTACTGTAGCTTTGTAGTAGAGTCTGAAGTCAGGGAGCCTGATTCCTCCAGCTCCGTTTTTCTTTCTCAAGATTACTTTGGCTATTCAGGATCTTTTGTGTTTCCATACACATTGTGAAATTTTTTGTTCTAGTTCTGTGAAAAATGCCATTGGTAGGTTGATAGGGATTGCATTGAATCTGTAGATTGCTTTAGGTAGTACAGTCATGTTTACAGTGTTGATTCTTCCAATCTAAGAACATGGTATATCTCTCCATCTGTTTGTATCATCTTTAATTTCTTTCATCAGTGTCTTATAGTTTTCTGCATACAGGTCTTTTGTCTCCTTAGGTAGGTTTATTCCTAGGTATTTTATTCTTTTTGTTGCAAGGGTAAATGGGAGTATGTCCTTAATTTCTCTTTCAGATTTTTCATCATTAATGTATAGGAATGTCAGAAATTTCTGTGCATTAATTTTGTATCCTGCTACTTTACCAAATTCATTGATTAGTTCTAGTAATTTTCTGGTAGCGTCTTAGGATTCTCTATGTATAGTATCATGTCATCTACAAATAGTGACAGCTTCACTTCTTCTTTTCCGATTTGGATTCCTTTTATTTCTTTCTCTTCCCCGATTGCTGTGGCTAAAACTTCCAAAACTATGTTGAATAATAGTGGTGAGGGTGGACAACCTTGTCTTGTTCCTGATCTTAGTGGCAATGGTTTCGGTTTTTCACCATTGGGAACGATGTTGGCTGTGGAAAAACCACTTTTAAACACCCACTTACTGCAGTAAAAGCGGAGTCCACCAATGGTCCAGGCATCTTTAATCTTTTAGTACAATGACTCATACCTACACATAATCATAAGATGGCTATTAGGTCATTATTAGCCTAATAAAATTTCAATTAATATATGTAATTGAAAGTAATTAAATTCCTTCTTTTTATAATCAAACCCCAGCACGTGCAAGGCCTCTAATTAGTTTATATTAGTGAAGCTTTGATCACCATCAAAAGCCAAAACGAGAGGATTAGCCCTATGAGACCTGTGCAATGCTGTCGGTAGAAATTTCCATCTCCTCAAAAGAAAACAGACATGGAAACAAGCCACCGACCCACTTTTCTCACTCAGGGGATCAGGGTGTGGTGTGTCCTGTTTCGTAGCCGCATCGGTTCATGAGAGCGCGGCCAGTAGGTAGCGAAGCTGCCGCACTTGTAAAGTCATGATCCAGATGGCTTAGCCCAGCAGGGCTGTTTTTCTTGAAGAGGGTTGTCAACACTGACAGCAGACAGTAGTCTCAGAGGAGCCGTATGACAACTGACAGCACAGGTGTCGCTGCAGCATCACATGTGAGTAGGTACAAACAACGTGGGAACAGTGCTGGGATACACAGGAAATTAAAGACGTGCATTCTCTGAACTTTGTGTGATACCCAGTCGTCTACTTGGGTCTCTGCTTGGGTACCTAACAGGTGCATCCAGTGTAATGTATCCAAAAGTGAGTCCCTGAGTCTCCTGTCCTCCGAAACCCTGTCTTCCTAACTCTTCCCCAAGCCAACAAATGACAGCCCTCCTGCCAGCCGTTCATGGACAAAACCTCGACCTCTGTTTCCCTCAGCCTTACCGCCTCACGCCTCCTCCATGAGTGCGGCTCTGGTCCCCGCCGCCAGCATCTTCCCCTGGGTGTCTGCACCACCTGCCTTAATCCATGCCCTGTTTCCACCCCGACCCATCACAGTCCACACCACACCCGGCACAGTTCTTTTCCATGAAATTGTGATCACAGCCCAGTGCAGAGCTGTCCAGGGCCTACTGGTTGCTCTCAGAGAGAAACCTGTAGTCCTGTAAACAGTGAGAAGGCCCTGTCTCTCTGATGCCACCCCTGATTCGCAGCCCTGCCACTGTACCATAGACGTGTCCTTGCTGGACCCTGCATGCCCAGGGTCTCCACACCTGCTGTTCCCTCCACCTGGGCTTCATCTTCCCCAGATCCACGCAGTCCTGGACCCTCCATCTCTCTCCTTGGATGTCCCGTCAAAGCCAGGCTTCCATGACTGCCCTGTGGAAAAGAACAGGGCCTGCCCACTCCACTCTCTTGTTTTGTTTTAATTGAAGTAGAGTTGATTTACAATGTTGTGTTACTTTCAGGTGTACAGTAAAGTGATCAGTTATACATACACATGTATCTATTCTTTTACAGATTCTTCCCCATTATGGGTTACTAGAAGATACTGAGTGTAGTTCCCTGTGTTTTACAGTAAACCCTTGTTGTTTATCTGTTTTATACGTAGTAATGTGTATATGTCAATCCCAAGTTCCTAATTTAACCCTCCTCCTCTTTCCCCTTTGGGAACCATAAGTTTATTTCCTGTGTCTGTGAGTTTATTTCTGTTTTGTAAATAAGGTCATTTATATCATTTTTTAGGCTCCATTTTGGTTTTCCCCTAGAACTTACTGATATACTCTACAGTTGCTTCATTTATTTTACTGTCTCCCTCAGTAAAATATGAACCCCGCGAGTGTCGAGACCTCCAGCTGATTTTTGCCGTTGTGTCCCTGGGCCTATAATGGTGCCTGCAGGTAACAGGTGCCCCGTAGGCATGTGCTGAGTAAATGAATGAATGAGTCCCGCTCCCAGATGTGTGTTTATACCTGGAGGAAGTAACCATGTGGACAGGGATGCATGGACACGCATGGTCATAGCAGCATTGTTTCCAAAACTGGAAAGGACCTAAATGGTCATCAGAAAGAAAGTGTACGTCTCTATGAGAGAGTGATTTCATTTCTTTCAGATAAATACCAGGAGTGGCAATATCAAACAAACAACCCAATCAAAAGATGAGTGGAACATTTATGATAAAAACCCTCCAGAAAGTAGGCATAGAGGGAACTTCCCTCAACATAATAAAGGCCATATATGACAAACCCACAGCCAACAGCATCCTCAATGGTGAAAAACTGAAAGCATTTCCACTAAGATCAGGAAAAAGACAAGGTTGCCCACTCTCACCACTCTTATTCAACATAGTTTTGGAAGTTTTAGCCACAGCAATCAGAGAAGAAAAGGAAATAAAAGGAATCCAAATCGGAAAAGAAGAAGTAAAGCTGTCACTGTTTGCAGATGACATGATACTATACATCGAGAATCCTAAGATGCTACCAGGAAACTACTAGAGCCAATCAATGCATTTGGTAAAGTAGCAGGATACAAAATTAATGCACAGAAATCCCTGGCATTCCTATACACTAATGATGAAAAATCTGAAAGTGAAATCAAGAAAACACTCCCATTTACCATTGCAACAAAAAGAATAAAATATCTAGGAATAGACCTACCTAAGGAGACAAAAGTCCTGTATGCAGAAAATTATAAGACACTGATGAAAGAAATTAAAGATGATACAAAATAGATGGAGAGATATACCATGTTCTTGGATTGGAAGAATCAACACTGTGAACATGACTGTACTACCCAAAGCAATCTACAGATTCAATGCAATCCCTATCAAACTACCACTGGCATTTTTCACAGAACTAGAACAAAAAAATTCACAATTTGTATGGAAACACAAAAGACCCCGAATAGCCAAAGCAATCTTGAGAAAGAAAAACGGAGCTGGAGAAATCAGGCTCCCTGACTTCAGACTCTACTACAAAGCTGCAGTAATCAAGACAGTATGGTACTGGCACAGAAACAGAAACATAGATCAATGGAACAGGATAGAAAGCCCAGAGATAAACCCATGCACATATGGTCACCTTATCTTTGATAAAGGAGGCAGGAATGTACAGTGGAGAAAGGACAGCCTCTTCAATAAGTGGTGCTGGGAAAACTGGACAGGTACGTGTAAAAGTATGAAATTAGAACACTCCCTAACACCATACACAAAGATAGCTCAAAGTGGATTAAAAACCTAAATGTAAGGCCAGAAACGATCAAACTCTTAGAGGAAAACATAGGCAGAACACTCTACGACATAAATCACAGCAAGATCCTTTTTGACCCACCTCCTAGAGAAATGGAAATAAAAACAAAAATAAACAAATGGGACCTAATGAAACTTCAAAGCTTTTGCACAGCAAAGGAAACCATAAACAAGACCAAAAGACAACACTCAGAATGGGAGAAAATATTCGCAAATGAAGCAACTGAGAAAGGATTAATCTCCAAAATTTACAAGCAGCTCATGCAGCTCAATTACAAAAAAACAAACAACCCAATCCAAAAATGGGCAGAAGACCTAAACAGACATTTCTCCAAAGAAGATATACAGACTGCCAACAAATACATGAAAGAATTCTCAACATCATTAGAGAAATGCAAATCAAAACCACAATGAGATATCATCTCACACCGGTCAGACTGGCCATCATCAAAGAATCTAGGAAAAATAAATGCTGGAGAGGGTGTGGAGAAAGGGGAACACTCTTGCACTGCGGGTGGGAATGTGAATTGATACAGCCACTATGGAGAACAGTATGGAGGTTCCTTAAAAAACTACCAATAGAACTACCATATTACCCAGTAATCCCACTACTGGACATATACCCTGAGAAAACCATAATTCAAAAAGAGTCATGTACCAAAATGTTCATTGCAGCTCTGTTTACAATAGCCAGGAGACGGAAACAACCTATGTGTCCATCATCAGATGAATGGATAAAGAAGATGTGGCACATATGGAATATTACTCAGCCATAAAAAGAAACGAAATTGAGTTATTTGTAGCGAGATGGATGGACCTAGAGTCTGTCATACAGAGTGATGTAAGTCAGAAGAGAAAGACAAATACCGCACGCTAACACATATATATGGAATCTAAGAAAAAAAATTGTTATGAAGAACCTAGAGGTAAGACAGGAATAAAGACACAGACCTACTAGAGAATGGACTTGAGGATATGGGGAGGGGGAAGGGTAAGCTGTGACAAAGTGAGAGCGTGGCATGGACATATATAGACTACCAAACGTAAAATAGATAGCTAGGGCTTCCCTGGTGGCGCAGTGGTTGGGAGTCCGCCTGCCGATGCAGGGGACACGGGTTCGTGCCCCGGTCCGGGAGGATCCCGCATGCCGCGGAGCGGCTGGGCTCGTGAGCCATGGCCGCTGAGCCTGCGCGTCCGGAGCCTGTGCTCCGCAACGGGAGAGGCCACAACAGTGAGAGGCCCACGTACCACCAAAAAAAAAAAAAAAAAAAAAAAAAAAAAAAAAAAAAAAAATAGATAGCTAGTGGGAAGCAGCTGCATAGCACAGGGATATCAGCTCGGTGCTTTGTGACCACCTGGAAGGGTGGGATAGGGAAGGTGGGAGGGAGGGAGATGCAAGAGGGAAGAGATATGGGAACATATGTATATGTATAACTGATTCACTTTGTTATAAAGCAGAAACTAACACACCATTGTAAAGCAATTATACTCCAATAAAGATGTAAAAAATAAAATTAAATTAAAAATGGGTGGAAGACCTAAATAGACATTTCTCCAAAAGAAGACATACAGATGGCCAAAGAACACATGAAAAGATACTCAACATCACTAATTATTAGAGAAATGCAAATCAAGACTACAATGAAGTATCATCTCACACCGTTCAGAACGGCCATCATCAAAAAATGTACAAACAATAAATGCTGGAGAGGGGGTGGAGGAAAGGGAACCCTCATGCATTGTTGGTAGGAATGTAAATTGATACAACCACTATGGAGAACGGTATGGAGGTTCCTTAAAAAACCAAAAATAGAATTACCCTATGACCCAGCAATCCCACTACTGGTCATATACCCAGAGAAAACCATAATTCAAAAAGACACATTCACCCCAGTGTTCATTGCAGCTCTATTTACAGTAGCCAGGACATGGAAGCAACCTAAGTGTCCATCGACAGATGAATGGATAAAGAAGATGTAGTACATATATACAATGGAATATTACTCAGCCATAAAAAGAATGAAATATTGGCATTTGCAGCAACATGAGTGGACCTAGAGACTGTCATATGGGGTGAAGTAAGTCAGAAAGAGAAAAACAAATATCGTGTATTATTAACGCATAAATGTGAAACCTGGAAAATTTGGTATACACTATCTTATTTACAAAGCAGAAAGAGACACACGTAGGGAACAAACATATGGATACCAAGGCAGGGGGGTGGGATGAATTGGGAGATTATGATTCACAAATATATACTATTGATATTGTATACCACAGGGAACTTTACTCAGTGCTCTCTGGTGACCTAAATGGGAAGGAAATCCAAAAAAGAGGGCATATATGTATATGTATAGCTGATTCACTTTGCTGTACAGTATAAACTAATACAATGTTGTAAAGCAACTATACTCCAAAAAAAAAAAATACCAGGAGTGGGATTGCTGGATTGTGTCGTTGTCCTATTTTTTCCTTTTTTGAGACACCTCCACACTGTTTCATGTTGCAGAGAATGTGGTCAGTAGGGAAGGCACAGGGGCTGCAACCGTGCTGGCAATGTGTCACGTCTTAAGATGGGCAGTGGAGACACAGGTGTAAATTATCTTATTATTTACTAATTGAAAATTATTGACTTTTTATTTCCCTCTACCAGCCCAAGTATGTATTTGGTACTTTCTATAGCAGTGTTTCTAATGAATGGCATGTTTGACCCATAAACACATCCAGAAAATGTCTCAGTGTTAAACAGTGAGAATGAACTCAGTTGGCTCTTACACTTTTGCCCTCATGAGTCTTAAGTTAATCCATTTTCTGGCTTGTTTTAGTTATATTTCAGAGCATTTATTTATTTATTTATTTACCTCATTATTGGAGTATAATTGCTTTATAATGGTGTGTTAGTTTCTGCTGTATAGCAAAGCGAATCAGCTATACGTATACATACATCCCCATATCTCCTCCCTCTGGTGTCTCCCTCCCTCCCTGCCTATCCCACCCCTCTAGGTGGTCCCAAAGCGCCGAGCTGATCTCCCTGTGCTATGCAGCTGCTTCCCACTAGCTGTCTATTTTACGTTTGGTAGTGTGTATAAGTCCATGCCACTCTCTCACTTCGTCCCAGCTTATTACCCTTGCCCTTCCTTGTGTCCTCACGTCCATTCTCTATGTCTGTGTCTTTATTCCTGTCCTGCCCCTAGGTTCTTCAGAACCTTTTTTTTTAGATTCCATATATATGTGTTAGCATACGGTATTTGTTTTTCTCCTTCTGACTTACTTCACTCTGTATGACAGACTCTACAAATAACTCAATTTCGTTTCTTTTTATGGCTGAGTAATATTCCATTGTATATATGTGCCACATCTTTATCCATTCATCTGGCAGTGGACACTTAGGTTGCTTCTATGTCCTGGCTATTGTAAACATAGCTGCAATGAACACTGTGGTACATGACTCTTTGAATTATGGTTTTCTCAGGGTATATGTATATGCCCAGTAGTGGGATTGCTGGGTCGTATGGTAGTTGTATTTGTAGTTTTTTAAGGAACCTCCATACTGTTCTCCATAGTGGCTGTATCAGTTTACATTTCCACCAACAGTGCAAGAGGGTTCCCTTTTCTCCACACCCTCTCCAGTATTTATTGTTTGTAAATATTTTGATGATGGCCATTCTGACTGGTATGAGATGATACCTCACTGTAGTTCTGATTTGCATTTCTCTAATGATTAGTGATGTTGAGCATCCTTTCATGTGTTTGTTGGCAATGTGTATTTCTTATTTGGAGAAATGTCTATTTAGGGCTTCTGACCATTTTTTGATTGGGTTGTTTGCTTTTTGATATTGAGCTGCATGAGCTGCTTGTATATTTTGGAGATTAATCCTTTGTCAGTTGTTTCGTTTGCAAATATTTTCTCCCATTCTGAGGGCTGTCATTTCATCTTGTTTATGGTTGCCTTTGCTGTGCAAAAGTTTTTGTTTCATTAGGTCCCATTTGTTTATTTTTGCTTTCATTTCCATTTCTCTAGCAGGTGTGTCAAAAAGGATCTTGCTGTGATTTGTGGCAAAGAGTGTTCTGCCTGTGTTTTCCTCTAAGAGTTTTATAGTGTCTGGCCTTACATTTAGGTCTTTAATCCGTTTGGAGTTTATTTTTTTGAGCTTTTAAAATTGTTCTTATTTTACATTCATGGTGTTCTTCCTAGAACACTACATGTATTTTGTCCTGTGCCAAAGATCTTTTATGGTGTCATCTACTCAGTTTCTTGGCTGCCGAGGGTACAAAAACTTGTCTGTAGGACTCTCATTCTTAAGAAGGAATGTCCATATTTAGACACACAGACATATACACATGCAAATACACACACATACGTGGTACCTTTTTAAAATTAGCAAACGTGGGTTTCCCTGGTGGCGCAGTGGTTGAGAGTGCACCTGCTGATGCAGGGGATGCGGGTTCGTGCCCCGGTCTGGGAGGATCCCACATGCCGCGGAGTGGCTGGGCCCGTGAGCTGTGGCTACTGAGCCTGCGCGTCCGGAGCCTGTGCTCCGCAACGGGAGAGGCCACAACAGTGAGAGGCTCGCGTACCGCAAAAAAAATAAAAATAATAAAATTAGCAAACGTTTGAAGATTACTGAGAGTGGCATATCAGCAGCTCACCAAAACAGCTTAGCCCCACCCCCATCATCATGTTTGTGTGACAAGAGCAAG
Source organism: Leucopleurus acutus (assembly GCF_964270905.1). NCBI lineage: Eukaryota > Metazoa > Chordata > Mammalia > Artiodactyla > Delphinidae > Leucopleurus > Leucopleurus acutus. The sequence continues at coordinate 114,333,406 of NC_139150.1, read as the reverse complement.
CCAAATGGGACAGAATCCAAGGGAAATGACACCACTTAATTTTATAGTTTCCTACTCATACTTAAGTATCATTTCCTTTAATTCATTAAAAACATTTTTTTCTTTCTCTGTACGTTTGCACTGAGCTGAAAAACTGAGTCTTTTATATTTTACAATAAATGTTCTCTTAAACCTCCAATGAACCAGAAGCCAGAAGAGGTGAAGCAACAGGGTGGTACCTTCATTTTCACTGCAGTGAAGATACAGGCTTGTGTCTGATTCCTCCACAAGGTTGCTTTCTGGGAGTTAATTAAGAAACAGGATACAACCAATCACACTGTTTGGCCTCTTCCCCACCCTTTGCCTTCCTTCTCAATCCCTGTTTCCCCCCAGTCTCTGCCCCCTTGTAAATCTCACTTGAAAAGTTGGTCCTATCTCTACAACAGTTCCACCACCTAAAGCCATCGGCACTGATGCTTCTGTGGACCCGTGAGAGAAGTGGGACCAGTATCAGCTCCTGAGCCCAGGAAACATTGCCCCTTTTGTGTGAAGCGGCTGTCCCATGGTTTGAACATTACAGAGTGACAGCAGCTGCCTGTTACCACTCCCTGGTCAGCCCACGACCCACAGTGCTGTGACAGGCCCGCTGCACTTCGTGTGATGATGCTACACATCTGATATCTCCATGAACCAAGAAGGACATTTGATGTCCAAGGCAAATGTGGGGTGTTGCTCTAGCCAGAAATTTGAATCCATTATAAGTCATCGGTCTCTAGCCATAAAGTAGCAGTAGCCAAATTAGACAGTAGCACTTGTTCTGAAGAATTGATTCCGTCATTTCCGGGACCACCTCAATGGCCAAGTTTCTGGATTTAACAAGAAAAGCAATCCATAAACAAACACTAATGTAAATTTTCCTAAGAAATAAAGGTAGTCACAGAGAATCCCTTTAGAATTAAAAATATGTTTGTGGGGCTTCCCTGGTGGCACAGTGGTTGAGAGTCCGCCTAACGATGCAGGGGACGCGGGTTCGTGCCCCAGTCCGGGAAGATCCCACGTGCCGCGGAGCGGCTGGGCCCGTGAGCAACGGCCCCTGAGCCTGCGCGTCCGGAGCCCGTGCTCCGCAACGGGAGAGGCCACAACAGTGAAAGGCCCGCGTACCGCAAAAAAAAAAAAAAAAAAAGCTTGTGCATAAAGTATATATATATATATATATTCACTTGTGGAACAAAGCGCGAAAGAGCTAGTGTCTGACAGTCAGCTTCTGGAACAAGAGTGTGACTCTCAGGTCACCTTGGCAAGTCATTTACCCTTTCTGTGCCACAGTTTCCTTGTTGGTAAAATGGGAATTAAAAAAGTACCTACCTCTGGGGTTATGATGAGCGTTAAGTCAGTGAACACAGGGAAAGAGTTTATAACTGTGCCAGACACATAGTAGCATGTTAATAAATATTAAGGTATTATTAAGTTATGTATTATAATTACAAAGCATTCGCTTTCTTGTTTATTGTCATTGATTTGGTGTAAACTCCCTGTGTGCTGGCTTCTCAAAAATCTTTGGATCTGTTTCATTTCTTCAAAGTCTTCATGCTGCAGCTCTCTTTTGTACTGCTAAGTACTCACGATGGTATCGTTTATGGCAAGGGAACATTTCAGCATTACAGGCTAAACAGATGATTGTTAAGGAGTACAGTATGTCTTGGAGGTGTCTCTCTACTCCTCCCTTGCACTGCTGATTATCTCCCCATCCTCTGTTTCCAAATGTCAGCCTTTTTACGCATTACTGTCAGCTTGGACAGTCTTCCAAAAGTCAGATCTCTTCAACTATTGTTTTCTTGCTGCTTTTTAAACTGTTTAACAGTTTTCCTGAGTTTACTTCACGGTTCCTTGTTAAATATTTGCTAAAGCCTGTTGAAAAGGGTTCTCTTACGATTCAGCCACTCCCTGTTTTTGTATTCCAGTAATTTCAGCAGGAAGAAAACTCCAAAGGCAATTTAGGTAACAAAGGCAGGCTATTCCCCCAGCTATATAAATTGGCTTTGGCTTTGTAATTTCTTCCTGCTGAGTATTCTACCATACAGCAAAGCTCTCACAAGGAAAAGCATGTGCTTTTTGGAAGTTTCATTGACTCTTATGCAGACTACTGTGAAACAATTGTTTGGAAAGAATTTGACTCAAGTTTCAGATACTTTCACTTCAGAACTGCTCAGCATCTGGACTCCTTTCTGCAGAGTTGTTCTAAGGACCCCTGCAGTTTCTTCGTTTGCCTGGGGCCACACCGCTCGGGGACCCCTGAGTCTGTTTAGGCATAATCACAGCAATTCTCCAACTCTGCTTGGAAGCTGCATTCTTTTGATGAAGTTACTTTATAAACACAACTGTAGCAAATACAATGATAAGTCTGCAAGTTGATACGGCTCTCGTGCTGACCAACGTGCAGAAATGTCGTACCAGTTGGTGTGTAGCAATAGACATGACTCTTTCCTATTTAATTTTAGTTTCTGTGAGAGCTTTTGGAGACAGGATGGTGGATAGAAGGACCTGAGCTCACCTCCTCTCACGAGAACACCAAAATCACAACTAACTGCTGAGCAGCCGTCGATTAAAAAAAAAGACTGGAACCTACTTGCAGTTTCTTTGAGCCAAGTAGTGTCCTATTTAATATCTGCTGGAATAGGAGTAAACTGCTAGTCACCTGAGTATTGATAAACCCAATCAACATGTTTCCTGGCAGAAAAATTACTAGTTGCAAGTGGAAACTTGGTTATGAGCTCTAACAGTGAAGTCTGGTTCTGTGTACCAGAATGTGGTAAACTAGGCCACAGAAACGAGTTTCCAATCACTGGTTATATAATCCGCATGTGGGCCAGAAACCCTAACTAAAATAACGTCGGGATTTTTTTCCCTAAGGTAACAGCTTTTAGCCTTGATTGCTGGAATGGAGACGTATTTTTTAACGGAAAAATAGAAAACAAGTGTGGGGAAAGGATTTCCAAGTAATGGAGGAGAATCTTTGAAGAAGCAGGAGAAGAAAGAAAAAGGAAGGGCGGGGGGGGGGGGGAAGAAAATTCACGTTTGGAGGTCGTTGGTTCTTCCTTTAAAAGCCAGAAAGATCTTCAAAATCATTTTTGCCATCACAGAAGTTATCACAGACCAGTTGCATTATCAGAGAATGTTCCAGTTGTGCTTCTGCATAGAAAGGGCGATAGACGTGAAGTCTGGGAGGTGAGGTAGCAAATGCTTCTGTTTCAGTTTTGGGTTTTAAACCACCACCGACAGAGATTAAGAATTCTCCACATCATTGCATGAATTTGGTGATGATGAAAGGGACCAGTACGGACCAGCAGGACTCCTAGAATAACAGCACTGACACGAGGACTAGGTCAAGGGTAAGGGCTTTGCTCGGCCCACTCACACCTGTCCAGGGCCTGGCCATCCCCTGATTAGGAGACTTTGAAAGTCAACACAGAGACTGACTGGCGTGTGACCAGCACCACGTGTGTCTCTGCATCCTTATGCAGAGTCACCAGAGTGTAGGGAGCTGATGCTACGATGTCACTTTATCCTTCTCAGCCCTTTGCGTATCATTCTCAGCCCCCATGTTATCATGTGCTTATAACTCCTCTTTATGTTTCTTACAGAGCTACTGACGTTGAAACCTCATGAAAGTTGAAGTCATCCCCCAGTAATCATAATAAATATACTCCCATTAACAGCCAACATTTCTTGAGTACTTAGCATGTGCCAGACACTCCTAAGAGGTTTTTATTTATAAACTCACTTCATCCTAGCTGCTACCTTATTTCTTGGATTCTAAGATGCATTTTGTCACATTTTCTCCTCTCTGTAATCGGAAGGCATCTTGCAGTAAAGGGCGTTTTACAGTCACTGTCAGACCACAGTCGTGATGTGGTTCCTTCGCGTGTGCACACACAAACTTGGTCAGAGCTGTTTATTTTGCTGTTGTTTTAGTTATCTGCACCGTAGTTACTACATGCTGTTGTTTTCTTTCTTCATGGTTTACAAAATAATGGTGCCTTACAGTGAGTGGCATGTTAAGTCCAATGAACTGCAATATTATTATCTCCATTTTCAAAACAAGGAACTAATGTTACCGAGTTCAAGCTCGTACTGCTTGCTGCAGGACAGGCCATTAAATCGAGAGACACGTTGTTGGGGCAAAGAATAGTGACGTTTTCAGAAAGCCAGCAGACGGAGAAGATGGACCAGTGTCCCGAAGAACCCTCTTCCCTGAGTTAGAATTCAGGCTTCTTTTATACTAAAAGGGGAAGAGCGTGACTGGTCGTTGCAGACTTCTTGGTGTCGGAATCCTTTGTTCCCGCATCCCTCCATGCAGGTCAGGTCGTGCTGTTTCTGTAAACCTCCAACAAGACAAATGTTATTCTCTGTTCTGCAACTTTTTATCTCTATACGAATGGAAAAGTGTTATGCCTTTAAAGGTCAGAGCCTTGAGAATGGGTTTCCTATATATTTCAGGCTATAGGCAGCATTCTTTCAGGGATGAGCTTGTAGCAAAGGCAATAGAATACAAAGGTGAAAGTAAAAGAGACAGATCCAATACGGAGTCAGATTTGTTCTTCCCTCTTACGCTAAGACATGCATAGTTGAGGAAAATTGCCCAATTGTCCACTACACAATTCTGCCGCAGAAAGCAGAGTGGGGTGTACAGCCCTTCTTACACAACGGCACCCCCAACAGAGAGGTGAGCCCCAGTTTACCACTACAAATGCCCAACGCAGGAGTCACCATTTCTCTAAAAGCAAAATGCCGGTGAATGGCTTCTTTTCATTGCCCCAGACAAGATTAAGGAAACCTGGAAAAGGAAAGGATCGCTGGTCCTCCTGAGGAAACAGTGCATGGTGTCCACTCCCAGCCCATCACGGTGTGGACGTGGGCAGGGGCGTCAGCATCTTTGCGCTGATGCAGCCTATGCGGGGTGGACCGTAGCCTCCCCTGGCAAAGCCGCTTAGCCCGGTCTCTCGGGTAAATAGAGCAGTACTCCCAAGCAGCACATACAGATATGCCTTGTAGTCCGCTGAGGTACTATTTAATCTGTGTGTTTAGTGGCCAGCGTTTTAATTAAGAATGTATTGGTGGCCAGAATCCGACACACAGGGCCATCCCTCTCCAAGAGCAAGGACACATCTTCGCTGCCTGAGGTAAAGGGGGAACAGGCCCCAAGAACACCAGCCTGTTAGTGTAATTGATTTCAGGTAGATCTTTTCTAAAAAAGGCCACTGTGTCTTAAAACACAATGGGTACCTTTTCACAGAATACAACTTTGAACAGGCGGCTATTAAGAGGGAAGTATCCTTACTGAAGAAATTAGATGGGCTTCTGGGCAACACATAGGATGAGCGTCGTGATGGCATGAAAGGTCCACGTGAACAGTCAAATGGCAGATACACCTCAGCCCAGCAAAAGAAACCCCAGGGGCCGTATGGTGTGTGGACCCGGGGGGCGGGTGATACCTGTGAAGCTGGGAATTCTCCGGGAAAATGCCAACTTTTCCTCAGGTTTGGGTCAATTTCACTTGCAGGAAGTACGGGTTACCTTGTTGTATTCGCTCCATTCCACAGACATCTTGGCCAATGCACTTCTATCCTAGGTCCTAAAATTTGAGAAAACAAGTTTCATTGGAGGGAATTGGAGCATCTGTTTTAAGTGCCCCATTCGTTCTACTATTTGTTAAGGGAAAAAGGCAACGTGTTACCTCAAATCGGAGATGGCACTGTTCTCAGTTAAATAACAGCTACACCACAGGAAAACAACCTGTAGAACCACTCTGGCATGAGAACTGTTGGGCTTGGATTGTGTTTCTTTCCAATTCCTAACAGGCCAATGCAGGTAGAAAGATGAATCCGTTAACAAGGTGTGTCTCTCCCACCCCAAATCAAAGTACCCTTACTAACACCGTATAATAGACAATGTATACCCGTGATACTTATGTTGGCAATTAAAAAACTACTCACCCAGTCCCTTTCATCTGTAAATCTTAAGATCTTAGCATGCATTCATCCAGCGTGCTGTGTAAAATGGCTTTAGCCCTTTGGAATTTAAAGGTGTGTCTTCGGAGGAGACCTGTAGGCCGCCCATTGCCTTCCAGCTCGGGATCCAGCTGCCCACACCGCCTGGGCTCCCCAAGAGCGCAGCTGCCCTCTCGGCCACCCTGGGGACCTCAGCGGTCCCTGACTTCACAGGTCTTCCTCAAGTTCTCAACTGTCACACATGTTTCTCTTCTCCTTTTGATGGTTTTCCGGCTTTCGGATTGTGACAAATCAGAAAGAGATCAAACCCAGGCAAAACCTGTCTTTCATTACAGTTTGCTCGGGTTGAAATGTTATTTTCTCCCATCTATGGAATCAGAGTAAATTATGACCCAAGCTGAAGCAGGAGTTGGGTCCATCTTCCCTCGCACGCCCACCTTGCAGATCAGCTCTGTCTTTCATCCCCTGGCCTCCCTTTGGTCTAGGAGGCCGGCTTGCCCCTCGGGTGGATCTTACAGAAACACGACTTGGTTTCCTCTCAGCATCAGACACAGCCCACGGCTGCGCCCATGCCCGCCACTTCATGCTGAGGGGGATGGGGGATGTGTATTGGAAACCGCCCGGGGCTCTGGCCTGGAGAGTGGCCCTCAGACCCTCACTCACGGCTGTTGAGTCCACCAGACACGGTCCATGGAGCTTAGATTATCAGAGCAGTGAGCAAACTTGAAGTCAGGTTAAAAAACCTACAGAGGCAAATGAAGACTCCAAAAAGAGAATCGGAAAGAGGCATCAGAAGCTGCTCCAAGAAGAAAAGCCAGCGCTGGAGAGAGTGGCGTGCTGGGGGCCATCAGGACAGCCAGAGGCCAGCTGCTTCCAGGTAAGACAGGGGCTGATCAGACAGGTCCGCTGACAAGCGAGCCTCCCCTTGCTGCCCAGCTGTGGCTTTGGGAGCTGCTCCCCACAGCCCTTGACCGCAGTGCTTCCCAAGTGATGGAGCGATGCCCACGGTTGGTCCTGATGGCCTAGAGCCCAGGGCCCAGGGACGCGGAGACGGGCCCCCCTTGGGGTCCCTGTGCCTTCACAGAGTCTCCTTCGCGGATCAGAAAAGAAACCTGCAAATATCCCTTTGGTCCAAGCTGCCACAAAATTGCAGTGAGGTTATAAAAATACAAGTATTTCAACAAGAGGATCCGTTAGTCTGCTCCTGGCACCTTTGACCCGGGTATCGGGCCTTCCTTCCACTCCTTCACCCAACTCTCCTGCCCTGTGACCTGCCTGGACCACAACAGACTCCAGGCTCTGGCTGGGTGCAGCTCCCAGCTGGGGAGCCCTGGCAGAGGAAAGAAGGAGAGGAATTCAAGGTATTTAGACCCCTGGCTTCCTCCCTAGGTGTTTAACCTCCATCCAGTGAAGGTCCCCGTTAAGGAGGCTGCTTCTCCCTGCAGCCCTCGGGTGACGTGTCATCCCTGGGCTTTCCTGAAACCCTGATGACATCTTTCGATCCCGTCCTTTCACGAAACCCTCCTTGTGTTATCTGGGATGTGGTGCGTCCTCGCTTCCTAGCTTGGACCACACGGACAAACCCTCCGTCTGATCGCCCATTCCTTTGTGAGAAGATGACCCATAGTCCTCGTAACCCAGATGTGGCAGCATGACTGGGTCCTGAAGCCCTTTACCCTGAAATTGCTAAGGTGAATTCTGGGCTACTCACGGCTCAGAAGTTATTTTTTCAGCTCTTTGCTCCCTTTCATGTCTCACTGTTTTAGGCTTTTTTTTTTTTTTTGCGGTACGAGGGCCTCTCACTGTTGTGGCCTCTCCCGTTGCGGAGCACAGGCTCCGGACGCGCAGGCTCAGCGGCCATGGCTCACGGGCCCAGCCGCTCTGCGGCATGTGGGATCTTCCCAGACCGGGGCACGAACCCGTGTCCCCTGCATCGGCAGGCGGACTCTCAACCACTGCGCCACCAGGGAAGCCCATGTTTTAGGCTTTTTAATTAAACTTGAACTTCAATTTGGTAAAAAGAACCACATTGATGTGAAGGTGCAAAACACATTTGATGTCATTCACGGAATGTCCTTGTTTGTGCATTCTCTGTCAGTGAGCAAAAGAATGAGTAACGCCGAACTGAGCATTTTATACACCCGGCATTTCCCTAAGGATTTCACATCCATTCTCTCCTCCAGTCCTCACAAGAGCTCCCTGGGGTGGGTTCCATCATTCTTGTATCATCATTTTACACGGAGGAAACCAAGACTCAAAGAGGTGAGGAATTACCCAAAGCCGTAAACCTGGTTAATGGTGTATCAGGGATTACTAAGGCCAAAGGTTGGCTATTCGACGGCCTTGCTGATCCTTGGTGGTTCATGTATTTGAAGTGGTTTTCTGCATACCTAATGGTGCGTAACAAACTGCCCCAAAGCTCAGTAACCTAAAGCAACCATTATTATCTTCTTCCACTTTCTAGTCCACTTGAGGACTTGCACCACAGGTGTATCTTAGACATTGGTTCCGCGCCTGTTATCCTGCACGGAGTGGACTCCAGTGTGAGTACAGGACACGGGGTGTCATGGGGTGAGGGTGAGGGGTGGTACAGCAGGGTTATAGTTTGAACCAGGAAGACGAGTGCAGATCAAGGGTAAGGAGGAAGTGCCCAGCATGAGAAGCAGGAACGCCTTGGAGTTCTGTGCTCTGCCCTTCAGAGCTTGACCCCTCCTCAGTTACGTGAGTCGAAGCCCAGTCCAAGCGCAGGTGTGAGGCCAGAAGGAGGGCAGGACACACACAGTTACGAGGGGCCCTCAGACTCCAACGACCAGGACGCAGATAGACCACAGCTAGCTTTCCCCTCCAGAAAATTAACCTGATAAATTGCTCCTTTTAACTTGCATCTGATTTATTAAAACGAAAGACTTATTTAATATGAAAAAAATGAGACATTTCATGTTCAAAAACTACCTAAGATGCAGGTCAACCAAAGCTTCTCTGGTGGAAGGTCTCAGGGCACGGTCACAGACAATCACAAAACCAAAGGAAGTGGGTGCAATTTTAAGTCAAATAATTACAAACTAAATGACTGAGTATTAACATTTTTGTTTTTCAAAATAAAAGCCCGGTTAAATAAATGAAAATAAATATTTAAAGAAATCAAAGCAAAATATATACCTCCTTCACCTAAAATATTGGCCCAGGCGTTTATTTTCATTTTAATGAAAACTGACTTCCATACAGTATGTGTACTTTTCAAAGTAGGTTCACGTTTCTCAACCATTTTTAAAATATTTTATTTCACCAGTGCTGTGGTCCGCAGGTTCTGTGTAAGAATAATTACACATCGAAAGAATTGAACGACATCCTTGATGACGATTTACTCTCCAGAAGAGCAGATAAATCTATTCTGACAGAAGTGGAATAACAATAGTTAACGCTAATTTATCCACTGCAGTCGGCAACGGAGGACAGCTCACTAAGAACTCAAAGACGGGGGGTCCAGTATTTTAACCAGTAATCTCAACCTTCTCCCTAAATGAAGACTTCATTGCAAGTGGCCCTCTGCCTTTCCACTCATGTTGTTACCGAAGGTCTGTCACATGGATTTGGAATGAGTTATTCAGGGGATGAACCTTGACAAACACGCCCCGACGGTCAAATTCTGTCAGGCGTCAGAGGTACAAGGATGTGGTCCATCATCCAGGAAACGTGGAATTTCAGGAGGGAGGCAGACAACACAGTCACTTGTAATTGGAGGCTCCTGCCTCTCAGGAGGGAGACATAATCGTCTCCCGCTCTTGCCAGTTGGCAGCGTTTGAGAAAGTCCAGAGCACACCCTAGGGTTTCCTTGGTCTCTCTCCTCACCCCCGGGGCTCCTGTCCCTGCACCTGCTGCTCCCAGGGGCTCAGAGGTGGGAATTCAGCATCTCCCCAAGTTCCACGTTTGAAATGTTTTCATTCGTGAGCCTGATCATCTTCACGAAACTGGTGTGAAAGCAAACAGATGAGAGATCACAGGAACACCGCAGTGTATGTGAGCTAAGAGGGCGGATAAGCTGGGGACGAAACGCCACCGTAAGCGTCACCGGATCTGCCCGCTCCTGGCCCCTCCGCATCTTGCTGTCACCTCTCTGACCCTCACTGCTCAACCTGCTTCTCACTTGGGCACCATTAGAAGCTCTGATTGATTTTCCTCTAACAGATGGCACAACATTCCCCTCCTCTGAAGCTTTGGTACCATCTTTGTTTTTTAACTGGAATATAGTTGATTTACAGTGTTGTGTTAATTTCTGCTCTACAGCAAAGCGATTCAGTTATACATAAATATGTATATGTACTTCATATATCTATTCTTTTTCAGATTCTTTTCCCTTATAGGTTATTACAAAATATTGACTATAGTTCCCTGTGCTCTACAGTAGCTCCTTGTTGGTTATTTTTTATATAGCAGTGTGTGTATGTTAATCCCAAACTCCTAATTTATCCCTCCCCCCCTTTCCCCTTTGGTAACCATAAGTTTGTTTTCTATGTCTGTGAGTCTGCTTCTGTTCTGTAAGTAAGTTCATTTGTGTCACGTTTTTAGATTCCACATATAAGTGATATCATAGGATATTTGTCTTTGTCTGACTTACTTCACTTAGTGTGATAATCTCTAGGTCCATCTGTGTTGCTACAAATGGCATTATTTCATTCTTTTTTATGGCTGAGTAGTATTCCATTGTATATATGTACCACATCTTCTTTATCCATTCCTCTGTTGATGGACACTTAGGTTGCTTCCATGTCTTGACTATTGTAAATAGTGCTGCTATGAACATTGGGGTGCAGGTATCTTTTTGAATTATAGTTTTCATCTTTTCCGGATATCTGACACCTAGATATTTCCCACTGAGAATTCTCTACTTAAAATAAATTCTTGTATAAACTAGAAATCGTATTTTAAAATAGTTTCCCTCGTATCACATACCCCTACTTCAAGGTATGAGTAATAAAAAAATATTGTATTATTAGTGATTGGTTATAGTAATGAAATCTATTGATTTTACATTTATGGATATGTATATATATACATGAATATGTATAATTGGGGGACTATGGGATGACTTTTTTCTTCTTCTACCATTTGTTGCAATACTTGGTAATAAGGCTGTTTGAGAATAACAAACAACATTGCTTAGGAAGACTGGATATAATTTTTAAGCCGCTGGTGATGAATCTGAAATTAATGGTTAGGCCCAGGACCTTATGATTATTTTGCTTAAACAAGTTACCGGGAATGAAGGCTGCACCTCCAAGTCTCTGGAGAGAATGTGGATGTCACTCCCCCTAAAGCAGAGCAATGACAAAGCACCACCTGCTGACCTGGAGCAAAGCTGCAGAGTCAGGAGTGATGTGGGTGTGACTCTGGGTGGTGACACTCCCCCACCTTCTGACTCAGCTCCAGTGAACGTGGCCTAAGAGCCTCAGGATGTAAAGGTTAGAGATGAACCCAAAGAGCCCAGCCACACTTCAGAAATACTCACTGAAACCTTAAGACGCTGATGGAAAGTCCTCCGTCCACTTAATGCTGATGCAAGGCAGATACAGGGCGGATGCAGCGCTGTCTGCATAGACATGGCGTGGGCATCACATCAACAGAAACAGCTGCCCTCCTGAGGGCGTGTCCAACAGAAAAGCCCTATATCCCTGGGGTAAATCCTTTCCTGCCTTGATGTTTTGAAGGTGGGATAGCCGTCTTCCAGGGGAATCTTCCCGTCCATAGGCCCTACTCTTATTGCAAAGAACCCACAGGGAAATAAGGTCTTTACTGCTGCAGGGGAAACAGCGCATTACTCGTGCCAGCAATCCTAGGCCTTGATTCATCAGTATGATCTAACCACCAAGAATAGCCATGCATTATAGGAAGATAAATAGCATGAAAGAACTTTACTTCTCTCTGCTCATCGGGATGAACAAATAGGATGATCGCAAGAAGCAGCTAAGGTAGCTTAAGAACAAATTTTAAGGAGTTTTTCTTTTTCCTAGTTAACAATAAGAAGATACAGCACTGGTAAAATAAAAATGTGTTGTCTGGAGGAAAGAAAAAAACAAGACATGGGGAAATTTAAAATAGAATTACAAAAATAAAAATTTCAGTGGGTCGTGTGAATAATCAAAGGAGAAGACTCATTATCTTATAAGGAAGGAAAAGTTTTGAAAGTTCTGAGAATGTAGATCACAAAGAAAAAGAGATGATAAATGCAGGCAAAAGGATAGAAACCCGAGGGAGAGTCATGAGGCCAAGGTCCGTCCAGCAGGTTAAGGAGAAGAAAGAGAAGATGTAGGGGAAGGAAAACACCAAGGGAAATAATAGAAGATTAGTCTTTGCTGAAGAAACACAGGCGTCTTCAGACAGAACTTGGGCAGAATGAATGTTAAAAGACTAACAGAACTCTTGAGGCAATCTCAAGATGAAGGGAAAATGCTGAAAGCTTCTCAAGAATCAAAATAGGTTACCCAAAGGAAGACTCAGGTTGACCCCCAACCTTTCAACAGAACCCTGAGGGCAGTCGTATTTCTGTGCATATGTTTTAGAACGATGTCTGGAAGAATACCCGTCAGACCTTTGGGAGCTCAGGGAACTCAAGAGAAGACTCACTTTTTCCTTTATACCCTGCTGTTGTTTGAATTTTTACAATAATCTTTTATTACTTCTTAATTCATTATTGTAAAAGAAAACGTTACCTCTGGCAGCAGTGAATAGAATTAATTGCTGGGGAAAGAGATCCAAGGCTGTTAAATCAATTAGAAGGTTATCACAAGAGTTGCAGCAAGAAACTGGGAGAAAAAAGCTGGCGTGATAGAAAGGAGAGGCCAGATTCAGGGAACATTTTGAAGATAGGTTTGATGATTTGGTGAGTTATTGAAATTAAGAATAAAACAGAAACGATAAAGACGATTCCTAAAATTCCTAGTCTGAATGGCTAGGTGAAGGATTATGCGGACTTATTGTGGACGTCAGGGACAAGGCAATCATATGTTTATCTTGACTCGGAGCTCCAGGTAGAACATTCGCCCGAAAGGTCTCGCCTAGTCTGACAGGGAGGTGGTAGCTGGGGATGGTGTCGGGTACAGAGAGACAGCCGGGCCCTGGGAGGGGTGGGCCAGGGTCACAAATCCTGGTGCGTGCGCCTCGTGGGAAGCCCCCCCACTTAGGGCCGAGGGGCCAGTGGCAGGAGAGGTCAAAGGGGGACGAATACAGGGAGCTCGGTGTCAAGGCTAAAGACGGGCCTTCTCAACAGCGGGGAAGGGTTTGCCCCATGAGAAGGCAGAGGAGAATAGAAATGCAAGTGTGGGCCACTGACAATGAGAAATTTCAGATGAATAAATATGTGAATGGTCAAATAATCTTGTGTAATATATTAAATGGTTCATCAGGGCTTCCCTGGTGGCGCAGTGGTTGAGAGTCCACCTGCCGATGCAGGGGACACGGGTTCGTGCCCCGGTCCGGGAGGATCCCACATGCTGCAGAGTGGCTGGGCCCGTGAGCCATGGCCACTGAGCCTGCGCGTCCGGAGCCTGTGCTCCGCAACGGGAGAGGCCACAACGGTGAGAAGCCCGCGTACCGCAAAAAAAAAAAAAAAAAAAAAGTTTCCTCAGGCTGTTCGAATACAGGCATCTCTTCACGGCTGAGCGTCTTTAAACATCTTAGGAAAGACAAGGGTCGAAATCTCTTTCCACCTCGCACATTCACCAGATTTCAGTCAGAGGCAGACCCTTAGGGGTGGGTCTCCAGGGTTCCCGGTTGAGGTCAGACCACATCCAAGGGTGCCCAGTCCAAGGGGAGGGCTGGGCCGGGTGCCAGGGCACAGGGACCGAAGCCAGCAGGAGAGGACCAGGGCCAGAGAGAGGGCACCAGGGGTCAGAGGACATCGTAGCTGCTGCCCTAAGGAGTTCTCACAGCCGTCCTCTGTCTTCCTAAAATGAGTTGTCACCCGCTAGTATTTCCCACAGACGACAGTTTTAATCATTTATATTCCCAAGATCTACGACCTATAAAAAATTTATATAGAGAAGATTGAGACTTTTCTATTTGTATTATGATGAAAGAGAACCGTGCATCTCAAACAGTCTAACGGGGGAGGTGTTTCCTTCTCAATTTTTAGGTTTTCCCATCTTCCATTAAACAAGTTTTCTCTATTAAACTTCTCTAGTACGTGTTGCTAACATCACATACATGGTTCTAATCATTTACTATCTCTGTGTTGTCATCTTTTTGACCATATACATTTATCTTTTCCTCTGGAGTATAAGATACACACATATGATCCATGCCTTATTCTGCTTTTAATCCTCTACAGCCCCTAGAACAGTGTCTAAAACATAGTAAGTATTTTCCTGCTAATTGATTATCATCTACTTCATTACCCAAAGATAAAGACTGCTGAGGAATAGTCATAGTATTTCCCTATATAGATTTCTATACATATTTTTAAAGCATTTTAATGTACATAAGAGCTCTTGATTGTCATAAGAATTTCTTCACTAGGAGAGAAAGTTCATTACCGTTTAACAGATGGGTAAATTGAGGTTCAAGGAATTCAGTGATTTTTTTCCCCAAAAGATTCAGTATTAACACTTCAGTCCCGATTTCTTGAGTCCTCATTGGGTTCTCCTTCTACTATCTGCACTGCTGTTCATTTTCTGTAGTAATTGGGATTCAGAGAACTGAACGTCATATCGTAGGCCGGTGGTTCTCAGGGGGTGGTAGCGGGGGTGGGGTGGTGTTGGAGTGTGAGTGCATATACCCTCTGTAAGCAGCGGGTGGAAAGGGGAGGGTTATCCCGCTGTGGGTCATCCCAACGGAGAGAAGATGTTTGTGGTGCTTGGGGTGGAACAGCGTGCCGCACTGGAAGCAGGACAGTGAGAACTAACCCACCCGAGTATCAATGGAGAGACTCCACGAGGCTAGGCAAGCAAAGGGGGTTACAGTCGCCCTGCAACTGTCTGATAAATGATCTTCGCTTATGACAGCTGTATCAAAAATCTACAAAATAATCATTCCACACTTTTAGCCATTATTCTCGTTCTTAATTGACGTATAGTTGAATTACAATGTTGTGTTAATTTCTGCTGTACAGCAAAGTGACTCAGTTATACGTGAGGGTATGTGTGTGTGTGTGTATATAAATATATATATGCACATTCTTTTTCATATTCTTTTCCATTATGGTTCATCACAGGATATTGAATATAGTTCCCTGTGCTCTACAGTACAACCTTGTTGTTTTAGCCGTTATTCTTAAAAAGAAAGTAAACATACGAAAGGCAAGTGTCCAAAAACTAGTCTCAGAGGATATGTCAGTTACAGGAGGTGACAGAGCAAAGGCAGGGACTCAGCCCACAGTCCAGGCTCATGTTCTTTCTACAGAAAAACATAACCATTGCACCATCCCGTAAATAATCCCATAAGCAACTTGTGTGTAATTTACAAGAGTTAAAGGTCTCTAAGCACCTTTAATAATAAAGATGTCTTAATAAAAAGGAGAGTTAAGTAGAGCTGCCCTGAACCTTTTCTTAAGGGTAGAAGGTTTCTGCTCCTCTTTTTTTGAATATTAGGTTCAATCCTCGAATTTCCCCAAACCGACGACTCTCTTCTGCTTCTCAGAACTTTCACAAAACACCCTTGATTTCTGTCTGTCCTTTAGCCCAGTTGAATGCCCTCTGCCCTTTCAGCAAAACAAAAGAAAAGGAAATGACAGGCTATGGAGGCTTTTTTACCCCCTCAGGTTGCAGCAAACTTTGTGACAAGTTATTCCCCATGCAGATCAAGTCCTCTTGGCATTTAAGGCGTGAAACCACCCATCTCCCATTTCCTCTTCCATTGTTACCCCCCTGTATTAACTTTTAAAATGCTTAGCATTGACAAACACTTCCTAGACTTTATCTCTGTGACAACCAACAACTGTTTTACTCCATGAATCAATAAAATCTTTTCAAACACCGGACCAGTTATTCTACATAACTGTCACTTAGCAGTTCTGAGAACGTGTTAATTTGTTTTCTGCTTGTCTGGTTTACAGAGCTAATTGTTTAGCTCAGATGCTTTATAAACCAACACGTATCACTTTGTATTTCCAATTAATTTCAAATAAGAAACCATATAATTATCTTCTGTCAACCAGCCAAGAACAGAAATACCTATTGAATCCTGCTGACACTAATACTGAGACCCTCAAGGTTTGGCATTACTGTTCACCTCAGATAGGTGGCCAAAAATGGTGATGATCACCCAGACTCTCTAAACATCTTGAGTCTGCGGAATTTGGCTGGCAGTCTTGTGGGAACGAGCTTTTTTCGCAAGATCCCAGGATGTCTTCTTCAATTCCTGGCTCAGACTCAGGCTAAAAAGGCAGATGAAAATGGGGGAGAAAATTTTATCCACATACATCAGAGCTTCAAAATGGGTGAAAGTTCACCAGAAGGAAAAGTTTGTTTTCTTTAAAACCAGTTCAACATAATTTATGCCATTGCCACATTCATGCGTAACCCGTTTCTATTGTCATAAATCCCCTTAAAGTGACGCTAAACATTCAAGACACTTTCTGCAAGATATTTTATATTCTTGGATCCCTTCCATGTTTTAACACATGAGAGTGGCAATACCAAAGCTAGCTGTGTTTTTTATTTGAATTGTTCTAATATATAGACATTATAAGTAAATACTTAGTGAAGTATTTACTTGAACAAGTAGGGTATTAAGTAAGATAAAGATATATGTGAGTTGAAGCAAAATGGGAATGATTGTGGATAACGTACACAATTATGAAATGTGCCTCCTGATTGGAAGCATAGAACCAATTATTCTGAGTCAGTTAACAATCCTCTCCCTCTTTTCTACCTGGAATATAGTCAAATGTGCTAAAGCCCTCGCCTCTAAAATGAAAAGGTGAGTCTACAAAGAGAATCTGAAGATTTAACAGAATGAGAAAAAGCGACAGTCACGACATTCCTAGTTCAGGTCAAATTTATTTTAAATTTAAATAAAATTATGAAATTAAATTAATTTCAGACCTAGACCCTGTCTTTCAAATGGCCCATGTTTCAGTCCTACCTGCACTGTCCTGTTACAGCTTGTTCTTTTTTTTTTTTTTTTTTTCGCTGTACGCGGGCCTCTCACTGTTGTGGCCCCTCCCGTTGCGGAGCACAGGCTCCAGACGCACAGGCTCAGTAGCCATGGCTCACGGGCCCAGCCGCTCCGCGGCATGGGGGATCTTCCCATACCGGGGCACGAACCCGTGTTCCCTGTATCAGCAGGCGGACTCTCAACCGCTGCGCCACCAGGGAAGCCCTACAGCTTGTTCTTGATCTGTAGAACAGAGGCTGTCACACAAAGGTGAACACAAAATCTTGGTTTCCTATGGAATTTCAAATTACACCGGGAATACTTTTGGAATAATTCCAGTCCTTTGGAAAAAAATCTTCACAATGTTAAGTCTCTCCTCTGTCTCTGCAACGTCTCCCGAGTTTCAGATGGGGTGACGTCTTGCTCCCGTGGTCAGGCTGTAGCCCTCCCTCCAACCCCACCAAAAAAGGCTCATCTTATGGAGTGTAAAAAAACAGACCTTTGCCACAGATCTCGGTAAGTGTATAATGTGCAACAAAGCTCGCTTCCAGAATTGTAATTTGGGATTTATTTCTTAAGCATGCCGAGCCCCTACTACATGGGGGATGAATTTTACTGGCATCATTTATTTCATTTAATCCTCACAATAGCTGTGCTGTCCCTTTTTACCGATGAGGAAAACCGAGGCTCAGGGAAAGAAGTAACTTGTCAGCATGTGTCAGCTAGGAAAGTGAAAGTCTGTTGTTTCACTGTCGCAGTTTAAGTCCGGAGGCATCGGAGAACTTGCGGGGTCGGCAGCGGCCCCTCACGTCCTCTGCGGAGTCAGCGGAGGGGACGCGGGCGCTCGGGCTCCTTCCCGAGCCCCGGCTGCCTCTTCTGGACTAAGGCACGGCTGCACAGACTCAGGGCTGTCATCCTTTGTGCGGAGGCAACCCGCCTGCAACCAAGAATCTGATGGCCGGCTGAGGCCGGCAAGGCGCATTTCCGGTGGCAGCGTCAGCACCAGGCCCCTCGAGGCTTGGGACGGGGACCTGAGCCCCAGGCTTTCCTCGTCCGCAGAACCTTCCGCCGCCCCCCTCGCCCCGCGCCCAGCTGTGCGCGCGCGGGCGGGGCTCCGAGGGAAACGCTCCCCCCAGGGGTCAGCTTGCCCTGCGCTCTCCCGGCGGAGGCGGCCTGACCGTGTCCCCGCCCCGCACGGGCGTCGGGAGGCTGGAGCCCGGCCAAGGGTGAGCCCGGCTGGAGACACAGGAACGGTTTGGAAAGAGTTCCAGCCCGCCCTTGGTTGTGCATGTTTCAGAGAAGAACAGAGGTGTTTGTATTTTTTCACGTCTTCCGGCTCTACCTTTTAAAGACTCCTTAAGATTGAAAGGGGATAGCCCCTCCCTCGCCAGGACGCACGGCGGGAGCTGCGAATGCGCCTTTGTCCCCAGGGGCTCTGAGCTTCCCGCGGGTGGGAGGAGCTTTCTCTGTGGGAGGAGCTTCCTGTCGGTGGGAGGGGCTTCCCGCCCGAGGAGGATGCAGGGCATTGGCCCCGGAATAATACGGAATCCGCGGCGAGGAGCTGGAGTTTTTACTCGGTCCTGCTCCTCTCCCCACCCCGCCCTCCTCCCCCTTAGCACGTTTGTTCTAGAAACTGTTGACTTGCCCTGGAGACTGTAGTCTCTGAATTCCCTGGGCGCAAAGCTGATGCATGGCGCGGTCTCCCTCCCAATGATTGCAGTTCATTTCAATGACATTTACACTGAAAACAATGGAAGATGTGGCACAAACACACTGCAGCGTTTATGCAGGTATGCGGACTCGTTGCTTAGGATGCGGTAAATGGAGAGGTTCGGTCCTGAATTCAGCAGGAATTAAGCGTCATCAATGTGTCTGCTGTTTGGGTTTTTACTTTTTTCTCTAGTTTTTGCTTTTCTGTCATTGTTCAGATGAGCATTTCCAACAGCGAGATCCAGAGACCTATCGTACAGCTAAAGCATGACTTTTAGGCATACATGGCTCCTACAAACCCGATCCCGAGAGCGTGAGCCCTTATTTGAAGGATGTCTCCCCACCTGACGAGCTGGGGAAAGGCACCGGCCGCACACACCCCACAGGCGCCCTCCAGCCTTTCAAGCCGTGGTGACAAACCCAGAGTCTGCAGATGTGCTTCATGGCCGACGACCCCCGGACTGCAGCTCTCAGCAGACACATCAGCACCTCTCAGGCACCCCCCGGGGCTGGAGGGCAAAAGCGACTTCACATCTCTGGAGCTGTTCGGGCACAAACACCCCACATGCGCCTATAAACGGCTGCCACCCAGCCCGGCAGAGGCCCGTGTCATCTGGCCAAATGCAAGTCTGGTCTCGCAGGTCGGCCCCTCCAGGCCTTGGACAGCCTGTGAAAGGGAAGCAAATGGTGTTCTCCAGAAACAACCCACTGCTCGGACGGTTTTCGCCAGGAGCTTTTTTCTTTTTTTCTTTATTTTCATCCTCTCTGGTTTCCAAAACTCAGCTTCCGTTCCTAGAGTCTAAAGCCTGAGTCCCCAGCCCTAAGTGACTATCTCCTTTACTTACTTTTAATTGAACTCAAGATTCTCTGTTTCTCTTCTGCTACTTCCAGCTCAGACGTAGCCGATCGTATACAAGCTTTCACTCACCTTTCCCTCCATTTCAGCCCGAGTCTCTTGTGAATCCTGTTCCTACAGCTGACCCAGATCCATCCCATGGGTACGGTCTTGCGCTGTTCTTTCCTGATCTCAAAGATTGTATTGTTGTAAACCCCCCAACCAGTATTCATTTGTCATGGCAAAACAACCGAGTTCACATAAGATGCATTTTCTACAGTCAGAATGAAGAACAGTTTCTATTCATACGTGATTACGATGGGGGAGGGGGAATGTTCCCTCACACAGCAATTTGAAATGAGCTAATTGCTTGAAATGAGTTAAACATACATGCTAGGAAGCTGCCATTTTCAAACCCTTCATTTCCCTGGCTTAACAGAGGAAGAAAGTGACACTTCAATGCACAAGTCCATTCTAGAGAGAATGGCTCCTGCTAGGTGGCGAGCGGGGCGGGGCTGGGGGGACGCTTTGGCGTCGCCCAGCGTGGGAACAGACTCGTTCGTGCACAGGTTGGCGGGGCCGAGCTGGGAGCCGGGCTGGAGCACGGTGGGCCGCCGTGGGCGGTGATGGGAGAAACACATGGGGCCCCGCGGGAAATCGAGAGGAAGTGCGGGGAGCACAGAGAGCAGTCTGCAGACGGGAGGAATTCCCAGAGGCAGGCTGGCCGGATAAACGGTTCTAAGAAGAGGGATGTCTGCTTTTCAGTTTAAAAGGTTCATTGCGCCTGCTGCATCAACCTTCCTTGTCGCCCCAAACTATCAGCACTATCAGCAAAACATCTTAGCACGAAAGAGCCTCGTGCCAGTGGGATCCTGTGGTAGATCGGAACAAGAAGCCAAGCTCGCTGGGTCTGCGGGGAAGAGACCAGGAAGAGCCCGGCAGGACCCCAGGATACAACTTGAAAGAAACAGGAGCTCAGAGCCGGACGTTTCCAAGAAAGTTAAGCCCCTGCGAACTCACAGATGTTTCTTAAGGTCATTAAACTCTCCGGAGGTGCTGGGATGGGAGCGGGTGGTCCAGGAGGACCCGGGTTTTGAAGATGCCATTTGATGTGTGGGTGACAGTGGTCCCCCTCCTCCAAACAAACACCAGTTTGGCCACTGTCCTCTCAAACATGGTGGCTACAGCAGAGCATGAAACGTTGACGGCTAACCTGCAGCGCAGAGAAGCAGTGGGACCCCTCTCTCCTCCTGGAATGACCTCTACTCCCATCAATGCTCTGAAAGCCGCCTAAGCATTTCCATTCATCACGAGCTTAGCTCACAGTCATAGATTTGTTTCACGTGAACAGGCTAGGGCACCTCTTCCCCTCCCAAATCTGCACTTCTGAATTTGGTTTTATAATCCGAATCTAAGACCTTATCTTTTCCCCATTAAATTTCATCTTTGGGGTTTTCTTGTCCATTATTCCAACCTGTTGAGATATTTTAGAGTTCTGATTCCACCATCCCTTGGGCCAGCTGCAGATTTGATCCACAGGCCCTCACCCTGCGAGGGGGTGTAGGTGTTGTGAAGGAGGGAGGGGACAGGGCTGTCAGGCAGGGATGTCCACCCACACTGGCCCGGAGCTGGTGTCCCCGCGCTGGGGCGCTCACCGCACTATCCTGCGCCAGTTTCCCCACTTGTGAAATGGAGAAACCAACCTCTGGTAAATTTGCCTGGGATTATTGTGAAAACCAAGTACACGCACACACACGCGCACACACACACACACACACACACTTGCAAAATCGGCTTTTTCAGCTAAAATAATTGTTATGTAAGTTGTAAATGTCTGTACTACTAGCAAGCTTAGCACCCCCTATTCTGGGAGAACAAGAGAACGCTGTGATGAGGCCGCAGAGAGAGTGAGGCCCTTGCAGGGGCCCAGAAACCTCTTCCCCGCACCTGCTATTGCTTCCCGAGCACCTATGTGCTCCCAGACCAACTGCACCAGGCGCTCGACGTACAAAAACTAATGAGACACACGCGTCTTCCCTGCAGCCATTGATGAGAAATTTAAAGACGAAAGCGGATGGGAGAGTTCAACCCCTACGAGCTGATATTTACTATTATTGCTCGGATTCAAAGAGGGAAAGAGATGTTTCTCTGCTCTTATCAGATTAAAAATGGGAAAAGGGATCATTTCCTTCTGACGCAGGGGGGGGAAAAAAAAACCGGAAAAACTCATGCTCTCAGCAGATCTTATTTTTTATACTTCTTTGTTTTCTGGTGTATCCAGAGAAGTGATCATTTGAGAAGATTTTTGAAGACTACATTCTTCCTAGTGATTCGTTTGATCTGAAGAGAGTCCCCAAGTTGAGTCTCAGAAGAGGCTGCTGTGTGACCCCCAACCAACGGACTCCGATTGAAATGGTCTGGGTGGGACCCAGCATCATCGGGGGATCCAACTGGGTGGGCCCAGTTGGGAGTCGCTGTAGGAGAGACAAAGCCCGGCAAAAGTCGAAGGTGAAAGCTCTGTGCGGGAGAGCCCTAGGAAACAATACTGGGTACTAAAGGTACAGGGAAGTCGCTATAAAGTACTCTCCTACGTGTTGGCTTCTTTTAAAGGTTCTTTGAAATTATTACCTTAAATATCTCTATTCTTGAAGTTAACTATTTAAATACAATTTGGAGAAGGTGTAGATAAGATGAAAGTTACTATTAAAGCTAAAGGAGAAAATAACTATCTCAGAAAACAAAAACACCCACCAGATGATTTAAACCGGGTGAATGTCACCCACTGTTTAATTAAACTGCCACGTACTCTACTTTTAGAGTGAATTTATTTTCTTTTACAACGATATTCCTGTAATAATTGTTAAGTGACTGCAATATCACACCTCTTTTTAAAAAAGTCAGTGTTACAGCATCTAAGCCCAAAGCACAGGGCAGTCAATGGAAGACAGATGTGCATCCTGGTTGGTGCGCAAACCATTTTTTTAAATCAGATGTCTCCATATAAGTGTTTTTACAGTCTCAAAACACAGATTTGAGCTAACAGTTTATATATCTAAATGCTTGTTCGAAATGATAATGTCAATTAGGTAAACAACATACTGTTAAAATCAACTACTTGATTAATTTACCTCATCTATCCTTTATTCCCATGGAATCTTCCAACGTCTAGTACTACAGGATCTTGACATTTTTAACCTGGTCCAATCCCTCCCTCTTATTAAGACTTCACCCAACTATTAAAAAAATAAAAGGGAGGTATCCTATTTCTAGGGAAAATATATCCCACAATTTATTTCAATATTCTGGTGAGAGATGCAAAACCAAAGATGTCCATCAAATGGTTATTCAGTTTTAGAGAAGGTACCCATTAGACATTTGTGGCCATGTGTTCAAGGGAGAAAAATGAGAGTTGGAACTTAAAAACCAACTCTCTAACCCTTAGGAAACCAAGAGGTTTTAAACTATCTTATTTTATAGTAACATTTGTCAAAAGACAAAGAAATTCTATCCCCAAAATAAAGAAGGTGGCTATGATGCTGATAGTAATCCGTGTGTGTAGAATTATACTATTTACAAAAGACTTTCATACCCTTTTTCCTCCCGACTTTCTTGTGTAAGCATCTCATAAAGAGAGAAAATAAATCAGAGTAATTAAATAACTTATGCATTAGCCAGAGAGAATACAAAACATTGGGGATTAAAGTCCCCAATTTTCTCTCAAAGCACGGTGCGTTTCCCTGGTACCCAGACATCCCGCTAAATGCCCAGGATAGATATGGGGCTGGGATTCGAGAGGGCTTGGGAAAAGAGCACGATCATAAAAGGGAAAGAGGGGGTCCTCAGGAACAATCCTCACCTAAGAGGGATGACTCTCCTGTGTCTGAGTCAACGTCAAACCACAAAATCTTCATCAAAATAGAAAACAAACAAAAAAGAGCTAAGTACTCCAATCATACCACCCACCGGAGAGAATTCCCACACCCAAGTCACCTGAGCTTCCTCAGCCTCAAATATCTTAAGTTATTCTAGCTCCTCGGGGATAAAATAGAATGAAAACTTTTCAAGACACAGGGAAAGCCAAATGTGGAATTGAAGCAAAATTGACTTCTTTGGCAAATCGATAGAACACAGTAAGTCCCTAAAACCAACGTGGACTTCAAGGTGGAGACGTTTATGAGCATCTAAGGGTCTCTGCGCCAGACACTTGCTTGGACTTCTGAGATTGGACTCATCACCCACTAGTCGGTTCACTCGTTTGTGGGTTTGCTAATCATTCTGGGCTCTCAAAATCGAATCTGTGCTCTGCAGATTATCCTCTCTTACAGGAGAAGGTCAGTGTTCAGTTGTGTCTGCTTAGGGGTGCGTGTCATGAATTCTTCAATTATTAATTTAGCTTTGCTTTTCAGTTTGATATTCTCTCCCAAATTCATGTTCTTTCATTGACCTGTAATGTTTCACTTCCATGCCACCATTACTTTGTGGGCCAAAAAAAAAAGTGGTCTCTAACCAAGTATCTTGTTTCTAGGGCTGAAGTGCACATTTTGAGTTGCTGGAGAATTTGCCAACGCTGGTGTGTAGCCACTACAAAGTCCTCAGGTGCTTCAAGAAGTTTTACATTTGATAAATTCAGTGACAAAAGTTTAGAGTTATCTCTGCTCTATAATTTGTGACTTTGTTCTATAGTATAAATTTTTTGTACCTCTCATAAACTTATTGCAAACACTGTTTTCCAAAAGGTTATTCAAATGTATCCTGATACCAGCCAATTCAGGAGAAAATTGAATCATTGTATTCTTGCCTGAATTGAAGAATCTACTTTCTTTCAGTCTCTGTTAATTTAATGGATAAAAAGTAAATCTATTTTTATTTGCATTCTCTGAATATTAACTACATTTTAAAATGTTTATCCATCTTCTGATTTTTCTCTTTTGTGAATTGTTTGCTCAGATTTTGCCTGTCATGTCAGTAATTTAAAGAAACTCAAGGCTAAAATTAGGGAGTTGTTAACTACCTTTTTTTTTTTTTTTGCGGTACGCGGGCCTCTCACTGCTGTGGCCTCTCCTGTTGCGGAGCACAGGCTCCAGACGCGCAGGCTCAGCGGCCATGGCTCACGGGCCCAGCCGCTCCGCGGCATGTGGGATCTTCCCAGACCGGGACACGAACCCGTGTCTCCTGCATCGGCAGGCGGCCTCTCAACCACTGCGCCACCAGGGAAGCCCATAACTACCTTTTTTTAACTGGCAATGTGGCCTCATTCATAAGAAGGTTCCATGACTATACCTCAAACTATAAATGAGGAGTCACAATTTTTTGTGTACAAGTAGAATTCTTGAGTACTTTGTACATTAGTTATTAAGAGAAATCCAGTAGGAAAATTTGAGAAAGAGTAACTGTGATTGAATAACTGGTTATCTACTCTTTGAGGGAGGAGGTGTACAAAACTGGAGATAAATTTATTAAGACCTTCAAAAGCCTGGACTGCAGCTCCGAATAACAAGGGTAGTACTTTGCTTTGCACTGCTTGGTTTTCTTGTCTTTTAATTGGATTGGGAAGCTGTTGGCCACATTTTGTAACTTGCTGAAAAACAGTCAGTATGAACCGTGGGCTTAAAGCAGCCTTTCCACAGATAGTGAACTGGTTTGGAGGTAGGAAACCAAGGACAGATATACGTTAAATGAAGGAGATTAAGCAGTAGTGTTCCCTCATGACCAGTGCCGGCAACAGAGGACTTTAATGCTGCAGTAATGCTTCGGAGAGGAAGTGGGCAGTGACATTTCCAATGTGCAAATAACATTAAGCTGCCCTGAGTTTCTTTTTTGTGGTGGGAAGAGATGGGAAGTTTGGTCGGTTTGGTTTTTCACGTTAGCAAAAAAGAGGGAGACAGATTTAAATGTGGACAAGTGTGAGATTATATGTTTAAAGAAGTTTAATACTGGGAGATTACGAATCCCTGGAACCCAAGAGCTATCTCACCCCACCCATGTGGTGCAGGAGCTCTGAGTACTTACTCGCCAGCAGAAATCAAGCCAGTTCATCCGCTCAGTTTTCCTGTTTGGAAAGTCAATGGTGAACGTTATCCCACCTGGTACAAAATCACAACACACCATAGTAAGAAAGCTGTGGAAATATTAAGGGAAATTTTAAAAGCTAACACTCATTATGTATTTAATAGGTGTTAGGCCTCATGCTAAAACCTTGCAAATTGTGTGGAATTTATTAAAGCAGCACAACAACCTTAGGAGCTAAATCTCTGGTACCATTGGCCCATTTAATTAATTAATTAATTTTCATTGCAGTGTAGTTGATGTCCAGTAATATTATAGGTTACAGGTGTATGATATATTGATTCACAATTTTTAAAGATTATACTTCATTTATAGTTATTGTAAAATGTTGGCTGTGTCTCTCGTGTTGTACAGTATGTCCTTGTAGCTTATTTTATACCTAATAGTTTGTACCTCCTACTCTCCTATCACTGTCTTGCCTCTCCCCCCTTCCCTCTCTCCACTGGTAACCACTAGCTTGTCCTCTGTATCTGTGAGTCTGCTTCTTTTTTGTTATATGCACTAGTTTGTTGTATTTTTTAGATTCCACATTTGAGTGATACCATACAGAATTTGCCTTTCTCTGTCTGAATTATTTCACTTAGCATAATGCCATTTTAAAGATGTGAAAACTAAGTCTCAGAGGTATAGGTAGTCACCCACGATTACCCAGCCTGTAAGTGAGGAGTTTGGAATTGAGACCAGTGTAACTGAGAGACTACCCTTTCCTGCTCCCAAATATGATCAAAGGAGGAAGCACAGCCGTGAAGGGACTTGAGTGGCTGTGAGGAAGGCAGGTCAGTCTGGAAAGAGAAAGCCTGCTAGGTTCCTGGGAAAACCCACAAGAGGTAGAGACAGATAAAGTTAAAGCCAGTAGAGTTACCAACTCCAGCAGAAGGTAATCCCTTATAGAAGTCATTAATGCCAGTGATGCAACCATTGAAGATGTTGAAAATGCAAATGTTCAGGGCACTTCCCTGGTGGCACAGTGGCTAAGAATCCGCCTGCCAGTGCACGGGGACATGGGTTCAAGCCCTGGTCCGGGAAGATCCCACATGCCGCGGAGCAACTAAGCCCCCGCGCCACAACTACTGAAGCCCATGAGGCACAACTACTGAGCCTGCGTGCCACAACTACTGAAGCCCACGTGCCTAGAGCCCGTGCTCTGCAACAAGAGAAGCCACTGCAATGAGAAGCCCGTGCACCACAACGAAGAGTAGCCCCCATTCGCTGCAACTAGAGAAAGCCCGTGCGCAGCAACAAAGACCCAATGCAGCCAAAAATAAATACATATATAAATTAATTTAAAAAAAAGAATATGCAGATGTTCAGATAGACTGATAAAGAACATGTCTGTGATCAGTGGAGTAAGGAAAGCAGATTACTTGGGGGGAATATTTCAGTGCTTAGGTTGGCACTAAAGAACGAGGACTATGTCTGCCTGCAGCAGAGCCCTCACTGTAGCTGTCAGGAAAAAGGACTGGGGTCCATCAGACTAAGTCTGTGCGATAAATCTCCATCTACACTTCTTAAAAATGTGTGGAATCTTAAAAAATGATACGAACAAACTCATTTACAAAACAGAAATAGAGTCACAGATATAGAAAACAGTCTTATGGTTACCAGGCAGGAAAGTGGGGGAGGGATAAACTGGGAGATTGGGACTGACATATACACACTACTGTATATAAAATAGATAACTAATGAGGACCTACTCTACAGCACAGGAGACTCTACTCAATACTCTGTAATGGCCTATATGGGAAAACAATCTAAAAAAGAGTGGAGATATGTTTATGTATAACTGATAGACTTTGCTGTACAGCAGAAACTAACACAACATTGTAAATCAACTATACTCCAATAAAAATTAAAAAAAAATCACTAGGTAATTTACTCAGCTGTTTCCACCTGGCCTGCCGTTGTTTTGGGTTTTTGTTTTCCTATATCTAACTTAGATCCCTAAGTGCCCAAAGCTGCTTCCCGGGAGGTGGGGGGGAGGGCGCGGGGGAGGGGGGGAGGCAGGGCGGGGCCGGAATGCGCATTTCCCTCTGCCTGGAATGCCTCCTCCTCCCCACCAACTACCACTCAGGGGAAAGGCATTGTGGGAAGTGCGGGGCATCCTGTACCTTTACTTGCTAAACCAGGCAGCCCTAAATTCTGGGAGGACTCTCTGTTGCATGTATTGCTCCTTCTGGTATCTATGACCGCAGTGATTTTTTTTTTTTTTTTTTTTTTTTTGCGGTACGCGGGCCTCTCACTGTTGTGGCCCCTCCCGTGTGGAGCACAGGCTCCGGACGCGCAGGCTCAGCAGCCATGGCTCACGGGGCCAGCCGCTCTGTGGCATGTGGGATCTTCTCGGACCGGGGCACGAACGCGTGTCCCCTGCATCGGCAGGCGGACTCTCAACCACTGCGCCACCAGGGAAGCCCCCGCAGTGATTTTTAAAACTATCCATTGAACGTGTCTGCCTGTGAGTTCCGGCAACCACAGCACAGGGCCTGACACACGTGCACCATCTCAGGGTCCCCGTTCAATGTAAGAAACCCTTCTGCTCACAGATGAGGCCAACGGGCTCCGTTTTAGGGGACGGGAACCATCTGGCCACGGTCCTTTACGAAATATCTGATACTCGAAAAATGGTTATTGGGTCATGCCGCGTTCCTTGCTTTTATTCGTGTGAGTTTCTCCTCTTTACCAAGAGAGGGTTGCTTCTGGTAGCCCGAGTGGTTAGGAGAGCTGACTCAGTTTTCGCTTTCTACAGTCAGCACGGAAATCCACCAGCATGCAGCAAAGGCACTGTCCCCAGCTCAGCATGGAGACGTTGTGGAGTTATAAACCCTCAGCAGAACCCTCAGAGACCCTGGGTCCCCTGTTGCACTATCACACAGACATTCAGCCTTATAGCAACGCGTGACACCTGTATCTTCAGAATTTTTTAAAGTAAAAATAACCATTATTAATTACCAAACCGTAAAGCAGCCTTGATGATCTGTGATTACAATTCTGCTGCAAAACTTTTTCTACGTGTATGGGGTGAGAAGAGTATAAATAGAGTGAGCTCTTTAAGACTAAGCCCTTAATTAATTATTTTAAAGATTTGTATTATGAAGCAATCTGACAGTCCTCAATATTCCATACATAAAGAAATTTTTTCATATTTTGCTCTTATGTTTTTTCTAATAATTATCCTGGTTTCAGAAAGTACCTGAATTTAATCCTTGAGCTTCTCAAAATAAATCATCAACTTTCAGGTTATCTCAAGAGCTCACTGATATTGCATTGGCCAAAAAGTTCGTTCGGGGTTTTCATAGGAGGTACATAAACCCGAACGAACTTTTTGGCCAACCTAATATTTAAAGGACAAACCTATCACCGGCATCACCTATTCGTGCCCTATGATTTCCGTCAAGTAAAATATAAGTGACACCAAGTCGAGGAAAATACATCAAAATGAAAACAGTTTCTGCCTCTGGGTAGCATGATTTTTCTGTATATGTTTCAGAATTTTTAAATTATATGCAATGAGGTACATTTATCATCAGGCAGAAAATGTAAATAATAAAGGTATTTAGTTTATTTCACTGGCGTCTAGTCTTCTAATGAGATGTGAAAGATAAGTGTGTGAAATGGAAGGCCACCGTGATTGAGGATTGCCCCCATTTTTTTTTTCCAGTGAATTGAACTTGCTAATAAGTTCTGAACACCTGCAGGGGTTGCTGAGTGAGTATATATCACTGGATATATGGATATATGTCATATAGGAAGAGAGCGTAGAGAATGGACCCAAAACTGCTCCTGAAGGTTGAGTCCCAGGAAGAAGGCCCACAGGCTTGCGGCCCTTCCCAGCTAAGGGGGTAGAAGCCAGGACCTGCCTGTGGGTGGATGCTCTCAGGCTGGAGCCCCCTTATTCAGACCCGAGCGCTGAGCCTCCTGCTGGGATGACTTGCTTCTCCCTGGGTTATTTCCAGATCCGCCGCTAGGCTCCGCCCACATGGCTTAGACGTCTGGATCTGCGTAATAGCAGGAGGGACTTGATATAAGCAGATCCATTATCCCCTTCCTCTGCTCTCTGTTCCACAGAGAAGCCAGCGTGAGGTCAATCACCACCCGAGGGGGCCGGCCCGCCGCTCCTTTTCTGAGCAGAGCTGCAAAGTGTAACGGATTTGGAAATAGACGCAGTTCATTCCAAGGCCGTTGACTGCATCCCTCTTGTATTCATTACCGTGACCTGTCTTGACGCCTTAGTAATCATTTATTCCAAAGCTTAGCTTTGTCCAGCATAGTCGTTAAGAGGTAGGGATCCACTCGAAAAGACAGGATCAATCCCACATGAAAACGGGGTGTGACTCAAGACGTTATTTAACCGTCTCAAACTTCATTTTCTCTTTTGTGAAATGTGGATAGAACAACGTGAAGGTCAGTCCTGTAATTTTTAAAATTTTATTACTTTTTAAAATTTTTGGCTGTGTTGGGTCTTCGCTGCTGTGCACGGGCTTTCTCTAGTTGTGGCAAGTGGGGACTACTCTTCGTTGCAGTGCACAGGCTTCTCATTGCGGTGGCTTCTCTTGTTGCGGAGCACGGGCTCAAAGCGCGTGTGCTTCAGTAATTGTGGCATGTGGGCCCTAAGGCGCAGGCTCAATAGTTGTGGCTCACAGGCTCTAGAGCCCAGGCTCGGTAGTTGTGGCGCATGGGCTTAGTTGCTCCGCGGCATGTGGGATCTTCCCAGACCAGGGCTTGAACCCGTGTCCGTTGCATTGGCAGGTGGATTCTTAACCACTGCACCACTAGGCAAGTCCCCAAGTCCTATAGATTAGAGAGAAAGCGCTTACAGCCTTTTAACACAGTTCCCAGCACGTACTTTGTGCTCATATGACGAGTGCCTCTTAAAAAGGGGAACTTCTAAGAAGGTAAAGCATTTTCCTCTTCTGTCCACATGCATTTTCCATTTCTTAAAAATGGGCCTTCTGGGGCTTCCCTGGTGGCTCAGTGGTTGAGAGTCCGCCTGCCAATGCAGGGGACGCGGGTTCGTGCCCCGGTCCGGGAGGATCCCACATGCCACAGAGCGGCTGGGCCCGTGAGCCATGGCCGCTGAGCCTGCGTGTCCGGAGCCTGTGCTCCGCAACGAGGGAGGCCACAGCAGTGAGAGGCCCGCAAACCGCAAAAAAATAATAATAATAAATAAAAAATTAAAAAAATGGGCCTTCTGGAAGCAGAGTACCCGGATGAGCAGAGCACAGCAGGATGCTGTTGGTGTGTGCACGTGAATCTCTTCAGTAGCCCGACCTGAAAAAGCCAGAAATATCCATCCCACACTCAAGCCTGTGTGACCCTCTGAGTCCTGTAAGTCACAGCTAAGAAGAACAGCATTATTAACAGCAGTCTCACGTCATCACATCCTAAATCAAAGTTGTTCAACAAGGACTGAGGAAATAGGAGAGAACGAAACTCAGTGCTGGAGAGAAGGCGTGAGGAATAGTGTCAAAGCACAGGGCACTGCCCTGATGCTCTCGTGCCCCTGAAGGATGGGTGCTGCATCCTCTCCTGTGACCATGGCAAAAGGTCTACAAGAAACGAGCCACTTGGCCTGCAGTTTGCAGACCTGCTTCGTCCGGCAGGCACCTCCCTTGGGGATGTGAGGGCAGCCGGACAGGCGTTACTGGGTCACCATCCCGGAGGCAGCGCTGCCCCTCGGGCCCTGCGCTCCTGTTTCCATGGCTACATGCTCACTGTGCGTTGCCCTATGGAGGTCCTTCGTCTGAGAGTGTTCTGGGAGGCCCGAGGCCATTCCAGACCACATCACTCCCAGCTCTCGAGGTCGTGTTTCTCCGTGTGAGTGCTGAGCTATGGCATCAGCTTTGCAGCACAGGTCTGGCACCGATCCTCTGTGTGTCCCGTGTGTGAGCAGCATGTTTCCAAGCTCTAGAGGTGGCCCTTTCCCCCCCACCAAGGGCGACACACCTGGCGATGGTTCTGCCAGGTCAACCCCTCAACCGTCTTTCCTCTCTCCAAACTCTGACCACTGTTGATAGTCTTTGCCACTGGGAGGGCCCGAGAGTCTTGAAATGGCTCTTACCTATTTTCTTTGAACACCCAGATTATGTGGATTTGTGTCACACAGGCATGGGGACCTGACGTCTACCACACTTGTGCTTCAGTTGAAGCAGGAGCCTAACATCCTATTACATAAGTGAACATGGTACTTCTCTGGAATGGCATTCATTGTCACGGCGCCAGGTGTTCATCATCATCAGTGTTATAGAAGAAATACCAAAGGAAGCAATAATGTTCTGCCCTGTATTGTAAAACATGACTCAGGTGTGTCTTCTTTCTGTGTCTGAAATGGCAAGGTTCACAGTGTAACTTTCCACAGGGCAAATCACAGGCTAAGAGGTTCCTGCAGGGCCAGGTAGAATGGATGGATTATCCTTGTGATTTGATCTGCTGTAAAAGAGCTCCTCTGGTTCTAGCACGATGCTGGAAATCCTCCTTTTGATTCACCTGAAATCACAAATGCCTTTAACAAAAGCAGAAATTTGTTCTCCAGGAAGACACAGTGGAGTGCAAAAGAAACCCTGGATTTTGAGCCATAACAAGTTTTTCACACTTTATAGTTTCCCATAAAGTACCTGTCTTAAGGTTCTTTTCATACTGAGTCTTTAATCTCTGAAAACTCAGGTCAGTGTAACAGGTTTAGCAAGCCGATGCCATAGCAAGATGACAAGAAAATGGAGACACTCAGGACGGTTTTTCTGAAAAGAGGGGTCAGTAGGGTACAGAGCATGGGGTATTAGCCCAACCCTTCTGAAAAATGATGCAAAAACTGTTTGCTTTTGAATGGGGTAAACTATGGCCCCACCCTGACACTGGATTTTGTTCACTAGAAAGTAGAATTATATCAAAATTCAAACAGAGCTGAAACATTTTAAGATAACTTGCTTAGGGGCTTCCCTGGTGGTCCAGTGGTTAAGACTTCGCCTTCCAATGCAGGGGGTGCAGGTTCAACCCCTGGTTGGGGAGCTAAGATCCCACCTGCCTCACTGCCAAAAAACTAAAATATGAAACAGAAGCAATATTGTAAGAAATTCAATAAAGACTTCGAAAATGGTCCCCATAAAAAAAAACTTAAAAAAGATAACGCCTATATATGCATGTTTCTCATGACGGGGCTTTATTGCTGTGACAATCTTAAGAGCTGCTTGAAGGGAAATTTTGAGTCTCTTAAAGAAAACAATAGATAAGCATCTTACCTGATACTTATTTTAAAAATAGTTGAGTCCCGGGGCTTCCCTGGTGGCGCAGTGATTTGAGAGTCCGCCTGCCGATGCAGGGGACACGGGTTCGTGCCCCGGTCTGGGAAAATCCCACATGCCGCGGAGCGGCTGGGCCCGTGAGCCATGGCCGCTGAGCCTGCGCGTCCGGAGCCTGTGCTCCGCAACGGGAGAGGCCACAACAGTGAGAGGCCCGCGTACCGCAAAAAAAAAAAAAAAAAAAAATAGTTGAGTCCCTATGAATTTTAAATGGCATCTTTTAGAGATTTCAACATATATTTTAATGAAGCTGATACAAGATGCCCTTAAAATATAATGTCAGGTGGCATTTGAGAGTGGTTATCAATGCAGTAACTTCCAGACAGGTGACCTGAAACAGGTCATAGAATATTCTTTCGAAGACCAGCAACGAGACGTGTAGCTTGCTTTGAAGCGGGATGGCTGAGGGATCCTCAATGGATCAGACTCACACAAAATCCCAAAGAGACAGATTTCTTCTGAAACTTCCTCTGAAAGGTTTTCCTTACGCTGCAAGCCAGAGAGTACAATTAGCAGGACAGAAATTATTCTGAGTAATCCAAATAAATGAAAAACACTAAAATGGTTTAAGTCAGTCATAGTACCTTCCCGAGGAGTATCTGTTGCCATGATACCTGTTTCTGTGATCTAGCCTTCGGGAGGTCAAGGGAGAATCTCACTGAACCATTCAGACCTTCATCCAGTGACCATTTACTGAACATCTAGTAAGGGCCAGGTGTGTAGTAAAGACCAGGTGTGTCGGCTTTCAGGAAGGCAGACCCAATTCTATCCTCAGGGAGGTTTACCGTTAAATACCTTTTCACAGAAAGCACATTCGCCATTTGGATATCCAAGCTAGAAATGGACGAAGGTTTTATTCTGTTGAAAAACGCATACACACGTATAATAGCACAACTAGGCTGTTGCTTGCTGTGATGGTTAATTTTTTGTGTCGACTTGGCCGGGCTAAAGGAGGCCCAGAGAGCTGGTAAGACATCATTTCTGGGTGTGGCTCCTGAGGGCGTTTCCAGAGGAGACCAGCACTGAATCCGTAGGCTCAGTAAGGAAAACCCACCCTCCCCAGGGTGGGAGGCAACATCCAATCTTGAGGCCTGAACGGAACAGAAAGGCCAAGGAAGGATGGGCTCTCTCCCTGTCTTTCCTCTTGAGCTGGACATCCATCTTCTCCCATCCTTGGACATCAGAGCTCCTGGCCCTCGGGCTGATGATGGCATATGGTGGCATGTCTCGGCATCCATAATTGCATAAAGCATTTTGCATAATAAATCTCCTCTTTAGATAGATAGAGATAGAGAGATGGGGCCTGGACAGATAGGTATGGGCATAGGTAGATAGATCTAGTTATAGCCTACTGGCTCTGTTTCTCTGGAAGACTCTGACGAATATATACAGAGGGCTATGTACTGAATGTTTGTGTCTCCCCGCCATTCATATGCTGCAAACCTCATGCCCAAGGTGATGCTGTGAGCAGGTGGGGCCTGTGGAGGTGATGCGATCATGAAGGCAGAGCCCTTCCGGTGGGATTAGTGCCCTTATGAAACAGGCCCTCCACGCCACCCTCCCCCCACCCCCCCGAGAGCTCCCTCGCCCCTCACGTGGTGAAGACACAGGGAGAAGTCGGCATCTGCAGTCTGGAAGAGGGCTTCCCCAGCACCCGACCAGGCTGGCACCCTGGTCTTGGATGTCCCAGCTCCAGAGCAGTGGGAAACGAGTGTGCGTTGTCTATAAGCCTCCCAGTCTGTGGTATTTTGTTACAGCCGCCCAGTCGGACTAAGACCGTCATGACTGGTCTGCTTGGGGAAGCAGAGTTGCCTGCGGGAGCCTAGGACAGCTGTCGGTGGGGGAACAGGAGGAAGCAGCTGGGGGCATCTGTGTCCAGCATCCGCGGACCCGGGCCTCAGGGTGCAGCCACGGAGGAGCTGGGATGCAGGAGACCCGCTCCCAAAGCTTCCCCAGGAGGAAGCTGGGGAAGGGGCTTGTGAGCAGCGAGCCACCGGGTCAGGGCAGGTGAGCAAGTGACCGATTTTCCAAAGTCGTTTTTAAGTTAGAAAGAGGACGTTCAAAACATTTCCATAAGCTCCTCTCTTAGTCACTGAAAACTCTCGTCCCTACTCGCCACTCGCAGAGCCGTCCTCCTTCTTCACGGAGGTCCCCAAGCTTCCCGCCTTGACCGACAGGAGATCCAGCCATCCGTGTGCATGCGCCGGTCCATCTGAAGTGGGGTCAGTTTTGAGATTCCAGACTATTTCAAGGGCAAAGTCAGTGGAAAGAATCAGGTACCTCAGCCCCTCCCGTCATGATCGACAGACTGTCCCACAGAATATCAGTATTTCGCTTCCAAGCCTGCTCAGCGCTTCACCAACATCACCTAAGCTCTGTCCTCCTCACAGCCGGGTTATTATTTTATAGATGAAGAAACCAAGCCTTAGGGAAGCTGAACATGGGCTCCCGAGTCACGGAGACAGTAACATAAACAGGAACTCAGGCCATACCTCCAAGCACCCCTTCCTGTGCCAGGTCGCCCCCCAGTGCGTGCTGAGTGCGGGAAGGACATCTTCCTACAGACACACCAGACCTCGCTTCAGGTGCTTTATGTTTCTGACGCTGCGCTGGGTGATTTAATGCATCATCTCTGAACCTGCAACACGCAAGGTAGGAGCCAGAAGCCGGAGAAGATGAGAAACGGCTGAGATTCTTTCATTCCTTCATCCGTCACTAAAGCGGGTGGGGGCTGCAGGGTAAGCCAGGGTCCAGGGCACCCGGGGGTCGTGAGGAACGGGACAGGTCAAGTTCCTGCCTTCAAGAAGTTGTCCTCCGGCAGGAGGACAGAGTCCGCAAAGCAATGCATAAGTAAGGAGCATCATTTCAAACGGCGCTAACGCTTGAGGAAGAGAAGGATGCTGCCGGTGAGCAGAGCCGGGATGCAGGTCCCTCACGTGGTGCGTGCGGTCCGGGGGGACGTCCCGAGGTGCACGGATCAGCAGAGAGGGGGTCCTGGCTGGGGTGGGAGGGGCGGGGAGAGAGCCGGACCCTGCGTGGAGCCGGTGCTCTTGTTTGGTTTCCGTGGGAGGCCACGAGGGGGTGCTGAGACAGAAGGGGACCTGAGTTTCGCTGTCGGGGGAGGCTGAGGACAGACTGCGCGAGAGGACGTGCGGGAGAGCGGGGCCCGCCGTGGCCGTGGAGGCCGGGAGAGGAGCGCTCCCTGCGGTTTCTGCAGGCAGAGCCCGGAGGACTTGCTGAGCGCGGGGCAGTGGGTAATGCGGGCCGCGCGGCGAGCGGGCGGCCGGCCTGGGGGCGGGAACGGGGCCCAGGATTTCTGTGCAGATGGGAGGTGGCGGATTCCTACTGGTGACCTAGGCCGAGATCCCTGGGACTCAGGACAGAAGAGCCTGCAGCTCAGCCCGAAGTGTGGAGCCGGGCCAAGGGTCGGGAGGTGGCCATACAGGCGCTCGGAGCCCTGGAGCCACGGGGTCCACATGCTGGGAAACAAACTGCACGTCCCGCGAGGCGTCTGTCCTGAGGGACACACTGATCACAGGCTGAGGCGCCGGGACGTCAGCCAACTTCCCCCCGCATCTCAGTGATGGAAGCCACACCTCATCACAAGCGAGCACGCTCAGAACCCCCAGGTCCCCCCAGTAGAAGACGGTGGGTTCATTTTCTCCCTCGGCTTTTCTTTACGTTAGTCATTTTTTAACACGCGCGTCCTTCAAGCGACTGTAGATTTCAAGGCGTGAAGTCCTAGCGAGAAAAGCCTCTTCTTCCTCAGTTAAGATGCCTGTGAGGACGCGCGGGCTCCCCGTTTATAGATCGCACGCGGGAAGGGTTGCCTCCTGTGAGGGAATTACAAGCCAGGACCTCCCCGGAGGGACCGAGACAGCTCCCGCGGTCCAGTCTCTTGGCCAGGGCTCTGATGTTCAGTCTGCGTCCTACGGCAGCAACTCCAGACGCACCTGGCAGGCGGGCTTGCCTGGGTTTCACAGGACAGGAGGATGAGCGTGGTCCTTCCTGGGGCGGCATTGTCCTTCACGTCTCCAGCTGTGACTCCCAGGCATTCAGGGCGCTTCTACCGAGACAGCCGAGTGAGCATCCCCAGGCCTCCTGTTCCAAAGTTAACACAGCCGGCGTTTCTTACGAAGGTGAGATTCCATAAGGCCAGTAGAGGCCAATGCAACCCGTGTCCCAAGTGAGGTGACCTGGTCCAACCTTGTCTACTGTGCATTTTAACAGTCTCCTTATAATTCTTTCTGTAAAAATGTAACAGCTTTTTATTCATTCGTCTGTCTGCTTTGTGGGGATCTGGGGAGTCTCTAGCGGAACACTGTGCTTGGCCGTTCAAGGGCTTGTTAGAAAAGATGAAATCTCACGTCGCGGAGACAAAACAAGATATAATCTGTATGTGGCCTGTGAGAGAATATACAACGGCCGGCCACATTCTTGATGGAGGCTAGCCACAGAAATCCATGGAGGAATTAGAAGTTTGGGGGCTGAACCCAGGAATGGAAACAATGAGAACAATAAGCTAGATAACGTTGTCTATGACATCTCTCCACGATTCCGCAGGGATTTATGTAAGTACTAACTGGAGGTCTGCATCTCCGTGTTTTTAGAGAAAATCACTCCAGATTAGAATTAAGTCCTAGGGCTCTGGACTAATCAAAAGCAGATCCACTCTCATGACCTTTGCTCCCCAAAGAAGCCACGTGTTTCCCTAAAGGCAATATTTTATTGCCCAGGAGAAAACTCTGGTCCTTTAGGGTTTTTTTTTCTGACCAGTGCCACCAACATAACATCTAGTCCTGTCCAAACTCTTGTTCCTTAAACAAATACCTATTGAGGGTTTACCATGCACCAGCTGGGCGTTGTCACAGGCTCTAAGGGTGCGGCAGGGGACATTGGGAGCCCGTTCCTGCCCTTCGCATACAAGTAACGACGCATGTGGTGTGCAATACAAGAAGGAAACCCTGAGGGCTCCGGCAGGATAGACCAGGGGGCCGTGCACACGCCGGCTGAGACCTGGGGGCCTGGAGAGGAGTCAAGGAGAGAAGCACGGAAGGCAGGTGTTTCAGCTTCAGGCCACAGGAGTCACGTGTGTGAAAGCCGGAGTCCGGGGCATTCATTCCAAAACCAGTCCAACTGGCCTGCAGCAGGCGAGCTCCAGAGAGGGACAGGGTGAGGCTGGAGAGGGCGGGTGGCCAGTTCCAAAGTCAGCCGGAGGACAAGGGAGCCACGGCTTCAAGCAGGAAAGTGCACGGTGAGGTTTACACTCTGAAAAGACCATTCCCGGATGCAAGAGTCTGTTGTTTCACAGCATTTCTAGTTTGTTACTGAATCATGTACTTTACCTTGTCCCCGTCACCCTGCCGTGGAAAAAAAAAAAAAAAAAAAGGAAGAACTCATAAAAGAGGATCTGTTTGAATTGAAAGGAAGAGCTGCCATAATCGAAAAGCTGATTCCTTGCTGCCTGTTTATATGCTGCATGAAACTTTACAGCTTTGAGAAACTTCTGTCTTCTAAATGTAGCCAAATAATGCTGGTGTCTGTTGCAGAATTAGTGTGGTTTACTTTGTAGAGCGCTTCTTTTTTTCTTTCATAAAATACCCATAGAGCTTTTGACCTGCCTTGTGACCAAATTCTGGACACAGAAGGGGTGTTTTGATTATAATAGTGTGAAATAGATGAGAGATAATGTAAGAAAAAGGGTCTGGCATTTAGCTAATCTCTTTGGCCATCATCCAACAGAAAACTTTCTCTGGGAGTGCCAGAGTAACAGTTACTAAAAAGTAATATATCTTTAGAGACACCAACTTCAGCTCACACTCTTTTCTAGATTTAGACTTTGCTATAAAGGATACAATTTTTCCAGTTTTTATAGGGAGACACCTATCATGACCAAATCTAAGTACCTGTAGTTTGGAAGTTGTCTTGACACGTGAATCCATGAAAATATATTGCGTTTAATAAACACGGTTCTTTCCGTGGGCACAGGAGGATGGCAATCTCGATCTTTCCTTCTAGCCCTAGTCTTAACCAGGTGTTGCAGGGGCGTGCCGAGCAAGTGTCGTATTTTTTTTTTAATTGAAGTCTAGTTGATTTACGATGTTGTATTAATTTCTGCTGTACAGCACAGTGAGTCAGTTATACATGTATCAATACATACATTCTTTTTTATATTCTTTTCCATTGTGGTTTATCACAGGATACTGAACGTAGTTCCCTGTGCTCTACAGTAGGGCCTTGCTTATCCATTCTCTAGATACTAGTTTGCATCTGCGAACCCCAAACTCCCAGGCCATCCCTCCCCACCCACACCCTTGGCAACCACAAGTCTGTTCTCCGTGTCAGTGAGTCTGTTTCTGTTTCGTAGATAAGATTTGTGTTGTATTTTAGATTCCACATATAAGTGATATCATATGATATTTGTCTTTCTTTTTCTGACTTACTTCACCTAATATGATAATCTCCAAGTCCCTCTGTGTTGCTGCAAACAGCATTATTTCATTCTTTTTTATGGCTGAGTAATATTCCATTGTATATATATACCACATCTTCTTTATCCATTCCTCTGTCGACGGACATTCAGGTTGCTTCCATGTCTTGGCTGTTGTGAATAGTGCTACCATGAACATTGGGGTGCATGTATCTTTTCGAGTCAGAGTTTTGTCCGGATATATGTCCAGGACTGAGATTGCTGGATCACATGTTTTTTAGTTTTTAGTTTTTTGAGGAACCTCTGTACTGTTCTCCATAGTGGCTGCACCAACTTACATTCCCACCAACAGTGTAGGAGGGCTCCCTTTTAACAGAGTTGTATGTTGATAGAAACATTGGGTTCATTTTGGGTGTGTTTTTCGTGCCCACAGAATGAAGGGTCTCCACGTAGCTTGCACTGGCCAGGCTCAGCAGAGATCAGCAAATGTACTGTGGCTGGGGATGCACCAGAATGTTCCTTGGAAAAGTCCTAACCGGGGAGGCAACTCAGGAAAACGCTGGAGCCACACCCACAGCCTCCTTGCTAGCTACGAGCATTAGTTCCTCGCTTGCCCTGTCACTGTCCCTGTAGTTCCTTTTTAGAATAGCCACATTTTAGTAGCCTCACTGAGTCCTCATATGTTTGAGCTCAAGAGTTTTTTTTTTTATTCCAGAAACTTCACCTTTTGGGTTGTCCACAAAGTTTCTTTTCAATTATCTGAAAACTTTTTCATTTTAATTTTGAAGAATACCCAGGATGAAAGTTGAAATTCCTCAGTATTCTAATGCAGAACTTAAAGCACCACGGTCCCTTCTGGTTCTATGAGAAAGTTTATTAATCTGTTATGAACCTATTTATTAGTTTTTATTTCTATTAATAACCAATAAGCAAATATATAGCAAAAAAATGCGTCATGCTTTACTTCACTAGTGATAAAGAGCAAATTAGAGATACATAGATAACATCATAGTGAATGATCTTTTCGAGGAATTTTACAGCTGAGTGCTAAAAAGCATCCTGCTTGTTAAGAAAAAGAATTGATTCCATTTTTCTCTTAGTATTTGGCACGCAGAGATCATTACCGAAAATTATTTGTTAAAGAATTTCTGGGCTTCCCTGGTGGCGCAGTGGTTGAGAGTCCGCCTGCCGATGCAGGGGACACGGCTTCGTGCCCCGGTCTGGGAAGATCCCACATGCCGCGGAGCGGCTGGGCCCGTGAGCCATGGCCGCTGAGCCTGCGCATCCGGAGCCCGTGCTCCGCAACGGGAGAGGCCACAACAGTGAGAGGCCCGCGTACCGCAGAAAAAAAAAAAAAAAAAAAAAGAATTTCTAATGTGCTTGTTTTCCTGTGCCTGTGTTCATTATATGAACTTCAATTCAGGGTCTAAACAGTCTTCACACAATCCCACAAAAATGCACTCACACTCAGTACAAGTTGAAAAAAATAGTAGGATGTTTCTCTACATGCAAAAAGAAAAACATCTGCCTTTGAACTTTTAAAATCCTGCCTAAATTAGCATGTGCTTTACATTAGCCCTGTGTTGCTGAAACTTGCACGCATGTGTGTGCATTATGTGTGCTCACATGGTTTGGGGATGGGGGTGTGTGTGTGTATACCTGTTAAGTCCAAACTGCTGCCCTTGAAATTTGGGGAAATTTTCCTAATGTAAACCTCCACTAAATAATAATAATAACAAATATATAATGTATATAATTATATATATACACACACATATATAAAGGTACCATGGAATGATTTAATTATATTTTAATGGGTTCTCAGAGTTGGGGTGGGTGAATTCTTCTTCCAAATATACTTCAGGTATAGTGTCCTTTGTAAGAAAGCACTTAGGTGTGATCTTTTCAGTTGTGCATTCCTGAAAGGGCAAAGTCTAACTAAAGAAAGAAAGGAAGAAGTCATCCCTTGGCTTACTTTTTGCACCAGCTGTTCGGACTCAGACAGTGGCAGAGAAATGTCCAAAGCAGCTGCATGGTTTGGCATAAAAGAAAAGTCTCTCTTTCCCCTTCGTGGGTGAGCGTCTTATCAGCAGACACATTCAGTGGAGCGGTAAGGGCTCTTATCTGCAGAGGCCAGGCTCGGGCTGAGTGCAGGAGCTGGCAGCCGCCTTCTCCACATAGCAACGGGCAAATATTGTTCCTGACGCCCAGGGACCAGCGAGCGGCCGGGTGGTGCCGGGAGGCTTTGCAGCACCGGGAGTGCTGATGTGAACAATCCCTCACCCTCCTTCCCCTCGTGTCTGCTCTTGACCATTTCACACTATGATCTCATCTGCAGACTGTAAATTCTCGGGGACTTTTCTGAAGGGAAAGTATTACCGAGTGCTGACGCTGTGCTCCCAGAGCAGCCTGGGTAGGCACTCACTGCAGTCCCTGGCATTTGTCCATGTTGTGGAGTCTGAAAAGCACTGCGGTGCGCGCCTATTCTTTGTGGGTATTTCTAAATGCCGGGGTGCGAATCCATCATAGTGATAACTTCTGTGATTCTAGAAAGATCTAGAACGACTGAAGTGACACAGAGTGAAGGCTCCTGATCACTTAATGAACAGACCGGGCACCTGGTTCCGAGCCCCGGGCAGCAGCTGGCAGCCTGATTGTCACTGGAAATTTGTGTGCAGGGACCTCGCCCTTTGTTGCTTTTTGGGGGCAGAAGAGGAAAATCCATGAAGTGGCGAATTGAGAGGAACTCAGAGAGGAGCCACTGGGGGCTGGTTTGTCCTTGTCATTCCAAAGGAAATGTCCTGATTTCATCCCACCCAGCATTGCCCACCCTGTTCCTTGTGTCTCTCCCCTCCTCGGGCTTTGCACCTTGTTTTAGGATGCTGGCAGGCACACTCGCCGCTCTGTCCTGCCTCAGTGTATATTGTTGCAGCTCGACAGGCACTCTGGGCTTCACAACACCTCTTCCAGGTGCAGTCATTTGGTTATTTACTGAGGGCAAGGTAAACAACGTACTTTCACGTCCAAGCTTTAATGCCATATGTCACATGGTTTACTATAGGAAAAAACATTCAGTGACTGTCTCCCTAATTAGCTGATGGGTTTTATTTCCAACCAAATGGATACCGACTTTATAAATGCTGAGATGTTTGTGGGGTTTTTTTTGAGCCCAGAAGAAGATTCCCACAAATGCAAACTCGTTCTGGCCACCTAAGGATTTTGTCATAGAAGCAGCGTGCTTTCTTTCCCTTGTGGGTTTTGAAACTTGGCCACGTGGTATTTTTAAGCTGGCAGCGGAATACCTTTCAGACAGAGCTGAGGGTTCTGCTTAATTGAGTACAGCGGGATAACAAAAGTGCCAATGTTCCTTAAAAACAAACCCCCAAATGCTCTGTGGACCTAATCCTAAACAGTAGATTAAGTTGCCAGTTGCATTTTTCCATGTTTATCTTCTGAGATAGGAATACAATTAAAGTGTGTTACCATAGCAGCATCTGTAACATTTTATGAGACAAAAGATCCTTTTTTCCACACAAGGATCCAAACCAGAAGCGTTATCCATTAAGGAAAGCAAATAAGGCTAGCGGGACATATTTTTTACCGTCATATTATGGAAGTACTAAATATCCAATGTCCCGAGGTCAGATTGTGGAACACAGCTGTTCACACGCATCTCTGTCCTGGGTTCACACTTTCCTTAATTCCTGAATATTGATCAGTCCTTTCCCGACAACATACCTCAAAATGGAGAACTTTCCTCCCATCACATTTTACGGATAACAAGGAGGTGAATAGAACGTAGGCCTTCTGGAGCGTTATTTAGGCTTTCTGCCTGGCTCCGTTTTGTCACTTTTTTTTTTTTTTTGGCTGTACGCGGGCCTCTCACTGTTGTGGCCTCTCCCGTTGCGGAGCACAGGCTCCGGACGCGCAGGCTCAGCGGCCCTGGCCCACGGGCCCAGCCGCTCCGCAGCATGTGGGATCCTCCCGGACCGGGGCACGAACCCGCGTCCCCCGCATCGGCAGGCGGACTCCCAACCACTGCGCCACCAGGGAAGCCCCCGTTTTGTCATCTTGATTATTGTTCTCTGGACCACAGCCTTTGCTCTCTTCTTTAAAAATAATGGCAGGCTTCTGGTCTGAAGAAAGAAGCACAGAGATCTCAGACCTTTGGCTGGACTCCCCTCCCCGTGGCCCTAACCCCCTCCCGTCTTCCCTGTTCCTTCCTCACCTTTCCCTTCCTCTGCCATTTACCATTGCCTTCTCCTCAGCCTCATTTATCCTGTGGCCCACGCTCTACCCTCACCAGCCCAGCATCTGTCTGTTCCACGTGGAATCCTGTGAACTCCAAGCAGAAGACTCTCCCCGGGTTCATCCTGTAACAAGAGAACTTGTCTTTTCTCTAAATTTATGCATACTCTCCAAGTTCTCAATCAGGTTCACCCACTTCAACAGTCGGTTTGCTACCATAAACACAAGGTTAATATTGATATAACGTCTCAACCAGTTAGTAGTTTAAGGTGTATCTAAGGAAAAAATTTGAATGGCAATCCTTGACTTCATTTAAATTCCAGTTGACTCCAAAAATGAAAGGTACTTTCCATAGACCCAGAACTTCGACTACTAGACAAGACACGTCACTCTGTTCTCTTTATTCTCCTCGTCATCCATAGACAGTTGTTAGCATTTTTAGAAGTCCGGTTTTGTGTGGCAGAACTAAAGACTGAGGCAAATTTCGTGCCACATACAACAGCAGCCTTGAAAAATTGCTTACCGAGTGGATTGCTGGACGAAAGGGTCTTAACGTTTCCTGTGTGGATTGTACACCTGGAGAGAAGTTTATGTTCTGAACAACTCTGTTGTCTCTTGAGAAAACCGCAAACACTGATGGAGGCATATGGACATTCGTGGATAAACACCACCAGTGCCAGTGTGAGCAGGCACTTGGGAGATATTTGTTCAGAGAGAAAATGAGTAAATGAATTAATAGGTAACTGAATATTTATACCGTCTCATAAGTCCTCCAATACAGCACAGCCGTCTTCAGAGCAGCCTTACTCACAGTAACCAAAAGGTGGAAGCAACCCAAGTGCCCACAGGCAGGTAAAGAGGCAGACATGATGTGGTCGGTACACGCAAAGGAGTAGGATCCCTAGGGCCAGGGTCAGGGTCAGGGTCAGGGTTAGGGTTAGGGTTAGGGCTAGGGTCAGGGTCACGGTCAGGGCTAGGGTCAGGGTCAGGGTTAGGGTTAGGGTTAGGGCTAGGGTTAGGGTCAGGGTCACGGTCAGGGCTAGGGTCAGGGTCAGGGTTAGGGTTAGGGTTAGGGCTAGGGTTAGGGTCACGGTCAGGGCTAGGGTCAGGGTCAGGGTTAGGGTTAGGGTTAGGGCTAGGGTTAGGGTCACGGTCAGGGCTAGGGTCAGGGTCAGGGTTAGGGTTAGGGTTAGGGCTAGGGTCAGGGTCACGGTCAGGGCCAGGGTCAGGGTCAGGGTTAGGGTTAGGGTTAGGGCTAGG
Organism: Leucopleurus acutus; assembly: GCF_964270905.1. Lineage (NCBI taxonomy): Eukaryota > Metazoa > Chordata > Mammalia > Artiodactyla > Delphinidae > Leucopleurus > Leucopleurus acutus. The sequence continues at coordinate 114,288,493 of NC_139150.1, read as the reverse complement.
GTTAGGGTCACGGTCAGGGCTAGGGTCAGGGTCAGGGTTAGGGTTAGGGTTAGGGCTAGGGTCAGGGTCAGGGTCAGGGTTAGGGTTAGGGTTAGGGCTAGGGCTAGGGTCAGGGTCAGGGTCAGGGTTAGGGTTAGGCAACAGGTATGGTTTAGGCTACAGGTTAGGGTACAACAATGGGTTAGGGTTAGGGTACATGTTAGGGTACGGGTTAGTGTTAGTGTACGGGTTAGGATTAGGGTACGAGTTAGGGTAAGGGTTAGGGTTAGGGTACGGTTTAGGCTACAGGTTAGGGTACGACAACGGGTTAGGGTTAGGGTTAGGGTACATGTTAGGGTATGGGTTAGTGTTAGTGTATGGGTTAGGATTAGGTTACGGGTTAGGGTAAGGCTTTGGGTTAGGGTTAGGGTTAGGGTTAGGGTTAGGGTTAGGGTTAGGGTTAGGGTTAGGGTTAGGGTTAGTGTTAGTGGATGGGTTAGGATTAGGGTATGAGTTAGGGTCAGGGTTAGGGTTAGGGTTAGGGTTAGAGCTAGTACTAGGGTTAGGGTTCGAGTTAGGGTTAGAGCTAGTAGTAGGGTTCAGGCTAGTGCTAGGATTGGGGTTAGGATTAGGGTTAGGGTTAGGGTTAGCATTAGGGTTAGGGTTGGAGCTAGTGACAGGGTTAGGGTTAGGGTTAGGTTTACAGGAACTGGACCCTGACACACACTGCAACACAGATGAATCTTTCGGTCGTTGTACTCAGTGAAATGTCAATCACAAAGGACAAATCCTGTTTGATTCCACTTATATGAGGTCCCTGGGGGAGTCAGTTCATACAGGCAGAAAGGAGGGTAGTGGGTGCTGTCTCTGGGTGAGTGAGACCTTGTAAAATGGCTACAGAGTCTCAGTTTTAGAAGATGAAAGTATTTCTGGAAATGGATGGTGGTGACGCATCCACAACAATGTGAATGTATTTCATGCCACTGAACTGACCGTTAAGTGTGGTTATAATGTACATTTTTTGTTATGTATATTACAGTAAAATTTTTAAAAGCCTCCTATACAAAAAAAAAAAAAAAAAAACTAGAACATTTTATTCACGATCAGGGGAACAGCTTACACAAACAGTAGGTCACTTGGGCAAGAGGCTCTTGAGACCTGAAAATAGTGAAACGTAAAGCAGCTGCTCACCGAGAACTCGCCTCCCCTCCTGCTGGATGCAGATCCCGGGGCAGTGGACACAGCCCTCCCCTCGCCCGTGAAGCACCCCCTGCACTGTCCCAGTGACACGTCCACCCCCCACGACCCGGTTCTCAGGTTGGGGCGTCATGGCCCCACACTTACTGTGATCCAACGTCTCAGTACACGCGTCGTCTACACAATCTAATTTCTTTTTTTTTAAATTAATTTTTATTGGTGTATAATTGCTTTACAATTATTGTGTTAGTTTCTGCTGTACAGCAAAGTGAATCAGCTATACGTATACATATATCCCCTCTTTTTTGGATTTCCTTCCCATTTAGGTCACCACAGAGCACTGAGTAGAGTTCCCTGTAGGTTCTCATTAGTTATCTATTTTATACATAGTATCAATAGTGTATATCTCCCAATTCATCTCTCTCCCCTGCCCCCCTTGGTGACCATAAGTTTGTTCTCTATGTCTATGACTCTATTTCTGCTTTGCAAATAAGTTCATCTGTATCATTTTTCTAGATTCCACATGTGATCGATACTATACAGTATTTGTTTTTTTCTTTCTGACTTACTTCATTCAGTATGACAATCTATAGGTCCATCCACGTTGTTGCAAGTCTCATTATTTCATTCTTTTCTATGGCTGAGTAATATTCCATTGTATATATATGTGCCACATCTTCTTTATCCAGTTCTCTGTCGATGGACATCTAGGTTGCTTCCATGTCCTGGCTATTGTAAAGAGTGCTGCAGTGAACATTGCGGTGCATGTAGGTTTTGGAATTATGGTTTTCTCCAGGTATGTGCCCAGGAGTGGGATATCTAATTTCAACTTCACCACTATCCCTAGGGTCTGTATTTGCCAGATAGGAAAACAGAGACTCAAGGAGGGTAGTGATCCGCGGTGGCAGGTCTGATTCGCTAAGAAATCTGGGCTGCAGACTCAGGTCCGTCTCCTCCGAAGGCCGGGATCCTAACCGTGTTTGTGTAGTGACAGGAAAATATTGGGAGGACTCTCCCCCATTGGGTTTGTCCTCATTCTAGAGCCCTTCTGGGAGCTCTGGATGTGTAGTGGTCCTTCAAACCCATTTGTCCACACATGAACACCTGCTTGGACGTCAAATGGGTGGAGGGGCTCAAAAGGTATAAACTTCTAGTTGATGTCATGTACAGCATGTGATTGTAGTTAACAGTACTTCATTATGTCGATATATTTCACAGTTGCTAAGATAGTAGACCTTTAAAGTTCTCATCACAGGTAAAAAATATTTGTGCCTAGGTGAGGTGATGGATGGTAACTGGACTTCTTGTAGTGGTCATTTCACAATGCATACAAGTATCGAATCATTATGTCATATGCCAGAAATTAATATAATGTTATATGCCAATGATACCTCAATAAAAAAGAGTCACAAAGAAATCTTGTTCCATTCAGTAGTTGTTTATTTTTTTTAAACATCATTATTGGAGTATAATTGCTTTACAATGGTGTGCTAGTTTCTGCTTTATAACAGAGTGAAGCAGCTATACATATACATATATCCCTATATCTCCTCCCTCTTGCGTCTCCCTCCCTCCCACCCTCCCTATCCCACCCCTCTAGGTGGTCACAAAACACCGAGCTGATCTCCCTGTGCTATGCGGCTGCTTCCCACTAGCTATCTATTTTACATTTGGTAGTGTATATATGTCCACGCCACTCTCTCACTTCATCCCAGCTTACCCTTCCCCCCCGCCTGTGTCCTCAAGTCCATTCTCTACATCTGTGTCTTTATCCTTGTCCTGCCCCTAGGTTCTTCAGAACCATTTTCTTTTTTTAGATTCCATATATATGTGTTAGCATATGGTATTTGCTTTTCTCTTTCTGACATACTTCACTCTGCATGACAGACTCTAAGTCCATCCACCTCACTACAAATAACTCAATTTCATTTCTTTTTATGACTGAGTAATATTCCATTGTATATATGTGCCACATCTTCTTTATCTGGTCATCTGTCGATGGACACTTAGGTTGCTTCCATGTCCTGGCTATTGTAAATAGAGCTGCAACTTACTCTTTTTGAATTATGGTTTTCTCAGGGTACATGCCCAGTAGTGGGATTGCTGGATCATATGGTAATTCTATTTTTAGTTTTTTAAGGAACCTCCATACTGTTCTCCATAATGGCTGTACCAGTTCACATTCCCACCAGCAGTGCAAGAGTGTTCCCTTTTCTCCACACCCTCTCCAGCATTTATTGTTTGTAGATTTTTTGATGATGGCCATTCTGACCGGTGTGAGGTGACACCTCATTGTAGTTGTGATTTGCATTTCTCTAATGGTTAGTGATGTTGAGCATCCTTTCATGTGTTTGTTGGCAATGTGCATATCTTCTTTGGAGAAATGTCTATTTAGGTCTTCTGCACATTTTTGGATTGGGTTGTTTGTTTTTCTGATATTGAGCTGCATGAGATGCTTGTAAATTTCGGAGATTAATCCTTTGTCAGTTGCTTCATTTACAAGTATTTTCTCCCATTCTGCGGGTTGTCTTTTCGTCTTGTTTATTATTTAGTAGTTTTATTGCTAGCAATGATACTAGCACTATTATCTTGAAACCATTCTTGCTGTATTGTAGGGAGAACAAATGATTGTGCCCTTAGGAACCAAGATTTTCTGTGTCGTAGAAAACGTATGCTAAGTTAAAACTCCATAAACTGAAGCTTCAGTTGGAAAAGCCTCATGATATTCTTTCTCTTACAAAACTGCCCATGCTTCCTAGTTCTGTCCACTTTAAAGGCCTGGAAGCAATGGCGCCCCAAAAGTAATATGCACCCCCCAGCACCTCAAATCAAGGTTTCTGAATACCAATTGCCACAGAAGGACTCAAGCCTTTTGGAGAAACTACTGCTTTTAATCCTGGGGCAGGAAGGGGACAAGTCAAGCTTAGGATATCTTTTGTGCCAGAAAGGAGGAAAGCTGTCAGAGAACAGTGGGGTCATCTCAAAAGGACACAGAGCCAACTGAAGAGGCCCCTGCTGGGCTAAGAGGGGACAATTTGAGCGTTAAAATACAACGACCCCAGTGGTTGAAACACACCAACTGTATAAAATACATGGTTCTTAATGAAAAGAAAGCAAGCAAGCCTAGGAGCGTTCTTCTTCGAATGTATGAAGCAGCATAAGATCATTGCTGTGGAATGTGAACCCTGACACTATCTCTAAATGCAGGAGACACGGTCACTGTGGTCATTTATCCTTGGAAGATCACCTCTTACTTTTGGATCTTTTCGTCAGAGGGAAAACGGTTTCTGGGAAACATCTCTCTTTCTTGTAAGGTTTATCCTTGGTGTGCCAGGATAAACCCTCCATTTTTTGGATGCTGTGTACCGTGTCTAGCTCTCTGATTCTTATTGGTGTTGTCACGGCGCTTAATTAAGCATGCTATTGGCATAAACAGGGTAGTCACAGAATGCTAGACACAATAAAAAGGGTGTGTCGAGAAGCAGCAGACATTTATTGGAGAGTTTAAAATATGATGTTTAAGGGGCTTCCCTGGTGGCACAGTGGTTGACAGTCCGCCTGCCGACGCAGGGACGCGGGTTCGTGCCCCGGTCCGGGAAGATCCCACATGCCGCGGAGCGGCTGGGCCCGTGAGCCATGGCCGCTGAGCCTGCGCGTCCGGAGCCTGTGCTCCGCAACGGGAGAGGCCACACAAGTGAGAGGCCCGCGTACCGCAAAAAAAAAAAAAAAAATATATATATATATATATATAATATATATATGATGTTTATAAAACATTCCAAAGTCAGAGATTTTTATAAGAATGATTTTGAATCACCTGAGTCACTTCTTAGCCCCTGCAAGCGCAGTGGATGCATCGCTGGTTGTAAGTCGTTGTGTTTAGAAGACGCTTGTATGAATGTCCCTTCCACATTTTGTTACTGCCCAGCGTCCTGCTTTAAACTCTTACAGTAGTTTTTCCTGATCTTCTCCTTGCTAGTCTCACCATCCTCAAATCTTCAGACTGCTGTTTGGCCAGTGGTTATAATAAACGATCCTTTCATGCCTTCAGTATACAGTGCATCGTATTGTAGTGAAATTGTTTATTGCTGTGTCTGTCTCCCTAATAGACTGTGTGCTCCTTGAAGGAAGAAGCTGCCCTTTTATCTTGAATTCTTAGCATCCATTCTTAGCGGATGCTAAGAATGGCCCGAATGATGAATCATTCCCCAGACCCTTCACAGCATCAACGCCCTCCTTTATGTAAGTGGGGAAAGGAATTGTTCAGGACCTACTCGTTCACCCTGAATTTCAGCTGGAGGTTGGCAGCATTTGTAAGTAGAACTTTTTAGATTCTACAGAGAACTCGTAATTAGATGGTTTTGTCAACAGATGCTTTGAAGCGTCAGGGGAAAAAAATGCTAAGGCAAAAGATGAAAGCTGGAAAGATTCCTCAGGCTTAGAGCGTATTTATCACGCTCCGACTCAGTTAAAAATGAGAGCTGGACACTCACCAGTATTTGACTACCTGTCTTTCCCGTTTGTTATATCTGCTATTATTTGAACATCTGGGATTAAAGGCTTACTTAGCCCTTGAGATGCTGGTTAATGCCTCTTAATCACCATGACTGCAAAACAGGTCCCTGCGCCCAGCCTGATCCCTTTGCCTTGAGTTACCAGGAGCCCTTGTCATCGGGTGTGTCCAAGGAAAGGCTGGGTGACAGCAGGGGTTCCCCACTTTATCATGCATCAGAATAACCTGGAGGCTTATTAAAACACAGGTAAAGGGCTTCCGTGGTGGCGCAGTGGTTGAGAGTCTGCCTGCCGATGCAGGGCACACGGGTTCGTGCCCTGGTCCGGGAAGATCCCACATACCGCGGAGCAGCTGGGCTCGTGAGCCGTGGCGGCTGAGCCTGCACGTCCAGAGCTTGTGCTCCGCAACGGGAGAGGCCACAGCAGAGAGAGGCCCGCGTACCGCAAAAAAACAAACAAACAAAAAAACACAGGTAACTTGGGCTCCACCCCGCCCCATCCCCCAAGTTTCTGAATGATGTCTGGGTGGAGGCTTAAGAATCTGCATTTCTAACAAGGCCCTGGTGATGCTGCTGCGGGACCAGAAACCGCTCTTGCAAAGCCCGGGGTGTGAGGCCCTTCTGGCTTCGATGCACCCGTGATCATGGAGGCATGTGGGTAATATGCATATTTGGCTGCAGCGTGCCTGGGCTGGCGGCTGAGGTTCTGTATTTCTAAGAAGCGCCCAAGTGACACCATTGCTATTGGTCTGGGACCACTTTTAAGTTCTCCTCTCTGGCTGATTATTAGAATCATCTGAAAAGCTTTAAAAAATCGTGCTACCCAGATCCTGCCACAAGATTCTGCTCCACTAGGCCTGCACCAGGGCCCAGAAATCTGTCTTTTTTTTTTTTTTTTTTGCCACGATATGCGGCATGTGGGATCTTAGCTCCCCCACCAGGGATTGACCCCACGCCCTCTGCATTGGAAGCAGGGAGTCTTAACCACTGGACCGCCAGGGAAGTCCCAGAAATCTGTCTTTTTAATGAGCAGCCCCAGGTGATTCTATTATAGACGATCCGTGGTCCACCTTGGAAGGAAAACTGGTCTAGAAAGAACGAAATCATTTGTGGAATTTTTGTATAACTACAACTGTCTGAAAAATATAAGCTACACAGAGAATATATAAGAAAATACTAGTATGTTTCATTGTCTCTAAGATGCACTTTTTTCATATTTTAATATCCCTAGAACTGGAAGACCTCTAGCCACCCATTGTACTTACAGCAGTCACTGGCAGCATTTTAGTTCTCTGTGGAACGTAAGACGACTGGTAGATAAAGTATGGACGGTCTTACTTTCTATGAGATTTGGTTTATCCATTTTAAATGATGTGAAGAGACACAAATAAACAGGCCTTATTCACAATAGAGCAGTACTTTTCGGTGCCGTTTAATTCAGGCTTTCATTATATGAGAAGGTATTAAAATATATCCAAAGCGTTTGCAATTTCCCTTCTCTTTCCGCGGAAGAGGGTGCCTGTTGTGTGAGGGACAGGTGTGAAGATGGAGAGGCAATTTGGGAAAAGAAAGGGGCGAAGCTGATCTTTGCTAAAGGAGACACCCCTGGAAGGCCCTGGAGTAAGAGACAAGGAAGTGAAGGTTGAAAACCAGCACGGGGTGCTGGGCATGAATCCTCTTCCTTGGATCTCAACCCCAAATCATTATTTTGTGTTTTGTCATCTTTTCATTTAGATTTCAACTTATTCCTTTATTAGAATACGTGTTAACCCTCTTCATTTGTATGATTTGCTTAATGAAAAGTGGGGCATAGAAAATAGTCACTTTAAAAGCATCTAAAGGATTGTTTTCTATCCAGTCGCCAGAGCCTATCAGAGACGTGGTCTGAATGTCTTCTGCTGCAGTCTGGGCTTTGTTTCTGCCATCCAGAAATGAGTAAACTTTAGGAACATCCAGCTGTGTTTCAGGATACAAACGTTCAAATGTGGAGCGTGTGTATGGAAACTTCTCTGACGGCTGAGAACATGGGTGGATTTGGGGCAAGTGGTTTGATGGAAAGTTATTGTATATTTTCATTCATTTATTTAGCAAACATTTGTTCTGGACCAGGTACTACAAGTCTGGCAGTGAAGAAAACGTTCCCTCAATAGAGTACCACACACACATGCGCGCGCACACACACACATGCACACACAAAGGAAGTACATCTATTTGGAGTGTCTACTGCAGTCTTTTTCACGCTATTCGCTATTTTATACCAATTCTGATATAACTATTTTTTATGATGAAAATGGTAATTAGCTCATATGATAGACGTTCTAATTGACAAGAAAACGTGTTTGTTTTAGAAAAAAAATTCTATTTGATCACAGAGGTAACAGCATCGCCGGTATATTGAGAAACCTCGTAAAGATGTGAGGACCCCAGGACATACTGTCTGTGACGCACAATGACTATAAGAGCTTTGAGTTTGTAGCACCTGAGGTTTTTCAAGCAGTTTCATGACCAATGTCTAGTCCATTTCTCCTGATGTCCTTGTGAGTGGTGTGTGTGTGTGAGCGTGAGAATGTGTGTGTGTCCGTGCGGGGCTTGGGGGTGGAAGGAGAGAGAGACGTTATTCGCCCATTTCACGGATGAGGACAGTGGAGGTGTGACAGCAGTGAACCTGCAGCGTGTGGATGGGTCCCAGAAAGGGGACCTGAAACGAGCCTGGTGGTCCCCATCGCTTCTCTCCCCCAGCCCAGCCCCTTACGACCCACTGTGAGGCAGAGGTCAGACCCATCCTGCGGTCCCCTGCGCAGCGATGGCTGCACGAGAGCACACACTTTGGGCGAAGACCCCGCGCAGGTGCCCTGTGTGCCCCTGACCCCAGCACTTTAATTCTAAGGGCTCGGGGCCGGTCTGCTGAACACCTGTTGTTTTCTGGGACAACAGGGAGGGAGCATGTGGATGGGGTACCTGATGAGAGCTTCTGGCCCCAGGTGGAACCAAGCCGCCTTCACACTGCAGAGATGAGCTGGGTTCCCAGAACAATGAGAGAGGTGACTCGGGGAATCCTCTGAACTCCTTTAGGAGACCAGATCTGTGATTTTCACACCATGACAAACTGTTTAAAATTTTCGATCTGGAGTCTCTTCCGTGGCAGAATGGCAGGAAAGCAGCGTTGGTGAGATAAACTCCCTTCCCTGAAGCCCAGTGACGTCGATGACGACTACGGGTCTACCTGCATTAAAGCTGTGCTTGGATGTTACCAGCTGGCCGATATTCTGACGCTTTGGTCTGAGATTGGAAGAAATGTCTCTGAAATGTTTTGGTTTAGCCTGAATATTTGAGCGCTTCCAACGGCCACCGACCAGCAGCCACATCATCTCCCCGGGTCCCCAGAGACCTGAACGTCCAACCCATGCCTGTCAGCCCTGCCAAAGAGAAAGCAGAGACCCTCCATCCCTGGATTCCAGTGGTCCTCAAAGTCATGGCAAGCCGGAAGGGACCAGAAACGACCCTAACTGGCATGGCGGCGCCCTTCTCGAGGACACAGCACATTTGTACCCACCTCGTGACTCCTAGGCACTCCATCCGCCAGCACAGCTCAGAATGGACCATTGCCTGGGCGCTGGCCGCGTTAACCCAGGGATTGTGGAGAGGGGCGAGGGGACCAAAGATTCATAGCCTTGTCACTCTCGCGTGCAAGTTGAATCAATGCCCAAGCGTGGGTCAGAATCCAGAATTGGGTTGTACTTATCAGTCCAATGTCTGGCCATCAGCCAGCCCAGGGACCCTAACAGCAGAGTTTGCTGTTTCCTGGGTTCAACGGGGTCCTGCTTTTGAGGGTGTTTTTGGAACAGGCCTAATTTAAACACCAGGTCTCTTAAAGAAAAACTCTAATAGACTAAATCATCAGTTCGCCTCTCACTTCTCCATTAATTCCTTTTTAGAATTGAAAGACATTCTCTCCTGGATTTTTTTTCTAAAAAATCCAAAGTTCCCTCAGGGCCAGGAGATATGGCCAGGGACACTTGTGACGAGAGAGTGAAAAGAAAGATGGCAGCGTCCCGGCCAGTGTGTGTGTGGAACACGGGGTGCTTCTCAATGCGAGGGGATTTTGCCCCCAAGAGACACTCGTCGCTGTCTGGAGAGATTTTTGGTCCTGAGAACTGGGAGAGCAAACATATAATTCACCGGGAAGCTCCCCCAGTAGAGAATCATCCAGCCCCAACGTCAGCAGTGCCCAGTGGAGAAATCTGGGGCGTAGAGATAGACACCTTTCGAGTGATGGCCCCTGGGAAGGTCTCCAAGAGTCCAGGCATGTGGGGGTGAGAGTACGTCACCAGAGGAGAAGGTGTTTGAAGGTGGCATCTGGTCACGCCGGCACACACACGGAAATGTTCCTCACCTTCCTCTCGGTTCGCTGGAACACATCCTTTGCCTGCAAGGAGGGAGCTGCTTGCATCATGCAGCAGCAGCCCGGCTTAGCCGAGGCAGCAGGGTTCCCGGGAAAGACTGCTCAGTGTGGGCCCTGCCGGGCTACTCTGGCGCGCGGCAGCCTCAGCGCCGGGCAGGGTGGGCACGAGGGCCGCCCCCAGGCGGTGTTGCGGGACGGCCCCACTTCTCCATTGCGTTCCCAAACCTCGGATTGCCTTGTGCTAAGGCTGGGGTTAACCCTGTACTCCCTCTTCTTTTCCCCACCCAGCATGCGGGGAGTCAGAATGTCACTGCCCCCCACGTCCCGCACCCCGAAACCCTCCTGCCCTCCCCAGTAGCAGGGAGCAGCGTCCCCACCTGGCCTGGGAGCCCTCAGGTGACTCGTGCAAGGCAGCGGAAAGTGTGGGAAGGGTGTGGGGAGATTCAAAGGGGAAGGTGAGCCTGCGGGTGGAAGAAAAGAGAGCAGGAAGGCTGGCGGGGGGTCTCAGAAGTCACCCCCCTGTGCCTTTCTCCCGAGAGCCACGTGCGTTTAGCCAGCAGCTCGGTTGGGTCATTCCTGGGATGAGGCTGGCGCTGACGGGCCCTGCTGGGCCGGCCGAGTCTTGAGTGTGGTCTGAGAGGCTGTGGAAGGTCATCCGTCCCAGCGGTGATCTCGTAAGTTCATCCCTGGTTTGCTTTTTTCTCCCTGACCCCATCCCCAGGCTCCTAGCAGGGTCGTTGGCAGCTCTGGGAGTGTGGATTTTTGAAACCCCTTAAGCTCTGAAATTATTCTGAGACCCTTCAAAGGTGGAAGAATGTGGGCCAGAGAGAGATGGGAGCTTCTTAAAGCCTCTTCACCACCCGGTCACCCCGGTGGGCTGTGTGTAGACTTTTCTATGAACAGGAAGTAGCTTCAGATACTTTTGCAGCAGATTCTGGTTAACAATTCTTCTCCGGTTACTTCACCAAATCAAAAAACTGTTAATGGAGAAAGAGCGAGATATTTTGATGAGTGGCCTTGTTCGATCTCCATCAAAAACCCCTTCAGGTAAAATGCTTTCCCTTCAGCCGATTTCTTCTTTCGAGCGTTCCTTTCACCCTCAGATGAAATCGGTTTCTCAGTTTGTGAAAACTTCATGTGTTCGTCGACAGCACGTTTTCCCGTTTGGATCGAAACTCGGACTGGAAGCGAGGGTTTCTGGAAAGCACTGAACGCTAGGACGTTTGTAGGGCAAAGCCAGCTCTCGTCAAACACGACGTCAGTGGCTCTCAGATCTGGCCCCCTCAGAAGTGCTTCCTTGTGAAAGCGCTCTCGTGTGCCCTGCTGTGTCATTCCTGGTAGAAGGAGATGGTAAGCTGTGCCCCTCAGAAGTGATCTCCTTGGTCCCTGTCTGATGTAACGGGAGCAGCTGCAGGCAGGGTTCTCACCAGCTCATCCCCTCGGCGCCAAACAGGTGTGGCCTGGGCCCCTGTCCAGGTGGGAGACCCCCAGGGAAAGCCCTGGTGCTTCAGGAAGCTTCAGGATGAGATCACAACTTGTCCCGGGTCCCTCGGAGTCAGAATTCTGAGTCACGGCTTTAAAGGCAATTTGTTACTCATTTCCTCCTGGGACCACAGGAGGGTCCTGTAGCCCTGAGGTGTTTCCTGGGCAAAGCCCGTTCCATCTCCTCACATCCCACCACCACCAAGATGGGGCCGAGTCTGTCTGTTCATCTTTGAAAGTTCAAAAGTGAAGGGAACAAGCTGAAATTTCTATTCACTATTGACACTTCACGTGAAATACAGGAAACAGAAGTTCAGGGAGCCGTTCCGGAGAAGAGGCTTCGTTGCCAAATTGTATGGTAATCCGGACCTTAGCTGAGCCTTCTTGCTGCTGAGACAATCACACCTCATGGGCTCCAGGTGCCAAGCCTGGGGAGACTTACCCCCTTGAAGGTACCCCTGACTGCTTTTTCTTCCACGATCCCCTTACTTCTGTCCTGCACGCATGCGTGCTTCCTCTGTTTGGCCCCGTGTCAACCCAGGTGTAAAACGCAGCCTTTCATCAGTGTTTACAAGGACGTCCATGTGCACCAAATCCCACCTGGGGAGAGAATTTGCTGAGCCCTCGGGACTGGCGCACGTCCCTCCAGGTTCTTTCTCCAAGTTGGCCAGAAGTCTTAACCCTCCCAGCAAGTCTTTGTGTCAACTGGTCTCCAGTGTATATTTTAAGTTTTTCCAACAAATAACACTCTTCCTCAGAGAAATTCTGAGGCCGCGTGGAACCATCCTGTTACAATATCATTAGAGATCCACAAGGATAGCCCTGCCTTTCTATACAGTAATGGCACAACGCTAATTCATATCATCTCTTTAATGATCACGTCTTTAGTGCCTTCTGAGTATCAGGGCATGTGGTTTTAAGTTATTTTCCCAGGAGCAGTAAGGGATGTTGCCTGGTGACTACCGCAGGCCACCAGGACAGGCTGGCAAGGGACCGGCTGGGCTTGTAGCATGTGTTGGTAGCACACTGTGGTGTTGGTGATAACTGATCCAGTTGCTAACTAAGCAAACCCATGCTTCAGTGCAGGAGGACAGCGCACCATGGAGCAAAGAGTGGGGCCAAGTGGACGATGAAGGGCATCTTCTCTTCACCCGAAGGGAGTCTAGAAAGGGTGTACTTTCTGCCACATTTGCCAGCTGAGCTATCGCAATGCCACCTCCACACAATGGCATTAGAGAGACTGCAGTAATAGCGTGAGTCTGCACCAGGGTACAGACAGCACAGCATTTTGTAGTCGGGTGATGAGTTCAAATCCCAGTGAGCCAGACACCCAGCATTTAATTCTCAGTGGGTCCCTATTCTCTCTAAGCCAGGATTTCCCAATTTATGAAGAGAGCGCATAACATCTCCCTACAAAATTGGGCTGAGAATTAGGGATACAGGTTATGGTATAGCTTGGGATATAGTAGACACTCCGTAGAAGGTAGTCACAATTTTTACTACTGTAGAATCTTTCTCATCAGCAGTGCAAGCAACCTTTCACGAAAACTCACCTCCAACCCTGAGTATAACCTGGGAAATTCATTCAATAATATCAACTCTACACTTGTGTATGATCACTTCCATTTCTATATAATATTGGTGTATCTTTTTAAACTGTGTTTTGAGAAAATCCAAAATATGGTATGATTTCTGATGTAAAATTCCTGGCCTGAAATGGTATTACATCTTCTCCCTTAAAAGAATTTAACTAAAGTAATAACAGTATCCTCCTAAAAAGTCATTTGTTTATTGGAGAGATAATTTCCAAAATACAAATGAATGAAATAAGCCGTGGAAAAAATGCCGCTTGTAATACTACTGTGGATTATTATAGACTCAAAAAGGCCATGAAGAAGACTCCCAAAAATGCCATAGGAAATGCATAAAAGGGAACGAAGTGTCCAGCGGGGGAGAAAAAACACTGTTGTTCTAAAAACAAGATAAACGATTCAGAACCTAAGTATCTGGAAGTGTTTTTATTTTGAGACCTCAAAAACGAAGTCATACTGAGATGTGTTTCAAAAACCAGTTGTTAGAAAAGGAGTATACAATTTAATAAATGGATCTGTTCCAAAATTCAGGAACTCCACTGCATGGAGATGGCCAAGTTGCAGCAAAAAATCAAGTTAAAATCTCTTACTCGATTTTGCCATTTGACAATAACTCTTCCATGGTGGCTTATTCCTTAGACATCAGATCAGTATTGTCGAGGAAGAAATTGGAGGTAGTGGTTTTTTTAATTTTTGGCTGACTTGGGTCTTCATTGCTGTGTGTGGGCTTTCTGTAGTTGCAGTGAGCGGGGGCTACTCTTCGTTTTGGCGCGCAGTCTTCTCATTGCGGTGGCTTCTCTTGTGGCGCACGGGCTCTAGGTGCACAGGCTTCAGTAGTTGTGGCACTCAGGCTCAGTAGTTGTGGCATGCAGGCTCAGTAGTTGTGGCACTCAGGCTCAGTAGTTGTGGCACGTGGGCTCAGTAGTTGTGGCTCTTGGGCTCTAGAGCGCAGGCTCAGTAGTTGTGGCGTACGGGCTTAGTTGCTCCACAACATGTGGGATCTTCCTGGACCTGGGCTCAAACCCGTGTCCCCTGCATTGGCAGGCGGACTCTTAACCATTGCACCACCAGGGGAGCCCCCTGGAGGTAGTGTATTAAAGCTCATTTTTACCCACAGCGTGTGTCTTTTCTAACTTGACCTCATCTGTCTCGAAGCCAAGGGATAAAAGAATAGTGCTGGTGCAGCATGTGGGGCAGTGCCCTGCAGGACCAGACTTGGACAGGAATCAAGGTCCTTGTCCTGACGGAGCTGAGCTGTGCAATTCAGAAGACATCTCCATGTCTAGAGCCATGCCACCCGGTCGCAGGAATGAAGGCTTGGCTTCTGAGATTTACAGTTGAGTAAAAGGCATTATCATTGACCCCGTCCTTTAAAAAGTAGTCACTAATGCAGAAATTACTACAAGAGACTCAACAAAGTATAACACACTGCGATGACCGCCTCCCAGATAATCTTCTCTGTAACGTTTATTTTATAGTCTCTGCTGGATTTTTACAAATCATGATATACATTGTTTAAATGTTTATGGTTGATGGAATCTCATACCTTCATGAGGTTTTCCCTCTCCACGCTAGTAAATCCTCATCTTGTAACTAAGCTATTTTCCAACCACAGTGGAAGGTTCCTGGATTCTTTCAAACACCGGGGCTCCTCACTCCAAGCTCCCCTCGCTGGGTCTGTTCGAAGTCCCAGGAGGGAGAGGACAGCTGAGTGCACCCTCCTCAGGATAATCCTGCTCAGTCAAGGAAAGTGCTCTGTTTAAGAAAGAGGTTGGGGCTTCCCTGGTGGCACAGTGGTTGAGAATCTGCCTGCCAGTGCAGGGGACATGGGTTCGAGCCCTGGTCTGGGAAGATCCCACATGCCACGGAGCAACTAGGCCCGTGAGCCACAACTACTGAGCCTGCGCGTCTGGAGCCTGTGCTCCACAACAAGAGAGGCCACAGCAGTGAGAGGCCCGCGCACCGCGATGAAGAGTGGCCCCTGCTCGCCGCAACTAGAGAAAGCCCTTGCACAGAAACGAAGACCCAACACAGCCAAAAATAAATAAATAAATTTAAAAAAAAAAAAAGGAAAGAAAGAGGTTAGCCGTCACCAGGCAAGAGCAAAGGGAAGATGGCACAGATGAAAACGGGATAATCAGAAGTTTAGATTTGAAATTGACACCAAAGGCACATATGCCAGCTTCCACATGCCCCTCAACCCCTCCCCATGGGGCCCTTTCGGAAAGTTATCAGCTACCCAGAAAGCGGAGGAGGGGGAGACAGGCGAACCTTGAAAGCAAATGGGTCGTCCAGGGCTTCCCTGGTGGCGCAGTGGTTGAGAGTCCACCTGCCGATGCAGGGGACATGGGTTCGTGCCCCGGTCCGGGAAGATCCCACATGCCGCTGATCGGCTGGGCCCGTGAGCCATGGCCGCTGAGCCTGCGCGTCCGGAGCCTGTGCTCCGCAGCGGGAGAGGCCACAACAGTGAGAGGCCCGCGTACCGCAAAAAAAGAAAAAAAAAAAAAAAAAAAAAAAGTCGTCCACAGACAGACAAAACGCAAACGTGCATCTCTACTGAAACAGAACACAAGGGGCCCCCTATATTCAAACGTGGTGTGTCACAGCTTAGTGGCCAGTCGGTTGTTTGGAACCAGAATACATTTTCTATTAGAAATCATGTTTACGGAGCTGGCGCACCACGAAACCCCACCTGATTGGGTATTGTGTGGCCCCTGTGGGCATGTGAGCTTGAAGTGAAAAAGTAGAAGGAACCAACACAGCTGCAGGGAGAGGCACGAAGACTGTAAGACATAAAAGGGGCTTTTTATTATTATTTTTCAGAAGTGCTGAGCTTCTGGGAAGACGTTGAGTCAGATGGGTTTACGGGCTGTCTGGGCAGGTGCAGAGCTTGGGGTGTTCGCGGCCCCCGGTTTTAAGTGGCTTGTTCTTGGCTCTCTTACCCTTCTCGGTCACGGGGGGAAACTGGTGGAGTGACAGGTCAAAACTTAGAAGAAGGTTACAGGAAGAGGGACTGTGTGTTTATTGTTAAAGGACTGGGAAAGCTTTGAAAAAGAGCAGGAAAGGAAGGAGTTACTTGATGACAGGGTAAGTGGGAGAGAAGAAAGTCTCCGGGTATAAGCAAGGCAGGTGGAAACAGGGAGAGGGACCAACCCCTTACCCTGGTCCCCAGGTAACACCTCATTCCTGGCTGTTTAGTTACTGCACAGGGCAAGCAGGGTAGTGTTTAAGGAGTGACCTTGAAAAGCAGGGGTTTGTGAGGGGAGGTAGGGTCCTATAAACTATCCACAGATGTCGGCAACACAGGAAGTAGTGAAACCAGCAGAGTGGGGAAGAGCATGCACTGGGCGTCAAACCAGCCTGGATTTGAATTCGGGCTCTGTTCTGTAACCTTGGATGAATGGATCAACCTCTCTGGTCCTCAGGCGGGTTATATTACAAATGAGCACACTGTGTCACCGGGAGGGTATCATGCACAGCTGGTGTCGACTGGACATTCAGTAACTGACACTTAGTAGGTTTTTGAAATCTGCCAGTAACACCTTACAGGTTATGTGTCCGGTGATATGTCTGCGGTGTTTGAAGCTGTCTCATTTTCAGTGGATACTGTTGATCTCCAATACATGCAAATTTATAGTAGATCGAGAACAGGGCAAACCTAACTAACTCTTCGTAGACTAACTCTTCGTAGAAACTTTGCTGGACTTAGGACTTTCAAAGAGGAATCCTAATGAACAGAAGCTTCTTAGAGAGCTATCCATTCCAAGCACACGAATTGTCTGTTTTACAGCTAAAAGTCAAATGCATTTGAACTAGTCACAGCGGGACTCATTTCCCCACGTGAATGATAACGCGCAGAAGGCCGTGGATTAGATACAGGGACGAGAATCCGTTAAAGAACCAGTGAGTCTCTCCCTGTGCCTGGTCTGCACGGAGAGGGTCCTGAGGTAATCTCCTCTCTTCCTGGAATCGGGAATTTGGATTCCTCAGCGACACCTGTCATGGAGCAGGTGTAGAACCAAGTAAGTAGCAGGCTCTTTTAACTCCTCCAACTGTGCTGCACTTTGGCAAGGATAAATGAGAAGCTTACACCTCGAAAGCCCGAGGATTTACTGAGAAGGTCTGTACTGCGTAATAAACAGGTGGGATGACGCCAGAAGCACGTGGTGTGGCGCCGTCCACTCACCTCCACCCCTCCTGCCACCAGGATCTGCTTCCCGCTACAGATCACATCATTTACCATAAATGGTTCAAAGGCTTTGAAGCCTTAGTCCAAGACGTTTACTATGTGTAATCGTATCAGTGAGTACTTTTAAAAATAAATCTATTTATTTTTGGCTGCATTGGGCCTTCGTTGCTGCATGCGGGCTTTCTCTAGTTGCGGCGAGCGGGGGCTACTCTTCGTTGCGGAGCACGGGCTCCAGGTGTGCAGGCTTCAGTAGTTGTGGCACACGGGCTTAGCTGCTCCGCGGCATGTGGGATCTTCCCAGACCAGGGTTCGAACCCGTGACCCCTGCATTGGCAGGCGGATTCTTAACCGCTGTGCCACCAGGGAGGCCCCGTATCAGTGAGTATTTACTGAAGTAAGTGTACTGTCACTTTGATGCCAAAATCATGCCTCTCTGGGTGTTAGCAGTCTCACCTAACGTAAAGGGTGATTGTATCAGAGTAAACGCGTTGAGAGTGAAGCAAGCCTGTGTCTCCACCCGCCATGCGGGGCATGTCCTTGAGCAGGACAGTGAATGGGTGCCGTCAGTCTCGGGGCGCAGGTCTGAGACCCCTGAGCGTGAAAGTCTGCCCCTGCAGGCTTTACTTCTACGCACTCAACAGAGCATCCTATGATCACTCATCACCAAATAACCACCCACGCCCACTTATGCTGTGATAAACATCCTGTAATAAGATTTCCTTGTGGTTCGGTGCACTACTTCACCTTCCCTTTAAATCATATTTTAAGGTCTTGTGCCCACGCCTTAAGAATGTCCTGTTAGTGCCAGACCCCATGCTGGGCTCTCTGGATTTGAAGATGGACGAGACACAGCCCAACCTACAGAAGCTCCTGGTCTAACGTGGAGGAGGAATCGTGCACAGAACACATTATGCTGTAATGTTGTGTCACGTGCTGCGGGGATACTATGACTGAATGTGGGGGACTCACCAGTGAGAGGGAGGTTCACGGCTCCGTGGGGAGCCTTTGAAGTGGGACTTAGGGGTGAGAAGGGGCTTGCCAGTCAGTCTAAAAGGCCTCTACCAATGTCACTTAAAATGGCATACTCCCAACTCACCTTCCTGTAAGCCTGACCCCCAATGCCCAGCAGCCCCTCTAACTCCGCCTGGCAGGTATGACGGCAGAAGGGTCACTTACAGAGACCCTCATCACAGGCGATTATAGTTTAAACATCTCCCTGTGCTAATTTCACAAAAATATTAGAAACATCTACACGTTTCGAGGCCCCAGGCCTTGGGAGAAGCCCGTGGAAGTGAGGGGATCTGAAGCTGAAGACTGATCAGCTCACCATGGATAGAAAGGCTAGTCACGGGGCTTCCCTGGTGGCGCAGTGGTTGAGAGGCCGCCTGCCGATGCAGGGGACACGGGTTCGTGCCCCGGTCCGGGAAGATCCCACATGCCGCGGAGCGGCTGAGCCTGCGCGTCTGGAGCCTGTGCTCCGCAACGGGAGACGCCACAACAGTGAGAGGCCCGCGAACCGCAAAAAAAAAAAAAAAAAAGAAAAGAAAGAAAGGCTAGTCACGTATTCAGAGGAGAATTTGGCAGGACCTACGAAAGTTTATAATCACGCCTCCTTGGAGCCTACATTTCCACTCCAGTAATTCACTCGGCAGGTGGACTCTCACAGGTGGAGGGAAATTTATATATAAGAATGGGACAGAGGATAAAATGGAAACGCTCCAAGTGCTAATAAAGGACTAGTAAAAATAGTTATGGATATCTGTACCATGATCAGAATAAGTTATAGGCATGTAGATAGGTACAGAGATACAGGTAGATAGATACATAGATAGATAACTGGATAGATAGATAGATGGATATAGAGGTAGATACAGAGGTAAACATACAACTTTTTTAACGGAAAAAGTCAATTGTGAAGTAGTATATGTAACTCAGCCACGACTGAGTTCATATATTGTATAATTACATTTATGTAGACAATTTCTGCATAAGCACGCATTATCCTATTTATAGTGGCCATTTCTGGGGCTTGTACTGAGAGGACAGAGGACTTCCACTTATAAATATTTGTATATTTTTATACTATTTCCTCCCTTTGTAAAACAAAACGTTTGATTTTTATAATAAAAATGTTTTAAACCTCTGCTCAAAAACTATTTCTGTGACTTCTCATGCACAAATTACTACTTTCTACCTTTAAACACATCTTTTTTTCTTTAATTTTTATTGGAGTGTAGTTGCTTTACAATATGTGTTAGTTTCTGCTGCACAGCAAAGTGATTCAGTTATATGTATACATATATCGCCTCCTTTTTGGATTTCCTTCCCATTTAGGTCACCACAGAGCACTGAGTAGAGTTCCCTGAGGTATACAGCAGGTCCTCATTAGTTATCTGTTTTATACATATTAGTGTATATATGTCAATCCCAATCTCCCAATTCATCCCACCACCACCCCCGCCTTTCCCCCCTTGGTGTCCATACATTTGTTTTATGCATCTGTGTCTATTTCTGCTTTGCAAATAAGTTCACCTGTACCATTTTTCTAGATTCCACATATAAGCAATATTATACCATATTTGTTTTTCTCTTTCTGACTTACTTCACTCTGTATGACAGTCTCTAGGTCCATCCACACCTCTGCAAACGGCACTATTTCATTCCTTTTTATGACTAATATTCCATCGTATATATGTACAGACACATCTTTCTTAAACGTTAAATAAAAGCACATCCCCTAGAGAATGGCCGACACCCCTTCTCACTATTCTCTGTTATTTGGGTTTCTTTCTCTGATTGCTCTGTATTCATCTCAATCTCATGACCAAACTTTAGGACAAAAGTTAACCCAGAATTTGTCAGGATCCCTTGAATAATGCCTTTAGAGTAAAGTGCCACGATGACTGGGTGGTCAGGACGACGTAAGGCCTTTTGTTCTGAAACCAGAGCAGTTATTACGTTGAGGGGCGGGTATTATGATCCAGCAGGGGATATAAGGAAATTCCGCCCTGTAAGTGGTGGCTGTCAGGGGACAAGAGGCTGGAAAACTTGGAGTCGTCTCAGGAGGGTAGTGGGTGTATTCTAGAACATTTGCAGGGGCGTCTTCCTTGAAAAGAAGAAAGTAACTCCTGAATAAGGGTGCAACATCCAGAATGCAGTGTCAGCTCTGCCAGGGAGAGGCTGGCTGGGAGCGTCCTTCCTAGACTCAGATTCTAACTGGTGCAAGGATATTGAGAAATCCATCATTTAGCACTATTTCCTTTGTCTCACTGCTTTCCTTTCTGCAAGTTTGGATTTGCCATGGACCATTTCTTTCCTTTTTTCTTTCTTTCCTTCTTTCTTTCTTTCTTTCTTTCTTTCTTTCTTTCTTTCTTTCTTCCTTCCTTCCTTCCTTCCTTCCTTCCTTCCTTCCTCCCTCCCTCCCTCCCTCCCTCCCTCCCTTCCTTTCTCTCTCTCTCTCTCTCCCTCCCTCCCTCCCTCTCTTTCTTTCTTTCTTTCTTTTTTAAAAACTATTCTTACCTAGTTACAACCTAGGTCCAAAAATTCTAGCTTTTTGACAAACCATTTATTTAAAAAGAAAAAAAAAAGATCCAATACATAATGAATCTATAGCCTGACAGAATGGAGCAGAATGAATGGCTTGTTCAAAGCAGACCTGTTTGGGCACCAGTGACCCCAGGTCAGTGAGACGGGTTGTAGCCACTTGAGGGCATTAGCTCAGTCCATGTGCGTTAGAGCAGTGACTCTTTCTTTGTTTTTTTTTTACCAGTACGCGGGCCTCTCACTGTTGTGGCCTCTCCCGTTGCGGAGCACAGGCTCCAGATACGCAGGCTCAGCGGCCATGGCTCTCGGGCCTAGCCACGCCGCGGCATGTGGGATCCTCCCAGACCGGGGCACGAACCCGTGTCCCCTGCTTCGGCAGGCGGACTCTCAACCACTGCACCACCAGGGAAGCCCACTCTTTCTTTTTTTTTTTTTTTTTTTTTTGCGGTACGGGGGCCTCTCACCGTTGTGGCATCTCCCGTTGCGGAGCACAGGCTCCAGACGCGCAGGCTCAGCGGCCATGGCTCACGGGCCCAACAGCTCCGCGACATGTGGGATCCTCCCAGACCGGGGCACGAACCCATGTCCCCTGCATCGGCAGGCGGACTCTCAACCACTGCGCCACCAGGGAAGCCCTCTTTTTTTATATATTGGAGTATAGCTGAGTTACAATGTTGTATTAGTTTCAGGTGTACAGCAAAGTGATTCAGTTATACATATATATATAATTTTTCAGATTCTTTTCCATTATAGGTTATTACAAGGCATTGAGTATAGTTCCCTGTGCTGTACAGTTGGTCCTTATTGATTATCTATTTTATATATAATAGTGTGTATATGTTAATCCCACACTCCTAATTTATCCCTCCCCCGCCTTCCCCTTTGGTAACCATAAGTTTGTTTTCGAAATATGTGAGTCTGTTTCTCTTTTGTAAATAAGTTCATTTATATCAGTTTTTTGGATTCCACATATAAGTGATATCATTTGATATTTGTCTTTCTGTCTGACTTACTTCACTTAGTGTGATAATCTGTAGGTCCATCCATGTTGCTGCCAATGGTGTTATCTTGTTCTTTTTTATGGCTGAGTAATATTCCATTGTATATATGGACCACATCGTCTTTATCCATTCATCTGTCAATGGACATTTAGGTTGCTTCCATGTCTTAGATATTGTAAATAGTGCTACAGTAAACATAGGGCTGCATGTATCTTTTCGAATGAGAGTTTTTGGTTTTTTCTGGATATATGCCCAGGAGTGGGCTTGCTGGGTCATATGGTGGTTCTAGTTTTAGTTTTTTCAGGAACCTCCATACTGTTCTCCACAGTGGCTGCACCAGTTTACCTTGCCACCAACAGTGCAGGAGGCTTCCCTTCTCTCCTCACCCTGCAGAGCTGTGGCTCTTCCCTCTTGTACTCCTTGTGTGTAGCAAGGCCACGCCCAGCTCATTAGGAAGACCCAGGCCCCAGCACCGCCTGCACTGACTGGGGGCCCCACTGAGAGACCCTCGCCCCAAGAGCTGGAGGCCTGCCTGGGAGAAAGGCTGCCCTCACAGAGCTGTCCCTACCCCGTCCCTCAGCTGCCTGATCTGAACAAAAAGGAGGAAGAGTTCTTTGCCTGGTAACCGAACAAGCTTCGGTCGCATGATCAAGAGAAGGTTAATAGGAGGACACAGGGATGTGTAGGAAAGCAAGGCCTTGGCCGCCGCACAGCCTGCTCTGGGGATGTGCGCGTTCCCTTTGCCCTCGAAGAGGGCCCGGCTCAGCGCCCGTGGCACAGTCACCTGCTGTCTGCAGGCCCTCTGGGCCTCCAGGCCCTCTGTCCTCTCTCCTTTCTGCCCACGTGCCTCCCACAGGGCCAGGAGGGACAGGCCAGGACGGAGCGTCCTTGTGGCCATGGCGAGCCTGCAGGTGTCCGGATGGTGGTTCTGGCCGTCGGGGCAAGAGTGGCCGAGTCACAGGCACAGAGCCCGGCACCTAAGCCTCGAGGAGCCTTGGGGGTGTGACTCTGGGAGGGACAGGCCTCCGTGCAGCACGGGCAGACCCTCACTCGCTCGGCCATCCAGCCGTCGGGGAACGCCTGTCCGTGTTCACACAGGCTGCACAGTGAACACAGGTTAACACACAGCCTCCGACCGCAGGCCCTTAGCCTCCAGTGCGGGCGACGGGCAGGTGCACACACAGGTGTCGTCCACGTGAGAAGTACTGTGAGGGACACGCGTTCAGCAGCCAGAGAAGCGAGACTCTGGCTTCTGGGGGAGTGTCTGGGGGCCGTGAACTTGGAGCTGTTCTACCAATTAGGGGAAGCAAAGCGGGAGGGAAGCCCCCGCTCAGAAGGGGCCCCGGGAGCGAAGACCCAGGTGGGTCACCCGTGGGCTCAACCCCAGCGGCTCAGCTCTGCCCACCTCAGCCGCGTTCATGGGCCTCAGCGTCCAGATCCCTTTTCGGTCATCTCGGATGCTGGGAGAGAAATTGAAGTAAGGGACTGTTATTACCTGAGAACTGCAGAAAAATGTGGCTCCTGGAAGGCAGCTTTGGGGGAAGTATGTTAAAACCGTGCCGTGATGCCCCAGCTCTGGATGAAACGCCCTCAGTAGGAATTCTGTTCCTCTCAAGTCCAGGCTGGCCTCTCATTTGTGCACTGACTGTGGAGGATTTGAAGCCTGTGCAGCCCAGAGCCACCTGGAAACGTCTAGTGTTCATCCACACTCTCACAGACCAAACATTCCTGACCTGGCTAAGTGATAGTTCACAGTGTCTCAGGATTTATTTTCCTGAGGAAAAAAAATGCAGCAGTCTTTTCTTCATCTAAGAATATTTATGTAGTAAATTTTATATCCTGAAGTATTTTTAAGGTTATCGGTTTGCTCCTGAGTAGACATGCAGGAGAGTAATTGTCTGTCCTTCAGATGAAAATGTGCCCAGTTAATTTCAAATGTACAATTTTATCAAAAGCATTCTGTTACAGCTCATCACCAATTATAGGAAAGAACTTGTTTTTTCAGAATAGAAAACATCTCCATGTTAACTAACTCTTTAGGTTTGCCACTGTGTTTTCCTCAGGGTGTTTCTCATTATTTTTAGGGTAATTCTCAGGTTACAAGTTGTTCTCACGAGCTGGTAGGGACACGTGTTATTCCTTTACTAGAAATGAGGCAGGTGGGTTGTACCAGGTTACGGGGCTTGCCCAGTGTGGTAGAGCTGGTCTCCTGCAGCACTTCCCCAAAGGTCCCAGGGTGCCAAAAAGGGTTCTAGCGTCAAAGTAGTTTGGGAAACGTTGGAATTAAACGTAGAGTTTTTGGGTTTTTCAATTACTGACATTTCAGAGAATGGGTCTATGCTGATGTGCTCTGTAAAGCTCCAAGAAGAGAGGTAGTGTCTGCAGCATTTCCCAAACATCCTTGAGCATGGAATCTTTGATATCCAGAAGCACCTTGTGGGGTTAATCATGGAACACAGTCTGGTAAATGCTACCCCACATTGGGTGCCTTACCTTAGAGTAATTCAAGAAAATACATCTGAAAACCCTCCTTTAGAAATGAGGTTATGAGAGCTGTGATGGGAAACAAGGAGGGCAGAAAAGTGAAGGCAGCTGACAAGGTCCACGGGAGCTGAGGGCTGGACGGCAATCCCCGGTGCGCCGGCTAAACCCAGATGGGCAAAGGCGCTTCCAGACCCCAGGCCAGATCGAGTGCCTCTCGATCCAGGAGCGTCACAGGGACCAGAGCAAACCCTACATCCGTCATCATTATTTTTCTGAGTTCTAATTTAGTTTAAACAAGATCGGCGGCCAGTCAAAGGAGGTGTCTCAACACGGGGAGGAATCTCATAAAATCTTATAAATGGAGAGCGAACGCCACATGGCCAGCTTAACAATAAGCCCCACCATCTGAAAAAATGATGGAGTAGCGTCGGAGTCTGAACATCTCTAGACATAAGAAAAGAAGAGCTACGTTCGTAGACTCACCATGCCTGATGGAGGCGCAGAGAATTTGGAGGGAACAGAGAACGTATTTCTATAAAGCGTAATTTAATGATGTTGCCGTATGAACATTAAGAGTGCGTGTGATTAATAGGGAAGAGGCTGAACAGAGTGCGTGTCTCAGAATTCCTGCTGTGACCCGTGGGGAGGGCTTTCGTGGGGCAGCGCCTACTACCCAGCAGTGCCCTTGGTGGTGATCCGCCGAAACGGATGCCTGGTAAACAGAGGGCAAGACGGAGCTCTCGGCTGACTCGTTTCTGCGATGCTCTGCTCTTCCCACACGTGGGACACAGCCTCTCGCTGGTCAGATGTCCATGTGACCGCCAGTGACCACTTTGGCCCCTGGAAGGAAGAAAAGCACCACAGTTTCATTTTTAATTGAAATCCTTCATTCGGATGCCTTCTGAAACTAAAGATGTTTGTGTCGAGAACTTTTATCCCAGTTCAGGAGCAGTATCGGGCAGGTCACGACCCACCCTACGGGACGTCTGGCGGTCACTGCCAGCCCTTCCGGAATCTCACCCGTGCTCCGACCTGGGCCCTGTTCTCAGCCCCTGTGGCTGAAGTCCTCAGGCCTGGCCACCCATTGGACTTATTTGGGAGATTTAACACTACCCATGACTGTACCCGACCTGGACCAGAGTCAGAATCTCTGGGGATGGAATCTGTATCTGTTAAAAGTTCTCCAGGTGATTCTAAATGAAGCCTCCCCAAATTGATATTCCACCAGGACTCGTAAGTGGGTAGGCTGTCTGCTCTCCAGTGAGGACCCAAACGTCCAGGGAGCTAAGTATGGAGACAAAGCTCCCGGCCAGGGCTCCAGCCAGCATCGGGCGGTGGGGAGGCGAGGGACCTGAAAGCTGGGAGGTGAAGGTTAGTCCACAGCATCTAAGAAAATGACCCGCAGATGAGGCAAGGAAGCTGGACCAAGGATGGGCCCTGCAGAGTGTTCTGGGGGCTGGGCTGGTGACCCCTGGGCCCGCAGTGCCAGTCTGTCCCCCCACCAACCCCACCCCGTCTCTGTGGCTGCTACCACATGACCCTCAGCACCACCATCACCCCCAAAATTAAAACAAGATCTTTTTCATCTCATGAAAAATTGTAGGTTGCATAAAATATATTAAAAAGGAATTCTTGCCACCAGAGGAACTTACTGCATATAGTTTGGTGTTGAGACTTTGCTGTGCAAATGGACATATAGGTTTGGTACATGTTTGAAAGTTTGCCTAATTATTTTCTTAGGACAAGTTTCTAGAAATGTAATTTTTTTTCAGTCAAAGGGTAGCTACGTTTTAAATTCCTATAATAATTGCCAAAGGGCCTTCCGTGAGGAGTGTATTAGTTGTAACTGCTGGAAGCAAGGCTCTTTCTCCATGTTCTTGCCTCTAAAGTGCAAGTTGCCTGAATCCTTACCGGTATGAGAGGCAGAAATGAACACTTGTTGTTTTAATCTGCATTTCTTTGAATATCAGGATAGACATGCTGGGTAGACTATTCTTGGTTTTAGGGTTTGTTTCCTTCCATCACTTTAACTATATTGTGCCACTCCCTTACGGCCTGCAGAGTTTCTGCTGGAAAGTCAGCTGAGAACCTTACGGGGGTTCCCTGATATGTGACTCTTTGTTTTTCATTGCTGCATTTAAAATTCTCTCTGTAACTTTTGCCATTTTAATTGTAGTACATCTTGGTGAACACCCCTTTGAGTTTCTCTTGTTTGGGACTCTCTGTGCCTTCTATATCTGCATGTCTGTTTGCATCCCCCAGCTGGGGAAGTTTTCAGCCATTATTGCATCAAATATGTTCTCAGCGCCCTTCCTTCTCTCTTCTCCTTTGGGAACCCCTGTCATGCTAATGTGAGCTGTTAATGTTGTCTCAGAGGCCCTTAAACTGTCCTCACTGTTTCTAATTATGTTTTTCTTTCTGCTGTTGTGATCGGGTGATTTCCACTATCCTATCTTCCAGATCACTGGTGAGTTCTTCTGTACCATCTACTCTGCTGTTGATTCCCTGTGGCCTCTTTTCCATTTCAGTGATTGTATTCTTCAGCTCCCATTGGTTCCTTTTTGTATTTTTTGATGCTTTGTTGAAGTTCTCACTGTGTCCCTCTATTCTCCCAAGTTCAGTGAGCAGTTTTATGTTGCTTTGAACTTTTTATCAGGTCAGTTACCTCCATTGCACTAGGGTTTTTTCTGGGGTTTTATCCTGTTCTTTCATTTGGAACGTATTCCTCTGTCCTCTCATTTTATTTGACTTTCTCTGTTTGTCTCTGTGATTAGGTGAAACAGTTACCTCTGCCTGTCCTGAAGGTGTGTCCTTGTGAAGGAGTATCCCTGTGCCGACTGCATGTGCTGCTGGCTTTGGCGGGGGGCTGGAGCTGAAGCAAGGGCAGGCTGTGGATTTTTCAGGCCACTGCCTCGGTGGGGGCAGGCAGAGCTGGAGCCCAGCGGGGCACGTGTTTCTCCCTGGGCACGTCAGAGGCTGCCGCCTTGGTGGTATTGGGAGGGTGCTGAAGCCGAAGGCTGTCACAGGCCAGGGCTTCTCTCAGGCGCATCGGGGGCCACCTGGGTGGGGACGGGTGGTTCGCTGGAGCAGAGGGGTGCCAGCTGCTTCTCCATCCGCTGCCTCTGTGCAGGGACTCGGAGGAAGGGAGTTGGTGTGCCTGACCTTTAAGAGTAAAGTCTTGGTTTCCCACCACCCTCTGGCTCTCAAGCCCTGCTGATTTTCACACCCAGTTAAGGGGGCTCACCTTCCCAGGACAGGTAGGTCCCCAGGGCAGGGGTGCCCAGCGCGGGGCTTGAACCCCTCATTCCTCAGGGAGGGCCCTGCACGTGTGATGTCCCCTCCCACCGTGCGTCGCCTGCCGGGGTCCTGACCGGGTCACGTCTCTGGCCCGCCTACCCGTCTGCGTGTGGTTTTTCCTTTACATCCTTGGTGGCAGAAGAGCCGTGCTGCCCATCTTCAGGTGGTTCTCAGAGGGAGTTGTTCCATGTGTGGTCGTGGCTCTGGTGTGTCCACGAGAGGAGGTGAGCTCGGGGTCTTCCCGCTCTGTCCTCTTCATCCCACCTCCCCATTTGTGAGTGTTTTGAGAGAACCCTTTTGGTTATGAGAACATAAAATCAACGTGTGCTGGCACGAGTGAAATAAAATTGCACTGCTCAGGTAAGAGAGCCCGAGGACAGGGATGTAACGGGAATTCTGCCTTCTCAACTCTGACGCCTCGTCCGTCTCCTGGGCCGTGGCGTGGGGAGCACGGCCACGGGCTGCCCCCTCGTGTGGCCGTTGTAGGTCCCGCCCCTTGAAGAGCCGACTCCCTCTCCGTGGGTCTCACCTGCACAATTCCAGAGAGAATTCTGACCGGTCCACGTGGCCGGGCGCCATCCCTCCACTAAAGAACCAGCTTGGCCCTTAGCGCAGGGTCCCCTCGGGAGCAGCAGCTGACAGTACGTGGTCGGGATGGAGAGGCCCACAAGGGGACAAATAGCACGTGACCAACTCCATGCCGTGTAACCAAAGTGGCCCAGAGGCTCCCGGGGACACCCACCTGAAGCGTGCCCACAGCCTCAGCTAATACGTCTGCTTCTCGGGCTGGTGTAACCTTCTCCCAAACGCTGGAACGTTCCTGAAACATTAGAGTGTTCGTCTTCCCGAGACTGAGACCTCACGACCTCTATCGGCATGGTCTTGCTTCGCGAGGAAACACAAACCCACGGCCAAAGCCCTTGAACGACAACGTACGTGCTCAGGGGAGTTTCTGGCAGCGGCGTGGGCAGGCGTGAGGTCATAGAAAAATCCTCACCAGATGTTTCTCCTCTTCTGCCCCAGACCCCGCTTTTGTCTGTGGGCTCTTCTCCCACCTCCAGAGCCGGTGGTGGTTGTGCGTTTTGGGTTTTTTGTTCGGATGGTTTTGTTCTGCGCCCCAACTTATACGACTTGCTCTGGCCCTTTTGGGTGTCTTCCCTCCCGCTGCCATGATCTATATGCCAGGCATTAGAGGATGAGGAAGGGGCAGCCTTACCAAATTTCATCTTCCTGAAACCCTCGTAGTTTCCACCAAGCAGGGACCGTCCGCACGGGGCGCCCAGGGTTTCTCCCATCCTGTCCCAACGCCCACCCCGACGTCCCTCCTGTCTTCCGCTGAGCCAAGTGGAGCTCCTTCCGAGGTGCTGAGAGCAGGGCCTCTCCGTAAAGCCGGGGCATCGAGAAAGATCCTGAGGCTGAACCTTCAGCAGCGGGACTGAGCTGCATCTCGCGGTGAGATGTGGATTCACCAGAGTTATGTCCATCTGTGAGTAACAGAAAACCCAGCTGGCAGTGGCTTTACTCAGCAGGGGGTGTTTTTTCATATACCACGGAGTCTGGCCTCAGAGAGCTGCAGGTGTGGGTCCAGGGCCCAACTCATCCAACAGTGGTCCCAGGAGACAGGAAGGTAGGAAAGCGGACGTGAACGCGGGTAGAAGGGAGGATTCCCGGGTGCACGGCGAGGTGCGGGACCCCTTGGGCGCTTCAGAACCTCCGCGCACAGGTGAGAGGAGCGTGCTCACGCACCGGTCCCGCGCGCACTGGACAGGGGCAGCTGAGCTGTGGGCGGCACCTCGACGCTTCCCGAGCCGGGCACTGCGTGGGCACCCCCAGCCTCGCATCCCAGGAACCTGGGGGCAGTGGCTACGGGAAGGGTGGGATGTAGATGCAGACCTGCTGAATCGGACGTTTTTACGTGCTTCCTTCATTAGGGGAAACTCGGTTACTTTTTCTTATAAACGTCACCCCTCAGTTTATTCTCTTCTCTTCTGGGATGATGGCTTCTGGGTCTGCGTGGGTGACGTGATCCCCCATAGGCGTAGTTTCCTTTTACAGAGTCTGTTTCCTGGTCCCTTTCCGATTCCTTTGGAGCCATCCAGCGCCCAGGCTTCCTGCGCACCGACTCATTTCTTGCCTTCCTCCGCCCAGCCTGTCGTTCGATTCTTGTACAGCATCTACTCCCACGGGTCCGCCTCCCCCCGTGACCCCTGCAGTCGGGTCCCTGTGATGCTCGCTGCCGTTCCCCGTCTCCAGCACGTCCCCTCACCTCTTGGGCCATCAGGTGTGTTTCCCCTGGGTCAGCTGTCCCGCTCGGGGTACCTCTTTACTCTCCCCTGAGGAGTTTATTCTCCTGACGGCACCGTGGTGACGGAGGGGCTCTGGGAAGAGGTGGAAGCCCTCCCCAGGGGCCCTCCTTAGGGCCAGGATCCCAGAAGCATGTGTTCAGCACCCTCTGCCCGCACCGGGGCCCTGTGCCTTGGGGGCACTCCCTGAGGGGAGGAGGGTGGGGTCGGCGATGCCTGGGGGTCCAGGCGGCCTGGACGTCTGGTTGTCAGCTTCCCGCCCACCAAGGGGTCCTCCCCCGCCCATCAGCAAAGCCCCAACCGTGCAGACCCCGGGGCAGAGACACGACTGCCCCCGGCCCAGGCCCCTCCTGCGGTCCAGCCCTCCTCCACTTTGTCCACATTTTCACATGTACCTTCTGACCCAGCTACCTCTGTCTCCTTGGGGGTCTCTCCCAGCTCTTGAGCTGACTCTGGGTCTGAGAGCCTCCCCCCATCAATGCCCCCCGAGTCGGGCTCACGAGTGGCACCCAGCAGCTCCGTCAGTAAGGACGGGACACGCGCGTTAATGGTGTCCTTTCATCCACGGGCACAGATGACCCCCTGCCACAAGGAAGGCGCCGGGTGTGGGACTCCGTTCCCACAAACCATGTGCGGTCTCCACCTGTGGACATCAGCCCCTGAGCCGTGTGTGCTGAGCCCTGGAAGCAAATCCTGATGCTCCCCACGACTCCAGCTGGACCCTCGGTCGTCAGGGCCAGGCCCCTGCTGTCTGGATCTGGTAACGGCAAACAGTTACTTTTGGGCTCTCAGTTTCGCTCCGAGAGCTGAGACCAGACTCCACCATGATCCTGTTTCCCTCCTTCCCTCTGATGAGCGCCCCCAGTAGAGGAAACCAGGCCACTCCAGCAGTGTCGGGGGAAGGCCAGGCTTGTCCCGGAACCCTCTGCTGTGATCCCTCCCCTCGAGCCTGAGGTGGGCGTCTCTGATCCTATAAAACGTCCCATCCCCGCTGCCGGGGCAGCTGCCAGAGTCTCGAAGCCCAAACACACAAGGAGGGCCTGTCTCCCCACTCCCGCTGACGTGTGACCAAACAACAGAGCAAATGAACTAAAACCCTCCACACGGGAGCCCCGTCCACTCTCCTACTGGGCGGGTATCTCCTCCAGGACCGTCAGACTGTCTGTGACCAGAACTGAGGCCGTGAGGTCTTACGCCATGGACAGCCCTAATGAGAGAGCCTGCAGGCGACACCGAACTTCTGGCGTCTGTCTGTCTTGAGGTTGTGCCTTTCTGGCTCCTCTTTAAAGCACACTTCCCTGGAGCCTGGTCTCACACTCTTTGCAAATGTTTCTAGTTTCTGGGAGCGCGCGCCCTTCACCACGGTTTCCATGAAGGAAAGGAGACAGGCCGGTCCCAACACGACCACACTGATTCCTCCGCTTCCTGAAATGGCTGCATCTTGTTAAGAAATAAGCGGGTGTGTGTGTGTGTGTGTGTGTGTGTGTGTCTGTCTCGGTCAGCTCCGGCCGCTGTGACAACTCGCCACAGACGGGGGGCTTAAAGCACAGAACTTACTCCCCACCGTCTGGAGGCTGGAGGCCTGAGATCCGCGTGCCAGGGGGATCAGTGCCTGGTTTGCAGATGGCCACCTCCTCGCTGTGTTCTCACATGGCGGGGGGAGGGGGGAGAGAGAGAGAAGAGTGGGGGGAAGTGAGCCCTTATCTCTCTTTATCAAGGCTCCGGTCCCATTATGAAGCTTTCACCTCTGCATCCTATCTACCCCCTCAGAGGCCCCACCTCCAAATGCCATCCCCTCGGGGTTAGGGCTTCAACCTCTGAATTTTGTGGGGACACAAGTGTTCAGTCCAGAGCAGTGTCTTTGAAATCTGGGTTTAAAAAAACACTCAGCCTATAATTTCTCAGATCGTCTCCTCAACGCCTTCTAATCGGGGAACTCGTATGTCGCCGTCTACACGTGGCAGTTCACGTGGTCCATCCATCCTCAGCATACACCTTTCTCGTGATAACGGTGGGAATTTGACCCCAGGGAAATCTCCACAGTCTTCTCTGATTTGAAGATGATGCTCCAGGGACCATCACAGCTTGTGTCCAGTTGAGCCCTTGCTCTGTATATCCAGCAGCTGAGCGATGGGGCAGGTATTTCTCCACTGCATTCTGAGGCAATGATTTTATCCAGGGTGCAGCTGTGCATGAGTCTTTGCGTCCAAAATCCAAGGCATTTGCCCCCCAATGTAAGCTGAATTAAACCAGACTCCCTTTTCCCTGCTTCCAAGTCTGTCTCAACAGGGCGACCCATCCAAGAGAAACAGAAGCATGTCACCGAAAATATCTTAAGGAAAAAGTGATTTTCCTGTTTTACTGGAGGTTGAGGGGAGGGATGACACAGCGCTTCCTAGAGCTGAACTCCCGGAAAATCTCCTGCTCGGGCCCGGCAGTCAGACAGCACAGCACAGAACCCTCTGTAGAAGGAGAAGGTGTGGGAGGACAGTGGGGGCTTACACTGAGGATGGGGGTCCCTGAAACCATGAAGTCAAAAGGCTGTCTGCGCTGTGTCCTCAGAACGACCCAGCTTACACCACGAAGAAGTCCATCTGGCTAGTGTAATGGCTGAAGGTTCCACTTTTTTTTTTTTTTTTGCGGTACGTGGGCCTCTCACTGTTGTGGCCTCTCCTGTTGCGGAGCACAGGCTCCGGACGCCTGTTTAAAACACGGTACTGGTCCCACCTAAACCATACGCGGATCCCACAAAGTCATGCCGGCATTGTGCAAAAAAGCGGAGTCACGTAGCTCCGATCCCGCGGCCCTGAAGACCTAACAGTGCGAGTCTCCTGGTTTGTAGCTGGGAATTCATTTAAGGACTGGAGAATTTGGAGAATTTGGTTTCAGCTGTTCTTTCCCTGCTTAAGGAACGTCATAAGTAATGTCCATCAGATACAACCGTGAGGATGGTGCCCCACGTAAGCTAGCCGAGAATCTCCGGTCTCTTGAAGGAAATGCAACGTCTCTTTACCTCTTGGCGTGGTTTCTGCCTCTTGTCGTCTTTCTGGGGGGATCATGTGACACTACATTGGTCTGAATCGCTTTTTCTTAAAAGTCCTGGACTTCACTATTATTAAAGAAAGACACTGTGGACTCTGTTACTCATGTTTAAAAAGTAATCACAGCAATAAACTCATGGGACAGTAACAGTGCTGCCCGAGGGAGGGCCCTGAAGCCGCCACATGGCCCCTACCGAGGGGCAGGGCAGCCACCCTGGGGCTGCGAGTAGGTTTCTGCCAAAGATCTCCTCTCTGGAACCAGCTCATGTGTGCATTATCCATGTCTGAAATCTCTGTCTAATCTGCAAAACCATAAAGCAGCAATAAACAAATGGAACTCTGGCGAAAAAAGCTTCGTACGTCCCATGCATGCTTTTACAAGTGTTTATTTATTGAACGGTCTCATCTTGCGTTCGTTTTGTGGGTGACCTTCCCTGTTCAACCCCACTTCCAGATGTGGCCAGGCCCCCATTCCGTCCACTGGCTATGGTTTATGGTTCACTATTCATTATTTTTTTTACAAAGATCATAAGAAAAGACCCTAATGCTGGAAAAGGAGCCAGGAGGATAATGAATTGAACTGGATCCTAACGACAAGGGCCCGTCTTCTTTCCAAAAGCCTGTCCCTCTGCAGCCCTGCAGGGTGGGCCCCGTCCCGGTGGGCAGTGCCATTTAAAGGACCTATTGGGATCCTCCAAAACAGAATACCGGGATAAAAACAGCAGGAGTGATATTCTGAAAGGCTCTAGGTATTTAAGACACGATGGCAGCAAGATTCCTTCACCCGGGTGTAGCTGGGCCCACAGGTGCCGATGCCCGGATGGAAGAGGCTGCTGGATCGGAGTCTCATGGTCAAGGGAGCAGCTAAGAGAGTGGACTGCTGTGTATGGGGTTTGGCCCATCCTTCTTGCAAGGCATCTTTTGAGGACTTTTGCCCTAATTCCTAGGGAGGATGCTAAATTAAAAAGGAAAAAGAAGCCTTTATAAACCATTACTTTTAAAATTCATATGAAAGACATTGAGAATAGATATCATATTCATGCTTCAGTTTCACACACTTTCTGTCCAAACATCATGAAAATAGATACATGATTTTTATTCTTTTAAAGCTACTTTGTGGGCTTCCCTGGTGGTGGTGCAGTGGTTATTAAGAATCCACCTGCCAATGCAGGGCACACACGTTCGAGCCCTGGTCCAGGAAGATCCCACATGCCGCGGAGCAACTGAGCCCGTGCGCCACAACTACTGAGCCTGCACTCTAGAGCCCATGAGCCACAACTGCTGAGCCCGCGTGCCACAACTACTGAGCCCGCATTGCCTGGAGCCTGGGCTCCACAACAAGAGAAGCCACTGCAATGAGTAGCCCGCGCACCGCAAGGAAGAGTAGTCCCCGCTCGCCACTACTAGAGAAAGCCCACATGCGGCAACGAAGACACAATGCAGCCAAAATAAATCAAATAAATAAATAAAAAATAAAAAAGCTACTTTGTGGCCTGTACCCCAGGGCTGGGGTACCAGGCAAGGAGAACATGATTCATCCTGATTACAATCTAGCCACACACACTTTGGGGTCATGAAGACCATCTCCTCACATTTCACAAGGAAAACAGCAGAGCAGGGGCTCCGAGGGTCGGCGTCCGGCCTGAGCCCATTCAGTGGAACAGGAATTGTGAAGTTCTGACCATACATTTCAGTGGGCACAGAGGCCGGGCTTACATTCCTCCCGGGCTGAGGTTTTGCTTTTTATGTTCCCTCTCTTGAGATAATCAAAAGCACACCTCGCAGCTCACTGGTGGTGGCCTGGATGCCGTCCCCAGGGGGAACCTCAGGGCTGAGGGTGGTGACATCTGAAGGCCCCGTGGCTGCAGCCAGCGGGTGGGGGGAGGGGACTCGTGATTCCTCTCATGGTATCCTTGACGTATTAGCCTCCAAAGCGATGGACATCAGTCGTTCTGAACCCCGCCAGGGACTTGCTCTGAAAAACTCATCAGCAGGAGACTTTGTGTTTAAATAATCGCTGCCTTGTGGTCAAGCAGGGGAAGAATATATCGCAGTCAATTTATGAGGGCTCTGCCTCGAGCCTGTGGATGGAAAGCGTTTGTTGCTGGCTGGGAGAGGCTGTATATGATGTGATTGTTCAGGAAGGAAAGATAGTGGTACCATTTTTCCTCTCCTTTTTTTTTTTTTTTAAAACAGTCCTTGGGTTTTGAGGACGGTTACAGTATTTTTTGCCTTTTCTTTACATATGCCTTTTGGCTGTGAATTTGAACCGGGCTGTATTTCAAGGAGTCAACCTTAATTTTGTGACCAAAGAATCTGTCACCATAGACACCGTGCCTTCATGCTGTACACTCCCTGCCCTGTTTTCTTTCTAACTTGGTGTATTTTAAATCATGGGGAGAAGGGATCCTAATGGCCGCATGAGTCTTTTTTTTTTTTTTTTTTTGCGGTATGCAGGCCTCTCACTGTTGTGGCCTCTCCCGTTGCGGAGCACAGGCTCCGGATGCGCAGGCCCAGCGGCCATGGCTCACGGGACTAGCCACTCCGCGGCATGTGAGATCTTCCCGGACGGGGGCACGAACCCGTGTCCCCTGCATCGGCAGGCGGACTCTCAACCACTGCGCCACCAGGGAAGCCCCCGCGTGAGTCTTTTGAGATGGTTAAACCTTTTCTCATTTCAGGTCTTAAGGATTAAAAATCTACATTAGCTATTTAAAAAAAAAAGGAATCCTAGATTTGAAAAATATTGAAAATCAATTCAGAGGGGTGTTCACAGAATTAACAGACTAGTTTGTCGATTGCATCCTCTTTACGTATGAAGGAGAACTGACTTGCTTTCTTTCACGCCACAAATCCCAGGGCGGCAGCTGGAGAAGCAGTTTAGAGATGTACATCATTTCACTAGAGGAGAAACAAATGGGCTTTATTTTCTTAAGTGTGTCCCGGGGTTTCAGCAGACACCCTAGTCTCTCCTCCTGGTTTCTGACTGGAACCCAATATGCTATTTCTCAAGAGGCAGGTGGGTCCCTAACTGTCTGCATCAGAATCACCTGAATAAGGAGGAAGGGTTGCTGAAGAAAAATGAGGATTCCGGGCCCCTGTCCCAAATCTACCAAACCGGAATCTTTAACCTTGGCTCCCAGAATCTGAATTTTTAACAAGCTTCCCAGGAGATTCTTAAGCCCCTAAGTTCGGGGAGTGGTTGCCACGGGATGTCTGAGAGATTCTAGAAGGGGGCTGGCAGCGCTCACCCCAAAGCCATGGCTCCTTCCTTCCCCAAGTGACGGGACCCTCCTCTCGGCTGGGTACCGGGTACATGCCTCTCTGACCACCAGGGTGGCCACTGACAGAGTCCAGGCTGCCACGCAGCTGTGGGTGGAAGTAAAGGACAGCTGCCACATGCCCTGCTGCTTCTCCCTTCTCCCTAGAAGAGGGACACTATGATTGGCACCCAAACATCCACCTTAGAAATGATGCCACGGCGAAATAGAAGGATCCCTGCGTCCCTGACGTCATGATGCTGACATAACATCCTAACCTGATGTCTCTTCTACGTGATGGAGGAACAGGTGTCTGTCTGGTTGTGTCATAACTCACTCACATGTGTGTTTCATGTTGCTTTCAGCTGGGAGGTAGGCAGGGTCGATGCTACATGCAGATGTCCCTCATCCTAAAGGATACAGACACCAAGGAAAACAGGCTCCTTACCCTCCAGAACCCCGGGACCCGCCCGGTATTGATAAGATGGTTTCTTAAAGGTAAGCGGTCCTTGGGCTTCCCTGGTGGCGCAGTGGTTGAGAGTCCGCCTGCCAATGCAGGGGACATGGGTTTGTGCCCCGGTCCGGGAAGACCCCACATGCCGCGGAGTGACTGGGCCCGTGAGCCATGGCCGCTGGGCCTGCGTGTCCGGAGCCTGTTCTCCGCAACAGGAGAGGCCACAGCAGTGAGAGGCCCGCGTACCGCAAAAAAAAAAAAAAAAAAAAAAGGTAAGCGGTCCAAGTTGGGGAACTGGGTTTGGACTGTGCGTGACTTTCTTCCAACCTGAGAGATAAATACTGTGAGAGGTTGAGTTTTGGAAGGAGAGAGATGTTTAAATAGGACCCTGAAGTCCCTGCTATTGCAACACACAAAGACATCAGCAAAGTCCTATACTGTTCTTAGGGAAGAAAATGAAGTGATTGTAGAGAGAACAAGAGAGGGGATGAGAAGTAGCTGCAGAAGGGGGGCACACTGGCTGACTTGTGTGTGGGGGGTGATCCCAGCCAAGCCACTCCCTCCCTCAGCCTCAGTTTCGTTCCTGAAGGATGGAGACCCTGGCGTCTGAGTCCCAGGGCAGTTGGGATGAGCGAGTGGCATAACATGGTGAGTGAGTCATAAAGAGCGGAAGGTGTGCGTACGGTTCACTGCATATCCAGGCTCCGTGCTGCACCCCTGCGGGATCGGGCCTTCCGAAGCAGCAGCTGTGCTAGTAAACGCTGCTCAGGGGGGACGGGGAACAGAAGCTGTGGGTGTTTCCTCCTCCGGGTGCTGGCTTTCCAAGGCTGTCCTGGCCACATCCTTACAGGTGATCCACCAAATACGTCAACTCATCTCAAAAATATTGCGGTTACCACCCCTCTTCATCGCTATTTAACCCCTTTCCTTGTGCAAAAAGAAAGAGTTTGGAAAGACCAGCCATCCTTGAGTATTAGGAGGACGGGCAGAAATCTCTCCTGAGTGTAGCGTGGGTATGGCAGGGGCTGTACCCATTACCCCGTGGTCGAGGCTCCCAGGTGATATCAGGGGTCAGAATGCTACCTGCCGCCCAGGCCGGCCCCAGGGGAGTTCTTCCCTCCAAGGCAAACCCTGGGCATGTGAATATGGATGTGTTTACTCCCAGGCCTCACTCGGCTGAACGCCTGCAGTGCACCATCCGCTAGGTCTTCCTAAATCCTTGGGTAGAAAATCCTTTGCACACGTTTTCCCACGGATGTGCCCTCCCACGTTCATTTTCAGGTTTCTGGAAGGCGCAATAATGTAGATCACATATGTCTGGCAACACCCAGCACATCTGGATGTGCATGGTCCCGGGTCGGAGCTCGTACTGCTCACCGCGCGACGGGCCAATAATTGAGAGCTGAGGTGTTGGGGCCAGGAATAGCCACTTTATCCGGAAAGCCGGCAGACCGGGAAGATGGTGGGCTCGTGCCCCAAAGAACCATTTGCCTGAGACAGAATTCAGGGTCCTTTTTTCTTTGGCGGTACGTGGGCCTCGCACTGCTGTGGCCTCTCCCGTTGCGGAGCACAGGCTCCGGACGCGCAGGCACAGCGGCCATGGCTCACGGGCCCAGCCGCTCCGCGGCATGTGGGATCTTCCCAGACCGGGGCACGAACCTGTGTCCCCTGCATGGGCAGGCGGACTCTCAACCACTGCGCCACCAGGGAAGCCCTCAGACTCCTTTTATACTAAAAGGGGAGGGCGTGAAGCCAAGCACTTCCTGGTTCCCGTCAGCCTCCGGAGGGAAGGTGTTAATTTCTCCTTCCCGCCCTCATTCACAGGTGGGCCTGGTCGGGAGGTTTCCTGGGAGCTAATCACAGGTATTTTAGCCGAATGCTCGTTACCTGGGAGGCAGGGTCCCCAGAGCCGGACCGTTATGTGGAATTTAAGCTTCTAGGCCACATCCCTTTGTGATGAGCTTGTGATCGAACACAAAAGGCTCTTCCTCACTACGCTCAGTGCCCTGCACGTGGGTCTCAGGGAGGTGGAGGCCCAGACGTGGCCAGGCCTGGCTGCCCTCCGCTGGGGCCGGGGACGGGCTGGGGGTCGGCCTCGGGTGGGAACCTGCCCCTCACTCAGAGCTGCAGGGCGTCTTCGCCGGGTGGTGGCAAAGCAGAGTCCACTTTCCGGGCAGGTAGAAGACTTAGGAGCTAAGCCTGGCGGGGTGGGGAGAAGCTGGTGCCGAGGCCCTGGCGGGAAGGGACCGACGGAGACCGAGAGCTGGGAGGAGGAAGGAAGCAGAACTGGAGGAGCAGCAGTGCATCCCCACGTCCCGTGAGCCTCGAACAGACTGTGTTTTCAGTGTCACCGCAACGGGCAGCTGCCTTCTTGCCGGAACCAGGGCCGACCCGACACCACCCGCGACTTGTCTGGGGCGCAGGGCGGGCTGGCGGTGGCCGAGTCGGAGGGCTTTGGCTTCTGCTGTTTCTCACACTGCGATGGGGATCTTTCCGCAGAACCCGCTCGGATCAGCGGGGCCTTAACGGGGGGATGAGAGTGACTGAGGAATGTCTTTATAATTTATGACGAGCTCTGGGGTTATCTCACACACGATGTCTGATCAGGATCGAGCTGACACCGCGGAATCTTCTCGCTGCTAATGGATTCCTTAAAAGAACAGAGTCCACGAATTTGGGCCACCCCAGGCCTCTCCTGCCAGCCCTCTCAAACCTGAGCTTCACCTGTAACCAAACCGAGTCGTAAACAAGACCACAGGGTCTGGGGATGAAGAGCTCAGGTCTGACCAGCCGTGGCAGGGTGCGTGCTCTCAGCTCTCCCAGGGGTGGTGATGCGCCCCTGCCCTGCCCACCCGTCCTCACACTCCCCTGCTTCAGGACGACCAGCGGGTGAAACGCACAGCTGCCATGGAACAGGACAAAATCCGTGGAATCCGAGTCACAGAGCACCCCAGCTAACGATGCAGTCAGCGCGCGTGATTAACGATGCTTCATTTCTCTGTTGCATGAATGGCAGTTCCAAAGCAACTGTCCTTCATCGGACAAAACATCAGGGAACCCAACCAAAAAGATGTCTGAGTGACACTGCTCAGTGAAAACAGGAGCCTCATAAGGATACATCGTGCAGTGCCACGGTCAGGTCTGCAGCTACTGGGTAGCTTTGGGAGTGCACGGAGGCTGGCCCAGGGCACGTGGCGGGGACAGGCTCGCCTACCCAGGGACGCCGTCTCCTGCTCACCCAGACGCCCTCCCACCTCAGCAAGAGCACACGCCCCTCAGGAGCACAGTCTAGACTTCAGCTGCTGACCCTGACCAGATTCCCGGCTCCACTGTGGACACCTGCTCCCCGAGTCTTCCTCAGAATTAAATGACAGGTGTGTGCAAACACTCCGGGTAGTAAGAACTCGACCAGGGTTACTCCCCTCCCACCTCTTCTGTAATAAAGTCATAGCACGCTCTAGACCAGTGATTCGCAGAGTAGGAGTTGAGGCTCATTGCCATCAACTCACTGAGGATACTGCTTTAAACCCCAAATCCCCCGGCCCTGCCCTCTGAGGCCCAGTAGCAGGGCCCAGGAATCTGCATTTCTTCAAGACCCTTTGATTCGGATGCACACGACTTGAAAACCACATTAAAGACCAGCACAGACAGACTTAATTATTCTGCAGCTGCTTCAATGCACATTGGTTCGTTTTGCTGTGTTTCTCCTCTTCCCCAGCCCTGCCTAAACCTCTGAAAGTCAAGGGCTGGGTTTTCCTTCAGATGAGCCGGCAGAGGCTGGGTTCCATATAAAGAAAGAATAAATGATGGATGACCTGACAGCGCGCAGATGACGTTGTCCTACGAGTCTTCCCGCATCACTACGAGACTCGCGGATTGTTCACCCACCATTGCCATTGTCCTCTAAATCCCTGTCTGAAGCTTATTTCTGGGGAGAGGGAGGGATTTCTTAGCCTCCAGGTAAAGAGCTATGGACCCACGTGGGGCAGCGGCTCAACACAGACCTGAACGAGGGGGGCAGGATGCCTGGCCCCCTGCTGCATCCTCCTGGCCTTCCTACCCTCCGCCCTCCACCCCAGGCTTGAGACTTGGGTACAAGAAATTGTTCTCTTGTGTACTTACTTCATGCTTTGCTGTTTACAGAAACATGTCTTTTTGTCTGGAACTCAGGTCCAATTTTAGCAAGTCTGCAAAGACCGTATTCCCAGATGCCCTTGTTTCGCTGTGTAAGTCCCTGTCCCAAATGTATAAACATCGCATGACAAGTGGTGAAAGGAATGTCTCTTTTGCCACCTGACAACCCCTCTCTTGGCAAGTGTGGCCCCCGGGCTCTGTCATCTTGTGAGGTGCTGGGTGAGTGGCCTGGGCTGGGAATTCCAGTAACCTCTGACCTGCCTGTGCTTCTCGGGAGCGGGCCATCCTGAACTGATGCTCCAGAGCCCCTTGCAGGCAAAGAGGAGGGATCCTGCAGGTCTGTGAACACAAGCTCCGTGTGTCAACTGACGTGGGCGCCCAGGGCTTGGGGGGGGCCAAAGGCAGAAGCCAAGCTCTCCTTGTGAGCAGACAAGAGCAGTAAAGGATGCTGCCCGTCGTCCCTCACCCTGGAGACCTGAGGAAGATTCTGCTCTAAAAACAAACAACCAGCCATCAGACACGGCCCCTCCTGGTACCCACAGGCTCTCGGTGAAAACTTGCACCCCACCCTCCTCATTCCTCACTCACCCCTCGTGCCCCAGCCTCTCCCCACGCCAAACTCTGCATTCCTCTGCTGTTGATACTATAAATATAAAACGCACCAACTCAATCCCAAATCGCGAGGGGGCTTTTCTTTGTGTGACCACAATGTAAATGTCGCTCGTTTGGGGATTTTTATGAGGCCCCTAAGAATGTTCGGAATCCCAGTCCTGCTCAGACAATGTCTCCCTAGTCGATATGATTCAGAGGTTGAATCTTGGGACAACTCTGGAATTTCTGGTCAGAAGAGAACATAATCCTGAAGTGTCTCAATGTGAAAGATTTCCCTATATTTCCCCCCTTTACCTTTTTGCTTTCATCCCAGAAAAAGAAATGTGGAAATTCTTCTGTTTCCTTTAACACACGGCAGTCTGAAGTGGATTGTCACGTGCCCGTCCCTAACCCTGAAAGAGAGGTAGCGTTATGGTGCTGAGATTTGGTCCTGACTTCCATCTCTCCATGAGGTAGCATCTTGTTACACAGCCACTGGATGCTTTTAAATC
This sequence comes from Leucopleurus acutus, assembly GCF_964270905.1. Lineage (NCBI taxonomy): Eukaryota > Metazoa > Chordata > Mammalia > Artiodactyla > Delphinidae > Leucopleurus > Leucopleurus acutus. The sequence goes on along the minus strand of NC_139150.1, from coordinate 114,246,521 downwards.
TGAATATCGATTACCATCTCCTGACAGATCATACTTCTGGGGCCGAAGTTTGAAAACAACACATCTGGACCCTGAGATGTCCTATCTGAGCATCCGGAGCAAGGGGACCCTGGAGGTCACCCAGACCCCTGAGCCCGGGGGCAGGACCACACTCACACCGTCCTCAAGAGATAAGGGTCTCTTTTCTTTTAAAGTTTCCCCAGAAAGGCAGGTAAGAAGGAGGAAGGAACTGGAGGTAAGAAACCCCTGGTAAGAAACCCCTGGAGGTAAGAAGGAACTGGAGGTAGGAAGGAACTGGAGGTAAGAAACCCCTGAAGATAAGAAACCCCTCCAGTGTTTGAACAACGTAAGCGTTTTCAGAAGAGAGCTAAACCTACGCTCACTCTACTTCTTATAATTTTGAAGCTCCGCCTTGGAGACCCTGGAAAGCATGTCTCCCCACATCCAGGCCCTTCCGTAGTGTACCTGACAGCTGAATCGTCTGACTGCTTGTGTGAGAAAGGATGAAGAAGTACAATACTGAGAAGCCTTACTTCACTCTCTCCCATCTGTATGATCAGGGTCCTCGCTCTGCAAACCCAGTGTGATGGGAAGGACCAAAAGGGATGGTGTGTCAGGCTGCCCAAGGGATGTGTTATTCATACCACCACCAAAACCATCATTCTAAGCTGAGTCTGAGAGCTGCTGTTTAAATTTACTCTATTATAGAAATAATGGGGACTCCTGAAAAACAATACCATAAATATAAGCCTAATCGACAGATACAAACATTTTGTTCACAAAACAGCATGTAGCTACTCAGGTAAGCAAACTAGCTGTTGAGATCCCACAAAGCACTAGGAAAAAGCTTCTCCCCCTGAAGAGGAGGGTCATCTGAAGAGCTGAAGCAGAGAGCTACATCCCTTGTCTGGTGACAGCAGGCACAGGAAGTGGTCAGCAGAGTGGTGGCAGGAGAGGACATCGCAGATTGAAACCCTGTCCACGAGAGACACACACAGATCCAAGTGACTCAGGATGCAGAGTGAAACTGTAAGGAGAGACACACCAGGCAAGGGGAACAGAAAACAAAGGAAGGCTGTGACCTCACCATCCACTAAGGCGGAATGCAAGCCAATGAATAAACGTAACAAGAGAAAGGGCACCTTGTAACACCAAACGATACAACTCAAAATGAAACTGTGACAATTATGAATATGTATTCACCAAATAACATAGCACCCACCTTATAAAGCAGAAATAACAACAGATGCAAGGAGAAATATACATAAATGAAAACTCTCTCAGTCTACTATAAATCAAGTCAAAATATCTGAAGTTCAAAGAAGACATAAATAACATCATTAATAAGATATATGTTATTCAAGTCTACATCCTGAAAATATAGACAACCGTGTTTTTTCAAGTGACCAAGGAACATACATAAAAATTGTCCATAAGTTAGGCCACACAGAAAGTCAATTGATCCCAATAGATAGAAACATTACAGATGATATTCTTTGATCACAATGCAATGACACAAAAATTTGTCAGCATCTCAATCATGAATACCTATGCAAAAATTCTAAATAAAATATTAGCAAATAGCATCTATCAGCACATTAAAAAAATAATTACCATGACTAAATGGAGTTTATTACAGGAATGCCAGGATAGTTCATTACTAGGAAATTTATTATATTCCATCAAATTAACAGCTCTAAGGAGAAAAATTATATGATCATTTGTAAAGATACTTTAAAAAAAAGCATTTGGGTCAAAGCCAATAATCATACTTGACCCAAGAAAAAGCCCTCAATAAATTAAGAATAAATTAATATTCCCTTATCATAACAAAATATATTGTTGTCAGCCAAAAGCCCATTCCACCTCTTGGGGAAACGCTGGAGGCATTTCCCCATTAAAATCAAATATAAGGCAAGAATGTCCACTATCACTACAGTTATTTAACGTTGTTCCTAATAGGCAAAGAAATTAGAAGAGAGAAAAATTTAAAGTATAAAAATTGGAGAGCGGAGTTAATCTTTATTATTAGATGATGTTATTACATAGTTAGGAATACAAGAGAAATATATATGAATAATAAGAGAATTTAGCAACATAGAATGGTACAAAATGAATACACTATAATTAGTTGATTATATTCAGTAAGAAGATGAAAGGAGATAAAAGACCCCATTTAGCCTAGCTTGGGGTTAGTAGATGCAAACTGTTACATACAGAATGGGTAAACAACAAGGTCCTACTGTATAGCACAGGGCACTATATTCAATACCCTTGGATAAACCATAATGGAAAAGAATATAAAAAAGAATGTATATATGTGTGTGACTGAGTCACTTTGCTGTACAGTAGAAATGAACACAACATTGTAAATCAACTATACATCAATAAAAAAAAAATTAAAAAATTTTTTAAAAGACCGCATTTATAATAGTAATAAAAAGATAAAATACCTAGGAATAAATGTAACGAAAAGTGTGCAAGACACATATGAAGAAAACTATAAAACATTCCTAAAGGACACAAAATAAGTTTGAACAAATGGAACGACCTCTGTTTTTCTCAGCTAGGAAAACTTGATAACTAAAGATGTTGATTCTCTCTCTGTTAATTATGTAAATTTAATTCTAATAATGAAAATATTATTAAGGGTTCTACTATTATTATTTGTTTACTCCACAATTCATACGGGAAAATAAGAAGAACCTGGAAACTCTGAGAGGGAAGAGCAAAGAGAGAATTAGCCTCACTGGATATTAAAAGCAAAAACCTCAATAATTAACACAGTGGGGCAGTGACACTTGAACTAAGATCAACTACTGAAACAGAATAGGATGTTCAGAAATAAACCCACCTATATACAGGAATTTAATACATGATGAAAATGGCATCTCAAAACCGTAGGTAGAAGATAACTATCACAAAGTGGTAGTGGAACAAAGCACAGGCAATGGAAACAAAAACAGACAAGCGGGACTACATCGAACTTCACAACTTCTGTGCATCGAAGGACACAACCCACAGGGTGAAAAGCCAGCCTATAAAATAGGAGAAAGTATTTGCAAATCATGTATCTGATGTGGGGTCAATATCCAGAATATATAAAGCATCCTTATGCTCAACAACAATAAAAATAACATGATTTTAAAATGGGAAAGGGGGACTTCCCTGGTGGCACAGTGGTTAAGGATCCGCCTGCCAATGCAGGGGACATGGGTTCGAGCCCTGGTCTGGGAAGATCCCATATGCCACGGAGCAACTAAGCCCGTGCGCCACAACTACGGAGCCTGAGCTATAGAGCCTGTGAGCCACAACTACTGAAGCCCATGCACCTAGAGCCTGTGCTCCGCAACAAGAGAAGCCACCACAATGGGAAGCCTGCGCACCGCAACGAAGAGTAGCCCCCGCTCACCGCAACTACAGAAAGCCCGCGCGCAGCAACGAAGACTGAAAGCAGCCAAAAATGCATAAAATAAAAATTTAAAAAAATAAAAATAAATTTTTTTAAATGGGAAAAGACTTGAGTAGATATTTCTCTAAAGATGATATTCAAGTAGCCAACTAGCATATGAAAAGATGTTCAACATCATTAATCGTTAGAGAAATTCAAATCAAAATCACAATGAGATGTCACCTCATACCCATTAGGATAGCCACTATCAAAAAACAAAACAAAACAAAATAGGGGACTTCCCTGGTGGTCCAGTGGTTAAGAATTGCCTTCCAATGCAGAGGACACGTGTTCGATCCCTGGTTGGGGAACTAAGATCCCACATGCTGAGGGGCAACTAAGCCTGCACGCCACAGCTACTGAGCATGCGAGCCACAACTAGAGAATCCACATGCTGCAACTAGAGAGAAGCCTGCATGCCGCAACAAAGATCCTGAGTTCCGCAACTAAGACCCGATGCAGCCAAAATAAATAAATAAATATTTAAAAACAAAACAAAAGTAGAAAATAACAAATGTTAATTTGTTAGGATGTGGAGAAATCGGAACCCATGTGCACTGTTGGTGGGAACATAAAATGGTACAGCTGTTGTGGCAAACAGCATATAGAGGTTCCTCAAAAAATTAAAAATTGGCAATCCCACTTCCAGGTATATATCCCAAAGAATTGAAAGCAGGATTTCAAATAGATATTTGTACACCCATGTTCACAGCAGCACTATTCACAATAGCCAAGAGGTGCAGGCAACACAGATGTCTGAGGACAGATGGAAGATAAAGAAAATGTGGTCCATCCATACAACGGAGTATTATTCAGCCTTTAAATGGAAGGAAATCCTGTCACATGCCACTCCATGGATGAACCTTGAGGACATTATGCTAAGTGAAGTAAGCTAGTCAGAAAAAGACAAATACTGTATGATTCCACTTATATGAAGGATCTAGAGTCGTCAAATTCATAGAGACAGAAAGTAGAGTGGTGGCTGCCGGGGGTGCAGGGAGGGGGAATAGGAAATTGTTGTTCAATGGGACGGTGTGTCAGGTTTTTTTTTTTTTTTTTAATATTTACTTATTTGGCTGTATCAGGTCTTAGTTGCGGCATGTGGGCTCTCTAGTTGAGGCACCTGAGCTCAGTAGTTGTGGCGCACGGGCCTAATTGCTCCACGGCATGTGGGATCTTAGTTCCCTGACCAGGGATCAAACCCGCGTCCCCTGCATTGCAAGGAGGATTCTTAACCACTGGACCACTAGGGAAGTCCCAAGCGTCAGTTTTATAAGATGAAGAATTTCTAGAGATGTTGCACAACAGTGTGAATATACTTGAAGCCTCTGAACTGTACACTTAAAAATGGTTGAAGTGGTCAATTTTACATTATGTGTTTTTTTTACCACAATTAAATATTTTTAAATTATTTTTTTAAGTGGTAGTGAGGCAACTGGTTTATTCCTTGGAGCAAAATAAAACAGAATCAGAGAAAGGCAGCCAGAACCACCTTTTTAAAAATTTTTTAAAATTTCTTTTAACTTTTAAATTTTTATTGAAGTATAGTTGATTTACAATGTTGTGTTAGTTTCAGGTGTACAGCAAAGTGATTCAGTTTTATATATATATATATTATATATATATATGTATATCTACTGAATATTACAGAATATTCAGTAGAGTTCCCTGGTCAATGCAGTAGGTCCTTGTTGGTTATCGATCAATATTTTATTTTTTAATTTATTTTTATTTACTTTTAAAATTTTTGGTTGCATTGGGTCTTTGTTGCTGCGTGGGCTCTCTCTAGTTGCAGTGAGCGGGGGCTACTCTTCATTGCGGTGCATGGGCTTCTCATTGTGGTGGCTTCTCTTGTTGTGGAGCATGGGCTCTAGGCACGTGGGCTCAGTAGTTGTGGCTCGCGGCCTCTACAGCACAGGCTCAGTAGTTGTGGCGCACAGGCTTAGTTGCTCTGCGGCATGTGGCATCTTCCCAGACCAGGGCTCGAACCCGTGTCCCCTGCATTGGCAGGTGGGTTCTTAACCACTGCACCACCAGGGAAGCTACCATCAATATTTTATATATCATAGTGTGTGTATGTTAATCCCAGTCTCCTAACTTATCACTTCCCCCATGTTTCCCCTTTGGTCACCATAAATTTGATTTCGATATCTGCGAATCTGCTTGAGACGTCACTTTTCACCCATCAGGCTGGTGGATGCCCCAACGTTTGCCGCTGTGCTCTGCGGGCAAGGCCATGGGGAACAGGCACTGGTCAGCATTGTGTGTGCTGGCCAGGCTCTTTGAATGGCAATGGGGCCATGTCCACCAGAACAAGGAATGCAACCCCCAGTAATCCTACTTGGGGGAACGAATACCTTAGATACACTTGCACAAGTGTAAAATGTCATGTGTAAAGCTTGTAACATTGTTTAATAGCAGCATATTGGAAACAACTCCAACCTCTGTCATCCTGGTCCTGCTTAAATAAATTGTGCTGCATCTGTCCTAGAGGATGCTACGAGACATTAAACGTGAGCGTAATATGCATCCTGCCTCTCCTCTTCCCAAGACCCTCCAACGGCTGCCCATCGCCCCCTGTTGCCCTCCGTGCTCCTTTGACATTCCACCTCGCTTTTCTCCAGCCACAAGGCCTTTTCCCTGTTCCTCAAACAGACTAGTCAAACTCCCACCTCAGGGCCTTTGCAAGCGATGTTCCCTCTGCCTGGATCCCCATACTCCCCAAAGAATCGCAAAGCTCACTCCCTCGCCACCATTCACTCTTTGCTTAAATGTCTCTTTCTCAGTAAGGCCACCTCTGACCACTCCATTAAAAACTAAAATCTCCCACCTGACATTCCCAATCTCTACTATCTTGCTCTATTTTTTAAATTACTCTTCTCATATCGTAACACATGTATAACTTATGTTTATCATCTGCTTTTTCTGCCCCCCCCAGATATAAATGCTGTGGGGCAGAAATTTTTATCAATTTTTTTGACTTCTGTATCCCTATAATATACAATAGTACTTGGCATATACAGTGGGTGCTTAATAATTGTTTGTTTCCAAATGAATGAATAATTGAGCATATGGTATAGAAAAGATCCAAAAGCATATTTAAGTGAAAGAGCACGTTAAAAGACAGTAATTGTTCTGCATATAGTATTTTTAAGAAATAGAGAAAGAGTATTTGCAGGTGTATGTATAAAGAAACTTAGAAGTATGCAGAAAAAAAATTAGTACTGGTGGGCTTCCCTGGTGGCGCAGTGGTTGAGAGTCCGCTTGCCGATGCAGGGGTCACGGGTTCGTGCCCCGGTCCGGGAAGATCCCACATGCCGCGGAGTGGCTGGGCCCGTGAGCCATGGCCGCTGAGCCTGCGCGTCCGGAGCCTGTGCTCCGCAACGGGAGAGGCCACAACAGCGAGAGGCCCGCGTACCAAAAAAAAAAAAAAAAAAAAAATTAGTACTGGTGGTTACCTTCAGGGAGGGGTACGGGCTGAACAGATGGGAACCTGGTAGGAAGAAGACTGGCTTGTATAGACCTTTATTTAAATTACGTGAATATTTCTTATTCAAAACATTCAATTATGCACACACATACACAACACATGCACACACTGACATTAGAGCCCCCAGGCAGAAAGATCCTGATTTACGAGTTCTGAGCAGGGCCCAAGGAATCTGCATTTTCAGGAAGCTCCGCACCCCTCTTGGAGACTGGTGTGCTGCAGACCTCACCCTGAGAACACTCACCTCTCCCTCTCCCAGCCCAAGAAACTCAACAGACCATTCAGCGTTGGGAAAGGAGGGCAGAGTCTCCAAGGACCTTTGGAACTGAGAGCCGCACCCACAAGTGGCCTCCTGGTGCGTACCATGTGGAAGGACACGGGAAGTCCATCCGCGCCTCAGCCTCACCCACACTCGCGCACAGGACCTCCAGGGGGCGTCATCTTTGACTGAGGCAGTTCTAGCGGTGGGTGTCTCATGCATTTCAGGCTCCTAAACTCTCCACAGTGTGAGCAGAGGGGCTACAGATCATCTGTGATCCTGGTGACCACACGCTGAACGACCCCCTGCCTCACGCCCAACTGTTCCTCCTGCTTTAGCCCGGGCATCGTCATCAGTAAAGTGTTCCTCCTAATTCACAGAGGAAAGATCTTTTTAACTCCCTTTCCTGGAGATGAGGAAGGTGGTTAGGACCTGAAATGTATATTAGTGACACCCCTACCCACCCCAGCAAGGCCACCTGCTTCACCGGGATGCTTCCAGAGAAACCAACTCTTTCCCTCTGTTATTCAGAGACTCGAGGAACAGGTGTAGGGGAAAAAAATAGAAGGACCTAATCACACACAAAAAGGGACTGAACCTGCCAAAATATTTCCCCTTTGAAAAGCAACCTTATCCTTATTAACTTTACTTTGATTCCCAAAGAAAGGGGGAAGATTTAATGAGAAAAACAAATCCAATATTTCATGACCCGTCATTTCCTTAGGATATGAAAAATGAAGACATGAACTAGACTCTCAGCATTTTACTTTTATTTCAAAAAATGTTTTTTGCACTCTCTCTGTTTTGGACCTTTCAAGATGATTCTATTTCTGGAACACACTTTCTGATATGGTTTCTAATTGACTTCAAGAACCTGTCATGCCTTTGACATGTTATATGCTACATTTAAATTAATAGCTTCATGGGTCCCTTATGCATTTTTTCCTTAAATTTCCAAATACAATTCTGGCTTTCTGTCTCTCAGACTGACCAATCACAAGCAGTTCTGTGACTCAAAGATGGGAAACACTAGAAGTGGTGAAATAATCTTTGTAAAAGTTTAAAAATGAGGCTGTGTCTGCCAATTGCTTATAGTTGGTAAGTAGGTCTTTATTAAATGGTTTGTCCTGTCTGTCCTATTGTTTCCCCACAATATCCGACTGTGTGGTAGCTGAGTCACTATGCATAAAGCTGCAGAGAAAGACAGCAGGATGACCAGACATACACACATCTTGCAGTCTTGGGTCTGTTCCCTAGTTGGGGTGGGAAGGCTTGATTAATGACAGACTTGTTCAACATAAAAAAGAACAAAGCCCACATTTATTCTTGGCATTCCTCTTCCTAGGGGCTTGGGGGGTAATGTAATTAATTTATAGCTTTGCAGTAAGGCAACATCAGAGAAGCAATTTAATTCATGAGAAGCAATGCAGATGGAGAGTGTTACTGAACATACCCCCGCATGGGAGGGTCTGTGAGGAAGATGGAACAGAAGGTGATTTCTTCCACAAATAATACAGATTCACTACTAGTTACTACCTGGATTTCACCCCCCAGCCAAGGTGTCTTGAGAGGCGCGAAGCTGACTAACCGAACAGAGGTCTTTGGGACAGGCTTCCGAAACCGTGGGTGGAACTTGCTTATTACCTGCTCCGCCGTGAGCGCTACCCCGGCCCAGGTGAAGGTCTCACCAGGTGTGCTGACGGCTTGGAGCCCCTGAGGCTCGCCTTCGGTCCCCTCAGCGTTCTTTCGAAAGTTAGCGGCTTTGCTCCCTAGGACAGCCCCTCCGCCTCCCCTGCAGCCCCCAGGACGCACCCCACCCCCTCCCCTGCAGCCCTAGGACGCACCCCGTCCCAGAGCCAGGACACACCCCGCCCCGTCCCCCGCCCAGCCTCAGGACACCCCTCCCACCTCTCCAGCGGCCCTAGGATACAACCCCACCCCCTCCCCTGCAGCCCCCCAGGACACAACCCCGCCCCCTCCCCTGCAGCCCCCAGGACACAACCCCTCCCCCCCCAGCGGCCCTAGGATACAACCCCACCCCCTCCTCTGCAGCCCCTAGGACACAACCCCGCCCCCTCCCCAGCAGCCTCAGGACACAACTCCGCCCCCTCCCCAGCAGCCTCAGGACACACGCCCTCCCCCCTCCCCAGCAGCCTCAGGACACAACCCCGCCCCCTCCCCAGCAGCCCCCAGGACACAACCCCGCCCCCTCCCCAGCAGCCTCAGGACACACCCCCTCCCCCGTCCCCAGCAGCCCCCAGGACACAACCCCGCCCCCTCCCCAGTAGCCCCAGGACACACCCCCGCCCCCGCCCCTCCCCAGCACGCAGGCCCCCTCCGCCCGAGGCCGCCAGGCCGACGACGCCAAGACGTTTTCCCGCCGCCCGTGCGCCGGGCTTCTGGTCGCGGGCTGCGGGCTCGTTTGTGCGCGGCGCTCCGCCAACGAGACCGGATTCAGAGGTCGGGCTCTGCGAGCCGGGAAGGCTGAGCGCTGAGAGACCCGAGACGAGCTGGTTCAGGGGCCGAAGGTGTTCGCCGCTGGCTGGTGAGTGGGCGCGGGGGCCCAGGTGCCGCCTTCCCGGCAGGTCCGCGCGTGCCCGGAGCCGTGCGCGCTCCCGGCGGGGGTTCGAGGCGGTCCCCGGCTCTTCTTCCCTGTCCGTCCGCTCGGGGGGTCGGGGAAGGGGGTCCCGCTCCTGAGACTTCCCTGCGGTTAGAGCTGGGGTGGGGGAGGGGAGAGAGGCAAGAGGCTGAACCTCTCCCGCTTAAAAAGTGACACTTTGACAGAGGCTCTTGCAAGCGTTTACGTGCCTGGAGCGGTTTGCGCCGGGTTTGTTTGTAGCCGGATTTCTTCTTTAATTTGCTCCATCCCTGGTTGAAGTCGAAGGAAGCTTTCCCAGGGCGAGCGATCTCTGACAGCCTAACTGCTGCTCAGCCGCTGAATGAGCTTCAGCTGGCTACACTTCACCGGATGTTTGGTGATGTTTCCCGCGAGAAACCTGGGCGCCTTCACAGTTGGTGCCCTTCAGCTGCCTGAAAGTTGTTTGTTTGCTTGTTTTCTTGGGTTTCACCCGACTGCAGTCCTTTGTCTAACAAAGTCAGATGATGGACGCTCGTCCTCCTGTTCCCCTGGAAGCCCCTTGGACTGGGTCCCCGTCTAGGTTAGCGTTCAGTTGGCTGTGGTCTCAGGGAACAAGTGGCGGGCAGAACACAATAGGGAAGAATGCATTCCTGATGACTCGTCTACCGTGGAAAGATTAAGCTGAAAATCTGACAGTTTTCATGGAAAGCGTTACTGTCGCTGTTTTATAAGTACTCAGTGTTGGTGAATTCTTCAAATCAGCTAACCCAGAGGTAACCAGAATGAGTTTGAAGGAGAGAATTCCCCCAATCTACCAGCACTAGGAGCGTAAAAACCCTGACACCTGGGCTCCCAGGGATATTGAAGTCACCGCTCTCCTGACAGGCTGGAAGACTGTTGATGGAAGCGGTGAGGTGGTGTGTGGGAAGGCCGGGGGTGGGGGGGGGGTGTGGGGGACCACCTGAGGAGGGGGCTGGAGCTTGTTTTCAACTGCCTGATGAAGAAGAGAATCCTCAGGGTTCTGGAATGTCGTTTAACACCCTGGTAGGTTACCTTGAATTTCTCTCCACGTGATGAAAAGACTTTCCATGGCCCTTCTCACACTTCCAGGTGGAGCTCAGTGGGTGCTTGTTTATTTCTGCTGCTGATAAATCTGTGGGAAATCTCATGAACCCAGCGATTTCCAAACGCAGGTGGTAGCTCCTTAATTGCCCACACAATGGCAAACAGGTTATTTTCAGTAACCCAAGAGCCTTGCATTTTCTCCCGCCGTTTAGAGGTTCCATGAAGATACTGTGAGCGCGCATTTCGGCCCTCCCCTCCCCCCTCCTGAAATGGACAGTTATCCTTGGGTGTCTGGTGAAGATTATTGCCAGATAGGTACCGGCTGTAAAGTAGCATGTTTCTGAAGAGACTGTAGGCACTAGACACTAGCGCAGCTAACGGCTGTGTAGTTTTTCACTCCCTTTAGGGAGGAGACCTTCGATCAGCAGTGTTTTCATTTGTTGTTTGTTGTGTGCCTTTGCTGGGCCTTTTTTTCCTTCTTGCTATTGAAAATTTCCCTTCACTTATGTGAAATCACAAACCAGAATTAGCAGCAACCATTGCTCTCTGGGGCTAAAATTAGAAAAGCCAACGGAACTTTCCAGGCATATCCTTCTTGTCTCATAAAAGATTTCTGCAGTCTCTTTCCAAACTCCAACTTTAGCAATTATTGTAAGATGATGCTTAAGTACTCTTTAAAAGCGAATTTATATTTGGACCCATGTTTTTCCCTTGAGCTTTAATCATGCTTTACCAATGCCTGTTGAACTTTGTTCCTCTGAGGTGCCCAGAGGCACACCCAATACGTTTACCAGCCCTTCAAAGTCTATATACTTAACTCTTTAAATGGTTCCTTAAAAAAAAGAAATAAGCAAAAGCTGCAATGGCACTTGCAAAATACAGCACTGGCTCCTCTGACGGGATGGCACAAGGCGGCCGCTGCAGCTTTGTTTACGCCCAGGACAAGCTGGGCGTCTCTTCAGTTAATCATGTACTGCATAATTGATGTCTCACACCTTGGGCTGCTCTTAATCTCCAGCTATAAAGTGAAGGATAGGTTACTCCTGAGGTCTGGTTCACTTGGAAACCCTTTCAAAGCCTATCCAGTGGTTCCACAGCTGGGGCGAATCAAGGCGTGACACAGACCGGGAATTGCGGTGACCAACCCACAGCTCTGCTGCTTTCCCGTTCCCCATCTGGGCTCCGGTGAGCTCCCCAGTGGCTGGTCAGCTCCAAGCCCGTGGGGCTGAGGATACAGTGGCTTTCTGTGAATGTAATTAAAACATGCCTCTGCCAGCTGCCTGTGGTATTGGCGAATGTTTTGCTAAGAAAGGCCGTTCCCGGCTTTATCTGCCTGCTGTGGTTTGCGGCCCTCGCAGCTCTTTCCTGGATGGCTGAGCTCTGATGTCATGCGCGCACTCAGCCTTGCGGGTTTGGGGGGCTCCCCCTGGGCGCCCCGGGTAGCGGCTGGTCCACTCCAGCACATTCCACTGCCTGGAGACCAAAGCTACCACGTGATTTGCGGTCGGGGTGATTTGGGGCTGGTTGGAGATGATTTAAAAGGAAGGTTATAGGCACATGAAGTGTAGGGTAAAGAAAATATATTTTACTACTTTATTGAGACCACATGGCTCCAACTTGCGCTTTTTATTTAACGTGGAAATTGTTGGCTGAACTGGCTCGCGGGATTTTCCCCATCTTTGCTTTTTTATTGCTTAGAGCAAGAAGAGCTATACTCTCTATTTCTTGTAGGCTTGACCTCAAAATTATTCCTGAAATTTGAAACATTCTTCCTGCTTCAGAAAACAGGGAAAATGGGACTTGTCTGCTGTGCTCTTCAAGGGCCAAAGGCTGTTGCTGAAGAGGCTCAGCTCTCTCCAGTGTGAAGGGGGGCACCCCCGTGTCAAGTGTAGGGAGGCGTCAGTTAGGAAAGGGGCAGGTCCAGGCAGCCCCCATGGACTGGAGCGCTAGACTGTCAGCAGCTGCGGGATGTGTGCATCTCCTGATGATTGCGAGAGGGGTGCCGGCCCACCTCCTGAGAACTCATTGCGCCCTGTGGTCAGCGACGGGTTAGAGGAGCATGGTCGACCTTTTCAAGGCACCAGCAGTGATGGCAGGGCTCGGAGCCCTTCGTGGTCCACAGGGCACCCCTGAGACTCGGCTGCCATCTTCTGCCTCTCCTCTGTGGCCGGCCACAAACTGGCAAGTCAACCACCTTTTACGGCTGAAGGAGTTCCCAAATCTCTGTCCAGCGTGCACTTGGAGGCTCTATTATCGCTTCATCCTATCTTCTTCATCCTATCTCCTTCATCCTTCATCTATTATCCCTCATCCTATTCCAGTGTTCAAGCTGTAGCTTAATTAATAGTCCACTAAAAGCTATCAAATAGCCCTCTCCAGCATCCAGTCTGTAGCCATGAAACCAGTTAGAGAGGCTTGGGGAAAGCTCGCAGCCCGAGGTCTGAGGGCCGTGACCGTGAGGTAGCGGAAGCCTGTGGTCCCTCCAAGCCAGTCCGGATTCCCACAGTTTGAGTCTCTGTACCCAGGGGTTTAAAAGAAAGCATGTGGAGATCAAATTAGTGTGGTTTATGAGAAAATCTCCTAACGAGAGAATTGGCAAAACGTCAGGAAGGCAGCATCGTGTGATGGGAATTGAACGATACTGGTTCTACTACAGGGTGACCCTGAACAAGCCACTTCACCTTGCAGTGTATTGATAAAGCCCTTTGCAACGTTTTCTCGTGAGCTTTGTGGATGTGCTGTCATCTGATACTTAGGCCAAGGCTCGGAAGCAGGAAGAGTAGGGTGTCCTTCTGTTTTCCCTGCTCCAGGTGACACAGTGCGTGGCCAGCTGAGTCTGGCCTCACACACGGAGCTTCTAACTTCAAATCCCATGTTCTTTCCGTGGCAGAAAGTGGCCCCCATGATCCTTAACCTCCACGGACGTCACTCTCCTTGTTTGCAAAAATGAGACATTTGGCCCAGAATATAATGGTCCATTCCAGCTGAAAATTCTATGTCTGATGAATCACTGGCTGGAAGGGACTCTAAGAAATCATTTAGTCATATTCCTTGCTTCCAGCAGGAATCTATCTAAACTATTCTGAAAAGAAAATGTCACTCTCCCCACCCCCGCTTTATTATTATTATTATTATTTTTTAACATTCCCAGAGCAGGGGAGTGTGAGAGTGCGTTCTGGGGAGAGAAAGAAAAAAGAGGGCCTACGACCTACTGTCGAGTCCCAGAAGCTGTGCATCTTCCCTCAGCAGACGGGAGTGTCCCGTCCTGGGATCCGCCCGTGAAGCAGGACAGGAGAGTCGCAGACACGCTTTGTGCCTGGAAGGGAATTCGGTGGGGAGAGGTCAGAGATGGTCACCCTGCCAAGAGGGAAAGAGAGCAGAGGGACTCAGGGACAGCCTTCAAGCTCATTATGGGCTCCTGGAGAGAGCCATGACTGCGCCTCAGGGGTCGTGGTTCCATTTAAAGACACAACAGAAGAGTCCTCTTCATCCAGGGACTTCCCTGGTGGCGCAGGGGTTACGAGTCCGCCTGCCAATGCAGGGGACACGGGTTCGAGCCCCGGTCCGGGAAGATCCCACATGCCGCGGAGCAGGTAAGCCCGTGCGCCACAACTACTGAGCCTGCGCTCTAGAGCCGGTGAGCCACAACTACTGAGCCCACGTGCCACAGCTACTGAAGCCCGGGTGCCTAGAGCCCATGCTCCACAACAAGAGAAGCCACCATGGTTCCATTTAAAGGCACAACAGAAGAGTCCTCTTCATCCAGTGAGCGTGACGAACGGAAAGTTGGGCTGCCCTCGTCCTCCCTTTGTTTGGGGGCAGAGGGGGCTGGGAGGACAGCCTTGTCCCTGAGACGGTGCTGGGACCTGCCCGGTGTGAACTCCACCGTGTCCCCACCTCCCAGCTCCAGGTAGAGGCTCTGGCCGCCTTCCAAGATAAGGGTCAGGGTTAGGGTTAGGGTCAGCCTTCAGACGAATGACCAGTTCAGTCTCACATTCCAAGTTGTTCAACTCACTTGGTTGTCATTTTAAAACACGAATCTGTCTCCCATATTCTCCTTGTTTCTCTCCCATGAAGCAGAGGATAGGAAAAAGGGAAGACCTTTGGAGCCGGGTGGCTGAGTGACTGCCACAGCTCGACAGCGTACTAACTGATCTCCATGAGGCGTCAGCTGTCCTGCCCCTCAGCATCTCCTCCCTGAAGTGGGGGAGTAAAAATAACCCCCTCTGGAAGTGTAACAGTGCTGAGGATCAGAGGAAGGGGCGTTGGGGAAGCCTCTCTGGAAGCAGCCCAGTCTCAGGTCTTTTCCATAAGCCAGAGTCACGGCGGTTTCTTCTGACTCTGCCTTAATTCCATCCCCAGGCCCACGTCAGAACGACAGTAGTTTTCCCGTACTTGCTAGGTGTCAGGCACATAATCATGTTTCATCCTCACGAAAATAGCATGGAGTGGATCCATTGCTCCCACTTTATTATGTGGAAATGATGTTCCAACAAGAGTGAGCATCTTGCCCAGGATCCCAGGCTAATTAGTAGCAGAGACAAAATAGAGACCCCGCTGGCCTAGACCCGTGCGAAGAACCGGGGCCTTCCCTACCGAACAGACCTGTCCTCTTGCTTTCAGGCTGCAGCTGGCCTCCTGCAGCCCCTGGAGTGGCCTCGTCAGCTGCCACGTCAGCATGGGATGCTCGGGCTTTGCTGGGTCCTCCTCTCCATCAGCTGCCCTGACCACAGACCGCCCTGCCCCCTCCTCAGTCCAAGCTGGCTCCTTGGCCTCCCTGTGATCCATTCCACTCGGGCCTGCCCCGCCCTCTTCTCTGACTGCCCCCCGGAAGCACATGACCCCCTGCAGGACCACGCAGCTCCTCACTCACTGTCCGGCCCAGGTCAGGCCTCCTCTCCCACTGCACGGGTCCTGTCCTTGCTTCCTTGGAAGGAAACATTTAACGTGTTAAGTACAGCCACCGTGTTCCCCCTGAACCCAATAAGGTGAATTTTGCGGGCTGAGGGGGACCCAGGAGGCCGTCCGGACTGTGACCTTTACTTTACAGATGTGGAAACTGAGGCCCTGAGAGGTTAACTGCTTGTCCCAAATCATAGCTCTGGGCCAGAGCTGGGGCTGATTCCAAATCCACTTGGTACTGTCTTTCCTTACAGTTCTCAAGATGGTTTGAATCAACGTTTCATCGCCTCCACCTGCCCAGGCTGGTGGGACCCCCCCCCCCCCCCCCCCCCCGCCGGGCCGGTGTTGGGCAGCTGTCTTTCCTCTGCTGCGAGAGCCTGTGCAGACTCTGAACGTTCAGGACAGACATTGTTTTCTTTTCCTTAACATACACCCTCCTGCCAAGCTCACCTCAACAGGATGTGAAGAGCACCAGGCGCGCTGGGCTCTCCTTCAGGGACCGGAGACTTAGGTCTCCCCTCAGCTCTCTACCTCTGGGTTAAGTAATACCAGAGCTCTTTGCTGTCTCTGAGTTCTGCTCTCCAACAATTGCGTCATCTTTCTTTCTGTTTGTTGAACTGCGTCCAATGCTCCATGCCTCTCGAACTGTGAAGCCCAGAGCTGGATGGAGGCATCGCACAGGTGTGATAAACCGACCGTGACCTGACGCTGCTTCCGCCTGGGCTTCGGGGGTGTGGCCACCTCTCACTGTAAGTGCCAGCCGGGCCTCGCTGGGTCGTTTTGAGCCTCTTACCCTCCTTTGGCTGGACATGGCTCAGCCCGCGTTTGTGATAATAATCATTTCCCCGTGGATCATGCAGAGTTTTTCCTACTGAGCTGTTTTTTCCTATGTTCCTCACCATGTCTCCGATTCATCAGCTCATCCGGGACTCTCATCCTGCCCTTCCGCCTCTCAGTGCTTAACCCCGGCTACTGGCCCAAGGAGCTTAGCACATTCAATGTCCCTGGAATTCACCCACGTGGGAGCAGACCGCCGAGACTGCCAGCCCCTCAGAGCACTTCTCCCTGGTGACTCCAGGATTTGAAAAGCGTGGATCCATCTCTCAACATGGGGCCCTCAAACCGACCATCGGCCAGAGGGGAAAGTGCTGGATGAGGTAAGAGCCTGTTGGAGAGCCTTCCCGGAGACTTGTAGCCAGGGGCTGTCCCCGTGGTCCATTCAGGGACGGGGCAACCCAAACCCACAGCTGTCTTAGCCCCAGGGCTGGGAGTCTCTAAGATTTCGCTTGGGCTCAGAAACACGATAAATACAAGCCTTCGCCTAGATAGATTGCACTTTGATACCCATCCGCTTAAACAGCCCTTGTGAAGAAACGCATTGTCCCCACTTTACAGATGAAGAACTAAGGCTCCGTGAGGTCCAGTGACTTCCAAGGTCACACAGCCATGCTTAGAACTCGAGCTTCCTGCTTTATACATCAATGGTTTAAAACCTTAGAATTCCTAAAATCCCATCCGTGGGCCGTGGGGTTGCTTGTCAGAAATACGGATTCCGAGGCCCTGGCTCCAAATCACATTGATCCGTGAAGCCCGAGGGAAGCCTTGGAATCTGCATTTGCACGAGCACCCCCGAGGCTCCCGAGGTGTCAGCAGACCAGACTTGAAGAAACTCTCCGTATTTAAACTATGCTTTCTAGAATAGACTCTTTAAATACAGACGTCCGCCTCTACCCTACGACAAAGCGGGCACACAAAAACCAGCCGCGGGCGTCCCCTCATCCAGGTGCCCTGCCCCCTGGACCGTGACTGCGGCTTCCAGACCAGCCGCCCAGCCCTGGCTCCATCTTGCCCCTTCACTTTGTGTGTTGGTCTCCTGTCTCAAGGACCCTGCCTCGGATCCCCACTCAGCTCTTGGGGAAGCTCTGGCCCCCGATTCTGTCCGTCTCTGCAGCTCCAGGTCAGAAAACCAATCTCCCGGAAGCCTTTCCAGATGGAGCCACGTGGCTGACCTGGACTCTGGGTCACGAGAGGGCATCTGATGACTCTCCCTCCAGCAGGTTCCCCTGGGGACCCTCCAGTCCCGTGCACCCCAGCCGGACATCACTTACAGACCTCTCTAAGGGAAAGGTCCCAGCCAACTCCCTCAAAAGAGATATCCTGGGTCCTGCAGTCCTGCCACTCAGAAAGCTCACACCCCCTTGTTCCTTGAAAACCTGGTGACTGCAGTGGAGCAGCGGGTGACCAGGCGGTGGGGCTGGCATCCATAAGGGACCCACAGCACGCCAGGCACTGCACTGGCTGCTTTGCCTGACGTGTATCTTACGGCCCTTCACTGATAAGAAGCTCGTCCAGGTGGTCACACCTGGGACCCGTTTCCCATCTCAGGGCCCTTGGAGATTCTGTGCTCAGTGAATTACAAGTGCTGGCCCTGCCACCTGTGAGTCACTGAAGGCTTGCGGGTTCACCAAATCTGTGAGATTCCTGCCTGAATTCTTGTGTGCATGGTTTTTTAAAATAAATTTATTTATTTTATTTTTGGCTGTGTTGGGTCTTCGTCGCTGCACGCGGGCTTTCTCTAGTTGTGGCGAGCGGGGGCTACTCTTCGTTGCGGTGCACAGGCTTCTCATTGCGGCGGCTGCTCTTGTTGCGGAGCATGGGCTCTAGAGCACAGGCTCAGCACCTGTGGCTTGCAGGCTCAGTAGTTGTGGCCCATGGGCTCTAGAGCGCAGGCTTAGTAGTTGTGGCGCAGGGGCTTAGTTGCTCCGTGGCATGTGGGATCTTCCCAGACCAGGGCTCGAACCCGTGTCCCCCGCGTTGGCAGGCGGATTCTTAATCACTGCGCCACCAGGGAAGGCCCTTTTATGCTTGTTTAATTGAGGAAGTGCAGCCCTGAAGAAAAGAGTTTCTGGGGTCAAAGCAGATTTGTAGCTTGGTTGACTGTTTCTGTGGGACCCAGTGGCCTCCCAGGCTTGGGGGGCGCGTCCCACACGCTGTCCCTTTCATACTCCTGTTTCTGCCAAAGAGGCTAACTCTTCCGGCACTTCTTAAGAAACATCCAGATTGTGATAGTGACACAGGAAGTAATAAGATGCTTTGACAATCAAGGGTGCAATGCGAAGACAGCATTCCCCCTCCCCACCATACCCCACACTTTGGTCCCGGCTATCTTGTGACACTCAGAAGGGAAATTTCCAGACATAAGCCTCCTGAGTGATTGTCAGGTGTGTGTGTTGCCTTATCGTGAGCAGATGTGAGAGCTCGTTGAGGAGACAGCAGAGTATTGGGGGCTGCAGGGAGAGGGGAGTTTGGAACTTGGTGGAGCCCTGCCTTAGAGCCTTGGAATATTATCCGTGTGTGAAAGCTGAAGTTTTGCTGAAATAAGCAGTTCCCTTTTATATTATGACTTGGCTAGCTGCAGAAGGATACTTGTTAAAGGATCTCAGAGCATTATGGCAGAGTCTGCCGCCCTATCCTTGATTAGGTCAAATTAAACTAAAAAGGAAACGCAGTCTGGTTTGCTAACCGCAGGGAAAGTATTGCTTTTGGGTAGAGCTCATACCCAGATTGTCTGACTTGAGGATAATGCGCAGGAAACAGTTGGGTTTTGGTTTTTTTTTTCTTTCTTTCTTTTGGTTTTGATAAGCTACCAGGAACTTGCAACCCAGAAACTGTGTTTGTGGCATTAGCGGTGATCGTGGCACACTGGCCAGAGCGTTCCTGTTCAGGCTCTTGCTCTGTGTATCATAAGGCGTGTGCACAGCAGGCCGGGTCCGGTTTCCGGTGCACACGTGCTGGTTATTATTACAACGTGGGGATCTCCTGAGCCAGGCATCAAGGCAGCCGGCACGCCCTGCCCGGGCACTTTGAAACTCTATCTGCTCAAAAAGCCACGTTTCCCTCCACGAATGAACACGTTTAAGAAAGCAGGCTGGTTAGGAGTCGGAGGGAGCAGAGTGGCAGCTCAGGGGAAGGCCCATGTGCGATGGGGTGGTCTCATGGAGGCCGGGAGGGAAGCAGAGTGTCCACTGGAGTTTCTCCTCAAGATCTTCACCTTCGTGACAGGAGCCTTCACTAAGGTCTGATTGGCAGCCTCTGTGCGTGCGTTTTCTCCCTCAGTCTAATACTCCCGGGACAGAGGTACTGTTGTTATCCGCCTTTTGCAGATGAGGGACCAAAGCTCAGAACTTGCCTGAGTTCCTGGAGGGAAAGACAGAGCCGGGGTTCTCGCCTGACACAGAACCCACCGTCTGAGGCCGTTCTTCTTTCAAAAGCCCTTGGAGCCTCCAGGGGGGGCAGTGGTTACAGCCGTTTGCTTCAGGTGACAGCCAGGAGCTCTTTGGCCTTAGTGGAGCGCTGAGTCTGTCCCGGTGTTTAGACAGGGGCGCCCTCGAATCCTCTCCATGAGCAAATCGAGTAGGCTCTGGGGTCCCTGCTTTCCTGGTGCGTCGCCTCCTGTCCGCTCCCATCACCCAGCACGGCCTCTCTGGCCATGGGGTGACTTGTCATCTGTTTGGCCATGGTATATGAGAAGGGCTAGAGAAAAGCCGTTGGTGGTGCAGGACGGGACGCAGCAGTGCGAGAGTCCTGCTGTGGCTTTGGTGCTGGACGCCCTCGCTTATGGTCACGCTTCATCTCCTCCAGAGCTCACCTTTGTCTCAGAGGTAGTATTTCCTTCCACTAGGTTAGGAGTGTCACCCGCAGATTCAGGAAAGTAGCATGTGCACTGCAAGCGGACAGATTTCTGCTCTCCTGGGGACTGCCCCACCAACATCACTATTCAAATTCCCGAGCCTTTGGGCCCCGAGGCGCCCTGTGCTGTGAAGTGGGAGCAGTTGCACCCGCCTTGGCTGTCCCTGCAGAGAGGGGGTGAGGGGACAGCACAGCCCCGGACTCACGGTCAGCCCTGCCCTCTCACTGTCCACTGCATCCCTCCTCTCAGCCCCCGCCCTGTTCTCTGCATCAGTAAGTTGAGCTTAACGTACAGACACAGTATGGAGTCTGTGTCCTGAGCTGTACCATCCACAGCGTGGCTCACGGGGGAGGGGCAGTGTGGACCAGTGGTCAAGTGTTTGATCCCTTTCAGCAGACGGATGGGGGTGAAATCCCTGCTCAGACACTCCCTGTGTGATGGGGGCGCGTTACCAAACCCCTGGGCCTCAGTTTCCTCTTCTTTAAAATGGGCCTGACGGTCGTCCTTCTCTCCTGGTGTTCGGGAGAGCCTCGTTAGTTACGTGGGATACACACTTAGAGAATGCCTGGCAGGGTGAGCGCGTGAAGCGCGAGGGGCCCTTATTATCACTAATCATCATCATCTGTTATCTTTGTGGCCTCTTGGAAGCCTTGTAAAAGAACAGGTCGTGGTGAGCTGTTGCAGAGAAGCCGAGAAGCAGATTCTCTCGGTGTGGACGGTGCAGCTCCCCGGGCGGGGAGGGCGGGTGCTGACCACGGCCCCGTTAGTGCCCCGCCCCGCCCCGCCCAGGCGGGGGAACACGTGGGAAAGCCTGACAGTCAGCTCTTGGGGGAGGAAAAAGGCGCTAAGCGAAGACAAGGAATTATTAACTAGGAGGTGACCCCACCAGGACACCAAGCACCGGGTGTCACTTGCTGTCCTAAGAGGACACGGGACAGGCAAGTCCATCAGCAGGGGATGGAGGGGGTCTGGGCTGCGCTCCAGGGACGGGGCTTGTGGCTTCACCTCAGCAGACCCTGGCCATGTGTGCCCTCTTCCTGGCTCGTCCACGTAGATGACAGAGGATGGGGAGGCCGGGGTCCCAGGCCAGGCACCAGGCCTGCGTAGCCTGGGGCTCCCTGCAGAGAGCTGGGGGGTGGCCTGAGTCAGAGCCCTGACCGTGAGCCCTTTGGTGCCAGGGGGGCCACCGCTGTCCACCTCCGTGCAGGACTTCAGCAGGTGTGGTGCCCAGGCCTTGATGAGCGTGAGAGACACAGTGGCCCGTCGGCCCCTATGTAGACCTTTACCACCCACCCCTGGAACATTCCTCTCTCCGGAGCCATCCTGACCCCATAACGAGATCTACTTAGAGGGGGCTCCAGGCACCTCTTGTGAAATGCTGGACACGGCCTTCCAAGGATGAATCCATACCTGGCCCTCTGCCTCCATGGCGCTGAAGGCCTCTGCTTTCCCCTTGATATCAGTGACGTAAGATTAATGTCCAGAGTTCCAAGCAGTGATTCTAGAAACAGCCACAAAATCAATAGTGTCTTAGCCACGAGGCTTACATTACAAAGTCTCAGGAGGTGAGAATGTGTGTGCGTGAGTCTCGTCATTCAGGAGTATAGCGCTCCGTGACGTGTAACGTGTATTTACACTTTTCTGGTAACAGTGCAATTGATTGTAAAAATACAGATACCTTCTGCGCATGATGGTATAAATGTGATAGGATCTCAGTCCTCAAAACTACTTAAAAAAAATCGAAGGTATTTAGGTTAAGAGCACATAAAAGAATACTTACGCATAAAATATTATGAAAACATAGTTTGCTTCTCAATTTACATAGCAAAAATCGTGTGGGAAAAAAAAACTGCAAAGCCCACCACTCAGGAATGTGTGGTGTCACTTCTTTCTTGAGAACCCTCCTTTCTTCAGGCAGCTCAGAGGTGCTCTGCTGATCATCAGATATAAAAGGAAATGAACATTGCAGTAGCCTTTTTTTTCTTTTATTTAAATAAATTTATTTATTTATTTTTGGCTGCGGTTGGGTCTTCGTTGCTGTGTGCGGGCTTTCTCTAGTTGCGGCGAGCAGGGGCTACTCTTTGTTGTGGTGCGTGGGCATCTCATTGTGGTGGCTTGTCACTGTGGAGCATGGGCTCTAGGTGCATGGGCTCAGTAGTTGTGGCACATGGGCTCAGTAGTTGTGGCACATGGGCTCAGGAGTTGTGACTCACGGACTTAGTTGCTCCACGGCATGTGGGATCTTCCCGGACCAGGGATTGAACCCATGTCCCCTGCATTGGCAGGCGGATTCTTAACCACTGCGCCACCACGGAAGCCCTACAGTAAGTAGCTTTTAAAATTTTTTTTATTTTATATTGAAGTACAGTTGATTAACAGTGTTGTATTTGTTTCAGGCGTATAGCAAAGTGATTTTTTCCAATTGCTGAAAAATACTACAAAATAAATGAAATTGCTGTGCAAATTAAAGTGATTGAAAAACATCATTCATTCTAAAAATTATTCTTCCTAACCCTTTAGGAAATGCGTGCTCTGGAGATATTCTTAAAGCCCAAAAATGTTTTGATATATAGAAAGTACATAGAGGTGAGAGAAATAATTCTCTAATCTTCTTACCAGGAATATTTGCAAGATGATTACATAATCAAAACAGTTTCTTAGACGTTCTGGGAGAAAATTCCTTTTAGCTGGAATTATATCTTACAGGTTAATTGATGAGATTTTTTGTTTGTTTTTTGTTTTGACGTTTAAAAAAAATTTTTTATATTGGAGTATAGCTGATTAACAATATTGTATTTTTTCGGGTGTACAGCAAAGTCATTTGGTTATATATACACACGTATCTATCCTTTTTCAAATTCTTTTCCCACTTAAGTTATTACAGAGTATTGAATATAGGTCCCTGTGCTGTATAGTAGGTCCTTGTTGGTTATCTGTTGTAAACATAGTAGTGTGCACATGTCAATCCCAAACTCCCCATCTA
Source organism: Leucopleurus acutus (assembly GCF_964270905.1). NCBI lineage: Eukaryota > Metazoa > Chordata > Mammalia > Artiodactyla > Delphinidae > Leucopleurus > Leucopleurus acutus. The sequence continues at coordinate 114,223,103 of NC_139150.1, read as the reverse complement.
TCCCTCCCCCACACCCTTCCCCCCTTGTAACCATAAGTTTGTTCTCTAAGTCTGTGAGTCTGTTTTGTAAATAAGTTCGTTTGTGTCATTTTTAATTAGATTCCATATATGCGTGATTTCATATGACATTTGTCTTTCTCTGTCTGACTTACTTCACTTAGTATGATCATCTCCAGGTCCATCTATGTTGCTGCAAATGGCATTACTTCATTCTTTTTTATGGCTGAGGAGTATTCCATTGTATATATGTGCCACATCTTCTTTATCCATTCCTCTATTGATGGACATTTAGGTTGCTTCCATGTCTTGGCTATTGTAGCTAGTGCTGTGGTGAACATTGGGCTGCATGTGTCCTTTAGAACCATGTTTTTATCTGGATATATGCCCAGTAGTGGGATTGCTGGGTCATATGGTAATTCTATTTTTAGTTTTTTTTAAGGAACCTCCATACTGTTCTCCATAGCGGCTGTATCAGTTTACATTCCCACCAGCAGTGCAAGAGGGTTCCCTTTTCTCCACACCCTCTCCAGCATTTATTGTTCGTAGACTTTTTGATGATGGCCATCCTGACTGGTGTGAGGTGATACCTCATTGTAGTTTTGCTTTGCATTTCTTTAATAATTAGCGATGTTGAGCATCTTTTCATGTGTGTCTTGGCCATCTGTATGTCTTCTTTGGAAAAATGTCTATTTAGGTCTTCTGCCCATTTTTTTGCAGTAGGCTTTTAAAGCCATAAGAGGTCCTGGAAAAGGGTAAAGATTAGAATTAAAATATTTCCTTGGATACTTAGTTAATTTCTTCAGAAAGGTTTGGCTGACTGTGTTGACTACAATGCCGACGAGATTCTCTGGATCACTTTTTCCAGTGGAATATATTTATTCATTTGTTTTTCTTCAGAATGCAGGATTAATTATTAAAATTTTACAGAAAAATGGGCTTCCCTGGTGGCGCAGTGGTTGAGAGTCCGCCTGCCGATGCAGGGGACGCGGGTTTGTGCCCCGGTCCAGGAGGATCCCACGTGCCGTGGAGCAGCTGGGCCCGTGAGCCATGGCCGCTAAGCCTGCGCGTCCAGAGCCCGTGCTCCGCAACGGGAGAGGCCACAGCAGTAAGAGGCCTGCGTACGGCAAAAAAAAAAAAAAATTACAGAAAAAGATGTGTTTAAGGCTGCTGGGAAGACACATCGAAACAGTAGATTCCAGCAACAGTAAGAAGCCTTGTGGGAGAGGGGCTCTTGAACAGGTTGGGGGGTGGCATATGTGCACCCAAAAGTACTTGCCAAAAAGCCCCGCAGGCCTGCAGGACGTAACTAGTCTGTTCAGTGCACCCCTTGGGGAAACGACTCCCTCCCACGAACTGAATTGCGCATTTTCCTTATTTATCCAAACTCTACACTTAGAACAAGGCTGCTCCACTTTGCTTTTTCCCTTCCCTGTTTCAATCCACTCAGACTGCTCTCTGGGGTTGCAAGAGCTTCCAAAGGTGATGTGACATGAACTGTCCCCTTTCTTCTGGTTTGTCTGCTTCCTGTAAAGAGCTAATGTGCTCCAGAGAGTTCCAGAATCAGCTCTCACTGGGAGGTCCCATAAGCTACTTTTTTTTCTTCTCTCACCCACCAGAGCCTCCGACATTCCAGACAAAGGAGAACACTGAGCAGTTTGCAGAGGCTGCTGGAGAAATGCTGCTAATTCAGTAATAGCAGCTTCAGTTTTGACATCTGTCTGTATTCATTAGAAGCAGCTATTTCACAGCCTGAGAGAGAAAAATCAGAACCCTGTGGCAGAAGAGAGGGAGAACGTGGGCCCTTGCACTGTAGAGACAGACGCGAATTCTCTGTTAAGTCACAAGTGAAAGCTTCTTGGCCATGATGGGTATAAATTATTAGAAGAGGATGCTCTCAGGAAACAAGGTGTAAATTCTGTTTGCCTAGAAAGTGAGAGGTTTGCCAGTTAGTCCTAATACATCCAAGGAGGGGAATTATTAGAGAATGTCTTGGGGAATTCCCTGGCGGTCCAGTGGTTAGGACGCCACCTGTCACTGTGGTGGCCCGGGTTCCATCCCTGGTCGGGCAACTAGGATCCCATAAGCTGTACAGCGCTGCCCAAAACAAACAAACAAACAAAGAATCAATAGAGAATCGCTTGGCGTGAATACTTTTGCATCAAGCATCTGCTTTCAAGGTCCCCTCACAGATGCTCCTTCCAGTGCTGATGCCTCTCTTCCTACACAAAGCACCATTTGCGCTGTTGTAGCTGGAAGCAACCTCACTAGTCCACAGCTACCTTCCTAACGTCCCTACAGTCGCGTGGCCGTGTCTGGAAACTTTATGTAGCCTGTGTGCTTGCAGCTCCTTGTCCAAACGCTACCCGCCCGGAGTAAAGCTGTGTGTGAGCAGGGCCTCGGCTCGTCACAGCCGGGCCTGTGTTTGCTCCAGGGGGAGCTGATGCGTCCTCCCAGCTAGATCTTCACGATCCAACCCAGGTCCCTGTGACCTCTGCAGGCATCACTCTGTGGTTAAAAGGCATCCTGTTCTTGGGACATTGACTCAGCAGAGCCAAGAATTTTCCTGTAAACTACTGCTTGGTCGTTAAGGAAACACAACAGAATTCAACCCTAACGTGCCACATTCTGCAGATGCTCATTTCTGAGGCACTTGGTATTTTCACCCACTCCCGGAAGCAAGACGAGAGCATCCCCTGGCTGGTGTGAATTTTTTTTTAGCATCTCTTTGCATCACGAGATCCAGTCTCAGGACCGTCTACTTAAGTGTATAGGACAATATGCTAACATTTGTTTTCTTGAATCAAGTCTCTTTAATTCTTACCGGGACCATGTTTTTAGAAAGCACGCAGTGGCCCTCCTAGCAGTGGGAAGCTTCACAGACAAAGAATAAAGACAAATATTTCAAGCACATTAGGATATCAGCCAGATGGAGGTAGCTGCCCTAGAGGACGTGCATTCCGTTGTGTTCACCCAGAGTCAGAGACTTTCCTTAACTTGTCTCCTGTGCCCCGACAATGGATGGTCCCCTTAGCTTTTGTCAGAAGTTGTATCAGCTGGCTAGCCTTTTTCGAGTACAGTGCATCCAGCCTCATGCCAAAGGTTAGACATGCATTACCTTGTTTAAGCCTTCTAACAACCTTACGAGGTAGGGACAAGTAGAATATGGGTCGAAGACCACAAGAAGTTGACAAAACGATAATGCAAGTCCTTTAACAGGACATCATTGTCCTAAAAAGTATAGATTTCCTTTTCAGTTTTTAAAATGCTGTATAGATTGGATATTCTAATAGTGCCATGTTTTTTTTCTTTAGGGTCCTTTTTGTACATTTTTAATAAGCTTAATGTGTATAAGGAATATTTGCTTATGGTTAAAGAAAAAATCATACAGGAAGCTCCCCAGTGAAAAGTGAAAAGGCCTCTGTCTTTGCTCAGCCTCAGTCCCTCCGCTCAGTATAACCGAAAAGCTACAGGTTTCTTGTCTGACCCCCCAGAGGTCTAGTCCCCTTCTCTACTCTTACGGTTTTACTGGACGATGCATTTTTTTTTTTAAACAAATTTATTTATTTTTGGCTGTGTTGGGTCTTCGTTGCTGCGCGCAGGCTTTCTCTAGTTGCGGTGAGCGGGGGCTACTCTTCGTTGCGGTGCGCAGGCTTCTCATTGCGGCGGCTTCTCTCGTTGCAGAGCATGGGCTCTAGGCGCTCAGGCTTCAGTAGTCATGGCACGTGGGCTCTGTAGTTGTGGCGCACGGACTTAGCTGCTCCACGGCTGGACGAGGCACTTTTGACAGCTTCATCTAACAGGATTTTTAAAGTCTGCATTGTGTGGGATGCCAAAATCGAACGGCCATTTCCTCTCTCAAGGACATTTGAGGCAAGATGAGTGTTTTCCTAATACTTAAAAAATGCTAAAACACACATCTATGTACATATATGTTTCGTGTGTCCTGTGCCCTTGTGTGAACCTAACTTTCCAGATATGAGACCAGTGGGTCAGATGCCTGGGTATCTAAATGCTCGTGTTGCCAAATTCTCTTCTTAAAAGGTTACACCAATTCCTAGTCCCATATTAGTTACAATCATTTTCAATGCATAAGAGTGTTAGCTTATATTTTTATCATTTCCTTTTAGACGCTCAAACAGCTCCCAAGCGGGAAACTCCTGCCCCTGGCCTCCTCCACCTGCCCCCAAGAATCCTGCACACCCTACACACATCATATAACAACACTTCCTGACTATCCCTTTCTGTCCTCCTTCACGTGAAGTGTGTGCATTCTGATGATGTTATTTGCTAAATATATAAATGTACTTACAAACGGCTTTCCAAAGATGAAGTGATGCAGTCCCAACTTTGGAAAACCGGATTCTGTCCCCCAGGAAGTGCGGTGGAGGCCTTCTCGGGATGATGATTTAGCCTAGCTAATTTACGGTTCAGAGATTGATGCAAGAAGGCATAGAGTTCAAGAGTGAGGTCAATTTTTCCTGAAGTTAGGAATAAATCTGTGAATTCTGGTCTTACGAACCGCTGAAGAATTACTGTGCGGAGGTCAATAAATCACATGGGAAGCTGTGTGAGAAACGTTCCATCTCCTCAGCATGTTAGTTACAATTACGTTATTAGGCTCCAGAGTGTTGGGCAAATTCATTCTTTTAACTTTGCAGCAATCGACCTGGCAACAGATTTAACATTTTCTTTAAATGTCTAAGTTTAACTCCTTAGTCACTGGCCAAAAACCTCTTTCTAATCCTACCAGAACTTCAGAGCTATTAAATACTTTAGTTCTTAGTCACTTAGAAATATAATGATGCTTTACAGGTAGAAGAGGGTAGGGAGAGGGAGGAATTCCTACTCCTCAGTGGCAGGGGCGTCGGTTCAGAAAGTGAGAGGTCGTGAGGATGAGTGTCTGCCTATTACACATGTTGAGCACAAATACACATTTTGCATTGTATTCAGGAGAGTTACTTTTGAACAAAAGTGAAAATTTAGTGCTTCCCTGGTGGCGCAGTGGTTGAGCGTCCACCTGCCGATGCAGGGGACACGGGTTCGTGCCCCGGTCCGGGAGGATCCCACATGCCGCGGAGCGGCTGGGCCTGTGAGCCATGGCCGCTGAGCCTGCGCGTCCGGAGCCTGTGCTCCGCAACGGGAGAGGCCACAGCAGTGAGAGGCCCGTGTACCGCAAAAAAAAAAAAGTGAAAATTTAAAGATGAGTGATTCTGCACAATGCCCTAAAGGGCTGGTTTTACTTTAGTTTTGTTTTCCGTCAGCACTGAGAATGGACAACACATGACAGGGCAGAGGCAGGTGGGAACTTCTGCACAGAAGCTAGAAGCCTGGGGGGTTGCAATGCTGAGGGGGGGACGGAGCTTGTGAACACGCACACACACACACACGCACACACACACACACACTCACACACTTCTGCAGAGAATACAGACGCCTCTGCTGGTGGTCGAATACCAAGCAGAAGTCGGGATTTTTCTTTCCTTTTGGGTGGTGTGATTCTTCTCCAAGAAGAGTGTTGGAAAAATAAGAATGACATAAAAAATGGGGGGAAGTGTAGGATATTCAGAAAACCATCAGAGTACATTTGCAAAATAAATTTCATGAAAATTATTCTTTAGTTAAATGACAAACATTTGTATGTCTCTTCAGAGCTCTCAAATGCACTTTTGAAAAATTAAATGACACCGTGTTGGATTTGAATTTGAGCATGTGATTTCCTAACAAACATGTTTAAAGTCTATGAAACAAAGCTCAAACATGGACCTCAGCAAAAGAAAATGGAAACTTTAGTACACATCAAATGAATAAGGAATATGACTAAATTTCAAAAGCCTTTCTTTTAGAGGAAATACTCTAATTGACCCAGGTTTTTGTACAAAGTGTGAAATCGTTTGTTAAAAGATATTGTGTGATACAAACTGTTTAGAAACGAGGAAACATTGTAGCAGTCTGTGTGCTGAGTATAAGTTCCATTTAACAGTTAATACATCCCTAATAAACCATCCTAATTAAAAAGCCCCCAGAAAGTTCATTATCTTGATTAAATTAGGCTAATCTCATTAGTGCATCATAGTTAAGAGGATTGTGCCTTTCTTTTTTTTTGAGTTTTATTTATTTTTTTTATACAGCAGGTTCTTATTAGTTCAGTATTCAGTGCAGCAGGCTTAGATCTTTTGTCCCACTTTAATTCATCAGCTGCTTGTTGTTTGCTAAGAGAAAGGCTAGAGCCCGAGGCATCCTAGTCTCCCAACCAATTATCCATCCAGTTCTTGGATCCTTTCTACAGGACCTGCCACCTGTTCTTCCACCTTCAGTAGATCTCGTGACAAGGAACTCAGTAGCTCATTTCTATCTGTTTCAGCTCTGGGTGTAGGGAATCATTTTAGCCATAAGAAACCTCAGGGAACTTTTTTAGATCCTTCACAATTGATCTGACCTAGTACACGGGCAAATGTTTTTAAGCCTAGATTCATATAACCTGGAAAAACTGGACCAACGAAACATTAAGATCAGAGGGAGACTGATAATTCTTAGCAAAGGAATTGAGAAAAGGCATGAGTGTGAAACAGCGTTCAGGTGTAGCTCGGACCCTGCACCTTTGTGCAGAGCAGAGTAAACTCTTACCTCCCCAGCCAATGAACTGCCAGAATGATAGGTAGTGAGGAAAGGCTTTCTCACAAGGTGCACAGACTTGAAAGGACTGAGTGAGATACTGGTCACTCTTCCTCTTCCCAAGCGACGCTTAGGAGCCCCAAAGAGGGGCGGCCGAGGCAGAGCTCATAGGCTCTGGACGTCCCCAGACACATATTGGGCTGTGGGAATCAGAATCCTCCACAAGACAAATTTGGAGTATATTGTTCTTTTCCTGCACAGCACACACATGGAGGCCTTCTCAGTAGGGACATTTTTTTTTTTTTTTCACTGTTCAAGGTTTATTTATTGTTTTAGTTGGTATAACAAATACTTGGCTGCATTATTTATGTTGATTTTTCTTTTTTACATTACATGGCAATGTATACTATTCTGATACATATAGTACATAAAATAAGATTCTTTAGAACAGTTATGCACAAGACATGCAATACTGGATTTATCATCAATCCCAGAATGTGATTAATTGGAGAAAAAAAAGTTGGACTAGGCATCTTGGCTAAAGGAACCAGAAGTTATGTAACACAGAGTTAAATACACATCTGGTTTGAAGGGCAACTGCAGCATCTGCAACACTGTCAGTGGTACCTCTTGAGGAAGTAGAACTATTTTACACGAACCAATTTAGGACAACACAAGATAAGTGCCATGCAGCATCAGGATACAGCTGCAGGGTTTTATGAACCATTCCTATTGCTAATGTTAGGAAATTGATGTTTTTCCTAGGCTGTCTTAAGATTACTGCTTTAGTCACAGATCAGATATAAGGGACAATATGCACAACCTCCAACTAAAATCCTATTGTAGCCTAGACAGTGAAGTGGTATGATATTAGACTTTAAAACTGCAGCTCTTCCTGGATCCCCCAAAGTGTATCTGCACTCTTCTTCAAACAGGCCTGTTCCTCAGGAGTCAGAGTCACTTTCACAACATCTGAGATTCCATTCTGTCCCAAGATGCAAGGAACACTAAGGAAGACATCCTCTTTTATTCCATACAAACCCTTAATCATGGTGGAAATCGGATGCACCCGCCTAAGATTCTTCATTATACTTTCTGCCAAATCTGCCACAGATAGTCCAATGGCCCAGGATGTGTAGCCTTTCAGTTTGATCACCTCATAAGCACTGTCAACCACCTGTTTGTGAATTGCTTTCCAATGTTCCTTATCTGCATCAGTGCCTAATTCGGGGTGCAGATTCTTCAGGGAGACACCAGCAACATTCACTCCACTCCATACAGGCACACTAGAGTCTCCATGCTCCCCAAGGATCCATCCATGACAGCTTAATGGGTGAACTCCCAGCCTTTCCCCCATGAGGTAACGGAACCGGGCTGAATCCAAATTGCAACCGCTTCCAATAACACGGTTTTTGGGAAAGCCGCTTATCTTCCAAGCCACATAGGTCAAGATATCCACTGGATTGGAACCAACAAGCAACTTGCAGTGTGGGCTGTATTTTACAATATTAGGGACGATGAATTTAAAGATGTTCACATTACGTTGGACCAAATTAAGACGGCTTTCTCCCTCTTGCTGACGTGCCCCAGCTGTGATAATAACCAGCTTGGAGTTTGCTGTCACACTATAGTCTTTGCCAGAGACGATTTTTGGTGTTCTAAGGAAAAGGCTGCCATGTTGGAGATCCATCATCTCTCCCTTCAGTTTGTCTTCTATGACATCAACAAGAGCAAGTTCATCTGCCAAGTCCTTCATTAAGATACTGATGGCACAGGCCATGCCAGCAGCCCCAACACCAACCACTGTAATCTTATTCTGGGGGACATGTTCTTCCTTAAGAAGATTCTGAATCAGCTGATCCTTGACAGTTGCCATATTGGACTTAGAACCGAAAGGAATCGGGAGTACACGTCGGGCGGGCGGGCGGGCGGGCGTCGGCGGCAAGCGGCGATGGACCCGGAGTTGGCGGCAGCTGCTCGGGTACTCCGACTCGAGAGCGGGAGGGGCCTTAAAAAAATCTCAGTAGGGACATTTTTAAAATGCAAAAAGCACATATTTTTCTTTGCTATCCAAGCAGAGGAACTGTTACCGTTTTCTGTAACTAGTAAATACCGTTTGCTAAAGGCTTGCCCCTTGCCCCGCCGCACGAGGGCTTCAGAGTTTTTTGTCTTGTTTTGTCTTATGCCAAGTCTTCAAGTCCCTCTGAAGTTCACAAGCTGTGTGTTGTGTGATCACAGTAGCTTCGGGGCGTGCAGAATATAAGCTCTAAATAATGGCATGCAGATGGGGGTCAGAAAGGAGAGCTTTCTCATCATGGAAGTCTATACATTTTTCAAAGAAAAGGGGTTAAGTCTGCATCCGATTGTAACGTTAATTTTAACACTTTTTAGAAATGTAGCCTGTTGGGATGAAATACCTGCTGTAGGTAATTTGCTCAGAAAAGCCCACTGCAGCGGAACCTGCCACTTTGTTTGTTGTTCAAACAGCCAAATAAAACGAGGTGCGGTTGGTCGGCCCGCCCCGCTCACACCCCCGGCCCCTCCCGCCCTGGTGCAGGTCCTCCAGGCTCGGAGCAGGGCCGGTGGCTGTCCCGGAAAACAGCTCACTTTTCTGCACATGCAGGAGTCTGTATTCGCTCCAGGTTGTTGGGAGGAAGGGGACAGCTGCTGCTGTTGACCGCCTGTGTGGCTGTAGTCAGAAAGGTAACTGCAAACAGCATCTCCAGGGTGTGTGAGGCTCCTCCCGGAACTTGATTCCAGGCGTGAGTCAGACCTTGAATCCAGGGGTGTGTGTGTGGGGGGGTTGTGGCCGTGTGTGTATGTATGTGGTTGTGTGTGTGTGTATTTGTGTGTATGTGTGGTGTGTGTGTGTGTGGTTGTGTGTGTATGGTTGTGTATCTGTGGTTGTGTATGGTTGTGTGTGTGTGGTTGTGGCTGTATGTGGTTGTGTGTGTATGGTTGTGTGTGTGTTTGTGTGTATGTGTGGTATGTGTGTGTGTGGTTTTGTGTGTGTGTGGTTTGGTTGTGTGTGTGTGGTTGTGTGTGTGGTTGTGGCTGTATGTGGTTGTGGCTGTATTATGTGTGTGTGGTTGTGTGTGTGTGTGGTTGTGGCTGTATGTGGTTGTGGCTGTATTATGTGTGTGTGGTTGTGTGTGTGTGTGGTTGTGGCTGTATGTGGTTGTGGCTGTATTATGTGTGTGTGGTTGTGGCTGTATGTGGTTGTGGCTGTATTATGTGTGTGTGGTTGTGTGTGTGTGTGGTTGTGGCTGTATGTGGTTGTGGCTGTATTATGTGCGTGTGGTTGTGTGTGTGTGGTTGTGGCTGTATGTGGTTGTGTGTATAGTTTGTGTGTGTGGTTGTGTGTGTGTGGCTGTGTGTACTGCACATGCGGAAGGCACTCTGTGTCTAGTTGCTGCTGATGGGAGCAGACCCCCTGCCAGCAGTGAGCTTCCTTCCACCCCTGACCCTTCTGTGATCGAATAGTCTGCACGCGCGGCTGGAAGGCACACAGAGTGGGCTCAAGGGATGGCGTTGGGATGGGGTGGTTTGCTGGGGGTCCCCTGGGAAAAACTTACCTTGGAGCCCCATGTGTGCACAGGGTCCCTGAGCAGGCCGGCATGCACGTGAAGTTCACACACGCGCGCTCTGCTTTCCACGTGTCTGTGGTTCCTCAGCGCTCACGTCAGCTTCACGGAGGCTCGGGAGGCTGGGCTCGTGAGGTTCAAGGTACGGGAGGTCCTGAGGCCCCAGCCTCTGCCGAGGAGCCGCCTGCCCGGGGCTGCCTCTCATTCCCCTGTGGCTGCAGCTCCCTGGGGATGAGACGGGAGACAGAGAAGGAAGCCCTTTCAACCCTAAAAGGTGCAGCTTTTCCAGAAAGGGGTGCCCCTGCGTCTTCTGCCCCTCAGCACCGTCAAGGCCGGAAACCGGGGCCAGCTCACACACTGGGAAGAGTGGGAGGTGAGGCCTCCTGGACCTTGCTTTGAGGAGGGGTGTTCCCCTGCCGAGGGGAAAGACGTCTTCAGTGTCGTGGTTTGTCACACGCAGTTAACTCTGGGGCTTTGCAGGAGTCGGAGCAGAACTGTTCTGTGTGTGTTTCCACCCATCCGTGGGGTCGAGGAAGCAGGAGGGCCCGCTGCCCCGTCCCTGCCTTTGTTTTAGTCCCTTTGGGATTTCCTAATTCCGAGGCAATCGTTGTATGGAATGGACAAGTTCCAGAAGCACAGAAGGCTGTGTTTCTAATAAACCACCTCCCACTTTATCCCCTTTGGAGTACAGCTGGAGCTACAATAGCTAATGATTACATGCTGTACCCGCAGCAACAAAGTAGCTGAAATTGCACCTCTGCTGTCTGGTGAAGCCGTCTCCTCCAGGTTCCCAGGCTTGGAAGGTTTGGAAACATCCAGCATGTTTTCATCCTGCAGGTAGCTTTGAAGCGACTTGTCAGGTCAAGCTGACTGAGTTTTGTGCTTGCATAGATGATCAGTGAGGATGAACCTACTTTTTAACCTGGGAATTGGTGAATGAGCGACAGGAGGTTTGGGGACCTTCCTCCCCTCGTGTTCCGTGAGACTTGCTTTTGTCCACTCGTGGGAATGAATCACATTTACAGAGTGAAAATAGCCACTAAAGCCAAAGCCACACTTTCACGTTGCTCTGGCAGTGAAGTCTACACGGCTTTGCTGGCCACAGTCCCTGTGTGCTCCTGTCATTTCACTCAGAAATGCCCTGACTTGGACATTATATTGTATGGTCACCTTGAGCATTTTACAAAGGCAGGGAAAACCCAGTAACTTCATGTGCCATGGCAAAATGGCAGCTTGTCAGAAAAAAGAGGGGAAGGAAAATTCTTAGAGTTAATAGTCAGGGATAGTTGGGAGGTTAGCAATCAGCTTGTCACATTGACTCCTAAGAAAATGATGTTTAAACATAGCCTGTGAAATCAAGCATGGCAAATATGTCTCGATTCAGGTTCCAAGTCTAGCCAACTGGGAGTGGCTGCCCAGAGAAGGACTCAACCCGTTCTGGGGCTGGTGGAAAAAGAGGCATCTCACGCATGCCATCATGGGCACTGGAAGAGGCAGTCGTAAAGGGGAGGCAGGTATCAAATGTCACTGTCGTAGGGTTAGATGGGATCTGAGTGATGATTCAACCCAGTGTGTGTCCACATCACGCTAAATCTTCAACCTGATCCTCGAGGCACGTGTTCTGTGGTCCAGTAGGATTGAGAGTGATGCCTGCCATCTTTCTGTCTTGGAAATTCAGTGCACATTGGCACACAGTGCTAAAAAGCTATATAGTAAAAACAGATGTTTAACTTGGTTTCCCTGGTGTTCCATAAACCAATAGGCCGCAGAAGACTTTTTCAACGGTATCTGCCCACTGGCTGCAGAACTACTTTCTAGGGACACATTGGAGGAAACGGGGGTCTAGTTCATTCCTTACAAACAAGGAAGCTCAGCCCCAAAGAGAGAAGGACTGGGTCTTGTTCAGCTCGGCTGGTCTAGGGACCAGGCAGAACCAGAACCGGACTGCAGACTCCCAGCCCTAATCCGCTAACTACCCTCTCAGTGTGGAACCGATTAGAAGCAGCCTGAGGTTTTAATAGCTTCTGGCAGCACACGGACTTGGTGTAAATTCCGCTTGCGTGTTTCTACAGTTGTGTGTTAGGGACAGTGATTAAATATTTTGCCTGTTCACAGTGTCCAGACGTGAGGCGACCTCTCATGGTCAGAACAAAACAAGGGCAAATTATTTTTGAAGTTTCATTTTTTCTGGGCTACTTGATCCCCTGCTGCCACCCCACATCTTCTATCTTCCTGTCTTGGGAGATAAAGTGATGATTAGAGATTTGAATTGTTAGACGTGAGTCTGGTTTCAGTTCAGAATCTATTTTATCATTTCCTGGGCTTTGAATGTCAAAACATCAATCTATTTATTGGTCCCTTTTGGACCCTAAGGTTAAAGTACATCTGTTGTCCACACAGATGTAGCTGCTGGCCCTCAAGCTAAGCGGTCACGAAATTATAGCCATAGTAGATTTAGCCAAGGAATAACTTCACTTTGGTCTGCCTATAAATCCACTCGACAGAATAAACATGGTGTGTCTTGTGGTTCATGGGAACACATGTAAAGAATTAAGAAATCTTTGGTGACAAGACAAAAACTGCTCCATAAAAATTAATTGGTGCTTAATTGAGGATGCGTGAAGTGAGATACTGGCACACGGCCTGCCTGTCAGCGTAGGCATGAGCGGGGTTCGTGCTGGGCAGAGGTTGCCAGTTTCATGTTGGTGATTCTCCAGCTCAGGGCAGAGAGCTGCCCTTCCTTTGGGAGAAAGGGCACCTGGAAAATGGAACCATTGCTGAACCACTCTTGTCCCTGGTGTTTTCTCTACCCTTTATTTCCATTATATGAGCATTAAAGAAGCCGGTTTCTTCCTTTTCTCCAAGCACAGGCTTGCATGAAGCCACGTGGCTGCTTGCGCTTCGGAGAAGGGGCCGCTGTGGGCTGGATTTGCCTTTGTGCGATCACCACTGACACCCTTTGCAGATGACTTCTTCTGAGAAGTACGAATCAGTGGAGAAGCAAAGCAGAAAACTTTGAATGTAACTCGGTTTCCCCATGAGCGTGAGGAAACTGCCTTATAAGAGAGAATGAAAACTCAACTGTTTTTAAAGGCTTTCATTTCATAAGGCCTCCTTGTTTCAATTAACTGACTTCGGAGATTTACCGTTTTCCTTAGCAGCGTTGGAGAATATTAGCCATGCTCCACTGATGAAGCTTTGTAAGTTTTATAAGTCAGATTTGTTCGTTTTAAAAGCCACATGTTTAAAATACAGGGTGCAGAAAATTTCCATGACACATCGTTGTGGTACAGAAAAATAAGGACACCAAAAGAAACTGTGAGTCCTAAAATATATATTTCCTTTTAAGTGGTAGTACTGGAATAGATATTACTAGTCAGCTTGGAAGCCGAGTGCTGCTATATGTGGTTTTTTAACATAAACTATCCATCTCCCATGCTGGGAAGTATAAACTCTACTTTGCCAGTGGATTTGTTAGTTCCTCTCATTTAGCAGTTGAATTTAGTGTCATAAAAACCAGCACTCTTCCCCTGTCTTGGAAAACCAGAGTGTTCTGAGCTTGCCCAGACGTATATCCCAGCTCCAGTATGCAGTTCTTAGCCAGCCTGCCAGGTGCCAGGGATCAGAAGGGCAGGAAACAAGGAAAGCCACACTGTAAACGCTAAAATTGTCCTACGCTGTCCAAAATGGAAACCTCTGGTGGTCTCCACAGACAGCCACTTGCTCAGAAGCAGCTGCGATGCCCCTGATTTGGCTTACTCTCCTGACCCCTCTCCACCCCAACTGAGGAGTTCCCAGGACTGCAGTCAGATGCAGGCGGTCTCCTCCAACATCGGACTCAGACCAAGTCAGCCATTACATTTAACCTCACCTCGAAATGTAGAAAGTGAACAATTAAATAGGAAACTCTTCTGTGTAAAACACCTTCTTGAATTTCAATCCTACCACATCCTGCTGGTGCCGTAATAGGAACCTTGAATTTCTGGCAGTGTCTCATTTTTTAGGCTGGAACGATTGAAAAAAATCCCGAGGAGAAAAAGACAGGCCACAAGAAGAAATATACATGTATATGTATATTAAAACGTTGTTGATTTCAAAATCCAGCACAGAATAATAATAATAAAGAAATACGCCATCTTATAGAGCTTTAAATGCTACAGTCCTTTTTTTTTCCTACGTGTTATAATCCTTTACGAATAAAAAGGAAAAATTCAAGACTCACGGAGTCCATCAACATTATCCTGTCTCTAATAAATTGATTTCAACCCAAGTATTCTGTGTATAGCAAGCTGAATCTGTAAGCTGGAGGCTGTAACCAACCTTGAAAGATTTTTGAAGCAGTACCTGCTTCCATGTGGTAGGAAAACCCAGTTTCATTAGATGAGCTGATGTCTATAATCGGGATTTCTTCTCCGTTTTCCCTACTACTAGTCTCATGAGATGAAAAACCCGGTTTATCTGCCATCTGTACCCTGGCCAGTCCCTGGGTTGGAACTGAAGTGCAGTCAGCCCCCTGATGGATGAATAAATGATTGCTTGATGAGTGAATGGATGAATGAATGAGACTGCATCTCCTAACCCGTTTACATTTTATTTCTAACTAATGCAGGGTTATTTTCATACCCCCTTTAGTGGCCTCAAAATCTGACAACCAGTCTCAACTGGGTTGCTGTGACGCGGGCATCTCTTCATTCTTTTCACTGGGGATTTACCAGGCGCACGGATGGGCAAGGTTTGCTTCCCAGCTGCTGTCGGGTGGCAATTACATAGCAGCTTCGTGGCTCCACAGAGATTAGAGGAAGAACCAGGAAACTTTGTCACAGCTTGTTTCTATCCATAGTAAAAGGCTCCATGAAAGGTGAAACTGCAAGTATTGAGGAAAAGGAAATGTGCAGATTGCCTGGATTTAATCGTCCGTGTTCTGTAGATACATGGGAGCTGCCTGTATCCTCAGTACAATGACAACTACCTCACAAGGTTGTGGGAAGGTAAAACGAGGCCGTATTTGCAAAGCACATAGCGTATGATAGGCATTTAATAAGGATTCATTCTCTTTCCCTTCATTGGAATCAAATAAGCCCTTGAGAACTATCACTGTTCCCAAACATTTTATCACCTCATCCTAGCTGTGAGCTTGTATTATACGTGTTTCCCATTTTATAGTAACAGATCAGAAGTATGACAGGAAGCTGAAATTTATCAGAGGTACAGCATGGGTATATAGATAGCTGGATTTGATTTTCTCATGCGCTGTCCAGTGTCCTGTCCACTAAATAAATGGCTTCCGGGTATCAGAAATGGGATGAAAAAATGTCCAGGTGCCCTTCAGCGGAATTCTACCCGAGTAGGCTCTGTCTTAGCACAGGACATGTTTCCACACGGCTGCATCTCAACCAAGGTCTCTTTCCACTCTCACCTTGTAATAAATAGAAGCAGCTTTCAGGATCTGCAGGGAAGTGAAATGTGTCTTCTAGGAGACCAAGGTGAGGACGGCAATGTGTTCCATTACAGGCTTGCGCTTCGGTTGCTGTGTCGCCTGCCACTCTGAGGCACTCGGTTCCACTAGCTGAAGACATTCTGATCTGTTAATGACGTCTGCCTCGGGACGGGAGGTGGGGTGGGGGGGTGGGCGGGTGGCGGAGTGTCACACCCGTGCCATGCCTTCCCCACACCCGGGCTGCGTTGATTTTGTGTGTTTATGTCGTAGCTTGTCTTAAGCCGCACTAGCAATAAGAATTTAATGGAGGATAAATTGCAGGTCAAAACTGAATCAACAGCCCTGACGTTTACCTCTTCTTTAAAGAATAGTAAGTGTTTCGAGTTCTTTGCCAGGAAGCTGATGGAAATGTTAAGAAATTTAATGAAATAAAGTGACTTTAGCTCATCCGCTACCTCATGGTGTCCAGACTTCAAACCTTCAGGATTTCTTAGGTCACGTAAGAAGGTGATGTGTCTTTGATCGGCTACAGAAGAGTGGAGAAGACCGGTTTCCTCCTCTGATATATGCGTGGAGTTGATGATTTTGAGTTTCATGCTATGCCTTGTAGCTGCACTTCAGTTTGAGTAGGTGAGAGCAGATCAACTTCCCTCTGAGGACATCTTCAGGCAGAAATGACCAGATACGACTTTGGCGGCCCCTCCCTCTGCCGATCACAGGCTCCGGACGTGCAGGCTCAGCGGCCATGGCTCACGGGCCCAGCCGCTCCACGGCATGTGGGATCCTCCTCCCGGACCGGGGCACGAACCCGCGTCCCCTGCATCGGCAGGCGGACTCTCAACCACTGCGCCACCAGGGAAGCCCCATAGGTGTTATTTTAACGACTTATCTGTTCCAGCCTGTCTTCATTTGTAAGCTTATTCTTCTCTGATGAGTTCAGTGTATGAAAAAGCAGGTGTTGTCATCATTCAGGTGTGGTGAGGCTGACAGGTCAGGAGGAGATGCCTCTGAAACGCTTGTATTACTCACAGGCCCCGGAGCAGGGAGCTCCCTGCGCCATGGGGTGGGGGAGGATAGGAGGTCCCTGGGGTGGGTCGGGAGGCAGAATGGAAGGGGAGGGGGAGCCTTCACTGTGTCCCTGCAGGAAAGGTTGGTGGGTGGGGCAGGGGGAGGCCCCGGGGCTGCTTTGAATGGGGCCATCAGCTCTGGACTCCGGGCTGTCCTGCTTGTCACTGCCTGGCTGTGGGCGTTAGAGCAGGTGCACGGTGGCCGAGTGGGAGGGCCTGTGGGGGGACGGGGATGGGCTCTGGGTTGGTGAGTCTTACTGGAAAGGAGCCTGAAGGTGTCACTTACCGTCTCCAGGAACCCGCAGCCCTGGGAGGGGCCACGTCTCCGGGGTCAACCAGGCCAGCACGTCAAAGCGTCAGAAACACAGACGGTTAAAGACGTGCCAAGTAGGTGCCGTGTGCGGATGCGGGGCTGGAGCTCACAGCCCTGGGGAACTGCGTGAGCACGGCCATGAGGCCGGGCCCCGCCGAAGCCTCTGTCCTCGTGGGAGAGAAAGGCAGGGGCAGAGTTCATTCCGTAGAAGGTGAAGGACTCAGTGGGGGTCATGACAAGGTCAGGGACCCGATGTGGGTGCATAGCCTCAGAAACACCGCGATATGCTCGGACCCTTCAAAGAAGCAAAGCCGTTCATGACTTATACCTTTCATCAAATAATTTCCTCCATCATTTCTTGAAGTATTTTTCATGCATTCACTAAATATACAACCTTTTCATTTCACCAAGAACCTCAGAATTATGAAGCTTTATAGCGAGGTCTCCTGTCCTCAGATGAAGAGCCTGGACCGGGAAGGTGAACGACTTTTCCTACGGTCTCTGCCGAACATCCCTGTGAGGCCACTGCAGCTCCAGCCGTGAACCAGACACACGTTTATGTGAACAGTGGCTGGAGCCATGGGCCCTGCCTGGTGCCCCAGGGAGGCCCCCCATCTCGATATCTGCAGCCTCTCCCCTCCCCCAGGCCACACCCTGACAGCCCCCATCCCGACAGTGTAGAACTGGCCCAGTGGCAGTTCCTGGGCCTGTAACGCTCTGACTTTCCCTGATGGTGTCGAAGCCACAGAATGACTCACGTTAAGTCTTAGGCTTGCTGCCTGATTTAGACAAATTTAGTCTTTTGTCTGCGCTATTTCTTCTACGTGCTACAACCTAAGATGCTTTAAAAATGTCGTCCATGGAGCTGGAGAACAAAAAGCATGAGTGTTTAAAAAGCAAAAGCCAGGTCATCCCTGGGGTTTGTAAGCACCACCCGCATCACCACGTGCCATGTTGGTGTCACGAGGCACCATCCCCAAGACCAGATAGGTGTGTTAGGCTGTGGCCGGAGTGCATTTGTACCTGAACCTTTTTGCCAGTGTTCAGTGTAGTTCAAGTGCTTTATTGTGCTTACTGATCATGTTCTTCAGGCTTACACTTATCATCATTGCTCAGATTATAATCGGTCTTTTTTTTTTGGTCTGTACCATGCGGCTTGCGGGATCTCAGGTCCCCAACCAGGGGGTCGAACCTGGGGCATGGCAGTGAAAGCACCGAGTCCTAACCACTGGACCACCAGGGAAGTCCCAGATTATAATTGGTCTTAATTCATTTTTTAAAAACCGCAGGCTCTATGGGATGAATGTGCCAGAAAAGCATCGTGCAACATACACACGGGATGTTAGCAGATGCAAAATGAGAAAGAGTCGCATGGCCAAGTAAGATGAATGAATGCTGGATTAAACAACATTAAACTAATTTGTTTTCTGCAGGACTTCTCAGGGCCTTTAATAAGAAAATCTTAATTACATGAAGGAGCGATATATACATATACATGTACATAATAGGTAGCATCTTCCAAATCTGTTAGGCCACAGAGCCTTCACCATTTGTTTCTCTTGGGCAGCATATTCTAAAGTAACAAGTGGCAGGTAGTAAGTATTTTTAAAGCACCAACTAGGTGCAGTACGCTATGGATCAATGAAAGAGAGTCCATTTCCTGGATGAGGAAGTAAGGCCTAAATGCATTAGGCCTCAGATAGTGATATAAAGAAACACCACGGAGGATAGGAAGTGACATAGTATCAATTGTCAAGTGAATAAGGCTACAATTTTTTGAGTGTAGAGGAGAGAGAAACAAACAGAACATATTTTTGCAGATACAGAACACATACAATACGGCTTCTCTGCTCAAGAAGTGATGATGCAGGCCCCGTGATGCAGGCTGGCCTGGTCCATGCGTGACAGACCGGAACTGCTTCCCCTTCACATGAATGTGAATCACTGGGGTCTGAACCGACTCAGTGGGCTTGGGATGGTGGTCGAGATTCTGCATTTCTTTTATTTTTTTAAATTTTTAATTTTTTTATTGAAGTACAGTTGATTTACAATGTGTTAATTTCTGCTGTACAGCAAAGTGATTCAGTTATATATATATATATTCTTTTTAAAGTATTCTTTTCCATTATGGTTTATCATAGGATATTGAATATAGTTCCCTGTGCTATACAGTAGGACCTTGTTGTTTATCCATTCTATATATAAAAGCTTATATCTGCTAACCCCAAACTCCCAATCCATCCCTCCGCTACCCCCTCCCCCTTGGTAACCGCCAGTCTGTTCTCTATGTCTGTGAGTCTGTTTCTGTTTCATAGACAGATTCATTAGTGTCATATTTTAGATTCTATATATAAATGATATCATAGGATATTTGTCTTTCTCTGTCTGACTTACTTCAGTTACTGTGACCATCTCCAGGTCCTTCCATGTTACTGCATGTGGTATTATTTCATTCTTTTTTATGGCTGAGTAATATTCCATAGTATATATGTGCCACATCTTCTTTATCCATTCCTCTGTCGATGGACATTTAGGTTGTTTTCATGTCCTGGCTGTTGTAAACAATGCTGCAGTGAACATTGGAGCGCATGTATCTTTTTGAATTATAGTTTTCTCAGGGTATATACCCAGGAGTGGGATTGCTGGATCATGTGGTAGTTCTATTTTTAGTTTTCTGCGAGACCTCCAGAGATTCTGCATTTCTAGCAAGCTCCTAAATGGTGCTGATGCCACTCACTGGTCCAAGGACCACACTTTTCCTGTAAAATCCAGATAATAAGTGTTGCAGGATTTGTGGGCCGTGCAGTCTGGCCCAACAACCCAGCTGTTGCTGCAGCACAAAGGTGGCCACAGACACTGTGTTAGTTCAAGGGCACGGTTGTGATCCCCCAAGACTTTGTTTATAGACTCTGAAATCTGACCTTTATATAATTTCCATGTGTCACAAAATAACTCTTGTGATTTTTTTCCTCACCTTTAAAAACATGGAAACCATGGCTTGGCTCACGGGCCTCAGGAAAGCAGGTGGTGGCCTGCAGGCTGTGTGCACAGCCTGAGGTCAGGGTGTCACAGCCCTGGGGTGGCCGGCAGGGGTGTCCCAAGGAGCTTATCTAACCAAGGCAATCAATCGTCCTCTCTTTAAAACCTTAATTGTGTTTTTTCATGCCTCATTTTCCCTCTGACAGTTGGTTCTTATCTTTTTATGGCAGTGTAACTCACCCTGGGTAACGTACAGACACCTAGACTCTGGCCGGTTCCAGAGTCCACCAGGCTCGACTCTTCCAGGCCTCTAGTACCTGACATGGTGCTGTCCACGTGGAAGATGCCCGGCAAGCGTGTGCTCGGTAGAGCTGAGTCTGTTGAAGGCACCTTTCACTTGCTTGTGAGGAGAGCAGCTCCAGGGTGGGATGGGCACCGAGGGTGAGGGGAGAATTGCAGGGAGCAGAGAGGAAGCAGGTCATACATGAGGGCTGCATAGGAAACGAGAACTCCATGCAGATACCTGACAGAAACAGGATTCGGATAGGAACATGATAGAAAAGAAAACCTGGGCCAAGTTATAGGAAAGCAGACAATAAAGATCTAAAGTTTAGGGAATGGTTCATGTAGGGAAGAGTGTCGAGTGCTTTCACCTGCCACAGGATAAAGACTCCATAGCTTGCCAGGGATGAAGAGATCAATTAAAAGACTTCAGGTCGAGTAACACTGGAGCCATAGACAGTTCTCCGGGCAGGGGGGCGGTGTGAGGATCTGGCCTGTGATTGTGGAAAGAGCAGAGAAGGAGGGACTAGAAAATGTTTCTCGGCCAGAATGTTCTCCAGGACTTTACAAAAACAAAGGAAATCACAAACTACTCAGAATCATGAAATACTGCCCTTCTCAACTGCCTCAAAAGCAATATACCTTGCATTGCATTAGATGCTCAGTTGGCTGGTTTTTTTTTTTTTTTGCGGTATGCGGGCCTCCCACGACTCACGGGCCCAGCCGCTCCACCGCATGTGGGATCTTCCCGGACTGGGGCACGAACCCGCGTCCCCTGCATCGGCAGGCGGACTCTCAACCACTGCGCCACCAGGGAAGCCCTTTATATGGTTTTTAATTCCCGAAGTCATGTCTGTTCTTTTCCAAATATCCCGTACTTATTTTTTTAATATAGTTTCTGGAGTTAATATGCTAAGTATTAGCAAACTGGCTTGTTTTATTAACTTTCAGACTAAATATAGACAGAAGCCTATATTATGCTATCTAAATGCAGAAAAGGTTAGTTTTCACTGACATAAAAAGGATGCCAAGTCCAAAGAATTTTATAGAGGATCAGACTCAGGGAAAATCTCTCAGTGCTGATTAAGAGCTAAATGGACAATTCTGTCCCAGAGAATTCAGTCCTTTTAGTTGTCAGTGGCACGTTCCTTCGTATTTCTTTAAAACTAAATCACGTTTGTGGGGAGGAGGGTTAGGGCAGCTTTGTATTTTTTTGTAAAAATCCTGTTGAGAGTTTGAGGTGCTCAGGGAATAAAGGAAAGGGTGTGAGGGGGAACCCACATAGAAACAGTCTGGCCACCTGCCACCTCCCATACCAAGGGCCTGGTCGATGGGAAGGGGTGAGACCAGCAAGAATGAATTACAGAGCACTGCTGCCCCTGCCCGCATCATGGGGGACGGGCACGCTGCTGGAAGTTTCTCTAAATATCAGAAATGTGGAAGGCGTTAACTCTGTTCCTGCCCAGCTGACCATGTCAACAGGAACATTGCTGCCCAGGGTCTGTAACATGACAGTGTCTCCCTTGATACTATACATTAAGTATTTTGAGCACAATGTTTATATTACTTCCATATTTTTCTTTAGATAAGAACAATAGATAAAATTGTAACAGACATGAGAGGCACTGGTGATAAAACATTTTTGTAAGACACTTGGAACTTGTGTTCCTTTCATTTTGTAACTGAAATGGTCTTTCCCAGTGTGATGATGTCCCTTATTTCCAGGTTGATGAAATGTACAAGGTGCTTGACAAAGAAAACCCATGGGAATTGTCTAGCCATGCATTTCATGGTCTCAAATGTAATAGCATTTAGTAAGGTTAGTAACACGGACACAGGTCTTTTTTTATCAGACAGGCATCTCGTTACATAGCATCTCGCCTTTCACTTCTGCTTTATTATTTTAAACGTCCCCTTTTCCTTTCTCTCCCTTCTGTCCTGGGACTTCCGTTTGGCCAGCAGATGGTTCTGTGAGGGGATCGAGCTGCACGACAGTCCCGACATCCAGATCCGCTGGGACGGGGGCGACCTGCACACACTGGTCATAGCCGAGGCCTTTGAGGACGACACAGGGCGCTACACCTGCCTGGCCGCGAACCCCGCTGGCTCTGACACCACATCAGCCGAGGTGTTCATTGAAGGTACCCAGGGATGTGGGGTGGAGGCGTGGGGTGCCGAGTGGGCAGGGGCCCATTGCTTCTTGTGAACGTGGTTTTCCAATGTTGTGAGTCAAACCTCATTTGTCCTCCAGGGCAGATAAATCGAGTGGCTCTGACACTTGGGTGTACGTCTGCGTCGACAATGTCTGATGTTAACATTTGTTCCTTTTCATTTAAAACATTTCAGCTACGTGAATTTATTTAGAATACTAAGTGTCCAGCTTATTTCTGGTTTCTCTGGTGGACGAAGAATGTGGGCATATTAAAATACTAGAAATACTAGACCTGTCAACCAAAGTTAAACTCTCAAAGACTTAGGAGATCATTCACAGGGATATTAAGCAGTTGAGTATTTTTAAATGTTCTCATTTCTATTAGATTCTAGAACTTTTCTTTTTTTGTTAGGATGCTGCTATTTCTGCTAAGTGTACCATGGACTTGTAATCACTAGGTCAAAAAATTTCCAGAATCAGTGTTGCATTAAAGAGGGGTGGGCAGAGAGTAGAATATCTCTATTGTTCTAACAATTCATTTTTGACGAGACTCAGCCTATAGGGAATTAGAAAACTTGCTATCAAAGTATATAGTTTACATCACTGTTGCATTTTTATCACTATCAATCACTTAAGTTGGAAGTGGCTTAAACACCAGTGTTCTGTGTCCCTAAAGCCATAAATTGGTGAGTAGCCTTGTAATTGCTTGCATTTAAAAATAGTAGCTGGAACGCAGAGAGAAAATTGAAATCCTCGAGGTCTCCAGTACCTTAATCTTCATCTTTTTACTAAATTTTTTTTTACTCTTTAATAGCACTAAATTTCTTTGTTTTTTTAAGTAGAAGAAAGCAAGATGTGAACCATTATTTATAGCCCTTGTAAGAACTGGCAAAAAAAAAAATTAGTTTTAGAAGTAACTGTTACCGCCAACTAAAACTATGTGCCTTTACTTTTAATAAAAGGGTCCCCTGCATTGTCTTTGAAAGCGTCTGTGAGCTCCTTCGGGGACTTTGTCCTGCTAATAAGAGCAAACCTTCTGTATTAACAACAAGTGATGCTACATGGCAGTTACGTGTACACACACGTGCAGACACGGTCATTTAAACGTCACCGTGAACCTGTGAGGTGTTATCAGGGTCCCCTTTTACACATGGGTAAACTGAGCCTGGGGAGGTGAAAGGGACCTGTCCAAAGTCACTCCAGGATTTGGACCCAGTCCGTCTTACTCCAGGGCCCATATCCTATTCGCTATGTCACATGTATCTCAAAGTGCTAAATGAACAGGAAAAGCATGGCAAAAAGATTTTTAGCATTTAATAAGCGAGCAGTGAGTATCAGTCATGGGCTGACTGTGGAGCAAACTTCTTGAAGCATTTTAGAATACAGAGGAGGAAAGTTAAACTTCCATTAAAAAAAAACAAAACCCATTTGCTAATGATGGTCAGATTTGTCTTTCAAAACCAAGTTCAACTAGAGCTGCTTAAAATTAAATGCTTTATTTGCTTTCAAGATTGCTGGAAATGGGTACTTCAGTGTGGATTGCTTCTGTACTACAGACATTAAATCACGTCAGTTTTACGTACTAGTTTACCAACTCGATCCAGCCACGTTTATTAAGGCCTTGCTCTGTGCCAGACAGTGTGGTGCAGATATGATGGGGATGGGCACTGCTATCAAGGAGTTCCCAATCCAACAGCCCAGATGGACACATTTTTTAAAAAAGAATATAAAGTAAGTGATGTTATAAGTGATATAACAGATATCTAAAGTGTTATAAGGATACAAATGAACTTAAAAGATTAACTGCAAGGTATATAAGACACACTAACTTTCATAGAATAAGAGGAACTATTTCTCTGCCTTGGAAACCACTTCAGGATCTGACTCTGGAGGTCCAAAACATGCATGCCATGGCCTTTAACTTTATTTCATTAAATTGAGCTCTGCCACGTAGAAGCCCCTGCAGTGCAGTCCTCTCCCGCCTTTGGGGTCTCTGCATGAACTACTTAATGTGGGAAAAGCACCCCCAGTTCTACCTGCCACACGTGGTCCATGCCCAGGGCTCCACAGAGGTGGCGGGTGTTCCCAGTGTCCCTTTTTGCACCTGAGGACCCTGCACTGGCTTGGACGGCCCACCAGCTGCGGGTCTGGCTTCAGATCTTTGTGCCGAGGAGAGGAGGGGTCTGGGCAGAGCCGGAATAAAGAGCCCTTAAGCATGAGCCTCCTAAGCCTCCTGGAAAGTGCGTTAGGAAACTGGCTCATCGTCCCCATGAAATATGGGTGATAACTTTTTTAAAGCCTGATTTTGGTGTATTTTTATCCCTAAGAACAATTACGTGAAATGGAAGAGAATTTTACATAAATTCTTAGGCTCCTATTATGACTGAAAGGAAGAAGTGTTTATGTTTTCCTTACTGCAGCACTAAATTAGACTTAGGAATATCTCTGTTGTCCCTAAACCACATTGCTGTTGCTATGTCAGCGTGCAGTACGGGGGTGGAGGTGGGTACCAGAGGGTAGGAAGTTTTCTATAGATTTAAAAACCTTGAGGAAACCTTCCCTAAAAGTTTAACAACCTACTAGTTGGAAACTGTCTAAATTTCACTGCCTTGTGCAGCAACTTTTAGAATGATAATGAGGAAATTTCAGTTTAAGAACAGTAACTAAGGGGCTTCCCTGGTGGTGCAGTGGTTAAGAATCCGCCTGCCAATGCAGGGGACACAGGTTCGAGCCCTGGTCTGGGAAGATCTCATATGCCGCAGAGCATCTAAGCCCGTGCACCACAACTACTGAGCCTGCGCTCAAGAGCCCGTGAGCCACAACTACTGGGCCTGCGCTCTAGAGCCCGTGTGCCACAACTACTGAGCCTGCACTCTAGAGCCCGAGAGCCACAACTTCTGAGCCTGCATGCCACAACTACTGAGCCTGCGCTCTAGAGCCCGTGAGCCACAACTACTGAGCCTGCGTTCTAGAGCCCGTGAGCCACAATTACTGAGCCTGCACTCTAGAGCCCGAGAGCCACAACTGCTCAGCCCACGTGCCACAACTCCTGAAGGCCATGCGTCTAGAGCCCGTGCTCCGTAACAAGAGAAGTCACTGCAATGAGAAGCCTGGCACCGCAACGAAGAGTAGCCCCCGCTCGCCGCAACTAGAGAAAGCCCGCATGCAGCAACAAAGACCCAAGGCAGCCAAAAATAAAAGAAAACCTCGAAACCAGGAACTAACTTTTATCTCCTAGTTTTAACTAGGAACCGAGCCCTGGTCTTCGTTTTCACCTGGATTATCTCATTTAATCCTTACAAAAATCACCCCATTCTGTGGCTGAGGAAACGGCAGCTTAGGGAGACTTGTAGGGCCCCAGACCTCACACACACACTCACACTCCCCTGAGCTTCAAGGACTAAACCCAGTCAGTGTGACCTCTTAAGTCTGAATAGCCAAAGGGGAAAATGCAGGTGAACCTTGGGTCTTGGGGCAGCAGGGTCGTCATCTGCATCCAGTAACAGGCCTGGGATGTGTGCCTGGAACATCTCAGGACACCACTGAGCTTTTGGTCATTGGTCACGTGTTCACTGAAGGTCCCCTGGAAGGCAGGCGGTGGGCCAGGCACGGGGTGGAGACACTTGGCAGGACAGGCAGGCCTCGGTTCTCGCTGCGCCGACACTCCAGGAAAGGAGGGACGGGCCCCCCTCATAAATAACCCCAGCCCCAGCCAGCAGGTGCTGGGAAGAGAAGAAAGGTGGTTGAGGGTAGGGGGAGGAGGGCCTCCCTGAGGAGGTGACATCCGACCTCAGTCTGGACTCTGAGAGGAAGCGATGGGGAGGCCGATGGGGCAAGTGCTGCAGACAGAAGTAGGGGCGAGGCTTGGCAGGAGGGGCGGGTGTGCCCAGGAGCGCAGAGGGTGGCATCTGGGCGGCAGGCAGCTCACGCGGGTCGTGGCGCCTTGTGGTCGCTGTTAGCCGGCCGGCCTTTATTCTACTGAAAATCGCCACTTGCGGAGCGTTTAAACTGAAAAGTCAGATTATCTGATTTCCATTTTTAAACTGAAGTTTGGCTTGTAATCGGGAGCCCGGTGAGAAGCGTGCCGTGGCAGGACCGGACGGAGCTGGCAGGGCTGCAGGAGCGCGCCGTGTAGACGGGGGCAGAGGCAGGCAGACTGCAAAGCCACATGGCGGGTTAGGTGTGGGCTGAGGGGCCATGGGAACGAGCAGACCCCGTGGATTTCGGCTCCACCGTTGGGCGTCTGGGGGGGGGGCGAGGAGTGGGCTGGGGCACAGAGGGACGTAGGTGATCCGTTTGCACAGCCGCATTTGGACGGCCGAGTGGACACAGGTGTGGGCAGGTGGCCATGCGGGTGCAGTGAGCGCCCAGGGCGAGGACGTGCACTTGGAGCTCAGGATGTAGATGGTAACCGAAGACACGGGAATGGGCGGGACCGCGTCTGAGCCTGGGCGACCCTCCCCACGCGAAGATGCTCCGGGAGGAGGTGCCGGCGTAGGAGCGCGAGAGGAAGACCCTGTGGGCGGGGAGGCTGGGGGGGGGCGGGTCGGTGTTTGAGGGGGGAGGGCCGTGCAGCTCGGGCCCCCCGCTGCCGGAGGCCAGCACTGAGGACAGGAGGGGCAGGTGTGGTTGCTGTGGGGGATGTAAGTAAGAGGGGCTCGGAGAGCCTGGAGGGACCAAACGCCGCGCGTCTGCGGGACCCGGAAGGACGCACGGGAACGCGTTGGGGGGCGCCAGAGAGGTTCTGCCCAAGCACCAGCAGAGCCAGGGGCCGGTATCTGGACGGGAGCGCCGCGTCAGGATGCTTTGTGAGCCTGTTTGCCTGTGGATTTTCGTAGCAGGATTTCTAGAGTATATTTCCATGCTGATGAAAACGGTCCAAGCGAGAAAACGCGGATCCTGCAGGGGGGTGGGGGGAGTGTGAGGTGCCAGGGAGCCAGTTCCTGGAAAAAGAGAAGGAAACGGCCTCCGCCCACAGTGTGCAGGTGGCGAAGAGCTGCTCTCAATAGTTGCACGGTAGAAATGGGACAGGTGAGCACAGACACGTGAACTAAACGTGGACATCCCACGTTTGCATCCCTGCCGCCCCTCCTGACCCTGTCGTGGACGGCACAGATCTTTACAGCTCGGGGAGCACCGAAGGGGGCAGGAGGGGGGTTCCCAAGTGTGTGATGAGGAAGCTGGGTTACACCCAACCCTGACCCCGTGGTCGGGGAGTTGAGCTGGATGGGGGTGGAGGGAACGGCATAAAGACGGTGGGGAAGGGCAGGAATTCTGAGCGTGGCGCACGCCGGCAGACCCTGTGTGATGTTTATTTGTAGGTTCTCCAAGCTTGTCACAATCAGATAAGACGTGTGCCCCTTTTAAGTGACATTTCAAAGTGTGTGGAAATGTTATACAAGGAACCGTCCCTGTGGCTGCAGCAGGACAAAGCCGATCTGAGCGAAAGGTTCCTTCTGCTGGATCTGGAAGACTTGCTGTGAGAAGCTGATGGAGTCTAAGCTCAGCTTTGTGCATTCTCCACAGTATTCATTTTTAAATATCCTTCCTGGTATTTTCTGGCCAGCCCAGCTCCCAGCTCCAAGACCCAGAACAGCGATTGGATGGCTCTTTGCTTCAGTGTCTCCATCTCTGCCTGGAGAAATTGATGTTCTCGTAAGAAATGAGTGAGTTAATCACCTAGAGGGGGACCGACACACAGTGTGAGCTATTGTTGCTGTTATAGAAACAGCACATTTTCATTTAAAAAAATCTAAAACATGGAAATAAAGATATAAAAGTCATGTGTAATCCCACCACCCTGTGTCCACCACTCTTAAAAATTTTTATTGTTCCATCTTTTATCTAAATGTGTATATTATATTCTACATACTCTTTGGTATATATTTTTTTAATTTAATTTAATCCGTCACGAACATCTATGCCTGTCATTGCAGTTCTTTAAAACTCATTTTAATGCTTTTATAGTCATTCATCATTTATAAATTTTTAAATCATTGGCATTGCTTCAATTACTCTTATCTGAGACAGCAAATGATTGTTTCTGGTAATTATAGCAACTGAGAAGGGAGAGGGGAAAAAATGAGTAGTGTGAGTGGGGAGCAGAGTGTATTTACGCCTTAATTTTGAAAAACAAACATGGACCAAACGATGAACTAACTCCATGGCTGCATTCACTAAAGTCACTCAGGGACTTAAAATGTAAATATAAATAAAGATAAATAGATAGTTTTTTTAATGGTTAATACCTGCTTTTAGGAAGACTTCCTATTTTCTGAATTTGAAGCTGTATTCAGTTTGCTTCCACTCAGAAATATAGCCTTTTCTATATTGCTAAGGTAGATATTAGATTGACAAAAATAAAAATAATTAAAACATGGTGTTTCCATGAATATGGGGGAAATGGGCATTTTGACATAGAGTCGTCCCTCAGTATCCGCAAGGGGATTGGTTTCAGGACCCCCCAGGGATACCAAAATCCAAGGATGCTCAAGTCCCTTATCTAAAACGGTGGAGTATTAGCATATAACCTACGTAAACTTTAAATCATCCCTACATTACTTGTAATACCTAATGTAATGCTATGTAAATAGCTACTGGTGGGCAGCAGAGGCAAGTTTGCTTTGGGGAACTTTCTGGAATTTTATGTATATATATTTTTTGACCTGCAGTCGGTTGAATCCACAGATGCAGAACCCGTGGATATGGAGAGCTGACTGTATCTGTATTTTTTTTTTTTTTTTTGGTGGTATGCGGGCCTCTCACTGTTGTGGCCTCTCCCGTTGCGGAGCACAGGCTCCGGACGCGCAGGCTCAGCGGCCATGGCTCACGGGCCCAGCCGCTCCGCGGCATGTGGGATCTTCCCGGACTGGGGCACGAACCCGTGTCCCCTGCATCGGCAGGCAGACTCTCAACCACTGCACCACCAGGGAAGCCCGACTGTATCTGTATTTTACACACCTTTCTGCGGAGATGTTTAACATGGAAATAAATATATCTGTTGATAGTAGAATGAAACAAATTCTGGTAAATCACCACAAATGTATTTGAAGCAGCCATTAGAAAACTATAAAGCACGTTTATTAACATGGAAAGGCACTTCACAATGTATTGAGTAGGGAAAAAACAGAAATTGAACAGTATTACGTCATAATATTATTTTTATTATACGTGTGCACAGGGGTAAACTTCAGCAGGATACGATCCAACGTGTCTGGGTGGTGGTATTCCGAATGATTTTTTTCTTTAATTTTTGCTATTGTGCCTTTTCTGTGTCTTTTCCTACAAGGAAGTATTACACGGGGTAAGTTTTTAAAATGGTGAGGGAGCACCTTTTAAAGGCAAGATGGGAGGCTCACGGTTGTGACTTTCCCACCTGCTCTCCATCACTAGAGCAGCTCAGGGACCACCAGCACTGATTCCCCACTGCGTGGAGAACAGTGTAGACACAGGTGACCTGTAGGCAGGTGAACAGCTGATGAGCAGACGGGCAGGGGGTGACCACAAACGCTGGGGCCCTGCCCCTTTTAGATGGGATTTGAGAAACAGACACGGATGAATGTCCCCCTGAGCCAGGGGCGTTCTCCCCTGCCCAGTAGGTGCAGAGCTGGGGACCGAGGGGTGGGGACAGAAGGGGAGTGAGGGGGGATCGCCCTGGGGGAAAGGGGCCTGCAGAGCAGCTCTGTCCCCACCCCAGGTGGGAGGTGACATTGAGATGCCAGCAGGCTCGGCCAGCTGGGCATCCTTATCCAGTGGACGTGAACCTCTCTGGTCCTTGTTTCCTGGCAAGTCAGTGAGGAAAAAGCCTCAACAAAGAGCGAAAGCAAAAATGGCTTTTTAGTCATCAGAGGGGATTTTTCCAGTGATCTAAACGTTGGGAATCAGATGAAAAAGAGCTATTCCTCTCCCCGGCTTCTGGCCGCTGAGTGTCTCTGGTGCCGTCCTTGGGGCCTGCCTGCTCCCGAGGGCTCTCCGGGGTCTGGGGGGCTGCCCGGCCTCGGGCCACGGTGACCTGCTGACCCCAGCCTGCTGGGGTGCCAGCGTTTCTCCTTGTCTGTCACCTGGTTTTGCTGCTTTGCTGATTGTCTTGCTCGGTTTCCCTAGTTCCTCCTGCACAGGTAGTTTGCCCCTCGACCACGCTCGTGCCCAGACACCAAGTCCAGCCACGCTGGCCGGTGTGAAAACCCACCCTGTGTCCCTGGCCTCCCCCCACCCCCCACAAACCCACAGCTGCTTGCTCGTCCCCCAGCTCACCCCTTGTCACTCATCCCAGCAGAATCACCAGCCTGCCCTGAGCACCGGAGACGGCGGCTGGGGGCGGGGACGCGTGGTCTGGGGGAGCCGGGCCCTCAAGTTCAGACCCTGTGCCACTGCCGTGCAGTCCCGTGGCCTCACGCAGCCCCTCCCCCTCCCTGGTTCCTCGGGTCTCTGGTCTGTAGTTGGACGCAGCTTCCCCTCTTAGGGAGGCTCATCATCGTAATGACCAAACGCCGACCCAGCCGATGGCCAGGCACGTGGCACTACTCAGAATGGGTGTGCCCTTCCTGGCCACACCTCAGTCCAGTCCTCAGAGGTGTGATGTCCTGAGTGGCTGAGCAGCTCTGAAGAGGCAGCACAGAACATGTCCGGGCCACTGGGAAAGGACAGGAATCAAGGAGGGACCCTGTAGGCGCTTCCCACGAGAGCAGATGATGTAATTAAAGGTTCAGCCGTGGGGAGAGGCCAGGAGGGGGAGCTGTCTGCTCCTCTGATCTTTATCCGGAGCCCCTGTTGGCAGAGGCTCCCTTGCACCCCACATTCCCATCCCTCCCCGGACCCCCAGCTTTATGCCATCCCATTTCACTAACCACCACGTCATGCGTTTATTTGTCTGCGTCTGTGTCCGCATAGAATGGAAGCTCCCCAAGGGCAGGGAGGGGTGTGCTCTTCACTCCAGCATCCTCGTTACACAGCCTGGTGTGCACGAGACTAGTGGAAATAGCAGGCTTTTAATTTACTGAGCAGAACTCATGGGTCATCTAAGTTTATTATTTTGTTTCAAACAGGAAAGGTGTGTTACAGGAAAATTAACCTGACATAGATGAAGACACATTTGAGAGAGGGATTTGGGAGGACAGGGTGGTCTGTGTGTCGTGATGGTCCAGGACTGGGGATTGCTGTAGAAATAAATAGGAAGGACCCCAAACACCCTGAAGTCACCTAAGCAGGGCTTTTACCATCAGTAATAGCAGGAAAGCCATGGTAGAGAACAGTCACGGGAGGGAGCACGAGGCACTCTTGCCAAGAGAATTAGGTAAACGTGTACATTCTTAATATATTAACAGGCAAATAGAACCAACTACAAAGAGCACAAGTATACAGCAGCAACTAACACAACAATGTAAAGCAATTATACTCCAATAAAGATGTTAAAAAACAAACAAAAAGCACATGCAGTGTGATTGCATTTGTACAAATACATGCACAAATATACAGCCATCCCCCCTCATCCGAGGTTTCACTTTCCGTAGTTTCAGTTACCACGGTCAACTGTGATCCAGAAATATTTTATGGAAAATTCCAGAAATAAATGGTCAGTTTTCAATTTTGCCATCTGAGCAGTGTGATGAAATCGCTTGCCTCAGCTTCGACCTCCAGGATTTGAGTCATCCCTGTGTTCAGCGTGTGCTGCCTGTTAGTCACCTAGGTTGTCATGCTGACTGTCCCAGTGCTCGTGTTCACTCACCCTGATTTTATTGATACTAAAAATGGCCCCAAAGCACCAGAGGAGTGATACTGGCAGTTTGGACGTGCCAGAGAAGCCGTGCAGTGCTTCAAGTGAAAGGTGAAAGTTAATAAGGAAAGAAAAGAAAAAAAAAGTATGCTAAGGTTGCTAAGATATACAGTAAGAACAAATCTTTTGTCCGACAGGTTGTGAAGAAGGAAAAAGAAATCCATGTTTATTTTGCTGTCATGCCTCAAACCCTAAATGTTACAGCCACAGTGCATACATAAGTGCTTAGTTAAGATAGAAAAGGCATCAAATTTGTACAATAAGATGTTTTAAGAGAGAGACCACATTCATATAACTTTATTATCATTTTTATAATCATAATTGTTATATTCTATTTTATCATTAGTTATTGTCGTTAAACTCTTACTGTGCCTAAATTACAAATGAAACTTTACCTTAGGTGTGTATATTTAGGAAAAAGAGTACTAACAGGATTTGGTGCTATCAGTGGTGTGGGGGTCTTGGAATGTTATCTCCCTTCAATAAGGGGAGGCCACTGTATGTTTGTTAATACATTCAATTTATCTGAAAAATACAAGCCAGACTGTTAGTGTGTGCAGAATGGCACCAGGGAAGGGACCTACTGGTCTTCAGTATTACATCACGCAATTCTGTGCTACTTGGTTACTTTTCTATAAGCGCGTATTATTTTACGTTAAGATATTTTAAATAGGTAATTTAAATAACTCGAGTTAAGTATGTCTCATAAAAGAAGTATCAAGTATGTACTTCTGGGACTTCCCTGGCAGTGCAGTGGTTAGGAATCCGCCTGCCAATGTAGGGGACATGGGTTCGAGCCCTGGTCCAGGAAGATCCCACATGCCGTGGAGCAACTAAGCCCGTGAGCCACAACTACTGAGCCCGCACACCTAGAGCCCGTGCTCCACAACAAGAGAAGCTACTGCGATGAGAAGCCCACACACCACAACGAAGAGTAGCCCCCGCTCGCTACAACTAGAGAAAGCCTGCGCACAGCAATGAAGACCCAACGCAGCCAAAAATAAATTAAAAAAAAAGAATGTACTTCGAACCATCACAGTTATTTTAAGTATTACCTAAAATCTCTTGTCACAAAATACATGAGCATTAACATGTAAGGACAGTTTGCATTTTGGCCTAAAAATCCAACAAGGGGACCCATAATCTAAACACAATAACGAAGCAGATGAATTTGGGAAGGAATGATCCAAAATTAGAAACTCTCCTATTCAAGAATGAAGCCATATCAGAGTCAGAAAGCATCTCCTAATTAATGAGAAATGAAGGTATTGATGATCCACACCATGTAATCTTCTGGGAAAGAGTTGAAGTTTAAAACTATGGATGTTCTACACACAGACACACATGCATTTATTTCATAGTTGAGAAGCCATTTAAAATCGTGATTGTGACGGCCAAAGGGACAAAAATGAAACTGGTAATAAATCTGACACTAAACCCATACTGCTTTGAAGAAAGCTTTTCTTGGTGGTTCTGTTTTTACATGATTATCTGAAAACACAGTCTGAGTAAAAATGGTCTGAACCATTCTCTATTTCAAAATAAGACTTTGTACATTATTGTCTGAGTGAAGAGCATTACCTTTGGAAGCAATTATAGGTACTACTTACATCTTTTTTTTTTTTCCCACTCAGGTGCCAGTTCAACAGATTCTGACAGTGAAAGTTCAGCGTTCAAATCAAAACCTGGAGCCATGCCACAGTAAGTACCTACAATTCCATCAATTATAAGCAAAGACTGTCACCAGAATTGTGCTCTGTGATGCCACTTGTGTTGTGCTCTGAGGAGGTCCGCTGATGTCAATCAAGAACCAAATGCTTGAACCTAGAACACAGTTTTTAACTTACGAATTCGAACTTTGAAATCCGCATTTCATCATCGATGTGCCAGAGTCTAACCGTCCACCATGTTAGTTTCAGTGACAACTAACAGGTTATAAATGTATGAAAGGGACACTTGTGTTGAGGGAAAATTACTTAAATCATTACTAAAACGTAAATGTCAACCAAGTTATCCATACACATTAGAACATATCTAATTAGGCCAGAAATGGGCTTCCATTTGGATGAAGTCTATTTCTAGTTAGATCTTGTCATGAAAATTTCAAAATTTA
Source organism: Leucopleurus acutus (assembly GCF_964270905.1). Lineage (NCBI taxonomy): Eukaryota > Metazoa > Chordata > Mammalia > Artiodactyla > Delphinidae > Leucopleurus > Leucopleurus acutus. Next base: position 114,188,792 of record NC_139150.1, on the reverse strand, counting down.
GTTTTTCCTACAAAGACATACAATGTTAGTATCTTAATCGTTTTGCAAAAATAAAGTAAAATTGTTCCCATCCTCCCTGGGAGCAAAGACTGCCACCGCGTTCGTCCTGCCTGCTGTTTGCTGCAGAAGATCTGAGGAGGCATGAAGAATACCAATGTCCAGGACCCACCACCAGAGAGCTGGCATCTGGGTTGGGCCCTCAGATTTAAAGGACTTTATTCTGCATTTGTGAATCCAAGCAGTTGTGAATTTTGCCGTGTGGCTGACAGCGTCTTGGTGCCCCGACCCTGTGTCAGGCCTGAGCCTCTGAGGTGGGAGAGCCAAGTTCAGGACATTGGTCCACCAGAGACCTCCCGGCTCCACGTAACATCAAACAGCGAAAGCTCTCCCAGAGATCTCCATCTCAATGCTGAGATCCAGCTCCATCAAAGACCAGCAAGCTACAGTTCTGGACACCCTATGCCAAACAACTAGCAAGACAGGAACACAACCCCACCCATTAGAAGAGAGGCTGCTTAAAATCATAACAAGGTCACAGACACCCCAAAACACACCACTGGATGCAGTCCTGCCCACCAGAAACACAAGATCCAGCCTCATCCACCAGAACACAGGCACCAGTCCCCTCCACAAGGAAACCTACACAACCTACTGAACCAACCTTAGCCACTGGGAGCAGACACTGAAAACAACAGGAACTACGAACCTGCAACCTGCGTAAAGGAGACCCCAAACACAGTAAGTTAAGCAAAATGAGAAGACAGAGAAGCAGACAGCCAATGAAGGAGCAAGATAAAAACCCACCAGACCAAAAAAATGACGAGGAAATGGGCAGTCTACCTGAAAAAAAATTCAGAGTAATGATAGTAAAGATGATTCAAAATCTTGGAAATAGAATGGAGGAAACACAAGAAACGTTTAACAAGGACCTAGAAGAACTAAAGAGCAAACAAACAATGATGAACAACACAATGAATGAAATTAAAAATTCTCTGGAAGTAATCAATAGCAGAATAACTGAGGCAGAAGAACGGATAAGTGACCTGGAAGATAAATTAGTGGAAATAACAACTGCAGAGCAGAATAAAGGGAAAAGAATGAAAAGAATTGAGGACAGTCTTGGAGACCTCTGGGACAACATTAAATGCACCAACATTTGAATTATAGGAGTCCCAGGAGAAGAAGAGAAAAAGAAAGGGACTGAGAAAATATATGAAGAGATTATAGTTGAAAACTTCCCTAATATGGGAAAAGAAAAAGTCAAGTCCAGGAAGCACAGAGAGTCCCATACAGGATAAATCCAAGGAGAAACACACCAAGACACATATTATCAAACTATCAAAAATTAAATAGAAAAAATATTAAAAGCAGCAAGGGAAAAACAACAAATAACATACAAGGGAATCCCCATAAGATTAACAGCTGATCTTTCAGCAAGAACTCTGCAAGCAGAAGGGAGTGGCAAGACATATTTAAGGTGATGAAAGGGAAAAAGCTACAACCAAGATTACTCTACCCGGCAAGGATCTCATTCAGATTTGACAGAGAAATTAAACCTTTTACAGACAAGCAAAAGCTGAGAGAGTTCAGCACCACCAAACCAGCTTTACAACAAGTGCTAAAGGAAGTTCTCTAGGCAGGAAACACAAGAGAAGGAAAAGACCTACAAAAACAAACCCAAAACAATTAAAAAAATGGTAATAGGATCATACATATGAGTAATTACCTTAAATGTAAATGGATTAAATGCTCCAGTCAAAAGACATAAACTGGCTGAATGGATACGAAAACAAGACCCACATATATGCTCTCTACAAGAGACCCACTTCAGACCTAGGGACACATACAGACTGAAAGTGAGGGGATGGAAAAAGATATTCCATGCAAATGGAAATCAAAAGAAAGCTGAAGTAGCGATTCTCATACCAGACAGAATAGACTTTAAAATTAAGACTATTAGAAGAGAGAAAGAAGGACACTACATAATGATCAAGGGATCAATCCAAGACGAAGATATAACAATTGTAAATATTTATGCACCCAATGTAGGAGCACCTCAATACATAAGGCAAATAGTAACAGCCATAAAAGGGGAAGTTGACAGTAACACATTCATAGTAGGGGACTTTAACACCCCACTTTCATCAATGGACAGATCATCCATAGTAAAAATAAATAAGGAAACACAGCTTTAAATGATACATTAAACGAGATGGACTTAATATTTATAGGAACTCCATCCAAAAAAACCAGAATACACTTTCTTCTCAAGTGCTCACAGAACATTCTTCAGGATAGATCATATCTTGGGTCACACATCAAGCCTTGGTGAATTTAAGAAAATTGAAATCGTATCAAGTATTTTTCTGACCACAACGCTATGAGACTAGATATCAATTACAGGAAAAAATCTGTAAAAAATACAAACACATGGAGACTAAAGAATATACTACTAAATAAGCAAGAGATCACTGAAGAAATCAAAGAGGAAATCAAAAAGTACCTAGAAACAAATGACAATTAAAACACGATGACCCAAAACCTATGGGATACAGCAAAAGCAGTTCTAAGAGGGAAGTTTATAGCAATACAATCCTACCTCAAGAAACAAGAAACATCTCAAACAACCTAACCTTACACCTAAAGCAATTAGAGAAAGAAGAATAAAAAAACCCCCAAAGTTAGCAGAAGGAACTAAATCAAAAAGATCAGATCAGAAATAAATGAAAAAGAAATGAAGGGAACAGTAGCAAAGATCCATAAAACTAAAAGCTGGTTGTTTGAGAAGATAAACAAAATTGATAAACCCTTAGCCAGACTCATCAAGAAAAAGGAAAAAAATCAATAGAATTAGAAATGAAAAAGGAGAAGTAACAACTGACACTGCAGACATACAAAGGATCATGAGAGATTACTACAAGCAACTATATGCCAATAAAATGGACAAGCTGGAAGAAATGGACAAATTCTTAGAAAAGCACAACTTCAGAGACTGAACCAGGAAGAAATAGAAAATTTAAACAGACCAGTCACAAGCACTGAAATTGAGACTGTGATTAAAAATCTTCCAACAAACAAAAGCCCAGGACCAGATGGCTTCATAGGCGAATTCTGTCAAACATTTAGAGAAGAGCTAATACCTATCCTTCTCAAACTCTTCCAAAATATAGCAGAGAGAGGAACACTCCCCAACTCATTCTACGAGGCCACCATCACCCTAATACCAAAACCAGGCAAAGATGCCACAAAGAAAGAAAACTACAGGCCAATATCACTGATGAACATAGATGCAAAAATTCTCAACAAAATACTAGCAAACGGAATCCAGCAGCACATTAAAAGGATCATACACCATGATCAAGTGGGTTTTATCCCAGGAGTGCAAGGATTCTTCAATATATGCAAATCAATCAGTATGAGAAATCATATTAACAAATTGAAGGAGAAAATCCATATGATCATCTCAATAGATGCAGAAAAAGCTTTCGACAAAATTCAACACCTATTTATGATAAAAACCCTCCAGAAAGTAGGCATAGAAGGAACTTTCCTCAACATAATAAAGGCCATATATGACAAACCAACAGCCAACATCTCAGTGGTGAAAAACTGACACCATTTCCTCTAAGATCAGGAACCAGACAAGGTTGTCCACTCTCACCACTATTATTCAATATAGTCTTGGAATTTTTAGCCACGGCAATCAGAGAAGAAAAAGAAATAAAAGGAATCCAAATCGGAAAAGAAGAAGTAAAACTGTCACTCTTTGCAGATGACATGATACTATACATAGAGAATTCTAAAGATGCTACCAGGAAACTACTAGAGCTAATCAATGAATTTGGTAAAGTAACAGGATACAAAATTAATGCACAGAAATCCCTGGCATTCCTATACACTAATGATGAAAAATATGAAAGTGAAATCAAGAAAACACTCCCATTTACCACTGCAACAAAAAGAATAAAATACCTAGGAATAAACCTACCTAAGGAGGCAAAAGACCTTATGCAGAAAACTATAAGACACCGATGAAAGAAATTAAAGATGTTACAAACAGTTGGAGAGATATACCATGTTCTTGGATTGGAAGAATCAACATCGTGAAAATGACTATACTACCCAAAGCAATCCATAGGTTCATTGCAATCCCCGTCAAACTACCAATGGCATTTTTCACAGAACTAGAACAAAAAATTCACAATTTCTATGGAAACAAAAAAGACCCTGAATTGCCAAACCAATCTTGAGAAAGAAAAATGGAGTTGGAGGAATCAGGCTCCCTGACTTCAGACTCTACTACAAAGCTACAGTGATCAAGACAGTATGGTACTGGCACAGAAAGAGAAATATAGATCAATGGAACAGGATAGAAAGCCCAGAGATGAACGCATGCACATATGGTCATCTTATTTTTGGTAAAGGAGGCAAGAATATACAATGGAGAAAAGACAGTCTCTTCAATAAGTGGTGCTGGGAAAACTGGACAGCTACATGTAAAAGAATGAAATTAGAACACTCCCTAACACCATACACAAAAATACACTCAAAATGGATTAAAGACCTAAATGTAAGGCCAGACACTATAAAACTCTTAGAGGAAAACATAGGCAGAACACTCTATCACATCAATCACAGCAAGATCCTTTTTGACCCACCTCCTAGAGAAATGGAAATAAAAACAAAAATAAACAAATGGGACCTAACTAAACTTAAAAGCCTTTGCACAGCAAAGGAAACCATAAACAAGATGAAAAGACAACCCTCACAATGGGAGAAAATATTTGCAAATGAAGCAACTGACAAAGAATTAATGTCCAAGATTTACAAGCAGCTCATGCAGCCCAATAACAAAAAAACAATCAACCCAATCCAAAAATGGACGGAAGACCTAACTAGACATTTCTCCAAAGAAGATATACAGACTGCCAACAAACATATGAAAGAATGCTCAACATCACCCATCATTAGCGAAATGCAGATCAAAACTACAATGAGGTATCAGCTCACGCCCGTCAGAATGCCCATCATCAAAAAATCTAGAAACAATAAATGCTGGAGAGGGTGTGGAGAAAAGGGAACTCCCTTGCACTGTTGGTGGGAATGTAAATTGATACAGTCATTATGGAGAACAGTATGGAGGTTCCTTAGAAAACTAAAATTAGGGCTTCCCTGGTGGCGCAGTGGTTGAGGGTCCGCCTGCCAATGCAGGGGACGTGGGTTCGTGCCCCGGGCTCGGAGGATCCCACGTGCTGCGGAGCGGCTGGGCCCGTGAGCCATGGCCGCTGAGCCTGCGCGTCCGGATCCTGTGCTCTGCAACGGGAGAGGCCACAACAGTGAGAGGCCCGCGTACCGCAACAAAAACCAAAAAACTAAAATTAGAACTACCATACCACCCAGCAATCCCACTACTGGGCATATGCCCTGAGAAAACCATAATTCAAAGAGTCATGTACCACAGTGTTCACTGCAGCTATATTAAAATAGCCAGGACATGGAAGCGACAGATGAATAGATAAAGAAGATGCGTCACGTATATACAGTGGAATATTACTCAGCCGTAAAAAGAAACGAAATTGAGCTATTTATAGTGAGGTGGATGGACCTAGAGACTGTCATGCACAGTGAAGTAAGTCAGAAAGAGAAAAATAAATACCGTATGCTAACATATATATGGAATCTAAAAAAAAAAAAAAAAAGGTTTTGAAGAATCTAGGGGCAGGACGGGAATAAAGACGCAGACTTAGAGAATGGACTTGAGGACACGGGGAGGGGGAAGGGTAAGCTGGGACAAAGTGAGAGAGTCTCATGGACTTACACACCACTAAATGTAAAATAGCTAGCTAGTGGGAAGCAGCCGCATAGCACAGGGAGATCAGCTCGGCGCTTTGTGACCACCTAGAGGAGTGGGATAGGGAGGGTGGGAGGGAGACGCAAGAGGGAGGAGTTATAGGGATATATGTATACGTATAGCTGATTCACTTTGTTATACAGCAGAAACTAACACACCATTGTAAAGCAGTTATACTCCAATAAAGATGTTTTTTAAAAATAAAAAATAAATAAAGTAAAATCTACCGAAATTTTGTAGAAAACTCCAATGAAATACATTTCATTGATTAGCTGGTATATACATAACAATTATAGCCATTTAACATCCAGTAGTCACTGAATATTCATGTTAAAGGGATCTTAATAAGATCACATACTGTGCCACCTGTGCATCCAGTCAGTTATCTCAGGTTTAGTGAAGTGACATGAGTCGCTTGAGATTACACAGCCCATGACTTAGCAAAACTGGGCCTGGAAACATGTCTAAGTTTTATGCACCAAAGCAAAACTTCCAAGATACTCTTGACTTTACACAGTGAGGAGCCAGAGCAAAGAACAGCTGCCAGACTGAAAACAGACAATGAGAACTCTGCATTAAATATAGAACCCCCAACCCTACACGTTTTACGTATCTGCTTAGTGTTAGAGACTGACCTTTTTCCAAGTATTTTCTTTTCTCTTAGGATTTCCAGTTCAGTAATTTCAGCTGTCTGGTAAGAGCTGAGATACATAGTTACATGCGCTATTTTTCCTTTTTCTGTGTGTTTATTTTACTAATGTCTAGGGCCATCTGTGCCTATACTGACCACCGCTACTCTAACTGTAGGTCATGGGTCCTGATGTCGGAAGCACTGAGAGTTGAAGCGGGTTGAGTAGACATAAAGAAACTGGGCTATTCTGTGGACATGTTTCAAAGAATACTTCCTGCTTAAAAAATTCTGAGTGAACCCTTGGCCCCTTTTCTTCCAGGGCTCAGAAGAAAACAACTTCCGTTTCCTTGACAATAGGATCATCATCTCCAAAGACAGGGGTGACCACAGCCGTGATTCAGCCACTGTCTGTCCCTGTTCAACAGGTAAGTGTTCCACAGCCTACAAGGAGTCAAACTCACTGAAGAATATAACTAGTACTCCCTTGAAATATTTTCTAAGTGGACACAGAACTGGGAGATAAGAAAATGGTAAATAAAGTTCTTCCTTTTAATGTACTAAAAATAATCTCTAATCAAAGACATGCCACAGGGCTTCCCTGGTGGCGCAGTGGTTGAGAGTCCGCCTGCCGATGCAGGGGACACGGGTTCGTGCCCCGGTCCGGGAAGATCCCACATGCCGCGGAGCGGCTGGGCCCGTGAGCCATGGCCGCTGGGCCTGCGCGTCCGGAGCCTGTGCTCCGCAACGGGAGAGGCCACAACAGTGAGAGGCCCGCGTACCGCAAAAAAAAAAAAAAAAAAAAAGACATGCCACCAATAAATCAATATCTGCATTTCCTTTGGGAATTTCTCTTTCTAGCAGGCAATACTCTGATAAAATGGCATCTGTTTTAGCTATTACTGTTGGATTCTCCCCGTATGAGCCATCTTCTGTGTAGCCAAATTCATTAGCTCCTTTAAAACAAAGTAGAAGACTAGAAAAGTCCATCTGCCGACAAAAGTTTTCCCGTCCTCTAAGAGCTAAACAGATAATACAGAAAAAAATTCGCATTCCTTCCCTTCACCATGCAGTTTTATCCTGCTTTTTTATTTCATTGTAAGACTGCTTTATCCAAGAAAGAAAAACAGTAGAAATGACTGGAAAGTCATTGTAGTAAGTTTACTTTGCAAAACACAAACATGAAGGTTTTTTTTAATGTAAAAGATTAAAATCTAGATGTTTCTGAATCAACTGTGATACTTTGTGCCGTGACGAGTATCTTCAAACCCAACACTTTTGAAATGTGAACTCATTCCTACCTCCTGAGTTTGTCTAAGGAACATCAGTGTGCCCTCCGGCTACCGGGCACCCATGGGTATTTTAGAAACTCTAGTATGTGACTCACTCTGTGATGTGTAGCGTACACAGCCAGTGAAGAAAACACATCTGAGATCATAAACTGGAAAAGAACCAACCAGTAGAAGTTACTCAGTGATGGCACGTATAGTAGATATTTCCTTTAAACCCCTAACCCAGAGTGGACTTTACAGAAATAGTTGTGAGTAAGGCAGTGGACTCCTTTTAGTGTTTGATATTTAAGTATTGGTAAGTATGTAATGAATGCTAAGCCCTGTCAGCGGCCGTGCTGTCACCCACACGGGTCCCTCTTGGGCACCGTCCCGGTAACGCCAGGTCATAGAGCCTATCTTTTCAGCGGTTCGTATGTGCCAAGTTTGACCCACGTGCCTCTGCTTTTCAGGCTCCCAGCCCCACCTCGTGCCTCTGCCGGCCAGATGGACCCACAGCCGCCTGCTTCCCGCCTGTTTTCACCAAGGTCTGACATCTGTGCGTCTCATTCAGTGGGTCTGCTCTGGGCCTTAGGTTCCATTCCCCTGTGGCTTCGTGGAGCAGTGTTTAGAAATTACAGCGAGTGGATGAGCAGGCTCTTTTCATGGTTACCTTTGGGCTGAGTAGATATTTGTTGCGCAGCTGCTGTGTACCGTAATTTGTAAAGGGTCTGAGAGAGGTGGCCCTGCTCACGTTGGACCTGACAGAGCTCAGAATAGACTGGGAAACAGTACAAGAAACAACACAAAATGCTGTGTAGGGAACTGGGAGAACCGGCAAGTTTTATAGACATTTTTTAAAAAAACTGACTAATTTTCACTTTGTCCAAGTTGGTGTTTTGTGTTGCCAAGCTGATGACGTGCATTTTGTTGGTCGACAGTTCAGCTCAGAAATGGTCCCATGTAGTATTTCTTCTCTGTTTCCTACCCCACTTTTTGAGAAAGTTATAAACTTTATTTTTTTTATTGGAGTGTAGTTGATTTACAGTGTTGTGTTAGTTTTAGGTGTACAGCAAAATGATTCTGTTATACATAGACTTTTTTTCAGATTCTTTTCCCTTATAAGTTATTACAAAGTATTGAGTATAGTTCACTGTGTCATATAGTAGGTCCTTGTTGTCTGTCTCTTACACATTGTAGTGTAAGAGATCATGTCAATCCCAAACTCCTAATTTATCCCCCCTCCTTTCCCCTTTGGTAATCATAAGTTTTCTATGTCTGTGGGTCTGTTTCTGTTTTGTATATAAGTTCATTGTGTCATTTTTTTTTTATTTGAAAGACATTTTGAAAGGCACAAGTGAAGGGAGAGGTGCACCATGCCTGTGCACCAGTACACTGTCAGAAGTCATGACCCTAGACCAGTCTCTAAATTCAATGCAAATCTAGCTCAAATTCCAGCAGGTTCCTTGTTTTTATTTGTGTTTGATGTTGAACTTGGCCGTTTGATTCTAGATATTTTGTGGAAGAAAAAGCGGCTCAGAGCAGCCAGGGCCCTCCTGCCCAAGCAGGAGGAAATGGTGTTAGGGATCTGAGATGCTGCCCAAGCAGGAGGAAATGGTGTTAGGGATCTGAGATGCCAAGGCTTCCCAAGCCCAGAGCATCAGGAGAGCAGCGCTGGCTCAAGGCTGGACAAACGGACGAACGAGGCCCAGAGGGCGCCCACAGGACTCCCCAGGAACCCACGGCCACTGGGCAGGGTGGCTTCTTCAGCAGAGGAGGGCCCCGACCTCAAACTTTTCACAAAAATCAATTCCAAGTAATTAAAGACAGATGTGAAAGCAGTTTCTATAAACCCATCATCTAAAAGCTATAAATCTGCAAGGAGCCAAGAAGAGCATCTGAATAGTCTTCATGTAGGGAATGATTTCTCTTTCCTAAGCCAGCCTGCATCCAGCTTGCTTAAAGACCTTTTCATAAACAGGGTATTGACCAGAGGATGCAACAAATGATAATTGTTGACAGCAACATTGAAGTCGCCTCCCAGGATAAAATACCCAAAAAGAAAGAAAACAAGGCATGTCCAACCTGCCAACAACCGTGTTGGTGTAACAGCCCACGAGGTCGTCCATCCTTTGGTGCTTAGAGCAGGAGTTGTTTACGGAGGGGTGGGCACGGCACGTTTACCTGTAGTTTAAGAGTTTTTCTCAAGCAGCCTCATGAAACTGGCCGGGAAATCTGTGTTACCTGCCACACTATTGCTGGGGACACAGTTGATTTTGGAGCCAGGGCCCCGTGATCAAGCGTGTCCTGGTGGCACCAGGGAGGGGAGAGGCCCCGAGAGTTTCCTTTCCTCCTCAGGGCTGCGGAATTCCTCCAGGGCCATGAGAGACCCTCAGTCCCAGGCACACACCCTGTTCCTTTCCCCTGCAGTGCAGTCCAGCTCCTGAGACAGAGGTTCCAGCAGCAGTGTCCCCCCTTCCCCAGAGAAAACCAGGAAGCGTTCTCTGAGCTTAATAGAAAGAAAAGCAAACCAGAATTCAGCATTTTTACAAAGCTTGAGTTTTTAAGTCGCAAACTGTTGAGTGGCCGGAGCTCAGGGCTGTGTCCCCGTGCCTGCAGCTCCATGTCCTGGGTCTGGACAGTGGATGTCCCCCCGTTCTGCATGGTCTTCTTCTTCCTCACTGGCACCTGCGCCCTTTCCCTGTGGGCGGCGCCTCTCCCTGCTCTGCACTGTCCTTTGGGGGCCTGGGCTCTGGCTCCGGAGGGGATGGTGGTGACGGGGTGGCCTGGGCTTTGCAGGTCCACTGGCGCCTCCATCCGTGCTCTCCCACTTCGCTGGGAAAGGTTCCCCGGGGCTGAGCCGGAGCCGCGGAGCTGGCGGGGACAGCGGGGCTGTGAGTCACAGGGACACACATGGGGCCAGGAGAGCGGCCTGCCCCGTGTGGCGTTTCTCCCCAGAGCGGTGGACCCTCCAAGGACTCTCAGTACCAGGTGGACCTGGCAACGAGAGATGCTCTTCTGTGGACCCTGAAACACCCAGGGGTCCCAGAGTCTGCCGAGTGGACGACCCTGACTGCCAAGGTCAGCCTCTGAAGGTGACTCTTGGCCTCCCTTGGGGTCCTCACTGTGGTTCCTACGAGCGAACCATGTTTACGGTGGCTTCTGTCAAGAGAAGAAGCTCACTCCGGGAGGGGCCACGTGGCACACCTGGGCTAACTGCAGAGGTTTGACTGTATAAGGTCTTCAGCATCTTCCCATTTACCACCTATGTGATTTTCCAGTGTTTGAACTAAATGCATAATCCTAGGAGCAAACAGAGTCCCCTGTGGTGTCTGAAGGCTCGCACACGAAGAATATTTGTGCAGCATCTGTAACGTGCTGTGAACACTTCCTGGACAAGCCGGGGGCGTTGATTCATCCGTCCACACAAGCTGGACCCCGTGGGCCATGTCTTCCCTGCTGATCTGCTAAATTAGCGCTTTCTTGACCGACCAGAAAGTGAAAGTCAATTTAAAACCAGAGATTTTCCTACAGTTAAAAATAAGGGTGGAGTGAGAATGCACTCAGAAGTAGGTAATAATCTTCACCTTTCCATTAAAAAAAAACCAAAAAAAAGACCTTAGCCACCAAAATTCTCATGAAATGCCTTCCCAGACTTCGCAGTAGACTTTTATGGTCCTGCACGCATCATGGACTTTGAGGATTCCCACGGGGCCGGGGCACACACACTGCAGGCCAGTTGCTGCAGGGTCTGTTGTTCCCAGCATACCATTGGCTGGCTCTTCAGAAAAATGTAAAAAGCAAAAACAGAAATAGAAGGAAAAAAAAAAAAACAACTTCCTGATGTGAATTTGTTTGCTTTGGGTCTCTGCATAGGTGAATTACTTGATCATATTTGACATCTTTTAAGAGTTCTCTGTGTCCTTTATCAGATGCAATACTCTGTAGTCAGAAGGGTAGATAGCCAGAAAGTTTCAATGGGGCCGTGGCTAAGCAATTGCAGAGGGGAAGGGCAGAGTGCTGACACCTGGAAGGGGCCAGTTATTCCTTTGGTATTTAATAGCCAGTTTACAAGCTTCACGTCTTTGCATCTGTGAAGCCAAACGCATTTCTGGTCTGTTGGGTTGTAAACATTTATTGGGCTGGAGTTGGAGAAGGTGGCACCAGGGTGACAGCAGGGGAGGAGGCAAGGAAGGTCAGGCGGGGGAAGTGCTCCTGTCTTCTTGTTTGACTCAGAATCTCCAAATGAGAAAATGCCAACCCTCATCCTGGTAAAGCGGACCCAGGAAGCTGGCGGGCAGAGGTGGCGCCCCGCGACAAGCTCAGAGCTTGGGAGACAAGTGGGGTCTCCTTGCCTTCCTGTCTGGGTCTCTCAGGAATCTACACTCAGTTGGAGTGCGATTCTTCAAAGACGTTTGCGTTCCACCAGCTCACTCTTCAGTGTAGATAAAGGTACCCGTTACCGTAAAATTCCATGAATACTACAGCCGTACCTTTGCAGGGGGCCCAGCGTTTCTGCCGGCCCCATGGGAAGCCTTACGCACTTCATTACATGCAGTTAAAGGTGTTTCTCCTGACCTGATTTTATGATGCAAAGCCTGCGTTTGCTTCTCTAAGGTTGGGAAGTGTTGCTCTCTGTTGTGAAGCTGGGTGAGACCACACCAAGGCCTGACGTGCACGGATCCTTGCGTTTCAGGAGCTGCAAAGCATCTCAGCCTCCAAGGGACAGGCAGCCGTGCTGGAGTGCCGGGTCCGAGGCACGCCCCCGCTGCAGGTCCAGTGGTTCCGACAAGGCAGTGAAATCCAGGACTCTCCAGACTTCCGGATCCTACAGAAAAGTAAGGAGAGGGGCCTGTCCCACCACCCCCAGGTCTGACCAAGCCCTCTTGTCCAGCTCCAGGAGAACCGGGAAGGGCTTAGTCACTGAGATGCATGGATTTCTTCCTTCCTTCCTTCCTTCCTTCCTTTGCATTTTATTTGTTTTAATATTTAATTTAATTTTTACTTTATATTGGAAGATAGTTGATTTACAGTTTTGTGTTAGTTTCAGGTGTACAGCAAGGTGATTCAGTTGTATGTATACATATAGTCATTCTTTTTCAGAGTCTTTTCCCATGTAGAATATTACAGAATATTGAGTAGAGTTTCCTGTGCCATACAGTAGGTCCTTGTTGATTATCTATTTTATATACTGTAGTGTGAGATGCATAGATTTCTGTTCTCCTAGTGTAGAAGACGTGCAGGGTGCAGCACGTTAAAGCCGCCCTGATGGAGTTTGTCTTCACCATTTCTGCAGACATGTCGTAGACAAGGTCACAGAAAAAGATGGGTAGGTTTAGTATGAACGGAAGCCCAGTCTAATGCTCTGTTTTGATTTCTTTTTTTCTCATGTGGGAAACAGAACCTCGATCCACAGCTGAACCTGGTAAGAAGCTTTTTGTTTTTGGGAATGTATCTCTTTGGTTTCAATAGCTCTTTGTTTCCGTTTTGAAGCCATAAGCAGAACAGTGTTTTTGCAGTTCCCTGGAAATGTGAAACCCCCTTACAGACAATATCTTCTTTATCGTGGGGTCTGCACGCTGCGTTTTACATCAGGTTCTTTATTAGGGAAACATGAAGTTCCATTCAGACAAGAAGGTCAGGCTCAGTGACTGAAGGCTTTTAAAACTGTAGTCTGTTATACTCAGAAAGCAAGCTGAGCTCAGGATGAAAAAATATCCTGCTAAGATTCCAGGAGAAAAGAGTGATCTGCGGCATATTTCTGCTGACCAAAAGCCACCAACAGCTAGACCCCAGCCTGGAAATGCACCTCACGGGAAAGCAGCCCGAGGAGTGACCACCGGGCGTCTCTCATTTATATGCCCTGACCCATGAGCGCTTCCTATGCTACACCAGGAGGAAAGGCATCTTGCCCTGGAATTGCACATCCCTGGGCCTCGTCAGAGCCGTGTGGTCCAGAAGCCCACGTGTCCTCCCCTCCTGCCTTGCACTTCTTGTCTTTTTATGGCTCCTCATAGACGAAAACGATGTTTATAAGAGAAGCAGAAATTTTTGTCCGGGTGTTTCACAGTACATCCACCTCGAAGACTACTTTCTTAGTATCTTTCACATCAGCAAAGTCACCAGTTTCACTCCCTTCTTGCCAAAGGGTGGAAAATGTGTGTCTCTGCTTCAGCATCACGCAGGCCCGGCTGCACATCTCTTGGGAGCCAGACCCGGCTTGGCCTTTCTCGGGGATCGTGGTGGCTCCTGGTCAGAGAGACTGAGGTCAGTCCTGAGCCTCTCACACCCGTGCACCGGGGCCTGGAAAGCACAGTGTGAGCCTGTTAGGGTCCAGAGCGGAAGGGATGCTGAGTGTCATCCTGAGAGAAAAACTGGAATTGATCTGATGCCTTCTTTTTTAAAACTAATTAATTAATTTTTATTGGATTATATAGTTAATTTACAGTGTTGTGTAGTTTCAGGTGTACAGCAAAGTGAATCAGTTATACACATATATATATCTCCACTCTTTTTTAGGTTCTTTTCCCATATAAGTCATTACAGAGTATTGAGTAGAGTTCCCTGTGCTGTACAGTAGGGCCTTATTATCTATTATATATATACAGTAGTGTGTATATGTTGATCCCGATCTCCCAATTTATCCCTTCCCTCCCCTTACCCCCTGGTAACCATAAGTTGTTTTCTGTCTGTGACTCTACTTCTGTTTTGTAAATAAGTTCATTTGTACCATGTTTTTAGATTCCATATATAAGTAACATCATATGATATTTGTTTTTTTCTGACACTTCATTCAGTATGACAATCTCTAGGTCCATCCATGTTGCTGCAAATGACATTATTGTGTTCTTTTTTATGGGTGAGTTATATTCCATCGTATATAGGTACCACATCTTCTTTATCCATTCATCTGTCAATGGACAGTTAGGTTGCTTCCATGTCCTGGCTATTGTGAATAGTGCTGCAGTGAACGTTGGGGTCCATGTCTCTTTTTGAATTACGGTTTTCTCTGGATATATGCCCATGACTGGAATTGCTGGATCATATGGTAGCTCTATTTTTAGTTTTCTAAGGAACCTCCACACTGTTCTCCATAGTGGCTGTACCAGTTTACATTCCCACCAATAATGTAGGAGGGCTCCCTTTTCTCCACCCCCTCTCCAGAATTTATTGTTTGTGAGTTTTTGATGATGGCCCTTCTGCCCAGTGTGAGGTGATGTCTCATTGTGGTTTTGATTTGCGTTTCTCTAATGATTAGTGATGTTGAGCATCTTTTCATGTGCGTATTGGCCATCTGTGTGTTATCTTTGGAGAAGGGTCTATTTAGATCTTCCTCCCATGTTTTGATCGGGTTGTTTGGTTTTTTTTCTATTGAGCTGCATGAGCTGCTTGTATATTTTGGAGACTAATCCCTTGTCGTTCGCTTCATTTGCAAATATTTTCTCCCACTCCGTGGGCTGTCTTTTCGTTTTGTTTATGGTTTCCTTTGCTGTGCAGAAGCTAATCGGATACCTTCTTGTTGTGAGTTACATACACCCAGACCCCACCGCCCACCTGTACGGTCCCCACGTCAGTTACTGTGGTCACTTTTCAAACTGTGGAAACAACACAACTGCATGTTTTGCTGTGACATGGCTTTGTGTAAAATTGCACAGTGCTGTTCCCTGATACAGGGGACCTCTGAGACTCCGTCTCCTTCATGACCTGATGTGGAAATCCTATGGGGGTTAAGGCATATCTTTTACATTGCTGTTTTAACTAGACTAGGCAGACATGGATAGATACATAGATAGATGAATGGATAGATGGATAGATAGGTAAGTAGATATAAAAGTAGGAACCAAATATCTCCTTTATCCACAAGAAAGTTTGTGTGAACAAATCTATGGAGTAGGTTATCTCTTCTGACGCTTTATGTACAATAATACTAAAATCTTGGGCCAAAAATTCTGAAGGCATTCCTGGTGGAATGGATTAAGACTGCTTTGGTCTTGCATTTTGGATTCCGTTTGAGTTCATGCAACTCTTCTTTCATCGTGTTTTATCCAGTGTCATCACCTACACAGGTGACATGACTTATTAAATGTCTCCTGTGATCTGTGTTGGAAAATCATAAACTAAGCATCATCTGAAAATTTAAAACACTGGGGAGAAACTGCATAGTTTAGTTTCTGAGTATGTGTGTGTTTGAAAATTGAAAGCTCTCAACACACCAACTAAGAAGGAGTATTTGGGTGAGGAGGGAAGAGAGAAACTCCTTCAGCCCCTCCACCACCCCTCAGACCCCATACACGCCTGTCTCAGTCGTGTTTGCTGTTTTGCTTCTAGAATATAGTTTTTGTTGTTGTTGTTGTTGTTGTTGTTGTCGTTGTTTTCTGCGGTACGTGGGCCTCTCACTGTTGTGGCCTCTCCCATGGCGGAGCACAGGCTCTGGACACGCAGGCTCAGCGGCCATGGCTCACGGCCCCAGCCACTCTGCGGCATGTGGGATCTTCCCGGACCGGGGCATGAACCCATGTCCCCTGCATCGGCAGGTGGACTCCCAACCATTGCACCACCAGGGAAGCCCTAGAATATAGTTTTGATCATGAATTATTTAGTGAAACCAGTCTTCAGCATCATCATGGGGTAGTCTGACCTCTAGAATGTTCTTAAATGCTTTTTGGTTTAATGTGGCAAAATCATGCCAAGAAGAGCGGGAGACGGAAGGCCTTCCTCGTAAACTGCACGTCCTAGCAGCGTATGAAAAAGTCTGCCCTCGCTGTGTTCGCTGAAGTTTCCTATTTTTCTTTTCCCTTTGGTTCGATCTGGAAGCATTTAAGAAAACAGACTCCTCCGTTCAAACCACAATAATAGTGCTTGCTGAAGACAGATAATTCTTGATAGAGCGATATTTCAAGCAAATCTGTCAATCAAAGGCAAACACGTACATAGTCAGGAGCTATGAAAAACAAGACACCACTAGTCTTCCTCGACCTCTGCTAATTCCTCCACAATTATATTCTCCACGACATGGTTGGAATTGCTTCCTTTTTTTCATACAGGACCATTAAAACACTCTGCCTCAGAGAAATTCCCTGGTGGTCCAGGGAGTCAGCACTTCCACTGCCGTGGTCTGGGTTTGATCCCTGGTCAGGGAACTAAAATACTGCAAGCTGAGATGCGTGGCCAAAAAACAAAAAAATACCCTTCCTCAGAAATCTACACTTGACACGGAGAATTACATAAAACCCACACGCATGAACGACTGTTCAGGTGACTGCTCACATGAGTTGTGATGAGTTAGAACTTCAGAACAAGCACACACTGACACATATTTGTAGTTAAACAATGTCCTGACTTGCCTGACAGGACCAGGTATGATTACGATTCCTTTACTACTAGGCGAATGTTTTCTAACATTGACTTGAAGTTGACCATTGATGCTTCCAGGGGAAAAAAACAGAACATGTATTGACTCTTTCACTGTCCTTAAATGACCTGATGGACTATTGCATCCAATACACAGACCTCTCAACTACTCAACCTTAGAGAATGTACATAGGAACTGGCTTCCCTTGTGGCTGTTTTTTAGCCACTGTTAAATGGAGAGGAGAAAAATTGACATTACGATACATCTGAGGCAAGAGATGAATTTTACAGAACTAGGTCGGAGATATTCTCCAAATGCTAAAATATAAGTAGCCTTTGAAATTCAGAACATACCTGAGCATTCTGGTTTTCCTGCCCTCTCTCCCCTTCCTGACATGATCACTGTTGCTCTCTCCCTGCTGGCTGGCCTCCCTCCCTCCCTCCCTTTCTTTCCCCATATCCCCCCTCATTTATTTATATATATCTTTTTTTCTTCTCTTCACTCTCCTTCTTTTTTCTTATTCATGGGCAAGATATTTTAAAGCCCTAGAAATGAAACTGAAATGCACTAGTGCCTGGTCGCAGCCCCCGTAGGGATTAGATGTTTAGATAAGGAAGGAAACAGCCCATTCCCTGCGATGCATTTGTGCAACGGAAACAGGTTTTTCTTGTCACTCCTCTGCTGGGTCTGTCTGATGTGTTTTCCACTCCTCTCTTGTCTAGACAGAAGTCAGCTTGCATCACCCATCTTCTCAGACAGCTTTGTGAGTCCATAGCAGTCGGCTTACTCAGAACCCACATGTGTCTGTCATGGTACCTGCTCTGGCCTCCTTTGTTGACGTTCCGACTTTACCCTGATTGCATCCTTCAAAGACCAGTGGTGGGGCGGGCAGGGCCACAGAAGACTCCTTCGACAGCTGTCCGCGCTCAGGTCCTGACTCATACGTCTGCAAACAGCCACAGACTGTATCGCGTTACTTCTAGAGCACTATCTCATGACACGCAAAATCGGAACTCCAAAAACCAACGTGTCTTACTGGCTGGGGAGTGGCGCACATAAAAGTGCGGTGCCCTGACTTTCAGTGTGCCTCCAGGGCCACCCGCCCTCCTAGATCTTGGAGAGTGGAATCTGTGCTTTGGTCCCGTGAGTCACGATGTGAAGGAAATTATAGTTTAAATGTACTGAGGTGCTGAGCAGTAGGAGGGCCACGGTGAGGATGTGTGAATGCGATTCCAGGTTAAGATTGGAGTAAACAAAAGTGGGTTGGGTAAAGCCTGTGGTTCCCAAACCGTGTGGCAGGGCGCCCTGGGTGCCACACCATCCGGCAGGGGTGCTGGAGATGCTGGAGATTTTTGACAAACACAGTGACACTTGGCATCTCATGGGGACGACTGCCGGCTTGAAACAGTTCCAACGTTACATCACTCTACATTCTCTGCTGTGACGTCATATCTTTGTGAAACTGAGTTTTTGGTGTGTGTGTGATAAAAAGCAAGTCCCACGTGAAAATCGGGTGGACTGTGAAAGCAGGCTGGCTGGGTCCCATCTGATTCCAGGAGGGATTGTGCCCTCCCAGCATATAAACACATCCATTAGTCAGTGATTGTGGTGATTTAAGAATAAAGTATGGGTATTTTTCCTTCAATTTATATGTATTTTTTAAAACAATAACTAACTTGTTAAGACCTAAATATTATTACGTTCTTTAGAAAGAACTGCTTAATGAAGGAGGCTATTCAGTATATCTTTAGGTTTTGGAGCACCGTAAAAAATGACTGAGACACTTAGGGTCTCGTGAACCTAGAAGGTTTGGGGAGAAATCTCTGGGGAGAGAGGGAAAGGCACCAAGACACCAAAGGGAAAACTGCGTGGCTGTTGGAACCCTGAGATCTGCGTGCCTCTGCCCCGCCCCCCCAAACTGGCCTCTAGAAGGCCAGCCTGGTGGAGACCGAAGGGCTCATTTCTGGGTGATGGCAGCATCCCAAGAGAAAAAAAATCCATCCATAGTGATGCGGGAGTTTCTCCAAGGCAGAGGCCATCTAGATTACACCCCGGGGAAGGCCAGGGCGAATGGCCGCTCTCTGCTGTCCAGATTCCCGTCAGCTCAGAGCCACGTCGGACAGGAAGAGATCAAAGGTGTCTGAAGAAACCTCCCTCTGGGATGATACAGGAGAGCACGAGCAACTCCCCAGAAAGCAGCTTGGAGGAAGCAGACTTGCAAAGAGAAGAAGATGTAAAAACAAAGCAGCGCTCTCGTCGGAGGGGTGAGAAAATCAGCGCATCCAAGAAGAAAAAATAACAAGTATAAGGGAGGAGGAGAGGAGGGACGTTCAGAAAACAAGGCGTGCTTGCGATGAAAAAGCTGGTAGCAGAAATGAAAGTTAGGAAATGTCTCGCAAAGTAGGAGAAAAAGGCAGAGAAGGGATGTAGAGAGAAAAGGTAAGGAAATTAGATGGTAGACCCGCCCCGGTAGACTACACATTCATAAGTAGGATTCCAGGAGAAGAGAACAAAGGGGAGAGATTATCCATGAAATTTGTTTTTCATTCCCCAAACGGAAGGATATCAGTTTCCAGATTGAAAGGACCCGCTGAGATCACAACGTATGAAAACACATTGACAGCGGTGTGCACCGCTGTGAAATTCACAACACCCAGGACGAAGCCATGATGCTCTCCGTGTCCGGGGAGGAAGCACCAGGTCACAGCAAACTAACAGTATCAGAGTGACCTAGGACTTCTCAGCAGGCTTCCGAGGCACACAGACAGCGAAGCAACGCCTTCCAGATTCTGGTGTAAAATGACCCCCAACTCCATAAGGAGATGTGGCCAAGATGTTTCAGAGTTGCAGGGGCTCAAGGATTTTCCTCCACAGCTTGTCTGTAGGGTGTGACCCCTGCAGCGAGAGAATTCACCGGCCAGAGCAAGATGTGAGGACAGGAGCATGACAGCAAATGCAGCCAGAGGCCGGGGTCCCCGGAGGGCACGGCTACACGTCGATGTGTGACAAGGACGGACACGGCAAGGCATTCATCCCTGAGAGCTCAGGGCCGCCGCCCATCTCCTGCCCTGACAACAGACGGTTGCGGGTGAGCTGACCCCAGGTCGCATCTCTGCTTGGCCCGGCCTGTCACTGCCTGCCGGGTCAGTTGGGAACACTGTTACCGCCCACGGAAGTGCTCTGATTTGACCCGGTGCTGAGATCTGGAAGTTGGCCATGTTGACCTTAAAAAGAGAGATTTCGGAGACACAGACACCACCAGTGATTCCTCCGGGCTGTCCAGTTCCTGCCCATGCTTAGCCCCTCCAGGTACCCACCGACCCACCCCCGGGAGCCCCAGATTTCCCAGGAAACCCCGTGGCCTTGCCTACCCCTTACCCCTGAGGGCTTTAGTAAATGTCTGGGGAAGTTGAACTTTTTTCTGACGGTGGGAAGGTGGCCTTTTTTTTTTTTTTAACACCTTTATTGGAGTATAATTGCTTTACAATGGTGTGTTAGTTTCTGCTGTATAACAAAGTGAATCAGCTATATGCATACGTATATCCCCTCTGTCTTGCGTCTCCCTCCCACTCTCCCTAGCCCACCCCTCTAGGTGGTCACAAAGCACCGAGCTGATCTCCCTGTGCTACGCGGCTGCTTCCCACTAGCTATCCATTTTACATATGGTGGTGTATATATGTCCATGCTACTCTCTCACTTCATCCCAGCTTACCCTTCCCCCTCCCCGTGTCCTCAAGTCCATTCTCTACATCTGCGTCTTTATTCCTGTCCTACCCCTAGGTTCTTCAGAACCATTTTTTTTTCCTTTTTATATTCCATATATATGTGTTAGCATACGGTATTTGTTTTTCTCTTTCTGACTTACTTCACTCTGTATGACAGACTCTAGGTCCATCCACCTCATTACAAATAGCTCAATTTCGTTTCTTTTTATGGCTGAGTAATATTCCATTGTATATATGTGCCACATCTTCTTTATCCATTCATCTGTCGATGGACACTTAAGTTGCTTCCATGTCCTGGCTATTGTAAATAGAGCTGCAGTGAAAATGGAGGTGCATGTGTCTTTTAGAATTATGATTTTCTCATGATATATGCCCAGTAGTGGGATTGCTGGGTTGTATGGTAATTCTATTTTTAGTTTTATAAGGAACCTCCATACTGTTCTCCACAGTGGCTGTATCAATTTACATTCCTACCAGCAGTGCAAGAGTGTTCCCTTTTCTCCACACCCTCTCCAGCATTTATTGCTTGTAGATTTTTTGATGATGGCCATTCTGACTGGTGCGAGGTGATACCTCATTATAGTTTTGATTTGCATTTCTCTAATGATTAGTGATGTTGAACATTCTTTCATGTGTTTGTTGGCAGTCTGTATATCTTCTTTGGAGAAACGTCTGCTTAGGTCTTCTGCCCATTTTTGGATTGGGTTGTTTGTTTATTTGGTATTGAGCTGCATGAGCTGCTTGTATATTTTGGAGATTAATCCTTTGTCAGTTGCTTCATTTGCAAATATTTTCTCCCATTCTGAGGGTTGTCTTTTCATCTTGTTTATGTTTTCTTTTGCTGTGCAAAATCTTTTAAGTTTCATTAAGTCCCATTTGTTCATTTTTGGTTTTATTTCCATTTCTCTAGGAGATGGGTCAAAAAGGATCTTGCTGTGATATATGTCATAGAGTGTTCTTCCTATGTTTTCCTCTAAGAGTTTTGTAGTGTCTGGCCTTACATTTAGGTCTTTAATCCATTTTGAGTGTATTTTTGTGTATGGTGTTAGGGAGTGTTCTAATTTCATACTTTTACATGTAGCTGTCCAGTTTACCCAGCACCACTTATTGAAGAGGCTGTAGGTGGCCTTTTCTTTACACAACAAGATAAATGCTTGTTAGTCAACATTTAAAAACTTAGTGAAGTAAGTCAGACAGAAAAAGACAAATATCATAGGATATCACTTATACATGGAATCTAAAGAAATGGTACAAATGAACCTATTTACAAAACAAATAGAGTCACAGATGTAGAAAACTAATGGTTACCAGGGGGTAAAAGGGGAAGGGATAATATGGGAGATTGGGATTGACATATACACACTAGTATGTGTAAAATAGTTGACTAATAAGGCCCTACTGTACAGCACAGGGAACTCTGCTCAATACTCTGTAATGGCCTATGTGGGAAAAGAATCTAAAAAAGAGTGGATACATGTGTATGTATAACTGATTCACTTTGCTGTACACCTGAAACTAACATGACATTGTAAATCAACTGTACTCTAATAAAAATTAAAACAAAAACTAAACGCATTTTTGAAGGATACATACATATGTGGTAAACATATAAGGAAAATCAAAGGAGTGATTATCTCTAAAGGGGAAGGAAGATTCAGCTGGGGAGGGCGTATGGGACATTCTGCAGTATTGGTCATCTTTTACTGCTTAGACTTACTGATGGGTGTGCAGGGTTTCATTTCATTGTTACTCCTTAAACTGTGCATTTTTATTAAAAATTTTTTTATTGAAGCGTAGTTGATTTATAATGTGTTCATTTCTGCTGTACAGCAAAGTGAATCAGTTATACATGTATATAGTCTTTTTCATATTCTTTTCCATTATGGTTCATCTAGCATATTGAATATCGTTCCCTATACTCTACGGTAGGACCTTGTTGTTTATCCATCCTATAGGTACTAGTTTGCGTCTGCTAACCCCAAACTCCCAATCCATCCCTTCCCCAGCCCCCTCCTCTTTGGCAACCACAAGTGTGTTCTCTATGTCCGTGAGTCTTAAACTGTGTACTTTAAATATCTTTCTCTATATATGATACAGTTTGAAGTTTTTAAAAATCCTTTATAAAAATTTATACAAGGCTTACAGTTACCCACACTGAATCTCATCTTGCAGATTTTAGCCCAGAGTCCTTTTTTATTAGTTGTGTTAGCCAAACCATGTGGTCTGGAAGGTAAAAGCTGGATTTTTTTTTTTTTAAGTTAGGCTGGCCCCCAAAGGGGGGGAAAAAACCTGTGAAGGATGACATTTATGAACGTGTTCCCTCATTACCCAGAGGGCTTAGTAATGTTATCCTTGCTGCGTCATCATTTTATGTTTCTGCAAACAAAATGGTTTTGTTTGTATTTAACCAAGAGTTCAGCATGTCCAAGAACTTGAGTGAAATTTGGGGTTAACCTCTGAGAGATATTTACGTGATTAAGTAATTTTTAGGCAACTTTAGAAAGCAGAATTTACCATCAGCAAAAACGGTTACCAGTTTACTAAGTTATTGTATGCCCTCAAATCAAACGTCACCAGTTAGGAAAATTGGATTAAAAAGGACTGTACTTAGAGTTATTAATAACTTTAATTTTTTCATTTTTTAAAGGACATTTTTTTAATAAAAATAAGTGAGCCTCTATTTCCCTTTATTTGAGGCAAGCAGTCACTTCCTGATTCCCATCCCTCACCAAAATGTACTTCACAGAAATCTTAAGGTCTTTGTTCGAATAAGATGTTACTAGATGAAAATTCAGTGCTGCAGCTGGGCTCATCTCCTGTCCTGCTGGCTTTCTTCATCCCTGTAATGTCAGAGCCATCCCAGCTGAGACGCTCCTTTCTCTCAGCAAAATGTGAGCCTCTTGTCACTTTCGGATGAAATTTTCCAAGAGAATCAAAGCTGAACAACTTTTAGGGCATTGGAGTAATGTTTTATCTAGTAAAAGTCCCTGAGACATAGCAGTGTCCGAAGATCACCGAAAGAACTTGCCAGTGCTTTTTTATTCTTATTTTTTTCTTCCATATGTAGACTGTCCAGTCGGTCATCAGCTCTGTGCATGAATCTACCTCATTTTATGCAATAGAAGTGTTCCTGAAAATTCATAGAAAATGAAGTTAGTTCAGTCAGATTCGAAACATGCAATCTTTTCATTCTCAAAAGGGCCCTCTGGAGGAGAAGGGGCAATTGTATAAACAAGCTCAGGTTTTCTTAAAACGGCATAACTTAAAAAAAAATCAAAATTGTAGATAACACAAGAAGACACCCTGAGAGTTGGCCAGATCATCACTCCAAAGCCGCTTTCTATTATCCCTGCTGGATAAGATTTTACCCTGATTTAAAACGTAGGTTCAGGGCACAGAACTGTGTTAACTGTAAACACAGTGTTTACAGGGAAAGTGTTTTCAGGCATTGAGAGCAATGGCATTTCTCTGTGTCTCCAGAAAGTCCATCTTTCCAGGCTGAGAGAAGACCGTTCAAGTGCATCGGCCCTGGGAGGACAGTGCAGGGAGGGAGGGGTCAGCCACGGCAGCTGACGGCCCCAGGCTCCCAACAGCATCCTCTAAGATGGAGCCCATCTCCCAGAGGATGGGGGGGGGGGTGGTTTTCCCCAAATCTCTACAGACTGGGCTGTTCATTTCTTCTCCCACCGTCATGGCCACGTGACAGTGTCCTTCGGACTGGGCTTGTATCCTTCCAGTGTATCTCATATATTGGAGGACACACAGCCCACCTACTTGGGCAGATGGGTTTCTAGTGAGTTACTTGGATAGTGAGAGTAATTGAAGTGTTCAGATCCAGGAAACTCCTTGTTTCCCATCTTAAATCTTTTATTACTTCATTTCTCATTGGGTTTCTCATGTCCTGGACCAGGAAAAAATGCAGAACAGCTAAGAGGCCTTGTGCTGTCGGAAGAAGGAGCTTGTGGGGGACGGGGTGTGACTGTCAGCATTTTGGCCTCAACATTAACCATGACCTTGAGAGGATCCCTTTGGACCTTGGACCTCACTTGAAGAAATGAGCAACTTGGGCTCGTCCACATACAGTCCTTTACAGCTGTAATATCCTGTGCTTTATTGACCCTCCTCTGGTTAAGGACACTTCTAACTCATCTCGTAACCATGTGTATTCAATTTAAAATTCCCAGTCCCTGTTGCCTTTCCAGATACATCTCACTTTCCCAGTGATTCATCTTATGTGAAGCTCTGACTTGAATTATTTCCACACTTTATTCCTCTTTGATTGAGAAGCCTTGATCTGTGTGCAGTACACTCAGAAACACACAGGGTACCTTCCTTCACGCCCTCTGTCATCCTGTCATTTTCCTTCTGTTCAGGGAGCCTTTTTATCAATAATAATTGTGTGCTTTAAATGTATTCAAGCCTTGGGACTTCCCTGGTGGTGCAGTGGTTAAGAATCCACTTGCCGATGCAGGGGACACGCGTTCGAGCCCTGGTCCGGGAAGATCCCACATGCCCCAGAGCAACCAAGCCCGTACGCCACAACTGCTGAGCCTGCGCTGTAGAGCCTGTGAGCCACAACTACTGAGCCCGTGTGCCTGAACTACCGAAGCCTGCGCGGCTAGAGCCCGTGCTCCACAACAAGAGAGGCCACCACAATGAGAAGCTTGCACGCCGCAACGAAGAGTAGCCCCCGCTCGCCACAACTAGAGAAAGCCCGCGCGCAGCAACGAAGACCCAACATAGCCAAAAATTTTTTAAAAATTAAAGAAAAAATGTATCTGATGCCTTTACCTGCAAACTCTTTTCTTAATATGCCAAACACCTCAGCAGGATTCCTTGATGTTTTTTGAGCCAGGAACTCTGGTGGGTCCGACAGCGCAGTGTTTTTAAACTGTGGATCATGACCCATGAAAGTGGGTGGCAACCACCACTAGTTTAAAATAAAATAGAAGAGAAAATGCGTAGTAACCAGAATTTTCCCACTGTTTCTAGCACAGGAAGTCTTCAAGGATACCATTCTTTCAAAAAGAGAAAATAATTTTGTTTGTTTGAAACAAGGCAACACATTTTTAAGAACTCAGCCTATCTTGTAATTGAAATCAATGCCCACGAGCTCTCTTGGGACATAAAGGAAGACTCAGTTTCATTTTATTTATCGTTTAATTGGTTCAGCTTTGCGTTTATTACTTTTATCGGTATTTAAAAATGGACATGTAATTTTAATAGTTAAAAATGTTTGTATTAGAAGGTAGGACTTTTACCCACAGTGAGCACTTTGCCCACCCAGTGTTTCAAACATAACATATGTTTGAGGGCAAGTTTGCTAATTTTCATTACTGATGTTTGACTCCAGGCGAGACGCATTCCTCTAAATCCTGAAAAGCTTGCCCTCAGGGCTGTTAGAGAAGGAGCTTGGAAGAGAAGTTGCCCACATCCTGGTTCTTGAAAGCATGGCCGCCCAGACATCGGTGGCTCCAGGTGGCGACCACCCGTGTCCCTAATCCTGAGGGTCAGCCGCTCAGCTTAGCCCCCAGTGGGGCACCAGACTTGGCCCACCCAGGTGGGCTCACTCCACGGGCTGTGGCTGGCCTCCAGGTTGGCAGGGATGAGCCGGGTGGTCTCAGTTGTGGTGGCCCATCTCTGCTCAGGGGCCCCTTTCTCCAGCCCCATGGCCTCCATCCTTGAGGGGTTCAGCCGGGCTCCTAGAGATGGAGCAGAACCAGAGGGGACCTGAGGCTTTGGCTCAGAACAGACATCACTCCCACCGCTTCCATGGTTAAAACAGCCGTCAGGCCAGCCGGAACCCCAGGGCTAGGGAAGGGGATGGGGCTGCAGAGTCCCATTGCAGCAGGGCCTGGATGCAGGAGGGGATAACTGCAGCCATTCCTGCAAAAAATCTATGGTACAGAGTCTCACGTGGCCCACATAATGTGTGAATAATCAACAGGCTCTGTGGGAATCAGAAGTGTATGATTTTTTTTTAATTAATTAATTTATTTATTTTTGGCTGTGTTGGGTCTTCGTTTCTGTGCAAGGGCTTTCTCTAGTTGCGGTGAGCAGGGGCCACTCTTCATCGCGGTGCGCAGGCCTCTCACTGCTGTGGCCTCTCTTGTTGCGGAGCACAGGCTCCAGACGCGCAGGCTCAGTAGTTGTGGCTCACAGGCCTAGTTGCTCCGCGGCATGTGGGATCTTCCCGGACCGGGGCTTGAACCCGTGTCCCCTGCATTGGCAGGCGGATTCTTAACCACTGCGCCACTAGGGAAGCCCCTAGTGTATATGACTTTTCTTAACACTTACCAACAGAATCGTCTTATGTTACTTGTACAATATAGACAATCATTGAATTTAAAAATAGTTAATGCACTCCCATAATAATACATACGTACATACATTAATTAATTAATTGGAAATAGCTAATACACTCTTGATCGAGCGTCTTCTTAATGGAACAGCTAACAGTTCCTGATGACAAAGCATTTAGCACGCACCAGGCAGCACCCTAAGAACAGTGTGTATCATGTCCCAAGAATAGACGGTCGTGAGGAGCGTGGCGTCTGGAGCCCATCTTGGTTCAAGTTGCCACTCATGAGCTGCGTGACTTTGGGTAAATCAATTAGCCTTACTGTGCTTCAGCTTTCCTGTCTGTAAAACAGGCTAAGCATAGTCAATGTAACTCATAAGGTTGACATGAGGGTTAAATCTAAATGCATCTATATTCAGTGCTGGTAGTGTTACCTAGTGCCTAAGAAGGGCTTACTAACTGTCAGCTGTTGTCATGGTTACCATCATCACCCCTCACAGTAACCCTGTGACGGTTGATTTATGAGTCATGATTCATACAGATCCTAAAAGGTAGGTTCTGTTATTATCTCCATCTTCTAGGTAAGGGCTCTGAAGTTCGGGGAGGTGGACCAAAGTCACAAAAGCCCCAAGGGGCAGCGCCGTCATTCAGGCCCCGGCAGCTGGTTCCAGAGTCCGGGCTTTGCATTGCTACAGAACATGGCCGCACTGTGTAACAGTAGTTTCCAGAATAATTGTCTGCCGTCAAACATTTCCATGTTATGTTCTTCTTTTCCCATTGTCAGCTTTTCAGAGAAGCTTGATTTTCCCCACCAGTGGCTTTTCAGTTGAGCAGCTCCATTGTAGTTGACAGGCCTTCCATGACCATCAACCAAACTAGGCAGGAGCTGGCATCTTCCACATGCCTAGCACAGAGGCACACACTTTGCAACCTTCTTGTGTCCTCTACACAGATACACTCGTGAGGTATATGTTATCCCTGTTTTATAGGTGAGGAAACCAAGGCTGATGAAAAATCACAAAGGATGAGTCCCACTCCAAAGCTTTTGCCACTGGGTTGAACAGCTCAGTTAAATGTCAGGAGATTCTCTTGTGACGACTTCGTAAAGTGACCCTATAATAATTGTTACTGAATTTGCTTGTTTTAGAAAGGCAGAGGGTCTGGCTTCTTTGGACCAACTTTGTGGTTACCCTCTGATGAGTTACTCTGCTCTCTTCCTTCCAGAGGAGATCTGCACCCTTGTTATAGCAGAGACGTTCCCTGAGGACGCCGGGATCTTCACGTGCTCGGCGAGCAATGATTACGGGTCAGCGACCAGCACTGCTCAGCTGGTGGTCACCTCAGGTATGTGAGGAGCGAAGGGTTGACGGGTCCCCACGGCAGAAAGGACCCACCGGGAGGACTGCTCAGCCTCCAGGAATGCTTTGCCCCGGGGGTCATCCTCACAACCAGGGTTTCATCACCGAAACAAAAGGCTGGGGTGGGAGAGGGGGAGGGGAAGCGGAGATGAAA
Organism: Leucopleurus acutus; assembly: GCF_964270905.1. Taxonomy (NCBI): domain Eukaryota; kingdom Metazoa; phylum Chordata; class Mammalia; order Artiodactyla; family Delphinidae; genus Leucopleurus; species Leucopleurus acutus. The sequence continues at coordinate 114,160,155 of NC_139150.1, read as the reverse complement.
ACACAAAGGTGATGATGATGTAGCAGCGAAACACACGTGGGGCTCTTCCTTCAGTCTTGGGGTCTTGGTCTTGGAAACAATGCGATGGCTGCCCAAGGGCCTCCTGCTGGCCCAGAACTCTGCTCACACCAGTGTCCACGGGGTCTGGAGATACTGGCGCAGATCAGTCACTGTTTAACCCACTAGATAAACCTAGAGAAGCTGTAAAGATCTTAGAAACCAGATTTCATTGAGACTGGACGCCTATGAAAAACCAAAGGAATGTATTTTATTATTAAAACCAACATTCAGAAATATCTGGGCACTTTTTTAAACTCAGAAACTTAGTGCTAGGGAAAGCAACCTGAAACAGTTCTTTTCCTTTATTTCTTTGACTTTTAGTTAACTGTTTTCTACTATTATTAATTAGCTTTACCTGGTCTTTACGGCCTTATTTCTGTTGTTTATTTTACAGTGGTTCTAAAAATACCTCTTTGGCCAAGCCCAGTACGGGGCACCATGGTTAGGAGGCAGTGAAGACACAGCCGAATGGCACCTAGATTTCTCTAGAACAGGGAGAACTCGTGCTAGGGGGCGGCAGAGACACAGAAAAAACCAGTTTAGGGCTGTAGTGGGGAATTAGTGCTTTTTCATCTTCATTAAGAGAAGAAACGTAAAGTTCACCTTAACGGGACACCAGTGGATAGGAATGAGGGCTCTAAGTGTTAACAGGAAACTCCGGGGTCACGAACAGAGCTCCAGGGAGGATCCCAGTATTTTGATTTTGAGTTGAAGACAGTCCCAGCAAATGGCCACAGCAAGAGTGCAGTGCTCTAACCACGCGGCCAAAACTCCAGGCTCCTCGTCCGCGTGGCAGAAATTAACATGCAGTATTTCCCATTTTCCTCAGGGATAAATCTGCTCTAGACCAAACATAAGAGCTATTTTTGAGCTATATGTTCACCTCAGTATGCATTTTTTGGAGCTCTGCTGGACTCTACGCAAGGCAAGGAATACAAAGATACTCTTAAGATGCGTTCAGGCCATTGACAGTAACAAGCAAAACTTTCTTTTGTATCAAGTTACAGCTGGTGTCAGTCATGTGAACCGGAAAAAATTGTCCGTGAGATTGTAAGACATTTCCCTTACACTCAGAGCTTCACTTGGCTTTATGATGGATGAATGAATGAGTGAATGAGTGAATACCCATTGCCCAGCACCGAAAACCTTTGTAGCCTGCACTAATGTCAGCAAAGCTCAGGCAGGATGTTCCGTTGGATCCATGGGCTGAAATGCAAGAAGACAAAGCATCATTAGTTGATACTGTTTGTGTTGTCATTTGTTTTTTTTGATGCTGTTTGTGTTGTGTGTGTGTGTTTTAACCAAGTTCTATCTTTAGCTCTTGTTTGAAATTTGTTAATGAATTGGTAGCTGGTCTCCCAGCTGGTGGGCCATTCAGGAAATGAAACAGGTGCAGTGAAATCAAGCCTGGGAGACCCAGGCCCCCCCTCGGCCTTGCCCCATCAACAGCTAACAGGACCCTGGGCTCCCAGGCTGTCTGTGGCGGTGGGAAGGGTCTGTGGATCCTAAGCATATCACGGTGTCTTCCCCCTGTCCCCTCCCTCAGCCAACATGGACGCCTGCAGCTACGACTCAGCCGGAGAGGCCAGCAGTGGCCGCTTCCAGCCCTCCCCGCTGCCCCCTCCAATCTGGGACACCGGCTCTTTCGAGTTGGCTTCACAGAAACCAGCTGAGATCCAGCACGTGACCGGCCCTGTGTTCGGGCTGAGCCCGACGGCCCTTCAGTTCAATTCCGCCGCGGAGAGGGAAACCAACGGCATCCCCCCGGGCCACGGAGTGAATGGACTGATGAACGGCAGAGCTGATGGCAGCAAAGCTCTTCCCAGCGCAGCCGTCCTGCTGTCACCCACAAAGGAGCCTCCCCCTCTGCTTGCCAAACCGAAACTGTGAGTACTCCCGTACGGCTTGATCACACTGTGGTACTTGCGCTGAATTGCCTCTGTTGCCAGGGAAACCGTTTTGCCTGGGCTCCACCACAGGGCAAGTGGTCCCTCCTGCAGGCGAGTTGTCCTGGGCTGGTGTGACCTTGCTACCAAGTGGGGTCCTTCAGAAATATAAATGATACCCCAAAGTAAAGAAGGTAAATGAGAAGCTTGGTCAAATCTGCCTTTTGCTAAAAACTGTAAATGGTTTCAGCTGTGAAAGTATCTGTGCCTGGTGCAGCCTTCCGACGTATGCAAGGGTGTAGCCCTCCCCAGAGGAGATGGGAAGGGAGTACGTTGAGTTCTCTATTAAAAGCATTTCCAAATGTTTCGCATTTAAGAATCAGTAAGCAAATCCGATACAGATAAGCACGGGAAGCCTGAAAGCTGAGGATGGAGATTGCAGGTGCAGACCCTGGGGAAGGAATGAGTGCAGAGCGCCCTTCCCAGCCCGACCCACTGGGCTTTGGGACCCACAGAAGGCATGTTTCCGCGGATACCACCTTCGTATTTGGTTTCCATTATCTTGTTAGGATGATAAACCTTGCGTGCGCTGTTTCCATTGGCACCACTGGGGAGGGTGGTGATGATCGGAGCTGTCACAGTGTCAGAGAGGAGGAATCAGTTAACAGAACAGACCTCGAGTCACTGCCCTGATGGAGGTCGGTGGAAACATCCGCGTCACATCAAATGTGTACATAGTCTACGTGGCCACATTTCCTTGAGAATGAATTCTCCAGGATCTGGGAAAGCGCCCTGCGTTTTCCCCGTGATGTCTGAGCTTTGTGATTTGGGGCAGGAAGGATGGCTTCAGGATAGGAGTTACTCTTTGCTTCCCTGGTACTGAACAGCCTGCTTTATTCTCTGTTCCATCAGCTCATTGGTGAGAATAGGTCAGTATTCAAATGAGAATAATATCTTATATCCGTACATCACTTTATTGTTAGGCGATTTTATGAGCATTATTAGACTAATCAAGTAACAAATCATCCAGACAGATGGCTTAAGTTAACAAATGGGCGGGCAATTTTATCAAAGTAAACTCCTTGACGATCTTGTGTTGCAGTTTCAGAAATCTCTCTTTTACTACCCCGCATTTTGTAGGCAGCAGGGCTGCTAGGTCTGTGTACGGTAGCGAATGTTCCATACCTAGACTCCAGGCGGGCTGAGATGCCGGGCAGGTCGCAGGAGCTCAGAAGTGGCAGCCTTAAAAGAGATTTACACTCTCGTAGCTCCAACCCACTCAATGAACCGCCTCTGCTGACTACCTTTATCTTTGCATCTTGAATATGTATTTGCAGTGCTTTTAATGAAATAAGGGACCTGCCTTCCTGAGGGAGAACGGGCGGGGTGTCCACTGACTGGGCCCCGGCTGGGCTCTCAGTGAAGTGCGTCTGCCCTAATAGCTCAGAAAGTGAGTATAAATCACAGGAGAGCAAACGGGAGGGGCTGTTAACATGCCTTTGCCGCCCTCCTTATCTCAGGAGTTTGAACAGCTCTTCAGCTTTGAGCTGGACTTTAGGTGCGGTTAGTGTCTCTGGGAGGGTGGGGCGCTGTCTGTAAAAGGCAGACAGAACACTCGGGTGGTTATTAAGAGGCTGTGGAGCTACAGGTTTGAAGAGTGGCGTCATGATCTGCTTCTTAGTCAGGTTTTCAGTGTAAAGTAAAATACAGGGAAAATGGATTTCAGTGTTTAAGTTCCCTTCATGCGGAAATTTAGGGAAACCTGGTAGCTTAGAAATAACATTGCTAGTAGCAGGTTTTCCTGCTGCTTTCCTTTTTTTCACATCTTTTTGTGTTTAAATATATCCTTAGAGCATCACTTCATGATTTTCATATTGTATAATTACCTGCCAGTTACGAGGTAGGAAATAATATGTGATTGACACTTTCAAATATATGTATCAATTTTAAAATTTTCTTATGAATTGCAATCCTTTTTTGGATTTTGTTTTAATTACAAAGTAAGTGCGTGCTCCAGGTGACAATTCAAACAAAACAGAAGTACTTGAGGTAACCAGCGTCATGGTTTGGTACGAGGTCTTCCACCCTTTCTCTGTTATCATGGTCTTTTCAGAAAATGTTTGCTCATTGTTTCAGGAGTTGTATCCATTGGTAGGAATGCCATCGAATGACATCTGCAAATCACGTAGAATGACATCCAAGGAATTGATGATTAATGTCACTGCCAAGTAAAATTCCTGTTCATGTCTACTTCCCTTCATACATTGGGAAAGAAGGAAATTTTGAGTCTTGTGGTTGGCAGTGGGAAAACTGGTGCACTCGAATCTGTTCTCATTGGCCCATGATTTTACTACTCTTCATAAAAAAAGGAGAGGCTTATATTTGGGGGAGTTTTATGGCATTTCATTCATCTGAATCATTTGTAAGCAAATAGGAAACAATTAGGAGGGGACAAATAATAGGAATTTAAATATGTCCTCTTAATAGATGAACCTGAAAAGGGTGTTTGATTTGTCAGAGTCCTGAAAAATTATCATTGTCAGAAGGAAAATCTCTTTGCACTCTTTTCTCTCAAATAGCTCACTACTTATTATGGAAAGGGGAAAAAAATCAGACTGAAACAAAATGGTAGAAACGTCCTGAATTCCCTTCTGCAGCAAGGTCCTCCAACAGAAATCCTCACCAGGGGTCTTGCCGCCCTTCCAGCCTCCAGCTGTATCTGTGCTCCTGGCCCATGGTCGTGGGATCCACGTCCACTCCCGTTTCTGCATCTCTCAGTGTCTTTGGCTCAGACACCACCCCTCGGGTGTGAGTTGCACATGATTGGATGTGGGCCATTCAGTGAGTTCCAGGTGCCAGACACAACGCACCGTGGGCCAGAGGAGCACTTAGACTCCCCCCAGGAAGGAATTCACCTGTGAGAGTTGTTGGTGTGACTCGGTGTCGGACACTCAGCACCGTCCACCGCAGTGCAAAGAAGAGAAGCCCCGTGCTGCTGACATCATAGCTCTTATCAGAGAAAAAGGGGAAGGAAGGAACATACGCCTAGCTTTTGTGAACTGTTTTTTATATTATTGTCCTTGTTCAGGGCACACCAAGTAAGTCTGTTGCTGCCCACTCTCTACAGATGATGCCCGAAGATTCAACATAAATACACGACTCTGTCTGTTAATAGGAAATCAAGTCCCAAGAATCTTTTTTTCTTGCCAAAACATAGTCCTTGGAGGACATGGGTGTGCAGGGTCTCCAGGATTAAACCCTGGAGGGAGACTTTGGAGCCAGATTGAGCAGGTGCCTTACAGGTCCTGTTCTCCCACTAAGCTCGTCTCTCCAGTTAGGCCAAGCAGTATGGAAAGACCCATATGCTGTTTTCAAACCCCATTTCTTTCTTCTTTGATATTCGTCCTCCGTCTTGTGGAAGAAGCAAGATGAGGCACCCAGGAGGGGCTGGCTAGAGGGGAGGCCGTGGGTAAGTCCCTGCACTGGACCCAGGACAGCTCAGCGGCTGAAACGGTGCCAGGCACATGGCCCAGCCCTCAAAGCCCAGGCCCTGGGGTGGGAGAATGATCCTGAAGCGCTCACAGCGTGGTCACCTGCTCCGTCACCAGCCCAACGAGGTGTGGGTGCCTCTCCCTTTGTGCCTGTCCTCCCTGCTCTCTCTTCCCTCGGCCGCTAAAGAGAACATGGTGTCAGGAGTTCCCAACTGAAAATGGTGCAGTGACTGCAGGCTGAATCAGGCTTCTCCAAGCGGCCACGTCTCAGACCTTTGCATCTCTCTTCCTCTTTTCTCTTGCTCCCACCCTGAGAGAGCTGGTTATTCCAGCAGTGCTTGTCTCGAGGACAGGGGCAGGTCCTGTAAACTCACTGCTGCTTAGGTGTCGGGTTTTACGTGTCACCTCGTGCAGTTCTGCCCTGACATGTGCGTGATGATGAGCGGCCGAGAGCCCTGTGAGAGTAGGAGGAGGAGGGGGAGGGTGCTGGAGAGAGACAGGAGAGGAGGGGGCAGCCTGCACCGCTCTCGCATCAGGGGCTCAGCTGGGCCGGGCTTGCTGTCTCTGGGACCTCCCTGTGGTCCCCTCCGCGCTCCTGGACACTAAGAGGGGCACAGGGGTTCCCTTGCCTGGACTGTTCGCTCCCCGGCATGTCCTGCCCGCTGCTGAGGGCGGCTGGTCTTCCCACTTGCCACGTCCCCCAGGGCCCCCAGTCCAGAGCGGCCCCCAGCCGTGCCCCGTAAACCACACCCTCTGCTGTCTGCACAACACGGAATTATTTCTCACAGTGGCTTATTTACTTGCATGTTGCTTTGGGCGTTGCTTTCCCCCACTGTTAGAGCGGAAGACCTTGACTGTCTCTTCACTGCTCTTTCGCCGGGTCCTGCGGCCTGGCAAACAGTGAACGCTCGAAAGATCTGAATGAATGAAGCAAGAACAGACCCATAAAGAGGAAGAGAAAGGCCTCCCACGTTTAGAGCAACCCGTTCATTGTGCTTAACTTTGACCCACATGTACTGTGGGATTTCTACTTTCCAACCCCACCCATCCCAGACGTTTCCCACTTGACAGTACCTCCCAGCTGACACCCTTATCCTATAAGCTGAATGAGGATGAAGGATTAAATAAGAATCCCATTGGCTAGAATCACATTAGAAAAGGATGTCCAGGGTACTTAATTTGGGAGCCTTTTCAATTCCTTTCTCATTTCTCCCGTGTTCTCCTTTTATGAAAGTCTGACTTTAAAACGTTGTAGACACAAATGAGACGTTTGGGAAAACGAGGGACCCGTCACTCTCCTGTCCACCCCCCACTGGCTGGAGGACAAGCAAACTGCTGTTCAAGGTATGTGGGCTTGACATGTCAGCACCCCGTCCGATGCAGACGCTGGGTGACGGGCTGAGGGCTTCTGGGCTGCTCCGCACGTCCTGTTGATGTTGGACGCGGCCCAAGCCCGGGTGTGGCTCGGTCAATGCAACTGGGAAAGTTGGACGTTTTCCGTCTTTGAACCTCTGCTGGTTGGGGTTCAAGGTCTCACTCTGTGACTGTTTGACGTTCGAATACCAATGGTCTCTTAGGTTCTATCCAAGGTGGAGGCTTACCTGCTAGGTCTAAACATACACACAAAACAAAGAGACGATAAGCAAAACAATTGAGGTCAAAATAAGAACCAAAGGTCAAAGAGATGACCTCTCCCAGCAGTTGTGAAGAGGTCATTCTTATAAAATAAAAAAAAAAAAGTTATTTATTCATTTGGCTGCGCCGGGTCTTCGTTGCAGCTCGCGGGATCTTTAGTTGCAGCATGCGGGGTCTTTTAGTTGTGGCATGCGGGATCTAGTCCCCGGACCAGGGATAGAACCCGGGCCCACTGCGTTGGGAGCATGGAGTCTTAGCCACTGGACCACCAGGGAAGTCCCAGGAGTTCCTAAAATGTACAGAAATGTCCTGAGAATCTAGCTCACGTGTCATTCCCTGCCTCCTGATGAGTGCGCAGTGTTGGGCGATGCTGGCACCCAAGGCACAAAGAGGAAGAAGACAGCAGTGTTACCTTTGAGTAATTCATGACCGAGTACTGCTCAGATCACACTGGCAGGAACACACACAATTCTGCACGTCTGTCAGCGTCACGCAGATGTGTAGAATGACCAGTCCCTAGGTTAGCTTCCGCGCAATCCAAAATGCCTTCTCTTCCCAGTTTGATGTTTGGAAGATAAGCCCCTCTGCTTCTGATTCCGAAAACCGAATAGTCACCAGCTTCCATTTCTGGTTGAATGATTTTCCTTGTCTGCTGAGTCTAGTCAAATAACGAAGCAATTTAGTGACAGTGGAAGTGCAAAGTATAGAACCAGAAGGGTTTTCAAAGTAATATTAGGACAAAAAAATAGGGCAGCAAGAAGTTTCTTCAGTTTGTTATTATAAAATCACAGGCACACACTCATCCATGTGTTTATGGGACCGTGGTCCTAATTCTGAAGCCCCTGGCCGTGCGGGTGTGGACTCCTCATGATATAATATGATGATGGCTTTGCAGGAACAGTGTTGATGTTGAATCACTTTGAGGCAGCCCCTCCCAGGAATGCAAAGTCCAATCAAGGAACTTCCTGAAGCTTAAAGCTTTTCAGGAAGGAATAACATCTCGATGTATCCTTCCTTCCTCATGGTTTTTTCACCTCAATATTGGCTCTGACACAGAGTCACATTCTTGGATGTTAGGATATGAGTGCTCTGCTGTGCTAGTCGCTTGGTGAGTGTAAAGTTTTAATTACATTTCCTGAAGAAGCTTGAGTCCTTTTTATGGCCGGTAGCCTTATCTGGTGTCTAAAATACAGTTGAAAATATTTACAGATAATCTACATAGTTTTGAAGTAGTTCTCAACCATCCAGAGGAAGTACCAGATAGTCATCTCAAATATTGGGTGCTTTCCTGAAAGAGTAGATGATGATGCAATCTCTCTTCAGTGTGTCCATCTCATCTGGCCTACGCGCATATGAGGGCCCCTTTGGTGATTACAGAGTAAGTTGAAAAATGTAGTCCCTGCTGGGTAGAGATCTTTTATTTTTTAAAGGGGGAGCCACGTATGAACTACATGCCCAGAGATCGTGCTGTAAGTCTGCTGTCCAAATATTAGCAACAGAGCGTTAAGCAAAAAATACTGGAAGCAAAATGATATGTGGAGCTGAAGACTAATTTTACGGAAAAAGATAAACTATTTCAACCAACTAGTATACGTATTATGTGGGAATTCCCTGGTGGTCCAGTGGTTAGAACACTCGGTGCTTGCACTGCCGTGGGCTCGGGTTCATTCCCTGGTCGGGGCACTAAGATCCCACAAGCCACACGGCCAAAAATAATAAAATAAAATGTGTGTTACGTATTAGAAGGAAATGCACCAAACGTTACAGCTCTCTGCGTGGTGCACTATTGAGCAGACTGTGTTTTCCCGTTGACTTGATTTTCCAACTGAATTTTCAACAGTAAGCGTTCTTTTATGGCTACAAAGTGTTATTTTAAAAGCAATAAGCCCTTGGCACCCTGTCTCTCCCATCCGTCCTTCTCCATTCAGCCTCAGGCCAGCGACCACCATACTGAGCACAGCTGGATGCAGAAGGTTCTGGCCCTGCGAGCTCTTGCCCCCCCCCCCCCCGCCTGGACCCCCCCTCTCCTCCTAGATGTCAGGGGCTTTGGGATTCCATCTGGGCTTTGACAACCCATCCTGGAAGACCCTCCCCAGAAAACGCCCCATATTCCAGAGTGGTGCTGCCCCTCATACACTGGCTGTGCTCCCCCAAACCCAACCCCTTTCTCCAGTTGTGCATCTCAGGTGTTGGGATAAAAGTAACAGGAGTAATAAAAATTAATTAAAAAACAAAAGTAACAGGAGTAAGATAACTTTTCATTTTAAGGCCAAAAATAAGCCAAATATTTTAAAGACCAGTGTTTAGCGGATAATCCCTACAAGGCCTTGCACAGAAAGTAGGATGAGACTTTCTCCTCAGAAGCAACAGTGAGCGAGAAAAGATACGAGAAGGAAAATTGAGGTTCCACGTCAAATAACAATATTCTCAGTAAAATACCTGCCGAAAGCGGGAGTGGAGTTGTGGTTAGTGGGAGATGAAGAGAGAAAAAGGCTGAAGACAGCAATGAGAAAGGATAAGGAATTCCAGGACCGGTGCTGTGTGTTTTGTAGAAATAGTGAGAACCCGTTTGAAGTTAGAGACTGATCCACGTTGGATTCAGTGACTGTGGTCTCAGGACTTGGTTTCAGCCATCATCAGCCCTCTGAAGGTGGTGGGAGCAATGCATCCCCACACGGCAGCACCACCAGCTGTGTCCTTGTGGGGTCAGAAAGGGAAGCAGGTTAAGGCGGATCAGGGCTTAAAGGGAAAAGAGATCGAACTCAAGAAAATGGGAGTTACACCAAGAATGAAAATGACTCGGAGGGTGAGATGGGAAAACAGGAAAAGGGAACGGAAGTCGTGACCACAGAGAAGACTCTGAACGTTCAAACCCTTAAGAAAGAAGGAACTTCCACGCGGTAGAGGAATTCCAGTGGTGTCTGTTTGAGTGGCCAGTGGTAGTAGAGGTCAAGGTCACAGGAGTGGAGGAAGTGGTCAGGGAGCGATGAAGTGGACACTTTAGAAGGGGCATTTATGTGGACGATGGCCAAAGGGGGTGGCAGGAAACCACTTGCTACGAAGTAGTGAAGCCATCAGCAAAGTAAGGACGTGGCCAAGGTCGTTGGTGACAGGCAGGGGAGAGGGAGTGCGACGCAGGAGCACAGAGACGGAAGGAGAGGCAGCTGCCCAGGGGTGATGGCGGAGCTGTGCTAGGAGTGCACTGGGGATCCGGGACCGTGCAGGACTCTCCTTGCTCAGAGGAGACCACGATGAGGTTAGTAACGTCCTCAAGGAAATCCAGCTTCCAGTCAACGCAGAAGCGTTTCCGATGACACCGAGGAGGTGGGATGTTGGGTAGAAACAAAGAATCCCATAGATAATCCCATAGAAGAGGGATCTGGGGGCAAGAGGAGAAGGAAGGCCGCGAGGAGAGTCGAGGGCCGGGTTTGCATCAGAGGAGGCGGGTGGGAGGGCAAGGACGTCACAGCGCCCTTGGGATCACCTGCTGGTGTTTCACAAAGAGCAACCCAGGGCCTGTGTAGTTAGAAGTGGAAGGAGCCCTTTCTGGTGTGGTTCGTACTTCTTGGTTCGTCCCTGCTCACTTCGTTTCCACTGTAGCACTGTGATCCGTTCTGTAGTTACTAACCTCTTCTATCCAAGGAGGACCTTGAGCTGGGTTTTTACTGAACAAGCCTCTTTCCCAGATTTTGATATTTGAAAACAGTCGTTTGAGAACAGTTGAGCTAAGGCTCATGAGTCTGTAATCCATATATATTGGGTTTTGGTTTGTGTCTGCAGCTTTCACTACGAGAGAATTTATTTGTCTGCCGCACGCTGAAGTACATAGCTTGCCCATTTTTTTTTTTTTTTTTTTACCATTGATTTCTTTTCCTCTGTGAATGTGTAAGTCTTTCATTCAAATGAAGCCATCACCTAATGGTGAAAACATTAGTCCCAGGGAGCTTTATCTGAGTTGGTTCCTCTTACATGTGTAAAAGCAGGCTGTTCATTTTCTCAACAAACCTAAGAATGACTGTTTCCTTACTCGACTAAAGTTATGATTACACAAACCTTGTGGAGAGCACTGGAATCAGTGTTGGTTTTTGAAAACCTTTTCCATATGTGGCGGGGAACTAGATATTCTTTCATTTGGTTTTAAGGATAAGGTACATATTAAACGAATCGGATAACATAGATTTCCATGAAACATGTTGGCTGGATAATCACGCATAAATTGAGACACAGATTTGCTCCATGACTCAAAAGGAATTAGATGTTCTTTCATTTGGTTTTGAGAATAAGGTACATATTAAACAAATTGGATAAGATATGTAGATTTTCATGAAGCACATTGGCTGGATAATCACGCATAAATTCACACACAAATTTGCTCCGTTATTCAAAAGGAAACTATAAATTAATTGCAATCAGAACCTCCAGCTTTGCTGTACGAAGTTCATGTCTTCTGACCCCTGGATGCAGAGGTTTCCACCGGGACAGTATGGGCACCTCCTTCTGTCAAGGCTGTTAGGATACACAGTGATTGTCAGGGTTTTTCCTGAAGTTCCGGGGAAATGCCTTAGTAAATAAGAACCTTTAGTTGGGGTCGCTGTCTCCGTTCGCAGTGTTTGCTAGAGCTCACTTCTCTGCCCCAGCGCGACTCAGAAACCCTGGGGCGTGCTTGCTCTGTGCCTGGCTCTGTTTCACAGTGTCCTGCGGATCTGGATTTTTATGTCCATGGAGTGGCGGGTGTATCCTCTGTAGGCGGCCTTTGAGGGGCTCCAGCTGTGAGCCTCCTGATACAAAGCTAGTAAAACCGTGGAATCACTGACATACTATCCAAATATTTTTACTTCACTATGCACGTCAGGGACCACAAGGAGCGTAGGTCCAGCTCTCTGGTCGTCTTTTTCTCAGACGAGTTTATACATCGGTCAAATATGGGTAATTATATGGCTCGGCTATCATTTCAAACTTTCTGCTTTCCTAGCAATTGCCATTAAGTGGGAAGGTTTCGAAAGGTTTCTGGAAAGACCACAAATATTTTCTCGTCCTTGTTTCTTTCTTTGTTGGAAAATAGTTCCTGTGCCATCTGGTCTCAGGGATGTATCATTATATGTAGTACTGTTTGTAGGGAAGAAAAAAAAAGCTATGAAATATGGCCTGAGTACAGTGCATTGCAAAGTAAAAATGTCTTCTGTAGTTTCTAAGATGGAGTTTGTAGCTTGGACTCGCAAGTCGTTTTGGTCACGGGGGTGAAGCCTCGCTCTGGGTGATCGTGTTTCCTGTCTGGTATCCTCCTCTCCTTCGTAGCAGTTGTTTTCTTCAAAGGGCGTCCTCTAAATCAGATGTGAAATGTTCACATTTATTTTTATTCACAAAGCATTCTCACAGAGGAGAGGGTTTCACGATGGGACCTTCTAGGATAACAGCAGGAGTTTCACTTCATGTGTGTTCTAATTATTCTATCTTAAAATAGCAGAATTATGTTTGGTCTTGTCATTACTCTAACAGTCTGATACTGAACAGCTGCCTTAGTGGAGAGAAAGATAATAAAGAATTTTTAATTTTCATCAAGAAATGGCAGAGGGAGGTTTCTAAAAGCAGTCAGATGTCCCCTGAGTGTCCATTACTTGAGAATTTGATGTCTGCCGAGGACCTCTGCTCCCGTGTTCTCCGTGGTGTCACCTGCAGGGAAATGCACATGTCGTTATTTTGCACATAACAAAGGGCCAAAGGCTGCTTTTATACAACAAAGTTCTGTTTTGCACTCTTGGTGCCAGTAGGAAGCAATCTCAGTAAACTGGAATTCCAACAACAATTGGAATGGAATGAGGAAGGTTCATCTCTTCAATGCTGTCTCTGTTCTGGGTCCTTTCAGTCAGGACAAGGGAAGCCACCATGGAAACAGATTCTAGAGCCTGGGGCCCACCTGGCCGGTCCTACCTTTGCTCTGCATCTCAGGCTGCACCTCCTCTGCTGTCTTCTCATACCTGACCATCTTGTGGGGATGGATGCAGGCAGGCGATGACGCAGACTTACTCCTGGACCCAGCTCAGGCCCCAAACATATAGACCTGGATTGGAGTGGAATGAAGGGGCTACGCGGGGTCCAGGCAGACAGGAGGCATCAAAGACGGCTCCCAATGGGGGGTGTTTGGGGAGGCGGTCCTGCAAGGCCAGGTCTGTGTCGGGGGTTTGGGTGGGGGGCTGGCCTGAGTTGGATAGCTGATTTCTTAAGAGTTTGACCTCTGAAAAGTGACTAGAAGTTGCCCTGACACGGTGAGTATCTATAAAGGGATAAATTAAAGTTTTGAATTCCTCTCTTCCTCCCAAGTCCTTATCAGTCTGCAGTGTACCCTCCACGGAGTCTAGAACAAACTAATTTAGGGTGATATGAGAAAATAACCAAGTCCCTCTAGCTGACTGCATCCCACTTGGTTATGAGCGATCTGTCATTTTTTCTGGATTTATTTCCAGATCTGTGAGTCATTTTCCCCCTGGTGTCAAATTTCCTCCACGATCTATTTTCACATGAAATTTATAAACATCAACTTTTTGGGTCTTTTTTATTAAATTTTTTTCTTGAGCTATAATTGACATATAACACCATATTGATTTAAGGTGTGCAGCGTGTTTCTGATACATGTGTATATTGTGGAATGGTCACCACACTACGTCTGTTTAATACCCATCACCTCACAGAGGTCCAAGCTTTTTTCCTTGTGATGAGAACATGAAAAATCTACTCTCTTAGCAGCTTTGAAATATACAACACAGTGTTGCTATCTGTAGTCACCATGCGGTGCATTACATCCCAGGACTTAAGTTATCTTATAACTGGAAGTTTGTACCTTTTGAGGCCCTCCACCCATGTCACTTACCACACCATCCCCTCTCTGTGTATATGAGTTCAGTTTTTTGTTTTGGGGCTTTTCTTTTCTTTTTTTTTTTTTTAAGATTCCACATAAAAATGAGATCGTACAGTATTTGTCTTTCTCGGTCTGTCGTGTAGCATAATGCGGTCAAGGTCCATCCATGTTGTCGAAAATAGCAGGGTTGCCTTCTTTTTATGGCTGAATAGTATTCCTGTGTGTGTGTGGAAGGTATGGGAGGAGGGAGAGGGAGAGAGAGGGAACATCTTTATTTCTGTGTCCGTTCATCCGTCAGTGGACACTTAGGTTGCGTCCGTGCCTTGGCTACTATAAATAATGCTGCAACAAACATGGGGGTGCAGATATCTCTTCAAAATAGTGATTTCATTGCCTGAAGATAAATACCCAGAAGTGTAATCACTGGACCATATGGCAGTTCTGTTTCTGAGTTTTGAGGACCCTCCATATTGTTTTCCATTGAGGCTGTGCTGGTTTACATTCCCGCCAACAGTGCACGAGGGCTCCCTTTTCTACACATCCTTGCCGACGCTTGTTATTTGTTATTTTGATGATGGCCATCCTGACAGGTGTGAGGTGATACCTCGTGGTTTTGATTTGCATTTGTCTGATAATTAGCGACGTTGAGCATCTTTTCATGTGCCTGTCGTCCCTCTGTATGTCGTCCTTGGAAAAATGTCTCTTCGGGTCCTCTGTGCCCATTTTTAATCGGGTTGTTTGCTTTTTCACTGTTGAGTCGTGTGAGCTCTTTGTATATTTGGGGTATTAACCCTTTATTGGTCATATCATCTGCAAACATTTTCTCCGATTTGGTGGGTTGCCTTTTCGTTTTGTTGATGGTTTCTTGTGGTGTGAGCATGTCTTGTGCTAGGAAGCAGTCTGCTCGTTTATGGTTCATGTTGACATTAGCGTGAACTCAGAACACTGTCTAAAGGTGCAACAGGATTATCGAGGAATTTACAGGAATGAAAAACCACTCTACACAGTCATACAGAAGAGTCTCCACCGTGCACCGGACACTCCACGCCTGACAAAGACAGGTGACGGGGTGGATATTTATTCCGATAAGAGCAGTTAGTGTCATCCTGCATGTAGACTTAGTACACGTGTTGGGCGTTTTTCCTCCAGAAAGTCTTAATTGCAGCTACTTATGTAACCTGGGCATGTTGCATTGATGGGACATTTCAAAATAAAGAATTGCTTAAGTCACAAAGAAACTATTTCAGAGATTTTGTGCAAGTATAAGTGACCCAATATGAATTATCGATGCATTTGGAAGATAACCCTCTGGCTCACTCACTCTGTTTTCCTGTCTCGGTCGTGGGTTTGTTTTTATGATGAACTGTCTGTATCCTTGTCGGGTCTCATTGGGACCATCGGGGCAGCTAGTCAGCATCTTCTTAAGCATTTCTTTTTTTTTTTTCTTAAGTCTAGTTGATTTACAATGTTGTGTTCCTTTCTGCTGTACAGCAAAGTGATTCAGTTATACACATATATATTCTTTTTTCGTATTCTTTTCATTATGATTTATCACAGGATATTGAATATAGTTCCCTGTGCTCTACAGTAGGACCTTGTTGTTTATCCATCCTATATAATAGTTTGCATCTGCTAATCCCACACTCCCAATCCTTCCCTCCCCCTCTCCTTGGCAACCACAAGTCTGATCTCTATGTCTGTGAATCTGTTTCTGTTTTGTAAATAAGTTCATGTGTGTCCTATTTTAGATTCCACATATAAGTGGTATCATATGGTGTTTGTCTTTCTCTGTCTGACTTCACTCAGTGTGATACTCTCTAGGTCCATCCACATAGCTGCAAATGGCATTATTCATTCTTTTTTATGGCTAATATTCCATTGTATATATATGTACCACATCTTCTTTATCCATTCCTCTGTCGATGGACACTTAGGTTGCTTCCATGTCCTGGCTGTTGTGAATAGTGCTGCAGTGAACATAGGGGTGCATTAAACCTTGTGTTTCTCATGTCATTGTCCTGACGTGAACATGTCTGAAATGCAGGAGAGTCCCCGCATCCTCTCCTCCGTTCTTGACCAGCTGCTCTGTCGCTCAGGACACAACTGTTCCCCTCAACCCCCCTTCACTGTCATCCTGGAAATGTCTTCACCTCATTCCTTTCCTGGTTCCCTGGCTCCTAAATGCCATGTGTCTCACTTTTTTTGTTTTCCTCTCTCATTTGCCAGAAGCAAACCCTCCAGTAGCTTTCACAGAAAGTGTGAAGGACCAATGGTTTCTAAGCCCTACTTGTCTGAAAAATGTTTTTATTTTATCCTCACACTGAAATGACAGTTTGGCTTGGTTTGGAATGATAGAGTTTTCCTCAGAATTTTGAGGAAATTGCTTCAGATTCTTCTAGTTTCTAGTGCTAACGTAGAGGAGTCCAATGCCAGCCTGCTTTCTGGCCCTTTGTGTGTGTGTGACCTATGATTTTTTTCATTCTGGAGGTATGTCGAATCTTTATCCCTGGTGCTCTGAAATTTGCTTGGTGATATGCAGTATTTTTCAGACATTGTACAGGATATTTAGCTAGGATAGTTGCCCTTTCCGTTGGAAAACTCATGAGTGTACAGTATGGAAATTTTCTCATTATTTTTTTTATTTCCTTTCCACTCTCTCTGTCCTTTCTGAAACTTGTATTATCATGATATTTCCAACTCCTACGTTAGAACTGAGGTTCTGATTTTCTTTTCTTGCCTGTTTTCATTGTACTTTCTGTAGATCTCTTCACCTTTGTCTTCCATGCTTCCTGCTGAATTTGTCATTTCTGCTGTCATACTTTCATTTCCCAAGGCTTCCTTCTCGTTCTCTAAATTTCCTGTGGCATCCTGTCAGTTCACCCTGTCATGTGTGCTGTAATGACCTTTATCTCTTTGCAGCTCTTGATCACTGGAGGTTTTTGGGGGGTGACTGTCATTGTTGTTACTTAGTCCCCCACCCCCATTTTCTTCATTTTCTCTATTCCCTCAAGTTCCTTTTTTTTTTTTTTTAATCTACTTGGGCTGAATTTCACGTCTGAGGTTTTCTTTAACGTCTCATACTGATTGGCACCCACACGTTGACTGGAAACTCTGTTGTTGCTGGGGGTTTGCCAGCTGGTAGGTATCACCTAGGACTTGGCAAGGACCCAAAATGTCAGCCTCTGCAGGTCTTTCCTCGCAGGTTGATGAGTTTCTCTAGAAAGAAAAGCATTCCGTTTCCTTCCCTGGCTGAGGGTGGACGGGGCAGGGACGTGCTTGGCAGACGGCATTTGGGAGCTGCACGGAGACAGGGCTGGCTTCCATCACTCGGAGGACGTGCCCATTTAATTCCCACACTCGTCTTCAGCCTCTTCTCTCGCCCCTTCTCTCTGCTGGGCCAAGCGTCGCTGGGTCTGACTCTGGCTGGCTCTCTGTCCCCACAATAGAAGCCTCCTGACCCTTAAAGACGAGGAGGAGGCATGGCCAAGGGGCTCCAGGGGCAGGTGGAGCTGGCCTGTCCTCCTGTACTCAGAGCCATCCCGCCCCACCCTCACAGCGGTCCAGTGGCCAGGCCTTCAGCTGCTCACGTGAGCTTCCTTCTTGTGTGCTTCACCTCCTGTGGGCACCTGGTTTCCACTGTCTTCGCACATAAGTCAGTGACAGCTCCCTGCCCTTTATGTTCCAGTGAAATCACAGTTGTTCTCTCTCTCTCTCTGTCTTTCTCTCTCTCAGATCTAAGGAAGGAACAAGAATAAAATGCAGCCATTCAATCCACCACTTGTTAGTAAAAGACAGTTTACAACTTTGGACCTTGTTTTTAAAGGGAGACTCTTTCTAGCCTCAGAAAGCAGTGTAGACAGAGACAGAATCTCCACCTCTGCCTAACGCGGTGACGTTGAGCAAGCCTCTCACTGACCCAAGTCTCGGTTCGTCTTGAGTAAAGGGAGGGATGAGTGCCTGCTTCACAGGACTGTGGTCACAGGCAATGATGTGCTGGCACAGAGCAGCGCCACGGGGCGGGTACCCAACTGATGTTACCTGTCATTGTTCTGATTATTATTATTAAGAGAATGTGGTCAATGACTCTTTTGTTCCTTGACTACACATACAGAAAGCTTCTGAAATAAGCAACTTTCAAAACTTGCCAAAAAAAAGAAAGGGACTTTTTCCTAGGTTATGTTCCTTTTTTCTTCCTCCACCTTAAAAATGTAGTGAGAAAAAAAATTGATGGAAAATCACTGACAGATTGGGAGTTTTTGTTTTCATTCAAGTCACCCTAGAGTTCCTGAAAAGTACACGTATGAACTTTAGCACCCTGAATATCAGAAATGGGGAGAGTGCTGATGGAAGGCTACAAAGTGTTGGTAGACAGCTGCTTCTTTTGTGCAAGCTTAAGATCTGTAGTTGTGCAGGAAACACTGCTCACAGACCCACAGAAGACCTGTCACACGCTGCTGGCTAAGGGCTGACATTTCCTACTTGCTTGTCATGCTCTCACGAAATGCTGGAGCCCTCAAAGCGTTTTGTTTTGCTAACCGACTGATACATCATTAGGGAGATGTTTCTAAATTCACCAAGGCCTGTCCACTTCTCCTCCTGTGACAAAGACCTCTGCAAAGTACAGTCGACCCAGAACTCCCATCCTTGTCTGTGGCCTCGGAGAATCCCTCTTCCACCAAGTAGTAAATAACTTGAAAAACAAATGTAGAGATGATTTGAAGAAGGCTTGAGTCATTGTATACAGAGGAAATGGAGTCTGTATCGTTGGGGGTTAGTCCAGAGCCACCTGAGTTGACGTGGAAAGGCAGTCACTTATCCACTCCTGTTCAGAAGTTCCGGGTCTGTTGGAGATGTTATCTAAGGCCAGAGAACATAGCCAAAAACTTCAGAAAAGCAGAGGGCGTTTACTAATGGTTCCAAGAGCAAACGTGAGCTCAAAGCGCAATTCTTCCCTTTTCTTACCTTAGAATGATTCCATTCTTCGTCAAGCTGAGGTTATCTCAGGGCAGATCAAGGTGTTACACCGAAGTAGAACGTGATTCATCAGAAACATTGAAATATGTATGATGTGTTTATTTTATATAATCTGATAGTGTATTCTTCACCCCGCATTGTTTTCTCCACTTAAACTACTTCACACAGAACAAGTGCTAACTAGAACATGATCACGAAACTAGGGGCTCCATTTTCAGGGTGGAATAGCTTGGGGAACTTATGGAAGTGTTTCTCACTCTTACAAAGAGAACGTTGATATTGTGCACATGAATCAGATAAACTAGAAATTTATGGTCAAAAGAATTTTTCAGACCTCATGTAAACATGGATTCTTGGTATTCTTAATTCAGCTCTTAAATACAAAGTATTTTCATTCCTATTCCTGAAACTCTATAAATGTACATGATTCTTTTATGTTTTCCTTTTAAGTGGATAAGTGCCGAAAGTTAGGTAGCTTTTATTAACTTTGCCTAATTCATTTTTTTCTTTTGTTAACAGCTTTATTGAGACCTAATTCACATACTGTATATACACTTTCCTCATTTAAAGTATACAATTCAGTGGTTTTTAGTGTAGTCACAGGTAGGTCCAACCATCGCCATAGTCACTCTTTAGAACATTTTCATCATCCAAGAGAAACCCTGTGCCTTTTAGAGAGTACCTTCCTTCCAGACTCCCATTTCCCATCCCAAAGCAGCCACTGATTTGCCTTCGGTCTCTATAGATTTGCCTGTTCTGAATACTTCATATAAATGGGATCATACAATGTGTAACCTTTGGTGTCTGGTTTCTTTCACTCAGCCTAGTGTTTGCAAGGTTCATCCATGTTGCAGCATGGATTTCATTATTCAGTGTTCCATTCCTTCTTATGGCTGAATAATATTTCCTTGTATGGATATACTGCATTTTGTTTATCCATCCATCTGTTGATGGACACTTGTGCATCTTCTTTGGAGAAATGTCTTTTTTTTTTTTTTTTTTCCCCTGTACGCGGGCCTCTCACTGTTGTGGCCTCTCCCGTTGCGGAGCACAGGCTCCGGATGCGCAGGCTCAGCGGCCATGGCTCACGGGCCCAGCCGCTCCGCGGCATGTGGGATCTTCCCGGACCGGGACATGAACCCGTGTCCCCTGCATCGGCAGGCGGGCTCTCAACCACTGCGCCACCAGGGAAGCCCGGAGAAATGTCTTTTCAAGTCCTTTGCCCATCTCTTAATTGGGGTGTTGGCCTGTAAGTGTCCGTTCTGTAAGCTGGGCAGTGGGCTTTTATCAGATGTGTGATGGCAAAGGTCTTTCTCATCTTTCGGCTTGTCTTTTCACTCTCTTGATAGCATCCTTTGATACACGGAAGTTTTCAGTTTTGACGCAGTCCAGTTTATCTGTTTTTTTCTTTTGTTGCTCATGCTTTTGGTGTCATATCTGAGGAACCATTGCCAAATCCAAAATTATGAGCATTTACTACCATGTTTCTAAGGGTTCTATAATTTTAGCTCTTATATTTAGGTCTTTGACCGATTGTGCTTTATTTTGTGTATGTGGTGTGAGGTGAGGGTCAAACTTTACTCTTGTATGTGTGAATATTTCGCTGTACCAGCGCCATTTGCTGAAGAGAATATTCTTTCTTCATTGAATGACCTTGGCAGCCTTCTCAAAAGTCAATTGACCATACACATATGGGTTTACTTTCTGGAGTGTCAGTTCTGTTCCTTTGATATGTTCATCCTCATGCCAGTACCATACTGTTTTTTTAAGTTGAAGTGTAGCTGATTTACAGTATTATGTAAGTTTCACTACAACATAGTGATTCACAATTTTAAAAGATTATACTCCATTTATAGTTATAAAATATTGGCTGTATTTCCTGTGCTGTACAGTATACCCCTGTGGCTTGTTTTATTTTATACATAGTAGTTTGTACCTTTTAATCCCCTACCTCTTCCCTCCCATTTCCTTTCCCCGAGATAGACGCTGGTTTGTTCTCTTTGTCTGTGAGTCAGCTTCTTTTCTGTTATATTCACTAGTTTTATTTTTTCAATTCCACATATAAGCGGTATCATATATTTGTCTTTCTCTGTCTGACTTACTTCACTTAGTATGATAATCTCTGGGTCCATCCAGGTTGCCGCAAGTGGCATTATCTCATTCTTTTTTATGGCTGAGTAGTATTCTAT
This sequence comes from Leucopleurus acutus, assembly GCF_964270905.1. Taxonomy (NCBI): domain Eukaryota; kingdom Metazoa; phylum Chordata; class Mammalia; order Artiodactyla; family Delphinidae; genus Leucopleurus; species Leucopleurus acutus. The sequence goes on along the minus strand of NC_139150.1, from coordinate 114,139,067 downwards.
TGTATATATGTATCACATCTTTATCCATTCATCTGTTGATGGACATTTAGGTTGCTTCCATGTCTTGGCTATTGTGAATAGTGCTACTATGAACACTGGGGTGCGTTTATCTTTTCAAATTAGAATTTTTGTCTTTTCCAGATATATATCTATCCAGGAGTGGAATTGCTGGATCATACGGTGACTGTATTTTTAGTTTTATGAGAAAGCTACATACTGTTTTCTGTAGTGGCTGCATCAATTTACATTCCTGCCAGTAGTGTATGAGGGTTCCCTTTTCTCCACATTCTTGTCAACATTTATTTGTCTTCTTTTTGATAATAGCCATTCTGACAGGTGTGAGGTAATATCTCATTGTGGTTTTGATTTGCATTTGCCTGATGATTAGCGATGTTGAGCATCTTTTCATGTGCCTGTTGGCCATCTGTATGTCTTCTTTGGAAAAATGTCTAGTCAGGTCTTCTGCCCATTTGTTAATTGGGACTTTTTTTTCTTTTTGATGTTGAGTTGTATGAGCTGTTTATATATTTTGTACATTAACCCCTTATCAGTCATATCATTTCCAAATATTTTCTCCCATTCAGTAGGCTGTCTTTTCATTTTCTTTCTGTTGGTGTTGTTAATAAATTTATTTATTTTTGGCTGCGTTGGGTCTTCGTTGCAGTGAGTGGGGGCTACTCTTTGTTGCAGTGCGTGGGCTTCTCACTGCGGTGGCTTCTCTTGTTGCGGAGCACGGGCTCTAGGTGCATGGGCTTCAGTAGTTGTGGCTCGCGGGCTCCAGAGTGCAGGCTCAGTAGTTGTGGTGCGTGGGCTTAGTTGCTCTGCGGCATGTGGGATCTTCCCAGACCAGGGCTCGAACCCATGTCCCTTGCTTTGGCAGGTGGATTCTTAACCACTGTGCCCCCAGGGAAGTCCTCTTTTCATTTTCTTGATGCTTCCCTTTGCTGTACAAAAGCTTTTAAGTTTAATTAGGTCCCATTTCTTTATTTTTGCTTTAATTTCCTTTGCCTTAGGAAACATATCCAAAAAAAGCGTTGCTATGATGTATGTCAAAGTGTGTCTGCCTGTGTTTTTTTCTAGGAGTTTTATGGTTTCTGGTCTTAGATTTAGGTCTTTAATCCATTTTGAGTTTATTTTTGTGTTTGGTGTCAGGAAGTGTTCTAATTTCATTCTTTTACATGTAGCTGTCCAGTTTTCCCAGCACCACTTATTGAAGAAATTGTCTTTTCTGCATTGTATATCCTTGCCTCCTTTGTCATAGATCAGTTGACCATAGGTGCGTGGGTTTATATCAGGGCTCTCTGCCCTGTTCCGCTGATCTATGTGTTTGTTCTTGTGCCAACTAATTCATTTTTTAAGTTGTTGAGACGTGTTGAAAAATATGACCAGCGTGATGAGTACAGCTTAGTCATAATTTTAATGATCAAATATTAGTGTGCTCTAGTCATTAGCAACAAATGAGAAGTGAAATGTTTTTACCAGTCATATCACTGTCGTTGGCAAAATCGCAAATCCTGATTACCTGAGGTATCAATTTTACCCTTGAAAAATCATGAGCTCTGGGAACTTTTTGGAAATTGTACCTAGGATTTAAATTCACATCTTCATTAGGAAGCCCAACTAACTACAGCAGCTCATTTATGTCTAAGAACAGTATTTAGTATTTTAAAGTTCAGCGTTAAACAGTGGTATAAGTCCTGGGGTTTGGTTTCCTTTCGAGCTGAGAACGTCATCTGTGTCCTGCGGGTGGAGGGAACCACGTGGGCCTCTGCTACACAAAGCTCGTCAGTAGCTCGACAGCCCACACGGGGTGTCCAGGCCACAGTCTAGGTATGCCCTGCCTTGTTTCCATGGTAAAAGGTTTGGGGTAGCGATGAGGCGGGGGATGGTGCGGCCTGAGATTGTACGGAGTTGCCAGTCTCCTTTTTTTCTCGTTGGAACGCATTTCTGGTCTGAGCCTCGTTCCGCTCTGGGCAACTACTTTCTTATATTATTTCATGTCTGTCTTCAGCTTTCATCAGCCTTTGTCACAGATAAGCTACTGCAGCGGTGTTTAAAAAGCAACCTCGAGGAACACAATATTCTTTAAAAGGGAACTTTCCGGAAAACTCTCGCTAGTCCTCTAAGTCCCAAAATTAGAAAGAAGCGGAAAGAAGGAGAGGAGGCGGCTCGTGATGCTGGAAATGTTCTGAAACATCTGCCTCTCGATGGCATCCTCTTCCTGGAGGCCAGGGTCAACGTCGTGAGTGTCAGAGATGGAGCCTGTTAGCCTTTGAGGGGCTCAGGCAGTATAACTTCTAGGGCTGTTTGTCCCTAAAGATGTCCTGCTCTGTGCAGTCAGCATGCCACTGAGCTCAGAAGACAGGTCAAGACAGCCTCGTCCTTCCCAGTTGCCAGACCAGACTTGGCTCCAGGCCCCTTCCCAGGGCGTCGGGAGGCCTCACCGCCCTCACATCCTCACTCCCACCTCCTCTCCAGGCCTGGGTGCCCCTCCATCCAGTCCATCTACTGGGTAGATGATTTATCTCTCTCGCAGACAGGGCTGTGCCTTTCTGAGGTGGGGGGAAACCACTCATAGGCTAAAGCTCCTTTCCCTAAGTGTTAATATTTTCCCATCCCTCCCTTCCCTTGGGTGCTGGAGTTTGGGTGCATCTAGTAGGTTGCCTTGCTGTTTACACAGGCCACAGTCCCGCGGCGAGGAACCCCGTTTCCTTTGAGGCTGGAGCCGTAGGTTTTAGCTCTGGGTCTGTGTCCCCGATGGGGGCTGGAAGTGTCTCTTCTGGAAAAGTGTGGGTTCACTGCATCATTTTTGTCTGACTTTCTCTTTCCCTGTTGCTGTTCCTCCCATGTTTGCAAATTATTATTATTGCCACCGTGTGAAAAGTGGAGTGACCCCTACGGATAGCTGGGCATTTGACCAACTTGCACAGACTGACACAAACCTTACCCCGGGGAGATGCAGACGAAGGCCCAGGAGCCGCCCAGTGGTGCCATGTGGGGAGCTCCAGTGGTCCTCTGCCTCCAAGCACGGGTTAGTGGGGCTCAGCTCACTGCCTCAGGTTTGCTTTCATTTCTCCTTTCTCGAAGAATGGCATCAGGGGCTTCCCTGGTGGCCCAGTGGATAAGACTCCACACTCCCAATGCAGGGGATCCAGGTTTGATCCCTGGTCGGGGAACTGGATCCCACATGCCGCAGCTAAGTCTGCATGCCGCAGCTAAGAAGTCTGCATGCCACAACTAAAGATCCCACATGCCACAACTAAGACCCGGCACAGCCTAAATAAATAAATAAATAAATATTCAAATAGCATCATTTTGTGAGTTTAAAATGTTTGCCTTAATAATTAATATGCCTTAGTTTTGCTGTATACACATACTGAGGCGCACACACACACACACACACACACACACACACACACACACACACGCGACATCCATGTGCTAGCGGCCGGGCCTGTTTCAGGAGCTCAGGGATGTGAGTGTGTGTCTGGAGTTCCCATGGTTGTGAGGCAGCTTCAGCTCCAAATACCCTGTCCTCACACCAGTGTCCAGAGCAGGAGGGATGGGGCAGAGGCCATATGTCTTGTGAGGCTCTGTTTATTTTTATTCTGGAGAAATTCCTTTCCAGCAGACTTTCCCCTAAGTGTCATTGACCACAACTGTGTCTCGGGTCCATTTTTCTTTCCCAGAAAGGGTGGGAAAGTGAGGACCGGCGGCGGGGCGTAGAGTCACCCCAACTCCTGAGACGACGCACAGCTCCGAGGGCCCGGTGTTCAGGGACTCTCCATCTGTTATCTGAGAAAACGGAATTCGACATGGGTGCAGTCGGACGGCTGCTACGGAGCTCACACAGGTGGATCCCCGTCTGCCCCAGCAGGTTTAAAAACATTCCCAGAGAGGCCCTCAAGTTCTTGCCTCCAATTACCAGTGACCCCAGGGTCCAAAAATCTGCTGCCAGTCGTGGTGAAGAGACGGAGAAAAGCAGATGGTTAGAGGCAGCTGCAGAGGGCCAGGGGGATGTTAGTGACGTGAGCTGTGACCTGTTCAAAGCCTTGTCTGATGGATGAAGAGGGTTTGCACGGGGAGTTCTCCTGAAACCTCGTTCTTTCCCACGCAGCCTCCGGAGCCCTTTGGAGCCCAAGGAGGCATGCAGGTGGATGCCCGTGTTTGCTCTGTTTGCTGCCTGAGGTTCCGCGCAAAGTAAGAGGCCAGTCTGTCCCCTTCTCCTTCAAACACCGGCTCTGATCTGCCCTCCGAGATGAGCAGGGCAGACATGGGTTGTGCTCAGCGTTAGTCCTCAAGGTTGTGGAATGAACAAGATGCTCACACAACTCAGAGGACTCTGAGCTGGGTTGATGTCAGACATATTTGGAGGCTGCTGTTTTGTTGTGGTGGTGGTTCTGTAACTTTATTGGACCCTCAGCAGTTAGTCCTCATCCACATGAACTGTCTGTAGACTCTTGAGAGTGGTGACAGGTCCATAGGTGACCACCGTACAGAGCTGGTTTGGTGAATCTTCACCCGCGTTACGTTTCCTGGACAACTACACTTGGACGCAACACGGGACACTGCTTATTCCTTTGGCGCAGCAGCTGTGCTGAGCCTGGGGTCGATGCGTACATCTGGTGGAGTTCCAGTTCCCTTCATGGCAGGTTTCCAGATTCTCTGGGTGCCCGAGGGGGAGGCTTCTTGAAACCCACTCATGGCGGCGCTTGTGAATGTTGATGGTGTATTCTCTGGTCGCCACTGTGGTGACGGTGGCCTGGCCCTGCTTCTCCTCACTGCCCTTTGCGGGAGCCATCCTGCTGGGCCGGGGTTGGAAAGGAAGCTGCTTTTTTTTTTTTTTTTTTTTTAAAGTAAAACTGTATGTGAGTATTGATATTTTTGAGTACCAGATGAAGAAGACGTCTGTAGGGTGAGAAACCAAAGAAAACACACTTGGCGACATTCAGGCCCATGAGGAGGAAGTCGGCTCTGCTGGTCACGAGGAGTTTGGAAAAGATTCTCTCTACGTACAACGTGTTCACTGTCACACAAATGGCAGATGGCAAGGTTTTATTCTAGGAGAAATTCCTTTACCCATAAGGTGCTCAGTGGTAAAATTGAAAGCTCGCTGTTCTGTTTTCCCCTGACCTCTCCTCTGCACTCCCTGGTGAGGTTGGTGAGGTTCTGGTTCTTTCCACGAAGGTGGGCAGCCTCACAAATCCCTCCATGTCTGCCTCGACTCACTAAGAGCCTCTTGGGGGCGACTCTTTGCTCCCCGAGTCCCCGGCAGCCCCGAGAGTCCTGAAACCCAGCAGGACCAAGAGGCCGAAAGAAGGAATCGCTCAGCCCTTCCTCCTTCAAAGGAACAATCCTTCCGTTGGGAGGTTAATGTCTTGCTTCAAAGACCAAGACGGACACGACTCTTGGGGCCGCAGGGCTGGGGTTCAGGCCAGCGTGGCCACGGGCTGTCTGTGTCCCTGGCCACGAGCCTGCTCCCCAGGGCAGCATCTGTGAACTCCAGGCATGGAAGGCATCTGACCCCTCGCTCTCATTTCTAACCCACATTACCTTTGTCCTAGTTCTCAACTTCCAAGGCCATTTCATTCTGTATTTTTCATTGGTTTGTGGCCAGAAACCGATTGGAGAAAGGGGAGCTTAAAACAGGTTGGAAAAAAAAAAAACTGGTTGGGAGTCAGGATTTGGAATCAGTGATGCTGCAGGAGTTGTTTTCTGTAACTAAGAGCTCACTCTCAGAAGACACACACTTAGGATAACGACGTGACTGTGCGGTGGGAGGTGGGAGGCGGCACCTCGGCATGGCAGGGAGCACCCAGGGGAGGCCAGAATGTGAGGCGTCACAGACAGCCCTCAGCCAGCGGTAATCTTAGCTTTGTTTGTCTAATCCGCACCCGCCTCCCACCCCAACACCCCCAGGCCATTCCCGCCGCCCCACCCGACGCAGGCCTGGATGTCCCAGTTCATCCAGACGGCTCCTCCTGTCTCCTGCCTCTCCCCTCGTTAATTCTTGTAAACGCCCCGTGTTCACACCGACCCCAGCTGACAGCAAGTCAGTCGCTCGCGTTTCCATTGTTCTACTTCTTTGCTTTCATATATAATACCGAGACTATCATGTGTTGCAGATGGCAAGATGAATAAGTAAAATACTTATTGGACAGTTTCAGTTATAAAGCTTTCTTAGAAAATGAAAAGAAGGCCTTCGAGCCTAGTGTCCAGGCAGGGAAAATGGCCCGTTTTGATGACAGCTAACCCAGGAGCCGCGGGCTGCCCTCTGCACACGTGAGCAGCATTGGCGGGGGCCACCGTCGCCCAGGACGCATGTCCCGTCCCCCGTGGGGAGTTTGTCTTGGGGCTGCGTCCCCACTGCTGTAACGGGAACCCCTCTCTGGTTCTCCTGCAGCATTTACCTGTGTCCTCTCTTCCCTGATTAGCAGACATCATTGTTTGGCCGTGGAAAACAGCTCCTGACTTGTAGTTGCACAGGGATCTTGTATACACAGCAGGCGGCCGCAGTATACCTTGCTTCTTCTTTGTTAATTACCGTGTCAGGAAGATTTGAGAAAATGGTCCAGGCCGTTCTCAATGGATGGTTGAGCTCCCTGTATATCAAGCATTTGTGGGTGTTGTAAGCCACTCAGGGACGCACGTCCACAATCATCAGAGGGTCTCAAACACTGGGAAGCATCCTAAAAGATTTTTGAAAAGACAAATTATAGAAGAAGAAAAATGGTGACGAGGCCCTGTGCTCCCTGTCTGGTCCCTCCTACACATCTGCGTTTTCCTTCTGTGAATGAGCTTTTGAAGAGAGGAAACCTGCTTCGTCCCTCAGTCTAATTCGAAATTTTGATTGTTTCAGGAAGATTTGGCCATTTTGAATTGTGGATGTAATATGGGAAAAAGACATTACAAGTCTAATTGTTGATGTGTCTGCTTGTTCATTATGACTTTCATCTCCGGAAAATGTCATCATGCTCTGTTTTTTTCCTGAGCTGAAACTGACAGATACTAAGTTTCTTAGTCAACGTTTAGCAGGTGTGTTCAGGATAATTGAGCACAAGACGACTGGAAAGGACTGTAAAAAAAGCTAGAGTTGGAGGAGCTGGGATGGAAAGTTCTTTTGAAAGACAGAAAACGTTAATTTAAAAGAGTTCAGGAGTTGAAGCCAAAAGAGCTGGCCAGGTTGTGCAGAAAAAGACTCTGCAAGACTCCCCCGGCCACACTTCCCTTTGAATGGCTTTCCTACCGCCAGCGACATGAAAATGATGCAAATCCTGCCCTCCCAACCACTCATGAACTTCAGGCCAGACGGTGATAGCAACTACAAATGAGTTTAAGAAAACAGGCAGGATGTCATTAAAATCTTTTAAAGTGTTCTGTGACATCTGTTTTCCATTTTGCTCTGCTGTTTAATTAGCTTCGGTCTTGCACAACTGCAGAAATCTTATTTGCTGGAAATAGTCTCTTGGAAGAAGTGACCTTTATTTAACAGAGAAGAATGTTAAGTGTCATATGGGCTTGATTAACTTCATCCCACGTTGTAACTTTCCCATCGGCTTCAGGGTCCATCGGCTCACGTCTGTACAAATCAAACTCCGGGTGGTGGGAGCTCTCAGTGGCCAGTTGGTGCCACTGTCATATTTCTGAGATATCAAACATGGGAGAAACGTTAAAGGGAATAGTGACGCTTCCGGAAACTGTTTTCGTGTGCCTTCCCGTCTGTTACAGAGGTTGCTGGCTTCTGAGCTAGTGAGGGAGTCGAGTTCTGGAAGAGTTTCCTTCCTCGCCTTTGTGTTGGATGTGTGATCCCTTTGATAAGAATAATTGTCCCGAGGGGTGGGAGCGAGCAGTACACCCTGTAAAAACTTGGAACACGGGTGCCTCTTTGCTGGGGTCCAGTGGTCCCAGGAAGATCATATTGGACAGATCCTGGAGGGCAGCCAGGAGCCCTGTGTCGGCAGCAGAGGGGAGAGAACGCACTTAATCCGCAGCCGACTCGATTCTGCTCTCCGCCAGAACGCCCCACGGCTGGGCCTCCAGATCGGGACGCCGCGGGGACGGCGCAGTCACCACACGCTGGCCCCCAGCGAGGCCTGCTGGGTTCCCGCAGGTCCCCTTGACTTTCCTGAGGGGAGTCTGGACAGCAGTGTGCGCTGTGCCCACCTGACTTTCCTCTGCAGGGAAATTAGTGGGTTTTAATTACACGTAGTTCGCAGCTTCTGTGCGTCAGCCCGGGAGTTGTCACTGGTTCCAGGTCCTCCTCGAGTTCTGTACCCGGTGTCTCTCGCGCACATCCTTCGCCTTTATCTGGCCCAGGCAGGCTCTGCTTTCCCACAAAGGAGATGCCCTTAGCTCTCTGACCTCTGGCTCAGTATCGAGGCCATACTTGTCCTGGAGAAGGAAAAACTCACACGGAGGAGAAGACTGTGTGTTTAAAGTATTGGGGCGGCGTCGAGATGTTGTACGTTATAAACGCTTCATTTGGCTGGACGACCACACGCACGGCGTCTTGGGGACAAAGCCAGTTTCTGCTCTGGGAACACACCTGACCCAGGAGTTCCTTCTTGCCCCGTTCCGATGCTTCAGACACCAACCCACTAGGAGAGTGTTTCCCGATGAGGGTGTAGGAAAATCAGTAATAGGAGTTTGTGAACAGTGCTTAGTGTTTGGAAGGATCTCGCAGGTTGCACGGGTCTGCTGGGATGCCGGGTGTATTGGCCTTTGGCTACAGCCCTCTTCGTTTGCTACCCAGCCCTCCCCACGCTGACCAGAAGCTCCGGAGGATAGGCAGCTATCACCCCTGTTCAGATGAGAAAACAAGCAAGCCGTTTATGGCATGTAGTTGGATTTCCTTTAAACGACCAAGGACGCCTTGACAGTCTCCCCCCCTGTTCTCAGTGACTCAGGTGCTGCCCCTGGACCCCCAGCCTTTTCACCTGTGCTCCTCCGGCTGCCTGGCCAGCCCCTCCCGCGAGCAGCCCATACCCCGCCGTCCAGAGGCGCAGACTGCCTTAGGTCGCCGTCTGCCCCCGCTGGACTGAGGGCTTCCGCCCTGGGGACCCTCATGTCTTTACTCTCTGAGGGAGATCTCCCCACGAGACCAGAGGTTCTCGGACACCAGGCTGTGTCCGTCCTGTAAGCTTTGCCCCAGCCCTACCCCAGCCTTAGCACACAATCGGCGCTCAGTAAATATGAGTGGGCTTAATGGACGGGTTATATGTAATGTCACACTGAGTGGCATTTATCCGTTTGACGCCTGCCTACATCGCTAGGCCGTCCTATTCTGGAGGAGGAGCTTATCCATGGAGGCATCAGCCATCCCAAGTAGCGCAGTGTCTAGGACAGAAGTTTAATTTAGTTCAGTTACACTTGAGGTTTTTTTTACATGGGGACACTACAGATTTTGCTAAAGGCTGTAACGATGAAGCTTCTTGTCCTGTCATCAGGCAGTGCTGTGAGAAGTCTCTCCTTTGCTCAAAATTCCTCTCACCTTGTCGTGAAAGATCCGGTTGTAATCAATTGCTAGTAAGTGAGCAGTATGGGATCTGAGGTCTGTAAGCAGCTTCAGGTCAAAGAGCGCTTTGGTTGGAACAGATCCCCTGTCTCTGCTGCACAGAAAAAGTTTGAATGAGGTTGCTGACGGGACCTCTAACCTTGCTTGTTTTCTGCCTGTTGTGTTTGTTCGGGCCTGGCAGGGAGCCCAAAAATAAAAGCTCGCTTCAGTTTGACTTTCATTGTGGTTCAGTTTTGCAATGCTCAGAACGCCCTCAGGAGCCCTCTGTGTATCTGTGGACATCTCCCGGATTTCCCAAAACAAACACAGCGCAAACGGGGAATTTGGTAATTGACAAACGTAGCAGACGGGCAGCTGCTTCCTTGGTCTGGGAAGTGTTTGCTTCAGATAGAGTGGACCCCAGAGGGAAACTAGTCTGGAAGCTCCGCGGGGGTCTCCGCCCTTGGCCTCCCTGGCAAAGCAGGGTTGGGGGAGCAGCCTGATGTCAGAACCCACCAACCCCCAACCTGGGAAAGCCCTCAGCCCAGAGGGCCACCCTCAGTGGCAATGGCCTTGGTTCCATTGTTTCCCTGTGACCAGCAGATCCCTTCCCAGATGACCCAGGGGAGACCACCCTCGGGGTAGAGAGTGGTGTCTGATAAAAGTTTGAGAGCCCTGCAGGTCCGGGGAAAGGGTGAGCTGCAGGGCGGCCCCCAGGGGGCTCTCCTTTCTGCTTCCCTTTGCTTTGCTGGGTCGGCTGTTTAGGGACACAGACCAGGAGGCAAGGGCATCCCCCTCACAGCAGTTCTCCATTCTCTGCACCGTGGTCGGTCCACAGGGCACGTGCAGAGCCGCCACCATCTCGGGATTACAGACAGACTCCCTGAATTTCTCAAGGGTGTAGAACAGAGCCAAACATGGCCAAGATAAAGCCCTGGGAAAAATAGGACTCCAGTCTCACCGTCTCCCAGTAGTGGACCAAAGGACTCAGACGATTTAAAGCCGGAGGGAACCTCCGAGGTCAGTTGTTCCAACGCCTCCGTTTTTCTAGAAAACAAGATGAGACCGCTGATCGTAAGGGACTTGGCAGGTGAGGTCTTGTGATGAAGAGGACAGCACAGGCTCTGGGGTCAGGCCTCAGTGCGAATCTTCACCACCTCATTATTCTGGCCGTGACCTTGAATAAGTCCCTCACCCTCTTTGAGCTTCAGTTTTATCATCTAGAAAATGGCATAATAAGGGCACTTGCAGGACTCTTGAGATGATCACATGAGAGAACACTCATGCGAAGCTCTTAGCATAGGGCTTCCCTGGTGGCGCAGTGGTTGAGAGTCCGCCTGCCGATGCAGGGGACACGGGTTTGTGCCCCGGTCCCGGAAGATCCCACATGCCGCGGAGCGGCTGGGCCCGTGAGCCATGGCCGCTGAGCCTGCGCTCCGCAACGGGAGAGGCCGCAGCAGTGAGAGGCCCGCGTACCGCAAAAAGAAAAAAAAAGAAAAAAAGCTCTTAGCATAATGCCTGGCACTCGGTAGGTGACTAAAAATCGATAACATCATCATGATGATCAACATCATCACTATCAAAGCCAGGACCCAGGACCCAAGTTTCCTGGTTCAATATTTCTTTTACTCCATTCTTCTGACTCATCTTTGTCTATAATGTATATAACTCATCTTTGTATGTAATATATTTGAGGGTGCCCCACTCTACGGGGTATGTTAAAGTACAAACAGAGGCAGTGTCATTAGTTTAGAGACTGAGATGCTGGGCAAATAATGATGCATTCTTTAAAAAAAAAAAAAAGGTAACACTTAAAAAGAGAATTGAGGTAATATAGTAGCTGAAGTTTTATTTTGGATTCTGTGTTTCTACATGGTTACGTTCCCATATTTATCTTTTAGTAATGTTTCCCTGTAAAAGCACCTATTCTAATGTATCCCGCAGTGTGTATTTAGAAAGAGTTCTCTCCTACTATTTTCATCCCTTCTTCATTCCAGTATTGTCATAGTCGACTTTTAAAATTGAATACATTCCACTTACAAGATTCCAAGTGATTGTTTCGGTTGGTCGTAAAAGCATTGTTGATGTAAGAACCACCGGAGCCATTTTGCATGTGATCTAAGCAATGCAGAGGAACCGTTTACCTTCGGGAGATGCTGAGTCCTGTGTACAGAAGACGAGGGTTGAATGAAACTTCCAGACTGACATATTTTTTTCCTGCTGTATGTGCTCAGGAATGTCGAGCATCAGTCAGATCCATTCATTAAGTTTTATCTTATCCTAACCACACTGAGGCCAGGAAGTCACGGGTCCAAAATAGAATCAGGTTTGCACCCCACCTCCTTCTAGTCAATAAAAGGTTCCTGATTTTCGTTGCTTTTCTCTCCTCGTTCACCAGTTTGGATCTAGTCTTTTAATCTGACAGGGTTTCCTTATTTTCTTTCTTCCCCCTTTAAGCACACAGTATGCATATGCGAATTCTAAAAAGCCTGCTTGGATTATCGGATTACCCTAAGCAGACCCTTCCCTTCATTGGGAGGAGGGACTTGGAACTCCAGCATTTGCAGTTAAGCCTGAGAAGGAAAACCAGTGACACAAAGGATGAAGCCTTGAGGGCAGAGGCCGTGTTTTACTATCACGTGTTTCCAGCATGAGCAGTGCTTAGCGCGGAGACCCTCTCAGTAGATATTTGAATGAATAACAAACTTTTCTCCATCTCCAATCCGTTTATGGGTATTGCAGCAATTCTTTTCCCAGGGCAGAAGAATATTGTGAACCTGTGGATCTTGTGAAAGTTATTATTTCAGTGGCTTAGACATCACTCCCAGAATTAACAAGCTGTGGTCCATCCAGATGATGGAATATGATTCACTGCTAAAAAGAAATGAGCTCTTAAGCTATGAAAAGACATGCAGGAACCTTACATGCACATATCACTAAGTGAAGGAAGCCAGCGTGAAAAGACTACGCACTGCGTGATTCCAACTCTGTGGCATTCTGAAAAAGACAAAACTATGAAGACAGTAAAGAGATCAGGAATTGCCAGGGGTTGGGAGAGGGAGGGATGAATAGGCAGAGCACAGAGGATTTTTAGGGCAGGGAAACTGCTCTGTATGATGCCGTAGTGGTGGATACAGGTCATTATACATTTGTCCAAACCCATAGAACGTACAACCCCAAGAGTGAGGCCTCATGTAAACTCTGGACCCTGGGTGGCAGTGATGTGTCAGTGTAGGTTCATCAGTTGTAACAAACATCCCATCTGGTGGGGATGTCAATGGCGGGGGAAAGGCTGCGCGTGTTTTGGGGGGGGGCAGGGGACATCTGGGAAATCTCTGTACCTTCTGCTCAATCTTGCTGTGAACCTAAAACTGCTCTTGAAAATAGTCTGTTAAAATAAGGAGGAAATAAGTTAGTATAGCAAGAGGTTAAAAACGTGAATGATTACAGTTATAAAGACCCTGCCTGGAAGAGGAAAACAGTCAAAGGAGGTAGAGAGAGTAGCTGACGGCTGAGAGCCATCCGTGAAGATGACGTGGGGAAGGGTCTCAGAAAAGGGACTTGGTGTTTGTCTGAGAAAGGAATCTGCGGGATTCCAGGCTGGCGAGGTGTCCAGAGAAAGTGTTGACACCTGGACGCCTGCCGTCAAGAACCAGGGCTGATAAGTGGAGACTTTGGAGCTGAAATCTGAAATGAAGCAGATTGCAGGTCCAGCTGGAGTCCATTTGCTACAGATTGCCTCTAGGTATAGGTAGAGAGGCACACAGTAGGTACTTCACAGCAGGTAGCTACTGTTGTTACTACTTATTTATCGCTCATATGTCAAGGTTTCCCAGCTACCGTGCAGGAGTGTTGGTGTCCTGCTCACACCTGCCACGTGGACAGGCAGACAAGTCATCCCCCAGAGAGGATGTCCTGTCTGGGACCCTGCCCTGGGGGTGAGGACTGGGAGGACGTTTCACCTTCAGTTTGAGGAGTGTCAGTTTTTCACTCCTGCATAGAAGCATGTCCGGCTCTCAGCAAAGGCATAGAAATTGACAGGACACAATAAAGGCAAAGGACGCATAGTCTAGTTCCAGCAGTCGGTGTTATTCTTACCAGGGGAAGATGTAAATGGGACAGCCACAATTTCAAGTCAGAAATTCAGACACGTGCACTTGACCATGAGACAGCAGATCTGAGTCGACAGCTGTGCGAGGAGATTCAGGCTGTGCGGTCCCCATCTGTAGCGAAGACAGGGAAATTGAACCGTGTGTAGAGAAAAAGACCACAGTCCCCGTTGTGTAAAGCTGTGGGATGGAGTGGCAGGACGGCCGGTCATCTTGTCTGTCCCCTAGTTTCAGGGGGGCCATGCAGCTTGCCCAAGCCAAATTTTAGCTTTTTAGAGAATATTAACATCTTGTGGTTAAGATACTATAAATATCATCAGAGGAATTCCAACATTTTGAAAGATTTCAACTGCTAGAAAGAGAAGAATTACTTTTGCCCTAGGTACTGAGCCTAAAATATTTTAGTAGAATTTCAAAGTCATAACCACCAAGTCACAACTCAATTATTGGAAGTAGCCAGATCCCTTCTCTCATCAACACTTATCCCATATTCCCACTGTGTTCTGTTCTCGGAGTTTATTTGTAATTGTTTCTTCAGAAGAGAGAAATACAGGTAAGGGGTGGAGATTCAGGAGAAAATGTTCATGTTGAAACAAAGGCTGCAGCGTTTTAGATGATAATTTATGTGAAAAGTGCTTGTTGTAATCCTTTTGCTATAGAGAGGTAAATTGACACAAAAATATTCAGAAAATAAATTGGTACAGATCAGCGGTTTTCAAAATACGGTCCCCCAAACGAGCAATATCAGAATGAGCTAGGAACTTGTGGGAAATGCGGATTCTTTGGCTTGTCCCAAATCTGCTATATCAGTAACCCTTAGGGTGGGGACCAGCAGTGTGTAGTTTAACAGGCTTGCAGACGACTCTGAGCACTGGTACAGCATTGATTTAGGAGATAATTCTGAGCAATATGGGAGTGAATACATCAAATCCTTTTTTTTTTTTTTTTTTTTTTTGCGGTACGTGGGCCTCTCACTGCTGTGGCCTCTCCCGTTGTGGAGCACAGGCTCCGGACGCGCAGGCTCAGTGGCCATGGCTCACGGGCCCAGCCGCTCCACGGCATGTGGGATCATCCCGGACCGGGGCACGAACCCGCGTCCCCTGCATCGGCAGGCGGACTCTCAACCACTGCACCACCAGGGAAGCCCCCATCAAATCCTTTTTATAAAAAAAAGAAAGCTTTGTTGATTTCTGCAGTGTGTTAGTTTTCTCTTGCTATGCAACAAATCACCACAAATTCACTGGCTTAAGACGGCACCTGTTGGTTACGTCACAGTTTCCATGGGTCAGGTGTCCAAGCGTAGGTCGGCCGAGTCCTCTGCTCAGGGTCTCACGAGGCTGCAGTCGAGGTGTCAGCCCAGCAGCATCTCATCAGCAGCTCAACCGGGGAGCATTTGCTTCCCGGCTCCTTCGGGCCGTTGCCCGAGTTCACTTCCTTCGAGAGCAGGACTGAGAGCCCCTTTCTGACTCGCCATTGGTGGAGGCTGCCTTGTCCCTAGGACTCCTGCCATGTGGCCGTCCCCAGAGCCAGTCACAGGGGCCAGTTTGCTTCTTCAAAGCTCTCTCCAGGCCAGGGGACGGTCTCCCTCTAGTCGGCTTGGCATCACACATTGGGTGACACAGTCGTGGGGGCGATATCCCGCCGCCTTTGCCAGTCAGGTGGGTGTGTCCTGTCACCTGCCCCACCCACTGAGGGTTGGAAACTAGTGACAGCCCCGCCTGTACTCAGGGGCAGAGTGTGACCTGCAGTCACTGCAGGGCGTGTTCACCACGTGGAGAAATTATCATTTGTTTTACAGAATTGACCACAACTTGCTTAGCGTACTTTTTCTTTTAAAATGAAGCACATTTGGGACTTCCCTGGTGGTCCAGTGGTTAAGACTCTGTGCTTCCATTGCAGGGGGCGTGGGTTCAATTCCTGGTAGGGGAACTAAGATCCCATAGGCTGCGTGGCCAGAAAATAAATAAATTAAAATTTTTTTTAATTAGAAAAAATTTTTGAAAATAAAAATAAAATGAAGCACATTTGGGAAAGTGTATCTTTTTCAAGAAAACGTAATCTCGTAAATCACTGAAATCTTAGCAAGTTGAGGTCAAAGATGGATTTTTTAAAAATTGTTACATTTACTTATTTATTTTTGGCTGCATTGGGTCTTCGTTGCTGCACGCGGGCTTTCTCTAGCTGCGGTGAGCAGGGGCTACTCTTGGTTGTGGTGCGCGGGCTTCTCATGGCGGTGGCTTCTCTTGTAGTGGAACACGGGCTCTAGGCGCATGGGCTTCAGTAGTTGTGGCACATGAGCTCAGTAGTTGTGGCACGCAGGCTCAGTAGTTGTGTCTCATGGGTGCTAGGTGTGCAGGCTCAGTAGTTGTGGCACGTGGGCTTGTGGCTCACGGGCTCGAGGCGTGCAGGCTCAGTAGTTTTGGCACACGGGCTCAGTAGTTGTGGCTCGCGGGCTCTAGGCGTGCAGGCTCAGTAGTTGTGTCTTGCGGGCTCCAGAGTGCAGGCTCAGTAGTTGTGGTGCATGGACTTAGTTGCTCCGCGGCGTGTGGGATCTTCCCGGACCCGGGCTCGAACCCGTGTCGCCTGCATCGGCAGGTGGATTCTTAACCACTGTGCCACCAGGGAAGCCCCAAAGATGGATTTTTTTTCTTCCAGGTACAAGAAGAATTCAGCGAGGTTAAGACAAGTTCTCGTCCTTAGCTGCTTTGACATAAACATTCTTCCCCGGCTTCCCAGACCATCTCTTGGCCATTCTTCTGGGTTCCACTAAAAGTCTCCGCACAAGGCCTTTCCTGACGCTTCTAACTGGAGCCCTGCTTCATCCTAATCCCCAGTATTATTGTCCTCCCCTGGGTTACTTTACAGATATTGGGGTAAATGATTTTTCTCTTGCAAACAGACCCGTGCCATTCTTCTCTATATTATTAAAGCCTCACTCAGTAACTGGACATAAGGAATACACGATAGATGTTACATCCATGAGATTGAATTTTATATCTTTGGAGCCACTCAGGCAGCATAACATACGCTAATATTAAGGACTGTTGGGTTATAAAAGCTGTTAGCTAACAGCTGTGAAAGCCATTAGCTAATCATAGGTGTTGAGTTCCTGAAATCTGTGCTGTGTAAGTTTCCACGTGAGGGTGACGTCCCGTGGGAGCAGCCTTGGGGTCAGCCTTAGCCCCCGACTTCTCCATTCCCAGCCCAGCGGTGTGCGGCCTTGGGCACCACGCTTAATGTATCTAAACCTCGCTTTCCTTAATATAGCATTCCTTAATAAGTATGAAGCCATTATTATTATCAGGGTGGAAGCAGTGACGTCTCCTGATAGGAGCAGCACAGCTCACACAAGGGCAAGGACGCAGGTCCCAGCTCAGCCCTGGAAGGAGGGCGGGTTGGCTTGAGAGGAGGTGGCCTGGCAAACACAGACTGCAGTTGTCTACAGACGCTCCCCCTCTTTGCTGGTTAGAGACTAGAGGAGAGGGTGGGGGGACTGGACCCCGGGACCCTGCTTTAGTCAGCAGCCGGCAGGGGGGCTGGTCGCGTTCTCAGAGCCCAGGGCAATGTTGATGCTCTGAGACCAACGAGGGCACAGGAGCTACCCGCGGGGTTTCAGGGCCGCAGTGTTTGCAGATGGACCACCACCCCCTGCGTCGGTCCCGAGCCCTGCCAAGTGCAGGAATTTACAAGGTCAGCCTCAGACTTAAAAGTGAGCGCCACACCAGAGTTACCGCATTCCTCGTGGTAATCTAATCAGCTTCTAAATAACACGGCAAGCGTTGACGGCGCTTTTCTCTGGAAGGGAGGAGTTGATTTCCAAGGGCTTGGGTGCTCAGGTGGTTATGAATTTGTATCTTTAAGCGTCTGTCACCCACTTGTGTGCTCTGAGATTGGGTGAGATTGTGCTGCCCTTGCTTTCCTCCCGTTTTCACACGATAGGCCTCTGAGAACCTTGTAAACGATCCCTGATCACTGTCAGTGACTGTCAGCATCAGCACTGGGATGCTTTGAGGTTATGATAATTTTATTTATTTTTTGGCCATTTATGTCTCCTGGCGACCTCCGTAACTCACAGCTAGATTTTAGTGACCACAAAACTTCTTTAAATTCCCAATGTATTTTGGTCGTTACTGCTTTCAGTATCTGAACTCTTTTAAGATGGAAAGTGTAAATAATTACAAAATAACGTAGAGGCGGAATTTAGAAGGAAGAGAGTAAGCAGAGGAGACGGAAGTGGAGAAGGAGAAAGAGGAACCAGCCTCCATCATGAGCGAAGCTTTTGTTGGGGCTAAAACCCCTGAAATACGCTAACAGCGTGGTCCTGCAGCAGCGGGGCGGGGGGGGGGGCAAGCGAGCGAGAGTTTTGACGGATAGTCGAAGCTGAGACTGTTCTCATCACTGATCCTTGGAGGACGTAAAGGCCCCTCTTGACTAAGAACAGCTGACGACTCTGCAGCCGTCCCCCATTACTATCAGTCACCTAAGCCCAGTTTGTGGTTCACTTCAGAAGAAGGAAGTATGGGATGTGCGTCTAGTTAATCCTTGTGGCGTTTGAAAGTCCACTTGGCCCCAAATTCAGATGCCTCAACGTGTCTACCAGTCACCTCCTCCTTCCCTCCCTCCCTCCTTCACTCTGTCTCCTCCTTCTTCTTCCTCTTCTCCTTCTTCTTCTTTTCTTTCTCCCTCTCCTGCTTCTTTTTCTCCCCCTTTCTCTGTTCCCGTGTTGTTTCCTTCCTTTCCAGTCGGGAGGGATTTGAGGGGAATGACTTTATCTGAGCATTCAGGATGGACCCCCGTGAGCCCTGCCTCCTGGTGTCCATGCCTCCCTGTTACCTACCACATCCCCTCCGTGTTGGCCTGTGTCACCAGTAGTCTAGCGGAGGTGACGCATCGCTTCTGAGGCTGACCTAGAAAAGGTGTTGTGGCTTCCCGCTCGGCCCCTCAGTGCCAGGCTCCGTCTTGTGAGGACACTCAGCAGCCCTGTGCAGAGGCCACATGGGCGGGGACTTGCCTCCCACCTGGCCCAATCTGCCCACCTTGGAAGGGCATCCTCCAGCCGCAGTCCAGCCCGGATGACCACAGCCCCGCCAGCTTTGTGACTCAGCCTCATGAGATGCTGCGGCTGGACCAGCCGGACCACTGCTGGGTTCTGGCCCCGCAGAAACGATGAGATAATGTTTGTGGTTGCTTTACGCCAGTAACTTTTGGGGAAATACACAACAAATATGTACTGTACAACATGTGTACACCTGGAAACGGTAATACGTGTACTTTAAAAGAAAAAAATTCAGAAAGTTAGGGATTAAAAAGTCCAAAGCTTTTTTTGTTTAATAAGAATTTTACTTCCCCTGAATGCTTGCAACCTCTCATCATTGCCCCTGTATACATTTAAGAAGGATGCACCAGTGGTTTTCTCCTTGGTTGTGAGAAGAAGCTGAGAAGTAGACCAGAACTCATAAGAAGCCACTGCTAATCTACTTTTGAGAACCTCATCCATGGCTAACGTTTCTGGGCAAATGATCACCCCTGTTCCACCCTGTGTTTTTAAAGTATTCATCATCCTTTCTCAGTTCAGACAGTATATAGGAGCACACCTTTTCGTGTACTCTCTCGTCGTATGGTTTATTTCCTAGGCCCAGAGTAATGACTGGATTTATGTTCATTAAAACGAGTTGCTCTGAATGCAGATTCCTTCGTGTTTTGCAGTAAAATTACTATGAGTGTCTTCCAGAACAAATCTGAGATAAGGTCATAATTGTGGTTTTCCAAATATCGCTTTCTGCATACTGTTAAATTATGGTGACTATTATTTTCCATTCTGGGGCTTCTTAAGCTTATGACATGGTTATTTTTATATGGGACACGGTCTGAAGAAAAACAGTTGTGTGATTTTAGATAGAATCAAAAGTCAGGATTCAACCAAAATGACACGACATCACCGGACTCACCCCCATCCCTCTGCTCAGCCCGTGGCTCCCAGCGTCCATCCTTCGTCCAAAAGTTGCCCACAGACGTCGGGAGCGAGGGGTGAGGAGTACCCCCTGTGAGACAGGGTACCCCGGAGAACAGTGAAAAAGGAGGAAGGCGTTTCCGGAAGAAATGAGAGACGGTCGCATCAGAGCTACTGAGAAATGGGGACTGGATTTGGCAAAATGCGGTCCTTTTGACTCTAGCAAGAGGAATTGTGGAGACAAAAACTCGAGTGAACGTGCGAGGAAGGGAAATGGATGGTGGGAATATAAACACGTGTTACAAGGGGTCTGTTTTGAAGACAAACAGAAAAGCAATGTAAAGCCCAGCTAGAAATTCCTTTTCCTCAGATTTCTTATCTACAAGGTGAGAGAGAGGTGACAGAGGTCCTATGTTACCAAGTCAAAGAAATACTTTGGAGTAAAAGCCTGAAGAGACAACCTGACAGAAAAGGGCTGTCCCAGTGCTGGTGACCTGGCCGTCACCCACCTTTCCTGCCCAGGGGCCACATGCGCATCGTTTGCATCAGATGCCCGTGTGATGATTGGGAATAATAATAGAAACTTCAAGAAATTATTTGAATATTTGATTATGAGAACCGCTGACACTCATTACTTACAGCCGTGTTCGTGTTTCAGACAATCATCGTGTTCATTTTCTGATGGAAAGAAGTCTCAGGACAGATCCTGTGTGTCTGTACCTAGACCTCCAAGTACGTTGACCAGAAGAGACTGTGAGAACAACAGCAAGAGTGACTGACATTATCGTACCACTTTAGAATTTACAAAGCCTCTTCACAAAAGTTTAGTCATATGGGCCATTGAAAATGCTCTTTCAAATACATCCAGTTAGCTCTTAGTTTTGATCGCAGCTCAGCGATCCTGGTGATGTCTTCCTGCCTTCATCTTCTTTTAAAAAGTGTTTGCAATTCAAATCTTCAGGCTCAAGAACATAGCTTTGCAGAGGACGTGAATGAATGTCTGAAATGTTGACCTAACTCATGTTTCTGCATCTGCTCCCAGAATGCGTCCCTGTGCAGCTCAGAAGTGAATGGGGGCCTCTGAGGTGCCCACGAGCGGCTGGAGCATATCTGGGCCGCCACTGGCACTTCATGATCTACTTCCTGGGTGCCGAGGGGCTGCTGGGCTGGAGCCAAGGCGGGCAGCAGCCCTCAGAGACGCTGGTGCAGAGATGCTTCTACCAGTTAACACCATTGGAGGGAAAACTGAGAAGTGGGAAGAAGTACAGGGATTTCATATGAGAAAATCTTTGGATTTTCAAGAGATACCACACATTACATCATCATCATCATCATGGTTATTATTATTTACTGTGGATGAATCCAGTGAAGTATAAAAGAAAAGATACCCAGGATCCTCAGGGGAGAGTTTTTCAGTCAACAGCAGGAGAGAATGTCTGCCAGTTTCACAGTACCATGATTTCATATTAGTTTCATGTTGTGTGGCTGACAGGGTCTTGGTGCTCTGGCTGGGTTTCAGGCCTGAGCCTCTAAGGTGGGAGAGCCGAGTTCAGGATATTGGTCCACCAGAGACCTCCCGGCGCCGCATAGTATCAAACAGTGAAAGCTCTCCCAGAGGTCGCCATCGCAACACTAAGACCCAGCTCCACTCATTGACCAGCAGTCTACACTGCTGGACACCCTATGTGAAACAACTAGCAAGACAGGAACACAACTCCACGCATGAGCGCAGAGGCAGCCTAAACTCATAATAAGTTCACAAACACGCCAAAACACACCACCGGACGTGGTCCTGCCCATCACAAAGACAAGATCCAGCCTCATCCAGCAGAACACAAGTACCAGTCCCCTCCACCAGGAAACCTACACAATCCACTGAACCAACCTTACCTACTGGGGACAGACATCAAAAACAACGGGAACTACGAACCTGCAGCCTGCGTAAAGGAGACCCCAAACACAGTAAGTTAAGCAAAATGAGAAGACAGAGAAGCAGACAGCCAATGAAGGAGCAAGATAAAAACCCACCGGACCAAGCAAATGAAGAGGAAATAAGCAGTCTACCTGAAAAAGAATTCAGAGTAATGATAGTAAAGATGATCCAAAATCTTGGAAATAGAATGGAGAAAATACAAGAAACGTTTAACAAGGACCTAGAAGAACTAAAGAGCAAACAAACAATGATGAACAGCAGAAAAAATGAAATTTAAAATTCTCTAGAAGGAATCAGTAGCAGAATAACTGAAGCAGAAGAACGAGTAAGTGACCTGGAAGGTAAAATAGTGGAAATAACTACCACAGAGCACAATAAAGAAAAAAGAATGAAAAAAATTGAGGACAGTCTCAGAGACCTCTGGGACAACATTAAGTGCACAAACATTTGAATTATAGGGGTCCCAGAAGAAGAAGAGGAAAAAAAAAGGGACTGAGAAAATATTAGAAGAGATTATAGTTGAACATTTCCCTAATATGGGAAAGGAAGTAATCAAGTCCAGAAAGTGCAGAGAGTCCCATACAGGACAAATCTAAGGAGAAGCACACCTAGACACATAGTAATCAAACTGTCAAAAATTAAATACAAAGAAAAAATATGAAAAGCAGCAACGGAAAAACACCAAATAACATACAAGGGAATCCCCAAAAGATTAACAGCTGATCTTTCACAGAAACTCTGCAAGCCAGAAAGGAGTGGCAGGACATATTTAAAGTGTTGAAAGGGAAAAAACCTACAACCAAGATTACGCTACCCAGCAAGGATCTCGTTCAGATTTGATGGAGAAATTAACCTTTACAGACAAGCAAAAGCTAAGAGAACTCAGCACCAACAAACCACCTTACAACAAATGCTAAAGGAAGTTCTCCAGGCAGAAAACACAAGAGAGGGAAAAGATGTAAAATAACAAACCCAAAACAATTAAGAAAATGGTGATAGGAACATACGTATCGATAATTACCTTAAATGTAAATGGATTAAATGCTCCAACCAGAAGACATAGACTGGCTGAATGGATACAAAAACAAGACCCACATATATGCTCTCTACAAGAGACCCACTTCAGACCCAGGGACACATATAGACTGAAAGTGAAGGGATAGAAAAAGATATTCCATGCAAATGGAAACCAAAAGAAAGCTGGAGTAGCAATTCTCATATCAGACAAAATGGGCTTAAAATAAAGACTATTAGAAGAGACAAAGAAGGACACTACATAATGATCAAGGGATCATTCCAAAAAAAGATATAACAATTGTAAGTATTTATGCTGCCAACATAGGAGCACGTCAATACATAAGGTAAATGCTAACAGCCCTAAAAGGGGAAATCGACAGTACCACAATCATAGTAGGGAACTTTAACACCCCAATTTCACCAATGGACAAATCATCCAAAATGAAAATAAATAAGGAAACACAAGGTTTAAATGATACATTAATGAAGATGGACCTAACTGATATTTATAGGACATTCCATCCAAAAACAACAGAATACACTTTCTTCTCAAGTGCTCGTGGAACATTCCCCAGTATAGATAATATCTTGGGTCACAAATCAAGCCTTGGTAAATTTAAGAAAATTGAAATCGTATCAAGTATCTTTTCCGACCACAACACTGTGAGACTAGATATCAATTACAGGAAAAAATCTGTAAAAAATACATACACATGGAGGCTAAACAGCACACTACTAAATAATCAAGAGATCACTAAAGAAATCAAAGAGGGAATCAAAAAATACCTAGAGACAAACGACAATGAAAACAGGATGATCCAAAACGTATGGGATGCAGCAAAAGCAGTTCTAAGAGGGAAGTTTATACCAATACAATCCTACCTCAAGAAACAAGAAACATCTCAAATAAACAACCTAGCCTTACACCTAAAGCAATTAGAGAAAAAAACCCCCAAAGTTAGCAGAAGGAACTAAATCATAAAGATCAGATCAGAAATAAATGAAAAAGAAATGAAGGAAACGATAGTAAAGATCAATAAAACTAAAAGCCAGTTCTTTGAGAAGATAAACGAAATTGATAAACTGTTAGCCAGACTCATCAAGAAAAAAGGGAGAAGACTCAGATCAGTAGAATTAGAAATGAAAAAGCAGAAGTAACAAGTGACACTGAAGAAGTACAAAGGATCATGAGATTACTACAAGCAACTCTATGCCAATAAAACGGACAACCTGGAAGAAATGGATGAATTCTTAGAAAAGCACCACCTTTCGAGACTAAACCAGGAAGAAATAGAATATATAAACAGACCAATCACAAGCACTGAAATTGAGACTGTGATTAAAAATCTTCCAACAAACAAAAGACCGGGCAGGTGGCTTCACACGTGAATTCTATCAAACATTTAGAGATGAGCTAACACCTATCCTTCTCAAACTCTTCCAAAATGTAGCAGAAGAAGGAACACTCCAAACTCATTCTATGAGGCCACCATCATCCTGATACCAAAACCAAACAAAGATGTCACAAAAAAAAACTACAGGCCAGTAACACTGATGAATATAGATGCAAAAATCCTCAACAAAAACAGAATCCAACAGCACATTAAGGGGATCATCCACCATGATCAAGTGGGGTTTATCCCAGGAATGCAAGGATTCTTCAGTATATGCAAATCAATCAGTGTGATACACCATATTAACAAATTGAAGGAGAAAAACCATATGATCATCTCAATAGATGCAGAAAAAGCTTTTGACAAGATTCAACACCCATTTATGATAAAACCCTCCAGAAAGTAGGCATAGAGGGAACTTACCTCAACATAATAAAGGCATATATGACAAATCTACAGCCAACATTGTTCTCAATGGTGAAAAACTGAAACCATTTCCACCAAGATCAGGAACAAGACAAGGTTGCCCACTCTCACCACTATTATTTGACATAGCTTTGGAAGTTTTAGCCACAGCAATCAGAGAAGAAAAAGACACAAATGGAATCCAAATCGGAAAAGAAGAAGTAAAGCTGTCACTGTTTGCAGATGACATGATACTATACATAGAGAATCCTAAAGATGCTACCAGAAAACTACTAGAGCTAATCAATGAATTTGGTAAAGTAGCAGGATACAAAATTAATGCACAGAAATCTCTGGCATTCCTATACACTAATGATGAAAAATCTGAAAGAGAAATTAAGGACATACTCCCATTTACCCTTGCAACAAAAAGAATAAAATACCTAGGAATAAACCTACCTAAGGAGACAAAAGGCCTGTATGCAGAAAACTATAAGACACTGATGAAAGAAATTAAAGATGATACAAACAGATGGAGAGATATACCATGTTCTTGGATTGAAAGAATCAAGATTGTGAAAATGACTATACTACCCAAGCAATCTACAGATTCAGTGCAATCCTTATGAAACTACCCATGGCACTTTTCACAGAACTAGAGCAAAAAATTTCACAATTTGTATGGAAACACAAAAGGCCCCAAATAGCCAAAGCAATCTTGAGAAAGAAAAATGGAGCTGGAGGAATCAGGCTCCCAGACTTCAGACAATACTACAAACCTATAGTAATCAAGGCAGTATGGTACTGACACAAAAACAGAAAGATAGATCAATGGAACAGGATAGAAAGCCCAGAGATAAACCCACGCACCTGTGGTCAACTAATCTATGACAAAGGAGGCAAGGATATACAGTGGAGAAAAGACAGCCTCTTCAGTAAGTGGTGCTGGGAAAACTGGACAGCTACATGTAAAGAAATGAAAGTAGAACACTTCCTAACACCATACACAAAAATAAACTCAAGATGGGTTAGAGACCTAAATGTAAGGCCAGACACTATACAACTCTTAGAGGAAAACATAGGAAGAACTCTCTATGAGATAATTCACAGCAAGATCCTTTTTGACCCACCTCCTAGAGAAATGGAAATAAAAACAAATAAACAAATGGGTCCTAATGAAACTCAAAAGCTTTTGCACAGCAAAGGAAACCATGAACAAGATGAAAAGACAACCCTGAGAATGGGAGAAAATATTTGCAAATGATGCAGCTGACAAACGATTAATCTCCAAAATATAATGCAGCTCATGCAGCTCAATAACAAAAAAACAACCCAATCCAAAAATGGGCAGAAGACCTAAAGAGACACTTCTCCAAAGAAGACATACAGATTGCCAACAAACACATGAAAGGATGCTCAACATCACTAACCATTAGAGAAATGCAAATCAAAACTACAGTGAGGTATCACCTCACACCGGTCAGAATGACCATCATCAAAAAATCTACAAGCGGGCTTCCCTGGTGGCGCAGTGGTTGAGAGTCCGCCTGCCGATGCAGGGGACACGGGTTCGTGACCCGGTCCGGGAAGATCCCACATGCCGCGGAGCGGCTGGGCCCGTGAGCCGTGGCCGCTGAGCCTGCGCGTCCGGAGCCTGTGCTCCGCAATGGGAGAGGCCACAACAGTGAGAGGCCCGCGTACCACAAAAAAAAAAAAAAACAAAAAAAATCTACAAGCAATAAATGCTGGAGAGGGTGTGGAGAAAAGGGAACCCTCTTGCACTGTTAGTGGGAATGTAAATTGATACAGCCACTAAGGAGAACAGTATGGAGGGTCCTTATAAAACTACAAATAGAAATACCATATTACCCAGCAATCCCACTACTGGGCATATACCCTGAGAAAACCATAATTCAAAAAGAGTCATGTACCACAATGTTCATTTCAGCACTATTTACAATAGCCAGGACATGGAAGCAACCTAAGTGTTCATCGACAGATGAATGGCCAACATTCCATTTGGCTACCAAATGGACTTGAGGACATGGGGAGGGGTAAGGGTAAGTTGAGACGAAGTGAGAGAGTGGCATGGACATATATACACTACCAAATGTAAAATAGGTAGCTAGTGGGAAGCAGCCGTATAGTACATGGAGATCATCTCAGTGCTTTGTGACCACCTAGAGGGGTGGGATAGGGAGGGTGGGAGGGAGACGCAAGAGGGAGGAGATATGGGGATGTATGTATATGTATAGCTGATTCACTTTGTTATACAGCAGAAACTAACACACCATTGTAAAGCAATTATACTCCAATAAAGATGTTTAATTCATTAATTAATTAATTGAAAGAAAATAATGTATTTTAGATTCAAAAGAAAAGAAGTGAATGGGGACACGTCCGTCCCCTCACTCTGGTCTTCCTCCCGGCGACTCCTCTGTCTTGAAGGCGACCCCAGGTTAGGCAGCCTTGGCTGGCGAGCCCCCCCCTTCCCTCCTGTGCTCAGAAGGCACGTCGTGCATCTCACACATGGACGCTCATCAGCATGAATCATGCAAACTTGGAGAACCATGAACCTCTCGCTCCCTGTGGGTATG
Organism: Leucopleurus acutus; assembly: GCF_964270905.1. Classification (NCBI taxonomy): domain Eukaryota; kingdom Metazoa; phylum Chordata; class Mammalia; order Artiodactyla; family Delphinidae; genus Leucopleurus; species Leucopleurus acutus. The sequence continues at coordinate 114,112,169 of NC_139150.1, read as the reverse complement.
GACTTGTTCCTATTTTAGTCGGCTTGGAAAAGGATGAGAAACATTAAACCCAGATTTCTGAGGTTAGCCCAAATTATTTTTTTAGAACAGGGAAAAAAGGTATCTCCTAAGGAAACTTGTAACCACCAACAGTAAATTTAAAAGGTTTCAAATGTTTTTTTCCCTCCCACATCCACCGCTTGTATGTCATTTCAGTCAATCATTTCTCTCATCAAAAAATAAATGCTAGACTGCAGATCCATTGATCTACCTGTGCAAATGCATTCTTAGGTGCAACGTGTAAAAACGCCATGTGCTCAGTGATGCTGACCCACCAGCCTTATCCTGTTTCCACCCACAGTTCAACATTCCACCGTGTATTCAGGTTTGGGAAGTGTTAAAACACACCACCACATAAATCAACTATACCCCAACATAAAATAAAATTAAAAAAAAACACCACCATTCATGTGCAGAAAAGCACCTTTAGTTACAGCATGTGAACTCAGTGTGCTCTATTTGTTGGGAAGGAAGACCTCAGCTCACATGTTCCAGGGAACTGAGTCCCTTCCTGCTTCAGTTGTAGGCTTTTTTTTTTCTATTTTTTTAATTCAAACAGAAAGTCACAAAAATTATTATCATCCTCATCAGTTCACTCAGTCCCATGTAATTAATTTTTTTATCTTAATCTTTTGTTAGCACTTTTATGAATTCATCAGTTTTCCATTAGAGTTCTGAAAATGCTTATTCATTCAGTTTAGCAGTATAGTCAGTTAACTTCCTTGTCAGAGTCCTTTCCTTGAATTCCTTGAAGATGAAACCCTTTTATAGGAACAATTTTGCAAAAGCATCAGAGTACACCCAGAACTGTCTGTAAATGACAAAAGACTTAAAAATGACCACGGTTAAACGTTTGATGAAAGTTCATAATAATGCAGTTGACAAGGAAATTTAGTTATTTCTGAGATATACATTTTAAAGTAATAACTAGAATTATGATTTATAACATTATACCAGAACATATAAGATTTTTACATTTTTCATGTAATGTCTGAAACATTTATATTAAGATATTTCCATACAAATAACCCAAAGAAAGTTTAGTATTAGTTGTTTTTCTTGTTGGTTTGTTTTTTTTTACTGCAGGTTCTTATTAGTCATCAGTTTTATACACATCAGTGTATACATGTCAATCCCAATCGCCCAATTCAGCACACCACCATCCCCACCCCACCGCGGTTTCCCCCCCTTGGTGTCCATACTTTTGTTCTCTACATCTGTGTCTCAACTTCTGCCCTGCAAACCGGTTCATCTGTACCATGTTTCTAGGTTCCACATACATGCGTTAACATACGATATTTGTTTTTCTCTTTCTGACTTACTTCACTCTGTATGACAGTCTCTAGATCCATCCACGTCTCAACAAATGACTCAATTTCGTTCCTTTTTATGGCTGAGTAATATTCCATTGTGTATATGTACCACATCTTCTTTATCCATTCGTCTGTCGATGGGCATTTAGGTTGCTTCATGACCTGGCTATTGTGAATAGTGCTGCAATGAACATTGGGGTGCACGTGCCTTTTTGAATTACGGTTTTCTCTGGGTATATGCCCAGTAGTGGGATTGCTGGGTCATGTGGTAATTCTATTTTTAGTTTTTTAAGGGAACCTCCATACTGTTCTCCATAGTGGCTGTATCAATTTACATTCCCTCCAACAGTGCAAGAGGGTTCCCTTTTCTCCACACCCTCTCCAGCATTTGTTGTTTGTAGATTTTCTGATGATGGCCATTCTGACTGGTGTGAGGTGATACCTCATTGTAGTTTTGATTTGCATTTCTCTAATAATTAGTGATGTTGAGCACCTTTTCATGTGCTTCTTGGCCATCTGTATTATCTTCTTTGGAGAAATGTCTCTTTAGGTCTTCTGCCCATTTTTGGATTGGGTTGTTTGTTTCTTGAGCTGCATGAGCTGTTTACATATTTTGGAGATTAATCCTTTGTCCATTGATTCATTTGCAAATATTTTCTCCCATTGTGAGGGTTTTCTTTTCGTCTTGTTTATGATTTCCTTTGCTGTGCAAAAGCTTTGATATTTCATTAGGTCCCATTTGTTTATTTCTGTTGTTATTTCCATTACTCTAGGAGGTGGGTCAAAAAAGATCTTGCTGTGATTTATGTCAAAGAGTGTTCTTCCTATATTTTCCTCTGAGAGTGTTATAGTGTCCAGTCTTACATTTAGGTCTCTAATCCATGTTGAGTTTATTTTTGTGTATGGTGTTAGGGAGGGTTCCAATTTCATTCTTTTAAATATAGTTGTCCTGTTCTCCCAGCACCACTTATTGAAGAGACTGTCTTTTCTCCATTATATATCTTTGCCTCCTTTGTCATAGATTAGTTGACCATAGGTGCGTGGGTTTATCTCTGGGCTTTCTATCTTGTTCCATTGATCTGTGTTTCTGTTTTTGTGCCAGTACCATATTGTCTTGATTACTGTAGCTTTGTAGTATAGTCTGAACTCAGGGCGTCTGATTCCTCCAGCTCTGTTTTTTCCCCTCAATACAGCTTTGGCTATTCGGGGTCTTTTGTGTCTCCATACAAATTTTAAGATGGTTTGTTCTAGTTCCGTAAAAGATGCCTATGGTAATTTGATAGGGATTGCATTGAATCTGTAGATTGCTTTGGGTAGTATAGTCATTTTCACATTATTATTCTTCCAATCCAAGAACATAGTATATCTCTCCATCTCTTCTTATGGCCTTTAATTTCTTTCATCAGTGTCTTATAGTTTTCTGTATACAGGTCTTTTGTCTCCCTAGGTAGGTTTATTGCTAGGTATTTTATTCTTTTAGTTGCAGTGGTAAATGGGAGTGTTTCCATAATTTCTCTTTCAGATTTTTCATCATTAGTGTATAGGAATGAAAGAGATTTCTGTGCATTGATTTTGTATCCTGCAACTTTACCAGATTCATTGATTAGCTCTAGTAGTTTTCTGGTGGCATCTTTAGGATTCTGTATGTATAGTATTATGTCATCTGCAAACAGTGACAGCTTTACTTCTTTTCCAATTTGTATTCCTTTCATTTCTTTTTCTTCTCTGATTGCCGTGGCTAGGACTTCCAAAACTATGTTGAATCACAGTGGTGAGAGTGGACCTCCTTGTCTCTTTCCTGATCTTAGAGGAAATGCTTTTAGTTTTTCACCATAGAGAATGATGTTTGCTGTGGCTTTGTCATATATGGCCGTTATTATGTTGAGGTAGGTTTCCTCTATGCCCACTTTATGGAGAGTTTTTATCATAAATGGGTTTGAATTTTGTCAGAAGCTCTTTCTGCATCTATTGAGATGATTGTATGGTTTTTCTTCTTCAATTTGTTAATATGTTGTATCACATTGATTTGTTTGTGTATATTGAAGAATCCTTGCATCTCTGGGTTTAATCCTACTTGATCCTGGTGTATGATCCTTTTAATGTTTTGTTGGATTCTGTTTGCTAGTATTTTGTTGAGGATTTTTGCATCTGTATTCATGAGTGATATTGATCTGTATTTTCCTCTTTTTTTTTAGTATCTTTGTCTGGTTTTGGTATCAGGGTGATTGATGGTGGCCTCATAGAATGAGTTTGGGAGTGTTCCTTCCTCTGGCGTTTTTTGGAAGAGTTTGAGAAGGATGGGTGTTAGCTCTTCTCTAAATGTTTGATAGAATTCACCTGTGAAGCCATCTGGTCCTGGACTTTTGTTTGCTGGAAGATTTTTAATCACAGTTTCAATTTCATTACTTGTGATTGGTCTGTTCATATTTTCTGTTTCTTCTTGGTTCAGTCTTGGAAGGTTATACCTTTCTAAGAATTTGTCCATTTCTTCCAAGTTGTCCATTTTATTGGCATAGAGTTGCTTGTAGTAGTCTCTTAGGATGCTTTGTATTTTTGCAGTGTCTGTTGTAACTTCTCCTTTTTCATTTCTAATTTTATTGATTTGAGTCCTCTCCCTCTTTTTCTTCATGAGTCTGGCTAATGGTTTATCAATTTTGTTTATCAAAGAACTAGCTTTTAGTTTTATTGATCTTTGCTATTGTTTTCTTTGTTTCTATTTCATTTATTTCTGCTCTGGTCTTTATGATTTCTTTCCTTCTGCTATTTGGGTTTTGTTTGTTCTTCTTTCTCTAGTTCCTTTAGGTGTAAGGTTAAATTGTTTACTTGAGATTTTTATTGTTTCTTGAGGTAGGCTTGTATAGCTGTAAACTTCCCTCTTACAACTGCTTTTGCTGCATCCCGTAGGTTTTGGATCGTTGTGTTTTCATTGTCATTTGTCTGTAGGTATTTTTTGATTTTCTCTTTGATTTCTTCAGTGATCTCTTGATTATTTAGTAATGTACTGTTTAGCCTCCATGTGTTTGTGTTTTTTATGTATTTTTCCCTATAATTCATTTCTAATCTCATAGCATTGTGGTCAGAAAAGATGCTTGATATGATTTCAATGTTCTTAAATTTACTGAAGCTTGATTTGTGACCCAAGTTGTGATCTATCCTGGAGAGTGTTCCGTGCGCACTTGAGAAGAAAGTGTAATCTGTTGTTTTTGGATGAAATGTCCTATAAGTAGCAATTAAATCCACCTGGTCTTATGTGTCATTTAAAGCTTGTGTTTCCTTATTAATTTTCTGTCTGGATGATCTGTTCATTAGTAAATGTGAGGTGTTAAAGTCCCCCACTATTATTGTGTTACTGTCGATTTCCTCTTTTATAGCTGTTAGCTGTTGCCTTGTGTATTGAGGTGCTCCTATGTTGGGTGCATATATATTTATAATTGTTATATCTTCTTCTTGGATTGATCGCTCGATCATTATGTAGTGTCCTTCCTTTTCTCTTTTAACATTCTTTCTTTTAAAGTCTATTTTATTTGATATGAGTATAGCTACTCCAGCTTTCTTTTGATTTCCATTTGCGTGGAATATCTTTTTCTCTCCCCTCACTTTCGGTCTGTATGTGTCCCTAGGTCTGAAATGGGTCTCTTGTAGACAGCATAAAGATGGGTCTTGTTTTTGTATCCCTTCAGCAAGCCTGTGTCTTTTGTTTGGAGCATCTCATCCATTCACGTTTAAGGTAATTATCGATATGTCTGTTCCTATGACCATTTACTTAATGTTTTGGGTTTGGTTTTGTAGATCCTTTTCTTCTCTTGGGTTTCTCACTTAGAAAAGTTCCTTTAGCATTTGTTGTAGAACTGGTTTGGTGGTGCTGAATTCTCTTAGTTTTTGCTTGTCTGTAAAGCTTTTGATTTCTCCATAGAATCTGAGTGAGATCCTTGCCGGATAGAGTAATCTTGGTTGTAGGTTCTTCCCTTTCATCACTTTAAGTATATCATGCCACTCCCTTCTGGCTTGTAGAGTTTCTGCTGAGGAATCAGCTGTTAACCTTTTGGGAGTTCCCTTGTATGTTATTTGTCATTTTTCCCTTGCTGCTTTCAGTAATTTTTCTTTGTCTTTAATTTTTTGACAATTTTGTTACTATGTGTCTCAGCATGTTTCTCCTTGGGTTTATCCTGTATGGGGCTCGCTGTGCTTCCTGTACTTGGGTGGCTATTTCCTTTCCCATGTTAAGGAAGTTTTCGAGTATAATCTCTTCAAATATTTTCTTGGATCCTTCTGGGACCCCTATAATGCGAATGTTGTTGCGTTTAATGTGTCCCAGAGGTCTCTTAGGCTGTCTTCATTTCTTTTAATTGTTTTTTCTTTATTCTGTTCCACAGCAGTGTATTCCACCATTCTCTCTTCCAGGTCACTTATCCATTCTTCTGCCTCAGTTATTCTGCTATTAGTTCCTTCTAGTGTAGTTTTCATTTCAGTTATTGTATTTTTCATCTCTATTTGTTTGTTCTTTAATTCTTCTAGGTCTGTGTTAAACATTTCTTGCATCTTCTCGATCTTTGCCTCCATTCTTTTTCTGAGGTTCTGCATCATCTTCACTATCATTATTCTGAATTCTTTTTCTGGAAGGTTTTCTATCTCCACTTCATTTAGTTGTTTTTCTGGGGTTTTATCTTGTTCCTTCATCTGGTACATAGCCCTCTGCCTTTTCATCTTGTCTGTCTGTGAATGTGGTTTTTGTTCCACAGGCTGCAGGATTGTAGTTCTTCTTGCCTCTGCTGTCTGCCCTCTGGTGGATGAGGCTATCTAAGAGGCTTGATGGGAGGGACTGGTGGTGAGTAGAGCTGACTGTTGCTCTTATGGGCAGAGCTCAGTAAAACCTTAATCTGCTTGACTGCTCATGGGTGGGGCTGGGTTCCTTCCCTGTTGGTTGTTTGGCCTGAGGCAACCCAACACTGGCGTCTACCTGGGCTCTTTGGTTGGGCTAATGACAGACTCTGGGAGGGCTCATGCCAAGGAGTACTTCCCAGAACTTCTGCTGCCAGTGTCCTTGTCCTCACGGTGAGCCACAGCCACCCCTTGCCTCTGCAGGAGACCCTCCAACACTAGCAGGTAGGTCTGGTTCAGTCTCTCCTGGGGTCATTGATCCTTTCCCCTGGGTCCCGATGCGCACACTATTTTGTGTGTGCCCTCCAAGAGTGGAGTCTCTGTTTCCCCCAGTCCTGTTGAAGTCCTGCAGTCAATTCTCACTAGGTTTCAAAGTCTGATTCTCTAGGAACTCCTCCTCCTGTTGCCGTACCCGCAGGTTGGGAAGCCTGATGTGGGGCTCAGAACCTTCACTCCAGTGGGTGGACTTCTGTGGTGTAAGTGTTCTCCAGTCTGTGAGTCACCCACCCAGCAGTTATGGGATTTGGTTTTACTGTGATTGCACCCCTCCTACCGTCTCACTGTGGCTTCTCCTTTGTCTTTGGACGTGGAGTATCTTCTTTGGTGAGTTCCAGTGTCCTGTCGATGATTGTCCAGCAGCTAGTTGTGATTCTGGTGTTCTCGCAAGAGGGAGTGAGAGCACATCCTTCTCCTCCGCCATCTTGGTTCCTCTAGGTTTTTTGTTTTTTAATTTAAGTATAATGGATTTACAGTGTTGTGTTCCAGGTGTACAGCAAAGTGAATCTGTTATATATATATATATATATATATATACACACACACACACATATCCATTGTTTTTTTTTTTTTAAGATTCTTTTCACATATAGGCCATTACAGAGTATTGAGTAGAGTTCCCTGTGCTAGACAACAGGTCCTTGTTGTTTATCTCTTTTATATATAGTAGTATGTATATGTTAATCCCAAACACCTAATTTATCCCCCTCCCCTCCTTTCCTGTTTGGTAACCATAAGTTGTTTTCTACGTCTGTGGGTCAATTTTTGTTTTGTAAGTAAGTTCATGTTTTAAATTCCACATATAAGTGATATCATATGATATTTGTCTTTCTCTGTCTGGCTTACTTCACTTAGTAGGATAATCTCTAGGTCCATGCACACGTTGGCTTTTCCAGGTTACTCCTGTCTCTGGGGTAGATGCTCAGTCTTGAAAGACCCTGCTTACCTGGGGTCTGTCTCCTGGGAGGCAGGGGGACCTGTGAGGAAAGGAAGGCCTGGTACAAGGGGCTGCAGCAGGGAGGATGCCCCACCCACGAGCATGTTGGGAAATTCTCTGATGCCCCATTACTGGGACTAGACACCCACTGCCCAGCTGCGGGAGGCTGGGAGGAGGCTTTTCTATTTCCTCCCTTGGGTGCCTGGCCCTTGACATTGAAACCCAGAGCACACGCGTGCCTGTTGCTTTTCTTATAACTTTAAATGATTTCCTTGCTACCCTCTGAGTTCTGAGCTCCCGGGACGTGTGAATGGCTCAGCCTCAGTAGGGCAATGGGAATTACCAGAAGGAAGGCAGGGGGCGTGACGTGTAGAACATTATGTGATGCATTTCTTATTCTCAGTCATTCTTTTAACCAGAGAAGCTGCTGGACGTGCAGGTGTCACAGAGGTTTACCTGAACCTGAACCTCGAATCTCTCAGCGGTTCTGTTCTTGAGCATCTTAGGCATTAGAGCCCTGTGGGGAGAAGAAATGTCTCTGCTCTTTCATATGGAAAAGCTTTAGGTCACACATTTCCGTGGACTGGGTTTTTACCACCCTGTTTTCCAAGGATTTTGCCGTTGGCTCTCAGGCAGCAGCCTTCCTCCCACTGGAAGGTTCCCCGCTGAGCCCCGGGGCCTGGGCTCCTCTGTAGGGATGCCCTTGAGTCCCCGCTTTGTCCACATTTAAAACTCTGAGCTCCTTTCTTTCCAGTTAAGGTCACATTCACTGTTCCCCATGAAAGACAGTATGGCATGTGACTCCTTCCTCGGGAGATGCCTGGGAAACGGCCTGAGGAAACACTTTGCCCTCATGTCTGCAGGGGCCGTGGTTTTCTCTTTATTTCTCCCATTGTCTTGGATGCCCAAGGGTTATACTTCCAGGCATTCTTTCCTAATGAACCGTGTTTAGACCTTATTACGGTGTAATGCTCTCTATTCCATTCTCGAAACTAAAAGTCTTATTTCCCTATGATTTTTGTTTTCAGGGAAAGAAGGAAGGACAAGTCTATTTTTGAGGAGGCAGTAGAAATTTGTTTCATAATAATTGTAAACAGCGTGAGATAACTTAAAGCTCAAACACATATGTTCACTCATTCTGATTCTTCAAATTGCTCCATAATATCAATGCTAAGATTCATTGAGCATTTACACATTTTGAACTTAAAACTTAAAAAAATTGGGGTTTCCCTGGTGGCGCAGTGGTTAAGAATCCGCCTGCCAAAGCAGGGGAGGTGGGTTTGATCCCTGGTCCAGGAAGGTCCCACATGCTGCGGAGCAACTAAGCCCGTGCGCCACAACTACTGAGCCTGCACTCTAGAGCCCACGGGCCACAGCTACTGAGCCCGTGCGCCACAACTACTGAGCCCTGTGCTCTAGAGCCCGAGAGCCACAACTGCTGAGGCTGTGTGCCACAGTTACTGAAGCCCACGCGCCTAGAGCCCATCCTCTGCAACAAGAGAAGCCACCACAGTGAGAAGCCCATGCACCACAACAAACACCCAACGCAGCCCCCCAAAAAATAAACAAACAGTTTAAATGAGCAATAAAAAAATCATACTGCTTTTCAGTTTCCTTTAAGACAATAGAGTTTTAACAAAACAGTTTATCTTTGCCTGTTTTATTCACATGCTTCTAATTCCTGAAAGGCTTGTATCATCAACTGATTTTATTGCTTCTGGTTCTATTTCAGGGATATATTTTGCATCTGACCCTTCCTATATATACTTAAAGATATAATCACTTTTGTTTGGGAATAACTTTTTTTGTAATTTTTTAGTTAATTAATTTTTATTTGGTTGCGCCAGGTCTTAGTTGTGGCAGGCTGACTCCTTAGTTACGGTTTGTGGCCTCCTTAGTTACAGCTCGTGGGCTCCTTATTTGTGGCATGCAGCCTCCTTAGTTGTGTCATGCTAACTCTTAGTTGTGGCATGCATGTGAGATCTAGTTCCCTGACCGGGAATCAAGCCCGGGCCCCCTATATTGGGAGGGCAGTGTCTTAACCACTGACCACCAGGCAAGTCCTGCTTTTGTTGTGATTTTTTTTTTTTTTTTTTTTTTGCAGTACGCAGGCCTCTCACTGTTGTGGCCTCTCCCATTGTGGAGCACAGGCTCAGTGGCCATGGCTCACGGGGCTAGCCGCTCCGCGGCATGTGGTATCCTCCCGGACCGGGGCACGAACCCGTGTCCCCTGCATCGGCAGGCGGACTCTCAACCACCGTGCCACCAGGGAAGCCCCTGTTGTGATTTTTGATTTACTGTTTTAATCCATGCATACTGCCTATGTCAGAAACGAAGGCAGACTTTTTAATCCAGTCCCAGGCTTACAGGAATGATGCTGGGAGATGGGCTGAAGAATAAACAGATGAGTGAATTAAGGGAGCAGTGAGGGGCGGCCTCTCATCAGTGGACCTAGAGCAGCATGATTTCATGTAGGACCGGTTCTTTCTTTTTCCTGTAGCTACTTTATCTATGTTACCCATGATATTTAATATAAATATATTTTGTAAATATATCACCTCTGGGCCACAAGCCTCCCTGTATACCTTGGCCCTTAGGAACATTGTATGTTTCTTTTTCTGGATCAGAAAATCCCCCTCGGAACGTTTACCCTAAACCCTTTGCAGCTGCCGTGCACGTGTCGGGCAGAAAGCTCCCTTCCAGCCCCTCTGACCCCCGTGTGGCCCTTTCTCTCCACCCTGCCTTTGGGTCCTCACATATCCCGCCCCATCTCCCCACCACCCTCCTCTCGGGCGGAGTTTCCATCACATCCAGACTTGCTTTCCCGCATGACAGCTTCTCCTCGTTTGAAGCAGGGCTTCATACACTGTCCTCAATACAGCGTCCAGTGTAAGCGGAAGGAGGACTGTCCTTCCCGGAAGGCAGTCTATTGCAGCAACAGGCACAGAAGTCAAAGTAGCTCGTTTGGGTTCCACCTCCAGCAGTTGGTAGCGGTGACTCGGGCGAGTGATATTAATCATCTGGACGATGAGAGTAAAAGTGGTGATGAACCTGTGAGAGACTGTGTGTCAAAGAGGCAGCACAGTATCTGACAAGCAGATTCTTCAGTATGTGGAAGTGATGGCACAGGATGCAGAAGAGGAGAAAGTGGGTTTCATTAACCAGAGCTGCCCCCCTCCTAGGCTGCCTGATCATGGCCCCAGGACACGAGCTGCAGACCAGCCGCACTGTGGCAGGGACAGGGAAGGCGGGGGCAGGAATGCTCTGGGAGTTTCATCTAGAGGTGCTCAGGGCAATCCAGGTGAGCCTGGTGGCTCGGGACGCAGAGTGACCTGGAGGGAAGGTGCCAGCGTCTCTAAAAGCATCTCTTGAACCGTCTGCCTGAGATGAACTTCATCACGTGCTCTCGGACGTTAAGTTCGGAGCCAGCTGACGCTGCGGAAGCAGTTCCGGTTTGCGGGCCAGCTCGCTTTGCACCAAGATCGTCGTCTCTTTCCTGAGAACAGACATACTGGGAGCCAGAAAAGAGCTTCAGTGAATGAGCTTGCCATCTGCAGTTCACTGCTTAGGAGGGAAATCCTGGGCTGGACCTTCTTTAAGGGTAGATTCAGGGTCTGGATAGGCAGCTGGTGAGGTCAGCACTTCGGCCCTTTTCCTAGGATTGTGAGTCAGGCAAACGGCTGAATTACTAATGGGTGTGGGGCTACGGTGGAGGGGGAGAGGACAGCAGGGGCCGAAGTGAATGAAACCGCTTGGAGTGTTTTTATAATCTGCCCTGCGATTTCCAGGTGGCCCTCTGCCATCACTCGGGGCACACCCATCTGCACGCCATCCCTTTCCGTAGGGACGTCATGCCTTCTAGTTGGCAGGGCGGGGAGCAAAGCAGAAAGGCAGTTTGCTTCTCACTCAGCACGCCCCTGGCTCTCAGCAAATGTGAGGCATGGGGGGTGCAGTACCCACATAATCCTCCTGATGATAACCTAACCGTGTTGGGTCCTGGTGAGAAACCGGCGACTACTAAGACCTTCCCTCCACCTTCTTTGTATGCCAACCACTGTTCCTAAGTTCCTAGACTTCCCTTTTTATTGTTTAATTTATTTTTTATTGAAGTATATTTGAATTACAAATAGATCACTTATGGGGAATCTAAAATATGACACAAATGACCCTGCCTGTGAAACAGAAATAGAATCAGGGACATAGAGAACAGACTGGTGGTTGCCAAGGGGGAGGGGGAGGGAAGGATTGGGAGTTTGGGAAAAGCAGATGCAAACTATTATACATAGGATGGACAAACAACAAGGTCCTACTGTACAGCACAGGGAACTGTATTCAGTATCCTGAGATGAACCATAATGGAAAAGAATATGAAAAAGGATGTATGTATGTGTATAACTGAGTCAACTTGCTGTACAGCAGAAATTAAGACAACATCATAAATCAACTAGACTGCTCTTTAATGACTATGAGAGCTCTGTTAAACACAACCCTAATCGTCAGGTTATTTCCAAAATTCATGCAGTAGCAGCTAGACTTGAAAGCGCTCTTAGAGAAGATCCGTTCCGCCATTGCAGACATAACCTGGGGGCTCTCTTGGCAAGTGGCCGTCCAGCCTGTGCTGGGACACACCTGGAGTCCGGGAGCCACTTCCTGGGAAAGCCAAGCTGTTTCTTGGGTGTCTGCAGGGGCTAGCAGGCCGCACAGCTGGGTGAGGGAGAGAAGAGCGTTGGCCTTGGAGGCCTGGGAATTGCTTCGGCCTTTGTTCTCCTACTGACCCGCTCAAGGGTCTTGGGGACTAGTCACTGGGCCTCAAAATGAGTCCCTTTTGTCTTCAGTGAGGCTGTGGGATATGACCTCAGTCTCCCCTCGCCGTAACATTGTGATTTACCCTTGTTTTTCCCGTGTCCAGCGAAAACTGTCCTCCCTCTAAGTTCCCGCTTCGGTGTCGGTTCTGATCGAGGCCGAGGCTTATCTCTTGCGTGGCAGCTCATCAAGTATTTGACCATGGCCGTGAACCCCGTGAGCCGTCCCTTCTTCGGGGAAGCACCTCAGGCCATCACAAATCTTCCTTTTATGACTTGGCTCTCCGGCCGCCTCCTTATCCTGACGGCCCTTTTCCGGACAAACAGCTCCGTCTCTTTAAATTGTCCCCAGGACTAGGTGGGAGCCTTGGGAACGTGAGAAGAGTTGGGCCTGTCATCTGGACCCTGTGCTTCCTTTAGGTGAGTGTCTCAGCCGCCACGGCTACCGTGTGGCACAGACCGCAGAGCGTGTTCGTGGTCAGCTGATGCCACCGGGTTCCATCCATGCCAGCTACTCTTCACTCACTCGTCCCCTGTTCCATACATGCACGTTTAATGACTTTTCCCTTTCATAATACATATAGTGTATACTCCTGGTAATGTAAAACACTAAAAGAATAGCTTCCAGAGTAGCAGTACCCAGAGAGAACAGTTAACTTTGCTTATGTCACTTCACACAGAATAGTTTTTACAAAAATGTCAACGTGTATGGTCTTCCTACATGCTGATGTTGACGACACTCCCTGTATCTGATGTCACTTGCCTTCCGAACATCCTTGTACCCAAAGCAGACCTCAGTCGAGGGCTGGTTTTCATCCTACGACGGCCAAGCTTTCCAGCCTTGTCTCTGACCACTGCCCAGCTGTTACCCATCCTATTCCCTAAAAACTCCTCTTCACCCTTCAATGCACACCTCAAACATTACCTCCTCCGTGAAGCCTGCCTGACTTCCTCTCCCATCCCCCTTCCATCAGAGCTCACCGTTCCCTTTGCTGTATTTTTGCCGCTCTTGGACACATCATTTACAACGTGTGAGAGTACAGAGCTGGCTGTGCTAACTGAGGGGGATTCCCACCCCGGGAGCCAAACATCAACGGGCAAAGTCTAGTTGGCCAAACTGTAGCATCTGAAGTCCTGGTCAAAAAAGGATGAGCTACGTCAGCCGCTGTACTGGCAGTGGCTCATCTCTGATGCTCAGATTAATCACCCTGTACCTGGGACGCTTTGCTCTAAGACAGGGCAGATGGGCTGTTGGAATAAAGGTCAAGGTTAACAGTAGAAGGAAGAGTCTTTGGTAGACTCAAGACAATGGATTTGAGCAAAGTTTCTTACAAACGTTTATACGCTTGTCTGTTCGTGATTCACAGGCATATGTTCTGTTTATTCAAATTGTTTTCCTTAAGAATGTGTAACAGACACGATTTAGTTTTGGAGCACACAGACTACATTAATATAAAAATAAGTGCGGCCAAGGCAGCTAATTTGAATGGCGTTGTTTTGTGTGTCTGTTGGTGACTTTTCCAGTAAAGAACATCTATTTTACTCTAGTCCATCATTAAAGACAAGCTGTTCTCCTTGCTCGTATAAATCAGATTTTCAAGCTCGCTCAGTCTTGGAAGCACGTGGATGTGCACGTCTGCCTGTGAGCGAGCACCGTCCAGAGACGTTGGTTCACGCTGTCCTCATAGCGACGCTGGGTGATGTGCTTTGTCCGTGTGAGCTCTGGGAGAGGGCAGAGCCCCTAGGTGACGGCTGAGCATGGAGGCTGGAGAGGCCCTGGGTCTGGGCGGCAGCCCACTGGGCCCCTCCGCGCACCCTGCCTGCTCCAGGCCTGAGCCTCTCGCGGCCCGAGGCGGCCTCCGCTCCAGAAGCTGCGGGGCCTGGGGATGGAAGGAAGCCCTTCACGTCTGCCGTGCATGGCCCGACGTGACCCTGGGGCTCCCTCCCAGGTGACAGATCTCCAGGGGAGCAGGAGGCCAGAAGAGGCCGAGGGCACTGAGGGAGGCACAGGGCTCAGGGGAGGACATGTGCGTTTCCACTGAGTGGGTGATGTTCGTGGCACAACCTGGTGTGAAATCCTGCGGCCTTGACTTATCCCAGATTGAGAACATACATCCCGCCGTCCACGCCTGTCACCTCCCAGTTGCGGCCCGCACACGCCTCCTTGCGTGTGCAGGGCTCTCACGGGGTAGGCAGGCCCCCCGTCTGTTCCCGCTCTTCCAGTGTCTTTGGGGGGCACAGGGTCAGAGAAAAGGGGCGAGGGAGAACCAGTCACTGTGGTTCCACCCCCCGGCGCCCCTGCCCCGTCCCTAGCGGCCTGGGCTCCCAAACCCGGTGTGCAGAGTCAGGCCCTTGCTGGGAACTTCCCAGCTTGATTGCCCACAAGCTTCTTAGTTCGGGAATTTGGTCCTCGTTCAGATGTTCAGGGCAGAGACGTCTGTGTGTCTTTGGGCGGGGCCCTCCCCAGGTCTGAGCGCGGTACTGGGCCACGGGAGGTAGGCGACCAGCAGTCAGGGAGCCGCAGACCCAGAGCTCTCCGGTGCGGCCCACTTGTTCAGCAGGTGGACCCTCAGAGCCGATTCCAGCAAAGCAGAGGACTCACCTTCGCTTCTGCCTTCCTGGAGAAGGAAGCAGCTCTGGTTTTCACGGAGCGCTGAGTCTTTTCCGTACTTTTCTCTTTCCACTGCAGCAGACCTTTCTGCTCTTCTCCAAACCAGCCCTCAATCAAGTGATTCTTCATGACTTTCCATGAACATCTCCAAAGTTCTCTGGAAGCCCCATTTTCTATATACACTTAGATAAAGCCAGAGCTTCAGGGACCAATGAACAAGTTCCTAAGAACCAAAACAGCCTCTGAAACCAAATGCAAATAGCTAATCCTCAGAATTCTCACCTCAAAAGTACCTATCTTATTCCATTGGAAGAGATGGTTAACGCATTACTTTGACATGTGTTCACGTGAATCCCTAGACATAAGTATGCAAAATACAGTGAAAACAAATGTTTGTTAGTACCTCCTACTGTAGAGCTTTTCAAATTTAATATTCAGAGCATGACCCTCGATATTATGGCAGATTTTAAAAGCAGAATTAGAACTTAAGGATACTACCCTCTCTTTGCCTGAACTTCAGACCCATATTTAGGATTGAATCCCAGAAGTTGCTGCGTGAGGAGTGTAACTGCGCCGTGAACTTCAGCCCAGGCTGCCCTGTCTGCCAAAGTCCTTGTGTCTGGAGCAGCTGCAGTGGAAACACGCTCTAAATGGATGTCCTGGCAGGAGCTGCTTCTGGCAGGTTCCTATCGTGGCCCTAGAAATAGGCTGGGATGCAGCCTTTTTAAACCACGTTCCTTGGTTTAGCTACAAAGATGTGAAGCTTGTGAGTTTAAAATTCAGTTATGATACTAGTCACCTGTTTTCTGCATGTCAGACATCATCTCTTAGTGCTGGATAGACGTTTCTCACTGGATTTTCACAAAATTTCATATGGGGTCACCGCATGAAGAATGAGGGAAGAGAGGCAGATGGCAGACAAGCGCTCTTCTGAGGGGTGGGGTGGAATCAGACTGCGACCCCAGCTGGTCACACACCGCCAGTGCGGGGGTTCCTGCTCCCCCCCTTTTTTTTTAGATTTTGTTGTTGTTGTTGTTTATTGAAGTATAGTTGATTTACAATGTTGTGTTAGTTTCTGGTGTACAGCAAAGTGATTCAGTTATATATGTGTGTCTGTGTGTGTGTGTATACACACATAAATATTCTTTTTCAGATTATTTTCCCATATAGGTTATTACAAGATATTGAGTAGGGCTCCCTGTGCCATACAGTAGGTCCTTAGTGTGTATCTGTTTTATTTTTGTTTGTTTTTATGTGTTTTTTAATGTTTGTGTATTTTCTTATTCGTCATCCATTTTATACACATCGGTGTATACATGTCAATCCCAATCTCCCAATTCATACCTCCCCCCACCACCACCCCCCCGCGGCTTTCCCCCCTTGGTGTCCATAAGTTTGTTCTCTACATCTGTGTCTCAATTTCTGCCCTGCAAACCGGTTCATCTGTACCATTTTCTAGGTTCCACATACATGCGTTAATATACGATATTTGTTTTTCTCCTTCTGACTTACTTCACTCTGTATGACAGTCTCTAGGTCCATCCACGTCTCTACAAATGACCCAATTTTGTTCCTTTTTATGGCTGAGTAATATTCTGTTATATATATGTACCACATCTTTATCCATTCGTCTGTCGGTGGGCATTTAGGTTGCTTCCGTGACCTGGTGTAAATAGGGCTGCAGGGAACGTTGGGGTGCATGTGTATTTTTGAATTATGGTTTTCTCAGGGTATATGCCCAGTATTGGGATTGCTGGGTCATATGGTAGTTCTATTTTTAGTTTTTTAAGGGAACCTCCATACTGTTCTCCATAGTGGCTGTATCAATTTACATTCCCACCAGCAGTGCAAGAGGGTTCCCTTTTCTCCACATCCTCTCCAGCATTTGTTGTTTGTAGATTTTCTGATGATGCCCATTCTGACTGGTGTGAGGTGATACCTCATTGTAGTTTTGATTTGCATTTCTCTAGTGTTTAGTGGTGTTGAGCAGCTTTTCATGTGTTTGTTGGCAGTCTGTATATCTTCTTTGGAGAAATGTCTGTTTAGGTCTTCTGCCCATTTTTGGATTGGGTTGTTTGATTTTTTAATATTGAGCTGCATATCTGTTTTATATATAGTAGTGTGTATAGGTTAGTCCCAAATTCCCAGTTTATCACTCCCCGCCACCACCTTTCCCCTTTGGTAACCATAAGTTTGTTTTCTATGTCCGTGAGTCTGTTTCTGTTTTGTAAATAAGTTCATTTGTATCATTTTTTTAGATTCCACATATAAGTGATGTCATATATTTGTCTTTGTCTGACTTACTGCACTTAGTAGGATAATCTCTAGGTCCACCCATATTGCTGCAAATGGCATTATTTTGTTCTTCTTATAGCTGAGTAATATTCCATTGTATATACATACCACATCTTCTTTATCCATTCATCTGTCGATGGACATTTAGGTTGCTTCCATGTCTTGGCTATTACAAATAGTGCTGCCATGAACATTGGGGTGCGTGTATCTTTTAAAATTACAGCTTTCATCTTTTCCAGGTATATGCTCAGGAGTGAGATTGCTGGATCATATGGTAGCTCTATTTTGGTTTTCTGAGGAACCTGCATACTGTTCTCCATAGTGGCTGCACCAATTTACATTCCCACAACAGTGTAGGAGGGTTCCCTTTTCTCCACACCCTCTCCAGCATTTGTTATTTGTAAACATTTTAATGATGGGCGTTCTGACCGGTGTGAGGTGGTACCTCCCTATAGTTTTGATCTGCATTTCTCTTTGCCCTCGCCCTTTGGCCCTGATAAGGTCCCTGCAGACCCCTCCCACTGCCTGTCCCCACTCAGGTCGGAGAGGTCACAGGGACACACCCGCTTCAGATAGCATTTACTGAGCTCCCCTCACACTGAGGAAATGGTCATTAAATGCTCAGCCCTGGAACACGTCTGTTTAACTCCGTTTCAATTGGACCACACATCATTTCAGTTTCCTTTTCCTCAGTCCTGTGCAGCCTTGGGAATAAAGGCTGGAAATGTGCCTATCATCAGCTTGGTCAACGTTTTATGCGTCTCTTCCTCTCAAGCCACTATTTTCTTAACTTGCTGGGTTTTTTTTTTTTTTTAGGATTAAAAAATCTTTTTATTGTTAAATAAAACACAGATACAGAAAACCATGCAAAACAAATATAGGGCTTAATAATTATCAAAAACAGTCATTGTCTACCTTGAATATACACTGAATTCACAGACTATGAATGCCTATAACACAAGCGCCCTGGTATCACCCCTCAGGTCAAGAAAGCTCTTGCCATGTGCCCACCCCACTTCCCTGCCACCCTGAAAAGTGATCACATTGCTCTAACTTACAGTATTCACATCCTGGTGGATTGTTTTCATTTCAGGTGATTTTTAACATTTTTTAGATTTAATCGACAAACAATAAATATAGCATGTGTCTAGTGGGTACCGTTAGATAAGTTTTGACGTGTGTATTTACCCTTGGAATCATCACCACAATCAAGGTAGCAGATACGCCCACCATTCTGAAAAGTGTCTTCCCACCCCTGGGGAACCCCCCCTCCGGCCCCCCACTCCTCCCAGAAAACCACTCGTCTGCTTTCTGTCACTACACATTTACCTCCACTTTCTAGAGTTTTATCTAAATGCAGTAATACTATATCTACTCTTCTTTTGTCTGCCTTCTCTCACTCAGCATAATTATTTTAAACTTCATCCATATTGCATGTATAATAGTTTATTTCTTTTTATTGATGAATTGGATTCCATATATATATCATGGAATATAGATGTAATGGAATATATCTACACACACACATATATATAATATATGTGATACGTCTCTCCACGTGATATATGTATATATCACAATTTGTTTATACATGCAGTTGATAGATATTTAAATTGTTTCCAATTTTTTATTATTAAAAGAAACCTGCTGCCTACAAGTCTTTAGGTGGACTTATGCTGTTCTCTTAGATAAAAACGTAGGAGTGAGGGGCTTCCCTGGTGGCGCAGTAGTTGAGAGTCCGCCTGCCGATGCAGGGGACACCCGTGAGCCATGGCCGCTGAGCCTGCGCGTCCAGAACCTGTGCTCTGCAGCGGGAGAGGCCGCAACAGTGAGAGACCCACGTACCGCAAAAAAAAAAAAAAAAAAGCCTAGGAGTGAAACAGCTAAGTTGTATAACAGGTGAATGTTTTTTGACTTTTTAAAAAGCTACCAAACTGTTTTCCGAAATGGTATATATCACTTTACATTCCCACAATCCGTGTGTGAGAGTTCCAGGTCTTCCACATCCTTGCCAGTATTTGGTATCATCAATTTTTCTTAATTTTAACCATTTTAATAGGTATGTAGTGGTGTTTCACAGTGATTTGAATTTGCATTTCCCTAATGACTAATGATTAGAGCATCTTTGCATGCATGTATTTGCCACCTGTATATCTTTCTTAGTAAAGTATCTGTTTAAATCTTTTTGCCTATTTTTACTGGATTGTTTGCTTTCTCATTCTTTTCTTATTATTGAGTTTCTTATTATTTATATATTCTAGATACAAGTTTTTTTTTATCAGATATGTGCTTTGAACATTTTTTTCTCCTTGTGTGTGGATTATCTTTCTTTTTTCTTTTTTTTTTTGTGGGCCTCTCACTGCTGTGGCCTCTCCCGTTGCGGAGCACAGGCTCCGGACGCACAGGCTTAGCGGCCATGGCTCACGGCCCAGCCGCTCCGCGGCATGTGGGATCCTCCCAGACCGGGGCACGAACCCATGTCCCCTGCATCGGCAGGCGGACCCTCAACCACTGCGCCACAAGGGAAGCCTGGATTATCTTTTAATTCTCCCAACAATGATAGCTGAAGTTTTAAGTTTGATGAAGTCAGATCTATCAGTTTCTTCCATGGATCACACTTTTGATGTTATATCTAAGAAAATCTTGCCTAATCCACTCACAAAGATTTTCTCCTATGTTTTCTTCCAGGCATACAGATTATAGTTTTATGCTATGGGTTTAGACCTAAAATCTATTTTGAGTTAATTTTTGTGTACGGTGTGAGGTATAAATTGAAGTTCTTCCCCTTCCCCTCACCCCCTTCTTCTCCTTCTCCTCTATCATATGGATATCCAGCACCATTTGTTGAAAAGGTTATCTTTCTCTGCTACATTGCCTTTGTAACTGTCAAAAGTTGGTTGTCCATAGACGTGTGGGTCTGTTTCTGGACTCTCTTCTGTCCCATTAGTCTGTCTGTCTTTTTGCCAGTCCTACACTGTTTCAGCTGCTGACACTTTACAGCACATCCTGCAACAGATCACATCCGTCCTTCACCTTTCTTCTTTTTCACAGCTGTGCTGGCTATTCTAGGTCCTTTGCATTTTGATATGAATTTTAGAATGAGCTTGTCAGTTTCTATCAAGAAGCCTGCTGGGGTTTGAATTGAGATTGTGTTGCATCTATAGATCAATTTGAGGAGAATCAGCATCTTTTAAACATCGAGTCTTCTGACTCATGAGCAAAGTAAGCCTGTCCATTTACTAGGTCTTCTTTAATTTCTCCGAGCTCTGTGTGTAGTTGTCAGATCTTGCGCATCTTTTGTTAGATTTAGTCCTAAGTGGTTTGTATTTCTATGCTATCATAAATGGGTATTTTAATTTCAGTTTCTGATTGTTCATTCCTGGTATATACAAATACAATCGATTTTTGTATATTGATCCTATAATATGCAACCTTGCTAAACTTGCTTCTGAATTCTAGTAGCTTTTTTAAAATAAATTCCGTCAGATTTTCTACATAGGCTATAGTGTTGTTTGCAAATGGACAGTTTTACTTCTCCTTTCCAAACTAGATGCCTGTTATTTCTTTTTCGTGCCATATGACAGGGGCCAAGCTTTCAAGAAGACATTGAATAGAAGTGGTGAGAGCAGACATCCCTGGCTTGTTCCTGATCTTAAGGAGAAAGCATTGTCTTTCATAATTAAGTATGATGTTAGCTGTGGTTTTCCATAGATACTCTTTATCAGATTGAGGAAGTCCCGTCCTATTTCTAGTTTACTGTGAACTTTTATCAGAATGTTAGATTTTGTAAAATGCCTTTTTCTGCCTCTGTTGAGATGATCATATAGTTTTCTAAACTATGGTGAATTATGTTGATTGATTTTCAAGTATTAAATGACCCCACTTCACCATGATGTTTTATCCTTTATATACACAGTTGGATTTGATTTGCTAAAATTTGCTTAGTTTCTTTACATTTTAAATATTCCTAGTACACTGATAATTTGGACTCCCAATCTGTTAGATTTAATCTCTGTGCACTAAATTCCAGTTAAGCTAGCCACAGCTTACTTGATGACGAGAAGTAATAGTTTTCTCCTCCATTTTAAATATTCATATGACTTTGGCTGAGTATCATTGAAAAATCAAGGAGGGGGCTTCCCTGGTGGCCCAGTGGTTGAGAGTCCGCCTGCTGATGCAGGGGACGTGGGTTCGTGCCCCGGTCCGGGAGGATCCCACGTGCCGCGGAGCGGCTGGGCCCGTGAGCCATGGCCGCTGGGCCTGCGCGTCTGGAGCCTGTGCTCCGCAACGGGAGAGGCCCGCGTACTGCAAAAAAAAAAAAAAAAGCAAAGAGGGACACACACACTCTCTCTCTCTCTCTCTCTCTCTCTGTCTGTCTCTCTGTCTCTCTCACTCACTCTCTCTGTCTCTCTCTGTGTCTCTCTGTGTCTCTCTCTCTGTCACACACACACACACACACACACACACACACACACACACACACACACACACACACACACACACACACACACACACACACACACACACACACACAGTGTCTGTCATCTCACATAGAGATTGGTCCTGATGGAGGTTTATCAGGAAAATAGTGGGAGAGAGGAGACAGGCCATGGAGCCCTTCAGCCTTCCGAGTAGTGTTAATATAAGACTAAGACGGCTCAGTAAGACTCAGGGCAGCCTGGGGAGGATACAGAGGAACAGCTGAAGGCACAGCCACCATGTGTTGGGGGAACACTGTAATACTGCTCTGTCCCTTTTATTGCTCCATAGGCCGGCCTTGACGGAAGCTCTCCTGCTGCCTGGGCCCGAGACAGCGAGACAGCGTCTCTGCCCCAAGATAAACGTGTCAGGGGAGACAGGGTTTAGGAAAATGTACAAATGCCACCTTGAGTTAGAGGGCTGCCCTCTGGCCATCTTCATTAGCACATCAACGAAAAGCAGTGTATTTCACATCCCTCAGACTCAGACTAGCAGACGTGGCCTCCAGGCTGGTAGATTTTCAGTCTGAAGGGGTGAGTGAGGACAGGACACCTTCGTGACAGCAGAAGTTGGAGGGGTCAGGAAGGAGAGAAACCCAGTGGTTTCCAGGGCTTTGTGTGTTCGACTCCGATAATACCCGTGGTGGCAGGGGCTTGGAGACCGTCAGCCCCTGGAGACCCACCCAGCTCACGGATGAGAAAACCAAGACTAGACGGTTCAGTTGTTAATCCGAGAACAGACTTTCCTTTCTCTCCCCAAGTCCCCCTGCCCCAGCGTGGCAGTGATTTCTTCCTGGGAGAACAGGTCTCAATGGTGCTCACTTTGCCCTCTGCACGCCCGGAGTGCTCACCACCTTCTCACTCGACAAGGTCTAACTAGCACTTACTTCTGGGGGCCCCGCCCGCTCCTGGAATCTCCATCCTGCACTAAACTCAGGGAGTCAGCTGGCTTGGGCGAAAGGAAATACCTCTGCTGAAGGCTTAGAGTAATCTCAGCCTATTTACAGTCAGCTCGAAGAACCCAGAGGGGGTCCCAGGCTCACCCAACCTCAGACCATCCTTCCGTGTCCTCTTTTCTCCCTCGTGGATGAACTTGGGGTGCCTGGGGGAGGGCGCGAGACGCCAGTCCAGGGACCTTGTCCTTCCTCTGATCTCTTCTGTGTTTTTTCTCCAGAAAAGTGAGATCTCTTGTTTGTAACTCACAGAGTCTGAGCCCTGGGAGACCATGGGAGGCTGGACAGCTTTTAGCAGATGTAATCATCACCCAGCCATCTCCGAAAGGACGTCCTAATCTCTACAGAAGCGATCCAGTTGTCAGTATGCTATGTTCAGGGTAGATAGATGAGGTGCCTCGTGTAATCACTGCATCCAGTGTGCTTGGCCCATTATGGGACCCGAGTATAAATTTAAAGAATCAGTCTAGAGGCTTAAGCTTTTATATTTGCACACTTGGTCCTAAATGTGATTGAGCTGTTGTTGAATCCTTTCAGGGCAGTAGATACTCAATCGATGTTTACACCATAAACATTTACATAGTGCTGACGCCGTCCTGAATACCTCAGAAATATCAGCTCATTTGTTCCTCTCTCACTGGAAGGAAGATGCCACTATTATTTTCATTTTACAGATGAGAAAACTGCACCCAGAGAGACTGAACAACTTGTCTGAGTTGTTAAAGGCAGGAGCCAGCACTGGACCCAGGCACACTGGCCCTTAACACTTGCTAAGAATGTACTGATACTGAATTTTTAATGTTATCAACACTTATGAGATCATGATATGATTCAGCAAGAAAAATGGGGGTCCTACAAGGGTTTCATTGATCTAAATGAGTTAAGCGCGATGTCAGACCGTATCTCCTCTTCCTAAATTACCCGCTGCTGATGGTCCCATTTTAGTTGATCCATAAGGAGTCGTATATTTACTGCAGTGTGGCCCTTACCCCGAATTACCCTTTGGGTTAAAAGAGCATTGTTGCTCTTCTTTCTATATGGAAATAAAAGGACCCTATTGCCATCTTGCTTTTCAATTTTTGTATACTGCATTACAAACCTGTAATCGCTCTTCTTCTTGAGGAACTGTTCATTTGAAACTCTCCAGTATAAAGAATGTTGGGAAGAAAACATTCTTTCATCTCAATGGTGGAATATTGCCTAGTTTTACAGTTTAGAAGTACACACTCAATTTCAGTGTCTGATACCCACACACCCCTTTCATAACCTTACGGATTCTGGGATAACCATGAACACGTGTTATGAGAGTCTGTGATTCCTTTGGAGTTTAACGCACCACACGGCGAAACTCCTGCCGCTCTGTCATATATTCTATTTCCTACCCACTTATCAGAGCCTCCAATTAGGGGAACATCCTTAGTCCAGTACCAGACTCCAAATACCTCCCGTAATATCGTCAGTGTCATGACTTGACTCAGTAGTTTCGTTTCCTCTTTTCCGACCTTTATCACTTTCCCTTCCAGTTCCTTCTTTAATTTGGCCTGAATTCTGCCCTGTCCCCTTTTCCTCACTTCTGACGTCCTGTGAATTCTGAGCGTGGTTTTGCGCGTCTGCCGGTCGAGGTGTCCTCTCCCTGTCCTGCGCGGAGCACGACCTTCTCCTGCCGACCGTGTCCCCAGGCACCGCGGGTGGGCTCTGGCTGGGAGCCGCCGTCCTGGCTGGCGCTGGCTTCCCCTCTGAAGATCTTAACCCAGCTTCCCCACTCTTCCCTTACCTTATGGAATGCTAGCGACGAGGTAAATATCTTCCTATTTCTTGTTGAGACGTCTTACTGTGATAGCATCAGCGGCTTTGTTGTTCTGGGATTTTCACTCACACGTGTGGTCCTTTTCCCTTCTGTAATGAGTTGCTGTGAGACCACTGGCCATGGACACCCCGGGTGGTCAGCCGTGAGGATTATCCACAAGCCAGTGCCAAAGATGACACCTGTGACCCGCACACACCCCCGTGTGCACACGGCTACGCATACGTGCATATATGTTGCTTCAAAAAGAGCCATTGACAAGAGTGTGCGTTTGAAAACATTCAGAAATTTCAGTGTCATCATAATGAAACTTACCCAGAAGAAAGAGCCACCGTTACTCTGCTGCCTTGTTTTTAGCGTTCGTGATGACCGAGTTGTTGGATGTGGGTTCCAAGAGGTGAGGCCGCTGGTCCCCGGGCCTTTCCTAACGCCAGCGGGGAATAAAAATTAGACGGTTCTGGGCGGTGGTTCCCCGTGGAGGAGGGAGCACTGTGAGATTCGAGAAGGTGAGTGAGGGTCTGAACTCTCCTCCACCCCGTAGTTGTGTCCAATCTCCTGGGAGCAGATTGATGCAGTGGGGCAGAGACGGGGCGGGTGGAGAGACACTCGGGCTCCAGCAGAGACGCGTGCAGGTCTCGTTGTGGCTGCTGCCCCGGGCAGGAGGACCCCAGAGCCAGGGGCGCAGGTGCCCAGCACAGTGGGCCCGGGGCCACGATGACAGGGAGCCCGGGGCATGTGCTGCTGGAGCTCAGAGGGAGCCGTGCTGGCTGTCGGCAGATGGCAGAGACCCTCCCCCGGTATCAGAGTCAGAGCTCCCGAGGGCTGTTGGGGTCACGTCCTGGGAGGGCTGGGAGTCAAGCAAGTTCCGGGCAGCGGAGTCAGAAGTGAGGGCCAGGACAGACAGTTGTGGGTCCCAGAAGCCAAGAATGAGGCTGGACCCAGACAAGTTCAAGTGAAAGCTGGACGTCACTCCACCTCCATGCTGCAAGTGTGTGATCTTAAGTCATCACCTGGACGTCACCCCCCCTCCACGCTGCAAGTGTGTGATCTTAAGTCATCACCTGGACGTCACCCCCCCTCCACGCTGCAAGTGTGTGATCTTAAGTCATCACCGGGACGTCACCCCACCTTCACGCTGAAAGTGTGGGATCTTAACTCATTACCTGGACGTCACCCCACCTTCACACTGAAAGTGTGTGATTTTAATTCATCACCTGACGGCTTTGCGTGATGGATGGTGAGTGATGAGAAGGCCCTCTGTCCTGTCATTGCCTTAGAGCAGCCACTGGAGCTAAACGCTGTCTGCACCCTCAGAACCAGGAATAGAGCTTGGGGATGACCTGCTTTCGTCACCAAGCCTCTTCTCACCTCCCTCGACCCGGAAGATCTAGGTGACAACAAGCACACTCGGCCAGAGCGCTACCAGTCGCTGGGACTTACGGTTTTGTACGCCTCTGTGAACCGTTCAGAGATGTGGATCACAGCGGGAGACTGGGATGCAGAAGAAGCTTTCCGAAAAGGAAAAAGTTTTCAGTGCTCACCACGTTTGTCCACTCTTCCCAGGTACCCTTGCACCTGTGTTGGGATGCAGAGTAAATTGTGTGTTCTTGGGTTCTGATCCCAAAGCATAGGTAGATGGTTAATTTTTAAAGTACACAAATAGTGTCAAGAAAATTCATAGAGAAAAGGAAATTCAAGTTAAGAATGAAAACAGTGAGCGGTAGTGTCTCCTATTCAAATGCTTGTTTTGTCTGTAACAAGGGTCAGCAACTTTGCTCATAAAGGGACAGACAGTAAACCCTTTGGCGTTTGCACGTCACGTGGGCTCTGTGACAAACCGTCAGCTTTCCACTGGAGTGAGGGTGCAGCCCCAGACGTGACATAAATAAGCGGGCATGGCGTGCCAGTGAAGCTTCCTCTACGAAAGCCAGCGGCAGGGAGGATGTGGACCCCGACCCCTCGTCTGAGGAACCAGAAAACAGGATTTCTGCCCGCAGATATATGTGGTATGCTGTTCCCAGTGAAGAGAGAAAAATACGTACTCAGCATAGCTATAGAAAAGCAAAAGGCACCTCTAGGTAACCTTCTTTTTTCTTGGCTAATGGCAATAGATAGGTATCGTTCTGCTTTCATTGAATAGTAGTTCCTGAGTACCAGCTATATTTTTACTCAGCACTTGAGAAAGATAAACGAGTATCTTGGTGACCTCTGACGTCTAGGAGCTCACAGTCTAGTTGGGGCAACGCGCCAGTCAAATAGCAAGCATCCTGCAGAGCGTGAGGGGAGGGGGGAGCCCTGAGTGAGCCTGGGGGCAGCGAGTGGGACAAGGGGGCGCGTGAACAGGTGACACGTCCAGAGAAAATGGCGGGTGTTGGAAGTGAGGCTGGGTCAGCAGGCAGCCCGAGAAAGGGTCGTGCTGTCTGCACCTCGGAGCCCTTCATCCCTTGATGGGACAGTGACCGTGGGCTCCTTACAGGGCTGTCGTGAGGACAGAAAAGGGTAATGTTGCTGAAACACCTGCAGCTGTTCCTGGCACCTGGGAAGTGTCCAAGTATTTGTCAGATAACTAAATGCTGGCGGTAGAGGAAACGATTATTTAATAAATTACCGTGAAGGTGGAGTTCGATGGAGGGCAGAGTAATTTTCCAAAAGCACTTTGGCCACGTAGTTACAGAGCCAAGAACCTGCTGTGTCCACTGGTTTTAGGACACTGGGAAACTCCCGCCCTGGGCCTTTATGATGGTCCCTGGCCCTAAGGGGGTGATGAGTAAGGGAGGAGAGTAAAAGGCAGCTCGCAGGTTCCAGCATCCGGGGCCCTGACGTGGAAGAAAGCCAGCAGGAGAGCTGTCTCCTGGGATGAAGTAAGCAAGGATGTGGCAGCTGCCTGGAGGCCGCGGCTGCATGAGGAGGGGGCTGGAGACAGAGACTCGGGACCCACCAGCACAGAGGTGACACTGAGTGCCGAAGCAGGGAACGAGGCAGGAGGACGCCAGGGCGCTGGGTCTCGACTCACTCACACGTCCACTGATCGGTGTGAATTTGGAGGGGAGACAGGACCAGGGGTGCCCTCCCCCTTCCCTGTAAATGCAGGAGGGCTGTGGAGTTGTCAGGGCACAGAGGGCCGTGCGGTCAGACGCTGCGGTCCAGAGCAGACCTGCAGAGCCACGAGCATTGCTGCCACATGGTCCGTCTGGTCACAGCGCCGTGCGGGCACCTTCCCGCCTCAGAGGAGCACTTTCCAGGACGTGGCGGGGGGCAGCTGAGGGCTGCTGCCGGCTGGAGGCACGGGCCAGCCCAGGATGAAGTGGCAGCCTGTTCCTTCTGACGAAGGCCCAGCTCTTTTCTCCCTCTCAGTTTTGTTTTGTTTTTTAAGAAAGGTTGTTACAAGTGAAGCATAATGGGGACTGGCTGTGTTTCTTTAACTTTTAATTTAAGCTGTTAGCCTGGAATTAGTTAGCAGCCTCGTGAATCAGTTGGCTAGCTGGCGGGGGGCTCCGTTTTAACCGGGGTCGGGGGGTACTGTGTGCTTTCAGTGCCGGCGTGGGAACCTGCAGGATGAGGAACTGGCTGTTTGACCAGAAGATGGGGTGACTCACGGTCCTCCCTGCCTTGAGCGCCAAGCTGGTGCCTCGGCTGGAACAGACTGTGCGTCCTTGGACCCCTGGCTCCTCTGCAGATGCGTCTGGATTACCGAATTAATCCATGGGAGCTCCTTTCTTATACCGATGATCAGAGTTAGACACAACAGTGGTTCCTGAACGATAGTGGGGAGTTTGGACATCTGCTCTTTCGTGCGGAGGTCCCCCATACCCTGCGGAGCAGTAACTACTTGGAAATTCTGCAGGAGTCTTCTAGAAGTTTCCATATTTGCTTCAGCGATGAAACTGTCTCCCTGCTAATTCCCAAACCCCACCTGCAGGCCGGGAGATCTGCAGCCGTGCCCCAGGTCCTGCATCCTGCCCTGCAGTGAGCATTCTCACTCTCAATCTCATTCTCAAAGCTGAGGTCCCACCATCTCGAAGAACGATGGTGACCAAACTGAGATCAAGTGTTTGCCCTGTGGGTTCTGAAATAAAGGGGGAGGGGGTAGAGTCAGTTCTAATAAATCGTGGAGATTTATGGAGCGTTTTAAAACTAGTGTGAATAGATAACGTTGCATCAGAAAGCCACAGGCAAACTGGCATAGACTAGGAGAGCCAGCGGGGTGAGCCACATTAGTGTTTGGGATTAGTATTAGTATTTAGTAATGAGATTAGATTACTCTTTGGGATACGGTGGGGCCAATAAAAACGATTGAAATAGCATGGTGTGGGCTTACTGACTGGTCTAGAAATACGCACACCAGTATTGGAACATCTGAAAAACAGACTGAATGTACTATTAAGTACAATCCAATTTTCATTTTAGAGTATTTTAGAATATTACACGCACACGTCTGTATAGTCAGCAAAATAGAAAGAAGGCTGTGGCTGGATAGAGTAGACCACAAAACCCCGACCACGATTCCGTCAGGCAGTGATATTGCAGGCGGTTTTCATTTTCATTTTGAGGGTTTTAAAACTAACGTGTATAATTTTAAAATCGTTCCATAAAATGCACTGTCTTCTCCTGAAGCAGGAAAAAACAACGTAGGTGTCAGGACAAGGAGGGTCTCGGCTGCAGCCTTTTAGAGGGTCCCAAAGCGAGACGGATGGAAGGCCCCCAGGAGATGAACAGGAGCCAGTTCCAGGGCACCGGCTTTGACCAAATAAAACGCTCGACTGGGGGCCCAACCATCAGGGAGTCAGGAAGCGAGGGTTCCTGTCCCCAGCTGGGGTTTGGTCAGGCCTTTCACGAGTTAGGGAGGAGGGCTGGCGTGGGAACACCAGCTGGTTTCCTCGCAGGGCTTTGGATCTCGGCCATTTACGGGGAGACGTGGTCAAGGGCCTTCAGCACCATCTTCCTGGACAGGACCCTTCGCTTCTGAAAGGGCTCCTGGTGCAGATTCCGGTCCTACCCTGGACCTTTGGTTCCGGGTGCTGTTTGATGTCAGAATCTTCTCCTCTGTCTGACTTGTGGTTTTGTTCCGTTGTCTCTGGAAAACGACTCAGTATCTTTTAGAAACAGGATGGGGCCAGTTTGAGCTGGTTGTGTGTTTTCACTGGAACATCTTTTCCCAGTGTCCACATATCAAACGAATTACCTGTCGCTCTGTCAATCTAGCTGACTTTCTTTCCACCCATCTAACTCTAACACGTGTGTCTGATTAAACCCCTTTGTCAAATGATGAGAGATAAGGGCTCTAAATTTCAAAGAAATGTTTATCCTCTGCTGTAAGATTTTTCCCCTCAGTCAGGGAGTGAAATAAGTTGCCTGCCAATTCATTTATGAACTGATTTGTTCCTTTTTTCACAAATATTTATTAAGAACCCACTATGAGGGCTTCCCTGGTGGCGCAGTGGTTGAGAATCCGCCTGCCAATGCAGGGGACACGGGTTCGTGCCCCGGTCCGGGAGGATCCCACGTGCCGTGGAGCGGCTGGGCCCGTGAGCCATGGCCGCTGAGCCTGCGCGTCTGGAGCCTGTGCTCCGCAACAGGAGAGGCCACAGCAGTGAGAGGCCCGCGTACCACAAAAAAAAAAAAAAAAAAAAAAGAACCCACTATGAGCCGGATATTATACTGTGCGGTAGGAATCCCAAGATTAAATTGCTAGAATGGTTTTCATTGCTCATTTTCTGTTTCAGATCATCCTCTGCATGTTCGTCTAGAATGAGAGAGGTCAAGAGAGACCACCTACAATCGTGATTGATAATATTTGCAGTTTCTCCAGAAGTGCCAGAGAGGGCTTCTTAAAATGTAGTGTTTTTTCAAGACCAGAAGGGTGATGTTTCAAAATTGGTGACACTGTCTAAACTTATGCTATTCAGTATAGAAGCACTCACCGTGTGTGGCTATTTAACTTAAATTAAATTAGAATTCAGTTCCTCTGGCACTCCAGCCACATTTCAAGGGCTCAGTAGTCACCTGTGGCCACCACGGTGGACATTGTGGATAGAGCAGTGACCGCATCACAAAAAGGTCTCCTGGATGGTGGGGTCTGAACAGAATTGCTGAGAATGCTTGTGAGCAAGGAGGCTTTTTTCACAATGGTTCTTTTCATTTATGAAAAATTCAGGTGCTTCTTGGTAGTTAACTACCTTTTTTTTTATTGCTGTAAGCTAAGCAATAAGCTTTTGATAATTTCAATGTACGTTAGCATGTGCTCCAAAGGGCAGGCATCAAAGGGCCAAATCAGCCCATTTACACACTCGTGTGTGTAGGTGCATTCGGCTAAATGTTGATTTGAAAAGGTTGTAAATGAGGTTTGAGGTTTGCAAAAACAAAACCAGGAAAGTTTGTTGAAACCACGCTCAGTTGTGTTAAACTGTTGAATTGTGATGAATCTGACATCCCTCGTAGGAGCTGGCTTTCACTGGGTTTTGCAGAGTAGCAACCAATCCCTCCAAATCTCAGGGACTTCCAACAGCAGACAGGAGGTGAATGACCTTCTTCCACCTTTCATCTGAGTGATGTTCAGTTCAATAAATAATTATAAAGTGAAGACCCAGGTGCTTTTTCTTTTTTTTTAATTTATTTATTTTTGGCGGCATTGGGTCTTCATTGCTGTGCGCAGGCTTTCTCTAGCTGTGGCGAGCAGGGGCTTCTCTTCGTCGCGGTGCAGGGGCTTCTCATTGCAGTGGCTTTTCTTATTGTGGAGCACGGGCTCCAGGCGCGCGGGCTCTAGAGCGTGGGCTCAGTAGTTGTGGAGCACGGGCTTAGTTGCTCCGCGGCATATGGGATCTTCCCGGACCAGGGCTCGAACGTGTGTCCCCTGCATTGGCAGGCGGACTCTTAACCACTGCGCCACCAGGGCAGCCCCATGTGCTTTTTTTTTTGAAATTCAAGTGGCGTTATTATGCAGGTGTGGTGAGGCAGGCAGATCTGGAGGCAACAGGCACTGAGAGCTGGTGGTTATAATTCTACTTTTTTTTTTGTGTGTGGTACGCGGGCCTCTCACTGTTGTGGCCTCTCCCGTTGCGGAGCACAGGCTCCGGACGCGCAGGCTCAGCGGCCATGGCTCATGGGCCCGGCCGCTCCGCGGCATGTGGGATCTTCACGGACAGGGGCACGAACCCGTGTCCCCTGCATCGGCAGGTGGACTCTCAACCACTGCGCCACCAGGGAAGCCCTTTAATTCTCCTTTTGAGGGTTTTAAAACTTGTACCATTTTAAATTGTTATGTAAAATTAATGTGCTACCTTCTCCTATCTGTCCTTGAGGAAGCACGATTTTTGAAATAAGTGAATTTAAATGATATTTCAGTGATGAATTTAACTGATACATAAATATCTTATTATTGATGGGGGGTGCTCCTGGCTAAGGGCAAAAATGGAATTTTGTAAAATAACCGTGGGCCTGGCTCTTTCCAGTTTTGTGAGGACCAGGAATGTGGGAACCTCAAAATCCTATTACAGCTCTCAACTGAAATTTTTGTAGTTTAATTTTTTTTTTTCCCTGAACGTGGGCCTCTCACTGCCGCAGCCTCTCCCGTTGCGGAGCACAGGCTCCGGACGCGCAGGCTCAGCGGCCATGGCTCACGAGCCCAGCCGCTCCGAGGCATGTGGGATCTTCCCGGACCAGGGCACGAACCGTGTCCCCTGCATCGGCAGGCGGACCCTCAACCACTGCGCCACCAGGGAAGCCCTGTAGTTTAATTTTTTAATTTAAGAGTTTAAGAATTAGTTTAAGAGTTTAGACCGTCTGGAGTTTATGTTGTAGTATAGTGTGAGCTGTGGAGTGGCATTTGTGTTTTCCTGCAGTTTATTGAATAATCCATACTTATTGATTTGAAATGGCACATTTATCATTCCGTGAAGGATGCGTGCTTGGGGATGTTTCTGAGTTTCTCTTCTCTTCCTTGGACCTCTCTGTCCACACTTGAGCCAGTATCACACCATTTCGATTATTGTACCTTTAAAATCTGTTTGAATCCGTGAGTACAGATGTAACAACACACATGCATTCCTTCTTCTCTACTGTTTGTTCTCAGATAAACTTTCTCATACATGTGTCAATTTCAGAAAAGGATTCCATTGCGATTTTGAGATATTGATTTCAAATTAAACATTGATCTTGTGGAGAATGGACAGCTTTAGGTCACTGAATCTTCCCATCACAAAGATGACTGTGCCGCCACTCCTTTTCCTAACTCCCCTCAGTAACGTCTTCTCATCGTCACCATGTAGACCTTGCATCTTTATTTCATGTTCTTGCGACCACCAGACCTGTCATTTCCATCAACCACTGGCATCGAAGCTACAGGAACGACCCCAAGCTCTGGCGCCCACCAGCCCCAGGGCTCAGAGCAGCTGTCCTTACAGCCGACCTAACCTCCACTTCCTCCAGCATGCTGTGACCCCCCCCCTCCAAGACCCCACGGGACATCCTACCCAGGGGTGCCTCTCCAGGACAGTCCTTTCTCAAAATGACCCCTTTTGATTCTCCCAGCACCACCGTACGTCAGGCTCAGTTTCCCCTTTGGGACCCTTGTAGGTTTTAAGCTAAGTGTAGATTGTCTGATTGAAATAATTCCTCTGGAGATTGTTCTAAGCTCCTAGACACCAAACTGTCAACAATGATGCCTCTGGACAGTAGGATCAGGATACTTTATACGTTTCCCTGCTGTTTTGTTTCATTTTTCTCCAAATAGTTGTTGCTTTTATAACATAAAGTCTTGTCCTAGCACCTTCACCCTCCCAAGATGCAATCTGTTTTAAAGGAGGAACTAATCAAATGAGTGCCGAGTTCAGCGATGCTTATCTTCTGGCATTAAGGAATCTTCAGAAATTTGATGACAGCTGTGGAACCTTTCCCCTGAAAATGCACACATGCACATGATACAGTTTTGTTGACAATTTCAAGGAAGGGGGCTCCGTGAAGCTGGCGGGTTGAGGTGCTTTTAGCTTCCTTGTCACACCTCATGTCACCTCGCAGAGCAAAGGCCTCTGTGCAGGACCTGACCCCCAAAGTCACCACACTCCTGTTGTAGGATAAATCTTTCTTCACCAACAGGGTTGCTGAAAAAAATACACAAATAAAATAAGAGTAACTGTACATGGTACCCAAGGAGTTGAGGAGAACTGTTGGAACTGACCTAGGAATATTGCCAAGTGGAAGGAAGTTGTCCACACTTAGCAGCTTCCCCGCCCCCTGCCCCCATTTCTGAGTCTCTCTTCTGAGTGGCAACTCTGCTTCCCGTCACTGGCCCAAAATTTGGGTCTCCTCCAGGCCAACCTAAGTTGTCTCTACACCAATAACTTTCCTTGCCCTTCAACTCAAACCTCCCGGTCATCAGCTTTCCCACAAACGTAACCCAAACAGAAGAGGACGGTAAACCCTTATATTCCTGGCCTCTGGGGACAGAGTTTACAGTGCTATCACAGTCGAGGGCTTCTCTTCCAAAATGTGTCTGTGTTCGAGTGTGTGTTCTCAGCGGAAAAAGAAAAATGTATTTCATCTTATTCTTCTAAAATTGATCCTGGGGGCGCTGTTTTAAACGCACATATTAGTTCTGGAATATGGGCGTATAATTTACAGGTAAATGAGTATACCGAATGGAGACCAGTGCTTTCGCGACATGCTGGCTCAGTGATCTAACTCCACCTTGCTGCCCCTCTCACCCACCCCATCCTGTGCGGCCAGAAGGGCAGGGCGTGTGCTTTGAGGCTGCCCAGGCCACACTCCTGACCCCCAGTCCCCTGCGTGAGAGGTTAGTGAACCGTTCCCCGAAGATCAGGGTCCCTGTCCGTAAAAAGCAAGTAGCAAAGCACTTGTGTCACGGGGTCGTCAAAGGGTTGACACCGAGATGCGTTCAGTCCCACGAGGATGCAATAACCTTCTCCATCCCCCATCCCCCATCCCCCCCCATCGGCAGGCCTTGCTCTGCTGTTCTGTTCTTCCCCCCGCGCTGGGCCAAATTCCAGAAGACCCCAGAGCTTTCTAGTAGCTTTCGGATGGTTTTCCCCTCTCGTTACTCTCCAGAGTACTGAGGATCCTGTCTCTTACAGCCTGTCCCAAGCAAGGCCGTCCTGCCTGGGCACCTGCAGGGGGAGTAGGGGTGGGGGTGGCCTGCTCCCTTGGGCTCTCCTCCCCCCTCCGCACTTTCCTCTGGACGGGGTGGTCCCCCTCCTCTGGGCCCCTCCACCCAGTCGCCTTCTCAGGGGGCCTCCTTCACGAGTGGGGCTCTTTCCCTAGAGACTCAGGCAGGCTCTCTTCCCTCCCAGGCCAGGCTAGGCCAGTGGTCGGCAGCCTGGATCCCAGGGCACTGTCTCCAGCTCTCCCCTCCCCAGGGCGGAGTCTGAGGGCACCCACACCCTCACCCCTCACCTCTCACCCCTCACCCCTCACCCTTCACCCCTCACCGTCACCCCTCACCTCTCACCCCTCACTCCTCAGCCCTCACCGTCACCCCTCACCCCTCACCTCTCACCCCTCACCCCTCACCCTTCACCCCTCACCGTCACCCCTCACCCCTCACCCCTCACCCCTCACCCTTCACCCCTCACCGTCACCCCTCACCGTCACCCCTCACCCCACACCCTCACCCCTCACCCCTCACCCACACCCTCACCCCTCACCTCTCACCCCTCACTCCTCACCCATCACCCCTCACCCCACACCCTCAACCGTCACCCCTCACTCCTCAGCCCTCACCGTCACCCCTCACCCCTCACCGTCACCCCTCACCCTTCACCCCTCACTCCTCAGCCCTCACCGTCACCCCTCACCCCTCACCGTCACCCCTCACCCCTCACCCACACCCTCACCCCTCACCCTCACCCCTCACCCTTCACCCCTCACTCCTCAGCCCTCACTGTCACCCCTCACCCCTCACCGTCACCCCTCACCCTCACCTCTCACCCCTCACTCCTCACCCATCACCCCTTACCCCACACCCTCAACCGTCACCCCTCACCCCTCACCCCTCATCCACACCCTCACCCCTCACCTCTCACCCCTCACCCTCACCCCTCACCCTTCACCCCTCACTCCTCAGCCCTCACCATCACCCCTCACCCCTCACCGTCACCCCTCACCCACACCCTCACCCCTCACCCCTCACTCCTCAGCCCTCACCGTCACCCCTCACCTCTCACCCCTCACTCCTCACCCCTCACCGTCACCCCTCACCCCTCACCTCTCACCCCTCACTCCTCACCCATCACCCCTCACCTCTCACCCCTCACTCCTCAGCCCTCACCGTCACCCCTCACCCTTCACCCCTCACCGTCACTCCTCACCCCTCAACCGTCACCCCTCACCCACACCCTCACCCCTCACCCCTCACCCCTCACCCCTCAGTGGCCTTAGGCCTCACTCCTTCCTCAGCTGGAGGGGTAATCCAGGCAAGGGAGACAGAGCTGGTTTCTGTGTCCTGTTCTGGTCTCTGGCCTGGCGGGTCAGCACTTTCCTGCAGGTGTGCGGCATCCCTGGCGTTGATTTTATTGTCCAGAGCCAGAGAGGCCTCAGTCAAAACTGAGGCCGAAGGATTTGCCGTTAACAACCTGTAACAAACGTGAAGGCGTGTGGCCCCACGTTCAGCATATAGTAAATGCTCAGTAAACTCGCTGTCCGTCCCACCAGTAGCAGAAGTCAGCTTTTCTTAGGGGCTCCTAAGGCCTCTACAGAGCGTTCTCGTCAGTTGAGAGGTAGAGTCCGCAGGAGTGTTCTTTAGAACCACTGGTTATTGGGAAATCAACGTAAAGGCTCTCAAGTGGCAATTTTTAAATCAAAGTGTAGGAAAATCGAGAATGCGTGTCTCAAAATGGGTATTGTTTTGTGAAATTTTTGCTTTAAAACTAATAAGTACACATGGTGTGTGTGTGTGTATGTTGAGATTAAAAATGTGTTTATTGGGACTTCCCTAACGGTCCAGTGGTTAGGCCTCCACGCTTCCACTGTGCGCTGGTCAGGGAACTAAGATCCTACAAGCCGCGCGGAGTGCCAAAAAAAGAAGTATTTATTACTGCTTACAGTCCAAAAAGCTGGAAGCGGCCAGGCTACAGCGCAGCGTCTGAGGTTTCCCTCCTCGACAGTTCACAAGGGAGTGGATGTGGAGTCAGCGAAACAAGCATGCGCGCGGTGAATCCTAGGGGCGCACGGCGCCGTTCTCCTGCTCTCCGCAGGGGCCGCAGGACATCTCCAGACACTGACTGGGCTGTTCCCTGCCTTCCCCTAAGTGATTCTCAGGAATGAGCGTTGTGGGCCCAGGCGTGTGAGGAACAGGGCCCAAGCCCTGCGTGGCCGAGGGTTCCTCGCGGGCTAGCGGGGGGGGCGTCGCCGGGTGACGGCTCATGGCTGCCGTCAGGTTGGCTGCTTTGTTTGTCCCGTGAGGGCTTTGGAAGGAGTTAACTGATGTCGCTGCGTTAGCACGTGATAATCAAGACACACGCGAGGCCAGACGGTAACCCATCCACCCGGGGTCTGAGCCGTAGCCTCTGCTCATAAGTATCTGTGGAGTGAGTGGGGGTTACATCCGCGAGATGGAAATTACTGGTGGCGGACGGGTTTTCAAATGGCTTCTCTCCTGTCTATTTCTTTTTTATTGCGCTTCGCTTTATTTTATTTTTTGCACTTTTAATTTTATATGGGAGTAGAGTTGATTAACGGTGTTGTGTTAGTTTCAGGTGTACAGCAAAGTGATTCAGTTATACGTATACATGTATCTTCTTCAGATTCTTTTCCCATTTAGGTTGTTATATAGTATTGACCAGAGTTGCCTGTGCTGTAAAGTAGCAATGTGACATTTGAAGAGAAGTTTCAAAACAGCCATATTGCTGGGGATGAGATCACAGAATTTCTCATAACAATGCAGTTTGACCAAGTCAAGGGGACCTCCTCTCACCTTTCGGTGGTGACAGTAAATTTGTGGCAGAAACCGTGGTTTCCTTTCCCTGTCGTAGAACGCAAGGGGCAAAGTCCACTTGTTCTGCAGGAGCGTTTTCTAGTGGACATGATTGTGGGCACCTGGCCTGTTCTCGAAAAGCCAGGGCATCACTTCAAGGAGAAAACTTTACTTCTCAAGGAACTCACTAAGATAAGCTGGGGTTATCTTTACTTTGCTTACAAAAACATAACTCGGTACAGTACGTATTGTACACAGTCAGCTTGCTTGTGGTTTTGATCTGGTCAAATCTGTGAAGAATTTTTAGCATTTTCATCTCTCCGAAAAATTGCTTGGCTCGAAGAAGACATAGTTGGATTAGCAAAGAAAAAGGAACGAATCAAATGACTTTCAGATATTTTTGAAGGAACGTGTGCTCGTTTTGAAATCGCTGTATCTACACCACACTGATCCTGACTTTGATTCTAACCTTCTTTACCAAATACTATGGAGCAAAATTTGTGACTCATCCAAAAAACTTTGTACCTTTAGACCACCAGACAACCAGACGGGACAAACAGAGCTACTCATCTGTCCGTTCATCTTCAGCCTTTGCAGGAAATTGTGTAATTCCTAATATAGTTTATCAGATCACCCTGAATTACGTTACTTTGAGATAACTTCGTGACCAAGGAAAGTTTAGGCATTTTCGCCTTGGAAAAGAGCAGGTGCCTTAAGGAAAAGAAACCAGAGGTGTGAGAACTGGCTTGTTGTCTCAGCTTTACCCTGAAGAGAGAGCTAGGAAGGAGTGGCAGATACAGACTGGCCGGTTTCCATGGTGAGGTGAACCACTCTCCTCATGTTAGCTCACAACCAGACCAAGTTCACAGTCGAACACACAGCCAGATTCCAGATGTAGCTGCCGTCAGATTTGTGTCTCGTTGCTGTTGTTTGACAGCTGCATTCCACACGCTTCCCACCCCCCAACCGCAGAGCACAGCCCCTACATGTGAATCCCACAGTCAGTAAATCCCTCGCGGAATTTTGCAACACGTTGAGTTAGACAAGGAACTTTCCCTCTGATCCCAATCTGGCTATTTTTCTTGAGGTCAGTGTCATAAAATCAGAACCAAAGACACTTTGGTTAAGGGAGCAAGTTCAGACTCATGCAGACAAGTCCACTGTATCTTCATGAAAAGGCTGCCTGGCCACCCGCCTTGTCACCACCCTAGTAGAGCCGAGGTCAAGGTGATGTGTGGGCCATGTCCCAGAACAATCTCTATTATTAATAGATTTTGATAGTAGACTTCTAAATGTGTTCTTCCCCTGACAGGGAACCTCTATTTACCTAAACACTCCCCCGTGTAAAAGGTAAGGCGGCTAATTGCTCAACTCCTCTGAATCAAGATGCCATTAGAAGAAATTTAAATTATACTTAGAGGAATAAAAGCTTGAAAATGAAGGTCTTCTCTTTTAGAGAGTTGGTTTCGAACTTAAAAATTTGCAATGCCATTTTCTGAAGTAAGTAATACAGTAAGATTCATTCATTTCTTATAAGAATATTAGAAGCAAAAGCTTCTTAGCTTAGAACTAAGGCACATGTTAACATTTCCGTGTTGTTTCTACTACAATATCTCCCTTAGATTTGCAGAAACTGAAAAGCACAAAGAGCAAATTATAAATATCCTATAACCTAATATATCTAGAGGTGATCGCTGTTAACTTTTTAACTGCATAAATCTACATATTTTAAGGGTAGGACCATACTATGTATAGCGATTTTTTCCTGCTCAATCACGTATAGCAAATATCTGCTGAAATGTTTTAAAGTTTTTAAAAGTGTATATATTCTGACGTATTTGCTGTGACTATAGTACTTAAATAACTCCATGCTGTTCATTGTTCAGACTTGAAGTAAACTGGCCCATTTGTTAAAGGGTGAGGGAAATCACAGTTGGTTCCTTGTGCAACTAAATTGTTCAGCAAAAAATCAAAAGGAAGAAGAAGAACCATTATTCCTTGCTTACACCAGGGTAGTTGATTGAAAGATAACCAGAGCCTCTTAACATCAAAAAAATGTCTAACACAAACGTGTAAATCACGCTACATACTCACCTTGAACCTATAGGCAAATTGCTCATCTCTTGGGCTCCCCCATCTTTTATTCAGAGGATGGATTTGGCAATAGTGTTTGGAATTCAAGGAAGATGGAGCACACTGTGATTCAGTGTAGTTCCCTGTGCTTCTTAAGTAGCCAGTATTTTGGCTCTATGGAAAAAGCACATGTGAAATCATTGAAAACCTGCATGTCTGTTGGATGGATTCCTGAAAGAACATACGTAAATAAATTTTGGTATATCTGATGCTATTTTCCTATTAAATGACTCTAGTAATCTAATCTTAAAACATTCTATTATTTCCCCCCAAGGCACAAAATTTTAAACATACATTCCCCACAGGTAGCTACTATAACTGCTTCCATGAATTTTCAAGCATTTGTGTAGCCTGTGCATGAGTGTGATTCACACACATATGCACCCTTGGGAACATTTCCCTACGTGGAGCCTCTGACATGTGTATTCTTACTTCCCCAGGGAATTATAGATCCACACTCTGCTGTCCCTGAACAAGATACTCTGTTTGCCTCTTATCGGAGGTAGGCTGTGCATCTGCAGTAAAAGAGGACAGTATAAAACCTTCCCTCCGACGGTTCCTCTTTTTATAAATAATACTTGTTAACTTGTGTGCTTCCAGTTTTTAAACGAATTTCTTCCTTGCACCATATACAAAAATTAATTCCAGATGGATTAAGCAGGACATAAAAGGAAAAGTTTGATACGTTTAAGCCCATTCAAATAAAAAACTCCTGATCATCAAAAGACACCATGAAGATAGTAAAAAGACAAGCCACAGAGTGGAGAATATTTTCAACTCATACAGACAGCGCTGGACCACTACCTGAATACACAAGTTACAAAATAAACAGTTCCTGCAAAGAAATAAAGAGCTCACAAATCAGTACGAAGACGGCAGTGAGGCAAATAAGAAAGAAAGAAAAAAAAAAGGTGAAAGACCTGAACAGCCACTTCACCAAAGAAGGAATTCAAATCGCCAATAAACTAGAAAAGTTACTCAGCCTCATTGGTAATGAGGAAAATATGAATTAAAACAACAGAGAGATACCTTCCCTTCCCACCTGATTGGCAAAAAATGAAAAAGTCCCACGAATCCAAGTTCTGGCAAGGATTGAAGTGACAGGCTATTTCATACTCTGCTGGTGGGAGTAGAAATTGTAAAAACCACGTGGTAAAGACCTTTGCATCATTCGATAGGCCCGATGTTACACACACCCTATGACCTAGAATCCACTCTTAGGGGCACGTACAGGACACAAGAGGCCTGTTCACAACAGCCCCAAACTGGAAACATCTCAGAAGCCCGTCAACAGTAGAGCAGACCCAGAAACTGGGGTAGGGTCATCCAGTGACGTATTATTCGGCAATTAAGATAAAAGAACCAGGGATTTCCCTGGTAGTTCCAGTGGATAAGGCTCCACGCTTCCAATAAAATAAATGAACCATAGCCCAGCACGACCTGGACGCATCTTACAAACATAATGCAAAACAAAAGAAGCCAGAGAAAAAGACCACATACAGGATGATTCCCCTTCAGTACAGCTAAAGGGGGCGAAGTGGACTGTTGAGAGGGGCATCCGGAGATTAGTCCACCTCTGAGGACAACAGAGCATGAAGGACGTCACACGGGTCAGGCTGAAGAGGGCCCGGGGTCACGCCTGCAGGGCCTGTCCTGCTCTGGCTTGACCTGGGCATTGGTTACAGGCATTGGTTACATTTGCTTTGTCTTTATTAAGCCGTGTTTTTTTAAAAAACATACAGATAGAAAAATTGTTTAAGAATTACCTGCAAGACAGAAGGAGAGAGCCACCCCCAGAGCTCCCAGATGAAGTCGGCTGCACGGAGAATTCCCATCCCGGCGAGACACCCCGCTCCCCAGCGAGCCCTCTGCTGACACCAGGAACCCCCCCCCCCCCCCCCCCAGCGGCGAAATGGGTCCATGTGAGCAGATGAAGACTCTCCTTCCAGGAGGGGGCAGGTGCAGCACAGGTGGGATCTGGGTGGTGCCCGGTGCTGCCTTTTTCTGGCCGATCTGTAAGTGTTTTAACTGCAAAAGAAGCTGAGTAATCTGGCTGAGTGGGCATCAGCCAGCAACATCAGCACAAAACCTTTATTCCCTCCGTCCGCTCACCGTTTAGGGCGTGTTTGATGGCCTACAAAAGTGGGGAGTCCTACTGGGAATCCCTAATCATGGGAAGACTCCTGCCTCACTCACCTGTGTAGTAAGTACTACCTGGTCCTAATTCTAGATTCTCAGAGAACAAGCAACACAAACCAACAAGAAGTACTCAACAGTGAGGCTCTGCAGGAAGAATCCGTCGACCCAGGAAACCGCTCTCTGGCTCCCCCGGAAATACCAGCTTCTTTACACCGGCTGGAAATGGTTCCAGAGATTTTTTAGGTTTTCTTTATGAACCTGTCACGGTTGTGATTGGGGAGGTTCATAGATCAGCTTCAGGACCGGCTTGTTCAGGGAGAGGGGGGGAAGCCCTCTGCTGACCTTGGCCTCGTGGTGGGGGGAGCCCTCCGCTAACCTTGGCCTCGTGGGGGGCCTCGGCACAGGATGGACGGCCATGGGGGGCTGGGGCCCCTGTCCGGAGCTGTCTTCCTGAGCTGAAGGGCTCCTGGGACGGCTGTCCGGGCACGTCTCTGCCGGTGAAGTGCTGCCATCTTTTCCATTTAGAGTATCGAACTGTTACCGTCATGAACGGGCTTGGCTTCTTAATGGTGACTCACCGTGTCTGGGACCATGTGTGTCAGTGACACACATATGGCTCTTGAGGACCGTGCCGCAGACAGCCCCGGGGAGAAAAGGCATCCGTGCAGATTTGACTTTTCTGATGAAAGTCGGGAAGGAAGTATGTCACTTCTAAAGCAGATTGGAAATAACATTAACTCAGAAGTAACGTGCCCTACTTCACAGCCCAGAGGTGAAGTACCTGGGACGTTCCCCTTGTATTTGTCCAGAAGTTGGTGTAACCCAGAAACTAGCTGGTTTACCTCCGGTCTGGTACTGTCCGGACACAAGCGGAGGGCCCACAAATACATGTTTTTCAGAACAGTATTCAGAATTTGAAGACCGTTATGTCTCAGTTTAGAGTAAGGTTAAAAGCTTCTGCGGTAGTGAAGACCCTTTTGTGAGATTCCATAGCTCTGGTCGTGTGGGTTCTTCTGGTTCATGGTGAAGACAAATGTGGACTCGGAGCCACGTAACCGGGTCCTCACTTTAAGTTACGGGGCGGCCGTGGTTAAACAGTCACAGTACCTGTCTCCAGCGGCTGCAGCCGCCCTCTTACTGAAGAAGCGTATTGCTTAGTTTGCCGTAGGCTGTTATCAGGTAATATTATATTTTACGGTCCACAGCATAAACTTGTGTGTGTCCTAAAAGGAACGGCTCTCTTCGTGGCAAGAGTCCTGTATGCAGGGTAAAGAGAGGCAGGTGTGTATTTTCTCTGTGAAGGAAAGCCACCAGGACTTCTCACTTTGTCTGAAGAGGTTCCCAAGTGGAAGCCTCAACCAAGTGCTCGAGGCGGGGCTGAGCCCGCCGCGCCGTGCGTGCAGGGTCAGCACTGGGGCCGCACGCAGCCCTGGTGCGTCAGGCCCTGGCGCCCTTCCCTCCAGCGGGGAGAAGATGCAGGAGAGCTCGAAGCTCCGGGAGCAGAGGCCTGAGCATGGGAACGGTTTGGAAGGAAGCGAGGCTGAGAGCGGGAAAAGTGGAACTATTTAGGGAATTTTGATCTCGCGTCCTGGGCCCCAAGCCTCAGCCCAGTGCCGGGACTTGCCCAGATCCCCCTGGGCTCCTGCTAGAGCTCATTCCCTGCTCTTGAGTGTGCAGGGCTCTTGCACAACCTCATGCCTCTAGGCACGGTCTTCCCACAAGCGGGGATGCTCGCCGCCAACCACCCACACACTCCTCCTGACTCATCCTCGGGGCAGCTCGAAAGGGGCCTTGTGACCCAGGAAGCCGCCCCCTGCCACCCGGTCACACGTCCTCGCTGTGGCCTCACTTGCTTTAGCTCCTGGGAAGTCATGGCCGTTAGTGCCTTATAATTACAGGTCCTCGTTTATCTCTGATTCCCTGTTGGAATGTGAGATCTTGGGAGTCAGGGAATTGGGTCTCCTTGATTGTATGTGCAGCTCTTGCATCTGGCCCAGCGACCAGCACAGCGTCATAGATGCTCACTCACGTTAGCTGTGTATCCTTAGAGACAGATCCAGTCACCTATCATTTTTAAAGGCAGAATCGGGCTGCTAGTCACTGGTTGCTCTCTGCTTTTAACAGAGTAAAAATTTTATGCAGATCC
Source organism: Leucopleurus acutus (assembly GCF_964270905.1). Taxonomy (NCBI): domain Eukaryota; kingdom Metazoa; phylum Chordata; class Mammalia; order Artiodactyla; family Delphinidae; genus Leucopleurus; species Leucopleurus acutus. The sequence goes on along the minus strand of NC_139150.1, from coordinate 114,068,443 downwards.
AGAAGCAAAATGAGGAAAGGATAATGTTTCCAGGAGCAGAGGGAGGGAAGGAGCTTCAAATAGGGGAAAACAAATGAACCAGAGTCAGATGTTAAACAATGAGCAAGGGGCTTCCCTGGTGGCGCGGTGGTTGGGAGTCCGCCTGCCGATGCAGGGGACGCGGGTTCGTGCCCCGGTCCGCGAAGGTCCCACGTGCCGCGGAGCGGCTGGGCCCGTGAGCCGTGGCCGCTGAGCCTGCGCGTCCGGAGCCTGTGCTCCGCAACGGGAGGGGCCACGACAGTGAGAGGCCCGCGTACCGCAAAAAAAAAAAAAAAAAAAAATGTGAGCAAGGACTTCACAAGGGGCAGTGAGGAGACTGAAGGCTTCAGTAGTGAGATTTGGGGGCCAGTAAAAAGCTTGAATACCAGATGTTACTTTGCGCTGACAGAATCTGGGGGCCACAGAGACCGTTCAGCCTGGGGAGTGATTTTTCGATTGAACCAGATTCAGCAAACGCTCGTTGGTTTCGATTGTATAGAAAGTACCGGGCCAGGTGTGTGACACGTTCAGAGGTTTTTTTTCAAAGAGAAGCTTTAGATTCTCAAGAGCTTACAGTCCAGTGAGGAAAACAGAGCATTCTGTAATGTGACATGCGCACACTGTACTGCGGCACATCCGTGAGAACGTAGGAGAAAATACATCAATTCCTTCTGGGCAGATCCGAGTGGACTTCATGGAGGTGGTGTCATTTTGAGCCGGGCTTTGAAAGTTGAGTAGGTGCATGAGAGGAGACACATCCAGATGAGTTTCCAGATGAAAATCCTCAGCCTATCTTTACAGTTTGCCCTGGGGAGCAACTAAGGGCTTTCAACAAGGAAATTTTTTAAAATGTGCCTCATTTCTTTAAACATGGTATTATTTTTATATACCCTGTATCTAATACGTCCAGTATTGGAAGGGTCTATAGGTCTGTTTCTTCTGTTATTTCTGCTGCTTCTTGCTCATGGTACCTTGTTTCCATGCGTCCTTTGCGATTTTATTTACTTGCTTACTTTTTTTTTTTTTTTTTTTTTTTTTTTACTGTAAACCACTGGTATTCCTTGGAAGTTTGTTCCTGAGAATTCCTGGAGGCCTGGGATGAAGGTGGCTTCTTCCAGAGAGGGTCTGCTCTGCCAGGTGTCTAAAGAAATCACCATTCTGGGGCTGTTTTAAACTGCATTCAAGGCCTGGGGGTTATTTTGTTTTCCTTTTTTTTAATCATCCTGATGATGGCAATCTGGGTTGTAAATCTGCACAAAAGGTCAGTTGTGTTTTCACCTTCTCTGGACTGATTTTCTCCCCTGCTCTCCTGAAACCAAGGTGACTTCCTTTGCAAGGACCCAGCAGCACACATGGGTGGACGGCTTTAATGTCTGGTCCACACTGGGGGCCTTAGGGGGAGGGGTCTCAGCTTTCCAGGGGAGGGTCTATGATCTCCTCACCTTAAGCCAGCGTTGGGTTTCTTCTTCTGTCTCTCGTTTTTATGAGGCCATGAAAACTGAAGCTCATTCTTTAGCTTCTGGAAAGTTCCCTCAGGGTGAAGCAGCTTTCAGAGCTCTGCTCTCCACTCTGTGGTCCCACCTTTATAAATCCTTAACTCTTGACAGTGTTTCAGTGTGTTAGAAAATGATTTTTATAATTCATCATTTTTTAATTGTTTTCAGTGAAGGATCGAGATACCTAGCCAGCCCTCTTACATGAAGCGGAAGTTCTAGAGTAAGATTTGTGTTTTAGGAAACTAGCTACATAGAGGGGGTATTGGAGGGAAAAGTTAGGAAGCAGCTGTAATAGTACCAAGGGCAAGTGATGGAAATCTGAACCAGGGCGCTTGGAGTGGAATCCAGGGAAGGATAAGTTCCATTTGGGGCTTGTGCTCCAGGTGCTGGTCGATGTGTCATAATAGGGGGTTGGAAAGAAGTTTCTGGAACTGAGAAGAGATGCATTCTAGTCGCCCCCTGCACACATGGGGTGTGAGAAATACCCGAGGGGTAGCCGGTAGACGAGAAGAGAGGAGACAGACACTTGAGAAGTGCCTACAGGTTAGGGTCAGACGCAGGAACAAGGGCTGTTAGTGGACAAAACCAAGCAGGAGTGGCCAGGGCAGTGGGAGAGACCCGGAAGAGCAGTGTGGTCCACCAGCCTCCGGGGAGGCCAGGGCTGGGCCCAGGGGGCTGGGGACTGAGCAGTGTTAGAAAGGGGCTCTGGGGTTTGGTGCTCCAGTGACCACTAAGGGCCTGCTCAGGCTGGTGTGAGCACAGTGCAAGGGGACGAAGCAAGACTGGGGAGGGTGGGAAGGGAAGAGAAGAGGAGAACACGAAGACAGTGAGGCTGGAGGCTCAGCTCGTGCAGCATTTGGTGATGGAACGGGGAAAATGCCACCTCAATGGTGGGGGAAGGTCACTGGAAGGTGGTCTGAGGACAAAAGGCGTTTGTCCGGAGCCCGTTGACCAGAGGAGGAGATTTGGGGGTTGGAAGTTCAGGAGAGCAAAAGTACGGCCGTGGGCTGTGGGCCTGGGAGGAGCCTGGAAGGAGCAGAGTCTTGAACACACGTTGGGCTTGGGTAGTATTTCAGGCGGATGGAAGCACTTCCCCTCCCAAGTCAGAGGTGGAGGACGGGAAGGCTGAGCGACCACAGGTCAGACCACAGACATCTCGGGACAGAGAGGTGGTGAGAGACGGGGAGAGAGCTGGGGGCTGGAGCAGATTGGGAAAGGGCAGCAACCTTTATTGCTGGGACCCTTGTAAGGAACCAGCTCTGTCTCCCTCCCCCAAAAGTAAGAGCAATGAAAAGAGACAGACACACCCAGATCTGGGACTCGCGAATATGGAAAGTCACGTGGCCGCCCAGCACGTGCTGCAGGTGCCTCTCGGGTCTCCTGCCCCACCTCCCCGGGTCCCACAGCCCCACACGGGCTCCACGCGGATCCCTTCCCTGCAGTTGCAGCCGTGTCTGTTTTATGGAATTGTGGCTGCCTCTGCTTGGAGGGGAAGGTAAATACCTTGGTCCTCTTCTGTCATCAGTATATGGAGAAGTCTTTTTTAACTAATGGATATTCAAAAAATGTTATGTCTTCTCAAAACACCAAAAATAGATCTCATATGATCCAGCAATCTCACTCCTGGGCATATATCTGGAAAAGACTGAAAGCTGTAATTTTAAAAGATACATACACCCCAGTGTTCACTGCAGCACTATTTACAATAGCCAAGACATGGAAGCAACCTAAATGCCCATCGACAGATGAATGGATAAAGATGATGTGGTCCATGTATACAATGAAATATTACTCAGCCGTAAATAAAAAGAGAATGAACTAATGCCATTTGCAACAACACGGATGGACCTGGAGATGATCATACGTAGTGAAGTAAGTCAGACAAAGACAAACATCATATGAAATCACACATATATGGAATCTAATGAAAAAACGATACAAATGAACTTATTTCCAAAACAGAAACAGACTCACAGACGTGGAGAACAGACTTGTGGTTGCCAAGGGGGAGGGGGTGGGGGAGGGATGGACCCGGAGTTTGGGGTTAGCAGTTGCAAACTAGTACATATAGGATGGATAAACAACAAAGGTCCTACTGTAGAGCACAGGGAACTGTATTCAATATCCTGGGATAAACCATAATGGAAAAGAGTATGAAAAAGCATGTATGTATGTGTATAACTGAGTCACAGTTATGTGTATAACTGTACAGAAGAAACTGACACAACATTGTAAAGAAACTATACTTCAAAAAATAAAGAGAAAAATGTCTACTGAACTGAAGAGAAACAGGAAACCCAGAAGATGAAGAAGGCTCTAAGGGGAGAAGGTTCTGTCCAGCTCAGAGTCGGGGTGTGAAACGGCGGCATGAAAACGCGAGAGAAATAGAGAAGGGAGGTGACGGTCCCACCGGATCCGCTCTGGGAGCTCTACTGGTGGGTACTGTGGAGCTAGAAAAGGTCAGAGGTTCGAAGGAGGACAGCAGAGTTCGGAAAAGCAGCATCTTTCTGTCGGAGGAGGGAGGAGCTGCGGTGAGAGGTGTTCTGATGTTGGGTGAGACACACACCAGCCCTGACCTTATAGAACCCGTCTTCGTCTTCGACTGTGGAGACAAAGAAGGGACCTGGGTTCAGAGAAACGAACCTCAGCCTGGGACCCGAAGCTCGGTACCAGCCAAACAAGGGTTGCTCCCCACCCTCTGGTCCAGACCTCCCGTCCCTGGAAACGTGTCAGGACAGGCATTGCTGGGGGGGGGGCGCCCAGGCCTCACTAGGCATCCCTGCCGTGAAGGTTGACAGCTGACATTGGCTTGTCGGGCACAGCGCACGTGGCAGTGTTTCCCGTGGGCCTCTGCGGTCGCTCTGAGCCTGCGGTGTGGAGAGCCGAGCCGCCTCGATGGATGGGGACCACAGTCTGGGGGACAGAGAGCCGGGCAGGGCTTCCAGCGAGCGTGCATCCAGGGTGGCTGGCTCACGGCCAGCAGGGGAGAGGATGTGTCCAGACGCTCCTGGTCACCATTTAGGCTGCAGGCTCTCTGCTGCCTGCTGCTGTGCGAAGATTTTCCATCCCTGGGGGGGACTCCTCCTGAGAGCAGCTTTATCGTGAAGACGCTACACTGGGAGCAGCGTGCAGCTGGGCCTCCGGGATGGGTGTCTCCCCTCTGTTATACTCGTTTGCTTGCAGTGTTGTCATGAAGAGCGTGTCGGGGTTCCTTTTTGCTTTCGAAACAAATGTGGGGAAACATCTGGCAAGCATTTTCCTTCTTCCCCATCAAACCCTGCAGTATAAACATGGGCGTGGAAATCAGAGCAAACCCTGAAAATGGCCCCGACTCCCAGCCCCCCATCGTCTCGCCAGCCTGAATGCCAGGCCCTCGGAAAGAATGCAGGGCCTGGCAGGGAGGAACCTCCCCAGAAGCAAATCCGGGCTTGGAATGCTGGTGCGGAAGGCCTCATTGGCCCCGGAGCTCTTAGTGTGGGTTTCTTTTCTTTTGAAAAAGGTAATCATTTTGAAAAAAGAAAAGGGAATTGGAATCTATTTCCTGACTCCTGTTTGAAGGTCCAAATGATGCATTGTTTTTTCTCAGGGGAACTCTAACTCTAAGTAAAGGTCCACGCCTGTGGAAGGAGGTGATATGAAAATATTATCAGTTTTACCAGAATCACAGAATTTAATTGTCTTCTCCCTTCCCAGTCAGTGCCCTTCTTACTGCTTCGTGCTCCCAGCACTTTCCCAGGTACAGGGATATAAAAGCAGGGCTTCTTTTGAGAAACCTCCCCTGCTTCAGAACAAGGCAGTTACCATCTACTTAGAATGAGGAAACTAAAGCATAGTCAGGATTATTTTAACTGGTAAGCCTGATTGTATCACATTTTGACATCCCAGTACAAAACCCAGATCGTTGTCTCCGTTTCTTAAAGCTGTTGTTAGGATCACACACTGTGCACATCAGCAGTTCTCTCCCCATCTCGGAGCTCCCCCTTACTGTGGGACCCGCAGCATCCCTCAGGTGTCCCGGACACGGTGTCCCGGACACGGTGTGACAGGAGGGGTCGGGAGGCTCAGGCCCGCGGCCTAGAAAGAACCAGCTCCAGTGAACTCCTGATTCAGTCGGGAGAGTGTGGGATGAAGCAACAACCAAAAAATGTACTTAGAATCTGTCAATAATAGGTTTTGCCCGCAGTTTTGAGAAGTTGTAAACCAGCCTCAGAAACTTCCTGATCCCAGGAACACTTAGAGGCAGGATGAGTATAAAGCAGCCTAAATTTCTGGCTAAATTTGGGAACCACCGATAAAAGCTTAAGAGCCAATCACCTTTCTCCTTCTAAGACTTGTTTAGCAGTTTAGGCTTGGGGAAGTTATTTGGAATTATGTTAATCTAATTGTTCTGATTTTTTTCACTGAGAACTCATATTTCAGATTCCTCCACTTATTTACCAGCAGAGCAGGGTCACTGGGGGTGGAAATCAATTACGCAATAGCCTATAAGGTCTGTCTTGAGCAAATATACCATTTCTGCTGGGCTTTGGGGGAATGTGGAAACCTCACCACACTGGGAATTCTGATTTAAAATGGTGTCCGCATTTCAGAGATGTGGAAAATAAGGGTCGTAGGGATGAAATGACTTACTTAAAAGTGACACAGCCGCTTTGCAGCAAAACTGGCGCAAAAACAGGTCTGGACGCCCAGTCTTGGGCTACTTTCTTTCTTTTTTTTTTAACTTTTTATTTTATATCGGAGTATAGTTGATTAGCAATGTTGTGTTAGTTTCAGGTGTACAGCAGAGTGATTCAGTTATACATATACATGTATCTATTCTTTTTTTTAAAATTCTTTTCCCATTTAGGTTGTTGCATAATACTGAGCAGGGTTCCCTGTGCTATACAGTAGGTCCTTGTTGGTTATCTATTTTAAATAGAGCAGTGTGTACACGTCATTCCCTAACTCTCCCTCCCCTGCCCCCCCCCGCACCCCCGCAACCGTAAGTTCTTTCTCTAAGTCTGTGAATCTGTTTCTGCTTCGTAAATAAGTTCATTTGTATCTTTATTTTAGAGTCCGCATTTAAGCGGTATCACACATATGGGGCTAGTGTCTTGATGCCCTTGTTTCTCCACGATGCTTCCCAGAACACTGGGCTGAAAGTGAACAGGGATGGTGTTTCCCAAATCACGGTACAATATTCTCAGTTTAAAATTCTCCTCCCATAAAACAATGAACTTTTTCATCTCTTAGTGATTGCTACCACCTTTCTTCTTGATAATGAGAAGGATGCGCCAATGTAAACATGAATTTTAAAAGCTCAGCAATAGGCTTTCACAGATGTCTTTTTCTTGGACGTGTGTTTGCGACTGCTTCACAATCGCAGGCGTACAGATCGTTTTCTTCTAGTAGCATCGTGGCGTTTCAGCGATAGAATTAAGTAGAACAGCGTCGCGACTTCTTGTGCTCTAAACCCTGGGCAAGTTTGAACCCACCAGCCGTATTCAAGGCCCGTCTGATTCCTTGAGGTTACAGCCAGTGGAGGTCATTGAAAGTATATTTATAATCCATACCCTGTCCACCTCCTAGGAGGATTAGGACTTGTACCAACAAGAATTCATCCCAGCCGGTCAGAGACGGTCCTGAACAAAAGAGGGTAATACACTTTGGCAATTCTGTTAAGCTGAATGCTGTTTCCACACTGGTCACCATGGTGAACAGAATAAGCAGACTGAATGGTGAGGGGCCGGGAGAGCAGTGTGCTTTCTGTGGGGTTTGGTCTGCCCCTTGTGATGGTCAGCGTGGCCACTGTGAAGCCTGGTGACAGCACCGAGTCCGACGCCTGACGAAAACAGGGCTTCGATCATTAGCACAATGGACAAAGGAAAGTACAGACTATTTTCGGTGCTAGATGAGGAATAATATCAAGTGATAGGATGTCCTGTATGTTTATATTACTTACCTTGGGAAACGAGCTCTGATTCCTTTTCAGAGCAAGTCTTGGGAACAGACTTGAATCACTCAGCCTCCTCTGTCTGGGAAAATAGCTCAGTCTGAATTTCTCTGTGGAGTTAGACAAGAGCTAATTGCAAACGGATTAAAACCTTGAAAACTGCTTTGTTCAGCTGATTGTTTCAGGTTTCCTTTTGGAGCGTGGATGATGTGTTTATTTGACATAATAAATACCACCATCCGCTTTGTTCCAGGGACCAAAAGGCTGTGTGCTTGCCCAAGGAATTTCTCCCTTGTTTACATGTGAAGAAACACGGCTGTGTTTTATGGGATGGGCCCTGGCAGCTCCTTTCTTAAATAGGGAATGCAGAGAGCTGTGCTTTCCCCACACGCGTCTGAGGACAGAAAGCAGAAAATACCCTTCTGCCCTCGAGACGGCAGATGCTTGGGAGCCTGTGCCCTCCACTGAGGGACCCGGCCTGTCCAGCTGGGCCTGGGTACTACGTTCCTTCAAATCCGAGACGGGAGTGTCCCGCGGGCACCCCAGACTGGGGAAGGGGAGGACAAAACAAAGCCACTCCGCCCCTCAGCCGGATTAGGAGCCAGGGCACCGAGGAATCAAGTGACCACAAATCAGGCGGCCAGGAGCGCTCTGGGCTTTTTGTTCTTTCCAGAAAGATGCCCGGCCCCACGAGGAGGGCATGCGTGTGAAATACAGGCTTTGCGGTGACTTGGAGTGTATGCAACAGAGCAAACTTTCCAAACAGCTGCAAGCTCTCCGGCCCCTTATGATTTCCAAAAGGCGCTCCTTAAATGGGCATAAGTGCTGGATGCTTGGAGAGTAAAGGCAAAGGAGGCTGAGTCAGTGACCTGCTTGGGAGGGGGGGAACGGGGGGTGGGGAGAGAGAGAGAGGGAGAGTGTGTGTGTGTGTGTGTGTGTGTGTGTGTGTGTGTGTGTGTAGGGGGAGCAGTGGGCGGGGCGGGGTTGAAGGAAGGCTGCAAGCTTAGCAGAATGTTTGACCCAGACAAAGAGCAGCTCTAGCAACCAAATAAGGAAATTGGCTCTGCAGGATTTCAGAATAGAAGCGAGCGGAGATCCGAGGCAATCTGGGAGAGGAAAAATAAGCAAAGAAAACTGTCAGAGGATTCTGGCGGCACTTGCTTACACAGAATACAGAGGGAAAACAGGATCTCTGGTCTTTCAGCAGGGCTGAGAAGTACACATTGCATCTCTCCCCTCTTGTAGACCAGTGAGGGAGAGACGTTTAGAAACGCTTTGAGCAGCTGAAATAATAAACATTCCCTTGTTAAACATGGGGAAAAAACGCGAGCTGTACGTTAGAAGCACTGTGGCACTCCTTTTATGTATAGTTCATGAAACTTTTAGCCGAAGATGATGAAAGTTTCCAAGACTTCACAAAGATATCCCGACTCCCATTTTCAGACGCACCCTGAACACGGAGCGTTAGTTGTGTCCTTTGAGAAAAAGCGAACCTCTTCACAAAGAGGGAAACGTTTGATCCAGGTGTGTTTGTTGGTAGGTAGTGAAGGTGTCAAAGAAGGAGATTATGCAGAGAAAGCATCGGAGCCTCATGTGATCCTCTGAGCCTCATCTCCCAGACCCTCCAAGTGTTAAATGATCTTTGTTACTTAGTAATATGAATGAACATTGATTTTGACACCTTTTTGTAGTGTGGGTGGAAGAGGGCGGAGCTTTGGAAGAGGAATTTCAGGATAATCCTAAACAGATTGAGAAACACCTTTTTGTGCCACAGAACCAACACGGAGAAATGATTTCTTTTCACCAAGCAGTCACTATATTTATATTCAAAGTGGGGAACAGATATAGGGCATTCATCCTGGATGAATTTTTAAAATCCTCCGTAACTTGACTGTTGGTAACTTGAAGGTAGGCAAGGGAAGGAGCCCCCCCCTTCCACTCCCACCCCAAATACACCACTGGACAGCCCACACTGGGTTTTGAAACTTCCAGAACACTGCCTCGTGGGAAGAGAGAGTCTGAGGAGAGAGCTGGCCACAGGGCAAAGGGCGGGAACCCCCCAGCGCACAAGAGTGCCGCATCAAGCTGGGCTCAGGGGCACGTTCTGGTCTCAGAAATAACCGCTCCACACTCAGGAATGAACCCTACTCGATGAGCCTTCCCCGTTCAGGAAGATGGCAGCCTTGTGAGAACATGTTTACCATCACTCACAAAGGAGTGAATTTTTTTTTTTTTTTAAAAAAAGCAATTTAGCTATAAATGTCAAGAGTTATACAAACAGTATTTGATCTCAAGATCATACTTTTCGGTATGTTCCCTGAGGAAATAATTCAAAAGAGGAATAAACATATAAACCCGAAAAAGTCTCCTGTAATAGCTTTTTTTTTTTTTTTTTTTTACGATTTCAGCAGAAAGAAGCAAACTAGAGCCAAAGAACGTGGAATGTTAATTCCCTTGTCTCAAAGAATAGAATATTATGCAGCCACTAAAACTAGTTGTGAGTCAGACCATGAAGGCAAGTACGTTTATGAGAAGTAATGTAATGACGCTGAAAAGTTTATAAAATGACGCACCATCCACACAGCTATGCTTCGAAGACGGGAAACAGGAAACGAACGTGGAGAAAATATTAGTGTTAGTGCATTATGAACATGGATACATTTTTCTTGCCTTTATGAGTTGTACTTTTTCATAATAAACACCGATTACATTAAAAAAAAAAAGAGTTTCCAGGGTAAGAAAGAACTGACATTTCAGACTTTATCTGCACAGCATATAAGCTCACAAAGTTCTGTGTGTGTCCTTAACGATCTTGTAACAGCCTTTGTGATTTTGAGAACGGTGACTTCTACTTACTAATAATATGTCAGTTATTTGTAAAAACAAAGCTAGCTGTAGTTGTCTGAGAGAAAAACAAAGGAAATGAAACTGCAGAGACTTCTGGGCATGTCTCTGTGCTCTGGTTAATGTGGGGTGACCAGACCTGGGGGTCCGTCCAGGGTTCCCCAGCCTCGCCAGCAGCCCTCCCAGTTTAAAGAGGAGAGGATACAGGATGGCCGCACAGGGTGATCTCAAAGCGCTGACCGGCATCGGGTAGCAAACCTCTGCTCGCAGCCAGAGCAGTCCATCCAATCTTCCAGTCGGTGCTTCAGCCTGGATGGTCCCTCCACTCCTGAAAGGAATTCCAAGGACTTCTGAATGATGAGAAGGCCCTTCGCATAAGTCAGCTCATTTGAATTATTCTACTTACAGGGAAAAGCTAATGCAGACTTAGAACAACGCACAAATCGTTTACATGCCCTGGTATCAAAAAGCGGAGGAGCAAAGAAAGAAATCTATCTTAACGGAATTTCCTGTGATGACTTACAATAGTTATTTAATAGTTGTAGATGGTAGGTGTAATCTCCTCCAGCCCCCTCTGGTGCAGGTGTAGAACGCTGAGACACAGGACTTGACGTGAATTGTGCGAGATCTCACAGTGGGTTCGTGCTGTAGCCAGCACCTGGGTTGAATGTTGCCCTTAGGTCCCTAAAGGAGGTTTTTCTATCAGGGCTCCACTTGCTGCCCTCCCCTACTTGGCCCCTCCTGTGGAGACCCAAAGAGCACCGCCATCAGTCTTGTTTTGATAGATTATGAGTTTAAAGGAGCTTTAATCCATGTTCTTGACTCAGCTGAGGCAATGCCTTAGCGGTTTGCTTCGTCCAGTTACTCATTTAGAATTTAAGCTCCTCGGCGGCCGCACGTGGCCATGTGTCTGAGCAGTGACAACAGGAATCGCTAACCGTGTTGGCAGCTGTGTCCTGTGCGCTGCGCCTAGTGACCCTGGGCATCTCCGTGAATCCTCACTGTGCCCCGTGTTGTGGGCAGCACTGCTGTTCCCATTTCTCAGAGGGGGAAACTGAGGCTCAGAGAGGTTACACAACCTGCCCAGAGACATCCTGGCAAGTGACAACATCGGGATTCAGACCCAGGGCACGAGCCCCTAAACGTGAACATGCGTTCCTTCAGTAGGTGTGAATGGAAGCTTTGGAGGGTACACCTAAGTATCACAAGTAGCTGACGCTTCTCTTGAACGTGTCGGAAGGTATGAGAAGGAAGGTCCACTTTCACTGAGAACATGAAGCCAGGTATCCAAGTGGCAATCTCTGTTCGAATAGGAGAATGATAGTTACAGAAGCAGCTCCAAAAAGTACCTGCACCAGTAAAAATTCGGGAGACAGACATGTAAATTTTGAAGTGTTGTATATGTTATCAGTAAGGGATCTGATAATGCCACACTTATGTATGAAGTGAGGGTCTCAGTGAAAATTGTGGAGTAATAAATGTCTGTATTTTCGTGGCTTCTGGGTCCTTCTGCATCAGTAGGGACAGAGGTTTGGCAGGTCAGGTGCTCTGCGTATCCACAGCATCCAAGTTCCAAACATAGGTCATCCGGAGCTGCGCCCATAAGAATCAACTCGGTAACTTTGAGGACGGGGCAGGGGTCCAGGCGGCGCAGGTTTGTGACCTTCTCACGTCTTCGGCTATCTGGGGTATTTAGTGGAATCTCCATCTGAAGGAATAGTTTGAAGGAAGTCTCTGTACTCATTTCATCCCCCTCCCCAGACTAGTGGAAGACCGATCCCAGTCCTTCGTCTCAAATTAAATTTGCACGTTTGAAGCTCTAAGCTGACCCTAGAGATGGCTGCTCCAAGCCAGCCCTCTGCCACGTGTCACCTGGTGGATTGCATCGCTTCCATATTTCTTTGTACCGTCAAACCACGGGATACTAAGTTTTTTGGGTCGTTCATCGCCTTCTGTAAAATACTTTGTATATGCTGTACCGTCAAACAACGGGATACTAAGTATTTTGGGTCGTTCATCCCCTTTCGTAAAATACTTTGTATGTGCAGGCAGACCTCATTTTATTGTGCTCTGCTTTACCGTGCTTCACAGGTAGGCTGTTTTTTTTACACACTGAAGGTTTGTGGCAGCCCTGCGTTGTCCGATGATGGTTAGCCTTTTTTAGCAATGAAGTGTTCTTAAATTAAGGTAGGAACATTGTTTGTGAGGCACAATGCTATTGCATGCTTGACAGACTGCAGTATAGTGTAAACATAACTGGTACATGCACTGGGGAACCAAAAGGTTCCTGTCACTTGCTTTACTGCAATATTCACTTTATTGCTGAGGTCTGGAACCGAAGCCACAGTATCTCTGAGGTTTGTCTGTGCATATATATACATATATAGGTATATGTACACATACCTGTATATGTAAAACACATACGTGTATTATATTGCATATATTAAAAATATACACAAAGATACAAATATTAAAGGATCAGATAAACATAAGGAGAGGTTTTAGTCTTTTTTTGTCACTTCTCAGTGGATTGTCACTGAAGACCCTTGCTCTCTGCAATATCCCAACACCCCCTGGAAGAGTTGCTACAAAAGTCCTACCTACACCCAGGCCAGAGTGGGTTGACCTTGGGCCTGACCCCAGGACCATCCCGCTGAAGACAGCCCTTAGGGATCACACCATCCAACCCCTCCACTGAGCAGACAAGGAGACCAGGAAACTAAGGGACTTTTTCCCTAAAGACCTCATTTCCAAGAGGACTTAGGACTGGATGAGATCTTTTGTTATATTTAAGGCCTGGTGTACGTATATTTTGCGCACGCATGCGTGCAAACACACACACAAGGTGATGGGTGTGTTAATTAGCTTGATCATGGTCATCATTACACAAAGTTACATCACATTGTACCCCTTAAGCAAGTAAAATTTTTTATTTGTCAATTATACTTTAATAAAGCTGGAAAAGATAAAATAAATCAGTCTAAAAAATAAAGTCTGAATAGGTACATGGTGACAAGGGACCAAGCTTGGAATTGTTTTACCGAATAGAGGTGGTGTTTTGGTAGCGGAAGTGCTCTCTTAACACCACGAACAAGTTGAAATTGAAAAGGGACTCTTGAGGGATTTAGAAAGTGAAAAGCAGAACATCTGCAGATGAGGTGGACCAACCCAGGATGGGTAGGACTTCCAGGAGACATGGCATTGGGGGCCATGCAGGGGTCTGGGGCACACCCGCCACCCTCAACCTGGCCCTCCCTCCTTCTCCAGACAAGACCCGAGGAGGTCCAGCTTCTAAATACATCAGGCTTTCAGTTAAGCCTTTTAAGGGTGTCCCAGTGAACTGACGATTGGGCCTCACCTACGCGCCAGTAACTCACTGTCAATGGGAGAAACGTTCACATGAATGAGCGGCTGCAAAGCACCAGTTGTTAACAGCTGACTCTGTCCGCCCGCTTAGATGGTAAGGAGCCTGAGAACATAGGACCTGTTTTCTTCTTTTAAAAACGTGCGACGCCTGCTGCCTTAGGTTCACACACAGTACAGCCCTGAAAGGAGGCGAGGGGGCAGACGTGCTTTACAACCAATGAAAGTGTGCAGGGCGCAGACGATCGACAGTTAGGGCTACACTGGGACTTTCGTGGGCCCCAGACTCTTCTGCCTTCGTGGGTCCCTTTCTCCATTAAAAAAAATTAGAATTATATTTGATAACAGCATTGGCATAAAGATGGATGGAATCCAGGCTAGATTCATTATTATATAGTCATCACGACGACGGTCATTTATGTGCATTTTTTTCTTCCGAGTTTAAAATTATCTAAAATTTAAAAAAATTTTGTGGGCTGCCACAAGTGTGTGGGCCTGAGCCCCGGCACCCACTGTCGGATGAGCTGGCCCTGCCCAAGATTACAGACAATGACCGTCCTGACCACAGCTGCCCTCCTTGTAACCCAGAACTAGCTCCCTTCCACTTGTTTTTCTAGATGCTTCTCTCCGAGCAACAGGGGGGTTGAGGACTGGGTGATCCCTTTCTCCGTAAGTACCACCTCCTGGCCCGGCCAGCACGCCCCGCTGGGCTGCTCACTGGGCCGTGGCATGTTGACCCCGAGGCAGGGCACTGAATCCCAAATGAATCCCCCTGCGATGCGCCTCTGAGCTCTGAAATGGAGCCGATCTGAGAGGAGAACTTCTGTCCGGCCAGTCCATCCACTGCTGGGACAGAGGCTTTGTAGAGTGTCACAAGGGCACAGTGGCACCAAAGTTGGGCCAGGCTTCTGCCCGCCGCGCACGAGGGAAGGCGGAATCTAACACTGCCGCCTGTCGGCTCAGGACCTGAGAGCAACGGTGGCTGAGATGTGTCTAGACCCGTCGCTAATACATCCATCTCCAGCGAGGCTTTTTAATATTGAGGTCGTGCTCTGCAGAGGCTGGGTCTGAAGGAGGTAGGGCTGAAGTTAGTCTTTATGGTGGATGCTGTCTTTCTGCTCTTCTTGCATTGAAAACTTTACTTTCCAAATCTCACTTTGTCAACTTTGCTCTGAAATTACAACTTTTTTGTTTGTTTGTTTTTAGGTGTTTACTTACACTCATTTAATCTTTGCATCAATCATGCAAGGAAGATAATAGTGTCTTCATTTTATAGATGAGAAAACTGAGGCTTTTCTTTCTCTTTAATCTTTTTCTTTTTTTTTTTTTTTTTGGCGGTACGCGGGCCTCTCACTGTTGCGGCCTCTCCCGTTGCGGAGCACAGGCTCAGCGGCCATGGCTTACGGGCCCATCCGCTCCGCGGCATGTGGGATCTTCCCGGACCGGGGCACGAACCCGTGTCCCCTGCATCGGCAGGCGGACTCTCAACCACTGCGCCACCAGGGAAACCCTTTAATCTTTTTAAAAAAATTTTTATTTTGTATTGGAGTCTGGTTGATTAACAACATGGTGTTAGTTTCAGGCGTACAGCAAAATAATTCAGTTATACACATACGTGTATCTATTCTTTTGCAAAATCTTTTCCCATTTAGGTTATTAGAGAGTACTGAGCAGAGTTCCCTGTGCTGTACAGTAGGTCCTCGTTGGTTATCTGTTTCACACAGAGCACTGTGTACAACTTTGAAACGGGGGCCCTAAACTCCAATTTCCGTCAGCACAGGCTTCTCTCTTTGGATGCCTCATGTGCCACATTTCATCACAATTCATTGCATATTATTAAAAAAAAAAAAAAAAAAGTCCATCTGAAAACACTGCTGGGCCACTCGGTTCTTTGAATCATTCTTTGAAGATACGATATCATCCCATTATGTGACCAAATTACCTCAAAATCAGTTAACTCTTTCTAAGGTTACTATCAGCAAAGCGAAAAAGATGGTACACTGATATAAGAACAGTGATCTCCATTCTTTGGAACAATGGGAATATTCCTTATACCTAATGGAATCTTAGGGAAAAGTCTTGATTTTTTTTCTCTTGAAATCTAGTACTTCGTTGTATCAGGGGCCCGTAACAGGCAGTATCAACATTAAGTCAATTGTTTTAACGATGAATCACATAAACTATATACAGATAAATTAATTTCTTAAATTCCTGATGTTACCAAATACTTGCTTTATGTGTCTTAGGGTGTACAGTCAGGGGATTTTCCAGTATAAAATGTATCTACTAAATTTCTATTCTTAGAGAAACTTCAATTGGAATATTTGACTTACCCTTATCGCTCTCTCTTCCGTCCTTTTCAGTACCAGAATCTAGGTTTGCACATTTTTTGTCAAAGATCTGTGCCATAAAATAATCTCAACGATCCTCTTAGTAGGTGGAAATCTCTGCTAGAAAGCCTTTCCCTGCAGCACCCAAGCAAATTCCTGTGTACTTCCCGAAGGAAGAAGATTAAGCACTTCAGATAACATAATCCCATTCATTTGAGCCAGAAGATTAGCTTATTAATTCAAGGGAATGGATGGATAGTCCAGTTGAGGAAGTGACAGATGCGGTAGAGTGAGGGTTTCAGGAGTGGCAAACAGCCCTCTTTTCCTTGCTGTACACGTGGCCCCGGCTACACCCTGTTGGGCTCCTTGGTCTCCATGGCATCACCCACAGCAGATCCGTCACCAGGTTGTTTGACATCCTGTATTTCTGGGAGCAACAGTTGAATGATGGCTGGTCCGCAGGTTTTCGAAGCATCCAAAGGAAGCTGCACGAAAAGCAACACAAGATTCCTTGTTAGGGTGTCACCAGAGGTAACAGTATTAAGAGAAATCTCACCCGTAACTTCATGAACTGCCACTGCGATTCATATAAAATGTGACATTATGGCCTATGTGTCTGTTATCAGTGACTACATTTATCGAGTCAGCCGAAGGTGGTTCTTACGCAGGATAGAGTCAAACTAACAAGCCAGCTCACAGCAGTATTTTATCATTCACTCGGGAGAGTCACAGAAAAAGGCGAATGCCTACTTTTCACTCTGCCTTTTCAGTAATCCGTGTGGAATCTGTGGTGATTCCATCGGAACCAGCATAACTCATTTGATTTGGAAGAGGATACTCAGTAATGAGTCAGATTCTTCTGTGGGTGAAGCAGGACATGTTTAGAGCTGCCTGAACTATTTCAAGTCAAGCAGACGTTCTTGTGCACAATGCAACTTGGTGAGAACGATTCACTAAAGGAGATCTTAGTGTCCCGAGGTTGTTAAGGGACTTTCCATGTGTATGTACTTTTCACTCCAGAGTTAAGAATCCCTGGAGTTTGGGCTCTGGACTCAACAGTTTATGCTCCTGCTTCTCCCCTGACCTGCTCTGTGTCCTTGGGCAGGTTACTAACCTCTCTGTGGTCACTGCCCTCCATGAAGGGGGCGTGATGGTACCAGCCATACCTCCCATGGGTTGTACAGGCATATAAAATGGGAGAATGTGTGTGAAATGACCAGCATCATGTCAGATTATTACTTTTTACTCTGCTCCTAAGTACTGTGTTTTGTAAAAAAAAAAAAAAAAAAAAAATTCCTTAGATACTGTAAAGATATAAACATACACATTAAAGGGGCAAGAAAACCAAGGCCACCCACCATGTGCTGAGCACTGTGTTACGGTTGCCCAGGCAGCATCTCATTTATCTCCTTTTAGGCAGGCCAAGGGAAATGCCTTTCCTCCACTTTACAGATGAGAACACAGGAGCTCTGTGAGTTCAAGGTCATGGCAGCAGCCTTGGATGGACCCGGCCCATCTTGTCTCCAGAGCCCAGCCCTTTCAGGCACCCTTTCTCAGGCCCCCGCTGGTCTGAATCTGTGATTCCCCTGGAGTCCTTTGCAGGTTCAAGGCCTAGTTTGCTCTGGCAAACTCAATCTGTTCTTTTGTTTACAACTTCACGATCTTTCTTTAACCTCCATGACTGCAGCCCTTCTGGGGACCATGTTCCCTCTCACTTAGTATTTTACGTCCACTGGGCTCTAGTCACTTTTACACAAGTACGAACAATCCCCTTTGTTTTCCCCTTGGCCTTTCTCCCTGCCCTTAATAAAAAGTTATGTACAAACCAAAGAGCCAGAAAGTTATCTTGGCCAGTGGGATACACACTCTGTTTTTATGTTGAAAGTATGAATTGTCTGTGGAGGTTTGCCCTTTCCTTCTTCCCCAGGAGTCCACATTCATGGTCAGATAGTGCACGGGGCTGAGCCTCCTGAGAAGACCCACGTTTTTAAAGATTTCGCACTTTCGTTAAAATAATTTGGTAGTTGTTGATACGGAAACAGATGTGTTTCTTTAAAAATGCTGCAATTAATTACAAAGAGTGCAGATTCAAAGTGGTCCAAGGCTTCTTGAAGGTGCTCATTTTAAACATGAATAGAATGAAGGGTGATCTTAAGCCTTCTCCTCTCAGAAACATTTTCTGAAAAATAATATTAGTTGGAACCAGTGTCAGGTAAAGTCAGTAACTGCTCTACCATTTTCCTAGTCTGTTCTTGTTTGCTGAATGGGGTTGGGATTCCTTGCAAAAGTAACCTCTACAACTGAAGAAAGGGACCACTGAGACAAGACCTTGTACCTTTTAAAAATACAGCAAGAGCTAAATCCACAGGTTTTTAAAAATAATATCAAAGCACCAGAAGTGAGTGGAAATAGACCCTTATGCTGAATTGCTATCAGAACATCTGTTGTATTCACCATCGATCCCTCAGCGGAAATATGTGCCAGCCCACTGGCCAAGAATCTTCTGAGAAAAATCTCAAGGTTTTGGTACTTTTCATTAAAATATTATTTTAAGCAAAATGCCTGAAGATATGCTAATACCTGTAAATAAAAGGAAGGAAAATGTAGATTTTGGCTTTACGTGTTAGAACAGCGTGGCTGGGCGCTGTGACTTGTGGTGGTAGTTTTTCTAGTGGACATTTGGCGAGAAGGCATGGATTTGATTTGCTCATCGTATCCACTTTATAAAGTATCACCGATGCCGAGCATGTCTGAGGCAGGGGCCGTGTGCTCCCTGCCAGCCGTCAGGTCTCTGGCTGGCCTCCCTTGTCTGTTCAGTGAATACCGTTTGTTTTGAGCCGTCTTTTGCTGCCGTTTTAGTTTTTAACCACCCTGAGCTTCATTCTTTTCCTGAGGATGTGAAAAGGAGAAACGAGGAGTGATTTGAAGGATTAACTTCACCCATTCCACGCTCCTCCCCAAACAGTTAGACAGCTGAGCAAACTACTTCATCTCAGATTAAATGTGCACGTTTGAAGCCACAGGTGTTGGAGCCCAAGTGGGCAAAAGTGGCCCTGGAGACAGGAACCTTAGAGGAGGTTCTGCCAGATGCTCCCGGGGGCCAGTGGGAGTCCCGGAGTGCAGCCCCTGGGGGGTATGAGTGGATGCAGGTGTGTTCTCCACCCCTTCCTGTTGCCCTAAAGCCACAGAGCTCTAAGTTTTAGCTCAGGGAGCGAGAGGAGAAAATCTAAGGAGAAGGTTGCTGCTCAGGATCCTCGGAGCACACAAGGGGATGCATGTTCTTTTCAAGCTTGGCAGGATTCCTATCAGTACTGATAACAGTTGTCACAAATCTTGGACTTGCCAAAGTGATATATAAGATGTACCCACGCCTCCCCCACTGCACGCTTAAAATCTTTAAAAGTTGAAAGCATTAAAAGACTTAGTGTTTTGCACCAGTTCTGAAATCCTCCCGGATCTGACTTGTGAGAAGTAGAAACTGCTTCACATTTCTGGGCTCCTATAATAGGTAGCAGTAAGGCAGTGATGGCGGATCTCTGGGTCATCCTTCCTTGCTGCCTCTGGAGAGGAGAGGAATTGGATGTTTCCTGGTAGTTTACCAACCCTCTGGGTCTATTTCCTCCTACACACTCTCCCAAGATTGTGGTGCTGGTCACTCAGCCTTATCCATTTCATTCTTTCTGCGCTTACGTTGAGAACGGACTCCTGAATCATAAACTCACAACACTTAAGAACTGTAGCTTTAAAATTCATCAGATTAATCCCCTTGCTATGAAAATTTTTTAAAACTACAGACTTCCACAGTTAATGGCACCGACCACTAAGTCCTAACTCCCACTTCAGAATGTCAAGTGCAGCCTTCTGGAAAACCCTGCAGTGCACCACTGATGTCATTCTTGCAGCCCTAATGGCCATTTGCCTGGGAGTGAGCACACCAAAACTTGAAAGAAAAGCAAAGTTAAACAGTGATGTACTGAGCTTTTTACCCCTGTTCCTTGCAGAAATTGAAAAGAGAATAATGCCTTGTAGTAGACCTGGAAAGATGACTATGGTATATTGTAGGTTAAAAAAGAAGTAGTTTACAGAATCATATGGAAATGATCTAATCTGTGTGTTGAATACGTGTTGAAATGCACAAACAGAAAAGTCTGGAAGAGGAAACTGCAGGCTGTTAACAATGTTTATCTCTGAGGGTTGAATCACAGGGAACCATCCTCTGGGTTTACTGTTTTGAGTATTTTACAGACATCATTTTTAATCTAAAAATCATTAACACTATTTCTGGGAGAGAGAGAGACGTAGAGTCTCTGTCTCAGGGCTGTGAACCCAGAAACCCTGTTGTTCGATATTAATACTGAAGACAGGGATAGAATTACTAGACTAGTTACTGTGGCCACTGGCATTCAAACCTAGATGACATCTACTGGCGTTTTCTTGGTGACCGTTTTACAGAAAGGGCTGGACACAACCATGGGTGTTCAATATATGCGATCTATTAGCATTCATCCATTCATGTTCGTGACAGTTCGTGGTGTGTAGAGGAGATATGGACTTGATGGTCAAGGAGTACGCGGTGTAGGAGGAACAGGCCAGAAATAACTGCTAACCCAACTGTAGGGGATGTGCGGAGCCAGGGGCGTCCTGAGCTGGGTTAGTGAAAGGAGAAGTTGCCGACCTGGACTTAAGGTTAAGCCCACAGGAAGTCACACACTTTACGTAAGAAATTAATTGTGGAATTAATGAGTCCATTTCCTCCTTGAAAACAGTTCTATAGAAACTTTCGAGTGACTCAGGGCCTCTAGAAGTTGACGGCAGAAGAGCACAAGATAGGCACCGTTGCTAAACCAGAACGCCTTGCACTTCTTACCCTCAGGGCCCCGCCATTCAGTTACTCACTGATAAGCGGAACAGAGTAAACTGTTCATGGAAATCTAGAAATTATCCTCTCTCTTCCTTAAAAAAGAAAGAAGCATTCCACACGATCAGTATGCTTTGGGATTTAAGTGCTGCACAGCCTTTCTGATGGTACCTGATGGCGCGCAGGAGCTGGGCTCCGACCCACCGGCCCAGCCCGACGCCCGCAGCCCCTTCTTCCCGGGCCGCCCCCGCCTGCGCCGGGTTTCACTCCATCCCGCTGGAATGCTGCCCTGGAGCAGAGGTCCTGGACTTTCCTTCTTAGTCCAGAAACGAGAAAACCCAAAACCCGGGGCGAATCATCCGACATGCAGCCAACATCCCTACTGGCCTAGAAAAAAAGTTAAACTCTTTCCCGTTATCCATCCCTCCTGGAAGTTCTGGGAAAGCCCGTTCGTCCAGGTGCTGCCCGGGGCGGGGGCTGCTACCCGGGAGGTGGGGACTGGGGACGGGCGCGCGGCCAACCTGCCGGGCAGCCCGCTTCTCCCTTCCCCCCTCCCCTCCCCCTTCTCCCCTCCTCTCGCCCCCCCTCCTCTCCCCTCCCCCCAACTCGGCCCAGGCTGCCCCGCCCCCACCCCGCCCTCGCGGCCCCGTGGACTCTTATTGCCCCGGCGCGCGGGCGGGGCGTCAGGCCTCCAGAGTCGCAGAGGCGTCCAGTCTGGCGCGCGGTCCACGGCGGGTCCTCCCGGCACGCTGGGGGTCCCGGAGCGGCGGGGCACGGCCGGACGGCAGGTAGGGCGGTGTGGGGGTGGGGTAGGGGAGGAAAAGGGGGCCGGCGGGCAGCAGCCCCGCGTTCCCGCCCCGCCGCGGCCCCTGGCGAAGCCCTCCCTGCCCTGCGGTCGGAGAGCGGCGCAGAGAGCTTGGCTCCAGAGGGGCTTGGGCGCCTCGGACCGTGCGGGGGCCGGAGAGGCTAGGCTGCCCCAGACCACTGCCGGCAGAGCTGGCGGGGAGGGGGCGGGCGGTGATCTCCTCCTGCCGCCGGCGGGGTGTGGTGAGGGGGTCCGTCCCTCCCGAGCCCCGCACCCCCACACCCTCCTCTCTGCGGGGCGCTGGTGCTCTCCGCGCACGGAGTGGGGGGTGGGCGCCGGCCTGGGGGAGCGGCGAGGCCGGGTGGCCTGCGCGCGGGGCGCGGAGCCGGCGGCCCTCGGGCAGCGCCCCCCGCGGCTGCGGTCCCGCCGCCCGGGTCTGGTTTCCCTTCGGGGCGGCGAGCGTGCGGGGCTCCGGGGCGCGGAGTACGGCGGCCCGGGGCTCCCTGCGCGCGGAGCTCATCCGACCCCGGTCCCCGGGAGCCGAGCCAGCCCGAGCTGCGTGTGCCCTGCGGCCCCAGGGAGGGGCCGAGTGGACAGACCCTCGCCTGGGAGGCGGGAAGGCTCGGTTCCCGGGTGACCTGCCCTCGGGGTGCCGCCCCCGACGCCCCGCCCCCCAGGCTCAGCAGCGGTCCCAGCAGCCTCGGAAACTGCCCAGCTCTGCCGTGGAGGACATTTTCTTGGTTGGTGTTATGAGGGGTCCCGTCGCAGTACTGCTACTGTCTGAGGAAGAACTGGCCGGGGTCATCGAGGAGTGGGGTAGGGGATGTTTCTGAGCGCACAGTGCAGAGGTAGCCGCTTCGTGCGGTCTTCCTCCATCCCCAACGGAAGAGGACTCTTTGTTTCAAGAGCTGGGGGACTTTGACTTAGTGATGAGAGGTTTGAGTGAATTTTATTTTTTCCCTGGTCTGTTCACGTGGGTTTGCGTTGTTGCGGGTGAGAGTAGGGGTCCCCGTGCCTTGGAGCGATTGGAAGAGTCCGGAGTCCGACCTGAAGAGAGAGGAAGTCACGTGGTTAGTCCCTCCTTAACAGTGGGTATCACAAATAGGCAAGAGGTATATAATCAATATATAATCAACACATTTTCCAACTAATCTCTAAGCTATGTTTTTTATTTCTTCTATTTATTTTATATAAAATAAGATTGATCTGACACTAATTCTAGTTTTTGTGTTTTGAATAAGGACTGGGCTGGGTTGCCGGGTGCCCACACCACATCCATTACTAAGAAACTAGGCACGTAGAGCGAATAATCAAGCACGCCAGCATCCTAACCGTCTTTTTGGCTGTGTGAACACTTGGTGCTCTGGGTGAAGAGTTCGGGGTAGGTGGTCGACAATCACACAGCTCTGTTTTCTGTGGCTGTGAAACCCGTGAATCATAGCATTCTGAGAGCTGGTGTGGTCCAGTAGCCTGCATGCTTGAAATGGTGTAATAACTGCACACCCAGTGTGTTCCTAGGTGAGAACACTGACTTGGAAAGCAAGAGGTTGGTGTCCTGGTTATAGGAGCCCTGGGGTGCTTCATTATAGGCTTGTGGGCTCTGGGTTTTCGTTGACTTTGAAAGCTTTTTAGTAAGAGTTGAACCACCTACTGCATTGCCTTGCAGTTGAGCTTTAAAAAACTTTACTGTGTTGTCTTCTCAAGAGCTGTAATCTTTATACTATTTTTGAGCATAGTTGCTCTTTTTCCCCAAAATATTTTCCCTAGACTGTAGTAAATCTTATACTCTACTATCTTTGAAATCACTCATTATTACTGAAGTATAAAGTATTTCCTGGAGCTTATCAAGGAGTCCATACTGCTCAAGGTGCTGGAGTCATCATTTCAAAAGGAAGTTGTTAATTTGGTCACACAGCTGTTGATTGTCCAAACCGCTGTTGCTTTTCTTCCCCCACTTTCCGGATTTTTTTTTCACAGTCCCTGGGAACAGTAAAAATATGTTTTAGACATTGCTTTCTCTTTTGCATACATTTCCCTGTAAACAGTTTCATATCAACATGTGATGTGCTTTTTCAGCAACTGTTTCAGAAGATCCAGATAAACATCAGGTGATGGAAGTTCACTGTGCTTCTCAAAATGCCTATACGATTTCTTATTTGGCAAAATGACTCTCCAAGTAAATGGGGGAGGTAGACACCAAAAAAATACGTTGACGAGCACTGCACTCTCCTGTGAACGTGTTCTTGCGTTCACACACAGCAGCTCACTCCGCAAATGTTGTTCTGAGACACAGGGTGGTTAGGAGGTCGAGTGAGGTCCTCGGGCCGTCCCCTTTCCGCCTCTCGGGTTGCTCTTCGAAAGCGAGGTTGCACTCGCTCACGGGGTTGCACTCGCTCACTGGGAAGCTCTGTATCAGATTGTGTCAAAGGATGAAGAATGAGCGATGCTGGATGAGAAAGTCTTCCTCCAAGGAGACTGTAGGACTGGCGAGAGCTAGCCCAGCCTTGTAGGGAAGGTGGGGAGGTACAGGGGAAAGAAGGAGGGCCTGAGGGGTCAGGAAGGAGAAACGGCCCCTGAAGCCAGTGCCCTGGACAGTTTTCGGAGACGCCTTTCACCCTGAGCAGTCGTCTTCACTGCTTGCTGCTCGTGTGCTTTAGGGACCACCATGACGGGTGACGCGCGCAGTTCCGGTTAGGTGAGCCTCTCTTACTTGTGTGTTTGGATCACAGGGACCGGAAGGCAGGCTGAGAATTCGGGTGGTTGGTTCATGCAGCTCCGAGTTCTTCCACGGAGTGCAGGGCGACCAGCTGCCAGAGCTTCCCCCTCCGGGAAGCAACGATGCTGGTGTCCATCTTGGCCTGGGCTTTTGGAAGGCAGAAGGGCTTCCTTGATGGAAAAGATTTCCTCCTAAGGGAGAAGCTGCCATTGGCAGGCAGAATGTGTCAGCCAGAAGAAATGGGCAGATGACCATTTTTTGGATTTTTGGCAAAACTTTGCCATTTTTTTTCCATATAGAAGTGTTAGAAATAGACTCATAAGAAAACAGACAAGGGGCTTCTCTGGTGGCGCAGTGGTTAAAAATCCGTCTGCCAAGGCAAGGGACACGGGTTCGAGCCCTGGTCCAGGAAGATCCCACATGCTGTGGAGCAACTAAGCCCGTGCGCCACAATTACTGCACCTGCTCTCTAGAGCCCGTGAGCCACAACTACTGAGTCCGTGCACCACAACTACTGAAGCCCGCGTGCCTAGAGCCCGTGCTCCGCAACAGAAGAGAAGCCAAGAGAAGCCACCGCAATGAGAAGCCCGCATACCACAACAAAGAGTAGCCCCCGCTCGCTGCAACTAGAGAAAGCCCCGCGCACAGCATCGAAGACCCAACGCAGCCATAAATTAATTAATTAAAAAACCAGACAAAACCAAGTAAGAAGAATAGACACGGAAGTCTCACCAGTGGGCAGGGAGGGAGGAAGGAACCTTGGTTAAGCAGCTGTCACTCCCCAGACCCTGCAGGGCATGCAGCATCCTCTACCACGTTTCCTGGTATCAGAGAGCGGAGCCCAGGTGCCCATCCACGTTGGAAGGAAGTAGCCCTGGACCACCGTGCGTGGGACTCATAGGCGTCGTCCCCCGCTTCATGACGCGTGTGCTGCCTTTGTGAAGCTGCCAGACCCACTGAGGGTCAGCGCCCTCCGCTTTCACCTGGGCTGGATTTCGAATGTGCGCTTGTAAATCCTTCGCTGGGGACTCTGAACACGCCCTTTCGTTGAAACCATGTCAGTTTGTGGTTGGGTTCCAGGACAGCTCAGAGTATCCTGCTTTTACTCATAGTACCATCGAAAGGAGCCATTACATATAACATGGTTTTGTGGGAAGATGCACTCAGAGCTCCAACTTGATTTTTTTTTTTTAGACGACTTTTAATCCCAGCAACAATGGCAAGAAGGACCCCACCTTGTCTTTTTCCATGTAAACCCTAAAGGGAAAATAAAGGTACACAGAGATACGTTTCCTTTCCTACTGCCCCTGTGCTAACAGAGACCCCGCAGCCTGGAACCAGAGAGCTGGGGGGTGGGGACAGCAGTACCTGGCACCAGAAGGGGAAGGACACGGGTGACAGGGCCGAGGTGAGGCCCGTAGTCCATCAGCCGGGCCGGGGAACCGGCTCTGATGGCCGGTTGATGTGGGCTGCCTGCTGGGTGACACGACTTCCTTACTAAACTACTGAACATCATCTTTACTCTAGAACCTGAGCATTAGCGCCGTAAGCTGTCCGCTCAGTGTTGTTCAAGTCAGGGTTGGTTTTAAATGGAATCTTAAATAATAGCAAGAAAGCAAACTTCCAGGCATTTTGTTTTTCTTTTTGATGCCAGTGCACAAAATTCCCAAACAAATACCTCCTGGGGACTGGACAGACTTCAGGTCAACTTAGATGCTGATGTACACTTACAATATCCTGAATAACGATAGGATAAATACCATAGAGCAGTTACCTCCTACCAGAAAATGTGCTAAAATGTTTAACACACTTTACATCATCTCATCGTCACCACAGTCCCATGTAGTAAGTACCATCAGCACCCCCATCTTAAAAAGGATGCAAGTGCGATTTCGGGAGGGTAAGAATGTGCCCAGAGCCACCCAGCTCTGAAATGGCAGGGCTGGACAGCTGTTGTTGAACAAGCCCCGTGGCCTGGCCGCTGGCTGGACGCTGGGAAGAAAGTAGGGACCCAGATGGACAAATAGGCAACAATCCCTGCCCTCGTGCAGCTTGTCTTGTAGTGATGGGAGACACACCATAGAGAAACAGACTAAACATCCAGGGCTTCAGATAGTCCCGTGCTGGGGGAAACAGCCAGGAAGCAGGGACAGCAGTGAGGCTGGGATCAGCCCGGTGGGAAGGAGCACAGGCAGAGGAGCGGCTGTGCGCGGGCAGAGCGAGCCCGGGAGCCTTACAGCACCCGTCCTCTGGGCATACCCTCGTGTTTTGTAGCGGCCGCTGTCGTGGTGTGGACTGCCTTTGTGGGTCCCTGTGAATACCCCAGCGGGTGCCTGGGGACGCATGCAGAAACATGGACGAAGGGCTTCACCTTGCCCGTCAAAGGTCAGGAGAGATGGAAGGGCAGGCTGGGGTCTGGGCACGGCAGAGGCTTTTCTGCGGTTCTAGAAAGAAGGCGGGCTCCGCGGGCCAGGGGGCAGGTGTGGGTGGACGCGGCAGTGAGGGTTTCCTCTGTTTTCAGTGAAATAGGAAGTCGGTCGTCACCTTGGCGGGGCTGGGTGTTTGAGGAGAGGAGGTGTGACACTCACCTGGCTGGTGGGATGTGCCCTCAGGGTCTGCCTGAGGTCGGGTTCTGACGACACTCCTGTATCCTGGACCCCAGAACCCCACCATCCCCTTCACCTCCCAAGGAGAGAGCCGTCTGCTAGTCGTCTTTGTGTCCCTTACGTGGAGGAACACCCTGCGCTTGGTAGACGGTGGTGGGTGTTTGCTGAATGACTGCAATCGGCCTCCTACACGCTGACCCGGAAATGTCATCAAACATCTTCTCTCCACCCTGATCATCACGGTAGTCGCTCCCTCCACGGGGGTGCTCTGGCACTTAGAGTCCCTAAAGCAGCGGTTCCACCTACGGCTCGTTACTTCCTGAGCTCATCTCGTCTCTGCAGTGTTGAGCCTGAGTCTTAGGCTGTGAAACAGCTCTTAATTGCGTGCTCTTCTGTGTCGCTCTCCGGCAGCGACCTGACTCGGACCTCACTGCTCCGCGTGTGCCTCGGTTGAGGACAGCAGGGATGCCTCCTGCTTCTGCTTCTGCTTTCTCTCTCCTGGTTGCGTGGCGTCCTCCCGGGGCAGGTGTAGGTAGCTGGTCAGCTGGGAGACAGGAGAACCACCGGGATGGTTAGAATCATGCAGGAAATAGACATCGGTCTCAGCTAAGCTGGTAGCAGAGGAACTGATTGAAGGGGTTGGAGTCACCCTTTACTGGGGTTAGAAGGTGGACTTGACTGCCCTTGGCGTTCATGGTCTTGAGGTGGGAGGCGGGGGGGATTGCGTCCAGGGTCCTGCCGAGCAGCGGGCAGGAGGTGGAGCGGCCCTGAGGGCGAGGCAGCTCAGGTGTTGGGCCAGAGAGAGGTGAGCCAGGAGGCAGGTGGACCCCAGTGTGATGCTCTGAGAGGTCAGAGCTGAGGGGATGATCACCACGGCGAAAGCCCTGGGAGGAGATGGCTCTGCCCCACAGGAGAGCAGACAGTGAGGAAACTTGACTCTCTGTATTTGAAGGTGACGTCACTTGACTAAGTTAAGGTCTGAAAAATCTGCCCAGTGAAAGAGTGTTGAAGTAAAGCATACCCCAGTAAAACCACAGATGAACTAACTCATAGCTGGAGTTGGAAAAATGTGTGGTTTTTCTTGGTAAAGCCTCTCTCCTTGTCTTCCTAACTATAAATAGATGTGTTTGTATAAAGTGACGTGTGGGTCTGTAGAAATATCTGAGGCACTTACTAAGAGAGAAAACAAAAACAGATGCCCTCCGTGTCATGAGGTTGTGTCACATAGCAGAAGGTTTGAGCACACACTGTCCACACCAGCACCTGTAAGCCTGTCCCAGCAGGTGAGGGCAGGATACCCAGGACGGGACGAGGGGCTGGACGTTGCCTCTCCAAAGCAGAGCTTATATCTGCGAGAGAGAGAACGGCATCTAAGCCTGCCGATCTCTCTGAAAGGCAGAAACGTCATCCAGGGATGAGACGGAAGTTGTCCGAGTCCAGGCATCCTCAGCCCGTCTTCGTGCACAGCCAGCGGGAGTTGTCAGTTTGCAGACATACAGAACTGCACTGTTTCCCCTCAGAACCACTCGGCAGCCACTGTGGACACTCAGTAACCTCCACCACCAGCCATACTTTCCTCTACCAGGTCGGCATCCTTGCTCCAGGGTACAAACGATGGAAAAGTTACTTGGAATTATTTTTATACTTCGAGATTTCGAAAAGCCCGAGTGTTCGCCCTTCACAGGCATATCAAGGTCGAGAGTGTGAGACCCGGGCCAAGCTCTCGTTCATTCAACAATTCGGGGCCTTTGCCGGTCCAGGGCCTTTTTCAGGGCGGGTGTCCTGAACCCCCCTCCGCTGGACTGACTGGAAAAGTGTAAAGCGTGCGCTTGGTTGTGCCTTCCCGAAGGTGCAGTTACAGGAGGACCGGGGCCTTCAGGCTCTGGCTGGTTTCTCTTTTCAGCCCTTGGGGCCTCCCCTCCGAGTGCAGGGGGATTGTGACACTTGGAAATGTGCACCCAGGGCAACTGTCGGGTTTTCCAGCAGCTTCTGCACAGATGACAGATCTGGCAGTCAAATTGAGAACGATGATTACGCAGGTTCAGGAGGAAAGCTTTTAAGGGTAAATGCTAATGTTTAGAATCCTGACGCCCAGTTTACTTGGGGAGGTGATCCCAGTGGAGGCATCTGGTTGGGTTGCCTTAGCCGCCTTGCGTGGACGGCCCAGCCCTGGGGGGTGGCCGCCGTGTCCCGGGTGCTCTGGCTGCTCCCCCTGGTGTGTCTCTGCTGCTGTAGCTCCCAGGCTCTGGCCCTCTGCTCCGAGCTCAGTCTGCCTACGTGTTTATTTTCTCTCTGGTCCTTTTCATTTCGTCTACCTGTTAAGCCAAACACCAATCTGAAAATAAGAAGGATAATCAAACTGGACGCATAAATGTTTGCTCAGGGTTCTCATGGTGGCAGTAGTTTCACTTTACTACAGCCTTCTACTTAAATCTATAATTAGGATATATTTCAAAATCACCCTGATCGTGAAGTGTCATGTCATGTAGTACAGCAGTTACTGGTTCACTGCGTTTTATGTGAGCCGAATAATGACGTGCAGTCACAGAGTCATACAGCTACATTATCAACATTCAGCCACTTGAACAGGAAAGAATACAGTGAAGACTGAACGTCTTGAAACGGAGTTTGGTCGTACGGTGGGGTCTGCTCTGACCCTTGGGTTCGAGTCTCTTTTACAAAATGGCTCTTGGGTCCTGTTCTGACTTTGAGATAACTAGTTCATCCTTTCATCACTGTAATTAGATCTGGTTTCAAATACAATATCTCTTCTGCAATTTTCATTTAAAAAAAAAAATAACAGCAATCACTTTTGTTGCCAACAGGCATCAGCTGAAATTATGAGTCAGGAAAATCGTGAGGGCACTGCAGCTCCCAGCAAACAGATTAAAGGCTGCAGTGTTTGAAACCACAGGGTCGGGCTGAACCTCTGGGTTTTCTGACGAGGCCAGCACACACCTGGTGTTGGCCGGGGCCACCCGGAAAGCTGCGTGTGGTATAGATCTCTTGAGATGATGATGCAGTACAGGCTAGATGCATCTGTGACTTGCCCGCCTGGCTTTCTCGGCCGCCTTCCTTTATTTTCTGAACCAGCCGAGGAAATGACCGTCATCCCAAGCCTGTCTTCTGATGCAGTGGTGGTCCTGGCTCGGGCTGTGCACGGCCAGCAGTCCCTTCCCAGGCCACCCGCGTTGCCCCCGGGTTTCTGTTGTCCTCCCATAAAGTGAGAGACCGGATGAGGCGAGCTGAGCTGTCCGCGTACCGTGTAGGGAGGGAGATGAAGGGCGTCCCGTGCAGCCCTGCCTTTTCTCTGCCTCAGCTTTGCCTGCTCTCACGGAGGGTTGGGCTGAGACACTCAGGAAGCTGGTGACTCTGTGGGATGTGGTTCCCTGGCCTTGGAGAAGTACAAAGATGGATCTCAGGCAGGCAGTGCCACACTCTCGTTCAAATTATAAGCCTGTGCGTCGTCCGCAAAACTATATTAGAAATACAAGCTTCACAAAAATCCCAAGTGCCCGTGACCTCCAAAAATGATGATAGAGGTGGTTTAAAAATGTGTAGTTGCGTTAGTTGTGCGTATATATCCTAGTATACGGAGACTAGGGAAACGTATGGTGTCATCTGACCCAAGTGCAGCTTCTAAGCTTGGCCACTGTGTCCTTGCCAGAAGGGAATTCTGACTGCAGCAAGGTTTACCACCGCGGGCAACGTAGGAAAAGTAAGAGACTGACCGCCAAACCTTTTGGAATGTTTTATGCTAATTTACATTTCAGGAGATAATACCCTTCGGATATCGTGTAATCTGGGAAACGGGATAATTAATGAGTTGCTGTAACCTCTAAGCTGGGTCACAGGACAGAGGTTACAGAAATCACCAGTTCCACGTGGTCAGGGGTTGATCTCTGTTGAGCTCAAGAGAAAAGTTCACACAGTTTAAGAAGAGCATTTGAGGTTTACGTTTGATTTTCAGTGATCTCCTGTCTTAGACCGCAGGGTGACCAGACTTGACGTGGGCCTTGTGTGCTGTAGGAGTCCAGTGGTCGGATTTAGAGCCACCGTTCCAGGTAGTGGTGATGCGGAGCTGGACGCCATCCCCGTGGTACGTGCACTGGTTTCCAACTGTGATTAGTAAGCACTTCTGTTATTTTAGCAACCACGGAGGTCCCTCCCGTGCACTCAGGGGCCTTCCATATTAGGCTTGGGGAGACGCAGCTGAGCTGGAAGGTGGGGACTCATCGGATGCGGAGGCTTCTGTGGGGCTGCAGCGTGGAGATCAGATGATGTCACCGGGGAGTGAGCCCAGGCCGAGGGACTGGCTGCAGCTCCCCGGGCCGGAAGCCGCGATGCGGAGATCCAGACTTCCTGCCAAATCTGCGCGCTTTGCCAGTCCTGCTTCCCCTCCTCTTGCCTCCGGAGGTCCTCGCAGCGTCTCCCAAGGGCGTCTGTGCAGGTGGGGAGGGCAGGCCCTGCCCTGCTGGTCTCAGCAGAGGCCCGTGCAGCAGATACCCAGCCTTTGTCGGTGCTTTCACCCTGAGTCATCGTCCACGGGGAAATCGTGTATCCAAGAGGTCAGAGAGCCCTGTGTTTCCTTCGGTTTTGTTCTGTCCTAGGCCGCATTCCTGCAGAACACCATGACTAGATCACCTTCAGAGATGAGCGCTCATGGTCGGATATGCCTGCGAGTAGAGGTTGCTCTTGGCTGGTGTCTCTCGATACCCAAGTCCTCATGAATTGCTTAAGCCATTTATTCAACAAATAGTTGATGACACTGTGAATTTTCAAAGTGTTTTACATACATTCTTTATTGACTTGTAGAAGAGTCCTGTGAGACCATCGTCTGTCCTTTTAAAAATTATAAAATCTCCTTTTTCCAGAAGGAAGAAAACGCGCCTCGCGGAGGTGGGGCGTCCCCAGGCGGGCGGGCGCTTCTCGCTCTGGGCTCTTCTCCCCTAAAACAGCATGCTCTCACCGCACAGAACCCTGCGGTGGCCGAGGCCTTCTGTAACCCACAGAGTTCTCCGGTTATCTAAGATTTCTTAGAATCGATGAGGGGAAAACAGTTGTGCCGCGGAGATGGAGCTTTAACGGCGCACGGCCTGTCTTCCGTGACCGCTGGGGGAGGACATACTGGGAAACCTTTCCTGACACTTGAAAGAGCGAGCAAACAAATTAGTGTCACTCCTTCACTCAGCAAACACTCACTGACTCACAGAACACTTAGGTGTCCCCGAATGAGTGGGGTCGTGGAATGGCAACAGAGAGGGCTGGTGAGGCCCAAGGTTGAAGCAGGTGGTGCGGAGACCCCAGGGAGGAGTGACCAGCCCTCTTGGGAGCAGAGGGGAAGATTCGGGAGACAGCGAGCGAGGCCTGACAGTGGGGAGGTTTGATCAAGTGAACCTGGGTGGAGAAGGCCACTGGGCCACACGTCCAAAGGCCCAGGGGTGGACAGAAGGCCACGCATCTGCAGGATGGTGGGCGTCCAGCTTCGTGGCTGGAGAGGGGCCCGCAGGGAGGGGGTGAGGAAGGCCTGGCTGGACTGTGTCCCACGCACAGAGTCATGGAAAATATGCAAATAGCTCTTTGTCTGAATGGATACATTCACAGGTTGAGCACAGTGTTTCCCGGATATCTGTATAATCTGTGGAATCTCTGTAGACGCTTTAAAAAGGAATTTGGGAACCTACTTGTCACCTCTTCCTCACCCCTTTGTTCTTTTTTCAGCAGCAGTATCTGATTTTGATTACCCATAAGAGAGGTGGTCAGGAGTTCAAAAACCTCTAAAATCATAATTTTTTTTTTTAAAGAAAGATTTATTCAAATAAAGAACTTGACTAGTCAAGACTTCGAAAGCGCCAGCCAGAAGCAGAGCCCTGGTCTTAGGGAATAATGTAACGTGTGCCCCCGAGGACTTGAGGTGGTCCTGCCCATGCTTACAGCGCTGGTCGGTTCAACGGGCCCCCTTCAGAGCTGCTGAGGGACGGCGGTGAACGGGCAGGCTCCCTGTGCCTGTCACCGCAGGTGGCGCCGTGTTGCTCTAGGACACTGTCTTTGCTCTTTCTTCTCTCCTTTCCGTCACTGCATAACTCTCTCCTCTGACGTGGATTCAACATGCTCCGACTTCAACTCTGAAAACACACCGTGAACCAGGTGTATCACAGCTGACCGGTGAACAGCCTCCAACCTGACGGTGCGCCCGGCAGGTCCGGCTCTCTCTCCTGTGGTCTGCCTTCTTCCGTGTCCAGCAGAGTTCACTGTCCTGTCACGAATATGTAAACGTGAACCTGTTCCTTTGTTCACTTCTGCCCCCACCGCACACTGTACTACCGTTGTTCTCGGATACAAGATCTAGGACAGGAAATACGTTGGCAGTGCCCTGCAGATCCACAGCCTGCAGTCAGAGTGAACGTTCAGGTTCACGTCGTCTGTTTTCTCGTGTTTGCTTTCAGAACTTGGGTAACTGAGAGCTGAATTTGTCCGTTTGACGTGTGTCACTTAAGTGGCTGTAAGTCCCTGGGGATTATCAGAAGGCATCAGCATCAGTATCTTTCACCATCTGATCAATAGAGTCTCCTTTATAAGACGGAGAACAAGGTGAAGTTATCTTGCAGTCGTCTTACGTGCTTTTAAATACCGGTTCCTGTGCGAGAGTAGGTGTTGGGCAGAAGGGGTGACTCTGAGGCCGCCCGTGTGGTCCTGGCATCCTGCCTCTTCCTGCGCGGTGGTGACCTGTAGCAGAGAGAAGATTCCGTGTAGTAATTAGGGTGACTGACTAGCATTCAAACTCATGTCAAGCGCCGTCTCCCCAGAGTAAGGCCGTGGCCCTCTAATTGCAAATGCGTGCCCAGGGATTACAGAGCGTTCTGAAAAGCCGTGCTCCCCAGACCACCGGCAGCAGCATCACCTGGGAAATTGTTAGAAACAGAAATTTCTGGCCCCGTCCCAGACCTACTGAATCAGAAACTCTGAGGGTGGGTCCTGCGGTCTGTGCTTTTTCAGGCTCTGGATGACTGCGATGCTCACTAAAGTTTGAGAACCACACCTGCGAGGGAGTATTTTGTCCCTTAAATAAGTGAGATTTGCAACTGATGATGTAGCAAATGCCAGGAAATGGTTTCCTACCCGCCTCCACAAGCAAGCAGCACTTTCACTTCTGGCTAGCAGTATTGCCACCAGGAAAGACAGTGTTATTCCACGGGAAAAACAGTGTAATTTGGCAACTAAGACCAAAGCAAAACAAAGTCTCAGTATTTGCTCATGAAGACAGGGCTTCAAACGAGTGGACTTGCTGAAAGGCAACTGGATCTCAGAGCCCCGCCCCGTCTTCCATTCTGGTTTGAAAAGCTTCCTAATTGAGTTGAATTCACGGTTCAGTTGGAAAAAGATTGGAAACGCATCACCTCTTCTTTCCTCCTTTTTCAGATAAAGATAAGGTCATAAGATCTGCTCAAGGGCAGTGTGGCCCTCACATTTTATGTGAAATTCACACACCCTTTGACCCCGCAATTTCTAGAAATTTTTTCCACAGAAAACTCAAAATACGTATTCAAGTTGTACAAAGATCTTCACTGCTCCACTGCTTGTACTGGAGAGTCCTTGAGGGGGCTGTGTCTGTCGTTGATAAGGGGGGGCCTGTCTGTGCCCCGGCACACGTGGGCTCCAGCCCAGCTGGGGCAGGGGTTCGGGGTGGCGACGGGGAGGGGCGTGTGTGACCGTCGTGGGAGATGAAGCGTCGCTGAGGAAGATGCACACGTGTGATCCAGCTGCTGTGATCACACAGAAGCCCTACCTGTAGACATCCGTGTGTTGTGTGTGCAGGTGTCCGCACAGTGGAAGCTCTGGGAAGAGAGCGCTGGACACAAGCAGAGCCGTTCCCTGGGGATGGCCCCCTATGAGGAATGGCCCCCTATGAGGAAGCCGTTCCCTGGGGATGGCCCCCCTATGGTTTGGGGGAGGAAGCTTCACTTTTACTTTATTATCCTAGTACTTTGATTTTCTGAGACTCGAGTTTTCCACAGTGAATATTTATTCCTTTTGAAAAAAAAATTAGGAAGAAAACTGAGTTCCAGGAATATTAAGAGACGGCTCATTAGTAGTAGAGCTGACGCGGGTACCCTCATCTCCTGTTTCCCGGTCAGTGTTGTTCACGATTATTTTCCACTTCCCTATAGCAGAGCTAGTCCAAGTTTTAGAGCAAGAATGTTACCTCACCTACCAATTCTGCTTGTGAGGAGACTGAACCCGAGGGGCTGAGACGGGAGAGCGCACCCCCCAGGTTGTGACTGAGAAGGAAGAAGAGAGACACCCCCCGCCATGAGTGGGAGGGAATCACACTGAAGGGGACTTTCTGCTGTGAATCGTCACCCAGGGTCGCTCCTGCAGCTGGGAGCCGCCACTTTGTCTTAGGGCCTGTCTTGTGGGTTCGGAGACAACAAGGAGATCGGGGCATTTGTACGGTTTAGGGGTTGAATGTGCTCATCCCTGCGGTCAGAGGCTGGAGACGAGGATATTGAGCAGGAAGCGTCATTCACTGGCTTTCAAGCCAGCAAGGATACCATGCAATATGGGCCCGGCTGTCCTTGGAATCTCTCTCTGTTTCTCTCTGTCTCTCTCTCTCTCTCTCTTCTTTTTTACTTTTTTTTTTTTTTTTTTTTTTTGACCATGTCATGCAGCTTGTGGGATCTTAGTTCCCCGACCAGGGGTTGAACCCAGGCCCCCTGCAGTGGAAGCACGGAGTCCTAACCACTGGACCACCAGAGAAGTCCCTCTCTCTCTCTCTCAAAAGAAAGCTCACACCATCACTGATAAGATGTTTGGCACAAAATGTAAACCACTGAGGGCATAAAAGGAGACAGTACTGGAAACAAAAAGTCAGGGTACTTGTCCAACTTAGAACTACGGTCATTTGCGTTCTGAGCGCTCAACACTGGTAGAATTCAAGCCTTCAAGCAGAGTGTACTTTCTTTGTTGTTGTTGTTGTTGTTGTTTTTTAATCTTTATTGGAGTATAATTGCTTTACAATGGTGTGTTAGTTTCTGCTTTATAACAAAGTGAATCAGTTATACATATACATATGTTCCCATATCTCTTCCCTCTTGCGTCTCCCTCCCTCCCACCCTCCCTATCCCACCCCTCTAGGTGGTCACAAAGCACCGAGCTGATCTCCCTGTGCTATGCGGCTGCTTCCCACTAGCTATCTATTTTACGTTTGGTAGTGTATATATGTCCATGCCACTCTCTCACTTTGTCACAGCTTACCCTTCCCCCTCCCCATATCCTCAAGTCCATTCTCTAGTAGGTCTGTGTCTTTATTCCTGTCTTACCCCTAGGTTCTTCATGACATTTTTTTCCCTTAAATTCCATATATATGTGTTAGCATATGGTATTTGTCTTTCGCTTTCTGACTGACTTCACTCTGTATGACAGACTCTAGGTCTATCCACCTCATTACAAATAGCTCAATTTCATTTCTTTTTATGGCTGAGTAATATTCCATTGTATATCTGTGCCACATCTTCTTTATCCATTCATCCGATGATGGACACTTAGGTTGTTTCCATCTCCGGGCTATTGTAAATAGAGCTGCAATGAACGTTTTGGTACATGACTCTTTTTGAATTATGGTTTTCTCAGGGTATATGCCCAGTAGTGGGATTGCTGGGTCATATGGTAATTCTATTTGTAGTTTTTTAAGGAACCTCCATACTGTTCTCCACAGTGGCTGTACCAATTCACATTCCCACCAGCAGTGCAAGAGTGTTCCCTCTTCTCCACACCCTCTCCAGCATTTATTGTTTCTAGATTTTTTGATGATGGCCATTCTGACTGGTGTGAGATGATATCTCATTGTAGTTCTGATTTGCATTTCTCTAATGATTAATGATGTTGAGCATTCTTTCATGTGTTTGTTGGCAGTCTGTATATCTTCTTTGGAGAAATGTCTATTTAGGTTTTCTGCCCATTTTTGGATTGGGTTGTTTGTTTTTTTGTTATTGAGCTGCATGAGCTGCTTATAAATTTTGGAGATTAATCCTTTGTCAGTTGCTTCATTTGCAAATATTTTCTCCCATTCTGAGGGTTGTCTTTTGGTCTTGTTTATGGTTTCCTTTGCTGTGCAAAAGCTTCATTAGGTCCCATCTGTTTATTTTTGTTTTTATTTCCATTTCTCTAGGAGGTGGGTCAAAAAGAATCTTGCTGTGATTTATGTCATAGAGTGTTCTGCCTGTGTTTTCCTCTAAGAGTTTGATAGTTTCTGGCCTTACATTTAGGTCTTTAATCCATTTTGAGCTTATTTTTGTGTATGGTGTTAGGGAGTTATCTAATCTCATACTTTTACATGGACCTGTCCAGTTTTCCCAGCACCACTTATTGAAGAGGCTGTCCTTTCTCCACTGTACATTCCTGCCTCCTTTATCAAAGATAAGGTGACCATATGTGCGTGGGTTTATCTCTGGGCTTTCTATCCTGTTCCATTGATCTATCTTTCTGTTTTTGTGCCAGTACCATACTGTCTTGATTACTGTACCTTTGTAGTATAGTCTGAAGTCAGGGAGCCTGATTCCTCCAGCTCCGTTTTTCGTTCTCAAGATTGCTTTGGCTATTCGGGGTCTTTTGTGTTTCCATACAAATTGTGAAATTTTTTGTTCTAGTTCTGTGAAAAGTGCCAGTGGTAGTTTGATAGGGATTGCATTGAATATGTAGATTGCTTTGGGTAGTAGAGTCATTTTCACAATGTTGATTCTTCCCATCCAAGAACATGGTATATCTCTCCATCTATTTGTATCATCTTTAGTTTCTTTCATCAGTGTCTTATAATTTTCTGCATACAGGTCTTTTGTCTCCTTAGGTAGGTTTATTCCTAGATATTTTATTCTTTTTGTTTCAGTGGTAAATGGGAGTGTTTCCTTAATTTCTCTTTCAGATTCTTTCATCATTAGTGTATAGGAATGCAAGAGATTTCTGTGCATTAATTTTGTATGCTGCTACTTTACCAGATTCATTGATTAGCTCTAGTAGTTTTCTGGTAGAGTCTTTAGGATTCTCTATGTATAGTATGATGTCATCTGCAAACAGTAACAGCTTTACTTCTTCTTTTCCAATTTGGATTCCTTTTATTTCCTTTTCTTCTCTGATTGCTGTGGCTAAAACTTCCAAAACTATGTTGAATAAGAGTGGTGAGAGAGGGCAACCTTGTCTTGTTCCTGATCTTAGTGGAAATGCTTTCAGTTTTTCACCATTGAGGACGATGCTGCCTGTGGGTTTGTCACATATGGCCTTTATTATGTTGAGGAAAGTTCCCTCTGTGCCTACTTTCTGCAGGGTTTTTATCATAAATTGGTGTTGAATTTTGTCGAAAGCTTTCTCCAAGCAGAGTGTACTTTCATTCTGTGCTGTAAACAGTGGGAAGGAAAGGCTTGGATTCACAAAATGTATTTCTCCCTGAAATATCTTGAGTGATAAATTATCTGATTTTATGAAATTGCCTGAATCCTAGTCTTTAGCAAA
Source organism: Leucopleurus acutus (assembly GCF_964270905.1). NCBI lineage: Eukaryota > Metazoa > Chordata > Mammalia > Artiodactyla > Delphinidae > Leucopleurus > Leucopleurus acutus. The sequence continues at coordinate 114,029,973 of NC_139150.1, read as the reverse complement.
GTAATGAAAGATTCAGCTTTGTGAATATATTTCATTTTTTAACTTAGTGTCCAAAGCTACTTGGAGCTCTGATTTCAGGACAGAAGTAATGTTCATTCATTCCTTCTGCCCCTGGTTCATAGCATGATTAACTTGTATGTTCACTGCAGACACACATGGCCTTTCTCCTGAAATGCACCATGAGGCCACCACCCACCTTCAGGACAGACGGGGAGGTGCTTCTCACCCCTTCCCACAGGTGTGAGGGATGTGAGGACAGCGCACGGGGGGCTGTCCGTCCTGGGCCCTGACGGTTGCCTTGGTCACGACGGGTTCATTGACACACCCGTGGAGAGCTCAGATCTGCTTTTCAACGTCTGCCTCAAGCTTTCCACTAGATTCTGAGATCTCAGAACAAACTTAATGTTCATATTTTCTGAATCCTGAAGGAAAGTGACAGGAAACTAAAATGTTTACATCCATGACCTCACTTAAACCTGCCGAGAAGCCGCGTAAGCAGGTGTTACTGTTCCCTCTTTTAAAGAACAGGACACCGAGGCCTGCAGAGGTTAAGCGAACGACAGTGTTGAGATTCAGCCCACACGTCGATGGTGTGTCGCCAGCTGGCCGGCAGGCCTGCCATGCGTGCTGCTTCCTGCAGCCTCTTTCCTTGTCTTTCCTCTGTTCCATTCGAGCTGCACCCTCTCTTCCCTTCTTCCCAGATGTGTCTTCCCCACCAGTCGTACCAACATTATTCTCGACTTCAGAGGCTGCTGACCTCTCTCTGTCCCCAGAATACGTTTTTTCCGCCCGTCCCCATATATCAGAAGTGACCTACATTGTCAAACAGAAGAAAGAGGCACAATAAAACTTTATTTGATAAGTTAATAGGACAGTTGTCCAAACTCTTGTATTAAATTGGAAAATCCCTGTGGGCTTTTTGTGTTCATCCCAAACCAGTTTCTACTGAAAGACTCATATCTTAGCATTTTAATAAGTAATTGGTCAAAAACCATTAACGCTAGATGTGGAGAAAAGAAACTATAGCTTTCTTTTTTTATCTATAAATTTATTTATTTTTGGCTGCGTTGGGTCTTTGTTGCTGCGCACAGGCTTTCTCTAGTTGCGGCGAGTGGGCGCTACTCTTTGTTGCGGTGCGTGGGCTTCTTATTGCTGTGGCTTCTCTTGTTGTGGAGCACGGGCTCTAGGCATGCGGGCTTCAGTAGTTGTGGCGCAGGGCTTAGTTGCTCCGCGGCATGTGGGATCTTCCTGGACCAGGGCTCAAACCCGTGTCCCCTGCATTGGCAGGCGGATTCTTAACCCCTGTGCCACCAGGGAAGTCCCTATCCATTCATCTGTTGATGGACATTTAGGTTGCTTCCAAGTCTCGGCTATTGTCAGTAGTGCTGCTGTGAACATTGGGGTGCATGTATCTTTTTAGACCATGTTTTTCTCCAGATATATGCCCATGAGTGTGATTACTGGATCATATGGTAGCTGTATTTTTATTTTTATTTTTTTTAAATTTTTATTTATTATTTTTTTTTGCGGTACACGGGCCTCTCACTGTCGTGGCCTCTCCCGTTGCAGAGCACAGGCTTGGGACGTGCAGGCCCAGCGGCCATGGCCCACCGGCCCAGCCGCTCCGCGGCATGTGGGACCCTCCCGGACCGGGGCATGAACCCGTGTCCCCTGTATTGACAGGCGGACTCTCAACCACTGCGCTACCAGGGAAGCCCCGGTAGCTCTATTTGTAGATTTTTAAGGAACCTCCATACCATTCTCCATAGTGGCTGCACCAGCTTACATTCCCAGCAGCAGTGAAGGAGGGCTCCCTTCTCGCCATACCTTCCCAGCATTTATTATTTGTGGACTTTCTGATGATGGCAGTTTTGACCGGTGCCAAAGTTGCCATCATCAAAAATCAAAACTACCTCATTGTGGTTTTGATTTGCATTTCTCTAATGATGAGTGATGTTCAGCATCTTTTCATGTGCTTGTTGGCCATCTGTATGTCTTCTTTGGAGAAATGTCTGTTTAGGTCTTCTGCCCATTTTTTGATTGGGTTGTTTGTTTTTATCCACTGTTAAACTTTGCCCCAAAAAAAGTCTTTTAGGATTCATAAAATGAGTTTTCATAATTCTAGTCTTTTGGGTAAAACGGGAGACCACGTTGGTATGTGAATGGAGAGAAGGCACAGCCAGCTGCTTAGCGGCAGGAAAACGGGAGATGAGAGAGAACCTCACAGACGAGCGCCCCTCGTAGTAACTTCTTTCATGCAGCGTAATCGTGAGCTTCTTCCTTGTGTGTACAGAGATTTTCTACAGTGGAAAATTTGGCCTTAAAGTCTGGTACCGGTTGTCACAGACGGGAACGCAGTGGAGACAGGGCCACCCTGGGGAGCCACAGCAGACCCGGGTGTCCCCTGGCCCAGCCCTCGTGTCTCTTCATCACCTGCTTCCTGGTCCTCGTGTTGCTGGAGCTGGAGGAGCCCCAGGGCCGGGTAAGGGGGATGCAGGGTCTCAGAGACCAGGTGCAGGATGCACGGGGAGCGCTCGCGTAGGTGATGCTGTGACAGGGTGAGGGCAGGAGACCGGAGACCCTCACCCTGCTCGGGGGCACGGGGAAGCGCTGCTGCCCAGGACGCGGGGCTGGACCCCGAGAATGGGGTGGTGGGGAGAGGCCACAGCCAGCCCACCAGGCCTGGTGGCCCAGGTCGGAGAACTCAGGATTTGTCACGAGGGCAGGCTGAAGCGACTGGGGCCATGTGCGTCAGGAAGTTACAAGATGAGACGTGCTGTTTGAAAACCCCTCTGGGTGGCATGAGGCAGCGCGCGTGGGAGGTCGTCTGGGAGCGGGAGAGGCAGGGTGGTGGGGTTAGATGGCTTGGTGAGGGGTGAGGGGTGAGGTGAGGCCAGGGAGGGCCGGGCGGGGTGAGTCCTGGGGTGCTGAGTGGAGGAGCTGCATCCGTGATGGTGCCGTTTGCTGGGGGAGGAGAGATGACAGCAGCTCCCGGCACACCTGTGTGCCAAGCGCTGTCCTTGGCTACCTCCCCTTACACGGGTGAGAGCAGGGTTGGTCCAGCTCGTCAGTACTGCAGAGAACAGGTACATACACACACGGGCCATGTGACGCATCCCTGCAGATGCAGAGACAGACACGGGAGCGAGGTAGCGTGTGTGCAGAGCGGGGCAGTGTCTGGCATCTCTTAAGTTTCCATAGCCATCCTCTCCTTCTGCCTCTCCCGGTTCAAGGATTCATTCATGGATGGTGTGCTGAACTTCAGGTGACAGATTGAAGGGTGAAGCAGACGTGGACCTGCCCTTAGAGAGATCGCGGTCTCAGGAGGAAACAGACAGTAACTAAACGAGCAGTGGCCTTGCGTGGACAGGCCAGTCCGGGGGTGCTGCCGGCAGGTCTGGGGCCTTGGACAGAAACGTGAGCGTTCTAGCTCTTGCATTACTCTTGAATGGATACATGGGGGACAGGGCGTGGCTCAGGGGAGGATGCACACTGTTGAGTGGGCAAAAACTGTTTCCCAGATGTTCTTCTCCGAGGTTCCACAGGCAGCCCCAGTGAGTTAGGTCAGAAGTGGGCCTCGGGCCAGTTTTGTGGGTGGGGAGGCTGAAGGCCCAGGGGAGACAGCACCACGGTATCGGGGCCTGGAAGAGAGCAGGGTGCCGTCCCAGCTGCTCCCCTGTCTTGCGGGTGTGGCCCCCTCGGGCCCGAGGCGGTGGGGGGGGGGCCCCGGGCGGCTGGCCTGCACACAGGTCAAGTCCCAGAGTCCTGCTCAACTATATATAGTAAAGAGTTTCCATAACGGAGCTGCTGCAAAGGGCCCAGGGAGGAAAGAGGACGACAGCTGAACGTTTTCCACTAAAGCTCTTTTTTTTTTTAATTTAATTTTATTTTTTATGCAGCAGGTTCTTATTAGTTTTATTAGTTATCTGTTTTATACACATCAGTGTATACATGTCAATCCCAGTCTCCCAGTTCATCCCACCACCACCCCACCGCGGCTTTTCCGCCTTGGTGTCCATACGTTTGTTCTCTACATCTGTGTCTCAATTTCTGCCCTGCAAACCAGTTCATCTGTACCATTTTTCTAGGTTCCACCTATATGCATTAATATACGATATTTGTTTTTCTCTTTCTTACTTCACTCTGTATGACAGTCTCTAGATCCATCCACATCTCTGCAAATGACCCAATTTCGTTTCTTTTTATGGCTGACTAATATTCCATTGTATATATGTGCCACATCTTCTTTATCCAGTCATCTGTTGATGGACACTTAGGTTGCTTCCATGTCCTGGCTATTGTAAATAGAGCTGCAGTGAACATTGTGGTACATGACTCTTTTTGAATTATGTTTCTCTCAGGGTATATGCCCAGTAGTGGGATTGCTGGGTCGTATGGTAGTTCTATTTGTAGTTTTTTAAGGAACCTCCATACTGTTCTCCATAGTGGCTGTATCAATTCACATTCCCACCAACAGTGCAAGAGGGTTCCCTTTTCTCCACACCCTCCCCAGCATTTGTTGTTTGTAGATTTTCTGATGATGCCCATTCTGACCGGCGTGAGGTGAAAAGCTCATTCTTAACAGACATGTTTCTGTGCTGGCTCTTGCCCAGGTAGGAGGGAAGTGGCCCGCTTCCCCGTAGAGCTGCACCTGTGGAGCACGCCTGAGTCTGTGGATGTGAACTTGTGCCCTTGTCACCTCTTTCTTCGGGTTACTCCTCCGCGGCTCCCTGATGTCTGTGGGGAGGGGCTCTGAGGAAGTGACCACGTTGCCAAAACCGTTGAAATGAATCTTTGCAGTGCATTTGGGATGATGTTGCAAAGGAATGTTCTGAGGTCAGCAGAATGGGTGGTTCACATAAAACTGTTAGGTCTGTTTTAAGATAAACACTTTTACATTACAGTTACTGGTTTTTCTTAAAATTAAGGCATTCTTCTTCTGATCTCAGACCCTCTGGTACCAGTGACACACACATTTTGTTAATTTTCTGAATCAGTTCACGTCTGCACTGTGGGGCTTCGGCACCATGGAGTGTTGCTGGGATCACCGTAGGTTCCACTTTTCCCAGGACTGTCAGTCTGCCTATTGGGGGCGAGTCCTGTCCAGGTCACGTCTTTCCTGGACAAAAAGGTCCCCGTTTGGACACTGAATTACATGGTCATCTTGGATATTGATTGCTACACTTCTTGAAGGTTTGCTCGAGCTTAGCTCTAAGCATTCCATATGTCCTAACTCACTTCACCCTCGCAGCCCAGGAGAGAAATCCCGTTGTAAGCCCTACTCCAGGATGAGGAAATGGGCTCAGGAAGGTTAAGGGATCAAGGACACTCGGCCAGTAAATTCACCCGGGCGGTCTGACCCCAGAGCCTCACTCCTGAGAAGGACACACCGCCTTTAATCCCTAAAGCGGTAAGAAGTATGTGGAGAAAACTCCCCAGAGATGGAAAGCCCTTTGAGTTCTTAAATGGAATTGCTTTCCCAGGGCACCAGTGCCCGGCCCATCATGGAAACAGTGAGGACTGTCCAGGTCCTGAGCAGAAGAGATTCGGGTGTATTTGTTTTTCTTGCCTTTGAAAACATTCAAGTTAGAAAAGTTCAGTCATGAGCTAGATGTCGAAGTACAAGCCTGGAGCTGTCCCAGTCACCCTCCAGGCCCGTCTTCCTTCTGTCCACAACCCTCCTCTGAAAGCTGTTCTTCCCTCCCCGGTTCCATGAACACGTGACTCATTGGGTTTCGTCAGGGACCCACCTTGGAAACCGGGGAGAGAGCAAGCAGTCTGTTAGTGATTGCCTGTCAAGAGGGCTCGCTGCACACAGAGCAGGACGCCCTGGACCCTTGCTGCTCAGGATTGCTTGTTTCTAAATTAATCGCTTTAGGATGTACTGTTACCTTTGTTAACGCCACTGCCCCGTTGTGGACTGGAGACTTAGGACTTTTTTGTAACCCTTTCTTCTCTCCGATGAAAATAGTCCTTATGTCAAGATGAAAGAAAAGTCAAATACCAAGTAGGTCAGCAAACTGCTAAATAACCCTATTTATATTCATGGAAAGGTAATTGTTTAAGGCAGAGGTTTGCCTTCGTTAATTTTTATTTTACACGTACATTTTAACTTCTTAAGTCTTACCTTTCATAACAAGAAGTCTAGATCAGTTAACGTATTTTTTTGAAAACAAGTTTATCGTATAACATTTTAAAGTATGACTTTCTTTTTTCCAGTTTTATTGAGATATAATTGACGAATAACATTGTGCTAGTTTTAGGTGTACAATGCGACGGTTTGATACAAGTGTATGTTGTGAAATGATCTCCACAGTAAGTTGAGTTAACATCCATCACCTTACATCATTACAAATTTTCTTTCTTGTGATGAAAACTTTTAAGATCTACCCTCAACAACTTTCAAGTATACAATACAGTATTATTAACTATAGTCACCATGCTGTGCATTACATCCCCATGACTTATTTATCCTACAACTGGAAGTTTGTACCCTTTGACTACCTTCACCCACTTCCCCCACCTCTGGCAACCACCAATCTGTTCTCTATTAACCTGAGGTATTTTTTTTGTTACTGTTGTTGTGTTTTGTGTGTGTGTGTGTGTTTGTTTTTAAGATTCCACATATAAGTGGTAACATAGAGCATTTGTTGTTCTCTGTCTGACTTATTTCACTTAGCATAATGCCCTCCAAGTCCATCCATGTTGCTGCACATGGCAAAATTTCATTCTTTTTTATGACCGAGTAGTATTCCATCGTGTATATGTACCACATCTTCTTTATCCATTCATCTGTTCATGGACACTTAGGTAGTTTCCATGTCTTACATGCTGTAAATAGTGCTGCAGTAAGCATGGGTGTGCAGGTAACTCTTCAAGATAGTAAATTCGTTTTCTTTGGATAGATCCCCAGGAGTGGAATTGCTGGATCATATGGTGGTTCTATTTTTAATTTTTTGAGGACCCTCCATGCTGTTTTCCATAATGGCTGCACCAATTTACATTCCCAGCAACAATATAGGAGGCTTCATCCAGTACCCTCTCCCGTCTTTATCTGTGTTCTATTTTTAGCCGAACTGCCTTAGTAAAGACCCTCCCCAGTATTTGTGTTCTTTTTGGTGACGGCCATCCTGACAGGTGTGAGGTGAGATCTCATTCTGATTTTGATTTGCATTTCCCTGAGGATTAGTGATGCGGAGCATCTTTTCACATGCCTGTTGGCTATTTGAATGTCTTCTTTGGAAAAATGTCTATTTAGTTAATCTGCTGGTAATTAATTGGATTGTTTGGGGGGGGTTGTTGTTGTTGTTGTTGTTGTTTTTGCGGTACGCGGGCCTCTCACTGTTGTGGCCTCTCCCGTTGCGGAGCACAGGCTCCGGACGCACAGGCTTAGCGGCCATGGCTCACGGGCCCAGCCGCTCCGCGGCATGTGGGATCTTCCCGGACCGGGGCACGAACCCACGTACCCTGCATTGGCAGGCAGACCCCCAACCACTGCACCACCAGGGAAGCCCTGTTTGGGGGTTTTTTTGCAGCTGAGTTGTTTTGAGTTCTTTATATATTTTGGATATGAACCCCTTATCAGATAGATGATTTACAAATATTTTCTCCCATTCCATAGGTTGCCTTTTCATTTTGTTGATGTTTCCCTTTGCTACAGAAGCTTTTTAGTTTGAGATGTAGTCCCACGTGTTAATTTTTGCTTTTGTTGCCAGGTTAACATGTTAATATGGTAACAGAGCCCAAAGGATAACCCAGAGTTGTCTAGCAAATCAGACCTAACAGTAAAGGTTCAGGGAGGGGGAGGGAGGGGGGTCTTTCTCAGCTTCTTAACTTCCACATCATCTTCTCATCATCTTAAGGTCAGATACCAAAATCTTTGGTCAGAACCAATATTGCAATTATGATAAATCAAGAACCGAAGAATTTCTGATTTCTCCTCTCTCTGTTCACGGTAAACATGCATATGTCAGAAAGTATATAGAAAGGAAACATTTGAGGAAGAGTAAATGTGCTTTTTTAAATGTGCCTTCTTCGGGGAACATGAAACACGTACCTCCTTAATGCTTTCCGTCACGGTGCCACTGTGCAGAGAATTAAAATGCCGTGGTAGAAGGGAGCTTGCCTGACGCCCACATTCCTCCCGGTGCTCAGACCCTTCTGGTTAGGACGGCTCTCCTGGAACTGCTCATTGAGAATTAAACTCTGATTGTTGTGGGCCGAATGTTAGGTTGGAAGAAGTTTTCCTAATAAGGAAGACTGATGTAATGTTCGCGGAGGGGGTCAGGCCCCTCCACATGTTTTATTTCCATCAGCCGGATTCCAGGGGGAAGTGGGCGGTGAGGGGGGCTGGGGGCTGCTTGCTATTTTTAGCCAAACTGCCTTAGTAACACCAGGAGGCATGTTTCCAAGGGTTACACTCCTGGGTGCGCTGTAAGATGTTTCTCCTGGCATCTCTCTTTATACTGTTTGATCAAGCATAAATAATACTTTTATTAACATTGTAACTTTTACGCAGAGGATGAAAACAGTATCCTTTGCGATCTCTCCGTATCCTGGCAGCTCTTCTCTGAGATACAGTGTTTCGGGTCAACAGACAGATACTGGCACCAGCGTTGAGGAGACTGTATTAACTTTTCAGAACACACTGCAGCAGGAAGCGACTGCAAGGGTGTCTCTCAGGTCACGCTGACCAGCCTGTTCTGCCCACAGTACGCAATCTAGATTCGCCCCCTGCCCCTAACCTGCTCCAAATGTAATGACAGTCTGCGCATTTCAAGGCGGAGGCTGTTGTTTCTGTGCTTCTGCGTGATGTTCCTTTAAACGTTTGTATAAACTGGAGGAAAAAATCAAATTTGAGGTAAAAGCTGGGCTCTGTGACTTGATCGTTTCCTCTCTGGTTGACATGTTACGTCATTTGGGGTTTTGCTCTGTTCCGTGGAGTTCGTCTCCCCCCACTCCCCGAGCCCGCAGCCCTGGGCCTGTTGCCTCGCAGCTCTGCCCCGCATCCCGATGATGCCACGTCCCGAGGCCCTGCAGTGTGACCCTGGGGGTAGAAGGCTCTCTGTGGAGTTGGGGATCTCCCTTTCTGCCTGAAGGGGGCGCTGGGCCAGAGGTGAGGGGGGATTCCCAGCCATCCTGACCAGGGGCCCCAAGCAGCCGGGTGAATGTCTTAGAGAGTGGGACGGGTCAGAAACACAGTGTCAGAATAGTTTATGGTGCCGTTTGCCAGGAAGTCAGCAAACAAACTAGAAAATGGGTAAGAAATTGGGGGCCAGCTTTGTGCCACGGTCGTGGCAGCTCCGTCCGCTGCCTCTGGCTTGGCGCCTCCGGGACTGGACCCTCAGACCCCAAGGCCCTGCAGTGTGTCCACCCCGGTGCGTATCTAACAGGGGAAAGAGGCAGTCCCCTCAGGCGGAGGTGCAGGGAACGTTTAGAACTAAGCTTCCCGGAGCAGTAGGATGTGAAGTACAGACACAGGCCACATACACAGGTTCAGTGTATCAGTTAGTAGTCATACCACAAGGGAAAAAGCAGCAGTGAAATTAGATTTAATAATGCGTTGTGTTTAACCCAGAGGATTAAGAATATTATTTTCTCCCCATGTAACATAAACATGGTTAGTGAGATCATTTTTACACTCACAACGTCTCTTGGGCTGGACCAGCCATGTGGCCAGTGCCCAGCAGCCACATCTGGCCAGTGGCCACCATGTTTGGACAGCACAGGTCTCGAGGGTGTAAAGCAGGGAACCCACAGCCCTTTACACCCCAAGTCAGTGTAGCAGAAGCAATGTTAAATATTCTAAATGGCCATCCCAATTGTGTCACATCTGCTGAACTTGCAAACCTGTAGCAGCCAATCCCAGTAGGAGGAGTGGAGGTTCTTCAGTGCAGAAGTATCAGCCCAGGACCTCCTGTGCGTCAGGGCCTGCCCGAGACCCTGAGCCACGGCCAAGGGGCTGGAAGGCCCTGCCCCCCCAGGGCTGCAGTAGGTGGGGTGGAGGGCTGGCATTCAGGCGGAGAGTGTAAAAGATACATCATGTCAGCGGTAAACGCCGTGAAGAAATAAAGCAGGACGGTGAGTTCCAGGGAGACGTGAGTCCTCTTCTAGTCCACTTAGGTATCAAATGGGCCATTAAGCGTGAACTGGGCTCTGTAGTGTTGACATGTTTGCAGTTCAGCCGGAGGCAAATTCTTTCTCTAATTATCAAAGTGACGACAGAGATTCTCAGTTTTCTTTAAGAGAGGATTGCGTTATTGGAGGACACCCATACCCAAAGACATGGAAGCCGCTGAAGAAACTGGTTTCTGTGTACTTCAAATAATATTTTGGTACCAGGCCCAGATGACAGCATCTCTCCCCAGGATCCAGCAGCTGACACAGCTAAGCTATGGAGCATGACCTAAATAATGCAGGGAGACTGATACTTTAGGAAAGTTTCATGTTTGTTTTAACTGAGGCAGACAAATTAAAGTTTTTTATCTGTTCCTTTTCTGTATTTGCTTAAGTAAACTCTGAAACGGATTACTTCCAAAACATTTGGTCCCCATCCTGTGCATGGCCAGCGAAGGCAGCGTGGCACCCGAGTAATTAATAAATGTACCGAGTGTGGAAGTTCGTGTTCTGAAAAAAACCTTGTTACAAAGAGCAGTAGAACCACCACGTCTCACACGTCTGTATGTGCTGCTTGCTTGCAGGGCGGCTCAGGAGGGGCCAGTAGGCAGGGTGTCTGGTGGATGCTGGGGAGAGAAAGTGGAGGGAGAGGGAGAGTATCCTTCTCACGGTGTCCTTTTGGTCCCTTTTGCATTTTGAAGGGCAGAAGTTTTTAACTGTAAAAAGTCCAAGTTACCAAGTTTTTTGTTCTTTTATGGATCCCACTTTTTGGTATCTATCAAAGAAATCTTTGCCTAACTTATGGTCACAAAGATGTGCCTGTGTTTTCTTCTTGAAATTTTATAGTTTGAGGTTCATATTTAAGTCAAAGATTCACTTAAGTTTTGTATGAGGTGTGAATTGCGGGTTTATTTCTTTTGTGCATATGGAAACCCAATAGGATTTTTTTGGCTTTTTTTTTTTTTATCATGTGAAGTTTAAGAAATAGGATTTAGGGCTTCCCTGGTGGCACAGTGGTTGAGAGTCCGCCTGCCGATGCAGGGGACGCGGGTTCGTGTCCCGGTCCGGGAAGATCCCACATGCTGCAGAGTGGCTGGGCCCGTGAGCCATGGCCGCTGAGCCTGTGTGTCCAGAGCCTGTGCTCCGCAACGGGAGAGGCCACACGGTGAGAGGCCCGCGTACCGCCAAAAAAAAAAAAAGAAAGAAATAGGATTTAATTTTAAAAGAGATAAAAAGAAACCTTGTGTAGCAGTCTGTGCAGTTGTTAGTTACAATTATGAGTTCAGTTTTACAGAGAAAAAGTGTTTTGACTGAATCCATTCGTAGGAGCTCTTGTTGTGCTTTAACACTAAAAGCCATAAAAGTTAGGTTCTGTTGGTCCAAAAGGTTATGTTTATGCTTGTGTTTTCACCAGTTTCATAATCAAAATTTGACGGCAGCATTTTGTTACAGGGCAAGAAAGGTAAAATGTTGCAAGCCCTGTGTCAGTAAATTTAAACTGTTTAGATCAGCTGAACTTAAAAGGATTGATAAAGACAACCTTTCTGTCCTCAGGGGAGGGGAGGGATGCTGAACTGTGGCCGGTCTGAAAAGATGTTGATCAACGTGTATTTGCCAGAGCCCTTAGGTGAGGAGGGGGACCTGCCCGTGAAGGCACGTGTTGTATTATCAGTAGATGGTCCTCCAGTTGCCTTCCACGAGGGAGTGGGTCTGCTTAACGCTTTTTTTGTCATTGCATTGAGTCGATCTGAGCCCACCCACACCTTCTCTGCCCTTTCCCAGAGTTGGGGTTATAGCCACTGTGATAAATCTGAACCAATGATGACTGCTGGTTTGAGCGTGCACTGCTTTATTAATTAGCAAGGGGGCCCGTATGTCCAAGTTTCTTCCAGACCTTTGAAATGCGTGAACGATGTATGGATGTTCGAGGGGGTATCCCTTCTCCCTGTTCAAGTTTGGGACCATTCGTGTGATGAACAGAGGAGTCAGAGGGAATCCAAAAAGCCTCAAGTCTGTGCTAGAGGAGAAGGGTGTGCCGCGGGGCTGAGGGGGCTTGCTGATACTTCACCCTGGAGTAGAGCGGCTTCCCTGCCCATTCACAGGTGCGTCATACAGACCCACCTCCCACACTCGCTGAAGGGGGGTAAGGATGCAGGCAAGGAGGGCGCCCCACCCCCGCCGGAAACGGTGGAGGATGGAGTGCCTGCCCCTTCAGTGTCCCAGTGTCCTCCTGATACTACATAGTAACAATTTTTAAGAGATGACAGCATGGTGCCCTTGCTAAAATTTAGTTTATTAGGTCATTAACATATATCATAAGTGGCTTTAATGTCTTACAACGTGTTTTACAGATTGACAAATTCCACAGCAAGAAAAAAGCCACTAGTCAATTCATACTTTTCCGTTTCTGTACTTAACAACTATTATATTAATCTGAGTTTATTCAGAAGGCATTAACAACAAAAATACATATTACTCTTGGTTCCCTGGTATGAATTGCTTCTGCTTCTGAGTTTACAGATGTCATTTTCTTTACTGGTAGCTGCAGTCAAGATTAGTAGATCATACTTAAAAGGTCAGGTTAGGCATAGAAGTGTAATTAAATACATTCTGCATCATTTTTACTCAAAACTGTAGTCTTTAGACAATAATGTCATGTTTAAACCTGAAAATATGCAGTATGCTGATAGTACCATATCTAGTCACATGTGTGGATATATGCAGGCACACACACACACACACGGACCATGTGGCTGTGTGACTCGGACACAGACCCACTGGACAGTCAGCTCTACCTTACTAAGTGGGGCTTACCCCTCACACGTCAGGGAAGAGGTGGCCCTCGATGGAACCCAACTGAATTGGACCCTATCTTTCCTTTGCTCTTTGGGATGTTTATGTATATTCTTGTTAGAAATGACTTTTTGGTTTAATTGTTAGTGAAAACCTTTTAGTGAAAGACATTCGTACCTCGGTGTCTTCACTCGAGAGGCTGGAGCGAGGAATCCCATTTCCCACCTAAGCTCCCACGGCCTTGCACAGAGTGGCTTCCTGCTCTGTAGGACGAGGCGATCCAGGCCCCCCTCCATCTGCGTGATCCCTCACCCGATCTGTGCGCATCATCACACGGATGCTGTACTCACTCCGCTGGCTTTCTCCATTATTTTGTCTTACATCTTAGAAAGACTGTGGGACTTCCCTGGTGGTCCAGTGGTTAGGACTCAGCGTTCTCACTGCCAGGAGCACAGGTTCAATCCCAGGTCGAGGAACTAAGACCCCTCAAGCTGTGTGGCACGGCCAAAAAAAAATGGAAAGAAGGAAAGAGCAGCACATCCGGGTGTATATACTGTTTCCCTAAATGAAGGGCACCTAGTGTATAAAGCATTACAGTATAATCATAAACCCCAACGTGTGTAACAAACTTCAGTATGTACGTTTTAGAAAAGATTAATAAAGTTCAGTAAAATAAGTGCAGTGCAACAGCTGTACATGCTGTAAAGTTTTCTTCTTTCAAAAGGCATTTCAAGATGTTGCAGGGTTTTTGTTGTGTTGAAGATGGTCCTAAAGACCATATTATAGAAAATTCCATTTGCTAGAATACCAGATGAATGACTCTTTTTTTTTTTTTTTTTTTTTTTTTTTGCGGTACGCGGGCCTCTCACTGTTGTGGCCTCTCCCCTTGCAGAGCACAGGCTCCAGACGCGCAGGCTCAGCGGCCATGGTTCATGGGCCCAGCCGCTCCGCGGTACGTGGGATCTTCCCGGACCGGGGCATGAACCCGCGTCCCCTGCATCGGCAGGCGGACTCTCAACCGCTGCGCCACCAGGGAAGCCCGGATGAATGACTCTTCACTATACACAGTTATATGTAGCCCTGTTGGAAACATCCTGCAACTATAATAAATTTACCTCATTTTTATCTTAAGAGTCATTACAGTAAATAATTGGGTTTTTTATCTAAGGATTATTCTGGTGGTTTCAGTCATTTCTCAGGGAGGGAACGTCATTTATTAGTTCTTCCCAAGACACATTTGGATAAACTTCATTTGCTGCTGGAAGGGTTGGGTCTGCCTCTCGAGGGTCTGTCGGATCCATCACCACTGCGTCTCATTCCCCAGCCGCTAAGGAATGTCAGGGTCAGCAGGTCAAAGTAAGAAAGGTCACAGCCACTTAAAACTGACAATTCTTGACACGGTCACCAGTCTTTTAATTGAACACATCTCCGAAGCTTGCCAAAGAGCCCTTTTGAGTTGTTTCAAGAACGTTTTCCCTCTTGGCTGGGAGGTTTGGACTGGGGCCTCGTGATCAGGTGAGGCTGCATCCACACCGTGAACCTGTGGCCATTAACGCTGAGACTAGCGACGGCCGACTTCTAGGAGATAAATCACGCCAGGTACCCGGGTCCAGCTGTGCACTCCTTTCACCGCTTTACCCTTGGGGGGCTTAAGTATTGGCAGATTATTATTCATTCAGAAATGTTTAGTTCTTCAGTGGCGGGCCTTTGTTAATAGAAACCTAGAAAGTCATCTTTATAAATCAGTGTTGTTCGTCAGCATGTAAAGATACAATTTTTTAAAAATCCAGCATCTTCAGTGATGCAGTCTCTCAAGAGATCGAGTAACGTAGCAAATGAGGAATATTCAGATTGCTGTCTCGAAAGACCAGAGAGTGCATTTTATAGTTGGAAGCGTTTTAAAACGTGTTTAAAGGGACGATTTAAAAATAGTCCAACTTTCCGTTTCACAGATAAGAGGAAGCTCAGAGCTCTCTCAGTCAAGGCCACACAAGTCGTGGGTGGCACACTCACTTCTGCAGCCCAGTGGCAGAGGTGCCAGAGGAGGCTGTCTGATTTCCAAAACAAAGCCGTCCTTAAGGGTTCAATTCCAATTGTTTACGACATTATTCTTCTCGTACTTCTTATTTTTTCTACAGTGAGCGTCTTCTTCAAAGAGCACACTAAAGGCCAGAACTAAAAGTATGTGGGAACTTCTGTGCTCTGAAACTCCATGCTGGGATTTATTACTGTTATGTGGCGTGTATTTGAATGTTATTAGAAATTTGGATTCACTTTTAACTTGTGAAGTATGCACTGAGAATCTTCACCAGTTTATCTCATCTTCCTGTCCCTCTTCTGTGCTTTCGACTTAGATTGTATAGCTGTAAATAGCTGTTTAGTTAGTGGGGATTGAACATTTACTAGTCTCTCAGTGTAACGTTTGCTGGTTGATGATACAAATACGGGAATAAGAAATTCAGGGAACAAATTAATTTCTTAGTTTCTAAACTAGCTCCTTCAAGTTACTTTGTATATTCTTACAGTTTCTCCAGTGAGTAAAAGTTTGTCAAGCCTCGCGGAGGAGACGTAAACATTACCTACTTGGGCATTATAATTCCATTATACACATGGGATGTCTCCAGGATGTAGCAGGTTATGTCTGTGTAGCTGTCTGGAGCGCCACTGCAATGTCTGTATCCCCGTAACAACGAAGCAAAGGGGATAGGAGGGCCAGAGTTCAAGCCCGAGGTGGGTGGAACCCACATCAGAAAGGCCCTCTGTGGCTGGAGAAATCCCAGTGCGTGTGGAGTCCCGGCAAACCCTGCTCCCTTGATGAGAGAGGCCGTGCATCGTAGCCACCGGCCAGACCTCTTTGGTTCAAGGCCCATTTGCACTGCTTTCCAGCTGTGTAACCTTGAGCAACTCGGTGTATCTTTGTGCCTTCATTTCCTCATCCGTAAAGTGGAGATGGTAAGATCTTCTGTGGTTTTTATGAAGATTAAATGAGTCGGTATAGACTGAGCACTTAGAGCTGTGTTGGCTGCGTAGTAAGTACTCAGTGACAGCCGTTACCACTAGCAGTGACGCAGGAGGTTCCAGCAGCAACCGTGACAGCCTGAGCGCCCCGCCCCCCGTGGCTTCAGTACACGGGATGGACGTCCTCAGGCTTCCGGGATGCGCATTTGCTAAGAGCCAGCACTGTGTCTTCTTTTATGATGTGACCTTCTGTAAAGTACTAGCTTCTGGAGTTTTATATGGTTTAAAACTTTTACGTTTAAAATTTATGTTTTGGGAACTTTATATATATATATTTTCCCACTATATTTTTATATACACAAGGTTAAAAAGTATTCAGACCACTAGTGTAAAAGACTGTAAAATGCAGAAACAAGACTTCCCCGCTACCTCATTCAGGTTTCCGTCTCCAGAGGTCAGCACTGTTGACCGTGTGTTTTTAGTCCTTCGGATGGTTTCTTCCACAACTTGAGGAACAATGGACATATCCGTCCACTTGCTGGTTTATCAGCTAAAGACGGTGCAGCTAGATCAACTTTAGTGTTGTTTTCACCAGCAAGATGTTCCGATGAGGCCTTTGCCCCGAGCGCCTGAAAACCTGTGCAGCCACGTCACGTCTCGTGTGCCTGTGCGGTAAGGAAAGTGGGCTGGTCGGTCTCCAGGCCCCTTTCTTCAGCGAGTTAGAGGGCGTCTGAAATAACGTGAGCCGTAGAAAGGGCGGGGGTGGAGGAGGCAGCTGCTGTGCGCGTGAAGCTCAGATGAAACTGGCCTTCGGGTCATCTGGCCCCAGGCGGTGGTCACTGTCTTTCTTTAGGCTTTTCTCTCTGGGCTTCTTTTTACCTGCTGGCCCCCATTTGGTTGCCTTCCCTCTGGGGGGTCCCATCCGCGTGGTCAGTCAGCTGTCAGAGGGCGAGGACACGCCTTCCTGTCATCCTCGGCGTGGATTCCTGAGACAGTGGGTAAGGGGTGAGAGGGACTCTGATTTAGACACGCTGAGTGGAAGTGAAGCAGCGTGTTTCTGATACATGGAAGTGGGTCGTCCAGTTGGGATTCCGGACTGAGGTCTGGGCTCCAGGGGCTCGGGGGGGTGAGGGTGACGCGGAGAAAATCAGGGAGCCCTAGATCGTGGTGGGACCCACAGTCAGCTGGGCAAGACCATGGGGGAGGCGGGGTGTCAAAGGGTGGGGAGCGAGGATGGGTCTGGTGTCAAAGGTCAGGGGGGAGATGGCTCCAGGAAGGAGGGTGGTACCGTCGGGGCCGGGGGCTGCAGGGCAGCCGGAGTGAGGCCCTACCTTTAGGGTGAGGGAACCCCTTACATTAATTGGTAGAAGGCTTACAAAATCGGGTCAGGGGACAAAGAAGAGGAGGAGAAAGGTTTATTAACACAACAGTGGCTACTGAGTCACTGAAAGAGCTCACACTTTCCCTAGGAGAGAACATCACAGCAGAAACGCATCCAGCCACAAAACACCCAAAAGCTGTTTTGCTTAATTTTTGAATGGAGTTTATCTATAGGTATATGTGTCTTAAGAAAAAGAAATGCAACTAATGTTAACCAATAAGTGATGATTATTCAGTATAGAACTGTCTTTCCTCTTAGAAAAGGATGTACTGTGGAATTACTTTAGTTTGCCACTCTGATGCCTTTAAAATCTATTTCTGTTTAGCAAAACGTGCTGTGTTCATGTTTCCAAACCACTTGAAATGGATGTGAAGACAGGAGATGCTTGAGGTTAACATGGATACAGATAAACCCGTACTGGGACTTGGTTAGTTCTTTACAAGTTCCTTTAAAAGTAGGTTCTCTATAATGTTTAAATGTTGCTGGGCTTTAAGAGTAAGGATCGTAAGATCTGAGAGTTTGTTAGGACCTTGCAGATATTACACTATAGATTTCCGTTTTAAGATTGCGAAACTGGGCCCCAGAGAGGATAAGTGAATTGTCCAAAGTCTTAGAAAGCTAGAGGCCAAGCCGTTGAGCTGTTTGACCGTTCCTCTCTCTGGTTGCTTGTTTCTCCTTGTAAATGGCCTGTGTGGCAGTGGCTTTGTCTGCAAGAAGGTGGCTTTACCCCCTTAGAAAGACGCAGCGGTGCCCCGAGTGCCAGCGAGGCTGATGGAGCAGCTAGTTTTCCACTTGACAGAAATCTGGGACTTCAATTAAATGCAGCCAGTATTTAGTTGAGTGCCTGCATTTGAGCAGAGAGGGAGATACCAAACTGAAAATGTTTGGAAGGGGAGAGAAGTGGGAGAATGCCTTTCGTTCTTCCAGGAGAATAAAGCCATTTGGTGAGTAGGTAATGGTTGTTTCTTTTGAAAAACAGGACACTTTGCCCTTGGTCAAAACTTATTCGTACAGGGCCAGGCTGCACAGCCCTGCTTCCGATACTCAAGGCAGCAAACATACCGGGGGTGAAAATGACCAGACGGGCTGCACGGGCCTCTCAATCATAAAATGGTAATTCGAGGAAACATGAACCACATGGAACCTTAAAATATGCCAAATGCTTTATTTCATTGTAAGACCGACAGTTAAGCATCTGTCCATCTTGTTTCCCCCAATTCTTTTAACATCTCAGAGAAGTTCTGTGTTGACGATCTTAAAGGCGCATTAAAGATCAGAGAACATCCAAATCTTTATCCCTGCTCTCTCCCCCAACCTTAGGGGCGTGCGTTTAAATTCATAGTTGTCTTTGCACGTGTGACCCCCCTAAACCCAAGGCAGTACCCCCTCATTTGGCTCCTGGGAACTCATTTTGAGCGTGTAGGTGATTGCCGTCAGGACTGTGATCTGTACACCTGTTACCAGGGGCAATAGTCAGGTGTTGGATCTCCACCCTCACCCAGCGGCCGTGGTTTGCTGTGCTGGGAAGACACACGCTGAAGCCTGAGTGTAGAACGAGGCCATTGAGGGACTAACGTTATAAAGTCGTAGAGGGAGCTTAGTCCTTCTTGAACTGAAGCCCCTGTAGGAGTTTTATATTCTGTCTAGTTTATAAGCTCCCAGAATTCATGTGTTGAGCTCTCATACAGACAGTGCTGAGCTAATCCCAGCCAGAGAGGACTCCCTTGTGGAATACCCAGCAGTTTGTCTGTCGTTCGCTTACCTTCCTACATGTGGAAATGGTTGGAATTCGGCAGTCCAGGGCGGGCCCTGTTGCAGGACGGCCTGACGGGGCACACCTCGTGGACCCGGCAGGGCACGGCAGCCAGGAGTGACCAGATGCTTGTGCTTGGCGGTGACGTGTCCCTCGCCTGTGTGCGGCGGGGTGTTGTGAGGACGCTGCAGGTCACAGCCCTGCCTTCGAGTCCTTACGAACTGCAGGACCCGGTTCAGAGGGCGCAGGTCTGTAACTCACCGTGCAGTGGCTTCTGTATCCAGTAAAAAGGGAAAGAAAATATATAAGCCCACAGCCTATCTGTCCTGAAAGCATGAATGTTTTCCAGCTTCGCGACCCCAAGAGTCTCTTGGACAATTGTAATTGCTCCGTCCTGGTCAGTGTGAACGCTGGCAACCCAGCCCTTGATCCACAGGGACGTGCTGGGAATTTCCAGGTTACATAAAAGTTGTTCTCCAGAAGTTTACTTTCATGTCGTTCATTTTAAGCTTGGGCTGCAGGTCCCCAGAGACAAAGCGAACTGTAGTAATCATAACTAACATTTTAATAAACCTTTTCTGTTTACTGAGCACTTTGGACAGGGTGATGTGCAATAGCACGAGCCCTTGCCCCCAGGCTCTGCCCTGACCTCGCTAACCTGACCCACGGGGGATTTTTCAGCCATCCTCCCAGGGCTGCTGGGCTGTGTCAGGCCAGCCCAGGTTGGCGAGGAGTCGGCCCCCGCCTGCCACCCCGCGTGGCTTTGTGAGCAGTAGGTGCGGGGCCGGTCCCAGGCTCAGCGCCCAGCCCCAGCCCAGTCTCCAGGCCCCCCTCCCATGCGCCACTGCTGTCCCCTTGCCCGTGAAGAGGGAGGTCCCTGCAGGAAGCACGTGATCTCCGTCACTAAGGTCTGCTCTGTAAGGTAACCAAGGTGGATGTAGTCGTGCTCGTCTCTGGGAGTCTGTTGAGCTCACCCCGGGGACCGCATGCGTCTGGCCAGCGCCGTCCCCCTGCCCGGCCAGCCTTTGCCCCCTGCTCTACACTGCTGCCCGGCTGGCTGGTTTCTCCAAGACTGCTTTAATCAGGTGGCAGGAGAGATCACTGAATTGGAAAGTAAAAATGGTTTCTACAGCCCTACTTACCCCTGTCAAATCTGAACCTTCCCCATCCAACCAGCATGAAACTGTTCTTGCTAAAAGCTGTGTCCAAACCATCGGGGTGGGAGGACGAGGATTTGTGATTTCCTGTCATGGAGAAGGGAATCCCCTGAGTTAGTCCTGACACATCCCCTTCCTGGGTTGCCAAGATCTTTGTCTTTGCACCATTTCACCCTGGAAAGAATCAAGTTCAAAGTCAGAGATCTTAAATACATTCTTAAATGTGTAAGTATTTAAAACTTTGATGATTCCGATCCTAAAGACCCTGGTTGCTATGGCAGCAAAGAGGTGTGAGAGCGGAGGTCCCCAGGAGGGAAAGATGACCACAGACTTTAAAAACCACATTGAAGGTCCGGGTTCTTTTATGTTGACCTGACTGGCTCCGCAGGTACCTGCTCTGTGACCTTGAACAAGTTACTTAACAGGTTCCCGGCTTGTAAAAGGACTGTGGCAGGCGCATCACAAAGAGTCTAGCCAGCTCATTCCCTGAGGTATTGAAGTCTTGAGAATTGAAGGAGGGGTGAGAGCAGGTTTTCTTAGGCTTTCTGAGTTGGGGGTTGTGGTGGGGAGAGGAGAAAAAGCTGGGAGAGGCTAGATGGAGGCAACTTTAACACGAGGACCGCATCGTCCTGCTTGAGTCTCAGCGCTCTTAACCTGACTTTCCCACCTTTACACAGGGTCTCCAAGACATTCAGGTCAGTTTCGCATTCTCATTTCATTCTCAGAAAGGACAGCAGAAAGAAATGGGGAAACCAAAAAAGTGATAACTTTTTTAAAGGTGTTTTACAAATACTAAATATTTTATTTTTATTATGTGAGTTGCAGGTGTAAAGCATTATAGTTCCCCATCATACACACTGCAGAGTGATCCCCGCCGCATGTCTAGTTACCATCCATCACCATACACTTGACCCCCTTCACCCTTCACCCATTTTACCCACCCCAAACCCCCTCCCCTCTGGTAACCACTAGACTAAATCTCTAGGTGTTGTGTTGTGTTTGTGTACTTAGATTCCACATATGAGTAAGATCACATGGTTTTGGTCTTTCTCTAAATTATTTCACTTATTAGCACACTACCCTCCAGATCCATCCATGTTGTCACAAATGGCAGGATTTCTTTCTGCCTCTATGGCTGAGTAATATTCCATTTTGTGTGTGTGTGTGTGTGAGAGAGAGAGAGAGAGATTAATATATCACATATTCTTTATGCATTCACCTATCAGTGGACACTTAGGTTGATTCGATATCTTGGCTATCGTAAATATGCTGTAGTGAACATTGGGGTACATATATCTTTTCAAATTAGTGTTTTCATTTTCTTCAGACAAATAGCCAGAAGTGGAATTGCTAGATCATATTGTAGCTCTATTTTTAATTTCTTGAGGTACCTCCATACTGTTTTCCATAGTGGCTGCACCAATTTACATTCCTCCCAACAGAACTTTTCCCTCCTTCCCACATCCGTTCCAGCATTTGTTATTTCTTCTTTTTGACGATGGCCATTCTGACTTGTGTGAGGTGATATCTCATAGTGGTTGTGATTTGCATTTCCCTGGTGATTAGCTATGTTGAGCATCTTTTCATGTGTCTGTTGGCCATCTGTATGTCTTTTCTGGAAAAATGTCTATTCGGAACCTCTGCCCATTTTTTAATTGGGTTGTTTGTGTTTTTGTTGTTGAGTTGTCTGAGTTCTTTATATATTTTGGATATTAACTCCTTATATAAGGGATACACGATTTGCAAGTATCTTCTCCCATTCAGTACGCTGCCTTTTTGTTTTGATGATAGTTCCTTTGCTGTGCAGAAGCTTCTTTAGTTTGATGTAGTCCCACTTGTTTATTTTTGCTTTTGTTTCCCTTGCCTTGGAGTTAGAT
This sequence comes from Leucopleurus acutus, assembly GCF_964270905.1. Taxonomy (NCBI): domain Eukaryota; kingdom Metazoa; phylum Chordata; class Mammalia; order Artiodactyla; family Delphinidae; genus Leucopleurus; species Leucopleurus acutus. The sequence continues at coordinate 114,007,938 of NC_139150.1, read as the reverse complement.
CCAGGAAAACATCTCTAAGACCGATGTCAATGTGACAGGTAATTCTCAGTAATTTCCAGAGGCCACAGGCAGTCTTGCCTTCCTGGGGCCTTTCATTCCCTTTGCTTTTTTATCTCTGTGAAAGTCAACTTTTATGAAGATAACAAGGACTGAGAAGGTGACCTAGAGCTGTACATTTTGTCATCTCAGAATCTGGGTGTCAGAACCATTTAACTCAAATATTTTTTTTGAAGTATTAGGATCAGTGCAGAAATCAAGTCAGACACTTAAAGATTCAAAGCAACTGTTCTGCCCTCCCTTCCCCCACCCCTCCAGTTCTCTGCCTGTCACATTCCTCTCCAGCGCAGTGTAGGGGAGTGGAAAGGGTGGCACAGTTCTTCCTGCAGTATATACTAGGACCACATCACTGGAATGCCTGTCCATTTCTTGTGAAATGCTACATTAATTTCTTGAACTGTCACTTACCACTAACAGTAGCATCTCGGCAGTTTTAAGCTCTCTTGAGCTAGCAAACTTGATGGTTTTTTTAATGCCCAAATGAGTAGACTTGACCCCATGGACAAAGTTAGAACCAGTGGTGGTCAGAGCTTCCCTGGTATGGCTTCTTTGAAGACTGGCTTCTCGGGGGCCATCCCTAATCCTGGGGCAGAGGAAACCCCCTGCAGACACGGGGCACAATGTGATGTCTGGAGCCAGGGTGGCTTCATACAGCCGAGCTGGAAACGCCTGCAAATACAGCTGAGGCTCTGGCCATGGTGAACCCTGCTGGCCCAGAGGAGGGGGCAGTGCCTTCTGCAGGGCCCTACAGATCACTTCCAGTCCCGGTGCCCAGGTCAGCTGCATGTTGGGGAGAAACGGTCGAGGAATAGGATGCATTTTGCAGTGGGTAGGAAATAAGAAAGAGAAAGTAAAGGCAGGGAGATCAGAAAGGAGCATTTGGGGATTCAGAATGAGAGCACTGGTGGGTGGTTTTTATGAGTCCTATTCCTGGGCCGGTTCTAAACACATGAAGGCTGGGCAGTCTAGCCAGACCACACAGACATGTGGAACCTCAGCATCCCATGGATCCTAGCACTGGCACAGCTGCTCTTAAAAGACTCCAGTTAAGCTCCAGAGGACCACCCAGGGTTCATTGCTGTCGGAGTCGTGGATGCTCTGCCTGGATTAAGCATCTACAGCCATGTTCCCCTTACGCTTTTCAGTTCCCAAGAAGGCGTCTTTTCATGGACTTAAATGTAATCACTTTACTGGATAATTACAGCAGGGAATCAGAGACATGGGAAGGAACTTAGAACTCCTTGACAGATATTGCCATATCCAATGATACTTGATAACAGACCTAAATTATTTTTTTTTATCAACAGCTTCAGTTCCTTTTATTGCTTTGAATTTGAAGGTTAAATACCTATGGACAGGAGGTCTTGGGGGTTTTGCTTCTTAGTTTTATACGGTTTCAAGTTAGGAGCATAGCTTTGCGTCTCTGTGGAGTGTTCCTATTTTATTCGCTTGTTATAGTGCCACCTTCCGTTGAAGTTTCTTCTCACAGCTGTGGGTCACTATCTGATGTGGATAAAGGAAAACATCTCAGGTGTAAAATACAGCTAGACAGGAAAGCTTTTGAGTTAAGATAAGAGATTTTAGCTGATTGCTAACTGCTTTATTGCTAACCTCTTTATCAAAAATTAAAATTCACACTGTCCCTTCCTGATGGAAAACACCTGGGAAATTAAAACTGCATTACTGTAAAATTAATAATTTGTTATTGCTTATTGAACTCCTGCAGGTGAAAGATGGGTGTCGTTTGCATGTTTCAGATATGGTACCAAATGTCAGTTTGTACTACGGTTTGTAGAAATGATTGGCAGTTCAGGGTTTCCTACTAAATTGGGGGTAGAGTAGGTTTTGCATATGTTTTTTAGGGAGCAAAGGCAGAAATTAAAGTAGGTCTTCCCCCCAGCATCAGCCTGTGGTATTTATTGACTACAGAGTTGTGACAGCAATGAAGTAGGGAAGTTGGATTCGCCTAAATCTGCCCAAAATAACTTAAATCAAGTGTTTCTTTCTTTTAACTTCCCCATTGTGATAGAGTTTTTCCAAAACTCGGTTACAGGTGAGAGGGCTGAGGACTCAGGTCAGAAGCTGTTCTCTTAGTATTTCTGGTTCTGTTAAAATGCAGTGCAGCTTCCGCGGGTCAGACAGAATGTCCATCCCTGGCATCTGTAAACCGGTTAGGCTCACCTGGGGTACGAGTTCAGTTCGACGTTGAGATCAGCGGTGTCCTCGGTGGACCTCGGTCTCCCGCGGGGCGGGGAGGGGGCTGGGAGCATGGGGAGGGGTGGTCGCAGGGCCTCCCGTCTCTCCCGGCCCGGCTGAAGGTGTCCTTTTCTCCCCGCAGGGACGCGCTCAAGATCCAGCAGCTGCAGCAGCAGATCCGCCTGGAGCGCGAGGCCCGCGTGCGCTCCTCGCCGCCCGCGTCCCCGGAGCCCCCGGAGCCGCGCTCGGAGCCCATGAGCGCGCTCGCCGCCCGCCACGCGCCCGCCGCCCGCCACGCGCCCGCCATGCAGGCCTCCGGCTCCTTCAGCTACGCGCGCCCTAAGCAGTTCATCGCCGCGCAGAGCCTGAGCCCCGGCGCGCCCCGGCCCCCGACGCCCGCGTCCCCGACGCCCCCCGAGCTCGAGGCCCCGTGGAGCGCGCTCCCGCCGCCGCCCCCGCCGCTCAGCCCGCCGGCGGCCGCCCCCGGGCCCGACGCCTTCCCGCCGCCACCGCCGCCGCCTCCGCCGCCCGGACCGGGCGCCGTGCCCCGCGCTGCGCGCCCCGGCCCCGTGCCCGCTGCGCTGCTCCGCACCCTGCTGCCCTCGCCGCCGCCCGCCGCCGCCGGCGTTTCCACCAGCGTCTCTGCGCTCGGCCTGCCCCGCGCCGCCCCTGCCACGTGAGTGCCCGCCCTCATGTATATGTAGCGGGGTCCAGCAGCCAGGACGGGACGGGGCAGGGCGGGGCGGGGAGCTGGGCTGGGTGCCCTGAGGTGCATTGCAACCCGTGCGTCCCCGGGACCGAGAAATGAGCTCACCCACATACATGTCGTACACGTGAGCTCGTACACGTACCGATTGGAGGGGACAGGCATGTCAGTAGCTTCACGTTGGTGCAGAAAAAGTGAGACCCCGTGCAAGCCGGCCAGAAATGATGGAGCCGGGCCTGTCCCCAGCCACAAATGATGGAGCCGGGCCCGTCCCCAGCCACAAATGATGGAGCTAGCCCTGTCCCTGGCGAGCCATGATCTCTGCAGGAATTGCACGATCCTCTGTCCCAGTCTTTCTGGATGGCTTTCCTTATGTCACAGTGGTGACGTGACAGCCTTCTGAAATCTTTACTTAGAAACTCTGAGGATAAATAAGATAATGTCCACAAAAGTAGAGGAAAGCCTTCAAAAGAAACCTACGGGCAGGTGTCTGTGCGTGTAAAGTGTAATGAGTAAAAGCTAGAACTCACCCTTTTGACTGAGGGGTTCAGAAATGTGTGCTAGCCAAGGTCAGGCCAGTTCCCTGTCTCAACCCTTCCTGTTGAAATCTTGCTTCAGGGCTCGCCAGGATCCCAGTAGCGTTCAGAGAGAGAAGAAGGAGATCCTAAGGAGGGTTTAGTACTGGAATAAAAATGCGAAGACCTTAGAATTCCAGTTCTCTTCATCACGTGCAAGTTTTCCACCCTGGGGTGTGCTCTTTGCCCACGACAAGGTGTGTCCAGGAGCTCCCGTTAGCTGCGTCCTGTTTTGTTAGGCACTTTCTAAATGCTGGCTGCAGGAATTCTATGTTTGAAATCTGGCTCCTTCTCAAAGTTTTATTAGAAAAAGCTCAGTCAAATGACAACATAAATAACGTCGAATCAGGGAGGAGAGTCTGGATGGTAAGGATGTATCATGGGCCTCTGCTGAGAGTTGAGTCAGTCCGCTGGCCTGAGAAAACCTTTGTCTCTCTCCCCTCCTTTTGTGTTTGAGCTTTTATTTGGCGGCTGGGGAATGAATATTACCTTACTTCAAAGAAGCTATGTTAGAACTGTTAGAAGGGGGGGGGGGGTTGTTACCTGACACCCTCCTCCTTACTAAGAAATGGCACCAAATCTTGCTTCCCGGAAGACGAGTCCTATATAAATCACCCGCCTATTAGTTCTCAGTTGGAATTTGAACAAAGATGAGTCTACCAAAAGCCTTGGTGGTGGAGGGGTCATACCTTTTATCATCTTAAGTAGAAAAAGTGGTTTATTCTGGTTTTTGACTTCGAAATTCTGTTGCGTTAAGCAGTTCTAAGGGCTTACCTCGAGTCATAGAAGCGCTGGCCTCTTATCAGCATCTGTCGTAGTTACTCATACGGAGTCAAAATAATTTTATAATTGTTCCCAGAGAGGGTCCAGCAGCTCCTGCCGCTTCTTAAAAGTTACTGGATTGGGGGAGAATGGATACATGCATATGTAGGGCTGAGTCACTGCGAAACCATCACAACGTTGTTAATCGGCTATACTCCAATATAGAATAAAAAGTTTAAGGAAAAAAAAAAGTTAATGGAGAAATCACGCTGGTTTTGTGCCGTGGGAAACTGTATCCTAGAGGTAGTTAGGCGCTGTGACACCAGGGTTCAGTGGCAACCCCAGGCTTCCAGCTCTGTGCCAGCCCAGAAGGCGCTGTTGTGTGGTTACCCTTTTGTCTTCAAAAAGTTTTCCTGTTGCCAAATCACACACACTTGAAGAATTCGTTCTTTTGGTTTGACACATGTGACTTTCGAAACATTCTTTTCCTCTGGTGAATTGTGGCATCACTCGTTTTGCATTCTGAATTAAAAACAAAAAAGTAGCTATTTATCCGTCATAATCATTCAAATAATTTGCCAAAGACCGAGTGTCCCTTTCAGGGTTTTCATGACCAATTGGCATCCTTGAATTTGTCGGAACTGCCGAACTCTTGTCAAGTGACTCTTTTCAATTACTTATTTATATGTTATTGGGCACTCGTGGTGATAGTGACAGCACACGCAGTTTCACTTACACGTCGTTTCTCTGGTCGAACAGTTTTGCCATGTGTGTCAAGTGCTACTAAGTGGACCGGTTACACGTGACTCAGTGAAGTAGAAATCCAGTAGCTGGGTTGGTTTTTGTAGTTGTATTTTTTTGCCTACCTGTTGTACCAAAATATTGAGTATAAATTTCAGATACCTCAGTTTTCTTAATCATCAGTCGTAGTACTGGCTGTTGTTTGTATGTTTAGCATCGTCCTGTTTTCATCTGTCGAAGAGTAGGTCTAAGCAGTCTGTGGAGATAAGGTTCTGCTCCTCGCGTCTGGGCAGTGGAGGGCAAGGCAAGGGGCAGAGGCAGGGAGGCCCGGGACAGCGGCCTCTGCCGGCACGCGGCCTCGCGCGTGGGTGGGCTTTGGGGGACTTCTGTGCATCCAGGCCCCTCGTGCCTTTCCTGCAGACAGCTGCCTCTTCCCCGGGCCGTGGGGTCACCTGCAGGGAAAATACTGCCTCCTCAAAGCTGGTGACGGACACAGATGTTCAGGTGACTAAATCTCTCAGACGGAGGCCGTGAGGAAGAGCACGGGCCTCACTTCTATAAAATGAATGTATCCCCCTCCTCTCGGAATCGCTGCTTCCATTGCTGTAATCCTGTCCCCTGCTCAGTGAATCAGCCCGAAAGGCGGTGGGGATCCAGGGCATCTGGGAGTGCCACCCCCTGCCCGGAAAGAGGGCGGCAGCTCTGCCTTAGCTGGTCCCGAGTGGCTGGGCAAGTCTCAAGGTGGGTCAGATCAGACCCGACCCAGATGGCCCGCTGGGCACTGTACTGCTCACCCACCTTCACGCTCCTGGAACCTGCTCCCAGGCGGCAGGTAGCCACGGTGCTACAATGTTTTGTACACTGAACTACCTCTTTTATAATAAGCAGGCTTCGCTGTGTTTGTCAGCAGAAAAGCATGTGTCCTTAGGAGCTGTGATGCACATGCGTTGAGAGCTTTTATCCTGCAGCCTCTCAGCTCTTGATAGGCAGTATCTCCTTGTCCTCTCTTCCTCCCTGACTTAAAGGAAACAGGTAGGTGGGGACAGCGCCATCATTCTCCCTTCAAGGTGAGAGACCAGGAGGGGGCGGGTTTCCCAGGGTTCTGGAATTAGCCCTAGCGAGGAGTGACTTCGCCTTGGGGTGTGGCCCAGGCTGATCTGTAATCAATCTGATGTCTAATGTTTTTTGACTGAGGTTAAAGACTGCAGACCAACAAAAACCCCCAAGTCTTAAGGAAAAGTGTGTAACGGTTTCCATTGTAGTTTAGACGTTTACAAATCGGGACCGTGGATAGATAGTAACTAATAGAAAAGACAGAACCGGCAGTGGACTTTGCCACAGGAAACAGGTAGAGGCGGAGGCCCCGAGGGTCTTGTCATTGGGCTCACTGGGGTCCAGCGTCTTAGAGGATTCCACAAAAACGCGCATCCAGTCCCAAGCAAGTATTCCCCAGAAAGTAGCAGGCCGGGTCTCGGGTGATGGTTCTGTTCAGCTACCTGCCCCCGGAGCAGCTGGAAGAACACCTCGGTCCTGGGTGACCCTGCACAGGGTGCGCGGGCGGGCACAGTGCACACACGTGTGCCCGGGCCCAAAGGCAACGTGGAGAGAGTGCAACATTGGTGTAAAGTTACGTGCTCTCCTTGAAGCATGAGCTTCAGGTGCCCAACTGCACGCCAACAGCTTTGGCTTCACAATAAAGATCAGTAAAAATAATAGAATTGATGTACAGAAACTTAGTGTATGTATCTGCGGCTCTGTTTTTTTTGAATTTTATTTTATTTATTTTTTTATACAGCAGGTTCTTATTAGCTATCCGTTTTATACATATTACTGTATACATGTCGATCCCAATCCCCCAGTTCATCCCACCACCACCCCCTCACCACTTTCCCCCCTTGGTGTCCATACGTTTGTTCTCTACATCTGTGTGTCTATTTCTGCCCTGCAGACCAGTTCATCTGTACCATTTTTCTAGGTTCCACATATATGCGTTAATATACGATATTTGGTTTTCTCTTTCTGACTTACTTCACTCTGTATGACAGTCTCTAGATCCATCCACATCTCTGCAAATGACCCAGTTTCGTTCATTTTTATGGCTGAGTGATATTCCATTGTGTATATGAATCACGTTTTCTTTATCCATTCGTCTGTTGATGGACACTTAGGTTGCTTCCATGTCCTGGCTATTGTAAATAGAGCTGCAATGAACATTGTGATACATGACTCTTTTTGAATTATGGTTTTCTCAGGGTATATGCCCAGTAGTGGGATTGCTGGGTCATATGGTAGTTCTATTTTTAGTTTTTAAGGAACCTCCATACTGTTCTCCATAGTGGCTACACCAATTCACATTCCCACCAGCAGTGCAAGAGGGTTCCCTTTTCTCCACACCCTCTCCAGCATTTGTTGTTTGTAGATTTTCTGATGATGCCCATTCTAACTGGTGTGAGGTGGTACCTCATTGTAGTTTTGATTTGCATTTCTCTAATAATTAGTCATGTTGAGCATGTTGATTTGCATTTCTCTAATAATTAGTCATGTTGAGTCATGTCATTAGTCATTTCTCTAATAATTAGTCATGTTAGAAATGATTTGCATTTCTCTAATAATTAGTCATGTGCTTCTTGGCCATCTGTATGTCTTCTTTGGAGAAATGTCTATTTAGATCTTCTGCCCATTTTTGGATTGGATTGTTTGTTTTTTTAATATTGAGCTGCATGAGCTGTTTGTATATTTTGGAGATTAATCCTTTGTTCATTGAATCATTTGCAAATATTTTCTCCCCTTCTGAGGGTTGTCGTTTCGTCTTCTTTGTAGCTTCCTTTGCTTTGCAAAAGCGTTTAAGTTTCATTAGGTCCCATTTGTTTATTTCTGTTGTTATTTCCATTACTCCAGGAGGTAGATCAAAAAAGATCTTGCTGTGATTTATGTCAAAGTGTGTTCTTCCTATGTTTTCCTCTAAGAGTTTTATAGTGTCCAGTCTTACATTTAGGTCTCTAATCCATTTTGAGTGTATTTTTGTGTATGGTATTAGGGAGTGTTCTAATTTCATTCTTTTACATGTAGCTGTCCAGTTTTCCCAGCACCACTTACTGAAGAGGCTGTCTTTTCTCCATTGTATGTGCTTGCCTCCTTTGTCATAGATTAGTTGACCATAGGTGTGTGGGTTTATCTCTGGGCTTTCTATCCTGTTCCATTGATCTATATTTCTGTTTTCGTGCCAGTACCGTATTGTCTTGATTACCGTAGCTTTGTATTAGAGTTTGAAGTCAGGGAGTCTGATTCCTCCAGCTCTGTTTTTTTCCATCAAGACTGCTTTGGCTATTCGGGGTCTTTTGTGTCTCCATACAAATTTTAAGATTTTTGGTTCTAGTTCTGTAAAAAATGCCATTAATAATTTGATACGGATTGCATTGAATCTGTAGATTGCTTTGGGTAGTAGAGTCATTTTCACAATATTGATTCTTCTAATCCAAGAACATGGTATATCTCTCCATCTGTTTGTATCATCTTTAATTTCTATCATCAGTGTCTTATAGTTTTCTGCATACAGGTCTTCTGTCTCCCTAGGGAGGTTTATTCCTTGGCATTTTATTCTTTTTGTTGCAATGGTGAATGGGATTGTTTCCTTAATTTCTCTTTCTGACATTTCGTTGTTAGTGTATAGGAATGCAAGAGATTACTGTGCATTAATTTTGCATCCTGCAACATTACCAGATTCATTGATTAGCTCTAGTAGTTTTCTGGTGGCATCTTGAGGATTCTCTACGTATAGTATCATCTGCACACAGTGAAAGTTTTACTTTTTCTTTTCCAATTTGTATTCCTTTTATTTCTTTTTCTTCTCTGATTGCTGTGGCTAGGACTTCCAAAAGTATGTTGAATAACAGTGGTGAGACAGGACATCCTTGTCTCGTTCCTGATCTTATAGGAAATGCTTTCAGTTTTTCACCATTGAGAATGATGTTTGCTGTGGGTTTGTCGTATATGGCCTTTATTATGTTGAGGTGGGTTCCCTCTATGCTCACTTTCTGGAGAATTTTTTATCATAAATGGCTGTTGAATTTTCTCAAAAGCCTTTTCTGTGTCTGTTGAGATGATCATGTTTGTTATTCTTCGATTTGTTAATATGGTGTATTACATTGATTGATTTGTGTATGTTGAATCCTTGCATCCCTGGCATAAGTCTCATTTGATCATAGTGTATGATCCTGTTAATGTGTTGTTGGGTTCTGTTTGGTACTATTTTGTTGAGGATTTTTGCCATCTATATTCATTAGTGATATTGGTCAGTAATTTTCTTTTTTTGTAGTATCTTTGTCTGGATTTGGTATCAGGGTGATGGTGGCCTCATAGAATGAGTTTGGGAGTGTTCCTTCCTCTGCCGTTTTTTGGAAGAGTTTGAGAAGGATGGGTGTTAGCTCTTCTCTAAATGTTTGATAAAATTCACCTGTGAAGCCATCTGGTCCTGGATTTTTGTTTGTTGGAAGATTTTTTTTTTTTTTTTTTTTTGCCGTACGCGGGCCTCTCACTGTTGCAGCCTCTCCTGCCACAAAGTACAGGCTCCGGACGGGCAGGCTCAGCGGCCATGGCTCACGGGCCCAGCCGCTCCGTGGCACGTGGGATCCTCCCAGACCGGGGCACGAACCTGCGTCCCCTGCATTGGCAGGCGGAGCCCCAACCACTGCGCCACCAGGGAAGCCCTGTTGGAAGATTTTTTTGGGGGGGGGGGGAAGATTTTTAATCACAGTTTCAGTTTCATTGCTTGTGATTGGTCTGTTCATATTTTCTGTTTCTTCCTGGTTCAGTCTTGGAAGGTTATACCTTTCTAAGAATTTGGCCATTTCTTCCAGGTTGTCCATTTTATTGGCATAGAGTTGCTTGTAGTAATCTCTCATGATCCTTTATGTTTCTGCAGTGTCTGTTGTAATTTCTCCTTTTTCATTTCTAATTTTATTGATTTGAGTCTTCTCCCTCTTTTTCTTGATGAGTCTGGCTAATGGTTTATCAATTTTGTTTATCTCCTCAAAGAACCAGCTTTTAGTTTTATTGATCTTTGCTATTGTTTTCTTTGTTTCTGTTTCATTTATTTCTGCTCTGATCTTTATGATTTCTTTCCTTCTTCTAACTTTGGGTTTTGTTTGTTCTTGTTCCTTCAGGTGTAAGTTTAGATTGTTTATTTGAGATTTTTCTTGGTTCTTGGTGTAGGCTTGTATTGCTATAAACTTCCCTCTTAGAACTGCTTTTGCTGCATCCCATAGGTTTTGGATTGTTGTGTTTTCATTGTCACTTGTCTCTAGATAAGTTTTTTATTTCCTCTTTGATTTGCAGTGATCTCTTGGTTATTTAGTAACATATTGTTTAGCCTCCATGTGTTTGTGTTTTTTACGTTTTTTTCCCTGTAATTCATTTCTAATCTCATAAAGTTGTGGTCAGCAAAGATGCTTAATATGATTTCAGTTTTCTTAAATTTACTGAGGCTTGATTTGTGACCCAAGATGTGATCTATCCTGGATAATGTTCCATGCGTGCTTGAGAAGAAAGTGTAATCTGCTGTTTTTGGATGGAATGTCCTATAAATATCAATTAAACCTATCTGGTCTATTGTGTCATTTAAAGCTTGTGTTTCCTTATTAATTTTCTGTCTGGATGATATATCCATTGGTGTAAGTGAGGTGTTAAAGTCCCCCACTATTACTGTGTTACTGTCGATTTCCTCTTTCATAGCTGTTAGCAGTTGCCTTATGTATTGCAGTGCTCCTATGTTGGGTGCATATGTATTTATAATTGTTATATCTTCTTCTTGGATTGATCCATTGATCGTTATGTAGTGTCCTTCCTTGTCTCTTGTAACATTCTTTCTTTTAAAGTCTATTTTATCTGATATGAGTATTGCTACTCCGGCTTTCTTTTGATTTCCATTTACATGGAATATGTTTTTCCATCCCCTCACTTTCAGTCTGTATGTGTCCCTAGGTCTGAAGTGGGTCTCTTGTAGACAGCATATATGTCTTGTTTTTGTATCCATTCAGCGAGCCTGTGTCTTTTGGTTGGAGCATTTAATCCATTCACGTTTAAGGTAATTATCGATATGTATGTTCCTATGACCATTTTCTTAATTGTTTTGGGTTTGTTTTTGTATATCCTTCTCTTCTCTTGTGTTTCCCACTTAGAGAAGTTCCTTTAGCATTTGCTGTAGAGCTGCTTTGGTGGTGCTGAATTCTCTTAGCTTTTGCTTTTCTGTAAAGGTTTTGATTTCTCCATTGAATCTGAATGAGATCCTTGCCAGGTAGAGTAATCTTGGTTGTAGCTTCTTCCCTTTTATCACTTTAAATATATCATGCCACTGCCTTCTGGCTTGTAGATTTTCTGCTGAGAAATCAGCTGTTAACCTTATGAGAGTTCCTTTATGTGTTATTTGTCGTTTTCCCCTTGCTGCTTTCAATAATTTTTCTTTGTCTTTAATTTCTGCCAATTTGATTACTGTGGTTCTCGGCGTGTTTCTCCTTGGGTTTATCCTGCCTGGGACTCTCTGCGCTTCCTGGACTTGGGTGGCTATTTCCTTTCCCATGATAGGGAAATTTTCAACTATAATCTTTTCAAATATTTTCTTGGGTCGTCTCTCTCTCTCTTCTCCTTCTGGAACCCCTGTAATGCGAATGTCGTTGCGTTTAATGTTGTCCCAGAGGTCTCTTAGGCTGTCTTCAGTTCTTTTCCTTCTTTTTTCTCTCTTCTGTTCCATGGCAGTGAATTCCACCATCCTGTCTTCCAGATCATTTATCTGTTCTTCTGCCTCAGTTATTCTGCTATTGATTCCTTCTAGTTTAGTTTTCATTTCAGTTATTGTATTGTTCATCTCTGTTTGTTTGTTCTTTAATTCTTCTAGGTCTTTGTTAAACATTTCTTGCATCTTCTCGCTCTTTGCCTCCATTCTTCTTCCGAGGTCCTGGATCATCTTCACTATCATTATTCTGAATTCTTTTTCTGGAAGGTTGCCTATCTTCACTTCATTTAGTTGTTTTTCTGGGGTTTTATCTCGTTCCTTCATCTGGTACATAGCCCTCTGCCTTTTCATCTTGTCTGTCTGTGAATGTGGTTGTTGTTCCACAGGCTGCAGGACTGTAGTTCTTCTTGCCTCTGCTGTCTGCCCTCTGGTGGATGAGTCTGTCTAAGAGGCTTGTGCAAGTTTCCTGATGGGAGGGACTGGTGGTGGGTAGAGCTCACTGTTCCTCTGGTGGGCAGAGCTCAGTAGAACTTTAATCTGCTTGTCTGCTGTTGGGTGGCGCTAGGTTCCCTCCCTGTTGGTTGTTTGGCCTGAGGCAACCCAACACTGGCATCTACCTGGGCTCCTTGGTGGGGCTAATGGCAGACTCTGGGAGGGCTCACGCCAAGGAGTACTTCCCAGCACTTCTGCTGCCAGTGTCCTTGTCCCCACGGTGAGCCACAGCCACCCCCCACCTCTGCAGGAGACCCTCCAACACTAGCAGGTAGGTCTGTTTCAGTCTCCTATGGGGTCACTGCTCCTTCCCCTAGGTCCCTATGCACACTGCTTTGTGTGTGCCCTCCAAGAGAGGAGTCTCTGTTTCCCCCAGTCCTGTCGAAGTCCTGCAATCAAATCCCGCTAGCCTTCAAAGTCTGATTCTCTAGGAATTCCTCCTCCTGTTGCCGGACCCCCAGGTTGGGAAGCCTGACGTGGGGCTCAGAACCTTCACTGCAGTGGGTGGACTTCTGTGGTATGTGTTCTCCAGTCTCTGAGTCACCCACCCAGTGGTTATGGGATTTGATTTTACTGGGATTGCGCCCCTCCTACTGTCTCACTGTGGCTTCTCCTTTGTCTTTGGATGTGGGGTATCTTTTCTGGTGAGTTCCAGTGTCTTCCTGTCCATGATGGTTCGGCAGTTAGTTGTGATTCTGGTGCTCTCGCAAGAAGAAGTGAGAGCACGTCCTTCTAGTCGGCCATCTTGAACCAATCTCTCTCGGGCTCTTTTTTTTTTTTTTTTTTTGCGGTACGCGGGCCTCTCACTGTTGTGACCTCTCCCGTAGCGGAGCACAGGCTCCGGATGCGCAGGCTCAGCGGCCATGGCTCATGGGCCCAGGCGCTCCACGGCATGTGGGATCTTCCCGGACCGGGGCACGAACCCGTGTCCCCTGCATCGGCAGGCAGACTCTCAACCACTGCGCCACCAGGGAAGCCCATCTCTTGGGCTCTTTTATACATTAATTTTTTTTTTTGGCCACGCAGCTTGCAGGATCTTTGTTCCCCGACCAGGAATTGAACCTGGGCCTCTTTGGCAGTGAAAGCACGGAGTCCTAAACAGTGGATGCCAGGGAATTCCCTCTTTTATACATTAATTTCTGAGATACACTCTTGGATGTGAGGGATTCCTGACAGCATGTTGATTCTGCTCACTCTGCAACTGTGTGAAGTTTAGTCTCCATTCGATTTCGCTGAGTATGGGAAGAGGAGCATACGGGGGCTCTTCGTTTAAAAAATTCTCCGGTGGCCAGACAGGCCAAGGACCTCCTACGTCATGTGCTGTGCGCTGCGTCTCTGAGCACGGACAGTGTTGACCTGGAACAGTCCATGAAGGGAGGATGCTCTCGAGGTCGTTCAGTAGTCAAGGAAAAAGAAGAAAACTTCCTGGGATTGGCGTGGTTGAATCTGGAGGGTTTTACTTTCCACATGCGTGTGTATATGGTTGACCTGTTTTCACCCCCAGCGACATGAGTTTTATTTAACATAGTCAGTGGTGTCACATTGAAGCTGGTGTAGACAGGACAGGATGCTTCTGCAGGCTTGGGCTGAGCGCTGGAGCAGTCAGCACATAAGACGTGTAGGGATGCCACCGGTTCCTGTGCGCTGAGTACGGGGTTTTGTGAACAGTTCTGGTTTGGGTAACAGTTTACGTTAAAGAGACGTTTTAATTTTTAACTGTACAAACCATTATGAAGGGAAAGCATCTCAGGACTTCCCTGGCGGTCCAGTATTTAGGACTTGGCCCTCTCACTTCCAGGGCTCTGAGTTTGATCCCTGGTCGGGGAAGTAAGATCCCGCAGGCCATGCGAAAAAAGAAAAAAAAAATTTTTTTAGAGAAGGGAAAGCATCTGTCACCAGATGCTCTTTTTATTCCTGACGGGTTGCTCTTTGTTCATCAGAAGTTGGTGCCACGTTGGGGAGCAGACCACAGCCGTTTTACAACAGATTCCTTTTATAGGATAGCACTCCGTTGCCAAAACTTTGCGTCAAAAGTTTGTCACCGCTGTTCTTGCCGGGCGCCTCCCCTTTCCAAATGCTCCATCTTGGTTCCTGCCCTGATCTCAGATCTTCACCCTTACTGTGTGCTCAGTTTTTAATAAAGTTTCTTAGTGTTTTCTGAATTACGTTAATAATTAGTCCAAATGAGATACTCTCAGAAAAAAAAGAATAGGTTCCATATTAAACTAAGCGACAGCGCCGTGGCCTGGAGCCCTCTCCCCGAGGTGCCCGGTGCCCCGTTGACCCCCGGGCTGGCTCTGGTGGCCCTCCCTGTGGTCACCCCGGTCCAGCTCCTCGTGGACCCGCTTCTGTCACCTGGCCTCCCACCGGGTCCTCCGTCCCTCCCCCTCTGCCGTCCCCACTGTCGAAGCTGATTTTTGCAGGAATCATGACCTCAGTCTGCTCTACGTGTGTCCCTGGCCCCCAGAGCCGAGCAGGGCCCTGACCAGGGGGTCTGCGGGGGTGTGGGCAAGCTCTTGGGGGCTCTGCTCAGCATCCTGGAGTCCTCTTCACTCCCCCCGGCCTCCCTTGGCCAGTCCCTCCATGATCCGCCGCCCTGTAGGGTGGTCTCTGTCAACTGCCCCAGAGCCCCTCCTGCAGGCCCTGGTTTTCCCCATAATCCTGGGAGACCTGTGCCTTTAGTTCCCACATTTTGCACTTTACGGAGGAGGAGGTGGAAGCACGAGCCATTTGCTAACTGGCCCAGTCTTTCTGTAAAGGGCGATGCTGGCCTCTTCACCCTTTTTGCTGTGATGCCCACCTGCACCCCCACAGCTCCCACCCGTGACCCTGCCCGCCTGCATCCCCACACCTCCCACCCGTGACCCTGCCCGCCTGCATCCCCACACCTCCCACCCGTGACCCTGCCCGCCTGCATCCCCACACCTCCCACCCGTGACCCTGCCCGCCTGCACCCCCACAGCTCCCACCCGTGACCCTGCCCGACTGCACCCCCACACCTCCCACCCGTGACCCTGCCCGCCTGCATCCTCACACCTCCCACCCGTGACCCTGCCCACCTGCATCCTCACACCTCCCACCCGTGACCCTGCCCACCTGCATCCTCACACCTCCCACCCGTGACCCTGCCCGCCTGCATCTTCCCACGTCCTACCCGTGACCCTGCCCGCCTGCATCCTCACACGTCCTACCCGTGACCCTGCCCGCCTGCATCCTCACACCTCCCACCCGTGACCCTGCCCGCCTGCATCCCCACACCTCCCACCCGTGACCCTGCCCGCCTGCATCCCCACACCTCCCACCCGTGACCCTGCCCGCCTGCATCTTCCCACGTCCTACCTGTGACCCTGCCCGCCTGCATCCTCACACGTCCTACCCGTGACCCTGCCCGCCTGCATCCTCACACGTCCTACGTGTGACCCTGCCCACCTGCATCCTCACACGTCCTACGTGTGACCCTGCCCACCTGCGTCCTCACACCTCCCACCCGTGACCCTGCCCACCTGCATCCTCACACCTCCCACCCGTGACCCTGCCCACCTGCATCCTCACACCTCCCACCCGTGACCCTGCCCACCTGCATCCTCACACCTCCCACCCGTGACCCTGCCCACCTGCATCCTCACACCTCCCACCTGTGACCCTGCCCGCCTGCATCTTCCCACGTCCTACCCGTGACCCTGCCCGCCTGCATCCTCACACGTCCTACGTGTGACCCTGCCCGCCTGCATCCTCACACCTCCCACCCGTGACCCTGCCCACCTGCATCCTCACACCTCCCACCTGTGACCCTGCCCGCCTGCATCTTCCCACGTCCTACCTGTGACCCTGCCCGCCTGCATCCTCACACGTCCTACGTGTGACCCTGCCCGCCTGCATCCTCACACCTCCCACCCGTGACCCTGCCCACCTGCGTCCTCACACCTCCCACCTGAAAGTGTATTGTGTGCATTCTTCTCTAACTTGCTCTTTTTCAACCTTGACATTATATCTTTGAAATTCACCTTTGGTGATACGCATCCTTCTTTTCCACTGTTGGACGGTGTTCGTTCCTCACTCATCTTTACCCACAGCCCTGTGAGGGAGGAAGAAGTAAACTAGGCAGCACATGGCTTCAGTCCACCAGTCAGCCCTGCACCCTGCAGCCCAGCCAGACCAGGACAGAAGAGGGGGGCGGAGAGGGCAGGATTCACGTTTGCTCAGGGCGGGCGGGGCACTGATGCAGAATAAGCTGGCGGCAGAGGACCAGGGGGCTGAGTTGAGGAAAGGATGCAGAAGTCTGTTCTTCCTGAAACCCTCTTGATGGTCTCATGTGGTGGTGGGTATTGTTACACCTGTTTATGACACGTGCTGGGAAGCTTGCGCAAAGTCACAGACCTAACACGGTGGAAACCCAGGTCTGGGTATAAACAGTGCCACGTATTTGTTGCCAATTCCCCGGCCTTGGCCCTCATCTCAGCCCGGCGTGTGCGCCCTGGGTGTACGGACTTTCTCTGGGGACCGGTTCCCGTCAGCGTCACTGGTCCCACACCCAGCGGGACAGGCATGGCCGTCAGGGTGGGTGGTGCTGGGCCGGGGCGGGTGGGGGGGGGGTGGTGGTGCGTGCCTGGCCCCGGCCCTGACCCTGACCCTGACCCTGACCCTGACCGCGCTGTGTGCTTGCCCACAGGGGATTTCCCAAGAAGGCCAGCAGAACTGCCCGCATCGCCTCGGACGAGGAGATCCAGGGCTCGAAGGATGCCGTCATCCAGGACCTGGAGCGGAAGTTGCGCTTCAAGGAGGACCTGCTGAACAACGGGCAGCCGGTACAGGGCGGGGTGTGCTGGGGTGGGCGGGGTCTGGAGCTGCCCCCGAGCCCTTCCCCCTCCCCCAGGCCTAGGGTCCCGAGTCGCGTCCTCACCGCTGGCCCGGTACCCCGAGCCCCACGTTCCTCTGCGTGGTGAGGCTTGGGTCCGGGAAGTGGGGAGGGGAGAAGGCTGCTTTCTGCTGCCTCCTGCATGGGCCATTCCTGGGGCATCACAGCAGGTTGGAGGGAAGGGAGGGAGGAAGGACTGAGGGTGAGGCCGGGGGTAGGGCAGTGAGGACCTGCGACCTTACAGAGAAAAAGGAACCAATCCCGCTGGAGGGGTAGGCGTGGGGAGAGCCATGCCCCCCGGTGACCTGTCTCTGCCGGAAGCAGTGAATCGGAATTAAAGTTCCAGAAGCAGAATTTGGATTCCAGGCCCTGCGATGCTTCTGCACAAAAAGCATCTTTCCTTAGGAGACCATGGCTGGAGTCTAGAGTGTTAGGAGACGCGGATTCCGTCACCTGAAACGGGAGCCTTGCTTCCCATCCTCGTTCTAGTCTGTCAGGGCAGGACAGCTCAGCTCAAGAAGAAAATAGTAATTCTGTTTCAAGGCTGCAGAATTGTGAAGTCGGTCAGAGTAGCTCTGGTGACCGTGTGGACAGATGTTTCCTCCAGTGGACCTAGTGTTTCCTTGCCAGTCTTGTTTGTTCGGTTTTGGGGGTTACTGACCCTTTTCTTATCACATCAGAGTACTTCAAGGGGACAGGAAAAGCAAGTCTAGCAAAGGAGATCTCAGGTAGGGGAAAGGAGCCTTTTGTGCTTTATTATGGGGAAATTTGCCCAGCTCTTCAGTAGAAGCAGAAAAGGGCCTCTTTGTATAAATTCTCCCTCACACACCTTTTTCAGGAGAGAGAGTCTCTGTACTAATTAAGTTTTCTAGGAATTGTAATTATCAAGCGTTGATGGATAAAAATGTGAGCACAGGCCGCATCTGCCCGGGAAGGTGGTGACTAGAGGAGGGTGTTGGATGCTGGTTTTAATCATCAGGATCCTGACCTGAGCTCAGGAAGATGAAAATGCTAATGAGTTCCTGTGTTGGTTAGTGATTTCGAAGAGAAGATTTTCACCAAGGGAAAATGTATTCTCCCTGAAATAAGTGGTTGCACGTGTAAGTGTACATATTCTGGAAGTTTGCCCTGGCTCTGTCAACCAGAGCCTTTGATAGATTAAAACAAATACTTAAGGGAACTTTTTCAATCCAGGTAAAGGCATCTCTCCAGGTTTTTTTTTTTCTTTTTTTTTTTTCTTTTGGTTGTTTGTTTAAATATTCCTCATGGACTAACTCTTGGTTAAAAAGTAAGACTTCTATGAGCCCTTACGTTATACTATGTGTATTTACTTTTGTTATATATATATCATGTGTCTCGCGTATAAATATATATTTTTGGTGTTTGTCTGTTTAGCAGTGAATGACATCTCCAGTATTTTCCATAGATTTCCACATTTGAGAGTTTAAAAAAGACAAGGAAAGTAAGGTTCCCTTTCTTAGAAAATGAGACGCGGAAATAGCTTTATCCTGATGTTGCACCTCATTCCATACTCACTTCTGGCTTCTTAGAGCTCGTCTGTCCAAACGGCGTAGTAGTTTAGAAACAAAGCTATGAAGTGACTTTACTTCCTGGTGGGAGCAGGTACGTCTGGTGGAGGCCTGGGTGTCACATGATGCTTCTGCTCCAAAGGAACGGGGTGGCATCGCTCCAGTCCTCGCTGGGGTGCTGCTGTAGTCGTCCCTGCAGACGTTAGGAAGGCTTTTAAGAGAGCAGGTATTTAAAACTCTCTCTGAAAACTGAATTCATGATCTTTTAACACACGTGAGAAAAATAAACAGCACCTTACTGTACGAGACATTCCGTGCAGCAGACACTGCCCCTGCCTCTTCTCATCCTCGGCCCCTTCTTTACAGAATGAAATAAGTGGAACTTCAGGTCTTTTGTCGTCTGGCACTTGTCTTATTTCTCTTCCCGGTCTCCGCTGGGACTGGAACCAGCAATTGCTGGAAGTCAGCAGTTTACCCAACATATTTTCCTGATGAGATCGTTTCCAGTAGCATCTGTGTCTAGATTCACGAGTTTGGAAGTTTATCTGAAATAACTTGTGCAGGATTTTGGGGGGTTTTTTTGTTTGTTTTGGGGGTTTTTTTGGATTCTGCCATACTAGTTACTCTCTATCTTGAATCAAATGCTTGTTTTTAAAATGCCCCCGATGGGCCGATGGTCATATTAGAGCCAGCGCTCAAGAGCGGCCATCCGCCCAGCAGACAGAACACGAACGTGGACATTTCTCTCGTGTTTGGCCCAAAGCGCCGGCCGGTCGATGCAGAAGCCTCGCCGCCCTCTTTGCAGACAGTCTCCCCAAGTAGGCTCACGGCCCCTCTGCCAAGTCCACGTGTGTAGTCATCCTTTGTGGGTTATTGCATGTGCTTGTGTTCACCTCGGATACCCAGCCCCTGGGAAGTGCTGTCAAAGCAGAGAGGGCCGTCACTGCCCGCTGGCCTGAAACTCCCTCATCAGGCAGTTCTGAAGCCTGTGGATGGCTATGAAAATAACATTTCCTGTAAAAAGAACATTTTGCTGTTTCAGTATCTTTTTTCTCTGTGTTTATCGTCAGGGGTAAATATATGACTCGTACTTTTAGGTGACTTCTCCCCTGTTGCTCAGTCTGTGCTCTATCAGTTGGTGGCTCTCAGGATGGGTCACCCCACCTCCCAACCCAGGGTCAGGACCAGAAGGGTCGGTGAGAGCAGCTGAACAAGGGGAGGAGGGGACTCCTGTGCGTACAGGCGTCAAGGCGGAGAGGGAGCAGTTGCAGAGAACGGCCAGCGTGTTTGCTTTTTCAGCTCTTTTTCCTAAGGTGTGGCAGCATTGTGGTTTTTCTGATTTCTGTGACTTGCTTCGTCTAGAGGTTGACGTACGAGGAAAGGATGGCACGGCGGCTGCTGGGTGCCGACAGCGCGACCGTCTTCAATGTCCAGGAGCCTGAAGAGGAGGCGGCCAGCCAGGTACCCCGTTCCTCCTGGCTCCCCAAAGAAGCAGATTACCCTGTCCCCTCTCCCTGCCCTCCTTACGGACAGTCTTGGGGTCAGCTCTGTGGAGAGCAGAGGGCGGGTCAGAGGAAGGAGCATTGTCATCGGGTCAGCCTCCCAGCCAGCGTTTACTGAGCACGTACTGTGCTGAGTGAGTGATGGGATTTATTTCGGTTGGTGACACCTGTTCGTTTTATCTTCTTATCGATTCGTTTCTCTCCTTTCAAGTATCTTTCTGTTTTTTCCTGTCCTGGGCTGTAATGCAGAATAGGTTTGTGTGGAGGAACATATGTTCACTGACATTGTCTGAAATCACTAGTGACTATTTCCAATTATGTTCTTAATATCTCGTCCAGGTAAAATACCTATGTACAGAAAAGACTCTGTTTTCCTCCACGGATGTAGTTATAAAGCACTAATCAGCAGAGAACCTAAAATGCTAACATTTTGTTCCCCTGTTAACACCAAAAAATAAGTCACTTCATGGATTTGATGTAAATAAACTGTTTTATAATCTCCACTGCTTCTGTTTGGAGTCTCCAGATGTAGTTCTGAGATAAAAGAAAGCTTTGTAACCCAAGTTTAAAGGATCAAGTAAACTCTTTCTCGTGTCTCTTAAGAAATGGATCAGCCTTCAAAACCTGAAAGGTTCTCTGTGTTAAATATCGCTGCCACACAGCTTCACTTAAAGCTGCAAATCTTGTGAGATTCTTGCTGTTCTGTACTGGGCTTCACCTCTTTTTCTTCTACCATTACAGGACCCTGGGTCTCCTCATGCTTCTGTAGGGAGTCCTCTGGATGGTCAAAAGGTCACGCTTTCACCTTTCTTTTCTTCCCAGTCTTTCCCTGTATCTGTTTCTTCTCTTCTTCCTCGTTTACCTGTGTATATAGTTAACTGCCACACATTAACTATAAGTACTCCGACCAGTGTCTATTTTCATTTAATATCAGATGGACAGAATTAACTGCGGTGTGATTTTTGTGTCATTTATTTACAAACTTGAATTTGATTCTGTCCTTTGTGGCTACTCTGAATTTTAAATTGTGAAAAGTTTCTCATTTGTTAAACCTTTGTAGGGGGAAAAAGAGCTAATTCTTAAACTGACTGATTTGATACTATTTAGACAAAACAACTTGTGTATTTTTTGCAGTTTTATTCATACTGTTGAATTTCTTCCTTCAAGGCAACAGACTGTTTTGTGAAGGTTGAGTACCTTAAGGGAAAACCTCGTTAAAACAACCTTTCATTTAATATTAAATAGAGAATATCTCATAATGGGCTGCCTTGTCTTTACTGTACTCTGTCAGCAAGAGATCTGCAGGCTCCCCCTTCACCACCAGAGGATGGTGACGGGGACTTTGCTCTGCTCCTGTGTTTTTCACCAAACATTTGACTGGACCGTCCGTCCTCGGGAGCAGAATGGCCGCTCAGAGCTGCAGAGCTGAGGGAGAGCCCGAGGCTGTGTGGCGAGGGTTGCTGGGAGGAGGGATTGTGGTGCCATTTCTCCATCACTCGTTTGCTGGGAGGCCGAGTGAGCTTGCAGCTGCCCTTCCGAGCAAGTGCCCCACCAGGCAGAGGAAGCAGTGTGCCGCCATGTTTACCGTTGACGAATGGTTTAGGAATGACTGTTGCCTTTTTCTTTCTCCTCCCCACCCCAAGAGAAGAGAGAAGGAAATTCATCTTCATAGTTGGTTTGGTTTGGTTTTGGATCATAGGACTTGAGGACAGTCTGAAATATCATACATACTTACTTCCAGATGTTCTTTGTTTTATATGGAGTTGAATTGGGCACAGGCTCCTTTTTTTAGCTCTGTGGTAAAAAACATCACTGTCTTCTGGGCGCCTGACTGGAGAGGGGGTAAGACGTGGGCCTTGGGGGACTTGGTACCGCGTGGACCGAGGTCGGTGACGTGACCCTTCTCTCTGATTCAGGAGTACAAAGTCTCCAGCTGTGAGCAGAGGCTCATCAGTGAAATCGAGTACAGGCTGGAAAGGTCCCCTGTGGAGGAGTCAGGGGAAGAGGCTCCCTGTGGGGACGCGTCTGTGGAGAGCGGAGTGGCCCCGTTCTTCGAGACGAAGCTGAAGCATTTCAAGATCTTTGAGGGGATGCCCGTGACCTTCACATGCAGAGTGACCGGGAATCCAAAGCCGAAGGTGAGCTGCAACAAGGCTTCTTAAGAGTTGTGTTCCCCAGGGATGAGCTTGGCTCCCAGCATGCCACACGCCATTGCAGCGTTAGGGGGAACAGGTGCAGACTAAGCTGCTCAGTACCCGTGATGTAAAACGCTCGAGTTCAGGGCCGTCCTCAGGAGCCACTGGAAACCAGCAAGGGTAGAAGAGTAGAACAGGACAGGACAGAATAGAATAGTAGAATAACGGACAAGGAGCCTTTCATAACCCACATCATTTACTCATATGATGTTGCCATTGTTACACCCAAATTGCAGACGACCGGGCTGAGCTCAGGGGGGTTAATGAACTTTCCCCGGGTCAGAAAGCTGTGAGTGGCCAGGCTTGAACTTGAATCCGCCCGTGCTCTGTACCAGACAGAGGAATAAAGCTACCACAGGTGATGGAAACTGCAGATCTTTAGTCTACAAAACCAAGGCCTCCTGTGTTTACAGAGGCGGTGGAAGCAGGAATACTGTGAGAAAGGGTCCTCCGAGAAGCTTCCGGTACCGAGGATGGGGCCGGCCTGGCCGGAGCCCTCTTCCTGCAAGCACGTGGGGATGCTGGAAGGAGGGAGGGTGGCCCTCTCTTTAAGGAGAGACTGGAATCACTGCTCACTGGCCCCGCAAAGTGGCAAACAGGACTACACTTTTCCCTAGAACTTGAGAGAAGAGAATAAAAGAGGCACCCATGAGAAGCTGAAACTCCAGATTCACACTCTCACAGGATACAGAGCCCAAAGCTGAGAAATTAATATGAAATTTAGTCCAGGATGATTATAATCCTGAGGTGTCTGGCAGAAGCAAGTAAAAATTGCCCCATAAAAGACTTCCACACTGGGGCCCGTCAGACATCTACAGGGCAGGAGGGGGAAGAAGTGAGTTCACAAGAAAAACTCACAGACCCTGCGAGCAAACAGGGTCCACAGCAAAAGAAACGGGAGAACAGAAGCCACGGTGCCACACAGGATAGAGCCGTCTTGAGGGGACTCCTCCGAAATTACTGTGTTTAAAGTGATGGAAACAATTCTAAAAGGAATAGACACTTTAGTGAAAGAATAGGACCAGAGACAAGGCACATGTAAAGTAAGCATGCAAAAATGAAAACTGTACTCCCTGAAATTAACATTTCAACAGGGGCTGGTGTGAAAGAGCCGGAATGAGACCGAGTGAGACAGGAGCAGGGGCCGGGCCGGGGCCACACCTGAAACTTTGAGGGGCTCGTGCTCTGGGCTCCATCCGTTGTTCTGTTTTCACAGTAAGGAAAGTTTTACCACCATACTCTTGCCCTAAAACCGAATCCCAGCCCCACAGTCAGAAAAAGATAGACCAAAAAAATTAGCTTTATATTTTCAGAGCCATTGCCACCTCCTGATGAGACTTCACAAATCAACTGTTGTTAGAGAACACACGTCTGTATTATCTTGACATCATTGGATCATTGGTGTGTGTTCACAACCATGATATCAAATGCATGTATTAAAAATAAACATGCAGCTTATGAGGGGAACTCATAATTATATCATGAACTTCCAAAATAGTCACAAAAAGAACCCCACGTTCTTTTTCAACCTTACTCAAGGCACGGTTACTGATGGGCTTCTAAGATCACTGAATCCTGTTCTTAAAGAACATTATGTTCTCCCGAGAGGTGGGCTTTTGTTTTGACGTGACTGTCTTGTTCTCCTACAACCTTGAATGTTTCACGGCCGTTAAGAGGTTGATTTTCCAGAGCTTTTTCCTGTTAGATGTTCTGTCTTCCTGGCTGCCATTCTTTTTCTTCCCTCCCTGGTTTATTGAAACCTGTTTCTCCTGCACATGTTCTAGCAATTATATTAGGATTGTTGGCGTATGGAATACTCATCGTGTTTAAAAAAATATATTTTTTTAGCTTATGGGTTTTTTTTTTAATTTTTTTATTCTGCCCTTGACATGCTTGTTCCATTGAGATATGAGAAGATGGAAGAGAATTTCTAGTTCACCCTGTTTTCATCTCTTGTACCCTTCCTGCCCTGTGTTTTAGCAGTCTTGGTAAAGTTTTGGAACTCTCTCTTAATCTCATTTGAAAGTTGGATTCCAAGTACAATAGAGGTGGAAAATATGATTAAAGGAGAGAAATAGGGCTTCCCTGTTGGCGCAGTGGTTGAGAGTCCGCCTGCTGATGCAGGGGACACGGGTTCGTGCCCTGGTCCGGGAAGATCCCACATGCCGCAGAGCAGCTGGGCCCGTGAGCTATGGCCGCTGAGCCTGTGCTCCGCAACGGGAGAGGCCACAACAGTGAGAGGCCCGCATACTGCAAAAAAAAAAAAAAGGAGACAAATATTCTAAAGAACTGGCATAGAGGCAAGAACGCAAAAGGGAGAAATTATGTACTAATCACAGCTTCTTTGTTCCATTGGAAATAATCCAACCACTAAGAGTATGATAATTACAAAGTATCACACCTTATGTAACTTAACTTTTAGAACTGAAAGTTATTAGTCTATTTGATGGTGAACTTTTAGGTTCTGGAGATTAATAATATAGTTCCTGTCAATGAACTGACTGAAAGCTAAGGGTAGGAAAAGCTGCAGCGGTCAGATCCTGATTGTTCTTGCACTTATCTCCTGCCGTCTGTTTTTAGCCTTTCCCTATCTTAGACATGGAAGTTTCAAGAAAGATTTTTCAGATTCAGAGGCTTTGACAGGGAGTGGAATTGGAAGGCCAGCTGTGGTCTCAACTGACATACTGATTTACATGCAGGAAGAATTTCATTTTAAAACTGCAAGCTCGGAACTAAGTTTCTTCTGTTGGGAATCAGGAATGCTTTTGGTTGCAAGGAACAAAAGTGACCACAAAGAACCTGCTATGGTTTGAAAAGGGAGGATGTATTTCCCTCCCGATGGCAAGTGTGGAGGGGCCAGTGCAGCATCCTGGCTGTGTTAGGGCTGCCGGCTCTGTGACCCAAACTGTGGCCCGTCTTCAGCTGTGCAGTTCATGATCAAGTCAGAAATAATAACCAAACCATGAGAGACCCACGGACCCAGGATCTTGCTTAAAGGTGAGGGAGGGAAGGATGACCCGTAGAAAAGCTCGTTTGACCATTTAGAATTTTCTTATTTAGTCAAGAGTTTTACTTTATTTCTCACATTTAATTTTCCATCACCCCAAGTTAAAATATTATTTGAAAATTATTATACATTTCAATACTACTGTGTTTTCTTTAACATAGTGGAGCTGAGGAACTGTAACCCTCCGTCCTGTGCCCCTCCGCTGGGAATGAAAGTGATAGGGTTCCCCCATCACCCCCCTCACCTGCCCCAGCTCCTCACACCCTGTTCTGTTTGACACGATTCCAAGGAATCGCTGGGGTTTAGGTTCTGGTTTTGTTGTCTACAATAACCTTTTTACCTTTACAAGTAATACATTTTCATTCGGGACACTTGAAATAGAAGCAAAAAGCAAACTGGGCGCCAGCGCTGAAACCATCACTGTCCTTCATGTAAATAGTGGATGAATGTAAATGCCTGCTTATAGACGTCTCCTTAAAAATAAAAAGCGGCTGTGTAATTTCTAAAACTGAGATAGAATTCAACTTGCTTGCCACCTACCCTTTTCCCTCAGAAGCCAAGGTCCTGCCCTGACGTCCTGCCTCGCGCTGTAACTCGGGAGCTCAGGGCGGCCCGTGCCCCTCCACTCACAGGGCCTCACCTTCATCTCTGCCTTCCCCCTCAGACCTACTGGTTTAAAGATGGGAAGCAGATCTCTCCCAAGAACGATCACTACAGCATCCGGAGCGACCCTGACGGGACCTGCTCTCTGCATACCGTGGCCTCCACCCTGGACGATGACGGGAATTACACGATCATGGCTTCGAGCCCTCAGGTGGGGATGCGCGGTGGCCTCGGGCCTGTGCCCAGGGTGGTGGGGTTTCCCGGGCAGAGGAGCTGCTGCTTGGCTAACGGGGAGTCATGCCTCTTTGACTTGAAACTGTTTTCCCAATTCTCCATCCAGCGTGTTTTCCCAGGATAGAAACATCCTTTAATATTTATCTATTCCGTGAGATGTTTGTCTCCATGAATAATTCCGGTGCAGATGTGCATTCTTTCCATAAATATTATTGAGAACCTGATAATGTACACCTGTCATGTGGGTGGTGGAGCTGCAGTGCTTCAGGGGATGAGGTCCCGAGACAGAAGATAAGCCAGTAAACGAATGCATAAACCATGTGATTGCAGGTAGGGTTATGTTCTCAGGAGAAAGGAGAGTGAGGGGTATGGATAAGCTGTGGTAGGAAAACTCAGGAAGGAAAATGTTTAGAAGAAATACGCACACACCTAATTCAGTGGAGTTTAAGTAATGTGGAAGTGTGGACAAATTATGATTTCGATAGAACATACATACAGCATTCAGCGTTTTTGTTTGTTTACACCCAGATGTTTTGTAGTTGCCCTTAGATTTAGGGTCAAAAAATCGGTTGACTACTTAGAATTTAACAGACAGCTACTGGGTACCATGTTCCCAATTCAAGCCTGCAAATTCTTTTTTATTGAATATCTTGTATATTTTAGGTGCTATACTGGGTACACAGAAATATGTAAGAAGTGATTTTGTGCCTTACAAGCTCAACATCTGACTGGGTATTTTATGAAGTCTGCAGAAATCATGTAAATGACGCACTTCTAAAAAAAATTTTATTTTATATTAGACGATAGTTGATTTACAATGTTGTGTTAGTTTCAGTTGTACAGCAAAGTGATTCACTTACACATATATGTATATATTCTTTTTCAAATTCTTTTCCCAGTTTGGTAAAAAACACTCTTTTTTAAAAAAGAAAGCTAAAGTTAACAGTTTTATTATGTAACTGATGAAGATTGCCCAGAAGTTATCTTTTTAAAAAATCTCTGATCTATTTATATCATTCCCTATTTCATTATTTCTTTTGAAGGAAATATTAAGTGTTAGAAAATGAAGAAAATGATACAAATCATTTTAGCAAAGTGTACAGACTTCTGAAAGTTTGTACAGTGTTATACTGTCCTCGGGTTACATTGTCATGTAAAGATACATTTCTGCAGTGATGGTAAGAGTGAAACTGAAATTGCCCACAAATCAGGCTATGATCCAGGACAGCCGACTCTGCACTGACAAGAAAGTTTCCAAGTTAATGCCTTCTTGAGTTTCTAACTTTTCAATCAACGAACACATGACCATCCCTTTGAAAAATAGAATCACAACCTTTACAATAAGTTACATTTTAATGCTTATTTGTGTTCATGTTGTTTGTATTTGAGGGAACGAAAGTGGAACTTTCTCTTTTTTTAATTATATTTTTAGTATGTTTCCTTGACTACTTTTTTTTTAATTGCATCTTTATTGCACTTTGTAGATATTGCGTTTCTTACAAATTGAAGTTTTGTGGCAACCCTGTGTTGAGTAAGTCTATCACTGCTGTTTTTCTAACAGCGTTTGCTCACTTTACATGTCTGTGTTACACTTCGTAATTCCTGTTCTATTTCAAACTTTTTAATTATTATTACATTTGTTATGGTGGTCTGTGATCTTTGATGTTACTACTACAACTCTATTAACCAATTTCGATTTTCAGTTTTCTGCCTCTTCAAAAAGTAGCGGAGCGCTCAACAAAATGCAGAATTTTTCTTCGTCCTGGGCTCTTCATTTCTCTTGTGCCCTGGAAAGGCTAGGGTGGGCTATGGAGCTAGAACATTCACTGTGTTCCTTATGTGCTCACCACTCCTGGGGTCCCGCTGTCCACCTCAAGGCGTTTTTCCTAGTGAATGTTTTGAACTGTTACTGGAGTGAGCAGTTTTATAGATAGAACAAGAGAAATGTCACACTGCAAGTTTTGAGTCTGCTTCTAGTCTCTTCAGGTGACGTAGCTTTCCATGTGGGGAAGTTCTAACGGGAAGGACCAGGCAGGTGGCAGCGGGCAGGCGGCTGGGCTCCAGGGTGGCGGTCTCTGCATGGTTATTAAACCCCTGACCAACCAGGTGAAGGAGGGCTGAAGATGCCCGTTCAACATGGAAAAGGAGGAGGGGCAAAGTCAGAAGACGGAAGTGACGCAACGAAGACCAGGAGTGGAGACGTAGGGACAATTCGGAAGAGTCGGGGGTGCAGGTCGGGGTGCAGAGCCAGCACCCGGCACCGGGCAGATCTGAGTTGGGTTCTGGCCGCGTGGCCTTTAGCAAGTCCTGAATCTGTGCGCCCGCTTCCTCGTCCATGAAGTGAGAAAAATAATACGAATTTAAACGATGCATGTAGAGCGCTTGGTTTACCTGGCATGTGACGGGCTTCCAGTAAGCGCAGGTTGTTGCCACTGTTTAAGTTCGAGGACGCTAGTCCCCCTTCTCGGAGCAGCACCCTGAGCTGGCAGGGGCCGTGGAGCCCGGCTGTGTCCCTCCCTCAGCGCCGTGAGTCCAGAAGTCAGTGCGGGCTGGAATCTCTCCCCAGCGCGGTGCTGGCGCGGGCACTTCCAGCCTCCACCCTGGGAGAGGCGTTCCCGGCAGGGGCGGCTCGGTTGCGACTGCACGGCCGGGGCCCTGGGAGGAGGGCTCAGCTGCAGAGCCCACGTGCACAGCTGGGCTGGCGGGAGCCACGCCGCGGCCGGGAGGAGACCCCCCCCCAACGGCGGGGCGCTGCCCTCGTGCCGGGCCGTGCGCTCCGCTGCTTCACCGGAGCCCTGGCCACGCCCCCCGCGGCTCGCCCTGTCTGGTTCTTCGCCCTTTACCTTTCGGAGGCGAGACAGAGAAATGAGCAGTGGCCGTTTACCTCAGCTCACCAGGAGCCCGGCTCTTCTAGCAGACTCGCCCGTCCTGTCTGTGAGTCAGGCAAGCAGCGGTGTGGCCGCCCTGTGTCCCAGAGCCCTCGAGGCCCCGGGACAGGGCAGGTCCTGATGCCGGAATCCCGCTGGCTCTCGAGGTCGGGCCCCCGAGGATCCTCATTAACGGGGTGCGTTCTCGTAACTAGGCGTCTCCTTTCCTACTGAAATGACCGAAAGGCAGGCGTCTGAGGCGAGGCTCCTGAGGGGAATCTGAGGACATGCTAAGCGTGGGCGCTGGGCCTCAGCCTGACACGGTTGTGAGTCTTGGTGTTTAGGGTACTTGGCAGTCGCTCTTGCAAGTTTCTGAGTGAGTCGCCTGGTTGATGTCCGCGCGGGGGTGAGACTCCTCCTCCGGCCGGCTCTTCAGTAGCAGGTGTGTCCACACCTGCCAGGTGTGGGTTTTGTGAGTCATCACCGAGAAACTGGAGTGAACTTCCTGCCCACTTAGGAAAACGAAGTGGCGTTTCAGCCCTGACGAGCCGCGCCCTGTTGCTCTCCCTGCTCCGTGCTGCAGGCTGTCGCTTGCTGCTGTAGGAACACGGTGACAGAAATGCTTCACGCTCCGTAGTCTCAACTTCAGAAACAGCTGCTACGGTATATAGTAAAGGACTTCGCCATTCTCGTAATTTGTGAATGAAAACACGGTTTAAAAGAAGCATGATGTAAATAGGCACTGAAAATAAATCTCAAAAGTAAAAGCTACGGTTTTCAAAATACGTTAGTCCCAGAAGCATAGCGTGGGGTCCGCTGACCTGGGCTCCCTGCTTCCTTGATACCCTTTGATACCTTCGTTTTTTTCCACGTTATGGAAGGACTTGGGTTTGGGAGGGAGACAACTCCATCTCTTTTCTGGTGCACCGTGGCCTCCACGATGTGAAGTGACCGAGGGAAAGAGGAAAAGGCTGATGGAAAAATGAGTTCGGTAATGAAACACGGACGGCCGAGCTCTCCAGAGCAGCGGAAGATAATTCCCGGGAGCCAACAGAAGGGGTGAGAAGCAAGGAAAGAGGAAAACACGGTCAGCAGGTTAGTTTATAGAATAATTTTCCACCTGGGTCAGTCTTCAGGGAATAAGGAACACGTTAGACGTTGTTGATGGCGTGCAGTTTCCACCTGGGACAGAACACACTGCTCTGGGCAAGCACTGGCCGTGGCGCATCCTCAGCCCGGCAGCTCCCGGGAGACGGTCGCACGGTTGAGTGGGACCATGAGGGACTGTGACGCGTTACAGCAGGCGGCCGCCGAACGAGGACCACAGGCTCCGCCTACATCCGACTCTCATCCCATCCTGAAGACACGGCGGAATCGAAACACAAATGTTTGACTTTGTTTTGCTGCGTTGCTAGGTTCCCCCGTCCTGCTCTCTGGTTTGGAATGGCTGTCGTGCACTGTTTGCTGCGTCCTCCAATTGCATTGTGTGTGCGAGCGGCGGGCTTCCCTGAGACCTGCGGGCCGCAAGTTAGATTTCATAAACCGGGAAATGCAGATGTTTTGTCCGTAGCACATAAATCACTGGCCTTGCAGGAGGCCTCAGATACGTGTTACAAGCTGGATGGTTAACAGAGAACCACCTTAAGAATTCAAACGCGTGGTTTGCGCTGTAGCTTTAAACACTGAGGACTTGTCTGGAATAGAAAAGCAGTGAGCAGCTGAGTTCAATTTAAAAGGCTGGTTTGTTGGTTGTGTGTGTTTCAACGTTATAAGGTTTTCTGGCACCTTCCAAGCGTCCCTTCAGACATTCACTTCCGTTATTCCTTCATGTGTTAATGATAAAGCAAAATGAAACGAGACAGTTGAAAGCGAACAGACAGCGTTAACGTACCCCTGAGCCTGCAGTGACGGCAGTTTTACTGGGTTAACTGGCACGTTTGTAGGATTAAAATCACCGAATGCTCATTTTGGATGACCTTCCTCAGAAAACATTCAAACTTACAAATCTCAGCTTCCTATCGCGCACTTTGGAGGCATCTTTTCAAAAATGCTTCCCTGGGTTCTGGACTGAAAATGTCAGAATTATACCACTCGCTACTTTGGTTGCTTTCTAAGTAGTCCTGTTCACTTGTTGTTAGTAATATATTTCGCCAGTATCAGTATATTATCAAACTCACAGGTCTGCCTGCTGAATTCCAGGCCCTTTCCCCTTTCTGTTCCAAAGTGGAGGATGGTGTGGGAATAAGAAGGTGATAAATGACACCATATGCCGTTTTCTTAAGTTCGGGAAGTTAAGGAAGATTCTGGGGCAGTATTTGTAGGGTTCTAAGCAATCGCAGTAAAAACCTTGAAAGCGTGCTAGAAATGTGTGCTCTTCACGGAGCAGCGTGCCAACCTGTCACCGCGTGTTTGGGAGCGGGGAAAGGAGACGAAGTGCATCCCAGGCACAGGCAGTGCTCGGGGTTGGGCAGGTCCCCTTTCCTCCTGGGCCTCGGACGCAGCCGTCAGACAGCTGGGAGGTACCTGTGTGCGTGGCGCCCTGCAAGCGCCAGCGTGGGCTGGGGTAAGGTCGGTCTGCCCTCCACAGTCTCCCTCCTGCGCTTGGAGTACTTGGCTTTCCTCTGGAGTAAACTGCATCCTAGTACCAAAAAGAGAGAGAGAGAGGAAGGAAAAGGAAAGAAGGAAGGGAGGGTGGGTGGAAGGAGGGAAGGAAGGAAACTCCATTCATATGGAAAAAAATGGTGTTGAACGAAACAATTCCTATCCATCTGGTGGTTATTATAGTTACATCTGTATCCAGTGCTATAAAAATTTAACATTTTGAGCGTTTAGCATGTGCCAGACACACCACCAAGTACTTGACCCCTGTTAACTCGTTCGATCATCATAAGAGCCCCTCCCTGCAGGATGACCAGCAGGGTCCTGTTCCACAGGTGAGGACCCTCACCCAGGGGTATGTCGCCTGCCTCGTCTTTCCACTGTAAGGGACAGAGCTGGTTACAAACCCAGGGCAAAGGAGCCAAGGGCAGGCATCTGGGGCTCATCCCAGCACTGAGAGCCCTGAGGGGCCAGGGGGCACTGGTTAAAAGAGGCCTCTGAAGGAACCAAACAAGGTACCGCGAGCAAAATACGTCTACTTGGAAAATTTCACTGGAGTCAGACAAGCTGCTGGGCCCATAAAAATCACCCTAATGTGCACACCTGATGTCACAGACCCAGAGAAACACAGCACCAGCAGCGGTGGCGGCGGAGTTAGCAGTGATGATGACATCAAGTACGTTTACTACTAACAAGACCATCATGGATTATATCACTTAATCTTTGCAGCACCCTTGTGAGGTATAGTGCCCCACCTTTTACAAAAGAAGAAATGTAGGCTTGAACAAATTTAGGATTTGCCCAAAGCTTTAGGAAAAACGTCAAAACTCAAATCCAGGTTAGAGGAATTTTTTTTTTTTAGCACCATTATCTGCTTCCCCAAATTCAAGGTTAAAGGTTGAATTTAACTTTTATCTTTAACTACATAAGTCATTAGTTAATACTCACTTCCCTGGTGGATCCTCTGGGTTTTATACCACAAGGAAGAATCCACCCAAATCACGTAACTCTTTTAATCTCTCCAAATTAAAATTATTTGCCGAAGCAGCGAAGCAGATAGTAAGGAAACCATATCATCAGTTCAATGGAAGCTATTTGTGTGAAAACAAAACATACAATCCCTTGTCCTCAAGCTCCAAAAGGAATCATGGGTCTTCTGTGTCCCAGCCGTGATGACACATCAGCTGTGTAATTTATAATGGGCTCTTCTAAGCAAGTTATATCTAGATTTTCTGTAGCAAGTACAGACCGGGAGGGGTTCAATGGAATTGGTGTACAGATTTCAAGCTACTTTAGGGAATCCCAAGTGTTTGTAAGATCAGCATGAGAGAATTCATATCGTGTGGCCTGAACTTCAGATACAGTTGATCTAAGTTGGAAATAACTCGCCTCATAAAGTTATATACTTCATTATACTTGGACATTTCCGGGAAAGGCAGCGCTTGTGGCCTCAATGGAGGAAGGTGCGTGTCCCGCGGTACAAGACCTCTTGAGTTTGTGTGTTTACAACAGCTCCTGGGTCCTTCCTAACCCTCCCGTCCGCACCGGTACTGTGTCTTTGCCTTTCCTGGTGACTATGGCCTGAAGAGGTCCAGGCTTTGGGGAGACCCCGAGGGCCCCTCCCTGCATCCTGCCGTGGGGTCCCCCTCCGTGTCCCCGCCAGCGTCCTCTCAAGGGGGGGGACTCAGAAGGCGGTTCAGGACCCACAGAACCCCTCTGCTTTGGTCACCTGTTTGGCCACCTGCAGTGACAGTGGGGGTCAGGGGTCAACTTTACTTGGACTCTAAGCGCTCCCTTCAGCCTGGAGCTATAGAACTCACCAAGGACGAGGGTGGAAAATCAGTCTGCGTCTCATGTTCCTGCCCTGCGTACTCCCTCTCGGTCATCGTCAGGGTTTAGGTGTCCTCCTGCTCGTCCTCCGGGGCCCTAAGGAGCGAGCAGAGGAGACCATCTGCTTTGCTGCTCTGCTGGACGTAGGGAGAGATAAGTCCAGACCAGAAGGCGAGTGACAGGGCATTGATTCCTGTCGCCCGGCCCCCCTAAGTGTTGCTGTGTGTCCCCAGACAGCACTTATCCGATTTCCAGTTGACAACTTTGAGGGAGAAGACAGCGCGTGTAGCCAGATGTTATCATAACTTTATACGGGGTATAATCTATAAAACTATCGACTCACTGTGTTTTACACCTGAAACTAATATAATATTGTTAAGTGAACTAGACTTCAGACAAGATCAGGTGTGTTCAGGGTGGGGTGACTGTAGACTTTATACTTCAAATAAAAATTTTTTTAAAGATTATAAAATACAGCTTTTCATTATTAGAATAGGCCCTTATCATGTGACCCTCATGGGTTCAGACATTAACTGCTTCTGGTTTTAAAAGCTCAAATATTCTCACTTTATGGGGACAGGGGGTCCCATAGTCGTCATGCTCCTTGTCGCCCCAGGCATGCTTGTTACGTAACGCTTATTTTTTCATGCCGGCCGCCCTTTCACTGTGCGGTTTTGGGAAGGGATACCACGAACATTTAATAACTAAAAAGACTGAAATGATCTGGTTTGATTTCAGAGTTAGCTCCACGCAGTAGGTATGTAGCCTTGAAAGTGGCATCATCACAAGACGTCCCAGGGGGCGTGTTTCAGAGACAGGCTGGGGTCCCGCTGGTGCGGCGCGCTGGTCTGCGGGGAAGAGTGCCCTGTGGAGACCAGGGCAGCCGTGGTGGTGACGGGGGTGGTGCTGGGGCGCTGGCCTCTAACCGTCGGTCCCTTCTGTCCCCGCAGGGTCGCGTCAGCTGCACGGGACGGCTGATGGTGCAGGCCGTGAACCAGAGAGGCCGCAGCCCCCGCTCGCCCGCCGGCCAGCCTCACGGCAGAAGGTATCTCTCGCGTCCCTCCCCGGGCGCTGCTGCTCACTGTCACTATAACCCAGTGCTGCCAGCATCTCGGGGACACCACAGGAGAGAACGTACTTGGGGGACAGGATGGGGCCACAGCAGGAAGCGTGGTGGCGTGTGCCTCCTTTCTAGCTGGGGGCGGGGAGGAGGACGTACCGGCTGGGCCTGGTGCCCTCCGACACGTGCCGCGTGTGGGCGGGCGGCAGCCACGTCACCACGGACACGCTGGTCGGTGGCACCCAGGCTCTAGCCACGCTTTCCTCACCAGCATCACGTGGGCTGCCCCCTGGGTTTCCTAAGATCGGCTCGTGTGCAAAGGTTCCTTGTCCGGTCGCGTAGGTCACAAGCTTGTCTCAGATCCTAGCCTCGTAGGTCAGACTTGCCCCGTGGCCCCGAGCGAGTGCACGTGAGGATGGGCAGCGGGGCTGTGGTTCTCAGTGACACACGTGGCTACAGATGGGGCCGGTGACTGGGCCATCCGGCCCCTGGGCCTAGCACAGGGGAGGACATGCCAGTGAGGCCGCCGGCGGAGCAGGAGATGGCAAGCAGCAGCGGGCGGGCTCATGCCCCACGCGGGCTTGTGCCGGCGTTTGGGAGGCAGCTCCGGCCTCAGCGCTCGCAGGTTTGATGCAGGCTTTTTGGGGCGGGACTTGGCGCACAGCATCACCGGCCCCCGCGCCTGTGAGCACAGCACAGCTGCAGCAGGTCCGTTCTCTCCGGCTTCACTTGGGGCCTTCCGTGCCTTTCAGCCGTTTGTGGGCCACTGACTCCTGAAAGGGCATTGTGCTCGTAAATGAGGCCTGGTGGGTGAAGGCTGGTGGTTACTAGCGTATTATACTAATTTCTCATTTGCTTTGCTCCTACTTTTGCTACTGAAGTGTTTCTTAACTTGCCTCTCAATGATCTCCGGCAGGGTTAGTTTCAACACCTCACTCCTAAGTCTTCCCTGCAGTCACTTTAAATCATAACTGCTCTTAAAGGCGGCTCTGGCAGCATCCTCAGAACCAAGAAAGGTGCACAAAATCTGGGAGATGTGCACAATTTTATGTTAAAGCAAAAAAAAAAGAATAAAAATTACTGCTTTAGGCATATGGTTAACGGATACAGAAGAAAACTTGCCTAAAATGTGATTTGTTTTCCTGGTTAATATGAAAAGAAATTTTTATTAGAATGATATTCATTCTTTTTAAATAATAAGAACTTTTAATTTCCTGCAAGTTTACAATCACAGTGGAAGCTGTCCTGATTTCTGTTGAAAAATATCTGGTAATAAGTGAGCAACAGCTGCTGCTGCTTCTCATACAGCTTTAAAAATAGTTATTTAGGAAAAAATAGGTTACTGTTAGTTTCCCATTTTCCCCTTTCAGGATTTATGCTAGCTGTAAGGGTTAGGATAGCAGATTATTTGAAGTCTGCAATTAGCAGATTATTAAATGTATAATAAACTTCCAAACAAAACAAGACTTTGTTTTACTGACTTTCTTTATGGTATGAACCCTGGGATTAGGAGCTAGGTAAGCAGTAAGGAAATTATATTATTGCCCCATGTATTATAGAGAAGAGATAACTAAGAACCTGACAATACCTACTGTCTATTTATATTACCTATCATTTATGTGTCGTTCTCCTTCCTCCTCCTCCCCCCTTTCTTTCCATCTGTCTGTATTTATCTGTGTCATTCTCCCTCCCTCTCTCTCTGCCCCCATCTTTCTTTCCATCTATTTAACTATATTTGTGGCATTCTCCCTCCCCTCCCACATCTTTCCCTCTGGGTGTATCTGTGTGGCATTCTCCCTCCCTCCCTCTCTGCCCCCATCTTTCTTTCCATCTATTTAACTATATTTGTGGCATTCTCCCTCCCCTCCCACATCTTTCCCTCTGGGTGTATCTGTGTGGCATTCTCCCTCCCTCTCTCTCTGCCCCCATCTTTCTTTCCATCTATCTATATTGTCTATCTTTGTGGCGTTCTCCCTCCCCTCCCCCATCTTTCTTTCCATCTGTTGGTTTTCTCTCTCGTCCGAAGGTCTCGTTCGAGATCCAGGGACAGTGCCGACGAAGGTGAACCGATTCAGGAGCGATTCTTCCGACCGCACTTCCTGCAGGCTCCCGGGGACCTGACGGTCCAGGAGGGCAGGCTCTGCAGGATGGACTGTAAGGTGAGGGGCTTGGGTGCCTCCCTTCTCCCTGCAATACCACTTCCCTTTAGTTCCTTTTGGGGAAATTATGTAAAGTATACATCTTTAAAATGTTTCCTAGCAGAAGAGGAGAGAAAATGAGTGGAACATACTAATATTTATATACATTTCAAATCATTCTTTTCCTTGATTTTTAAGTTTTTGTTGAATATGTCCTTTACCTAGAACCCTGTGTACCATACTCCAGAAAGTGAACTGGGAGGTTTTATCCCTCAGAGTCGCCCTTTTTGTTGAAGTAATGACTGTGTTGGATCTGTTCTCTCTCCTGATCTTACTTATATTTACTCTGTTTTCATACACATTTCATTCCGTCGACAATAGGGCTTCTTAACCAGGTCCTGGGGTGAGCAGGTCTCATCAGGTGTGTGGGCCTGAAATTACACAGGAGGTTGTATGTGGTACACCTGCCATCAGCTTCCCAGAGGACCTCGAGGCCAAAAGTGTGTAGGAATCACTGGTCTGAAATTTTTTGATTGTTTTGTGTTTTTGCCCCATTATTTATTGATCTTAAATTTAAATTTTAGCTCTGAAATATGAATACGCTTTTAAAAAAGTAATTTGGGCTCTCTCTGCTGGTTGTCTCTGGAATTGCAGAACACAAGATGTAAGGCACTTAGAGGGTTAACTCTGGGCTTGTAGAAATGTATAAAAAGCTTGTAGAAATGTATTTAAAATGTATAAAATACTTTCCAGCATAATTTTTCAATATAAATTTATTTTTTGGCTGCGTTGGGTTTTCGTTGCTGTGCGTGGGCTTCTCATTGCGGTGGCTTCTCGTTTTGGAGCACAGGCCCTAGGCGTGTGGGCTCAGTAGTTGTGGTACGTGGGCTCAGTAGTTGTGGCTCGCGGGCTCTAGAGCGCAGGCTCAGTAGTTGTGGCGCACGGGCTTAGTTGCTTCGTGTCATGTGAGATCTTCCCAGACTAGGGATCAAACCGGTGTCCCCTGCATGGGCAGGTGGGTTCTTAACTACCGCACCACCAGGGAAGTCCCTCCAGCGTAATTTTTTTAATTTTTATTTTATATTGAACTATAGTTGATTAACAGTGTTGTGTTAGTTTCAGGTGCACAGCAAAGTGATTCAGTTATGCATATGCATGTATATTCTTTTTCCAAGTTCTTTTCCCATTTAGGTTATTACAGAATGTTGAGCAGAGTTCCCTGTGCTCAATACAGTAGGTCCTTGTTGGTTATCTGTTTCGTAAATAGTAGTGTGTACATGTCAGTCCCAGTCTCCCAATTCATCCCTCCGCCTCCACCCTTCCCCCCGGTAACCGTAAGTTCATTCTCTAAGTCTGTGAGTGTGTTTTGTAAATTAGTTCATTTGTATCAGTTTTTAGATTCCACATATGGTCTTTCTCTGACTTACTTCACTCAGTATGATCATCTCCAGGTCCATCCATGTTGCTGCAAATGGCATTATTTCATTCTTTTTTATGGCTGAGTAATATTCCATTGTATATATGTGCCACATCTTCTTTATCTATTTATCTGTTAAGGGACACTTAGGTTGTTTCCATGTCCTGGCTATTGTAAATAGAGCTGCAGTGAACATTGTGGTACATGACTCTTTTTGAGTTACGGTTTTCTCTGGGTATATGCCCAGTAGTGGGATTGCTGGGTCGTATGGTAGTTCTATTTGTAGTTTTTTAAGGAACCTCCACACTGTTCTCCATAGTGGCTGTACCAGTTCACATTCCCACCAACAGCGCAGGAGGGTTCCCTTTTCTCCACCCCCTCTCCAGCATTTATTGTTTGTAAACTGTTTGATGATGGCCATTCTGACTGGTGTGAGGTGATACATCAACTGTAGTTTTGATGTGCATTTCTCTAATAATCAGCAGTGTTGAGCATCTTTTCGTGTGCCTGTGTATGTCTCCTTTGGAAAAATGTCTGTTTAGGGCTTTGGCCCATTTTTTGATTGGGTTGTTGTTTGATGTTTGTTTTTTGTTTTTTTGTTATTGAGCCACGTGAGCTACTTGTACATTTTGGAGATTAATCCCTTGTCAGCTGCAGTGTTTGCAACATAATTCTTTTTACAGTATAAGTATACAGATTGAGTTTATATATATACAGTGTGTATATATTTACGTGTGTGTATTTATTTGGGGTCTGTAACTGAGAATTCATACAGACCACCCGTAAAATGACATTTGAGTCCACAGGGGAAATTTTCTTTTAGAAAATTAGATGATACCAAGGGATTACTATTAATTTTAATTTTATGTATAAAAAGGGAACTGTGACTATGTAAGAAAAATCTGTTCTTTTAGAATGATACTTCATAAAGTATCAAGTATAATGTTTGGGGTCTATTTTTAAAATATGAAAAATTACAAAAGAGAGTGAATCTAGGTGATGGCTACATGGAGATTCACAATACTATCGGCTCTACTTTTGATCACATTTAAAGAAAGAAATCATAGCACTTTGTTTTTCTGCGAGTGACACAGCTGTCCTTGAAATGCCTGCCTTTAAGAGAATATTGGAAACAAGAGGTAATCTGTTGATTTTACTGTTATGATCGGACCTGGACAAATGTGGAAAATCTTTTCCAGTGTATTTACGCTTTAAGAGGGAAAGAAGAATCATGGGAACAGGCCAGTCGCTACTGGGCTGCTGGGCCCCCGACTCGCTCCCCGGACACTGACTGCCCCGGCCGGCTCTCGGCCTCCGGGAGTAAACGCCCCTGCTTCCCCCCGTTCCCACGGCAGCCAGAGCCACCCACCTGTCCAGGCTGGGGCCCGCTTACAGTGACCCAGTTCCTGAGGTCAGGCTCGCCTTGCTGGCCTCAGAGGGAGAGGACTCGACCTTCCCCTCTGCCTGGCCGCGCAGCTCTGGCCCAGGTGGGCCCAGAGTGCGTGCGGCGTCTCCCTCCTAAACCTGCTGTGGCCTCGCCGGTACCTGACCAGCCAGGAGGGCCAGGTGTGCAGCCCCGGGCGGGAAAGCCCACCCCCTTCCTCCGTGCACCTGTGCTGGCCCGACAGGTAGAGCGGGCGTGGAGCGCCGGGGCGGCAGGTGGACGGATGGGAGGCTGCAGAGCCTGGCCTGCTTTTAGCCAGTGATTTGTTTTTGTGTAAGTCCCTGGGCCTTTGCTGTGTGTGTCTGTTGGGGGGTGAGGCATCCTGGGGGCAGTATACGTGAGCGTCACACAGCACGAGTGCAATTGTGAGTTCCCTGGCAGATCTTGGCAGAGCTGATTCTCAGAAGAATTGGTTTGCAGTCCCCCTGACATCTTTCCGTATGTGACTTCCCACTGGTGCCTTTGGGGTAGGGGTGAAAGGGCCTTCCTTACTGGTGCTCTTCTTCCCGTTCAGAATGCAGGGCCCTAGAGTAAAGAGCTGACAGACGGTGGCCACCCCTCCCCTCACCGCACACCATGCCATTAGCCGTTAAACGTGCTTTTGTCTGATCTCTGGTCAGCACGACTGTCGTGGTCTGGAGAGTGGTGGGGTTTTTTTTAACGTTTCCGTTGTGAGGCTAATTTGTTGAGATGCTTTCTGGGTCATTTCGTATGTCTCCTATTACTTACTTTCAAGGATTATAAAATAATAACAGCCCTGTGTCTTAATGGCTGCATTAACTAATGTCTCCGCAGCTACAGCAGCCTTGATGAGAGGCTTTGTCGTGAGCCGTGCGAGCTGAGTGTGAGTCCTTGTCATGGTTGGAAGGGCTCAGAGCCCTGGGCTGACGTCATCCTCAGCATCTATATAACCTGGGTGAGGAAAGACGATGGCGAACGTTTTTAGTCCCCATCTCACTTTTCTCTGGGTTGCTCTATAAGAAATGTTTAGAAGTGAGCCCGTGTGTGCCGAGAAGCTATTCAAAGATTTTAAGCAAAAGAGAAATGTGGGCTTCCCTGGTGGTGGTGCAGTGGTTAAGAATCCGCCCACCAATGCAGGGGACACGGGGTTCGAGCCCTGGTCCGGGAAGATCCCACATGCCACGGAGCAACTAAGCCCGTGCACCACAACTACTGAGCCTGTGCTCTAGAGCCCACGAGCCATAACTACTGAGCCCACAGTGCCACAACTACTGAAGCCCATGCGCCTAGAGCCCGTGCTCCGCAACAAGGGAAGCCATCGCACTGAGAAGCCCGCGCACCGCAACAAAGACCCAACGCAGCCAAAAATAAATAAATAAGTGAGTAGGAAACGTGACCTGATGCCGAGAGCCTCATGTTGTCCTGAAGGAGGAGTCTGTGCCGGTGTCTTAGGTGTTCGTGACTTCGCTCTGTTTCCGTAGCAGAGGAATTCATTCGCATTTCTTCCCGGTTTAGGTCAGTGGGCTGCCAACCCCCGATCTCAGCTGGCTGCTGGACGGCAAGCCCATCCGCCAGGACAGCACCCACAAGATGCTGGTGCGAGAGAACGGAGTGCACTCTCTGATCATCGAGCCCGTCACGGCCCGGGACGCCGGTGTCTACACGTGCATGGCCACCAACCGGGCTGGACACAACTCCTTCAGCCTGGAACTCGTGGTCGCAGGTAAGTCCCGGGAACCTCTCCCAGGGTGAGCGTCAGATGTAGAAACAAACTAACCCATGTGGAAAGAACATCAAACCGCTGAAAAAAAAAGGACCATTATCATCGTGTTAAGACCTGGCAAGTCAGAAACATCACTTTTTCTTCGCTGTAGCCATGGTTATTTTTCTTCCCTTCCCCCGTCAGCCTGGCAGCCAGAGAAGAGGGTTTGAGCAGTTTTTCTGGGCCATTCCCCTTCTCCTGGGCCCCCAGTGTCACACGGGAAAGGCAGCGGCAGCCTGGCCTCCAGGAACCAGACGATGTGGGAGAATGTGCTCGTGCAGCAAGTTCTCCACGTAGACCTAGCTTTTGAAGCCATGTGCAGTGATTTCAGAATTCAAAACTGAAACACTGTGATCTACCCCCCATGTCATAGACAGATTAAACTCAGGTTTGCTTTTTAATTGACTGTATATCTTTACGAAATTTACCTACCAGAATAAAGTTTTACCCTTAGGTGTGGGAAATGAGTTTATGGAAAGGTTTAGTGTCCTAGGAGCTGAGCATGAATAGAGAGCCTGTTCTCTGGGCTCATCTGAAAAAAGCAGAACGGAGCGTTTATTTCTCACCACTGCATGCAAAGCGCTCACTTGGTCCTCACGGCAGCCCCATGAGGCAGTCAGCCAGTGGGAATTAGGAGAGAGGAAGTGACTTTCCTAGGGGCCAGGCTGCGGTGCCCCTCTGGGGCCGGGAGCCTTCGAGCTCCTGGGGGAGACAGCAGCAGCGAGGACGCAGCGGGCGGCCCGGCTGCAGTCCGGGCTAGGGATTCTCGTGACAACAAACACCCAGACGTGTTCGCACAAAAACGTGGGCAGCGTGCAGCCTGTGTGTCAGACCCGCTTCAGTTTCACTCCTTCCTCCAGCCCGCCCTCCTCAAAACTCAACTGTTGGGGTCCCCCCACCGACCGTACCTGTCCCCACGCCCGAGGTGCCCCCGTCGGCACTTCCGGAGGAAGTCGGGGCTCGGCTCCCAGCCCAGCTCTCGTTTTCTGGCTGTGTCCCCTGGCAGGTCCGTCTCTGCAGCTGAGTGTCCCCAAACGGAAAAGGGGGGCCATGATGCTCAGAGTTGAAGGACTAAGTCGTGGCACAAGGACGAAATCCTGTGAAGCTCTGCGTCCCCACGAGCCTGCCTAGCCAAGCTCCAGAGGTAGCTGTGATACCTACTGTGGAGGGTCGCTGCGACCTAAAGGCCCGTCTCACACATTTATGCTCTTTTGAAAACTGGGACCCAGGAGGAGCACCGAGTGAGGTCTCTTCCCAGAGTAGCCCAGGTCAAGTAACCACAAAAGGTCCAATAAAAATTAACCCTCTACATAGTTCAAGGTCATAGAGGGCCTTAGGTTTTTAACAATTTCGGGTAGAACGTTCACCTTTGCTTTGCTGTTATTTGTCACAGAGGAGGGAGTGCAGAAGGCCGCACCCTCAGACTCATTGTTGGCAGCTAGGATGATGGTAGCTAAGGCTTCCTCTGGGACTGTTCCCACCGCAGATCCAGGGGAACACTGAGAGTGTTACTTACAGTTCTGATTTGTCCAGACTGGGTAATAGTCGTCGTTTTCATAGCTTTCTTCAAAGAAATACAAATTGGAAGTTGTATAGAATGTAGGTTCCTAGTGTTGAGGTAACTATTTAAAGCTGCCTCTCCTCGTTTCCCCCTTTGTAGCCTGTGGTATGTCTCTCTTAAGCCAGGACCTAGAAATCTCAGAGTGTCTCCGCCAGCAGCGCGGGAATCTAGGGGATCAGCGCCGCTAGATGGCAGCGGTGGGCTGAGGCAGGGACCCTCATCAGTCACCAGCCTGACGGAGGTCGTCCCCCGTCCGTCCCCCCACCCCCACCCCCCACCCCGAGAGCACGCAGGCAGGCGCTCTGGGGAGCAGGTGCAGGCCTGTCGGACTTGAACTGACTGAGGAGAGAAAGGCGTGGAATGAAGGGTAGGAACCTCTCTTGGTGGAGGAGGGATAACTTGGAGAGAGGACAAGCATCCTGCCGCCTGAAGGGGAAAACGACGTCAGCAAAGTTGAGCGGGATTGCTGAAAGCACCTGCGTTCTTTTGTGGTACCTTTTGCGCCCGTCACGGGTAGGTAATCCGTCTCGTGTCTTTGCAGCTAAGGAAGCGCACAAGCCCCCCGTGTTCCTCGAGAAGCTGCAGAACACGGGGGTGGCGGACGGGTACCCGGTTCGGCTGGAATGCCGGGTGTCCGGGGTGCCGCCACCACAGATATTTTGGAAGAA
Organism: Leucopleurus acutus; assembly: GCF_964270905.1. Lineage (NCBI taxonomy): Eukaryota > Metazoa > Chordata > Mammalia > Artiodactyla > Delphinidae > Leucopleurus > Leucopleurus acutus. The sequence goes on along the minus strand of NC_139150.1, from coordinate 113,964,451 downwards.
GGAAAACGAGTCGCTCACTCACAGCACGGACCGCGTGAGGTGAGAGCCCACGGGGCCGCCCCCCACCCGCAGGGGTCCTGATGGTCCCAAAGGAAGGTGCACAGCACGCGCCTGTGTGCACTGCCCCCCGGGCCAGCCCCTGCCCCCGCACGCCTGCGCTTTGCGGAGGCGGCTGCCCTGCTGTGTGGTGTAGCGGCTCCCCGCCTAACGCAGGCAGTGCTTTGCGGGGGCAGATGCTCCCCCTGGGAATTAAGTGCTCGGCTTCCTTCAGCCTCCCGGCCTCTCCGCTCTCTCATTAGCTGTCACGGGCTGGCGGCCTCTGCAGAATTAGGAGGACCCTGTTATCCGCTGCTTGCACAGTTCTGTTTCTCATGAGCTAATGAGAAGCGATGCTTCGTGTCCTGAAACATTTCGAGCCCTATGGCCATGTCTGTCTTTTGCAGCCTGCACCAGGACAACTACGGCTACGTGTGTCTACTCATCCAGGGAGCCACCAAGGACGATGCTGGCTGGTACACGGTGTCGGCCAAGAACGAGGCGGGGATCGTGTCCTGCACGGCCCGGCTGGACGTCTACAGTGAGTACCCCTCCCCCTCGCCTCGATGCGTTACTGGTTCCTTCAGTTACGACAAGGCGGGTGTCAGCACACCTAGTCACGTTACTCTGATCTGATCAACAACTCTAGCGCTTTATCTGCCAGAAATTTCACACTGCTCTTTCTCTTTCTATTTATAGTTTCTCAACATTAATAGTGAACCTCGCCAGAAGAACAGTGCCCAAGTATCACTCAGGAACTTCGCGTTTTTAGCAAAACGTGCATGTGGATTTCTCTGGCGTCGGCTACCCAGCTGTGGCTTTCTTACCCAGCACCCTTAGGGGTTAACACCAGGCAAAGGCATAAGCACAGATTTTTCACATTTTCTTACTGCCTTGTGCAAATGACTGCCTTTTAACATTTCTCCCTAAGCTACTATGATCCTGTCACAGCATCTTAATTCACGCTAAACGTGTGGCCCATTGAACCTGGAATGTGTACTTTCGTGGCTCAGTGCTTTGTGTTAACATATCCTAGGCAGTTCAGCAGTAGGTTTGTGAGTGTTTGTGTACGTGTATTTGTGTTCATGCATCCCAGATTGAAAGAAAAAAGTTCTTACTAAATTTACAAACTAGCCCAGTAGCATTATGTGATCTAATGACAAGGAGACCACTAGGAAAAATTCAGAACTGATTTCACACCTAAGAAATGACTGACCTCAACCTTCCCTATCACCCGGTTCCTTTCAAACAATTTGTGTTAGAACACCCATCCAGAATACCTGATGACTGTCATTACTGTGGCATTCATACATTTTGAGCTTTGAAGTTTTTTTTCAAAGTGAGAATCAGGAAGTGTAGCAGCCATTTCAGAGGACTCCCCGAGCTGCAGTGAGTACTGACTCTCGAGATAAACTACACGCTGTCTCTGTTCCCGAGCTGCTGTAGTGCCACCACCCTGTGTAGCCAGTAAATCTGCAACATGAACCACCCGTACACTTTAGGACTTCTTAGGTCTTCTGCACAGAACACGTGCCTGGTACCCAGTCAGAGCCATGCCGCCTGGTTACAGGTTCTGAGTTCCGTGTTGTGTCTTGCAGCCCAGTGGCAGCAGCCGCCGCCAAGCGCCAAGCCGAAGCGGGTGCGGCCCTCGGCCAGCCGCTACGCCGCGCTCTCGGACCAGGGACTCGACATCAGGGCCGCGTTCCAGCCCGAGGCCAGCCCGTCCCACCTGATGCTGAGCCCCGGCCTGGTGGAGAGCGAGGACCTGTGAGCTGGCGCTCTCCGCGGAGCCCAGACACTGAAACCACCGCTGCCTCGACCCACACCCTCCTCTGTCACGGGACGTAAAAGGCAGAAACATACCTTTGGCTCTAAGAAACAAAAGGACACCAAAATCCTACTTTTCTTCCTGGTAAACCAGACGTAGAGGCTGCGTACGCGATACTGATTGATAGGAATGCACACCTTGCACGGAGAATTCACATTCATCAGCCAATTTAAAACTTTGGGAAGTGCTGCAATTCAGGGGGTCTGAAATGCCGAAGTGCTAACGGAAAAAAGGTGACCACGACCTGTGTTGTCCCGAGTGTCTTCACTAGCGTAGGTGCTGCCACCCGGCGTGAGGTCGGGGGGCTCCCCGGAGGTGGCTGCACCACAGGGGACACCGCCTGGGCTCTGCGGGGCAGTGTGCTCACGCAGCCAGGGACCCACGTGGGGCATGGGACAAGGAGGGCGCCACCAGGAAGCCCAAGGAAATGCCCGTCCGCGAACGGCTTTCCACTAAACCGTGCGCAAGGAGCCACCTGCCTTCAGTTCTGTTAACATCAAGAGTTTTCTAACAAGGTCAAGACCTTCGTTCTTAACCTTTTTTTCTTTACGTGTAGTATTTTCTTTTCTTGTTACCTTGGTAGGGCGCTTACTTACAAACCATATTAAAAGAATGCGAAGTACTCTGAATAAAGAAGAAGCATATTGCAGTCCATTCCACGAAGGGCATCCCAGCCACCCAAGTGACCAAGGTGTGTAGTATCTGGAGGAGACGGGTCTGGAAGGGGCGGAGAGGAGAGGGAAAGGAAGCACGACCAGACAGACTGTGCTCACTTAGATGAAAGCAGCGGAGCACGAGACGGTAAAGGCCAGGCTTTTCTTTGGTTTTCTTCAAACTTAACCTAAAATAGAAGCGACAAAACACCGCCAATCCCAAGTCAGGAGCTCGAGGGTCAGCCGGAGGGAAGCTCGTGCTCGGGACACTGCAGTGTCGGAGCTGGTGCCGCAGCAGGAGATTGAGGTGCGCACTGCAAGTTGAATATGGGCTGAGCTGCGAGATTGTCATGGATCGGAGACAGCCTGTGGGTGCTAGTCTACTTGGGGAGACAAAGACGGGGGTGCTGGCATGCATTTTCTCCGTGGCACCGCCATACGGTGGATGGAAACTATTCACTTCCCTGCTGCCACGAGACCTTTCGCCTTAAGAAGGTGCTGGGTTCCAAGTAGTTTGTAAAGGCATCTCGGCAAAGACTGCTTTCTGAATGCCTGTGATTTTGCATCAGCTAGATGGAGTGGATGGATTCTGACCAGACTTGACGGTTTTAAGTAAGTCAGAACCAATAAACTTTAAAAAGGAGAAAAAAACAAATTTGGGCTGATATTATAAAACCTGAGTCTTTAATGGTACTTTCCTATGAAGAGAACACACTGTATTCCTCATGCAAAACACATTTATCTTTCATTATTTATAATACAAATGTTGAACTCTTAGCTCAGTTACTCCATTCAATACGTAGTATTTTTTAAGTACTTTTGTATCTGTGTGCCACCGTGTATATCCCATTGCACTGTTCACATGGACAGCTTTCTACTTCCTTGTAAGAGCACCAACCAAGCGAGCTTTAACTGCCAGGCCGGAGCTCCGGTGCCCACGTTCTCTGCAGAGTGGCACATGCGTCTCTGACCACACCTACGTGCATTGCTGATGTCGGGTTTCAGACAGCGCGCAAAGTCTCTCCTGGACCTTTCTATACTGTAGAATTATGACTTAACATCATCTCTTCCTTGCCAAATTTTTCTGAATGTGACTTTTTGCTGATTTGCTGGGTTTGGGATTAAGTACATTATTTTGCCACCTTTCATGTATTTATAAAGAAATAAGTACGATCTTACCACTTTGGATTGTTGTGCTGGTGTAATGTGGATTTAACATCAATAAATATTTAACAAATAATAGTTGCAATTTTGTGAAGCAGATATTCAGTCATTTTCATTTTCTATTGCTTGCTGTAATAAACTGGTACAGGCTAGAACTACTGTGTCTGCTGCAGTGCATTCTCACCTGGGCGCAAGCACCTGGGACAGAATTGGGCTCCTTGCGGCTGTAGGACGGGGTCCCACGTGGTCTGTCAGCGGGGGGCACTGGGCTGCTAAGGCCGTGTCACCCCCCAAAACCGGCAGTGAGAATCCCCCTTGGGACAAATCCCTCTCATGCTTTGACTGTGGCCAAGGAGAGTCCCGTGCCTTTCAAGGGACCATCTGATCTGGGATCTGCGTGTGGGTGAGAGAGAAGGGGGGTGCACCCCGGGGGGCGCTGGCAGCCGGCTCAGAACCCCGCCTGCCTCAGCAGTTTACCGGACATGTGCCTGTGAGTAACAGTGGATCCTGCGATCCCCTGGGAAAGCGTCCTGCAACCACATACCATAGCCGCTCTCTTAGGGATTAAGTATACGGGGTTCTGGCTCAAGAGGTCCTCCCCCAGACACACCAGATCCGCTACTACGTACAGACCCATGTCCTCCGAAAGGAACCTCGGGTGAATGAGAACAGACCCACGTCACAACGGGAGAGCTGAGGCACAGCCTCACGGTGACCCCCACTGCCCGGCACGGTGACCCACAGTGAGGAGGGAACTCAACCCCAAGCTTTCCCTGGGGAGTGAAGGGTTTGAACCCCTCACCAGGACCCCAACTTTTAAGGCCTGCCTCAGACCAGCCCCCAAGACGTGTAGCTTTGAAAGCCAACGGGGCTTCTGTCCATGAGACAAGGCTGCGGGGCACTGGGAGATGCTTCTTCCAGGGCTGCATGGACTGGGCCGGCACAGAGGCCGCCGACTGAAAAGCGCCCAGACCTTCTGTGAAAGAGGCTTCTTTGCTTACGTTCAGCCTGAGGGACAGACATTTGGCGGGACACGTGTCAGGCCAACCCGAGTGCTCTCCAGAAACCCCCAAGGGCAGGCACTGTCTTCACGCCATCCCTCTGCCTCCAGATTGCCACTAGCTCCCGTAAAGGGGCCCGTGCACTGGCCTGGGGCCCAGGGGACACCTGAATGGCCTAGCTCTGCCGGCCAGGGGGGCTTACATATGTGAGTCCCATAAGTCTGTAACGGAGAAACAGTTCTTACCCTGCTATCCCCTGGGGCAGAGCACACAGGCAGCACACTGAAGCACCCCAGTCTCTCTGTGACACAGGGCAGTGGTCTTCACAGCTATGGCACAAGGGGCAGACTTCTAATTAAACACACACCTAGGGGCCGACTGCCACTCTCTCCAGAGGGGGGCCCTGTCCCAGTTCACCTGTGTCTCGAAGAAAGGAGTGGGCACATGAGTAGCAACCAGGTGTGGCTGCCACCCACTGTGATTTTAAACCTTCCAACAAAAGTCCAGGACCAGAAGGCTTCACAGGTGAATTCAATCCAACATTTAGAGGAGAGCTAACACCCATCCTCAAACTCTTCCAGAAAATTGCAGAGAAAGGAACACTCCCAAGCTCATTCTACAAGGCCACCATCATCACCCTGATACCAAAACCAAAGATATCACAAAAAAAGAAAATTACAGGCCAATATCACTGATGAACATAGAGGCAAAAATCCTCAACAAAATACTAGCAGACAGAATCCAACAAAACATTAAAAGGATCTTTCACCACAGTCACGTGGGATTTATCCCAGGGATGCAAGGATTCTTCAATATACGCAAAATCAATCAATGTGATTCACCATATTAACAAATTGAAAAATAATAAATAGCAGCATCTCGACAGTCCTCGCGGAGAGTCGCCGCAGATTCTTGCTTCAACAGTGCTTGGACGGAACCCAGCGCTCGTCCCCCGCCCCGGCCGGCCGCTCAGAGCCAGCCCTCGCCACCACCTCACAGCGCCCTGCGACTGCCCCAAGGTCCCCGCCGCCGTTAAAGCGCCGCGCAGCCACCGCCACCATTCCACCTCAGCCGCCCACCATGACGACCGCATGCCCCTTGCAGATGCGCCAGAACTACCACCAGATCAACCTGGAGCGCTTCGCCTCCTACGTCTACCTGTCCATGTCGTACTATTTTGACCGTGATGATGTGGCTTTGAAGAACTTGGCCAAATACTTTCTTCACCAATCTTGTGAGGAGAGGGAACATGCTGAGAAACTGATGAAGCTGCAGAACCAACGGGGTGGCCGAATCTTCCTTCAGGATATCAGGAAGCCAGACCGTGATGACTGGGAGAATGGGCTGAATGCAATGGAATGTGCGCTACACTTGGAAAAAAGTGTGAATCCGTCACTACTGGAACTGCACCAATTGGCCACGGAGAAAAATGACCCCCATTGGTGTGACTTCATTGAGACTCATTATCTGAATGGGCAGGTGAAATCCATTAAAGAACTGGGTGACCACGCAGCCAACTTGCGCACGATGGGGGCCCCCGCATCTGGCATGGCACGGTATCTTTTAGACAAGCACACCCTGGGAAACAGTGATGATGAGAGCTAAGCCTTAGGCTGGCTTCCCGTAGCCACAGGGGTGACTTCCCTGGTCACCAAGGCAGTGCATGCATGTTTGGGTTACCTTACCTTTTCTGTAAGTTGTACCAGAATATCTACAAGTCCTTTCCTTAGTACCATTCCTTCAAATAAAGTAATTTGGTACCCCCCCCCAAAAAAAGCATCATCTCAATAGACACAGAAAAGGCTTTTGACAAAAGTCAACAGCCACTTTTGATAAAAACTCTCCAGAAAGTGGGCATAGAGGGAACCTACCTCAATATAGTAAAGGTCATATACGACAATCCCACAGCAAACATCATTCTCAATGGTGAAAAACTGAAAGCATTTCCTCTAAGATCAGGAACAAGACAAGGATGTCCACTCTCGCCACTATTATTCAACATAGTTTTGGAAGTCCTAGCCACGGCAATTAGAAGAAAAAGAAATAAAAGGAATACAAATTGGAGAAGAATTACTAAAACTGTCACTGTTTGCAGGTGACATGATACTACACATAGAAAATCCTAAATATATTACCAGAAAACTACTGGAGCTCACCAGTGAATTTGGTAAAGTTGCAGGATACAAAAATAATACACAGAAATCTCTTGCATTCCTAACACACTAACAACAAAAGATCAGAAGGAGAAATTAAGGGGGAAATCCCACTGACCATCGCAACAAAAAGAATAAAACACCTAAGAATAAACCCACCTAAGGAGAAAAAGACCTGCACTCAGAAACTATAAGACCCTGATGAAAGAAGTCAGAGACGACACAAACAGATGGAGAGAGATACCACGTTCTTGGATTGGAAGAATCAATATTGTGAAAGTGACTATACTACCCAAAGCAATCTACAGATTCAGTGCAATCCCTATGATATTTCTTAAAGAATTAGAACAAAAAAAAATTTATAATTTCTATGGAGACACAGAAGACCTGAAATAGCCAAAGGAATCTTGAGAAAGAAAAACAAGAGCTGGAGGAATCAGACTACCTGACTTTGTACTACAAATCTCAAGTAATCAGAACAGTATGGTACTGTCACAAAGACTGACATACAGATCAGTGGAACAGGATAGAAAGTCCAGTGATACACCCACATACATATGGTCAATTAATCTATGATGAACAAGGCAAGAATATACAATTGGGAAAACACAGCCTCTTCAATAAGCGGTGCTGGGAAAAGTGGACAGCTACATGTAAAAGAATGAAATTACAACACTCCCTAACACCATACACAAAAATAAACTCAAAATGGATTAAAGATATAAATGTAAGGCCAGACACTATAAAACTCTTAGGAAAAAACATAGGCAGAACACTCTTTAACATAAAACACAGCAAGTTTTTTTTTTTTTTTTTTGAAGTACACGGGCCTCTCACTGTTGTGGCCTCTCCCGCTGCGGAGCACAGGCTCCGGACACGCAGGCTCAGCGGCCATGGCTCAGGGGCCCAGCCGCTCCGCGACATGTGGGATCCTCCCAGACCAGAGCACGAACCCGTGTCCCCTGCATCGGCAGGTGGACTCTCAACCACTGTGCCACCAGGGAAGCCCCAGCAAGATCTTTTTTGATCCACTTCCTAGAGTACTGAAAATAAAAACAACAGTAAACAAATGGAACCTAATTAAACTTAAAAACTATTGCATGGCAAAGGAAACGATAAACAAAACGAAAAGACAACCTATGGACTGGGAGAAAATATTTGCCAACAATGCAACCGACAAGGGATTAATCTCCAAAATATACAAACTTATGCAGCTCAATATCAAAAAATCAAACAACCCAATCAAAAAACGGACAGAAGACCTGAATAGACATTTCTCCAAAGAGACATACAGATGGCCAAGAGGTACATGAAAAGATGCTCAAAGTCACTAATTATTAGAGAAATGCAAATCAAAACTACAATGAGGTATTCCCTCATACTGGTCAGAGTGGCCAGCATCAAAAAATGTAAAAACAATAAATGCTGGAGCAGGTGTGGAGAAAAGGTAACCCTCCTATGCTGTTGGTGGGAATGTCAACTGGTACAGCCACTATGGAGAACAGTATAGAGGTTCCTTAAACAACTAAAAATAGAACTACCATATGACCCAGCAATCCCACTCCTGGGCATATACCTGGAGAAAACCATAATTCAGAATGATACATGCACCCCAATGTTCACTGTAGCACTGTTTACAATAGTCAAGACATGGAAGCAACCTAAATGCCCACTGACAGATGAATGGATAAAGAAGATGTGGTGTTTATATGTGTGTGTATGTGTATATACACACACACATACAATGGAATGTTAGCCATAAAAAAGAACAAAACAGTGCCATTTGCAACAGCATGGGTGGACCTAGAGATAGTTATACTGTGTGAAGTCAGACACAGAAAGACAAATATCATATGATATTGTTTATATGTGGAATCTTAAAAAAAATTACAAATGAACTCATTTACAAAACAGAAATAGAGTCACGGATGTAGAAAACAAACTTATGGTTACCAGGGGATGGGAGGGGACAGGGATAAATTAGGAGATTGGGATTGACATATACACACGACTGTATATAAAATAACTAGTAAAGACCTACTGTATAGCACAAGGACCTCTACTCAATACTCTGTAATGACCTATATGGGAAAAGAATCTAAAAGAACTAAGAGTGGATATATGTATAACTGATTCACTTTGCTCTACACCTGAAACTTACACAACATTGTAAATCAACTATACTCCAATAAAATTTTTTTTTAAACTACATACAGAACTATCATACACTCTAGCTAACTCACTCCTGGGCATATATCCGGAGAAAACCATAATTCGGAAAGACACATGAACCCAATGTTCATTGCAGCACTATTTACAATAGCCAGGACATGGAAGCAACCTAAGTGTCCATCGACAGATGAATGGATAAAGAAGATGTGGCAAATATATACAATGGAATATTACTCAGCCGTAAAGAAGAATGAAATAATGCCATTTGAGACAACATGGGTGGACCTAGAGATGGTCATAGTGCATGCAGTCAGCCAGACAGAGAAAGACAAACACCGTATGATGTCTCTTGGGCATACAGGCTGTGATCACTCATGGCTCAGGTTACCGGAGTGCAGACAGGTAGAAGAGACTCAGGGAAGAAAGAAGTTTGGGGAGAACTCTGGACAGAAAGGCACAGAGAGGAGCACAGCCTGCCCTCCAGAATACCACTGGTTTTACACACTCCAGGTTCACAAGCACCCGCTCTGTTTTCCAGAGGCCAGCATTCACGGAGGCCTACAGCTTGAAGACCAAGAGTCAAGCAAAATATTTCTCTGCCCAGAGTCCTGCCTCTGGTGAGAGAAAATGCAGTCAGAGCACAGACAGCCTGCCAGGTTGTCTGGCCACTGTGCCCCTCGATCTGTCTGTAACTTCCGGATAGGATATAGTTAGCCAACCTGTGTCCCTCCGAGAAGAGAGCCAACTGGGCCAGTCACAGGCACACAGCAACCAACCCCTCCTGTCCAGGCACCTCCCTAAGGTTAGAGCAAGCCCATCTCACATTCTGGAGGTCCAAACTGGGAGCTGCATGTGCACGACGCCGGTGCTCTGTCACCCTCTAGTGGCTGTCCTCTCTAACTGCAGTTTTGAACCCTTCCTCCTGCCCCCCACTCCCCAGCTGGCTGCACTGGCCTTGGGCACCTTCCAGCCTGATTACATTCCCCTTCTTTTTGTAATCACAATAAAGTCACCTACAGAGTTTCAGGATCTCTCCAGAAGGAAGATCTTTTAATCAGTACATGTTAACCATGAGAAGTTTGTTTCAAGAACGAAACTGAAATACTGTATTTTTCTTTTTGTTTCCAAATAGAAACAGCTCTAGTTTTGTAGGTCATAAAAATTCCAAAGTTATAATATGATGTCCTTGGCCAGAGAAAGAAAAGAAACACTTTAGGGCTCCCTCCACTCAACCACCCTTTAAGTCATGTGATTGGGCTTTAAATCAATCAGCTGATCCCTGTATCTCTCTGACCAGGATTTATATCAGCTCCACCCCCTTTAATGTACCTAACCTAGTTTTACCCCATAGTCTGCCCCTGAAACCTGCAACTTCAAAAGTTGGGAAGTTAATGTTGATCCCAGCACCAAACACAGCTTCAGCGGGAGAAAAAAACGGTACAAATGAACTGATTTACAAAACAAACAGTCACAGATGTAGAAAACAAACCTAGGATTTGTTTGGAGAAAATGGGGAGGAAAATGGGGTGTGGATAAATTGGGAGATTGGCATTGACATATGCACACTACTGTATATAAAATAGGTAACTAATAAGGACCTACTGTATAGCACAGGGAACTCTACTCCATACACTGTAATGACCTATATGGGAAAAGAATCTTTAAAAGAGTGGATATATGTATATGTATAACTCATTCACTTTGCTGTACACCTGAAACTTACACAACATTGTAAATCTACTATGCTCCAATTTTTTTTAAAAAAAGAACCCTTATACAAAAAAAAAAAAAAACACCCCTAATAGCCAAACCAATCTTGAGAAAGATAAACAAGGGTGGAAGAATCAGACTCCCTGACTTCACACTATATTACAAAGGTAATATATCAAAACAGTATGGTACTGTCACAAAAACTGACATATGCACCACTGGAACCGGACAGAAATCCGGAGATATGGTCAACTAATCTTTGATGAACAAGGCAAGACTATACAGTGGAGAAAAGACAGCCTCTTCAATAAGTGGTGCTGGGAAAACGGGACAGCCACATGTAAAAGAATGAAACTACAACACTCCCTAACACCATACACAAAAATAAACTCACAATGGATTAAAGACCTAAATGTAAGGCCAGACACTATAAAACTCTTAGAAAAAAACATAGAACACTCTAACATAAAACACAGCAAGATCTTTTATGATCCACTTACTAGAGTACAGAAAATAAAAACACAAATTAAAAACTGGGACCTAATTAAACTTATTGCACAGCAAAGGAAACCATAAACAAGACAAAAGGACAACCCTCAGAATGGGAGAAAATATTTGTAAATGAAGCAACTGACTAAAGGATTAATTAAAGGATTAAAGGATTAATCTCCAAAATATACAAGCAGCTCATGCAGCTCAATATCAAAAACACAAACACCCAATCCAAAAAATGGGCAGAAGACCTAAACACACATTGCTCCAAAGAAGATATACAGATTGCCAAAAAGCACACGAAAGGATGCTCAACATCACTAATCATTAGGGAAATGCAAATCAAAACTACAGTGAGGTATCGCCTCACATCGGTCAGAATGGCCATCATCAAAAAGTCTACGAACAACAAATGCTGGAGAGGGTGTGGAGAAAAGGGAACCCTCTTGCACTCTTGGTGGGAATGTAAATTGATACAGCCACTATGGAGAACAGTACGTAGGTTCCTTAAAAACTAAAACTAGAACTGCCATATGACCCAGCAATCCCACTACTTGGCATATACCCTGAGAAAACCATAATTCAAAAAGAGTCATGTACCACAATGTTCATTGCAGCTCTATTTACAATAGCCAGGACATGGAAGCAACCTAAATATCAATGGACAGAGGAATGGATAAGGAAGATGTGGTACATATATTCAATGGAATATTAGCCATAAAAAAGATCAAACTAATGCCATTTGCAGCAACATGGATGGACCTAGAGATTATCATACTAAGTGAAGTAAGAAAGAGAAAGACAAATACCCTATGACATCCCTTATATGTGGAATCTAACAAAATGGTACAAATGAACTTATTTACAAAACAGACATAGACTCACAGATGTAGAAACCAAACTTATGGTTACAAACAAGAAAGGGGGGAAAGGGATAAATCAGGATATTGGCATTAACATATCCACACTATATATAAAATGTGTAAGTACCTACTATATAGCACAGGAAACTCTACTCAATATTCTGTAATAACCTATATGGGAAAGCAATCTAAGAAAAATGGACATATGTATATGTATACCTGATTCACTTTTCTGTACACCTAAAACTAATACAACATTGTAAACCAACTATACTCCAATTAAAAAAGAAAAAAGACGTACTTTGCAATGCCAAAAAAAAAAAAAAAAAGACCCTAAGTATGCTTACTCTCTTGGCCAACAATGAATGAACAAAGTGAGTACTTCAGCAAGGGACAGAAAGTATAAGAAAGCACCAAGGAGAAGTCACAGAGCTGAAAAAATACAATAACTAACTGAAAATTATGATTGATGCATTCAAAGCAGACTAGATGAGGCAGAAGCAGACTGGTGAACTCGAAGACGGGGTAGAGAACATATCCCACTAAACAACAACAAAAGAAAGAATGAAAAGAGTGATGATAGCTTAAGGAATTTATGGGACAACATCAAGTGGACCAACATTCACATCACAAGGGTCCCAGAAAGAAGAGAGAAATGGGCAGAAATTTTATTTGAAGCAATAATGACTGAAAATTTCCCTAACCTGGGATGGAAAGAGACAGGTTAGGGAAAGAACCAGTCTCCAGATGCAAGAAGCCCAGAGATTTCCAAATAAGATGAACCCAAAGAGCCCATATCAAGACACATTATAGAGAAAATGTTAAAAGTTAAAAGAAAGGAGATTATCTTAAAAGCATCAACAGAAAAATAACTTTTTACATGCAAGGGAACCCGCATAAGACTATCAATATATTTTCCATCAGAAAGTTTGCAGGCCAGAGTAGCACTGTATATTCAACATGCTGAAAGAAAAAAAAAATTTTAATTCCAACCAGTAATACTCTACCTGGCAAAGTTATCATTCAGAATTAAAGGAGAAAGAGTTTTCTATATAACCAAAAGCTAACAGAGTTCATCACTACTAAACCAGCCTTACAAGAAATGTTAAAGGGACTTCTTTTTGTTGAAAAGAAAGGGTGCTAATTAGTAACAAGAAAGCACATGAAAGTATAAATCTCACCAGTAAAGGTAAACATATAGTAAAGGTGTGGGTTAACCACTTATAAAGCTAGTATGAAGGTTAAAAGACAAAAGGAATAAATATAACTACAATAATTGTTAAGGAATACAGAAGATAAAATGCTGTAAGTTGTGACATTAAAAACATAAAATGGGTGGGAGAGAGAAAAAATACAGATCTTTAAAATGCATTTAAATTTAAGGTGCTATCAACTTAAAATTGACTGAGAAACGTATCTTATGTAAGCCTCTTGGTAACCTCAAAGCAAAACCCTATAGTAGATACACAAAAGAGAAAGGAATCTAAGCACAACACTACAGAAAATGATCAAATCATAGAAGAAGAGAGCAAGAGAAGAAGAAAGGCACAAAGGAATTCAAACCAACCAGAACACACAAAATGGCAATAAATACATACCTATCAATAATTACTTTAAATGTAAATATTCTAAATTCTCCAATCAAAAGGCAAAGTGTAGCTGAATGAATTTTTAAAAATACAAGACCCATCTATATGCTGCCTATGAGACTTCAGATATAAGGACACACACAGACTGAAAGTGAAAGGATGGAAAAAGATGTTTCATGAATATGAAAACCAAAAGAAAGCTGGGATAGCTATACTTAGACAAAATAAACTTTAAGACAAAGACCATAGTAAGAGACAAAGAAGGTCCTTGTATAATAATAAAGGGGTCAATCCAACAAGAGGATATAACATTTGTAAATATTTATGCACCCAACATAGGGACATATAAATATATAAAATGAATATTAACAGATATAACGGGAGAAATACACACCAACACAGTAATAGCATGGGCCTTTTTTTAAAATTAATTAATTTATTTATGGCTGTGTTGGGTCCTCATTGCTGCATGTGGTCTTCCTTTAGTTGCGATGAGTGGGGGCTACTCTTCGTTATGGTGCATGGGCTTCTCACTGCGGTGGCTTCTCTTGTTGCGGAGCATGGGCTCTAGGTCCGTGGGCTTCAGTAGGTGGGACACACAGGCTCTAGAGCACAGGCTCAGTAGACGTGGCACACGGGCTTAGTTGCTCCACGGCATGTGGGATCTTCCCAGACCAGGGCTTGAACCCATGTCCCCTGCATTGGCAGACAGATTCTTAACCACTACGCCACCAGGGAAGTCCTCCAGCAACTTTTCTGACTACAATAGTATGAAACGACACAGCAAGTAAAATAAAACTAGAAAATTCACAAATATGTGGAAATTAAACAACATGCTGCTGAATTCAAAATATACCATGAGACAAATGGAAATACAACATATCAAAATGTATGCAATTCAGCAAAAGCAGTCCTAAGAGGTAAGCTCATAACAATAACTGCCTACAGTAATAAATAAGAAACACCTCAGGGCTTCCCTGGTGGCACAGCGGTTGAGAGTCTGCCTGCCAATGCAGGGGACACGGGTTTGTGCCCCGGTCCGGAAAGATCCCACATGCCGCGGAGCAGCTGGGCCCGTGAGCCATGGCCGCTGAGTTGCGCGTCCGGAGCCTGTGCTCTGCAACGGGAGAGGCCACAGCAGTGAGAGGACCGCGTACCACAAAAAAACAAACAAACAAAAAAAAAACAAGCAAACAAGAAACACCTCAAATAAACAACCTAACTATACCTGAAGGGACTAGAAAAAGACCAAATGTAGCCCAAAGTTACTAAAAGGAAAGAAATAACAAAGATCAGAGCAGAAACAAAAGAAATAGAGACTAAAAAGGAAAAAAAAAAAGGAAAAAAATTAGTGAAACTAAAGAGCTTGTTTTTTGAAAATGTAAACAAAGATTTTTAAAACTTTAGCTAGACTCACTAAGGAGAAAAGAGAGGACTCGTAAATAAAACCAAAAACAAAAGAGGAGACCTTACAACTAACACCACAGAAACACAAAGGATCATAAGAGATAACTAGGAGCAATTACACACTAACAAATTGGATAACCTAGAAAAAACGGATAAATTGCTAGAAACATACAACCTATCAAGACTGAATCACGAAGAAACAGAAAACCTGAAGAGACCCATTACTAGTAAGGAGATTGAGTCAGTAATCAAAAACCTCCCAGCAAACAAAATCCAGGACCAGGTGGATTCACTGGTAAATTCTATGAAACGTTTCATGAATAATTACTACCAATCCTTCTCAATCTCTTCCCAAAAAAACAAAACCAAACAACAACCAAAAAAAACCCAGGAGAGGGAACATTTCCAATCTCATTTTCAAGGCCAGCATTACCCACTTTCAAAACCAGACAAGGGCATCACAAGAAAATTATAGGCCACTATCACCGATGAACATGGACGCAAAAATTCTCAACAAAGTATTAGCAAACAATTTCAACAATACATTAAAAGCATAGTACACCATGATCAAGTGATTTTTTTCAGCGATACAAGGATGGTTCAACATGCATAAATCAATCAATGTGACATACCGCATTAACAAACTGAAAAGTAAAAATCATATGATCAACTCAGTAGATGTGGCAAAAGCATTTGAAAACATTCAACATCCATTCATGATTTAAAAATACAAAGTGGGAGGAGACCTTCAAGATGGGAGAGGAGTAAGACGTGGAGATCACCTTCCTCCCCACAAATACATCAGAAATACATCTACACGTGGAACAACTCCTACAGAACACCTACTGAACGCTGGCAGACCTCAGACTTCCCAAAAGGCAAGAAACTCCCCATGTACCTGGGTAGGGCAAAAGAAAAAAGAATAAACAGAGACAAAAGAATAGGGACGGCACCTGCACCAGTGGGAGGGAGCTGTGGAGGAGGAAAAGTTCCCACACACTAGAAGCCCCTTCGCGGGCGGAGACTGCGGGAGGCGGAGGGGAGCGCAGCAACAGGGGTGCGGAGGTCAAAGCGGAGAGATTCCCGCACAGAGGATCGGTGTCAACCAGCACTCAGCAGCCCGAGGCTTGTCTGCTCACCCACTGGGGCGGGTGGGGGCTGGTAGCTGAGGCTCGGGCTTTGGAGGTCAGATCCCAGGGAGAGGACTGGGGTTGGCTGCGTGAACACAGCCTGAAGGGGCTAGTGCACCACGGCTAGCCGGGAGGGAGTCTGGGGAAAAGTCTGGACCTGCCTAAGAGGAAACAGACCATTGTTTCAGGGTGCGTGAGGAGAGGGGATTCAGAGCACCGCCTAAATCAGCTCCAGAGATGGACGTGAGCCGCGGCTATCAGCAAGGACCCCAGAGACAGGCATGAAATGCTAAGGCTGCTACTGCAGCCACCAAGAAGCCTGTGCGCGAGCACAGGTCACTCTCCACACCTCCCCTCCCAGGAGCCTGTGCAGCCCGCCAGTGCCAGGGTCCCGTGATCCAGGGACAACTTCCCTGGGAGAACACACAGCGTGCCTCAGGCTAGTGCAATGTCACGCCGGCCTCTGCGGCTGCAGGCTTGCCCCGCATTGCATACCCCTCCCTCCCCCCAGGCCTGAGTGAGCCAGAGCCCCCTAATCAGCTGCTCCTTTAACCCCGTCCTGTCTGAGCAAAGAACAGACGTCCTCAGAAGACCTACACATAGAGGCGGGGCCAAACCCAAAGGTGAGCCCTGGGAGCTGTGCGAACAAAGAAGACAAAGGGCAATCTCTCCCAGCAGCCTCAGGAGCAGTGGATGAAAGCTCCACAGTCAACTTGATGTGCCTGCATCTGTGGAATACATGAATAGACAACAAATCACCTCCCAAATTGAGGAGGTGGGCTCTGGGAGCAAATGGAGACTTGGGGTTTGCATCTAATTTGCTGTTGGTTTCATGTTGATCTTGGTTTGGTATTTAGAGTTTATCATCACTGGTAGATGTGTTTATTGACTTGGTTGCTCTCTTCATTGTTTTTACTATAGAGATATATATTGTTTTCCCTTTTCTCTTTTTGTGAGTGTGTATGTGTGTGCTTCTGTGTGTGACTGTGTCTGTATAGCTTAGCTTTTACCATTTGTCCTGGGGTCCTGTCTGTCCGTTTTTTTGTTTCTTTGCTTTAGTGTAGTTTTTAGCACTCGTTATCACTGGTGGATTTGTTTCTTGGTTTCACTGCTCTCTTCTTTCTTTCTTTCATTTTTTTTTATTTTTAATAATTTTTTAAGTAACTTTATTTTATTATTTTTTCCTTCTTTCTTTCTTTCTTTTTTTCTCCCTTTTCTTCTCAGCCATGTGGCTGACAGGGTCTTGGTGCTCTGGCCTGGTGTCAGGCCTGTGCCTCTGAGGTGGGAGAGCTGAGTTCAGGACATAGGTCCACCAGAGACCTCTGCTCCATGTGATATCAAATGGCGAAAGCTCTCCCAGAGGTCTCCATCTCAACGCTAAGACCCAGCTCCAGTCAATGACCAGCAAGCTACAGTGCTGGACACCCTATGCCAAACAACTAGCAAGACAGGAACACAACCCCACACATTAGCAGAGAGGCTGCCTAAAACCATAATAAGGTCACAGACATCCCAAAACACACCACTGGACGTGGTCCTGCCCACTAGAGAGACAAGATCCAGCCTCATCCACCACAACACAGGCACCAGTCCCCTCCACCAGGAAGCCTACACAATCCACTGAACCAATGTTAGCCACAGGGGGCAGACACCAAAAACAACGGGAACTACGAACCTGGAGCCTGTGAAAAGCAGACCCCAAACACAGCAAGTTAAGCAAAATGAGAAGACAGAGAAACACACAGCAGATAAAGAAGCAAAGTAAAAGCCCACCAGACCAAACAAATGAAGAGGAACTAGGCAGTCTACCTGAAAAAGAATTCAGAGTAATTATAGCAAACATGATCCAAAATCTCGGAAATAGAATGCAGGAAATACAAGTAATTAACAAGGACCTAGAAGAACTAAAGAGCAAACAAACAATGATGAACAACACAATAAATGAAATTAAAAATTTTCTAGAAGGAATCAATAGCAGAATAACTGAGGCAGAAGAACAGATGAGTGAACTGGAAGATAAAATAGTGGAAATAACTACCGCAGAGCAGAATAAAGAAAAAAGAATGAAAAGAATTGAGGACAGTCTCAGAGGCCTCTAGGACAACATTAAATGCACCAACATTCGAATTATAGGGGTCCCAGAAGAAGAAGAGAAAAAGAAAGGGACTGAGAAAATACTTGAAGAGATTATAGTTGAAAACTTGTCTAATATTGGAAAGGAAATAGTCAAGTCCAGGAAGCACAGAGAGTCCCATACAGGATAAATCCAAGGAGAAACACGCCAAGACCATATTAATCAAACTATCAAAAATTAAATACAAAGAAAAAGTATTAAAAGCAGGAAGGAAAAACAACAAAAAACATACAAGGGAATCCCCATAAGGTTAAAAGCTGATCTTTCAGCAGAAACTCTGCAAGCCAGAAGGGACTGGCAGGACATATTTAAAGTCATGAAAGGGAAAAACCTACAACCAAGATTACCTGGCAAGGATCTCCTTCAGATTCAGTGGAGAAATTAAAACCTTTACAGACAAGCAAAAGCTAAGAGAATTCAGCACCAACAAACCAGCTTTACAACAAATGCTAAAGGCACTTCTCTAGGCAGGAAACACAAGAAAAGGAAAAGACCTACCATAACGAACCCAAAACAATTAAGAAAATGAGAAGAGGAACATACATCTCGATAATTACCTTAAATGTAAATAGACTAAATGCTCCCACCAAAACACACAGATTGGCTGAATGGATACAAAAACAAGATCCATATATGTGCTGTCTACAAGAGAACCATTTCAGACCTAGAGACACATACAGACTGAAAGTAAGGGGATGGAAAAAGATATTCCATGCAAATGGAAACCAAAAGAAAGCTGGAGTAGTAATACTCGTATCAGATAAAATAGACTTTAAAAGAAAGAATGTTAAAAGAGACAAAAAAGGACACTACATAATGATCAAGGGATCGATCGAGAAGAAGGTATAACAATTGTAAATATTTATTCACCCAACATACGAGCACCTCAACACATAAGGCAAATGCTAACAGCCATAAAAGGGGAAATCGACAGTAACACAATCATAGTAGGGGACTTTAACACCCCACTTTCACCAAAGGACAGATCATCCAAAATGAAAATAAATAAGGAAACGCAAGCTTTAAATGATACATTAAACAAGATGGACTTAATTGATATTTATAGGACATTCCATCCAAAAACAACAGAATACACTTTCTTCTCAAGTGTTCATGGAACATTCTCCAGGATGGATCATATATTGGGTCATAAATCAAGCCTTGGTAAATTTTAAGAAAACTGAAATCGTATCAAGTATCTTTTCCGACCACAACGCTATGAGACTAGATATCAATTACAGGAAAAAATCTGTAAAAAAACCAAACACATGGAGGCTAAACAGTACACTACTAAATAACCAAGAGATCACCAAAGAAATCAAAGAGGGAATCAGAAAATACCTAGAAACAAATGACAATGAAAACATGACGACCCAAAAACTATGGGATGCAGCAAAATCAGTTCTAAGAGGGAAGTTTATAGCAATACAATCCTACCTCAAGAAACAAGAAACATCTCAAATAAACAACCTAATCTTACACCTAAGCAATTAGAGAAAGAAGAACAAAAAACCCAAAAGTTAGCAGAAGGAAAGAAATCATAAAGATCAGATTAGAAATAAATGAAAAAGAGATGAAGGAAACAGTAGCTAAGATCAATAAAACTAAAAGCTGGTTCTTTGAGAAGATAAACAAAACTGATAAACCATTAGCCAGACTCATCAAGAAAGAAACGGAGAAGACTCAAATCAGTAGAATTAGAAATGAAAAAGGAGAAGTAACAACTCACACTGCAGAAATACAAAGGATCATGAAAGATTACTACAAGCAACTATATGCCAATAAAATGGACAACCTGGAAGAAATGGACAAATTCTTATAAAAGCACAACCTTCTGAGACTGAATCAGGAAGAAATAGAAAATATAAACAGACCAATCACAAGCACTGAAATTGAGACTGTGATTAAAAATCTTCAAACAAACAAAAACCCAGGACCAGATGGCTTCACAGGCGAATTCTATCAAACATTTAGAGAAAAGCTAACACCTATCCTTCTCAAACTCTTCCAAAATATAGCAGAGGGAGGAACACTCCCAAACTCATTCTGTGAGGCCACCATCACCCTGATATCAAAACCAAACAATGATGTCACAAAGAAAGAAAACTAAAGGTCAATATCACGGATGAATATCGATGCAAAAATCCTCAACAAAATACTAGCAAACAGAATCCAACAGCACATTAAAAGGATCATACACCATGATCAAGTGGAGTTTATCCATGGAATGCAAGGATTCTTCAATATACGCTAATCAATGAATGTGATAAACATTATTAACAAATTAAAGGAGAAAAAACATGATCATCTCAATAGATGCAGAAAAAGCTTTGGACAAAATTCAACACCCACTTATGATAAAAAGCCTCCAGAAAGTAGGCACAGAGAGAACCTCAACATAATAAAGGCCATACATGACAAACCAACAGCCAACATCATCCTCAATGGTGAAAAACTGAAACCATTTCCTCTAAGATCAGGAAGAAGACAGGGTTGTCCACCCTCACCAGCATTATTCAACATAGTTTTGGAAGTTTAGACACAGCTATCAGAGAGGAAAAAGAAACAAAAGGAATCCAAATCGGAAAAGAAAAAGTAAAGCTGGCACTGTTTGCAGATGACATGAGACTATAAATAGAGAATCCTAAAGATGCTACCAGAAAACTACAAGAGTTAATCAATGAATCTGGTAAAGTAGCAGGATACAAAATTAATGCACAGAAATCTCTTGCATTACTATACACTAATGATGAAAAATCTGAAAGAGAAATTAAGGAAACATTCCCATTTACCATTGCAACAAAAAGAATAAAATACCTAGGAATAAGCCTACCTAAGGAGACTAAAGTTTTCTGTATGCAGAAAACTATGAGACACTGATGAAAGAAATTAAAGATGATACAAACAGATGGAGAGATATACCATGTTCTTGGATTGGAAGAATCAACATTGTGAAAAAGACTCTACTACCCAAAGTAATCTACAGATTCAATGCAATCCCTATCAAACTACCAATGGCATTTTTCACAGAACGAGAACAAAAAATTTCACAATTGGTATGGAAACACAAAAGACCCTGCATAGCCAAAGCAATCTTGAGAAAGAAAAACAGAGCTGGAGGAATCAGGCTCCTGGACTTCAGACTATACTACAAAGCTACAGTAATCAAGACAGTATGGTACTGGCACAGAAACAGAAACATAGATCAATGGAACAGGATAGAAAGCCCAGAGATAAACCCACGCACATATGGTCACCTTATCTTTGATAAAGGAGGCAGGAATGTACAGTGGAGAAAGGACAGCCTCTTCGATAAGTGGTGCTGGGAAAACTGGACAGGTACATGTAAAAGAATGAAATTAGAACACTCCCTACACCATACACAAAAATAAACTCAAAATGGATTAAAGACCTAAACGTAAGGCCAGACACTATAAAGCTGTTAGAGGAACTCATAGGCAGAACACTCTATGACATAAATCACAGCAAGATCCTTTTTGACCTGCCTCTTAGAGAAATGGAAATAATAACAAAAATAAACAAATGGGACCTAATGAAACTTAAAAGCTTTTGCACAGCAAAGGAAACCATAAACTAGACGAAAAGACAACCCTCAGAATGGGAGGAAATATTTGCAAATAAGGCAACTGACAAAGGATTAATCTCCAAAATTTACAAGCAGCTCAATATCAAAAAAAACCAACCCAATACAAAAATAGGCAGAACACCTAAATAAACATTTCTGCGAAGAAGATATACAGATTGCCAACAAACACATGAAAGGACGCTCAACATCACTAATCATTAGAGAAATGCAAATTACAACTAAAATGAGGTAACACCTCACATGGGTCAGAATGGTCATTATCAAAAAATCTACAAACAATAAATGCCGGAGAGGGTGTGGAGAAAAGGGAACCCTCTTGCACTGTTGGTGGGAATGTAAACTGATACAGCCACTATGGAGAACAGTGTGGAGATCCCTTAAAAAACTAAAAATAGAACTACTATACAACCCAGCAATCCCACTACTGGGCATATACCCTGAGAAAACCATAATTCAAAGAGTCATGTACGACAATGTTCATTGCAGCTTTATGTACAATAGCCAGAACGTGGAAGCAACGTTCTGGCTATTGTAGGCTATTGTAAGTTTCCATCAACAGATGAATGGATAAAGAAGATGTGGCACATATATACAACGGAATATTACCCAGCCATAAAAAGAAATGAAATTGAGTTATTTGTAGTAAGGTGGATGAACCTATAGTCTGTCATACAGAGTGAAGTAAGTCAGAAAGAGAAAAACAAATACCATATGCTAACCTATATATATGGAATTTAAAACAAATGGTTCTGAGAAACCTAGGGGCAGGACAGGGATAAAGACGCAGACATAGAGAATGGACTTGAGGACACAGGGAGGGAGAAGTGTAAGCTGGGACAAAGGGAGAGAGTGGCATGGACATATATACACTACCAAATGTAAAACAGATAGCTAGTGGGAAGCAGCCACATAGCACAGGGAGATCAGCTCAGTGCTTTGTGACCACCTAGAGGGGTGGGATAGGGAGGGTGGGACGGAGACGTAAGAGGGAGGAGATATGGGGATATGTAAATGTATAGCTGATTCACTTTGTTATACAGCAGAAACTAACACACCATTGTAAAGCGATTATGTTAAAAAAAAATACAAAGTGGGTATTCAGGAAATGTACCTCCACAAAATATAGGTTACATAGGACAAGCCCACAGCTAACATCATATTCAATGGTGAAAAGCTGAAAGCATTTCCTCTAAGATTAGGAATAAGACAAAGATACCACTCTTACCACTTCTATTCAACATAATACTGGAAGTCCTAGCCAGAGCAACTGGGCAAGAAAAAGAAATGAAAGGCATCCAAATCAGAAAGGAAGAAGGAAAACTGTCAGTATTTGCATATAACATGATTTTATACCTACAAAACCCTATGAATTACATCACAAAACTATTAGAATAAACAAATTCAGTAAAGTTTCAAGATACAAAATCAATATACAAAAATAGGTTGTGACTCTGTAACTGATGACAAACTATCAGAAAGAGAAATTAAGAAAACAGTCCCATTTATGACTGCTTCAAAAAGAATAACACCTACAAATAAATTTAACCAAGGAGGTGAAAGATCTGTACTGAAAACTATGACATTGATGAAAGAAATTGAAAACACAAATAAATGCAAAGATATCATGTGTCCATGAATTAGAAGAACTAATATTGTTAAAATTTCCATACTACCCAAAGCAACCTATGTATTCAGTGCAATACCTATAAAAATACCAATTGCATTTTTAGAGAACAAATAATCCTATCATTTGTATAGAACCACAAAGGACCACAATTACCTAATGTAATCTTGAGAAAGAACAGAGCTGGAGGCATCAAGGTCCATGGTTTCAAACTACATTACAAACGTACAGTAATCAAAACAGTATGGTGTTGGCACAAATGCAGTCACATAGATCAATGGAACAGAATCAACACCTCAGAAAGAAACCCACATATATATGGTCAATTAATTTATCAGAAAGGAGCCAAGAACATACAGTGGAGTAAAGACAATCTCTTAAATAAATGGTGTTGGGAAAACTGGAAAGCCACATAAAATAGATTGAAACTGGCCTACTGTCTTACAGTATATACAAAAACTAACTCTAAATGGATTAAACACTTGAATGTAAGACCTGAAATCATAAACCTCCTAGAAGAAAATATATACAGTAGTATCCTTGACATAGGTCCTGGCAATGAGCATTTGGATTTGACACCAAAAGCAAAGGTAACAAAAGCAAAAACAAACAAGTGGGAAATGCTTCTGCACAGCAAATGAAACCATCAACAAAACAAAAAGGAAAACTAGTGAATGGGAGAAAATATTTGCAAATTTATATCTAATAAGGGATTAATATCCTAAATATATAAAGAACTCAAACAACTCAATAGCAAAAAAACAAACAAACAAACAAACAAAAAACCAAGGCAGAGTATCTGAATAGACCTTTTTCCACAGAAGATATTCAGAGAGCCACCAGGTACCTGAAAAGGTGCTCAACGTCATTAATCATCATGGAAATGCAAATCAGAACTGCAATGATATATCACCCCACACCTCTTAGAATGGTTATTATTTAAAGACTAGAAAAAATAAGCGTTGGCAAAAGTGTGGAGAAAAGGGAACTCTTGTGCCCTGTTGGTATGAATGTAAATTGGTGCAGCCACCATGAAAAACAGTATGGAGATTCCTCAAAAAAATAAACACAGAACTACCATATGATCCAACAGTTCCACTTCTGGGTATTTATTCAAAGAAAATGAAAACATTAACTCAAAAAGATATCCTCACCCCAAAGATATCCCATGCTCTTGGACTGAAAGAATTAATATTGTTAAAATGGCCATACTGCCCAAAGCAATCTACAGACTTAATGTGATCGCTATCAAATTACCCATGACATTTTTCACAGAACTAGAATAATCCAAAAACTTATATGGAACTATAAAAGACCCAGAATTGTCAAAGTAATAGTTAGACAAAAACAAAGCAGAAGGCAAAACCCTCCCATACTTCAGACAATACTGCAACGCTACAGTAATCAAAACAGCATGGTGTTGGCACAAAAACAGACATATGGATCAATGGAAAAGAATAGAGAGCCCAGAAATAAACCCACACGTCTACAGTCTATTAATCTTCAACAAAGGAAGCAAGAATATACAACAGGGAAAAGACAGTCTCTTCAGCAACTGGTGTTGGGAAAGCTGGACAACTGCATGTAAATCAATGAAGTTAAAACACTCCCTCACATCATGCACAAAAATAAACTCAAAATGACTCAAAGACAAATATAAAACATGACACCATAAAACTCCCAAAAGAGATAATAGGCAAAACATTCTCTGACATAAATCGTACCAAGGTTTTCTTAGGTCAGTCTCCCAAGGCAAGAGAAATAAAAACAAAAATAAACAAATGGGACCTCATCAAATGTACAAGCTTTTGCACAGCAAAGAAAACCATAAACAAAATGAAAAGACAACCTATGGACTGGGAGAAAATATTTGCAAATGATGCAACTGGGACAGGGATTAATCTCCAAAATATACAAACAGCTCATGCAGGTCAATATAAAAAATAATAATAAACAACCCACATGAAAAATGGGCAGAAGACCTTAACAGACATTTCTCCAAAGAAGACATAAAGATGACCAAGAGGTAAATGAAAAGATGCTCAACATCACTAATTATTAGAGAAATGCAGATCAAAACTACAATGAGGTACCACCTCACACCGGTCAGAATGCCCATCATCAAAAAGTCTACAAATAATAAATGCTGGAGAGGGTGTGGAGGAAAGGGAACCCTCCTACACTGTTGGTGGGAGGATAAGTTAGTGCAGCCACACAGAAAACAGTATGGAAGTTCCTCAGAAAACTAAAAATAGAATTACCATATGATCTAGCAATCCCACTCCTGGGCATATATCTGGACAAAACTATAATTCAAAAAGATACATGCACCCCTATGTTCATAGCAGCACTATTTACAATAGCCAAGACATGGAACCAACCTAAATGCCCATGAACAGATGAATGGATAAAGAAGATATGGTACATATATACAATGGAATACTACCAGCCATAAAAAAGAATGAAATAATGCCATTTGCAGCAACATGGATGTAACTAGAGATTATCATACTAATTGAAGTAAGTCAGAAAGAGAAAGTACTATAAGATATCACTTATATGTGGAATCTAAAATATGGCACAAATGAACTTATCTATGAAACAGAAACAGACTCACAGCCATAGAGAACAGACTTGTGGTTGCCGAGTGGCAGGGGGGTTGGGGGAGGGATGGACTGGGAGTTTGGGATTAGTAGATGCAAAGTAGTGTATATAGGATGGACAACAAGGTCCTACTGTATAGCACAGGGAACTATATCCAATCTCCTGTGATAACCCAAAATGGAGAAGAATATTAAAAAGAATGTATATATGTGTATAACTGAATCACTTTGCTGGACAGCAGAAATTAACACAATATTGTAAATCAAGTATACTTCAATAAATAAATATATATCTATATATCTCCTCACCCCATGTTTATTGCAGCATTATTTCAATATTCCATGATATGGAAGCAACCTAAGTGTCCATTGATGAATGCATGGATAAAGTGTGGTGTGTGTATATATATATATATATGTATAAACACACACACACACACACACACACACACAAAATGGAATATTATTCAGCCATAAAAAGGAGGAAATGCTGCCATTTGTGACAACATGGATGGACTTTGAGGGCATTATGCTAGTTGAAATATGTCAGACAGAGAGATGCAAATACCATATGATATCACTTATATGTGAACTCTAAAATAAATAAATAAACATGCGAACCACGCTCAGAGAACAGGCTGGTGCTTGGCAGAGGTGAGGGGCGTGGGGCGGGCAAAATGGGTGACAGGGCAAAAAACACAAACTTGTGGTTACAAAATAAATAAGCCCTGGGATGTAGTGTGCAGCATGGTGACTATCGTTCCCAATACTCTACTGCATATTTCAAAGTTGCTAAGCGAGTAGATCTTAGAAATTCTCTTCAAAAGAAAAAAAAAAATGTAACTATGTGAGGTGATGGCTGTGAGCTAGACTGATTTTGGTACACAACATGTACCCATATCAAATCACATTTTACATCTGAAACTAACATAATGATATATGTCAATCATATCTCAATAAAAAAGATACGAGAAGGAAATTAAATGTACACATCCATAAACATTATTATAAATCTTGCAGTAAAGAAATTGTTTAATCCAGTGTGTACCAAAGTTTTTGCCACAGGATGTATTTTTCGAGAAGCATCTCATAAAAGCCTTCTTTTGATTCAGTTCCCATAAGACAAGTAGCATCCCGGCCGCACACTGGAGGAACTGCCGCCATGCAGGACAGTTCTCCTCATAGCCCTTCTGATTCTCAGGCGAGGAGGGATCATTTCTTAGACTTCTTCATTCCGCTGCAAGTACCGTCCACTGACGCTTCGCCAAGAAAGAGTGTTTCTATCACTGCAGGAAAGTCATTGCGGATGTGACAAGTAAAGAATAACAAAGCTGTGATGCTGTGTGGGCACCAGGTGGATACCTGGCGGGCTGCTGGCATCACTGTTGCGTGAGCGGACACCACAGCAGCCTTGAACGTTGGAGGATTCAAATTAGCACTTTGCCGGAAACGCAAATCACTACACGTCACGGACCTTGCAGGTGCCTTTTGAGTACTCTTTGGAAGGTAAATGCGGTAGCATTTTGGAATCACAGGCTAAAGGTGACAATTCAAGCAGCCCAATGACAGCCTGCGCAGAAATAGAGATTTTGCCACACAACTTTGTGAAAAATAGGAAACTTGGGAGAGGCAGATTTTTTTTGTTTTTTTGGCTGCACTGGGTCTTCACTGCGGTGTGCGGGTTTCTCTAGTTGTGGCACAGGGAGTTAAGTTTCCCTGCTACATGTGGGGTCTTAGTTCCCGGACCAGGAATCGAACCTGCATCCCCTGCATTGGAAGGTGAATTCTTAACCACTGGACCACCAGGGAAATCCCAGGAGAGGCAGAGTGAAACCTCGGAACCACAGGAGGGAAGAAGGTAGAAAGTGGATGCTGGCCAGGTGTCAGGACCCTGCTCCGTCTGCTGGGCTCCTGCACCCAGGACCTGAGAGAGAGAGAGAGGGAGAGAGAGGGAGAGGGAGGGAGGGAGAGAGAGAGAGAGAGGGAGGGAGGGAGGGAGGGAGGGAGGGAGAGAGAGAGAGAGAGAGAGAGAGAGAGGGAGGGAGGGAGGGAGGGAGGGGAGCAAACTATACTTAATCTTGTTCTCTGGAAGGGACCTGATGAAGCATAGCTTGGACAGTGGTTAAGTGCAGCAGGTTTCAAAAGGTCCCTCATAACC
Source organism: Leucopleurus acutus (assembly GCF_964270905.1). Taxonomy (NCBI): domain Eukaryota; kingdom Metazoa; phylum Chordata; class Mammalia; order Artiodactyla; family Delphinidae; genus Leucopleurus; species Leucopleurus acutus. The sequence continues at coordinate 113,936,127 of NC_139150.1, read as the reverse complement.
TTTTTATCCTAAGAATCAAGGTACGCTTGGAGGCAACAAGAAGCCCTAGCACCAGAGAGAAGCCAGACGTGCTGATGGGGACTGACAGCCAGACAGGTCTCGGGGAACGGAACGCTCCATGCCATTCCATGTTCCCACTTGAAAACCACTCTTTAATTTTTCAGGAAATAGAAAAATAGTTATAGGACACTCACAGGCTCACTCTCAATCTTAGTCTCTCAACCTTCTTTTTTTCCCAAAAGATTGGAATTTCTTCAACCACAAGAGATAGTTTAATGATGAATTTGGACTCTATGTATGTTTTCATAAATTGTAATTATTCAAAAGAAAAAGACACTGAAGAATTTAATAGGAAAAAAGTGTCAGGTGGAGATGATTCTTTTGGTGTTTTTAAAATAAAGAACCAGACACGTTAGTGTTTAATGCCCCCGGGCCTCTCGGGCGCCGTCGGACATATGTGCATCCATGTGGACTCCTATGTGGGGTCTGCTCATGACTCATACATGGAGCCTGTCAAACACGAAACCAGAAAAACCCATTATTAACCCATGCTGTTCAGAGCGTCTGACACATCCCGTTTCACCCACGGCATGTGATATTCTGCTTTATTCATACTCAGTGATCTCTCCTCTATGTTAAAACAGTATCTAGTTAGGGAGTTTCCCTGTTTCACTAGAAACAACTCCTTCTTAGACACGAATCCTGCTTCCACTGAATTCCTCCTTCCACTGAATTCCTCCTTTCAATGGCCTGTTCACCCCTTAGAGCATCAGTTCTCCCAATGAGACCCCCAGACCGTCAGACACTTGAGCTGCGAATCCCTGCATCCGACACCCGCCAAGGAATCAGGCTCTGGGCTTTGACAAGCCGTACATATGATTCCGATACACGAAACCTGGAGAATCCGTGTCTTTGGAGGATCAGGAGTCCTAGTTCCCTCCCTGCTGCGCTGGTTCTAAGGGCTGTATGTGTCTGCTGTGTTCTCACAGAGTCTCTGCAAAGTTAGTAAAGAAACCATCTTCCTGGAGACAGCGGTATTGCACAGGTTCTTTGCAGCATCTTGATGAGAACAGCAGACTGCAAGACAGTCTGTTCTCTGCCAGTGAGGCCATCTTCCAGGGGCCCCGGAACCGGGTCTTCATTTGCTGACTCAGTGGAGGCAACCTCCCAGGATGTGTGCAGGCTCCCCGGGACGCTGGATCTTGTCCCGAGAATCCCTCCCAACGTCATCAGCGGTGTCAACCCTCTCCAAGAACGTGCATTCAGGTCATGAAAACAATGTTCCATCACAAAATGAAATAAGTGGTAAGGAAACACGCACTGAAACAGCACGGGTGGATTTCCAACTGAAGACGGGGCCTGGGACACACGCGCTTGTAGCCCCGCTCTGTCCCCAGACAGCAGGGCATCGAGGTAGAGGGAAAGGAGAGGAGACACATGTACAGCTACACAGCAGTGGAAGTTGCTGACAAAGCTGGATTTTGGCGGAATGGGGAAAACTGAAATACAGCCCAATTTCCATGACAGGCCCCCAGAACGACCCTAGAATTTAGAGTATTTGGTATTTTGGGAAGTCGAGGTTGACGGCAGAGCTTAAAAGAGCAGGACTGGTTGAAAATATGTTTTGGAAGGAATCGGATTCTCTGACCCCCTCAGACAGGTGGCACAGGAGACTGAGTGGGGGAACAAGGGTCACGAAAGATGTGAGGACAGCATCTAACATGATAAGGACCGAAAATAAGGCAGCCTGGAGAAACAGGGTACACAGAAAAAGAGCTTCTACTATCAATGAGGTCAGAGAAATAGCTGAAAACACTGTCTCCAGGAAACAAGCACAGGATGCATGAAGACTCTTCACAAAATGAAAAGGAACCCTTGGAAATTAAAAATAAGTAGCTAAAATTAAAAACTCAAGTGTAGTTTGAAGATACGACTGGGGAACTCTCCCAGAAAGTAGTCAGGAAAAAAAAAAGAGATTGAAAGTGTCCACCAATGGATGAAAAAAGACTCACATCACAGAAAGCACGCCAGAATCAACTGTTGTAACACCAGGGGCACAGAGAAGGGCCTGAGAACTTCCAGAGGGAAATGCACACACCAAAAAAAGAAAAAAAAAAAAGAGGTTTTATTTAAAACTTCCAAATAGCAACACGGGAAGACTTAAGACAGTGGAGCAATTCCTTCAAAATTCTGAGGGAAAATGATTTCTAACCTAGCGTTCTGTATGCACCCAATTTAGTAAAGAGGAGGAATGGAAGACATTTTCAAACAATGAAGGTCTCAGAAATGTTATCCGCCGCGTACTTTTTCTCAGGAAGTTGCTAAAAGATGTGCTCTACCAGATGAGGTCACAAATCAAGAAAAGGGAGACATGAGGTCCATGGAACAGGGGACCCAATGGACAGGAGAGGCCAAGGGAAGCTACAAGGTGATCTTGAGGGCAGATCCCAGGATGACAGCTCTGCGGCGGATCTAGAGAACAAGCAGTCAAGGTTGAAACAGATCAGATCTGGACAGAGTTATGAAGTTGATGAATTTACGCAATGTTTCTGCAGACACCAAGAGGACATTTACACAACTGGGAAGGCTTTGGGGTTAGTGAGTGCTGAGGACGCAGAAAACTAAAAAAATGAACAAACAATATTATCAATTCCAGGGAAAACAAAATGTTTCACAGGAAAGGAGAAGTAGTCATCATATAGTATGGAGATCAGCTGAGAATCGTGTTTATATAATGATTATGATGGAGTTGCTGATCACGACCTCACTCTAGGGGGGGATGGGGAGTGTGCTCACAGGCCACAGTGTGGGGTGTAGGTCGGGAAGGGGGTAAATCCTCTTTTTCCTCAGTGGGGAGCCGATATGGAATGCCTAGTTCTGAAAATACAATAGATATGCTCACCAGAAATAAGGAGGCTAGTGCCACATGGATCAGAGACTAAAGTGTTTCCCTCTGAGGGACAGGAAATGACTCCAGGTGGTGTGCAAGCGAGACAGATGAAAATCAGATTTACACACTGAACTGTACAGGTGCCATTTCTGAAGCTTTGGGCAGCAGATGCTCCTTCCACAAGGGCAGGACGCACTTACAGTGTTAGGGTCTCTCTCTGCTTGCCCTCGGGTTGTGTCTCTCACTCACGAGATGGACACACCGTGTTCCCAGGTGTGGAAACTGGAACGCAGAGCGCGGCCACTGTGGACGCCAGCGCTCGGAGGACCCGCGGGGATGTGCCCCAGCCCCACCGTCACTACGGGTCAAAGGTCAGAAGCAGGCTTGGAACTGACATCGCGCGCGCGCGCGTGTGTGTGGGGGGGGGGGGGGGGCTGCTTGAGGCACACCGTGAACCAGAGCCAAGGCACAAAAGCTGCGGAATAGCAATGGCCACAGGATTAACCTAGGCTCAGCACAACAGAGCCACAGGGAAAGGGACGAGTAAACCGAGTCAGACTCCGGGGCACTGTGGGGAAGTTGCCGGCTGGCCTGCCCGTCCCCTACTGGCCTAAAGGGACAAATATTTACTTCTCAATGACCCCTTAAGCAAGGGCAGTAGAGTGATGGAAAGAATGGCATCCACACAGCAGCACTGATTGCAGAACCAGCTCTCACACTCAGAGATGCAGATCAGGGTTAATATCTCGTGAGTAAACCAGAAACCATGTTGCTCATAACCCGTATGTTTCAGATCTACATGAACAGAGAAAGCTGAAAACAGGACCTGAAAAGGAAGGCTCAGAAAGTGCCTCAATAAAAGTGAAAACACTGGAGCACAAAATATAAAGCTTGCAGCCCTGGGAGGACTCCACGTACCACACCCCACAAGGAGCCCCAGAAGTCCTATAAGGAGTGGAAGTAGCATTTACTAAGCACCTACTACGTGCCAGTCGTTATACTGGTACTTGGATGCTATTTAATTTAACCCTTACAACAACTCTAGGAATTGCTACTCTCTTTTACGGACGAGGAAACAGGCTCAAAGGAGGGATGGAGCTCATCCAAGTCACAGTCAGTTAGTTGCAAAGTTGGGCTTGAAACCCGGACTTTCTGCCCCCAGAGGCCATGTCTTCTTTCCAATAAGCTTTACTGTGAAAGACGTGAAACCCTCTGCTGGGACCAGGGTTTGAGCATTTATGAAAAGGCACTAAAAATAGTGACATGATTACCTTTCAGTGGACAAAAAGTTAGCATAAGAGGTCACTCAAATTCCAGTAAGATACACACAAACAAGGTTCCTACACACCCGTGGCAAGTGAAAAGGGTATTAAGTTCAAGTATATCCACAAACAGTTAGATGAATCTGTCAGCCAGCTGAAGTAACTTAAAGATAAGCCATAGATTTCTGTCACTCTCAGGAAGGAGCCAAGGGCCCCTCCAGGATATATTCTGAAACCACATCAGCCCCGTTCACCCCAAAGCTTTCAGAGGAAGAAACGAAAACTAAACCTTTCTATTTAGTCTAAACTAAAAGTGATTCTATTTACTGTTGAAGACAACTTAGCGGCTTCTAATTAAAAGGCTAAGTAATGACTTTGGTTCTTCTGGCAAATGTTATAGAGATGACACATACGACATGTCACTTACAGGACCGTGAGTTACACAGACGTCCTGCCCCCTTGGCACAGGGAAGAAATTCTGTTCTCCAGATGGTGGGCCCAGGACGGAGCCTCACCACGGTCACAAATCTACTACCACCTCCCTTTCCCTTTGATCCACTTTACTGAGGTATAACTCATATATTTAAAGTGTGTACTTGGATTAATTTTGAAGAAATATACATCACGATGGAGATACAAAACCTTCCCACCACTGTAAAAGGTTCCCAGGGCCCCCTGGGGTCCACCCTCCGTCTGCCCACAGGCCAGGCAACGACTCAAATGCTTCCTGCTGTTTCGATTGTTTTCACTTTCTAGGTTTTCTGTAACTAGAACTCCACAGCATGGACTCTTCTGAGCGGCTTCTTCCACTCGCTTATTTCACGATCCACCGTGCGTGGCAGAGGTTGGCTCTTCGCACTGCTGAGCAGTATTCCACCGTAGGGTATCCTATCCTTTATCCATGCTCTTATTCATGATCACAGGGGTGCTCACTGTTTGGGCTATTATCAGTAAAGCTGCTGTGAACAACCATCTACAAAGCTTTGGGGGGGATGTACATTTTCTTTCTTTCTTTCTTTTTTTAATTTTGCGGTACGCGGGCCTCTCACTGCTGTGGCCTCTCCCATTGCGGAGCACAGGCTCCAGACGCGCAGGCTCAGCAGCCATGGCTCACGGGCCCAGCTGCTCTGCGGCACGTGGGATCCTCCCGGACCAGGGCACGAACCCGTGTCCCCTGCATCGGCAGGTGGACTCTCAACCACTGCTCCACCAGGGAAGCCCGGAATGTACATTTTAAATTATATTGAGAAAATACCTAGGAGTAGAATGGCTGAGTTGTCTGGTAGGTGTGCATTTAATTTTTTAAGCTACTACTAAACAGTTTTTCAAAGAGTTTTAATGGTTTACGTGCCCACTGGCAGCACAGGGGAGTCCTGGCCACTCCGTAGCCTCAGCAACAATCTGTCTCATCAGTCTTTCTCATTTGGGCCATTCCAATGGGCATACAGTGGTGTCTCACTGCGGTTTTAATTTAATTTCCCCTATCCCTAAAGCTACTGAGCATCTCTTCATGTACTTACGGTCATTCATATTCTTTTTTGAAGTGTGTAGTCAATTCTTTCAGCCATTTTTTTTTTATTTGGTTGTCTTATTATTTTGGTTGTAACAACTTGTTATATTTTCTGGATACAAGTGCTTTATCACATATAGTATTGCAAATAGTTTCTCATAGTCTATGACTTGCCTTTTCATTTTCCTCACGGTGTCTTCCAAAGAGCAAAAATTCTTGATTTTGATAAAACCCAATTTACCAGGGTTTTTTTTTGGTCTATGATTTTTGCCTCCTGTGTCCCACCTAAGTCATTTCTATCTCAAAGTCACAAAGTCTTTTTCCTCTTTGCTCTTCTAGAAGTTTTATAATTTTTGTTTTTATATTTACGTCTTATGCATTTCAACTTAACTTTGGTGTGAAGTCAGGGTCACGGCTGGTTTTTCTAGATGACTGACTACACACACTTTCCTTTTTTCATTGAATTTCCTTGGCCCCTTTGACAAAAAACTATCACCTGTTCTTGAGTGGACCCCCTCCTGGGTTCCCACTTTGGTTGCATTAATCTATATGTCTATCCTTCACCAATACCATACCACACTGCCTAATAGCATTATATTTAGTCTTGATAGTAAGTTGTAATTTCTCTAATTTTGCTCACCTTATAGGAAATTGCTTTGACTAATCTAGGTTGTTCATATTTCCTTATAAATTTTAGAATCGGCTTATCAATTTCTATGTTTAAGAAAAAGCTCCTCTAATTTTGATTGAAATTGTACTGAATCTATATATAGATCAATTTTTTAAAGACTAACATCCTCACAATACTGAGGCGTTCACAATCTAAGAACATAGTAAATTTCTCTGTTCATTTAGATCTTTAGTTCCTCTCAGTAATCGATATTCTGTAGTTTTCAGTGTAGAGAGCTTATACTTCTGTTAAATTTATTTCTAAAATTTTGAGCACTGTGATGCTAATTTACGTAGAACTTCCCCCCATTTTCCTCTTGTTTGCTGACATAACAGAACCCTCCCTTTCTTTTTCAGGCCATGTATTTGGTGGAAGAAGGGCATCCCTGCAATGGAATCATTATTTTATAAACACATTCCAGTTTATTATATCAAAGTCCAACCACTTTGGCTTCTGCTCCTAACGTAGTAAACATTTCCCCAGTGTCTGGTGTGTTGCGTGATCAAGCTGCCTGCCCTGCAAGCACGCGCACCTCTGTGGAAACGGCCTCTGAGCCACACAGCACACGCTCTGACCGTGGGCACCACGCAGCCCTTCCCCTCACATCTGTCCCGTGATTAGAACCCAGGATACTGTGGGAACAAGGGCTGAGTACACATACGTTCCCTTCACCCCAACTTGACTGTAGCCCTTTTCTAAGGTTTCCATTTGTTGTCATTAATGAGTTTTAAAGCAGGTGACTTGACATCTTATTTCACTCTCCAGAAAGACCTTCACTGATAGTAAGAGTTGTGGAATTTTGTTAATCTTTGATTGCTTTTCCTTCCAGGATATCAGTAACCTCAAATATCGAAAAGATTCCCAGTACTCATCTAATCTAGTTGTCACCCATCAAACTCAGTTTTGTCAAAGTCAATTTTCTTATGTCATGGTCCAGACGCAGGACAAGGCAATGAGAAGTAAAAAATAAAGACCCTCAATCTAAACACAGAATCCAATGGAGACTAGTAAAGACTAAACGAACGCAAGGTATTTTTCCCCCTGCAAGCCAGAGGACTTTCTCTCTTTTATCAACTTTTTGTTGCAGGCAGTGCTAAAAATGTCACAGAACAGTACACAGTGTTTTTCATATCAAAGCAACCCGGGCATTATAGCAACCACACAGAGACCACTATTATCCAAAAAATGGATATCAGCTCCCCAATTTAGGTATAAACATTAGTATAAGAAATAACGTTAATGGGGGAGGAGAGGAGACAAGGAAAACTTCTCGGAGGAAATGGAGAGCAGCCTTGAAGAGTCAAATTTCAATAAGCTGCAAAAACTGTCAAGAGATGAAGGGCTCCCAGCTGAGGAAACATACTGACTTAGAAAGTCAACAAATATTTCTTGTGCATCTGAGTCCATCACTGTGTTAAGCACTAGAGTTACAGTGAACAAGATACTGAGGCTTACATTTTATTGGTCAGAATTCAGTCACATGGCCACACCCAGCTGCAAGGCAGTTTGGGAAATGTAGTTTTTAATTTTAGACGTTCACGTGTCAAATGAAAAATTACTATCAAAGAAGGGGAAAATGGAGTTTGGAGAAGAACCAGCAATCTCTGCTACCTAGGAAAGAGGTCATCCAAGACACAAATAAATCGAAAGAACTTTCTAGGACAGTGATAAAGGGAAGTCCTAGTTTGAAAGTTGTGCAGGACACTAAAAAGCATACAGCCTAGATTGGAGCAGGTGAATTTGGGGGAGGGGCACTAGGAGAGGTATTGCAAACAAACAAAAATTGATGGACCACAGTATTGAGAGGAGTTTTAGAGTTCTGTTGAAGAGACTGGGGGGTAGAGTCTTGATGGACACATTTCAAACTAAAAAAATATATAAAACAAGGCAACTATTAACTCCAGAAAGTCTCCAGAAATGAAAATTGGAGGAAACATAATTATAGATACTATGTGCCTCAATGTTCACATAGCTGGTCTTCAGAGATGGTCCTCAACACTATCTGGCAATGTTACTACCTTCCTCTGCTCACCTCACCTTCTCACCTCCATAATGACAAACCCACACCTCCTCACTCTCCTCAGACCCCAATGCCCCTCCCCCAGAAGGTAACTCCTCAAACTCTAAAGAGAAAATAAAGTCCCCATTTGAGGGTGATAGTCATATATTCAGTGTAGAACTAATTTGCCCTTTTATATGACTTACTAACACAGCCTTTAGCTTTTTTGGTACAAGCACAGAGAAAACCAAGAGTTGAGCATGTATATTTGTGGTTTTGCCAGACTGATGTGATGAAAACACAAAGGGACAAGGGAGTATAGTGCGTTGTCCACTAGCACGGTAGCATCAACAGAGGGGGTCATGACATCATGCTGAATGTTCAGAGCATCGAAATCCTTTGCATTGTATTGGGACAGAGGGAAGGAGAGTTGATTCAGCGCTAGGGCAAGAGCATAAACGTGCACCTTCATCCATTCTAAGTGTATGTGAACTCCTTCTGATCCTCCTCATGACAGACACATAAAGAAGCCACTCTCCACTGTCAATAGCTGCATATAAGGTGTCACAGGCTGTGCTGATCTAATCCTATTGAGACATCATATCTGATACAGCAGCTGTGGTAAGGAAGTTACTTGTTTCAATGTGTAATAGTTCATCATCCCCAACCATAGTGCATCAGTCCTTTGCAGAGGCAATCTCACTAATTAAAAAGGGATAGGAGGAACTTCCCTGGTGGCACAGTGGTTAAGAATCCGCCTGCCAATGCAGGCAACACGGGTTTGAGCCCTGGTCCAGGAAGACCTCACATGCCACGGAGCAACTAAGCCCGTGCGCCACGACTACTGAGCCTGCGCTCTAGATCCTGAGAGCCACAACTACTGAACCCACACACCACAACCACTGAAGCCCACACACCTAGAGCCCGTGCTCTGCAACAAAGACACCACAATGAGAAGCCCACGCACCGCAACAAAGAGTAGCCCCCGCTCGCCACAACTAGAGAAAGCCCACACCCAGCAACAAAGACCAAACGGATATAGCATTGCTTCTGATTCACTGTCTTGTGCAGAAATGTCAGTGGTTTCCCCTTGTCCTTTTCTATCATGATGACTCTTACTCCACAGGTCAAAGAACCAATGTGATGGTTCTGCCAATTATGGGTCAATGAAACGAAGAGCTTGTTTTGTGAGAAGATAAACAAAATAGACAAACTTTAGCTAGACTCGTCAAGGGAAAATAAAGGACTCAGAGAGGATTCATATAAATAAAATCAGAAACAAAAGAGATGTTACAACTGATACCACAGGATCACAACAGACTACTAGGAACAATTATACACCAACAAACTGGACAACCTAGAAGAAATGGATAAATTCCTAGAAACATACAACCTATCAAGACTGAATCATGGAGAAACAGAAAATCTGAACAGACCAATCAATAAGGAGATTTAATCAGTAATCCAAAACCTCTCCCCAAAAAAATGAAAGTCCAGGCCAGATGACTTCACTGGTCAATTTTGCCAAATATTTAAAGAAGAATTGCTACCAATCCTTCTCAAACTCTTCCAAAAAACAGAAGAGGAGGGAATACTTCCAAACTCATTTTACAATGCCCGCATTACCCTGATATTAAAACCAGACAAGGATGCCACAAGAAAAGAAAATTATAGGCTAATATTTGTGATGTCCCTGATGAATACTGATGCAAAAATCCTCAAAAAAACATTAGCAAACCAAACTCAACAATACAGTTGATCCTTGAACAACACAGGGGATAGTAGGGGCAGTTGAAAACCCACGTAAAACTTAACATTCAGCCCTTCTATCCATCACTCTGCATCCATAGATTCAAGCCAACCTCAGATTGTGCAATACCGTACAATGTATTTGGTGAAAGAAATGTGTATATAAGTGGACCCATGCAGTTCAAACCTGTGTTCAAGGGCCAACTATATACATTAAAAGGATTATATACCATGATGAAATGAGATTAATCCAGGGATGCAAGGATGTGACACACCACATCAAAAATACAAAGGATAAAAATCATATGACCATTTCAATAGATGAAGAAAAAGCATTCAACATCCACTTGTGATAACAGCTCTCAACAAAGTCGATATAGAGGGAACGTATCTCAACATAATAAAGACCACATACAAGAACACAGTTGACATCATGGTGATATCAAAAAAGCTGAAAGCCTTTCCTAGAAGATCAGTAACAAAAGAAATACATCCACTCTCAGCACTTTATTCAATAAAGTATTGGAAATTCTAGCCAATGTAATTAGGGAAGAAAAAGAAATAAAAGGCATTCAAATTAGAAAGGAAGAAGTAAAACTGTCACTATTTGAAGATGACATGATATTATATAGAGAAAACCCCAAATACTCAACCGAAAAAAAAAAACCTGTTAGAATAAACAAATTTAGTAAAGCTGCAGGATAGAAAATTAATGTACAAAAATATGTTGCATTTCTGCACACTAATAATAAACTATCAGAAAGACGTTCAGAAATTAAGAAAACAATCCCATTTACAACTGCATCAAAAGAATAAAATACCTAGGAATAAATTTAACCAAGGAAGTGAAAGACCTGAATATTTAAAACTACAAGACATTACTGAAAGAAATAGAAATCCATGCTCGAATGTACCAAGATGGCGGAGTAGCAGGACGTGCTCTCACTCCCTCTTGTGAGAACACCAGAATCACAACTAGCTGCTGGACAATCATTGACAGGAAGACACTGGAACTCACCGACAAGATACCCCACATCCAAAGACAAAGGAGAAGCCATAATGAGACAGTAGGAGGGGTGCAATCCCAGTAAAATCAAATCCCATAACTGGTGCGTGGGTGACTCACAAACTGGAGAACACTTATACCACAGAAGTCCACCCACTGGAGTGAAGGTGCTGAGCCCCACGTCAGGCTTCCCAACCTGGGGGTCCGGCAACAGGAGGAAGAATTCCTAAAGAATCAGACTTGGAAGGATAGTAGGATTTGATTCCAGGACTTTGACAGGACTGGAGGAAACAGAGACTCCACTCTTGGAGGGCACCCACAAAGTAGTGTGTGCATAGGGACCCAGGGGAAGGAGGAGTGACCCCATAAGAGACTGAAACAGACCTACCTGCTAGTGTTTGAGGGTCTCCTGCAGAGGTGGGGGGTGGCTGTGGCTCACCGTGGGGACAAGGACACTAGCAGCAGAAGTTCTGGGAAGTACTCCTTGGCGTGAGCCCTCCCAAAGCCCACCATTAGCCCCACCAAACAGCCCAGGTAGGTTCCAGTGTTGGGTTGCCTAGGGCCAAACAACCAACAGGAAGGGACCCAGCCCCACCCATGAGCAGTCAAGCAGATTAAAGTTTTACTGAGCTCTGCCCACCAGAGCAACAGTCAGCTCCACTCACCACCAGTCCCTCCCATCAGGAAACCTGCACAAGCCTCTTAGATAGCAACATCCACCAGACAGCAGACAGCAGAAGCAAGAACTACAATACTGAAGCATGTGGAACAAAAACCACATTCACAGAAAGATAGACAAGATGAAAAGGCAGAGGGCTATGCACCAGATGAAGGAATGAGATAAACCCCCAAAAAAACAACAAAATGAAGTGGAGATAGGCAACCTTCCAGAAAAAGAACTCACAATAATGACAGTGAAGATGATCCAGGACCTTGGAAAAAGAATGGAGGCAAAGGTCGAGAAGATGCAAGAAATGTTATCAAAGACCTAGAAGAATTAAAGAACAAACAAACAGAGATGAACAATACAATAACTGAAATGAAAACTACACTAGAAGGAATCAATAGCAGAATAACTGAGGCAGAAAAACAGATAAGTGACCTGGAAGACAGAATGGTGGAATTCACTGCTGCAGAACAGAATAAAGAAAAAAGAATGAAAAGAAATGAAGACAGTCTAAGAGACCTCTGGGACAACATTAAACACAACAACATTCACATTATAGGGGTCCCAGAAGGAGAAGAGAGAGAAAAAGGACCAGAGAAAATATTTGAAGAGATTATAGTTGAAAACTTCCCTAACATGGGAAAGGAAATAGCCACCCAAGTCCAGGAAGCACAGAGAGTCCCATACAGGATAAACAAAAAGAGAAACACGCTGAGACACATAGTAATCAAATCGTCAAAAATTAAAGACAAAGAAAAATTATTGAAAGCAGCAAGGGAAAAATGAAAAATAACATACAAGGGAACTCCCATAAGGTTAAAAGATGATTTCCCAGCCGAAACTCTACAAGACAGAAGGGAGTGGCATGATATACTTAAAGTGATGAAGGGGAAGAACCTACAACCAAGATTACTCTACCGGGCAAGGATCTCATTCAGATTCTTTGGAGAAATCAAAAGCTTTACAGAAAAGCAAAAGCTAAGAGAATTCAGCACCACCAAACCAGCTCTACAACAAATGCTAAAGGAGCTTCTCTAAGTGGGAAACACAAGAGAAGAAAAGGACCTAAGAAAACAAACCCAAAACAATTAAGAAAATGGTCATAGGAACATACATATCGATAATTACCTTAAATGTGAATGGATTAAATGCTCCAACGAAAACACACAGGCTTGCTGAATGGATACAAAACCAAGACCCATATATATGCTGTCTACAAGAGACCCACTTCATACCGAGGGACACATACAGACTGAAAGTGAGGGGATGGAAAAAGATATTCCATGCAAGTGGAAATCAAAGAAAGCTGGAGTAGCAATACTCATATCAGATAAAATAGACTTTAAAAGAAAGAATGTTACAAGAGACAAGGAAGGATGTTACATAATGATGAAGGGATCAATCCAAAAAGAAGACATAACAATTATAAATATATATGCACCCAACATAGGAGCACCTCAATACATAAGGCAACTGCTAACAGTTATAAAAGAGGAATCGACAGTAACACAATAATAGTGGGGGACTTTAACACCTCACTTACACCAATGGACAGATCATCCAGACAGAAAATTAATAAGGAAACACAAGCTTTAAATGACACAACAGACCAGACAGATTTAATTGATATTTATAGGACATTCTACCCAAAAACAGCAGATTACACTTTATTCTCAAGTGCGCACAGAACATTCTACAGGATAGATCACATCTTCAGTCACAAATCAACCCTCAGTAAATTTAAGAAAATTGAAATCATATCAAGTATCTTTTCCGACCACATGCTATGGGATTAGAAATAAAATACAGGGGAAAAAAAGTAAAAAACACAAACATGTGGAGGCTAAACAATATGTTACTAAATAACCAAGACATCACTTAAGAAATCAAAGAGGAAATCAAAAAATACCTAGAGACAAATGACAATGAAAATACAACAATCCAAAACCTATGGGATGCAGCAAAAGCAGTTCTAAGAGGGAAGTTTATAGCTATACAAGCCTACCTCAAGAAACAACAAACATCTCAAATAAACAATCTAACCTTACACCTAAAGGAACTAGAGAAAGAAGAACAAACAAAACCCAAAGTTAGCAGAAGGAAAGAAATCATAAAGATCACAGCAGAAATAAGGGAAAAAGAAACAAAGAAAACAATAGCAAAGATCAATAAAACTAAAAGCTAGTTCTTTGAGAAGATAAACAAAATTGATAAACCATTAGCCAGACTCATGAAGAAAAAGAGGGAGAGGACTCAAATCAATAAAATTAGAAATGAAAAAGGAGAAGTTACAACACACAACGCAGAAATACAAAGCATCCTAAGAGACTACTACAAGCAACTCTATGCCAATAAAATGAACAACCTGGAAGAAATGGACAAATTCTTAGAAAAGTATAACCTTCCAAGACTGAATCAGGAAGAAATAGAAAATATGAACAGACCAATCACAAGGAATGAAATTGAAACTGTGATTAAAAATCTTCCAACAGCAGCTTCCCTGGTGGCGCAGTGGTTGAGAGTTGGCCTGCCGTTGCAGAGGACACGGGTTCCTGCCCCGGTGCGGGAAGGTCCCATATGCCGCAGAGCGGCTGGGCCCGTGAGCCATGGCCGCTGAGCCTGCGCGCCCGGAGCCTGTGCTCTGCAAAGGGAGAGGCCGCAACAGTGAGAGGCCTGCATACCGCAAAAAAAAAAAAAAAAAAAATCTTCCAACAAACAAAAGTCCAGGACCATATGGCTTCACAGGTGAATTCTATCAAACATTTAGAGAAGACCTAACACCCATTCTTCTCAAACTCTTCCAAAAAATTGCAGAGGAAGGAACACTCCCAAACTCATTCTATGAGGCCGCCATCACCCTGATAACAAAACTGGACAAAGATACTACAAAAAAAAGAAAATTACAGACCAATATCACTCATGAATATAGATGCAAAAATCATCAAGATACTAGCAAACAGAATCCAACAACACATTAAAAGGATCATACACTATGATCAAGTGGGATTCATCCCAGGGATGCAAGCGTTCTTCAATATATGCAAATCAATCAATGTGATACACCATATTAACAAACTGAAGAAGAAAAACCATATGATCATCTCAATAGATGCAGAAAAAGCTTTTGAAAAAATTCAACACCTATTTATGATAAAAGCTCTCCAGAAAGTGGGCATTGAAGGAACCTACCTCAACATAATAAAGGCCGTATAGGACAAACCCACAGTAAACATCATTCTCAATGGTGAAAAACTGAAAGCATTTCCTCTAAGATCAGGAATAAGACAAGGATGTCCACTCTCACCACTATTATTCAACATAGTTTTGGAAGTCCTAGCCATGGGAACCAGAGAAGAAAAAGAAATGAAAGGAATACAAATTGGAAAAGAAGTAAAGCTGTCACTGTTTGCAGATGACATAATACTATACATAGGGAATCCTAAAGATGCCACCAGAAAACTACTAGAGCTAATCAATGAATCTGGTAAAGTTGCAGGATACAAAATTAATGCACACAAATTTCTTGCATTCCTATCCACTAATGATGAAAAATCTGAAAGAGAAATTAAGGAAACCCTCCCATGTACCACTGCAACAAAAAGAATAAAATACCTAGCAATAAACCTACCTAGGGAGACAAAAGACCTGTATGCAGAAAACTATAAGACACTGATGAAAGAAATTAAAGATGATACCAACAGATAGAGAGATATACCATGTTCTTGGATTGGAAGAATCAATATTGTGAAAATGACTATACTACCCAAAGCAATCTACAGATTCAATGCAATCCCTATCATTATTACCAATGGCATTTTTTACAGAACTAGAACAAAAAATCTTAAAATTTGTATGGAGACAAAAAAGACCCCCAGAGTTCCGGGAAGATGGCGGAAGAGTAAGACGCGGAGATCACCTTCCTCTCCACAGATACACCAGAAATACATCTACGCGTGGAACAACTCCTACGGAGCACCTACTGAACGCTGGCAGAAGACCTCAGACCTCCCAAAAGGCAAGGAACCCCCCACGTACCTGGTTAGGGCAAAAGAAAAAACTAAACAGAGACAAAAGAATAGGGACGGGTCCTGCACCAGCGGGAGAGAGCTGTGAAGGAGGAAAAGTGTCCACACACTAGGAGCCCCTTCGCGGGTGGAGACTTCGGGAGGCGGAGTGGGGGAGCTTGGGAGCCGCGGAGGAGAGCACAGCAACAGGGGTGCGGAGGGCAAAGCGGACAGATTCCAGCGCAGAGGATCGGGCCGACCGGCACTCACCAGCCGAGAGGCTTGTCTGCTCGCCCGCCGGGGCGGGCGGGACTGGGAGCTGAGGCTCCGGCTTTTGTCGGAGCGCCGGGAGAGGACTGAGGTTGGCAGCGTGAACACAGCCTGCAGGGCGTTGGTGCGCCGCGGCTGGCCGGGAGAGAGTCTGGGGAGGGGTCTGGACCTGCCGAAGAGGCAAGAGACTTTTACGTCCCTCTTTGTTTCCTGGTGCACGAGGAGGGGGGATTGGGAACGCTGCTTGGGAGAGCTCCGGAGACGGGCGCGAGCCGCGGCTAAGAGTGCGGAGCCCAGAGACGGACATGGGACGCTAAGGCCGCTGCTGCCGCCGCCAGGAGGCCTGTGTGCGAGCGCAGGTCACTAGCCACACGCCCTTCCGGGGAGCCTGTGCAGCCCGCCGCTGCCGGGGTCCCGGGATCCGGGGACGGCTCCCCCGGGAGAGCGCACGGCGCGCCTCAGGCTGCAGCGTCACGCCGGCCTCTGCCGCTGCAGGCCCGCCCTGCACTCTGTGACCCTCCCTACCCCCCGGCCTGGGTGAGCCAGAGCCTCCGAATCAGCGGCTCCTTTAACCCCGTCCTGTCTGAGCAAAGAACAGACGCCCTCCGGCGACCTACACGCACAGGCGGGGCCAAATCCAAAGCTGAGCCCCTGGGAACTGTGAGAACAAAGAAGAGAAAGGGAAATCTCTTCCAGCAGCCTCAGAAGCAGCGGATTAAAGCTCCACAATCAACTTGATATACCCTGCATCTGTGGAATACCTGAATAGACAACGAATCATCCCAAATTAAGGAGCCCTGTGGATGAAAGGCTCTTGGTGCTGCAGCCAGGACTCAGTGCTGTGCCTCTGAGGTGGGAGAGCCAACTTCAGGACACTGGTCCACAAGAGGCCTCCCAGCTGCACATAATATCAAACAGCAAAAATCTCCCAGAGATCTCCATCTCAACGCCAGCACCCAGCTTCACTCAACGACCAGCAAGCTACAGTGCTGGACATCCTATGCCAAACAACTAGCAAGACAGGAACACAACCCCACCCATTAGCAGAGAGGCTGCCCAAAATCATAATAAGTCTACAGACACCCCAAAACACACCACCAGACGTGGACCTGCCCACCAGAAAGACAAGATCCAGCCTCATACACCAGAACACAGGCACTAGTACCCTCCACCAGGAAGCCTACACAACCCACTGAACCAACCTTAGCCACTGGGGACAGACACAAAAAACAACAGGAACTACGAACCTTAAGCCTGCAAAAAAAAAAAAAAGGAGACCCCAAACACAGTAAGATAAGCAAAATGAAAAGACAGAAAAACACACAGCAGATGAAGGAGCAAGATAAAAACCCACCAGACCTAACAAATGAAGAGGAAATAGGCAGTCTACCTGAAAAAGAATTCAGAATAATGATAGTAAGGTTGATCCGAAATCTTGGAGATAGAATGGACAATAGAATGGACAAATTGCAAGAATCAGTTAACAAGGACCTAGAAGAACTAAAGATGAAACAAGCAACGATGAACAACACAATAAATGAAATTAAAAGTACTCTAGATGGGATCAATAGCAGAATAACTGAGGCAGAAGAACAGATAAGTGACCTGGAAGATAAAATAGTGGAAATAACTACTGCAGAGCAGAATAAAGAAAAAAGAATGAAAAGAACTGAGGACAGTCTCAGAGACCTCTGGGACAACATTAAACGCACCAACATTCGAATTATAGGGGTTCCAGAAGAAGAAGAGAAAAAGAAAGGGACTGAGAAAATATTTGAAGAGATTATAGTTGAAAACTTCCCTAATATGGGAAAGGAAATAGTTAATCAAGTCCAGGAAGCACAGAGAGTCCCATAGAGGATAAATCCAAGGAGAAATACGCCAAGACACATATTAATCAAACTGTCAAAAATTAAATACAAAGAAAACATATTAAAAGCAGCAAGGGAAAAACAACAAATAACACACAAGGGAATCCCCATAAGGTTAACAGCTGATCTTTCTGCAGAAACTCTGCAAGCCAGAAGGGAGTGGCAGGACATATTGAAAGTGTTGAAGGAGAAAAACCTGCAACCAAGATTACTCTACCCAGCAAGGATCTCATTCAGATTTGATGGAGAAATTAAAACCTTTACAGACAAGCAAAAGCTGAGAGAGTTCAGCACCACCAAACCAGCTCTACAACAGCTGCTAAAGGAACTTCTCTAGGCAAGAAACACAAAAGAAGGAAAGGACCTACAATAACAAACCCAAAACAATGAAGAAAATGGGAATAGGAACACACATATCAATAATTACCTTAAATGTAAATGGACTAAATGCTCCCACCAAAAGACACAGATTGGCTGAATGGATACAAAAACAAGACCCATATATTTGCTGTCTACAAGAGACCCACTTCAGACCTAGAGACACATACAGACTGAAAGTAAGGGGATGGAAAAAGGTATTTCATGCAAGTGGAAACCAAAAGAAAGCTGGAGTAGCAATTCTCATATCAGACAAAATAGACTTTAAAACAAAGACTATTAGAAGAGACAAAGAAGGACACTACATAATGATCAAGGGATCAATCCAAGAGGAAGATATAACAATTGTAAATATTTATGCACCCAACATAGGTGCACCTCAATACATAAGGCAAATACTGACAACCATAAAAGGGGAAGTCGACAGTAACACATTCATAGTAGGGGACTTTAACACCCCACTTTCACCAATGGACAGATCATCCAAAATGAAAATAAATAAGGAAACACAAGCTTTAAATGATACATTAAACGAGATGGAGTTAATTGATATTTATAGGACATTCCATCCAAAAACAACAGAATACACATTTTTCTCAAGTGCTCATGGAACATTCTCCAGGATAGATCATATCTTGGGTCACAAATCAAGCCTTGGTAAATTTAAGAAAATTGAAATTGTATCAAGTATCTTTTCTGACCACAACGCCATGAGACTAGATATCAATTACAGGAAAAGATCTGTAAAAAATACAAACACATGGAGGCTAAACAATACACTACTTAATAATGAAGATATCACTGAAGAAATCAAAGAGGAAATCAAAAAATACCTAGAAACAAATGACAATGGAGACACAACGACCCAAAACATGTGGGATGCAGCAAAAGCAGTTCTAAGGGGGAAGTTTATAGCAATACAAGCCCACCTTAAGAAGCAGGAAGCATCTCGAATAAACAACCTAACCTTGCACCTCAAGCAATTAGAGAAAGAAGAACAAAAAAACCCCAAAGCTAGCAGAAGGAAAGAAATCATAAAAATCAGATCAGAAATAAATGAAAAAGAAATGAAGGAAACAATAGCAAAGATCAATAAAACTAAAAGCTGGTTCTTTGAGAAGATAAACAAAATAGATAAACCACTAGCCAAACTCATCAAGAAAAAAAGGGAGAAGACCCAAATCAATAGAATTAGAAATGAAAAAGGAGAGGTAACAACTGACACTGCAGAAATAAAAGAGATCATGAGAGATTACTACAAGCAACTCTATGCCAATAAAATGGACAATCTGGAAGAAATGGACAAATTCTTAGAGAGGCACAACCTGCCAAGACTGAATCAGGAAGAAATAGAAAATATGAACAGACCAATCACAAGCACTGAAATTGAAACTGTGATTAAAAATCTTCCAACAAAGAAAAGCCCAGGACCAGATGGCTTCACAGGCGAATTCTATCAAACATTTAGAGAAGAGCTAACACCTATCCTTCTCAAACTCTTCCAAAATATAGCAGAGGGAGGAACACTCCCAAACTCCTTCTACGAGGCCACCATCACCTTGATACCAAAACCAGACAAGGATGTCACAAAGAAAGAAAACTACAGGCCAATATCACTGATGAACATAGATGCAAAAATCCTCAACAAAATACTAGCAAACAGAATCCAACAGCACATTAAAAAGATCATACACCATGATCAAGTGGGGTTTATTCCAGGAATGCAAGGATTCTTCAATATACGCAAATCTATCAATGTGATAAACCATATTAACAAACTGAAGGAGAAAAACCATATGATCATCTCAATAGATGCAGAGAAAGCTTTTGACAAAATTCAACACCCATTTATGATAAAAACCCTGCAGAAAGTAGGCATAGAGGGAACTTTCCTCAACATAATAAAGGCCATATATGACAAGCCCACAGCAAACATCATCCTCAATGGTGAAAAACTGAAAGCATTTCCACTAAGATCAGGAACAAGACAAGGTTGCCCACTCTCACCACTCTTATTCAACATAGTTTTGGAAGTTTTAGCCACAGCAATCAGAGAAGAAAAGGAAATAAAAGGAATCCAAATCGGAAAAGAAGAAGTAAAGCTGTCACTGTTTGCAGATGACATGATCCTATACATAGAGAACCCTAAAGATGCTACCAGAAAACTACTAGAGCTAATCAATGAATTTGGTAAAGTGGCAGGATACAAAATTAATGCACAGAAATCTCTGGCATTCCTATATACTAATGATGAAAAATCTGAAAGTGAAATCAAGAAAACACTCCCATTTACCACTGCAACAAAAAGAATAAAATATCTAGGAATAAACCTACCTAAGGAGACAAAAGATCTGTATGCAGAAAATTATAAGACACTGATGAAAGAAATTAAAGATGATACAAATAGATGGAGAGATATACCATGTTCTTGGACTGGAAGAATCAACATTGTGAAAATGACTCTACTACCGAAAGTAATCTATAGATTCAATGCAATCCCTATCAAACTACCACTGGCATTTTTCACAGAACTAGAACAAAAAATTTTGCAATTTGTATGGAAACACAAAAGACCCCGAATAGCCAAAGCAATCTTGAGAACGAAAGAAGGAACTGGAAGAATCAGGCTCCCAGACTTCAGACTATACTACAAAGCTACAGTTATCAAGACGGTATGGTACTGGCACAAAAACAGAAAGATAGATCAATGGAACAGGATAGAAAGCCCAGAGATAAACCCACGCACATATGGTCACCTTATCTTTGACAAAGGAGGCAGAAATGTACAGTGGAGAAAGGACAGCCTATTCAATAAGTGGTGCTGGGAAAACTGGACAGCTACATGTAAAAGTATGAAATTAGATCACTCCCTAACACCGTACACAAAAATAAGCTCAAAATGGATTAAAGACCTAAATGTAAGGCCAGAAACTATCAAACTCTTAGAGGAAAACATAGGCAGAACACTCTATGACATAAATCACAGCAAGGTCCTTTTTGACCCACCTCCTAGAGAAATGGAAATAAAAAGAAGAGTAAACAAATGGGACCTAATGAAACTTAAAAGCTTTTGCGCAGCAAAGGAAACCATAAAGAAGACCAAAAGACAACCCTCAGAATGGGAGAAAATATTTGCAAATGAAGCAACTGACAAAGGATTAATCTCCAAAATTTATAAACAGCTTATGCAGCTTAATAATAAAAAAACAAACAACCCAATCCAAAAATGGGCAGAAGACCTAAATAGACATTTCTCCAAAGAAGATATACAGACTGCCAACAAACACATGAAAGAATGCTCAACATTATTAATCATTAGAGAAATGCAAATCAGAACTACAATGAGATATCATCTCACACCAGTCAGAATGGCCATCATCAAAAAATCTAGAAACAGTAAATGCTGGAGAGGGTGTGGAGAAAAGGGAACCCTCTTACACTGTTGGTGGGAATGTAAATTGATACAGCCAATGTGGAGAACAGTATGGAGGTTCCTTAAAAAGCTACAAATAGAACTACCATATGACCCAGCAATTCCACTACTGGGCATATACCCTGAGAAAACCATAATTCAAAAAGAGTCATGTACCAAAATGTTCATTGCAGCTCTATTTACAATAGCCCAGAGATGGAAACAACCTAAGTGTCCATCATCGGATGAATGGATAAAGAAGATGTGGCACATATATACAATGGAATATTACTCAGCCATAAAAAGAGACGAAATTGAGCTATTTGTAATGAGGTGGATAGACCTAGAGTCTGTCATACAGAGTGAAGTAAGTCAGAAAGAGAGAGACAAATACCGTATGCTAACACATATATATGGAATTTAAAAAAAAAAAATGTCATGAAAAACCTAGGGGTGAAACAGGAATAAAGACACAGACTTACTAGAGAATGGACTTGAGGCTATGGGGAGGGGGAAGGGTAAACGGTGACAAAGCGATAAAGAGGCATGGACATATATACACTACCAAACGTAAGGTAGATAGCTAGTGGGAAGCAGCCGCATAGCACAGGGAGATCAGCTCGGTGCTTTGTGACCGCCTGGAGGGGTGGGATAGGGAGGGTGGGAGGGAGGGAGACGCAAGCGGGAAGAGATATGGGAATATATGTATATATATAACTGATTCATTTTGTTGTGAAGCTGAAACTAACATACCAATGTAAAGCAATTATACTCCAATAAAGATGTTAAAAAAAAAAAAAAAAAGACCCCCAATAGCCAAAGCAATCTTGAGGGAAAAAAACGGAGCTGGAGGAATCAGACTCCCTGACTTCAGACTATACTACAAATTTACAGTAATCAAGACAATATGGTACTGGCACAAAAACAAACAAAGATCAATGGAACAAGATAGAAAGCCCAGAGATAAACCCACACACCTATGGTCAACTAATCTATGACAAAGGAGGCAAGCACATACAATGGAGAAAAGACAGCCTCTTCAGTAAGTGGTGCTGGGAAAACTGGACAGCTACATGTAAAAGAATGAAATTAGAACACTCCCTAACACCATACACAAAAATAAACTCAAAATGGATTAGAGACTTAAATGTAAGACTGGACACTATAAAACTTAGAGGAAAACACAGGCAGAACACTCTATGACACAAATCACAGCAAGATCTTTTTTGATCCACCTCCTGAGTAATGGAAATAAAAAGAAAAATAAACAAATGGGACCTAATGAAACTTAAAAGCTTTTGCACAGCAAAGGAAACCATAAACAAGACGAAAAGACAACCCTCAGAATGGGAGAAAATATTTGCAAAGGAATCAACGGACAAACGATTAATCTCCAAAATATATAAATAGCTCATGCAGTTCAATATTAAAAAAACAAACAACCTAATCTAAAAATGGGCAGTAGACCTAAATAGACATTTCTCCAAAGAAGACATACAGATGGCCAAGAAGCATATGAAAAGCTGCTCAACATGACTAATTATTAGAGAAATGCAAATCAAAACTACAATGAGGTACCACCTCACACCAGTTAGAATGGACGTCATCAGAAAATCTACAAACAACAAATACTGGAGAGGGTCTGGAGAAAAGGGAACCCTCTTGCACTGTTGGTGGGAATGTAAATTGATATAGCCACTATGGAGAACAGTATGGAGGTTCCTTAAAAAACTAAAAATAAAATTACCATATGATCCAGCAATCCCACTACTGGGCATATACCCAGAGAAAACCATAATTCAAAAAGACACATGCACCCCAATGTTCACTGCAGCACTATATACAGTAGCCAGGTCATGGAAGCAACCTAAATGCCCACCGACAGATGAATGGATAAAGAAGATGTGGTACATATATACAATGGAATATTACTCAGCCATAAAAAGGAACAAAATTGGGTCATTTGTTGAGACGTGGATAGATCTAGAGACTGTCATTCAGAGTGAAGTAATTCAGAAAGAGAAAAACAAATATTGTATATTAACGCATATATGTGGAACCTAGAAAAATGGTACAGATGAACCAGTTTGCAGGGCAGAAATTGAGACACAGATGTAGAGAATAAACGTGTGGACACCAAGGGGGGAAAGCAGTAGGGGGCTGGGGGTGGGGGTGTGATGAATTGGGTGATTGGGATTGACATGTATACAGTGATGTGTATAAAATCGATGACTAATAAGAACCTGCTGTATAAAAAAATTAAATAAAATTTAAATTTTTTTAAATAAATAAATTTGACATCGCCACTTGGAGGTCTAATGAGTATCTCATACCTGCTTATTATGATCACATTTCCATGTAAATAAATATACATTTAGAATCCTTCTGCTGTTTGCTCTGCCCCATACTCTCTTCCCTCATCCTTTCCCTTTATTTCCTGCCCCTTCTCCTAAACCAGCCCTTAGTAGTTTAGATCCCTTGGTGATTCCATAGCACCCAGTAGTTTTCCTTTGTGGTAATTAGCACACTTATACTCAATTAGTCAAATGTATGATTATCTGTTTAATGTGAACCTTGACCCTTTAGCCTTTAAGATTTCTGAGGCCAGAGATTTTCTGTGCTGTTCACTATCTCCTTAGGCTCAACTTAGTGTCTTGCATATATTAGGACCACAATAAATATACTTATTTCTTATCTTTGTACATCTAGGTTGTTTCCTATTTTTCACCATTACAGGCAATTCTACAATAAACTTTCATGTAGCTAAATCTTTGACATGTCTTTACTCATGTGCTTAGAAAAATCCCCAGAAATAGAATCACTGGTTTTATAATGAGATGCACATTTTCAAGGCTTTTGTTAAGTGTGATAGTCTGCAAAATGACCATCATTAACTTCTCCCCTCCCTGTACAAGCAAGCCACTCATCCATCAAAAAGTGATGTCTTTAAAGAACAGATTTGTGTTGACAAGGGTGGGGGGTGGTGGGGGAGGGATGAAGTGGGAAGTTGGGGTTAGTAGATGCAAACTATTACATATAGAATGGATATACAACAAGGTCCTACTGTATAGCATAGGGAGCTATATTCAATAACCTGTGATAAACCATAATGGAATAGAATATAAAAAAGAATGTATGTATATGTATAACTGAATCACTTTGCTTTATAGCAGAAATTAACACAACATTGTAGATCAACTGTACTTCAAAAAAATAAAAAAGAAACCCATGCTCACGGACTGCAAGAATTAATATGGTTAAAAATTACTACCCAAAGCAATCTACAGATTCAGTGCAATCTCTATTAAAATTTTAATGGCATTTTTCACAGAAACAAAACAAAACAATCCTAAAATTTGTATGGAACCACAAAAGACCCTTAACAGCCAAGCAATCTTGAAAAAGAAGAACCAACCTAGAGGCATCACATGCCCTTATTATAAGCTATATTGCAAAGCTATAGTAATCAAAACTATTAAAAGCACATTGCACATGTAGTGCAATGGAACAGAAATAGAGAGTCCATAAATAAACCCACACATATATAGTTTATTTACAACAAAAGAGTCAAGAATATACTATGATGAAAGGACAGTCTCTTCAACAAATGGTGCTGGGAAAACTGGACAGCCACATGGAAAAAAAAAGAAACTGGACTATTATCTTATACCACTAACAACAACTAATCCCAAATGGATTTTAAAGACTTGAAAATAAGAACTGAAATCATAAAACTCCTAAAAGAAAATATAGGCGGTAAACTCCTTGATATTCGTCTTGGCAATGATCACAAGAAAAAAAAAATTTTTTTAACTGTGGTGAAGAATGTTAACTAGACTCATTGTAGTGATCTTTGCAATATATACAAATAACAAATCACTATGCTGTACACCTGAAACTAATATAATGTTACGTATCAATTTTGTCTCAAAAAACCCACAATATACTTAGGATAGAATTAACAAATACGTGAAAGATGTGTATGCTGAAACTACAAAAACTTGCTTAAAAAAACCCCTCAGTAGAGAGGTATACCATGTTAAAAAAAGAAAGAAAAGAAAAGAAAAAGTATATCCAGGGAACACCAGTAACAGAGTGGGGAAGTAGAACCAGGGAACAAGGAAGCCCAAGTAAGGCTGTGATATGAAGCAAAATCCTACAGAAGGTAACTGTGGTTGAATCCGATGTGGGAACCTTGGAGACAGAGTCATACCTCAGAGCTGCCCCACCAGGGGACAAGGGTTCTGGTGTATTAATGCCCCCCCAACACCAGTCAGTCACTGACTTCCTCCCCACCTGCCGGGGGACAAGAATTCCCAGGCACATCTAGTTTTCTGTGCAGGCAGGCACAGCCCTAGGGCAGCCGGTCAACAAAGAGACAAAGGTGATTGGCTACTGGGAGTGAAAGCACAGCAACACCAAGACCAATAAGCAAAAAAATGGCAAGGGTTCCGAGGAGATCTGGTTAGAGACCTGACAGTTTCTGCTATGTTTCCGGGTACACGGGTGCAAGAAATGACTTGGGTTAATAGTAGGATTAGACGTGTGTGCTCAACTTTACAAGTTACCTACCCATTTTCCAAACTGTCTACCAATTTATACTCCCAACGGCAATGTCACATTTAACAGACCCTGTTGGTCTGCACCCTTCACAACATTGCAACCGAAATTGTGGTCCAGAGACCATCAGCATCAACTCAGAAATTTGTTAGAAAAGCAGCATCTCAGGGCCCACTCCAAATCTGCTAAATCAGAAGTTGCAGTTTTAAAAGATCTTTAAGGCATTCATGTTAAAGTTTGAGAAGCCCTGCTCTGTATCACTTGGAATTACCAAACTTGTTCATTTTCGCCACTTGAAGGTCAAATGAAATCTCACTATGGTCTTGATTTGCATTCCCCTAATTAGTTTCAACATATGTTCAACACCTGTTGGCTATGTTTCCTTTTCTGTAACATTCCTGTTTTGTATCGTTTGCCCATTTTCCCATTGGGTTATTATTGATTTGTTCATTACATATTTTTTAAATTTATTTTATTTTTGGCTTCACTGGGTCTTTGTTGCCATGCGCGGGCTTCTCCCTAGTTTCAGCTAGCGGGGGCTACCCTTTGTTGTGGTGCGCGGGCTTATTGTGGTGGCTTCTCTTGTTGCGGAGCACGGGCTCTAGGCGTGCAGGCTCAGCAGCTGTGGCTCATGAGCTTAGTTGCTCTGGGGCATGTGGGATCTTCCCAGACCAGGGCTCAGAACCCGTGTCCCCTGCATTGGCAGGCGGATTCTTAACCACTGCGCCACCAGGGAAGCCCCTCAGTACATATTTTTGATACTCAACTGTTTATTACTTATCTATGTTGCATAAAACCTTCCATCAGTTTGTAATCAGCCTTTTTGATAATTTTAAGGTGTTTTCTGATGAACACAAGGTCTTACTTTTAACGTAATCTGTTTAACCAATCTTTTCTTTCCATGTTTAAGAACGCTTGCCACATACCGGGGTCTGAAAAATATCCACTTGTATACACTTGACCCTTGAACAGCAAAGGTTTGAGCTTCGCGGCTCCACTTGCACGCAGATGCTTGTCAGTAGTAAATGCTAAAGTTACCACACGGCCCGTGGTCGGAGGAGCTGGGGATACAGTTATACGCAGATTAACACCCGCGTTGTTCAGGGGTCAGCTGTATTTTCTGCTAAGCATTTTGACACTTAAAGCTTTTTTCCTTGCCGAACTGATCTTTGTAATGTGAAGTAAAGCCCCAAATTAATTTCTTCCCCCACAAGCTTCTGCCTTCTGTCCCCACCAATCCGCAAATTCATTCTTGTTCACGTAACCAAAGATCCCCGCGTCACTAGAGACCCTTTTTACTCGCGACTCACCGAGTCCAGCAGAGCCGACACTCAGGACGCCTTCCTTCCAGAAAACCTGGCGGCGGCGGCGGCGGCGGCGGCGGCGGCGGCGGCGGCGGCGGCATGAGGACCGGCGTCTCCTTCTTCCCACCCACCGCCGACCAGCGCGTCTCAGGCTCTCCCCCGGCCCCTCCCTCTCTCCCTCCCTCCCTCCCTCCCTCCCTGAGGACTGTACGCGGCACCTGTCAGGTGCTACACGGATCTACAATTGCCAGCGTCAGCTCCTCACTCCGCGATCTCACCTGGGCACGCTCTTCACTCCTTAATTACCGTTCACGCGGAGGCGAGTCACCGTGCGCCCTTTGCCCCCACGGCCCCCAACCCCAGGAGGTCCTCACGCATGCGTATTTGAGGTCTCCTCTTAGGTATCGGCAAGACACCTCAACTCAGCCTGGTTAAAATCGAACTCGGCATCTTCCCTCTCCCCGTAGTAGCACTACGCGCTGCTCCCTCTGAACGAAGGCTTCACTTTTAATTCAACTATCCTGCCCCAGAGAAGCCCCTCCTGACCTTCCAGGGCAGCTCAAACCCCCAGCAAGAGCAAGAGGGTTCAGTGGCAACAAGAGCTCCCCGCGCTTCCCGTGCTCACCTCAGCTGTAATCCGACGTTTGGTGATGGTTTAAGGTCCGCTTGCCCACGGCGCAAACCAATTAGCCTGTGGGCTCCAGGGAACCAGGGTTCGTTTCCACTATACCTCCCATGACTAGCAGTGTCTGGTGTGCAGTAGGAATGAATGAATAATACTTATTTAATGAAGTAATTAACATTGTGCATCACTGAAAACTTTTCCTAAAAGGCACCTCCACATTTTCCTCACCCCGCCCTACCCATAGCAAAACTCCCAGGGACAGGGCTCCTGACTTGTGTTTAAATTTGGGGGGAAAAAATATTCTCCAGGTGATACCAATAGCACCCCCATTTGGATTATTAGTCCAAGGGTTCCAAATTAAACTGGTGGTAATTCCTCCAAGTCAGTCATGTTGCCTAAGAGAAAATAGTTGATTGGCTTAGCATTTCAAATTCAGTTATAAATTGAAAGTAAGCATCAGAGATAAATGGCCAAAAAAAGGAGTCACAGAATATTCCAGGATGTGTACTGAGGGAACAGATGTATTAATATTTCAATGACCCACCCCTCCCTCCACTATAGCACAATGTAATTAATGACTGTTGACCTTGAATCAAAACATATAAAAGGATTTATCAGTGTAGTTCTGGAATGTACCAGATGTTCTCAGAGCTGAGTGGGTAAGGTGGAGGGATCAAAAGATGTACAAGACACTTAGTAGGTATTCAACCAACATTTACGGAGTTATTTAACTAAAATGAAAAGAATGAAAACACCGTATGGTTTCTACCCTCAGGAGCTTGCAATGTAATTGAAAGATAAAATTAATATAAAAGAAACTTAAAAATTATTAAATACTTTGTAGTATGTTTGTCAAGTTAGGGCAGTGGTAGGACTTTCAACTTACACATACTTCCATCTAAAAAGCTTGGAAAAATGTTTCAGCAATATAAGGCATAACTCTTGAATGTCCAGAGTAATCTTCTCCCTTTATTCCAGATAACAGAAACATACACATTAAATCATCTTCTTCACATAAATTATTGCCCCGAAATTTACAACATATAATTCTCTCTTAGAAAGCAGTTTAAAACCCTCTTATAAACTGAACATGGGGGCTTCCCTGGTGGCACAGTGGTTGGGAATCCGCCTGTCAATGCAGGGGACACGGGTTCGAGCCCTGGTCCAGGAAGATCCCACATGCCACGGAGGAACTAAGCCCGTGCACCACAACTACTGAGCCTGTGCTCTAGAGCCCGCGAGCCACAACTACTGAGCCCTCGTGCCACAACTACTGAAGCCCAGGCGCCTAGAGCCCGTGCTCTGCAACGAGAAGCCACTGCAATGAGAAGCCCGCGCACCACAACGAAGAGTAGCCCCCGCTTGCTGCAACTAGAGAAAGCCCGCGAATAACAACAAAGACCCAATGCAACCAAAAATAAATTTATTTTTTAAAAAACTGAATATGAAAAAAATATGAAAAGCACAAATTTAAAAACGTCCCATGCAAACATGTTAACACTGGCTTTAACCATAAACCACTTCCTAACAAGTACTCAACACAGACTGGATTGCAGGCTCCTAAGAGCCATATAAGAGCTGCAGCTGAGTTATCTTGTTAAGAATTCGCTGAAGTTCTTGAATCTCTGAATATGAGCAACAGCTGGCAACCCATTTCAGCGCCAGGATGAGAGCACGAAACACGTCCCACCCAGGCGGTGAGAGCTGATGGAGACGTCACCTGCGGGGCGGGGGCGGCTGGCTGCACCTGTTTAAGGCCTCGCTCCACCTTACAGAAGTTCCATGTGGGCGGGAGCGGGTGGACGCTTCAAAAGGGGTCATGTCTTGACGTGTGAATATACACAATTGAAGGTTAAATCCATCCGTAAGCCACACCTCAGCGCCATTCGTTCCAGTGACACCTGCTTCCTTGCCGACCACCAGCCGAGGAGGCCCCACGGGGTCTGGAACACGGGAGTCTGAGAAGGGCGCTGGCCCGTGGCCGCCCAGCAAGGCCTGCGGGCAGGCGGCGCTGGAGAAGCGCGTGCTCCGTGCGCAGGACGCCGGACACCGCCCCGACCGCTGCTTCCCTGCGAGTGCCGGGCACTGTGCACGCCTGAGCGCGGTCTGTGCACCGCCGTGTCTGCGGTGAGCAGACCGTCCGGTTACAATAGTAACTTACACTTAACCGGCTTGCTCACGTCCTAAACAGACTTCTCGAAGTAAAGAAGGCTATTTTGCAGATCAGTGCAAAAGAATTTTAAGGAATCAGGAATCTTGATTTGGAACACAGATTTGACTTTGTTATTTTACTTTTATTACTCTGCATTTATTTAATATATCCTATTAATACGTTTGCACTGACTTTCAATACAAAATTAAATCTTTACATAAAATCATTTCGGCTCCAATAAAACTGTAAAAAGATTGCTGTTTAAGGTGCAATAAATATTTAAAATATTTTAAAATGACAAATTATAAAAATCAACATGAATCCAGTGACATTTAAAATGATCACAGTATTCCCCACAAAACAGTTCAACGCAAAGTAGACGTCATCTGATGTTTTCACTCAGTTTGTGTCTTCATCTCTAATCTCAGGCAAACATCTTCTTTTAAGACTAATGCTTAACCTGTTCCTTGTAAAGACATTTAACTCACTGTTACTGCACATTTACTTATTTATGGTTGTTCATAATTATTAGTTTTCTAAAATGTCAGGCAAGAATATTATTATTGCTGTTTTTAAGTAGCCTGCTAAACTATTTTTGTGCATTTAAAAAAACAAAACAAAACACTTCCACTTCCTAAGTTGATGAGATCTATGCAGCTCACAACTGTACCAGGTATTAAAACAGTAAGGGTTAACTCTCACTATCTTTGAGAATTTCCACAGGATGGGTCAACCGTCCACACCTGCACTTGCAGTTTATTGTGCCCAGTGGCTCAAGGAGGAGCTCAAAGAAACCAAACTCCACATTCATTTTCAACCTGTAAATCAAATGACTGTCCGAGGGGAAAAAGGGATACAATGTTTAACTCCAGCAGGGCTGCTAAGGTATTGACAGCTACCCATGCCCTGTAAATACTCTTACTTTGGCAATGGCCTCCAGGGTTAACTTCTGGAGTATTCAGCCTGATACAACGAAACAACTAATGACAATTAGACCACATAATTTTTCCCACTTTTGCCACAAAATGTATAAATTAAGATAACATCTGTTTATATCACTTGCAAAATGCCTATACAGTCAGCCCTCTGCATCCATGACTTCCACATCCATATTCAACCAATCACGGATAGAAAATATTAAAAAAAAATTCCACAAATTCCAAAAATACACTGCATTTCCACTGTACTTCAATTATTTACACAGCATTGACACTGTGTTAGGTATTATGCATAATCTAAAGATAATTTAAAGTATACGTAGGTTATATGCAAATACTATGCAGGCTGCGGTATGTAAGGGACCGGAGCATCTGAAGACTCTGGGGCTCCTAGGGCAGATCCCTGTGGGTACCGAGGGGCGACTACACAGTAACACTGCTGCAGCCTGGAAGGTACGTGTCATTTAGAAAGCACGGCTGGTCACATACTGTCCTCTACAGACATATTCACATAAAGATGGAAATCAACATTTGTAGCATCAGTAGGTTTGATTAGCAAATGCAGGTATAACAGTGTGTACCCTTGACTCTAATAATAGCTGTATCAGTCGGCTACATGGTGAGCTGCAAGCCTCCGTCCACCACCAGGACGTGCCCTGTAATGTACGGAGACTCTAAAAGAAACACGACTGCATGGGCCACATCAATGGGGTCTCCAAACCTCCCAAGAGGGATGTTTTTCTTTAAATGTTCTTCTTTCAAGTCTTTCGTCATATCTGTATGAACAAATCCTGAAAGAGAAATGTTTGCTCATTTGGTTGAAAAGGGCAGACGCTAAGACACTTGCTCAATTTCAAAAAAAATAAATTCGCTGCTGAAAATTTGAGATGATTAATAAACCTTGTTTAGGAAATACAGAGTTTTGCTAGCAATCAGTACCCAAGTACTCAATTTTTATTCAATTTAACCCAATGAACATTTACTGAACACTAAAATATTTGACCCAACTCGTAGCACAATATGATTGGATAGATATAAACATGAATAAAAATTCCATTCCTTAACGAACCTGTAACCTAGGGAGGAAACACTCACTTGCACCCCTAATTATAACAAAAGGAACTTGGGTGAATATCCTCATAGAGGTGAACACAAAGAACCACACAAGTGATTAATTTTCACTTGATTAGGGGTGGAGTGGGGGAGTAGAGGGAAGGAAAGCATCACAAACATGGTCACATGACCTGATTCGGCAGTTCTGACAAAAATTAGTTTCATGTGCTATATCTAAGATAGCTGATGATTAGAAAGACCAGTATTTCCAATGTTCCTATAAGAAAAAAAACCTAATGGAATTATCCAATCCTGATGCAAGTATACACAGATAATTTTTAAAGTTAACACGGCAGTGCTGTGTGCAATAAGGTTTGCAGAGAACATGTTCTCAAGTAGCAAGAGCTGTAGTTAAAGTGACATAATATATGGAGTTCCAGTTCTAAATGGTTCACAGAACAGAAGAACTGCATATCTATTAAGGAAATCTTGTGAGATTAGTCTGATACATATGAATACATATTACCAATAACTTCTATAATCAGTATTCTGTACGCTACTCATCATTTAGACTTAAAAAAAGAAGGCAAAGTACAGCTGTGATGAAACCGCGTCATGGGTGCGCTGTGAGCGGAGCTCCACCTACAGGAAGACCCAAGTACTGCACGGGCTGCGGCTACCCAACAAGCAGGGTCGCAGGGCTCCCGGATCCGAAGTCTCTGGACACACTTCAGGGTCAAAGGTGCCTCAGAAAGTGAATCAGGAAGAGAACGCACTCCACATGCCTACAACGTCGACTGAATAAATCACGAATCTAACATTTAAATATCCAGGTCATCTTCTCAAAGAGTTCATGATACAATTATTTACTCTAAGGTTATTTTGAATTCTAGCAAAATTGGCATAAAATATTTTCCCACTAACTCTCAACCCTCGGCAGAAAATCAATGATGCATTTTAATCTTAAAAAACAAAACAGACCTTAATAAACTACAGTAAAAACGCGCTGCAAGAAAGACCTCGTGACTACTGGTTAGCTCAACTTCTAAGTGGCTCTGCTGACGTCTTCTCAGAGGTGGCATTTCGTGGCAAGCAGGGCACTGGGTGAGGACACCCCCCACTAGCTTCCGTCCCCCGCTCTGCTGTACTCTGCAAGCTAACAGCTGGGCAGCACGCACCATCTAAACTGCAGGCTGCTCCTGTCTCGTAAAACAGGGGCAGTAGACTGAGAATGGCAGACTTCAGCTCTACATAGCTACGACTCCAGGATGAAGGTATGCCTCGTCACGGGTCGTCGTATTTCCCCTCAAAGGCCCCCAGTTCTTACACTGCAGCCGCGTGGCTGAAAGAGCTCCTGTTCAGCAAGCACCGGTGGATGCTCATCCGGGTCGTTACTCAGGCTGTGCTGAAGGGAACTGAGGTGCCCAGCTTCTGGGGGAATGTAAGGCCACACGGTCTGTGAGAGGCCACCAAGAAGTGTTTTCACCCTGGGAAAAAGGCAGATCTGGAACAGGGCGCGAGGTGCGGGAAGGCAGACTGCAGACAGGAAGGGAGATTCAGGCAGTGAAACGGCGAGAAGGCAGGCCTTTGCCACAGAGATGCGGCCGTGGGACAGACCCGGTCCTCCAGAGCCAGCCACGGGAGCCAGCCACCGCGGCAGACAGACTGACACGCGTGCTTCTGACAGGAGACAGGCCTCGTCCGACACCACGGCCTGGACTCATATCCGTGAGGGCTCAGATCTGTCGAGAAGAGAGCGGAGCCCGCGGGTCCAGCACAGCGTCAGGCTGCTCGGGCCCCCACCCCGCGGGCCGGCTCTCCCTCGACTGCTCCCACCAAGTGGAGGATCAGGGCGTCATTTCACAGGGGGAGTTCCAGGGCCTCTCCCACTGGGAACGGACAGCTGGACGGACAGGCCTCACAGCACAGCTGCCGGCCAGCGCTGGACTCTGAGCTGAAAGCCTAAAAGTGCAGTGGCGGGCGGAGGTCAGGCTGAGAGGGAGAGAAGCCGTCCCCAACGCTGGCTTCTCCTCCCGGACCATGATGTCGGATACAGAGAGCAGGAACCTGTCCCAAACGCAAGCACCGTCCTCTCACTGTCAGCAGCTTTTTTTTTTTCTTCTTAAATTAATAGACTTTATTTTTTAGAGCAGCCTTAGGTTTACAAAAAAACTGATCAGAAAGTGGAGGGAGTCCCCACATACCTCATAAAACACTGCCTTCCCCCTGCACCCCCCAATTATTAACTCCCTGCCTTAGCACACTGCATCTGGTGAACCAACACTCATACGCTATTAAGTGAAGTCATGGTTTACCCCAGGGGAAGCCCTTTGGGTTGGACAGGTCTATGTTCCGACGAATGCATCTCATCATGTATCCACCACTAGTCTCACGCAGAGCGGTTTTACTAAAACTAAAACTCTATCTGCAGCTTCTTCAAATTCATATACATCGTCCCCTAATTTATCAGAAATCCAAGAAAAACATGAAGCTCGTCTCTAGTGATAAAGTAGTCCAGGCTCTACCAAATTTCACTCTCATTTTATGCTACAGCTCATGAATTACATGATCCTGAATTATAAACACATCCACAGCCAGGGCACTGCATATAAAGTCTCCTAGACTCTCTACCAAATCTCGTGGGACCTGAGCAGAGATATTAGTCGTTTGTAAACACTGCACACACCCGTTTCTGTGCTTGTGTTGTTTCCCAATTTATGATCTCCCCTCGGCCCCAGAGGATGCTCTCCCATAGCATTCTCCCACTTTATTTATAAAGCTCTGGAAATTTCACTTTACTACTCACTTTACTACATATATATTTACAACACCTTTCAAGCTGGGTTATAAAAATTACAAACTCCCAGTTGGTGCCACTGCCCACAGATGGCGTCACTGTGGATCACCTATGGGAGTCAGAGGCTTCGGCGGGCTGCAAAGCTGTCACTCCTTAAGCCAGAGAGATAACTGAGCACCAGGCGCTCGGCCAACAGAACAGGACACGGCTGCTGCAGTCCCACATCGGTGATGGCACGCTCAGTACACTTCCGAGAGGTAGGAGCTCTTTAGGAACAGGATACCCTTTCTCAGAAAAGCAAGTGTGTGGTTCTCGTCCAGTGAGAGCTTATATTTGGTCAGCTCCCAAGGAAATGTACTTCCTTGACCCATTTTTGGCTACCTATAGAGTATAAATAAACAGCATCTCACTTCCATATGACTTGGTCACTATTTTAGTTTTGAATATTTTGATATACAGTAGAGAGCTCATATTTAAATAAGATGCCAGGACTTTAGCCAGTTTTAGACACCAGTACTACCCATTGTGGGATGTGCACTGTCTAATATGGCTCTCTGCTTAGATGTCCATTCTCTGATATAAGTTCCTAGGACCTAGAAGGAATTAAAATAATCCAAGACCCTTTTTTAGGGAGATAAAACAAGGCTGTTGCCAAAATCCAGACCGAGATTTTAACCAGAACAAATGTGTATGTTCTAATATTACGCTTGTAAAAGTGTACAGGGAAGCTGTGTAAAAAATCAACACCACACTGAACAGCACACAACAGCACCTGCAAGCCTCTGCCAGCATCTGCCAGCAAGACTTTGTCCCAGGAGTAAACATAAAAGCTCTGCAACTAAAAGAAGGGAGGAGAGGGCGCAAAACACTCAGGGTGCCCTGTAGAAACACATGACTGCTCTACCATCTGTCCAGACGTTAAGGGCACGTACCCTTTGAGCCCTGGCAGGTTCAGTCCCAAGACGACACTCATATATATACTCACACATGTGCAAAATAAATCACTTACAAGTACTGTCACTGCATTACTAGTCGGACCAGCAAAAGATCAGAAAAAACCGAAGTGCCCAATGAGAGGCACAGGTTAAATGAATTACAGTGCACCCATAAAACAGACACTATTGTCTTTTAACTCAGCTATTAAAAATAGCGAAGCAGTCACAAAAGACCACACTCCATATGACAGGGACAGAAAGTAGATGAGTGGGTGCTAAAGGCTGGGGAGACTTGAGGGAAATGGGGAGTGAATGCTCACGGCTACAGGGTTTCTTTTGGGATGATGAAAATACGATGTTCTCAAATGTATCAGGGTGATGATGGAACAATTCTGTGACTACACTAAACCCACTGAATTGGACATTTTACATGGGTGAATTATGAGGTACGTGAGTTATATTTCCATAGAGCTGTTATTTTAAAAAGTGAAGCAGTTCTCTATATGGAATCAACTCCAGAATAGATTGTTCTATGAGTAAAGCAAGGTACAGAACATTGTGAATAGTATGATCAATCTGTGTTTTCTTAAAAATATGTATTGTGAATGAAAAACGCTGCCTGCCATATCAGTAAACAAAGTGGTGGTCCAGTGGTTAGGACTCTGTGCTTCCACTGCAGGGGGCATGGGTTCAATCCCTGGTCTGGGGACTGAGATCCCACAAGCCTCGGCGCCAAAAAAAAAGTAAACAAAGGCTGTTGCAGCCATCAAGCCACTACAGCTGCCCCCAACGGTGAGCCCTGAGGGGACTCAGGATGGGACAGATAGGAAAGCACACGACACTGGCCCCAGAGAGCTGAGGTGCAGATCAAAGGAATGATTCCAGTGAGCCCAGACTCTTGCATCTTCCCATACATAGAAAAGCGCTAAATTCCTTAACTTGAGATGTCTGGTTTTCTTTAATTAACAGTCATCTTTTGATGTTCCGATTACCTGGCCTTTGTTGCAACAACTCCTCTACATCCTGGCTCCCCCTTACCTCTTGGGAGCAGCCCCTCGGAGCTGTCTGAGAGGCTGCCTCCCAGGCTTAAGCCCTCAGAAAGTCTGCCAAATAAAACCTAATTCTCAATTTTTAGGTTGTGCTTTTTTTTCAGTCGACAGTATATATATATATATATATATATATATATATATATATATATGTATGCTCTACTGACTTATATATGAAATACAGAGAGAACTAGCTGACTGTGGTTGGGTGCCTCTGAGGAAGGAACTGAATGGCTAGAGAAGACTCACTTTTCACTCTATGCCTTTTTCTACTTTTGAATTTTGTACACATTTGTGTTATCTATTGAAAACACATTTTTAAAAGCAATGTATTGGGCTTCCCTGGTGGCGCAGTGGTTGAGAGTCCGCCTGCCGATGCAGGGGACACGGGTTCGTGCCCCGGTCCGGGAGGATCCCACATGCCGCGGAGCGGCTGGGCCCGTGAGCCATGGCCACTGAGCCTGCGCGTCCAGAGCCTGTGCTCCGCAACGGGAGAGGCCACAACAGTGAGAGGCCCGCGTACCGCAAAAAAAAAAAAAAAAAAGCACTGTATCCAATATAGTTTCAATTTATCAAATATTCTGTTTCTCATATTCAGTATTTTCCAATCAGTAACATTTATCCATGATGAGAAATTTATAGTTAATGTAATACCAAAACTTAGCAACTAATTCATCTTTAAAAATATTAGGCAGCAAATGATAGCCTAATTTATTACTGTGCTTGTCCCTTGTTTTTCCTATTATGATTTGCTTTTTAACTGTTTTTAACTTAATTGGAAACTCCATTTGCAGGTGACGAGGAAAACTAACATTAAAAATAAACATATCAATTCTGATGTTTATCAACTCCGTTAAAGGATCTGAAGAATCTAGTAGAAATTACTATCTAAAATAAAGTTAATAATCCATAGACTCAATTTAATGCTACCATTTCAACTTGTACTTTGCTTCTAATTAGTGAAGCATGTTCATACCATGCTTATAGCACAGCCAATATATTACACTACAGCCAAGATAATAAAGGTCACCCTACTCAGTGTCCACATTTTTTAGCAACAGGATTTTTCTTTCCTTCAGTGTAAACTGCACTAGAAAGTAAGATCTTTAGGAAAGGCTATACAAGCACACATCCCTAACACTCATAAAACTTCCCTTTATATACAAACTGGATTTGAACTATTTAGCCTGTTGCCTTGACAACTAATTAACCCTGACAAAATTAAGCATTCCTTCTCCAGCGTTTCCATAGCATCACAGGGGTACCTGCTTGGCATTCATCACATGGCACTGTAATTATTTGTCTATACACCTGTCTTTCCCACTGTACTTCTTTCCTTGTGGCAGAAATAGCTTTCGTGTCTGTAATTTTGGAGCGTCGCCAGCGCTCACATACAGGAGACACTCAGGAAATCTGCTGAATGAATGATTAGAATCAGGATTAGGAACACTTGCACTACCCTGAAACCATCCAGCTTCGAGATCATTGTGACCTAGAGTTAACTCTTCATCACCCACACTACTGCAATCCCTAAAAAAGAGAGAAGCACACACATGCTGCCCCAAACCATCTACTCTACACATGGTTAAACTCAGCTAACACGAAAATCAATCGGGCTGCACAAAGCACACACACACAGAAAGCAGTGCCAAGACCACAATGCAGCTTTGAGATTTTCTTTTTTTTCCTTTTTTTCCCCGCAAAACTGAATGTATCTAAATCAAGTCATTTATCAAATGTTCATGGATTTGGAATGCTTGAACTCAGCTGGTCTCTGACTAAACAATGAATTGGGACGATGGAAGGCTGTAGACCAAGAGGCCTGCCAGGACATTCCAACAATTCCCTGGTCCCTGCTGGTTCAGCACCGGTGCCAAACGCAACACCAGCTCTAGGGCCCACGGAGCAGAGCGGCCAGGGTGGCCTTACGAGCCCCCAGCGGGCCAGCCCCAGTGCCCACAGCAAGCTGGGTCAAAGGTCCCACGGCGACTGGCAGAGACACAGGAGAACACTCACTGTCCTCAACAATCCACTAACCAAACCTTCCATCACACCAGCTAATGAATGATGATGCAGATTTGGGTTTTAGCACCTTTTTATTAGTCTCTTAACTAATCCAGGCGATTTTTATCAACTAGTAATTTGTCAAAAGGCAAATAATGTAAAGGTAAAAGTTATAAAATTGGAAGATTCCAGATATTTTAGACAGAACATAATAGCAAAAGAACAAAAAGACCTAAATCTTGTAATGATATAAAACAAATTTAAGGGGCCATAATTTTCAAGCCTTATTAGCTGACAATCAAAAGATAAAGCTTTTGTAACAGTTCCACCAAAAACTAGCTGTGGAACCTTGGGCAACTCACTCTGTCTCTTGGGGCCCAGTCTTCTAAACAGTTGAGATGACTAGAATAAATCATCACTAAGATCCTGTCCATCTAACATTATCCCATAATCAGTGCAAAATTTTAAAATAAAGATCTTATATAAAATATAAGGTACAAGAAATTTTTTTCTAGGCACCAGTCCATTACTTGATTTTTTCGCAATCATTTTAGAACTACTCATTTTAGAACTTTTTCTAATCATTTTAGAACTATTTCTAATCGTTTTAGAAGTATTCAGGTTCTAAACTACTCTTATCTATGAGTATCAACTCACAGGCTAATTAACGGCTTCCTTCTCCATAAAGCAAAAGCCATAATCAATAGTTATTTTAATAAGTTTTAGATAAACACACAAACGTGTGTCTGTCTGACAAATATGTAATCGTGTATGCGCACCTGCGCACGCACACGCGCTCTGGCATGCATCTGGGCTGGGCGAAGTGCACACTTTCTCACGCTGCCACGCTCTCGTCTCCCCCGTGCTCTGTGAGCCACCCCAGCTCTGCCTACACCTCCAGGAAGCAGCTTGGGACCGGCTCCACTGCCACACACTCACAGGAGAACCAACAGCCCAATATCAACCTGCGCAATTCGTGGACTTGTCAACTCTTTTGGAAAAAAAAAACAGACTAAACGTCAGCCTTGGACAGGTCTTCTCTACTTTTTTGTTTATTTTGTTATCTGCAAATTTGTACAAACATATAAATGGTTCTACTCTCCAGAGACGTGATTTCTGAGGTTACCGCTGGGACCGGAGACTGTGTTTGGAATACTGAACTGCAATGTTTTCTTAAAACCAGAGTCTACTTTGTTACACAGGTCTGCTTGTAAATTTGTGGAACCCCAGATATTTGAGGCAGCTTCCATAATTTTCATTTTGTATTTCTAACTGGACCAGTACTAACTTTATATGTGCTTAACTGGTTTATACACCTTGGGACGCTACCTGGTACGTTTCTGACTCATCCTAGAAGCACCGTACTTAGTACTCACACTCTCAGTGGTTCTGGCCTATTCTGACAGGAGTGACAGGACAGTCCCGGAGACTCTGCCTTTCAGGTTTGGGAGCACCTGATACGTTTTCACGTACGTACTCTGAAGCGCTCGCACCTGCCCCCACCATCCTGTGGACTCCGCGCACCCACAGTGCTGTCTTCTGGCGCCTGCGTGCTCGCTGGCTGTTTCAGTTACTCCCGGGAGCCTCAAAACGTGTGAACATCAGAAAGGGAGACGTGTGTTTAAAACTGGAGCTTTGGGGCATTTAAACCTTTTTGAATTGCGCTTCAGCAGAAGTTTTTCCTCCTAATCCTGTGCCTGTTCTGGTCCAGGCAGAGGCTGGTTCTGCAGCTCTGCCTTGAAGGAGTGCGTCCACAGTCACTCCACCCCCTCTCCCTTCTGCCCTGAAGGTCACTCAGCACACAGTGGAAATCCAAGTTTAAAATGGGACTTCAGTCATTTGTAGAATGCGTTGTGTTCATGGGTGCAGATGGCTACCAAATGGAATAAACTTGGTTACAAACTGGGGCAACTAATTTGAAAAGCAACAAACCAGCTCTACGTTGTACATTCGAATTTATTTAAAAAGTCTTAGCACAAGTTGGAGAATTTCTTTAGCCTTTAGCAACTTAAACTATAATTCCCATCATTCTGTTTCAATATTTTCCAATTACCTGTAACAGACCAACCAAGCTAAACTGGCTTTGCGTCCTATTTAATCCATCAATATTTTCAACTCGTGTGGAGTGCCTCAAGTCAGCACAGTGAAAGGAACAGGTGCACTTTATAAAATGCCCCCCTCGCCTTCTTCAGGAGGCTCTGACTGCTGCGGTACTGAGCCCACATCACATTTGCTTTGTCTTCCAGGTGACCTGCACCCTGCTGGCTTGGTCTTCCTACAGGCTTCACAAGAACACCAGTGTTCCCGATGGATTCTCCACAGGCGGCCAGCTCTACTGCGAGCCCACCCCCGCGCACCCCCACCCCCACCCCCACCTCCCGCCCCATGACTTCCACTCCTGAAGATTCCTTAAATTCCCACCTCTCTAACCACGTTCATTGTCGGCCACTCCCAAACAGGTCGGATTTTAGCAGCCTGAGTTCCTCTGAGGAATACCTCCCGCACACAGGCTAGAACCTGCGGTGGCCGGCGTGCGTGCCCTCACTTCTGTTACCACGTGCCACCACTGCTCCCCGCACCATCACACAGCAGGCCTCAGAGTGCCCCCTTCGCTCACTAAAGAGGCAACCACAGCTAAAATCACTGTTACAACCTACTACTTCCCAGAGTGACTTTTCAAAAGATGTTTCTTCCTCCTGAGTCTGCGTAAAATATATTTTCTCCTTCAAATTTTTCTTTGTATTGAAATTCTAACGTGAATACGGGGTAGCTCTCTGGGGCACAGTGACACCCAGTGAAAGGTGTCTTCTCCATTTTGGAAACAAACATATGTGACCTCTGATCATTCTTTCTCTGTACAAACACTGGCTTTCTGCAGTACAGGCAGACCTTGTTTTATTGCGCTTTGCAGACACTGCGTATTTTACAAGTTGAAGGTTTTGGGCAACCCTGGATCAAGCAAGTCTACTGGCGCCATTTTTCCAATAGCATTTGCTCAGTTCATGTCTCTGTGTCACATTTTGGTAATTCTCAAAATATTTCAAACTTTTTCATTATTACTGTATTTGCTGTGGTATCTGTAATCAGTGGTCTTTGATGTCCGCACTACAACTTGACTTGAAGGCTCAGATGATGGTTAGCATTTTTTAGCAATATTTTTCAATTAAGGTATGAACACTGTTTTTACAGATATAGTGTTACTGAACACTTAATAGTCTACAGCATAGTGTAAACATAGCTTATATGTGCACTGGGAAACCAAAAGCTTTGTTGACTCGCTTTATTGTGACATGCACTCTACTGCAGTGCCTGGAACCGAACCAGCGGTGTCTCTGAGGTCATCAGTACATCAGTTACTGTAGGGGATTACTGCATGAAATGTGCAAATGACATCATCTACATAGCCTTGTTGGATTATCTCCTCTGGTTCACACTGTTATTAAAAGCACATTGTATTATAGAGCTATTCAGATATTTTAGATATAAAGATGTGTTATTTCTTTAATCTAGACGTATGGAATACATTAGGTAATAGATGCATTACTTGGAAAGTTCTGCTTTGACAAACTGACAAAGTCTAAATTAACAAATACTGTATCCCAGCGAGCAGCAAATCAATGCAACATCCCAAGAAGAGGAGAAAGACAATTAAAATGGAAACATTCTCCAAAGGGACACAGCTTGGACACGTTCACCTGCAGGGTGTAGGCTACCAGCACTCCCCAGCCCGCTTACTTGAAATTCTTACACTCAGCTCTTGAGAGTCCTTAACTTAAATACAACTGACTTTAAATGAGAAGTTTCTCTTGTGGTTTTAGTACAGATGCAGCATCCCGGCCCCCTGAGTCCCATCAGACCAAGGTCATGCCCTCCTGGGCAGCGCTGCTCCAGGACTGAGTAACAGTGCAGGTCCCCTGCTCCTGTCCCAGCACCTCTGAGAAGTGCCTGATGATGATGACGTACTTACAGACACAAAAACAGTCTTTACTGTTGTCGTAAAAAGCCATAGATGCATATACATTAAAAGAAAAAAGAAGTTTCCACTTACCTGGCGCAACTACATTCACTCTAATTTTCTTTCTTGCTACTTCTTTAGCAAGAGCGCGTGAGAACGCAACTAGCCCGCCTTTACTGGCGCTGTACACGGACTGGCCAGAACTGCCTTTTAAACCTACAATGCTTCCTGGAAAAAGAAATGAGAGCAAATTCAAACCAATTAATGGGGTTACTATTCTGAATGTTCAGATGCTCTACAGTAAACAAACAAGGTACAAACTATTCTACCCTGTCCTTTGCTAAAATTAGGAATCCTAACCATTGTCATTTGAGTAGTAAGACTTAGGGTCTGAGTCTGCTCAGATACATAGAGAAAACAGGATCCAAAAGAAGCTCACGGGAAATCCTG
This sequence comes from Leucopleurus acutus, assembly GCF_964270905.1. Lineage (NCBI taxonomy): Eukaryota > Metazoa > Chordata > Mammalia > Artiodactyla > Delphinidae > Leucopleurus > Leucopleurus acutus. The sequence continues at coordinate 113,892,617 of NC_139150.1, read as the reverse complement.
AGTGCCAGGCAGGGGTTGAGAACGGATCCTTTAAGTGACAGGAACCCATTCTCATCTCTGAGGAGGACAAACATGATGAAAATTCTACAGTAGTTACAAAGGCTTCCAATAGGAAAAGGTTAAAAGCAGAAAAAAAAGTCAGATAAAAGCTGATTTTATGATTCTACCACAAACATAAGTATTTATTTCCACCTAAAAACAACAGTTCATCTGATGATAAATCTTACTACATTTCAACTACTATCAATCTAAATTAGCAAAGTTTCAATTGCACACTATCTGTAAAATTGCAATCTAGTTACCTTCAGTGATGTATTAACCTGTACTGCCTACTATAAAGATTCTTGGGTGGCTTCATTTATATGAATATGAAAGAATAATTTATAATTCAAGTATCAACTGTATGGAAATAAATTCTTGCAGAAGAGAAATTGGGGAAATAATCTTCTCCACCAGTGACCTGTACTTATGATATAAAAATTAACCAAGAGCCTCAGAAAATTTTTGAGAAAGTAATTTAATTTTAGATAAAGAGAACATTCCAAATACTTCTCAAATTACAATCAACAGGTCCAATATTAAAATATTTAACCACGTCAGATGTCCCATGCCAGTTAATGACAAAGGAAGAGAAATATGAAGCACAGAAAGAGAGAAAAGACACATCAGACACAGGAAACGCACGTGGAGAGAGAAAGGGGTTTGGGGAGAAAGAAAAACAAGGAGAGACACAAAAAAGAAAGAACAACGCAGGCTTAAGAGGAGAGGCCGAGCATGAGGCTGGGGCAGCTGTATTTCACGCCATACGCTACAGTTCACCTGTCAGAGTGATAACTTCTGAAATACAATGGACTTGCTCGCAGTTTAAAGTAGTCCCCTCTGTGATAAGAGTCCCCTAGTTTATTTTCAATACTCTATTTTTATTTACTTTCAGCATGAGTCTAAAAGTTTGCATGTAAACAAAGGACTGATATGGGCTTTTTATATATATCTAAAAGGGGGATATTTTAGAGTTAAACAAATACACCCCACTTTATCAGGTGAAACATACAGGCCAGTGTACCAGCTTACAAGAACCCAAATCATATCTGGCTGTGTTAGAAGGCAAAGGTCAACTCATTTACTAAGCTTTTATAAGAAAACTGACCTCTCACATTTTTAAGGGCAAATGTCAAAAATGTTCTACTTCTTATTAGCACAGTATTCTTTCCTTTCCTCATTTTCAAAAAAGAAAAACCCTATATTCTGACTTTAAAAACCCTTATATTCTGGTTTAAACTATATATCAACCCTATATTCTGGCTTGGAAAGACATCTCCTGCATTAGAAAGAACAGGGTCACTGACTGTAACAGAGCAGCATCCCCCTTCTGTGGCCTTCTACGGTATCACCACTTAAAAGGCAGATGGCATGCTGCTATTTTCAAACTGTCAGACTGAAATACAACTTCAAGCCACTTTGCATTTTAAGGTCTATATGCACATTCTACAGTCTGTCTGCCCTGTGGGTAGGTGAACTGAAGTCTAGGAGTTACTTACATCACCCTAAAAAACTGAAAAGGTTGTTCTCTTAAGTAAACCTCCTCTTAGACCTCTGAACTAGATTTATTAGTGACCCATGCAAGCACTGTAGAAATCACTTTTTAGCCCCCACTATCAAAAAGTTTTTAATTTCTTGCCCAGTTTGAAAATTCAGTTTCACATAAAAATCAGGATGTTCGGACTTCCCTGGAGGCACAGTGGTTAAGAATCCGCCTGCCAATGCAGGGGACATGGGCTCAAGCCCTGGTCCGGGAAGATCCCACATGCCGCAGAGCAACTAAGCCAGTGCGCCACAACTACTGAAGCCCGCATGCCTAGAGCCCGTGAGCCACAACAAGAGAAGCCACCACAGTGAGAAGCCCATGTGCCACAACGAAGAGTAGCCCCCACTTACCACAACGAAAGCCTGCGCGCAGCAACAAAGACCCAACACAGCCAAATATAAATAAATAAATAAATATTTTTAAAAATTAAAAAAAAAAACAGGGTGTCCAATTTCTCTTAAAAAAATCCAAATAGCTGGCCAAACTGCACCATGTTTGTGCACAGCAACCACCTGCTGGATCTGAGCCATTCCCCACTGGGCACCTTTTGTCATGTATCACCTGGCTCGTGCAGTCACTTTCCCAATACCTGGTGGTGTCACTCATATAACACCTGCTTGACCACTAGAAGGATGTAAATGGGTGATTCCTGTTTTACCGATTAATCGGTTAATCTAATCCTTTTTCTGCAGATAATAAAGATACATTCCGTCCAAGTTTCACAAGTAAATATGTTCCAAATTACTTGATAACTTTCTTATGGTACATGAGATAATAATAAATCCACAGAGCTCAGACTCACCCACATTCACAATGGACCCTGTCTGCTGTTTAATCATTGTCTTCACGGCAGCTCTACAGGTCAGCATGGAGCCCAAGAGGTTAGTATGAAGCTGAGATAGCATATCTTCGGCATTTGTCCTTACTAAGAGGTTATCCCTATCAAAAAAACAAAAACTATGTACTTTAAAATTGGGATATAACAAAACAAATTAAAAAGTCAAGAAATATGAAACATTTTCCCTGAATGCAGAATACAAGAAGTGCTTTATATTTGAGCTAGAACACCTAGAGAGCACATTTTAAACTTGGTTTGAGGCACTAAAATAACAACTGATAAGCCAGAAAGGACCCCTTGGAGGACAGGCCCTGGCCCTACCCAGGTAGAGGGGCACATACCCCTAACTGCTCAAAGTAGGGCCATGTGGCCAAAATAGCTTGAATGAAGTAACTGCCACACTATGCCTTGATTAGAAAGTAAATTTTTATATTATTCTAAATATTCTGTCCTAAATTCATTAAAAAAAAAAAAGAATACCCACTCTGATTCCATTAATATTAACTGAGAAAACATATATGGTAGCAGAGGTCAGGACCATGGTTACCTATAAGGAAGTAATAATTGGGAAGAAACTGAGAGAGCCTGCTGGGGTTCTGGAAAAGTTCTGCAGCTCAATATGGGTGGTGATTACAATGTTAAAACCGAAGTGTACCCTTACTATAATCTCAATATAAAAGAATGAAAAGTGTGTGGACTGACAGATCAAGTTTCAAAATACATAGTTTTTCTTCCAATGAGAAGTAAAACAAGTTAATTAATATGTTCATTCATATTATTCAAAGACATACAAGGAAAAAAAGACATATAGAAACGTACTTAACTTTGTGACCAACCTGTTAATTCCAGCTGCGTTTACCAAGAAATTAACTCGACCTAAGTTCTTCTCTATCTCTTCAAATGTATTTTGAACATCATGTTCTTTGGCAACATCACAGCTCAACGCCAAATGATCTCCTATACAACAAAATTAGATCAGAATTACTAATAAAGTATAACTTGAATTTAAAAATGATTCAATACACATTTGTCAAGCATCTACTATGAGCTAGATCTGTTCTATCCAGAACATGAGATAAAACATGATTATGTCCCCGATTCCTGATTTTGTGGAGATCAGTCTAATACACTGGATGGGGGCAGGTGGGTAACAAGAAATAAAGTACTTTGTATGATCATCTAACAATATTTATAGCTTTGACACTGACCCCATGCTATGCAATTCAACAGTTTTCTCTGTTTTATATTCCTTTTTTTGAAACTTAACGTCTAATTCGGTTAGGTTTTTGATGAATTGGTTTTCTGGCCCTGAAATAAACTCTAGGATTTTTCTGTTTGTTTAACTATGTCACATATATTATAATGACTATTGTTCAAGCCTGACCATTAGGAGAGATAAGACAAAGCAGGAAGCTGTTAAAAAAAAAATGCTAAAACTTTTTTACTAAAAACAACTCTTGCCTGCTTGTTAAACATATCCACTTTTTTTGAAGTGTTTAAATACCAAAAAAATTACACTTCAAAGAAAGCATTCTTTATTTAATAATACACCTTTTTAACATTCTAAACTGTAGATTTTTAAAAAAACTAAACAATTGTTTATCTTCTGGCTAACCCTGCCTAATACATTAACATTAAAATTATCTCCTTAAACATTCGAAGACAGTAGGTCATCCGGAAAGTGATACTCTCTGGGTGAAAACCAGTCAGTCACTCATGGATGACGTAATTCAAGGAAATGCAAGGCCCCAGAGCATCTGCCTCTCTCTCGGCTCTTACCTGAAAGCAGGCTGGACCCACAACCCCTGAAACCCAACCAGCAGATTTCATCCTGTCCAGCCAACACTGATGGTGTGGGGTGACCCAGAAGGACCCCCACGTTCTCACCCCTTTGAATCTGAGCAAGAAGCATGGCTGAGATGCTCTCTGGTCCATAACGTACCAGCGGCCCACGTAATCACTTCGGTGAAGCCGTCGGTGACGTTCCTGTAAAGGTGCCCCCCCCCGCCCCCGACGGTGAAACCGGTGCCCCTGCTCCCGGCCCGCCTACTACCTCAACAACAGCTGCCAGCTCGGACCGTCACAGCACCCGGTCTCCCTACCCTCCAGAAACTGAAATTCGCAGAGAAACTGACAATCCATTCCTAATAAACGGGGGTAAATGGAGTTTAAGTGCAATGACAAGGAATCTGGCGGAACAAATCTCATTGTTCCTTGGTGATGGTCACCAAAGCACCGTAGTAACGTCAGTGCCTTGGGCACAGGAAAGCAGACCGGGTACAACCAGGACTGGAAGGGCCGCAAACGTCCAGGGCCGGCACTGCCTGCGCATGCGCACACGTACCAACGCGCAAGAACACGCAGGCGCGGCGGCAAGACTCGCCAGACGGCGCCGCACCTGCGGCACGCACTGCCCCGCTCCCCACACGGTGAGCCTGACCGGCCCGGGGAGGAGGGCGCCCACGACGGCTTCTCGGACCCGCACCGGCCGCGGTGCACATTCGCCGCGCGGAGGCGGGGCGCCCCCGGTCGGTACCCACCGCCCAGCTCCCCGGCCGCGGCTCTGGCCCCCTGCAGATTCCGGGCGACGATGGCCAGTCGGTAGCCTCTCTGGGCCATCAAGCGGGCCACCGCCTTGCCGATGCCCCGGGAGCCTCCGAACACGGCGCACACCCTGTCCATCTGGGACGGGGAGCCGCAGACCCGGAGGAGGAGACTACAAGGCCCGGCCCTTCCCACCGGCCTCGCGCCTTCACACCACGGCGGCTCCCACAAACCGAAGCGCCGCCCCAGGCCTCCCGCCGCCGGACTGGAGCCCGGAAGGGCGGAGGCGCCCAGAGCGCCGCGTCAGCACGTCACGTCGGCGCGCCGACGGCAGTGTGCAGAGGCTACGGGCGCCACGCCCTCCGCGGACGCGAGCGTGGGCGGGGGAGACCTGGGGCGAGAGAGACGGGGAGCGAGAGCCAGCTGGAAGGGGCCGCGCTGCATGCTGGGACTTGTAGTCTCGGTGCCGGCGAAAGGGCGCGGTAGCGGTGCGGTGGGTGGGGTGGGGCTTGCCCTGCAGTCGGTGGGCCCTGGGCTCCGGCTTTGCCAACACCCTGGACGCTGGATGTTCCGTCGTAAGATCAGGACCGTGCCGGGTTGGGACACGGGGATCACAGCGTTAGGACCCGGGATGGACTCTCCAGGTTGTGTTTGGCTGAGACCTGAGGTCCTCCCGTGAAGGAGTGGACACCGGAGTCAACGTCACAACAGACCTTGGTCTTCCTGTTGTCCAGCTTGGCTCATGTGCCCCACGCAGGGTGAGGCCTAACAAACTAAACCGTGGGCGCGTCTGGAGCAGAGAAATGTTTCGTATAGGGCTGTAAGAGGGAAGAACAAGCCTGACTCCATAGTGGGTCTGTTTCTTCCACTTTAATCTTTGTATTCTGTTGCTGTTACTTTGATTTAAGAATGTTGCCTGCAGCCTGAAATATACAGGAGAGCCAGTGCGCAAGGCTCTGACCTTTAAGGGGACACCACTTTTCCATTCATACAGAGATAAAAAGTTGCAGAACAAAGAATAACGTTGTTCTAGTTGGAGGTTTACAGGAACATCGTGACCTGACCTTTGTGGAGAAACTGCAAGAACAAGGGATTCCTACACAAAATGTGCAACAACCAGCCACACCCCCTCCCTCACTTGGCCTTTAAAAATGCTTTGGCTGTTTTGGGGGCACAAGACACCCATCTCCTTGCATGGCCCTGCAATAAACCCTTCTCTGCTCCAGAGTCTGACGTGTCAGTATTGTTGACCTCACTGTGTGTCTGGCACATGAACTTGGTTCGGTAACAGTTTCAGGGAAGGAGGTTTTATGGGCACAATTTGCTAGGAGGTCTGCGGAGTGTGTACCCCTCTTCTGATTGGTTGGTGGTGAGGTAACAGGGTGGTGTTCCAGCAATCTCAATCATCAGCCTCTGGTTCCAAACAGTCTGGGTCGCCGTGCTTGTGCTCAGCCTGAAGTCACCATCCTCCACCGGGTGGGACCTTAGTTCCTGCAGAAGAGCTCAGAGACATGTATGAGGCTGTTATGCAGGTCCCCTGAGGAGAAACCAGGACTCTGCCCCATCTTGCGCTATTGTTTCTTTCTGCACCCCTCCGCTAATAAGTAACTGTTTGAATCTGCCCTTTGGAACTCAGGAAAGGTCTAGGAAGCGGAAAGCCTTTTTTCTACGAACAAGAAATAGGTGACATGGAAAAGCTTTTATACCCGGGAGGTTCCCACACGGTCCTGCTCAGTTTCAATCCCCTCCTTCTTTGATTCTCCCGCATCTTCAGGGGAACCGGTGTTAGACAAGAAAAGGAATAACATTTTGGACAGGGGTTAATCATAAACGCAGTTTTAGAGGGACTCGGTTTCACCCGCCTGAAGGACTGGGACACGAGGGTCAGACTCAGCCCAGACCCCGCCCTCCCTCCCCCTGCCCCACCCGGACACACTGTTCTCAAAGGGAGCTGTTGTTGAGGCAGGTGCCCAGTCAAGAACATACAGGAGGAGCTCAAGAAAGGCTAACTGAACGGTCTTGCCTCAGCATCCTCGGCTGCTGCAAACAAACAAAAATACTCACTGCAGTTCTGAAGAGGATGTGCTCAGTGCTCTCTGGGTTAATAAGCTGAAAGTTGAGCATTTGACACAATTTTACTTGATACAATCTTTATATTAAATGTTGCAGAAAAGTAAACCGTGGTCCCTACTACTAAAAAGTAGACCGTCTGGGGGCAACAGGACAACTACACATGAAACACAAAGGAGCAGCACACAATCATGAAGTGCAAAGTTATCTTAACAGGACAGCTCAGAGGAGAGGGAGGTCAGTGAAGGACGAAGAAATGCCTGGGGAAGCTGGATTTGAGGGCTGGGTGCAGACTGAATGGAGGCAGGGGAAGAGCCCAAACAAAACAAAATTCCTAAGCAAACTGAGCATCATTTTTGTCCTACCTAGCTCCTGGAGGGATTTGAAGTGGCTTGCAAAAATATACAGTAAAACCTCACGTCCATTAGGATGGCTACTATTAAAAAAAAATGACTAATAAGCATTGGCGAGGATGTAGAGAAATTGAAACTCTTGTGCACGGTTGATGGGAATGTAAACTGGTACAGTTGCTCTGGAAAATGGTATCACGGTTCCTCAGAAAAAAATACAGTCTTACCATATAATCCAGCAATCCCACTTCTGGGTAATTCCACTTCTCAAAAGAATTGAAAGCAGGGTCTTGAAGCAATATTTGTAAACCCATGTTCATAACAGCATTATTCATAATAGCTAAAACGTAGAAGCAACCTAAGTGACCACTGATGGATGGTGGACAAGCAAAATGTAGTACGCACATGCACACACACTGGAACATTAGTCACCCTTAGAAAGGAATTCTGCAATATGCTACAACATGGATGAACCTTGAGGACATTACACTAAATGAAATAAGGCAGTCACAAAACAACAAATGCTGTATGATTCCACCTATACGAGGCACTCAGAGCAGTCAGAATGATACAGACCGAAAGTAGGATGGAAATTGCCAGAGGCTGGGGAGGAGAAGGAAAGGAGAGTTGGTGTTTAACAGGTGTAATGTTTTTGCAAGATGAAAAGAGTTCAGGAGATGCATGGTGGTGATGGAGGTTACCATATGGGTGTTACTTAATACTATTGAGCTGTACGCTTAAAAATGGTTAAGAAAGTAAATTCTATGTGTATTTTACCACAAGTTTTAAAATTGGGGAAGAAAACAACCACAGCCATACAAATTTTTTTTTTTTTTTTTTGGCGGTACGCGGGCCTCTCACTGTTGTGGCCGCTCCCGTTGCGGAGCACAGGCTCCGGACGCGCAGGCTCAGCGGCCATGGCTCACGGGCCCAGCCACTCCGCGGCATGTGGGATCCTCCCGGACCGGGGCACGAATCCGTGTCCCCTGCATCGGCAGGCGGACTCTCAACCACTGCGCCACTAGGGAAGCCCTGCCATACAAATATTAACATTTACAACAAGAACACTGAATGCAGTTTAAAGTTTCTTAATGGGGTTGTCTTTTGTCCCTAAAGCATATAGCAATCCTGTCAAAATACTGTGATTTAACAGCACTTTAAATATTTCTTCTCTGAGGAGTTATAGCACAAACTTGATACTGGGTTGTTTTCAATTTTTAGAAATTATTTTATGATTTTTAAATTTTGTCTTTTAATTATATAAAACATTTGCATGGTTCTTAAGTGTAAACCACAAAGCAGGTACATTCAGAGAAGCACAGCTTTCATCTTTGCCTCTGTTTCCTGTTCTCTTCCTACCCGTATAAAATGTTAAATTTTTATTTATCCTTCCATTCTTTCTTTTTGAAAATATTAGAAAATGCATGTCTCTTTCCTGTTTTACCCTCTTTCTTATACAAAGGTCAGACACTACAACAACTGTTCCACACCTTGCTTTTTTCAGGATAATAATATATCTTGGAGATCATGCCGTGTTTCTTTTCACACTTGCACAGTCCTCCATATAGGGATTGTGATTGGCAGAATCCTAAAGACGACCCTCCCCTTCCCACCCCAGCTATTCAATCCAACACTAGCCTAGGAACCACTGGGAAGAGAATTTGAAGACGTAATTAAATCCCAATTCAATAACCTTAAAATATGTAGATGATCTGGGTGAGCCTAGTCTAATCAGCTGATGCTCTTAAAGCAGACCATTTTCTCTGGCTGGTGGCAGAGGAGAAGTCAAAGACACTGAAGCCTGCTCAACAACAAAAACCAAGCAATCCAGTCGAAAAATGGGCAGAAGACCTTAACAGGCACTTCTCCAGAGAAGATGTACAGATGGCCAGTAGGCACATGAAAAGATGCTCAACATCACTAATTAGAGAGATGCAAATCAAAACTACAGTGAGGTATCACCTCACACCGGTCAGAATGGCCATCATTAAAAAGTCTACAAATAGCCAATGCTGGAAAGGGTGTGGAGGAAAGGGAACCCTCCTACACTGTTGGTGGGAATGTAAGTTGGTGCAGCCACTATGGAGAACAGTATGGAGGTTCCTCAGAAAACTAAAAATAGAATTACCATATGATCCAGCAATCCCACTCCTGGGAATATACCCAGACAAAACTATAACTCAAAAAGATACATGCACCCCTATGTTCACAGCAGCACTATTCACAATAACCAAAAGATGGAAACAGCCTAAATGCCCATGAACAGCTGAATAGATAAAGAAGATGTAGTACATATATACAATAGAATACTACTCAGCCATAAAGAAGAATGAAATAATGCCATTTGTAGCAACGTGGATGCAATAGAGATTATCATATTAAGTAAGTCAGACAGAGAAAGAAAAATACCATATGACATCACTTATATGTGGAATCTAAAATATGGATTCTAATACACTTGCACTGCTTACATATTTACACATAAAGTTACTGTATATATAAAAAATATTTTCAAGGACTCATGGGTTTGGTAATATTCAAAAGACATTATTGCTACATTTCAATATTTACCAAAAAAAGCCACAAAGTAATTTCAAACATTAAGCCACTGCAAAGACCTATCTACAAAACAGACTCATAGACAGAGAGAACAGACTTGTGGTTGCCAAGGGGGAGAGGGAGGCAGAGACAGGGGGAGGGATGGACTGGGACTGTGGGGTTAGTAGATGCAAACTATTACATTTAGAATGGATAAACAACAAGGTCCTACTGTACAGCTCAGGGAACTATATTCAATATCCTGTGATAAACCAAATGGAAAAGAATATAAAAAAAGAATGTCTATAATGTAATGTGTATAACTGAGTCACTTTGCTATACAGCAGAGATAGGCACAACATTGTAAATCAACTAGACTGCAATAAAAAAAATTGTTTTTGAAAAAAAAAAAAGACAAAGGCACTGAAGCCTGAGGGGGATTCAGGGCCTGAGACATGTTCCTGCCGGCGTCCAGGAAGGAAGCAAACAGCTATGCTGTGAACTGCTCATTGGAGGCTGAGAGCAAGCCCCAGCTAAAAACCATCAAGAAAATAAGGACTCCAGTTCCACAGGGACAAGGAGGTGTGTTCTGCCAACCAACAGTGAGATAGGAAGAGGACCCAAGCCTCGCGTGAGAATTCGGCACCAGCCATACCTGGACCCCAAGTATGTGAGGCGTGGCACCAGGACTGCTGACCCACAGGAGCTGTCAGATTAACAAATGTGTGTTCCCTTTAAAAAAAAATACATGGGTAAATTTTAAAAGGCAAAGGAGACCACCTTCACCCCTCAAGGCAAGGAAAATAACATGGGATCAGTGGAAAGGTTATAAAAATCAAGCCGTGCTGTAAGAATCTCTGCAGTACTAAAGAAGAGATGCATATGTGATGCCGAGATTCCTAGTGGTCAAAGAAAATAAGGACACACGATTCATTACAAGTTGTAATTTCTATAAGAAGTGAATATACTGGTTGCACAGCAAAGAGGTCTAAGTGATGGTTCCTCCTCGTGGGTCTCATAAAAGGCACCCTAAGCATTATAGTGGGCCTTGCTTGTCATGAAAAAACTATACTGTAAGGTCATTTTATAGCATCTATTTTTATTAAAGGACAGAACACCAGAACAGACTTTATTAAAAGTGAGCGCAATAGGAATGTAAACAATATAAACAAACATCCAGACACAAGAATGGGTCTTTGGGTACTTGAAACATTGAGGAGATAAGCCTGATTACAGGAAAGTTGGGATAGTGCTGGGTTACAGAGGCTTTAAAACCAGATGCAGGCATTAAACCGGGAGGCGCTTTAACCCCAGAAGTCACAAGATAAAAGCTGAATTTAAGAACATGGTGTATATCAGGGTGGGTTACACCAAATTTGTCTAAGCCTCTGTGCGACTACACACTTATATGCAACCTTGGAAAACCTGTCTTAGACAAATTACCGGTATATGGGTCAGTCTAAACGCCAATTATCAGCACATTCCTGGCATCCAGCATCATGGGGCAAAGCAGAGAGGTTCAATCCTTGTGACAAGTTCTGTCAATTTCGATAGGAAAAGGTTATATTTCAATAGGAAGGTTAATTTCAATAGGAAATAGGTTATACTTTTTTCTGCGTGTTGTTTTAGCAAAAACCCTGATTTTTAGATGTATTGCATCTACCACGAAGATTATGACTGAGGAGACGAGGTGACATTCAAATTCTCAGCTTTCCGATGTTCCTCTCTGTGTACACACACAAATTGTTAGGAGGAGCTGCTCTTTTGCCACTTACTTCGGTTTAAACCCCAAGGCAATTTCCCCCCCTTAGTGCAATGTCACTACCATCCCAGCTTAGGACACTCATCACAACAAATCAGCCATCAGGCAGGAGGGCTGCAGCAGGGGAGGGTCTCCCGGATCCCTTGAGAGCAGAATGAGGGTCTGTAAATTAATCTGGGTCTCCTTCCCCAGCAGGACAGTGAAGAAAGCCATGAGGATGGGTCACCTCTGGTCTTTCCTTCTCACGCCACATGTCACTTTTGTGATAACATGTTGACTGTATTTTACACTTTAATCTAAACCAACCTAAGAATATTTTTTCTCTTGACTCCAATAACTGGAGTAACACAAGAAAATTCCTTATGTATAAAGACTATTGTACACAGTTTTAAATGTACATACTTTGTATTCTTTTTTCTTATTACAAACAGAATACCATTTAACTGCAAGAAGAATTTTAGAAAAAACTATATTTTTAAGGTAAACAAAAACTAATTGAAAGTGTTGTACACTTTAAATGGATGAATTATATGGTATGTGAATTATATCTCAATAAAACTGTTATTAAAAAAATTAATTGAAAGCCCACTGTCCTTGTACATGAAGTTTAAAACGGCAGCTAACTGTAAGTGGGTTTCTTTCAGGGGCATTCTTATAAGCCAAGATTTACAACACTCGAGATTCCTAATCTACAGAAATTAATAAGAAATTCATAATTATGGTTTGATATTTGGGGGAAAATCTCTACATAACGTGCTGTACTAAGCATCTCCAATTTAGCAGGCCCACGACTCCTCCCAGCCGTCTAGGCCGTGGGGACCCGTAGCGCCCAGATGGCGCGTGGACAGCCCAGCTCCTCAGTACAGCCCGTGCTCTTATTCCCAAGAGGGAAATTAGAAAGCTGCCTTAGATACAACTTTCGTGATGAAAAAGCAGCATCGGTTTTCTCTTGACATTCTTCTAGCCAGTCTGCCAGGTCATCTAAGTTGTAAGGAACGTCCTTTTCACGATTTACAGAAGATTATTTCATCTTGAATGGGGAAAATGTGTCCTTGAGAACTCTTATTCTGCTGAGTTGGAATCCATGCCACAGAGAAGGGCATCTGTACCCAAGGACGCCTTCTGAACCTACCCCGCTGAGCGCTCAACTGCTTAAGGCGAAAACCTGGAGTTTAGTCCTACCCTCCGGCACCCAGGCCACCTCCAAGCAGAGTCCCGCTGCTGCTCCAGCCTGCACCCTCTCCAAAAGCAGAGCCGGGCCCGCGTCTGGGCCCTGGGCCTGAATGACTGGAACAGCTGGGCGCCGGTCCCCCAGGATCACGCCCTCCCATCTGCCCTCCCCTCCACAGAGGGCTCCCCCTGAAGTCACGTCCGCTCCTCTGTCCCCACCACGAAGGCTCTGTAGCAGCTCCCCACCCTGCGCACGACAAGGTTGCGCCCTCCCGATCTGGTCCCCGCTCCCGCCTGCTCACCCTCGCCCACTGCACTCTTCCCATCACTGCTCCTATGGGACAGGGCTTTGCAATTCCCCGAGTGACATGTCCCTTCCCACCTCCGTGCTGTTCCAAACGTGAGGCAGGAGGGAAGGGCACAACCTCTCAAAGAAGGACATAGCCCTTGAGGATAGGACATAAACTGGTTAGAACCGACTAGGCTCAAGATGGAGGAAGGTTCCACTTCCAGTGGACCTTGAGCCTCCGTGTATATATATATACACGCTCACTGTAACACATCAGCTAAGTGACACACCCACCAGTGCCGTGACAGTTCCGAGGCCGACCATAAAAGGCCAAAAAGTGGGCAGTGGCCCAATTCCTGGAAATCCCCACCCTTTCCCCCAAATAGTTAGAATAATCCTCCCGCTCATTAGCCTATGAAATTACCCAGCCTAAAAAACTAACCACCCCGTATTTTGGGGCCTCTCGCCTTCTGAAACGGTCCACACTCTGTCTATGGAATGTGTACCTCTCTAAAAATACCCACCTCTTACCTATCACTTTCTCTCTCACTGAATTCTTTCTGCAATGAGACATAAAGGACCTGAGCTTCATTAAGTCCTGAGGCCAGGTGTGTGATCTCAATTAAAAGACAGTGGGTTCACGTCCCACTCTGGGTTGTGTGGTTCCAAATGCTGTCTGCCCCACCTCCAGGGCTCTCCTTCTTCTCCTGGTGACATCAGATTTATCACTCAAGACACGGCCCAAGCATCTCTTCCAGGGAAGCCTTTCCCGATCCAGCAGGACACGCTGACGCCCTCCTTCCTCCCTCTCCTTAACTTGTGTGTGTGTCTTTAAGTCTGTGTTTCGTGGAAGGATCCTGACCTCTGAATTCAGGAAATTTTAGGAAAACACTGAATAGACTTCCGGGGATCTGTGAACACCGCAAGTCACATATAAAATCTTGCATCCATTTCAAATAAGTAGCTTCCGGGAAGAGGGACCACTTCTTTCACCAGGTTCTCAAGGGGAACTTTACCTTCACGGGTTAAGAACTCTCTGCACTAAATTGTGAGCTCTTTGAACGCAGACACGATCACATTACGTTTTGTTCCTTAGTTCCTAGGGCTTGTGAACACTAAATGCATTAGCTAATGGTTGAATAAATGAGGGAATGAAATAACTCATTTAAAAAGAATTTATTACTATGGGTAAGAACCAGTGTTGCCTGTAGCTATGATTAAAATAGACCTGGTTGCTGCTTTCATTGGGAAAATAATCTGGCAAGGGAGACAGGCATGAAACAATTAATCATGCAATTGCTATTTCATTGCAATAGTGCGAAGGCCTGTAAGGAAGAAGGACAGGGTGCTAGCAGAGGGCTTTGATCCAGTCTGCTAGTGGGGGTCTGAGGTCAGAGAAGGCTCCTCTGAGGTCTTAATGCTCATAAAGTAAAAGAATAATATCTAAGGAATATTACCAAGAGCGATAACTACAGTTACTATCCATCAGTATGTTACAGGGTTAGCTAGGAGACAGCATTATTTATACATAAAGAATACAAATCTTGACTTAAGAGATCCCTTTGATTGATGAAGGAGATTTGCTAGTGAAGGCAAATGTTCCTCCTTGATGAGATCACTTAGCTTGGACATTTCACCAGGAAGTACCATGGAAGAGTGTAACCCTGAAATTTTATGAAACTCCTTTTTTAAAAAAATCTGCCCCCAATTTTCTAATAGTGTAAGGCCAGCTCTGGATACTTAAGATCAAGCCCTTAGGGCAGCATGTCTGCCAGGCTCAGTGTCCCAGAAGGGGTTCTGAGTCTGGCCTCAGTCCTCTGACCACCCCCCCGCCCCACTGCCCCCAGCATCCCATTTCTACCTCTGCCCTCTGGCTGGAGGGTCAGCTCACCTGCTGCATCTCTCAGACTCACGGGAGCTTCCCCATCCCAGCCCCCCATCCGACAGGTCTGTGTCAGAGGCCCTGGCTGGCTCAGGCCCCTCCTCGGTGCCCTGACTCACTGGGACTCTGCGCGGTCCCACCCCTCCAGGTTCTCCTGGGGAAGCCAGACTCTACACCGTGTGTCAGCATCTGAGATGGGCCTGAACCCATGGCTCCTGCATCTCCAGGTCCTGCCGTGTGGCTGCAGGTCTTGTTGGAATGATCACAGCCTGCTGTTCCTCATCCACAGCTGCAGAGACCCATCCCCTGAGTTATGACGAGCAGAAAACTGGGGCTCCTCAGACACACACAAAACTTCTAACTAAAATAGGCCTCAGTGCTGGGGCCTGAACTGTACCCCCCCCGCACAAGGTTCATCTGTTGATGCCCTCACCCACAATGGGACTGTATTTGGAATAGGGCCTTTCAGGAGGTAATTAAGGGCTGCCTTAGTCTGTCTGGGTGGCTTATGAACAACAGACATTTATTTCTCACAGTTCTGGACACTGGAAGTCAGAGATCAAGGCGCAGGCATTTTCAGTGTCTGCTGAGAACCATCTTCTGGTTCACGGCCAGCCATCTGTCACCACGTCCTCACTGGCAGTGAGGCAGGGACCTCTCTGCAGTCTCTGTTGTAAGGGCACTGACCCTGTAATAGGGAAGAACCAAATTAGACTACATGTTGGATCTGTTTTTTTTTACTTTAACCTTTGCTTTCCGCTGTTTTTGTTCACTAAAAGGATACTGTCTATACATAATGGCCTGCCTCAGGGAACCCTGTCCTTCTGCCTGAATGCTAACCCAAAGTGCCTTTGTTCAGGGAAACATCCGGACCCTGCCCACCTGCGGATGGCTGCAAGAAAGAAGAAATTAACACATCACCTCCCTGAGGCTGGCCACTCCAGGTGATATTTGCAAAACTTATGGTCTTTTACTTTACTTCCTCATCTCCCCCTCTCTGTGCTATAAAAGAAACTGGCATCCAAACCCTGAGAAGATGGTTATTTTGAGACTTTAGTCTACCATCTGCTCAGTCTGCCGCCTTTCCAAATAAAGTTGTATTCATTGCCTCAACACCTTGTCTCCGATTTATTTGTTGTGAGGTGAGCAGAGCAGCATGAACTTGGTAACAAATTTGGCGAGCCAGCCAGGAACCTTGCTGCTTGTGGATAGCTGGCCCCAGTGAGGGAACATTGGGGCAAGGCCCTAGCAGCTGCCAGGTCCATTTGTCCTGAGGATCTTCCCTTCAAAATTCCCTGAAGCAGCACCGGCTACCCCAGCGGTTGGCAGTTGAAGCAAGGAACCGACCAACTTTTGCAAGTCCTTGGACTCAATTTTGTAGGGTAAGTCTACCCAATTTGGTAACCGGTTCGTTTGTTTTGGTCTTGGTCTTGTTTTGGTTTTGTGTATCCTTTTGTGTTGCGAGTTGACGGACTCGACTTTGTAGGGTAAGTCACTCTGGCGTGCATACTGGGAACATATTCCCCTCTCAATTTGGGCTTTTTCTTTACGGGACAGGCCAGTTTGTTTGATTGGGGTACACTGTTCCAACAGGTACCAGGTACAATTCCTCCAGGGGGGAATTGTTGTTGGACTCTATCTGATTTGGAGACAGTTCGTTGGGATCTAGTTCGTTGGTTTTGTAGGGTAAGTCTACCCAATTCGGGAACCGGCTTGTTGGTTTTCATCTTGGTTTTGTGTGCATCAATGCCAGAGTTTGTTTGGACCTTTTGTGCTGGAATTTGTTTGCGCCTTTTGTGTTTTGGTGTTATCAAACTTATAAAAATGGGAAATACTCCATCTATCCTGAAGAAGAGCCCTTTGGGACGTATATTAGATAAATGGGTGAAACATAGCCATGAGCCTATGACTAAGAAAGACATGATGTACTATTGTAATAGGGTGTGGGCCCAATATTTAAGATCATAAGAGCAATGGCCCCTGAATGGCTCACTCAATTATTACATGATCTCACAGTTAGAAGTGTTTTGCAAAAGAGCAGGCTGCACTGGCAGTTGTTCCAACTGCCCCCCCACCCCATGCTGCCATCATATTCACTGCTCCTGTTTCCCCTACCCATGGGGATCAAATAGAAGTTTCTATGTTAACCTCCAGAGCACAGGAGCCTGATTTAGTATCACCATCTAAGACCTGACAGGACACACAATTTGGACCGAGAGCCACTTCTGCAGCATGGCAATTTCCCTTGTGCCAACATCCTATAAGAGGCCAGGGGACTCCCTTGGACTTGGGGCATCCGATTCTAATTTCCCCACAGGAGCCCCAGGTAACTTTGACAGTGGGGAACAAGTTGATTGACTACCTTGCCTATTTATCTTAAGAGGCTTGTACATATTAAACAAAGGGGAAACAAAGTCATGCTAGGAAAAACTTGCCTGTAACTTCGAGATGCAAATGTCCTACCTGGTCTTCTCAGGAACCCTCATCTCTTCCATCTTTTTAAAATGCAATCTTTAAAAAGAGGGTAAGGTAATTTAGAAATTGACTTGTCAAGGATAAATAGAAAACCTAAGTGTCTTTTCTGTAAAACTTCAGCCATCTAGACAAGTGAGCTTGATTTGTTCCATCTGCCAGAAACCTAATCTTAATTCAACCTCTTTTTGTAAACTGATGGGCTTTACACTGCTGTACCTGACTCAGGGCTGAAATTTTGAAATGGAAACTGTGATGTCTCTGTTTGTCTCCTTGTACGAGACTTTGTATTTGTATAACATTGCTGAGGTTGATTTGTGGATTAACTCTATTTCACTGGCTTAAAGAAAAGTAAGCACTCACAAACTAAACAATTCTAAATATAAGAAAAATTAAGCTAAATGAGTTTCAGGTTCACATGAACTGAGAAATATTCAGTATTACTGTTTGTTAATCCAATTAATATAGACATGTCAGTAGGGTCATCAGCATTAAGTATAATACTTTTATTGTGCCTACGTTTTATATAAGCTAAATAAAATCTTGTTATGTCTCTTGCAAATTTGTCAGCAAGGAAAGTAACTTGATGTGAAGAAACTTTTAAGGAAAGAAAATGCAAATGAAATAAGAGCTTTAGGTGAACTTTTACAAATAATTATCTTTTAGGAATGTCTAACTAAAATTAATCTCTCCAGATATTCAACAACTTGAAAGTTAGAATAGTGCTAAAATAAGTTAAGTGATGGAAGGTTTATGGAACGTGAACCCCAAGAAAAGAGTTTTGTACATGGTCAGGATTCACTACGTTTAAAATAAGTTTAACTGAGTAAATAAATTTTAAAAGCAAGTTGATGCAAAACTTGAATTTGGCTTTTCTCTCTGTTAAGATGACAAGGTTTCTTAAGATTGTGAACTGCCTTTGATAACAAATTTTAAGTTTCTCTACCTTTTAAGTGATCTGCTTCTGTATTTGCCTTTGAAATCTTTTATTGTTACTTCAGCTAAGTGAATAACTATTGTTTCACAGTGACCCTATCTGACTGTTTTAGACCTTTTTGATATTTTTTTGACAAAACTTCCCAAATCAAATTATAATAAAGTTCCTTTGACCTCTGGCTAACTCTGGGGTGCTTCAAAGGGCCCCTGAAACACCCTAAAGAGAGATATTAACTAATTAGGTTCACTTGGTATGTTAAATTACATGGGAAGTGTTGTCAAATAAGTAATAAATCTTCTTAGGTTATATTTTATGGCAAATGATACACGTATTCTAGAGATTATATGGAGTTCCTAAAATTTGGTATGTCCTGGTAAAATGTATCAGTCATAATTCTAGTTATTATCTAAAAGTGTTACATGTCACAACAGTAACCAAGTTACTTTGTCAATTGCATGGTAATCAGATTTAAACGTGCCTTCTTAAGTCTTTTGTCATTATAGACAGTTATGGTTTCATTCTGATGCCTTGGCAAAAATGCTTCCTCTCCAAGAAGATTTATAGAAAGGACCTCTAGATAAATACAAGTTTCTGGCTTTCAGACCATAATGCTGAACTGGGTAAGAAACTGAAGAATTCTAATAGGAAACCTGATGGCTTCATAAAGCTGTTAACAAGAACGATTAGTTACATAGAACTGAGTAAAGTGGTGAATATGGTTATAATTTTTATGGTTTCTATCTGAAAAATGACTGGTTAAATCTGTGTTTTCCAGGTGTAAGGAAAACCTTCCCCTTAAGCTAATTATGGCTTACAATAATTTGGTAAATTATACCTTTGTAAGCCAAATTGTTTGTATCTCCCTGCTGCACTATGTCTTTGTCAATGTTACTAGCTGCATTACTTCGATCCTGTCTATGTTATAAGATTGTTGTCTCTTACAGTACCCAGTGTGTAACCAGGCTTCCAACAAAACTTCTATGGCTAAACACCTTGAGGAAGTAGATCACATTTATAACATAAGATAATTGTAATAGTTTGATTCTAGCTGTGGGAAGAAGCAACAAGGGAAAATGTCTCCTGGATCATAATTAGATAGAGGATCCAGAGAATGTTTAATTATCAGTAGGGCCTAATCCAAAGTGTAGCACCTGGAGTGCAATATCAAGAATTTTCGCCTGACCTGGGATGAGCCTCCCAGCGCTGTGGGACAAAATTTGATCCTGAAATGTCTCCCAAATATTGGTCAAAACCCTGACCAAGAGGAGAGGATATGAGAAATGGAATATTTCCTGCCACATCAGTCATTAGCGATTTCAGCCCTCCAACGTGGGCCTGTGAGCCCTGAGGAAACTCAGGATATGAGAATACAGGATACAGGCCCCAGATAGCTGAGGTGCATATCAAGAGAGTGATTTCAGTGAGCCCAGACTCCTGCGTTTTCCCATACAGAGAAAAATGCTGAATTCCTTAACTTGAGATGCTGCCTTCCAGGCTTGAAGCCCTCAAAATTCTCACTGAATAGATCATAACTCTCAACTTGTAGGTTGAGTTTTTTTTTTGTTTTTTTTAAGGCTACAGGTGTAAAGGAGATACTTTCCAGAGAGGAACAGAACACTGGCACCGATGGCGGACACTGCCAGAAAGATCCATCTGACGAAGCAATTAGACGGGCCGTCACCCCTTTTTCCACAAGACTGTGGAATGGACATTGACAGTGGGGAATTGTAACAGGGAAGAGCGAAATCTGACTACGTGTTGGATCTGTTTCTTTTACTTTAACGTTTGCTTTCCGCTGCTTTTGTTCACTAAAAGGATACTGTCTATACATAATGGCCTGCCTCGGGGAACCCTGCCCCTCTGCCTGAATGTTAAACCAAAGTGCCTTTGTTCAGGGAAACAGACCCTGCCCACCTGCAGATGGCTGCAAGAAAGAAGAAATTAACACATACCCTCCCCGAGGCTGGCCATTCCAGGTGATATTTGCAAAATGTATGGCCTTTTTACTTTACTTCCCCATCTCCCCCTCTCTGTGCTATAAAAGAAATTGGCATCCAAACCCTGAGAAGATGGTTATTTTGAGACTTTTAGTCTGCCATCTTCAAGGTCTGCCGGCTTTCCCAATAAAGTCATATTCATGCCTCAACACCTCGTCTCCGATGTATTGGCCTGTTGTGAGGTGAGCAGAGTGAGCTTGGACTCGGTAACACCCCATTCCCAGGGCTCTACCCTCTAGACCTGATCACCTCCAAAGCCGCCCCCCCCGCCCCCCGCCGTCATACCATCATACTGGGGGTTAGGATTTCAACATTATGAATCTGGGGGGAGACAAACACCCAGTGTATAGCAAGGGTGGGGCCCCAATCCTACAGGACTGGTGTCGTTGTAAAAAGAGGAAGAGACACCAGTGATCTCCTCTCTTTTCCTCTGTCCCTCTGTGAGCACACAGGGGAAAGGTCATGTGAGGACAGAAAGAAGGCCGCCATCCACAAGCCAGGACTAGCTCTCACCAGAAACCAACCTGACGGCACCCGGTCTTGGATCCCTAGGCTCCAGAACTGCTAGATTTTGTTCCGGCCGCCACCCCCCCCCCCCCCCCCCCCCGCGTAACTAAACACATAGGACTATCACTTTCTTCTTCCGACAACCGAGCCACAAACACAAAGCGGCATCTTTGCAGGATAATACCACGCAGCCCGCTGAACACGCGAGTTGAGTTGGGAAGAGAAAGTGTCACCATGAGATCAATAGCATAAAGACCATGGACCTCACTCTTGTCACTCGCCATCACTCGCAGACATCCAGACCCCTAAGACCTCTCCCGTCTGCTGGCCAAAGCTCCTTTCAGGGAGGACTTTGAAATCCTTCCCTCTAACTGTCATAATATTAATAGCACGGGGCACGAAGTTGCTTAGAGGACATGAGAATTTAACCGAGAGCCCAGTGTTAAGCTAAAGGAATGACAATCTAACCGTGAAGTAATATCTGGCATCCACCTTTCCAACACATAACTCTGTTGTGAGCTCAGGGTTACTCTCAGCAGCAGCACAAAGCTCTGGGATGAGAGGACGGAGAAGCAGCCACCTCGACCGTGGAACCCCAGGTGATGAGAGATGGTACACAGTAGGTGATGATGTCACGTGACGAAGGCACTAATGTAACTGTGGACCAGGTGCTGTGGGAGCACAGGGCTTCCGACTTGGGCCAGGGAGTGAAGGTGTGCGTGCATGTGCATGTGCGTGTACTTCTATATGTATGCACACATACACACAGAAAACAGATATTATTACAGGTACTATTATATTATAGACACATGTACATTATCGTATTTATGCATTGTGTATACATGTGTATATGTATACATACATATACACGTAAAATAGATGTTATTATAGACATGTATTTTAGGCATGTGTACATATGTATGAATATGTGTACACATGTGTATGTGAGTGTGTACATTATATGTACAAATGCACACACATACCCACACATAAAATAGATAACATTTTATTATAGGTATTATTATATTATAGGCATGTGTACACCATTATATGTATGTATATGTGTACATATATGTGTATATGTTTGTGAGTGTGTATGTGTGTAAAAG
This sequence comes from Leucopleurus acutus, assembly GCF_964270905.1. Classification (NCBI taxonomy): domain Eukaryota; kingdom Metazoa; phylum Chordata; class Mammalia; order Artiodactyla; family Delphinidae; genus Leucopleurus; species Leucopleurus acutus. The sequence continues at coordinate 113,870,567 of NC_139150.1, read as the reverse complement.
CCATTACTAAAAAAACAGCTAATGCTCACTGGATACTTAAATACCACATGCCAAGTCCACTGCACAGCGGCGAGTGGCAGAACTGGGGTTTCTCCCCAGGAGCCCGAACATGGACCACGTGCACATGTGAGCCCAGTGATGGGTTCAGGGGCCATCACTGCCACACGCACCCAGCAGGGCTGGGCCCGGGGCCTGTGTGAGGGGGCGGGCTGGGCTGGGAAGGCACCCTCAGCAGCTCAGACAAACTCCCACCCTCCGTGGGGAGTGCCAAGCAAGAGCTCTGTGATCAGTGCCAAACGGACATCGTCTAGTCTCCTGGACAGACTACTGTGCTGTTCTCTTCGCAAAGTAGCTGAGCTCAATGCCCCGTGAAATCTATGAATGTTTTGTTCCAGGTAACTAGTAATGGGCCTGGCGTAGCACGTAACATACAACATGCAGGGAAACGGAATAGGAGGTGATGACATCTGAGGAGAGAGACATGAATTTTGTAAAAAGTGAGACAGCTGCCAACTCTTCCATGGAATAAGAATCTGTCCCCTCTGGGAAGTAGCGCTCAGAATTTGCTTAGGTTAGGAATTTAAGGAGCAAATATTTATGGGTCCCTATACAACTGATAAGCAGGAAAAACAATGTGTCAGAAATCACCTTCTAATTTTAAAAAGTGACATTCATTTATTTGGCTATGTTATTAGGCTAACCCCTAGACCATAGTAATTTAAAATAAACAAATGCAAAGTGGCTGATCCTCTACCAACACCCTGGAAAATATCCTTTCCCCTTTTTGCTGAATAGAGAGAGAATAAATCAGTGGAAAAGAATTTGCGTAGAAGGTGATAAACTGAAATATGGATACTTTCAGTCAAAGTGAAGACTCGGTCTGCTATTTCAGACAAGACTCGATACATAAATATGAGATTGGCAACACAGCATCACATTTAACTAGAATTAGACTGTCCTAGCTGTACCAGAAACTGTGTTAGCTTGCGTAAGTTATTAAACTCTCCAGGTAAAAGTGTCTTCAGAGAAATGGGGAAAATAACATTCATGAGAGGTGATTCACAAGCAGAAGATGAGTCATTATCAATAATTAGTAGGACCTTCTTCCAGTGGGAATTCCAGCACAGGCACTGCAAACCACAGCTCTGTAATCACTATTTGTGGTCTCGCCTTAGCTCGTTCTTCTAGTTTCTCCATTTAAAAAGCATTCTTTCCCTCAGTTGTTTTTTTTTTTCTTCCAATATCTATCAATTCCTTCTTGTATCTCAGACAAAATGTATCGACCACCTTCCTGGTTTCTAACTTCTACCCCTTTCATTCCTTTCAAATCAATGGATAAAAGAGTATTTGTTTCCTGAGGACTCAACTCAGACACATTTCTTTATTTGTAAAGGATGAATCTCACATATGTTTCTAAAGCTCTGGTCCTCAGAATGACACTGAAATACATGGTGAAGTGTATTTTTCTATTAACATGTAGCACATCCTCCCTATATAGAGTTCTTGGAGCTGTTTTGAAGCTATGGATAAAGTGGTGAATCAAACAACAATGACATGTGCTTAACACCATGAGCACTGGCTGTGAGTTCCCCGAAGGGTCAGCTCATCCTCATCTTGTCTGTAAAGGAGAAATGTCAACACAAACCAGCCTTACAGTAGTGGTATAAACAGCACCTCAAAAACATGGGATTTCTGTGGGAAGCACCACAAAACAGCAATGTATTAATTGCATTACATAATCTAAGAATAACCTTAGTAGCAGAAAACACATACTGCCTATTATGCATATCTAATATTTTAAATAATGTATCACAAACACAGGTCCACATCAAGGAGGGAAGGCTAACTCCAAAACTACGTGTGATCAGCTATTTTCAAGTTTTCTATTGACATTTGATTGGTACTTCTTTGTTAATTTGGGGGAATCACCTAGGCATTTGTGAGGACCCAAACCAGAGTGCAAAAATAATAATTGGAGGAAAATTTTTTAATTGAGAAAGTCTATTTTCTGAGCACGAAGCCAAGACCTTGGTTTTCGGGGCAGCACTAGTGCTGGTGAGGTGGGGTGACCACGTGGACGTGGGGGGTCAGCCAAACCAGAGGAGGGGGGCTGCGAGCCAGTCACAGAGGAGGGGGGCTGCGAGCCAGATGCCACAGCCCCCGCTGGAGGGTGGAGAGCAGCAAGGATGAGACAGCAGACAGCCAAGGGGAGGGGGAAGGTGCTTAGCTCAGCAAGTGCAGTTGGTTAGAAACTATCATGTTACACACACACACTGCAAGTTTCACACTAAGGTATAAATCACACGTCGTCAAAATGGCAGACCAAAAGGAGATCACCACTTCCTAGCACCCTGTATGTCTGGTGCACTGGGGCGCTATGTCTGCCTGCTCAGCGCACCTTCCCTTTTCCTTCTGGCAACAGCACCTCCTATTTCCTACAGAGAATGGCATTCCCACTCTCCTTACGGTCCTGGCCAGGCTGCCAGTGATGTGCCAACCCTCCAGCCTTGTAAAGTCAGGTGACCTAATCCGCAAAAATACGCGTGTGTCTCCCGTGAATTTCACTCCTGAGAAGAGCCAGGAGAGGCGGAGATGAATCCACTCACCCAGGGGAACAGCTGCGCCCAGGAAACAGTCAGGACCCCCTGCTGCCGGGATGCCCAGAGCCCCCGGTCCTGACGCTTGGCTGTTACCCTCTTCCTCGATCATGCGGGGGACCCAGTATCATTCTAGCACTTTTCTCCCTTCAGCTTGGCAGTGCTGGTGTGGGTTGCTTGTAACCCGAGCACTCTGACACTGCCAGGCAGGTGCTAGGTGCTTTATATGGGAATGTCTTTAAGTTTGTACTCAAAACCTCCTTGAGGGGAAGATACCCTGATCCCACGTTACGCACAAGAGGCCGTGGAGGTTAGAGTTGCTTACTCACCGACACACCGCCAACGAGGGACGAAGCGTGATGAGGACCTCACTGGATGGCAGGAGCCAGGCTCCTCCAGCTCACAGACAAGCTGGGATATTAAAAAGTTCCCTTTGGGCTTCCCTGGTGGCGCAGTGGTTGAGAGTCCGCCTGCCAATGCAGGGGACACGGGTTCGTGCCCCGGTCCAGGAAGATCCCACATGCTGTGGAGCAACCAGGACCGTGAGCCACAACTACTGAGCCTGCGCGTCTGGAGCCTGTGCTCCGCAACGAGAGGCCGCGATAGTGAGAGGCCCGCGCACCGCGATGAAGAGTGGCCCCCACTTGCCACAACTAGAGAAAGCTCTCGCACAGAAACGAAGACCCAACACAGCCAAAAATAAATAAATAAATAAATATTTAAAAAAAAAAAAAAGAAACCATTCTCATTTAAAAAAAAAAAAAAGTTCCCTTTGTTAGGGAGGCAGGATGAATAGTTGAAGTGTAGGTTTTTTAGGGCAGTGAAACTATTCTGTATGATAGTGTAATGATGGATACGTGACACGCATTTGTCAAAACCCATAAAACTGTACAACACAAAGAGTGAATCTAATGTAAATTAATAATATATCAGCATTGGTTCATTAATTGTGACAAATACAGCACACTAATGCATGATGTTAATAATAGAGCAGACTGTGAAGGGCAGAGGTATACGGGACTTTCTGAACTATCTTCTCAGGTCTTTAAAACCCTGCTAAAAAATAAAGTCAATTGATTTTTTTTTAATAAAACAAAATTCCCTTCGTTGCCCCATAAGCTCAACATCTCAGATGCTTTCTGCTTTGAAGGACCTTTACTACATATCAGCAGATACAACAAATTAAAGTTCTAGATATTGTTTTAATGTATATATTATTTCCCTATATAAAACATCTCATCGTCACATCAAATCCGGATCTTTTATTCTCTGTTCGGTTATGTTGCAAATTCTTTTGTATTCCTGATTAAGAACAATTTAATTGCATACAGTCACCTAACGGTTGTTAAGTGTCATGGTGACTCTGAGAACACGCTTAGTAACCGTGGTATTAAGCGAGCTAACATAACAATCAGTAAAGAGGTATCCTATGTGTAAGGATCTGTACCAGGTATCATGGGAGAAACAACGTATACAAAGGGAATTTTTTTTTTCTATTTAAGTATATTTGATTTACAATGTTGTGTTAGTTTCAGGTGTAAGCACAATGATTCAGTTAGATACTGTTTTCAGATTATATTCCATTATAGGTTACTACAAGATATTGAATATAGTTCCCTGTGCTATACAGTAAGACCTGTTTTATATATAGTAGTGTGTATGGGTTAATCCCCAATTCCCAATTTATCTCTCCTCTGTCCTTCCCCTTTGGTAACCGTATGTTTGTTTTCTATGTCTGTTGAGTCATTTTCTGTTTTGTAAATAAGTTCATTTGTATGATTTTTTTACATTCCACATATAAGTGATATTAAATGTCTTTCTCTGTCTGACCTACTTCACTTTGATAATCTCTAGGTCCACCCTTATTGCTGCAAATGGCAATATTTCATTCTTTTTATGGCTGAGTAGGATTCCATTGTATATATGTACCACCTTAAGAAGAGAAGTTTCCTCCCAAGGCTTTTACTGCCTAACTGGAAAGACGAAGAGTAAAGTAGAGGCTAGAGGTGGAACAAAAATGTAGACGTGTGTGTGACTCGCTGTGAAATGGATGTTTTAACAGAGGTGACCATGACATCCCATGAAGGACCTGAAGGTCTCTCAGAGCCAGGGAAACAGGAACGAGGAACTCGGCTTGTTTCTGTTGGGCAGCAAACCGTGTGATGCCCAGCAGCTCCCTGAAGTAATATAAGGTGCCCGTGGGGCACGGCTGACACATGGCGTGTCCTATTTCCAGGGGACAACTTCCAGAGGCTGGTTTTCCAGATTCACAGGACACAGCTTCTGAGTGGTCACCTTCTGCTCCTCCCAGCTGAACCACAGACAAGTCACATCACTACACTGGCTTTGTTAAGGAGGTCACTGTCTCATGGTAGGAACCTCCAGGGAGGGTTTGGTGCCATCCTCTCAGGCTGATTATTTGAGATTTATGTCTTGAAATGCCAAACGGCATGTTTAATCTGTCATCCAAGCAGACTGTCAGATCCAGAAATGACAAGATTTAACACACAGTATTTCATGCCCAAGACTAACAGCAAAAGCTGCAGTGTGTCTCCGCACACTCAAAGTAAACACAATGTGCTAACGGGTGGTTTTTCCTCCCTCACCAAATAATTACTGGTTTCTTCTTACTAAAAACAAATTATTTTATTTCACTTAAGAAGACTATGATTAAGTGTACAAAATTACACTTGTCTTTAATTGAACAGATTTCCTTCCTTCCTCTGGGTTAGTGGGATGTTGCATGTTATTATACAGCTTGGGAAAACCCAGACAAGGAAGCCTTCACTTTCAGGACTGAAGCTGGGTTGGTAACAGCTGTTGCAGAACTATGTCTGGTGGGTGGCAAAGTTTCATTCCATCCTTAAAGTTACCTATGGCAAAAGGAGCCACAGCACCTTACATCCTGTCTCAGTCCGTTCTGGGCATCTTATAAACAACAGACATTTATGTCTCACAGCTCTGGAGGCTGTATGTCCAAGATCAAGGGGCCAGCCTGGCGGGGGTGGGGGGGCCTCATTCAGATTCATAGCTAGCACCTTTCCTCTGTGTCTTCACATGGAAGAAGGCATGAGCGGCTCTGTGGTGTCTCCTGTATAAGGGCACTAATCCTATTCAGGAGGGCTCCACCCTTATGACCTAAGCACCTCCCAAACCCCACCCCGCACCCGAACACCATCACATTGGGCAGGATTTTCAATATATGAATTTGGGGGCATACAAACATTCAGGCCATAGCAAATTCTAATTCTAACTTACTAGAAGCACACTGATACCTCCCTAATTTCACCTAAGAGGACACTAGCCTTAGAAAATTTCCCAGAACATGGTGGGCTAAGGCTTTCTAAAGACATGTCCCTAAGACAAGGGTTCTCACCACAGTGCCGTTGCATCACAGCTGGGTCCTCTCCTGTGTGCGGCCAGAGGGAAAAATAAATTCCGTCTCGCTTAAACCACTGTTACCTTGGGGCCTTTGTTACAGCAACTGGCATTTGCACCTTAACTAAATAAGGTAAATCCCAACTAGTGGCACAGGCACTAAGTCAAGAAGGTAGAGCTTAAGACAGGAGGAGCTTTCTTTGTCCTACTGGAATTTAAGGAAGGTCCCAACTGGCTCTCCACCCTTCAATGGAAAATGCCCCTTTTTTGTTCTAATACTACCCCCAGGGGAACAGCCTTGAGCAGTTATGGAGCAGTGAGTCAGTGACCCACAGAGTTAGACCAGGCGAGTTTACCCAGGTGATCGGACAGGGGACGGCGCACGGGGGTCCCTTCCCAGGTGATCAGATGGGGGACGGTGCATGGGACTCCTTTCCCAGGTAATCAGGTGGGAGGACGGTGCACGGGCGTCCTTTCCCGGGTGATCAGACAGGAAGGGCACACAGGGGTCCTTTCCAGGCTTAAGCTGAGATTCCCGTCTGCCAGGTGAGTTCTCTCCGCAGCTTCTATTCACATTAGAGGATTACCACAGGAAGGGCAGCCACACGTACATTTTGTGTGATGTCAAGACCGAGAAAGACTCATCAGTGGAAAGGGTGGCCAATGGCCGCCCTGCTGCCCAGCTCGTGGATGAGGTGGGACCCACTGGGGAGTGCAGGTTAGCCAGCCATGTGAGGACACGGGTCCCTGAGGGGCTTCAGGAGACGCTTGCCTTGTCCTCCCACATGGGCAAGAACCGCAGCCCAGCACTGGGAGGGCTCGTTCCTCGAGGGTGACAGTGAGGAGACCATGGCCGAGGCCTGGGCTCTGTGGACACCATCGAGTCTTCCAGGCCCACCAGATCACTGCAGGGCCACGTGTCAGAGCTGTGCAGACACACCCAGACCAACGACCCCCAGTAATGCCCAGAAACCCCTGAGGATACGGCGATCCCAGCAGGTGAGGCCTGACGCTGCCCACAGGTGATATGGACTGTCCCCTGCATGGACAAGAGGGCTGCCTGGCTCAGCGGTTCTCCAAGACCCCTCTCCCTCCACCACTCGGGCCAGGAGGGACCTGGCTACATCCAGGGACATGTGACCAAAACAGAAGATGCTCCTGGGAAAATATGTTCCTCTGCTGTACTGCTGGTAGAAATAGAAAATGGTCCAGCCACCCAGGAAGACTGTTCAGCAGTTTCTTATAAAACTAAACATGCACTTTCCATACAATCCAAGAGCCCAACAGCCATATGCTTGGGCATTTACCCCAGAGAAATGAACACTCACGTTCACAGATACATACACAAAAACCTATGTTCATAGAGGGTTAATTTGTGATCACAAAAACCTGCAAATGACCCAAATGTCTTTCAAAGAATGAGTGGTTAAATGGACTCTGGAACCGTCCATATGATGAACACCACACAGCTTGGATGGACCCAAGGGCACTGCGCTGAGTGAAAAGGCCAGTCTCACACACACACGCACACGTGCGCACACACCCCTGTAGAAACTGGTGAAAACCGAGTAAGGCTCCCAGACTGTTACCAGTTGACTGGTTTGATACTGGGTTGCGGAGACCTAAGATGTCACTGTCTGGGGAAGATGGGAGAGGAGAGCATGGAACCCTGTGTGTTAGTTTCACAACTTTCTGTGAGCCTATGATTATTTCAACACAAAAGCTTTTGAAAATATCAGTCCTAGACACATGCACCCCAGTGTTCATTGCAGCTCTATTTACAATAGCCAGGTCATGGAAGCAACCTAAAAGCTCATAGACAGACGAATGGATAAAGAAGATGTGGCACACATATATACACTGAAATATTACTCAGCCATAAAAAGGAACGAAACTGGGTCATTTGTAGAGATGTGGATGGATCTAGACACTGTCATACAGAGTGAAGTAAGTCAGAAAGAGAAAAACAAATATCGTATATTAACGCATATATGGGGAAACTAGAAAAATGGTACAGATGAACTGGTTTGCAAGGCAGAAATAGAGACACAGATGTAGGGAACAAACGTATGGACACCAAGGGGGGAAAGCAGGGGGAGGGTGGTGGAGGTGGGATGAATTCGGAGACTGGGATTGACATATATACACTAATATGTATATAATACGTAACTAATAAGAAACTGCTGTATAAAAAAATAAATAACATTCAAAACACAAAACAAAACAAAAATCAGTCCTAGTAATCAGCAGAAAAGAAAACTGACTATGCAGATATCTTTCTTGAATGGAATCTACAATCATTTTCCTTCAAATTTCTCATACAGTTTAAGGTGGATAGAAACTCTGCCTTATTAAAGTTGTGAATGAAAAAATATCACCTGCCGTATCAGTAAACAAAGGACGTTGCAGCCATCAAGCCATCACATTACAGCCGCCCCGAAGGTGAGCCCTGAGGGAACTCAGGATGGAGACGGGATGCCGGCCATCAAGCCCTCAGCCACTGCAGCTACTCCCCACCTCCCTCTACCCCACTTCCCGATGGTGCACCCCGAGGACACTCAGGATGGGAAAGCACAGGACGCTGGCCCCAGAGCGCTGAGGTGCACATCAAAGGAATGATTCCAGTGAGCCCAGACTCTTGCATCTTCCCATACACAGAAAAGCGCTAAGTTCCTTAACTTGAGATGTCTGGTTTTCTTTAATTAACAGTAATCTTTTGATGTTCTGACCACCTGGTCTTTGTTGCAAAACCTCCTGTACATCCTGGCTCCTCTCTTACCTCTGGGGAGCGCATCTTTTTCCATCAACGAAGTTAACGTGGCATAACTGTAGGAAGACAAAGTTTGGGGCACGGAAGAAGAAAGCAGGGAACAATACATATCCTTCGGACTTAGAGGAGGGCGATAATGAAACAATGAAAATATTTTCAATATTTTGAAATTCTTAGTGAAAAAACTGACCTTGAGGGTCTTATTCAAGTAGAGCAATGGGTCAAAAAATAAGATAAACAGGGACTTCCCTGCCTTTCCCTCAGTTAAGATTCTGCACTCCCACTGCAGGGGGCGCAGGTTCAATCCCTGGTCAGGGAAATAAGATCCCGCAGGCTGCGTGTTGCGGCCAAAAAAAAAAAAAAAAAAAAAGTAAACATAAATATAGTGCAGACTTGAATTTTTAAGTCAACATCGATGTTCTGAGAAATTCTTGATTCAATTACCCTTTATGTGCCAAAGAAAGACCCTGTCACCTAACACACAATTTACTGTTTTTTTCCCACCTCTCTTGGGAAAATAAGATGAAATGACCAAACTGTGACTACTAGGCAAGTTACACAAAAGCTTCATGCACTTTCCCTGGAAAGAGAAATTGTACATATTCGCAACAAGCAGAAGAAACGATTGCACAATTCTGACACAGACTCTTCCCGGGGCCACCCTGGTTGCAGCTGACACGGCAGTGAGTGACAGTCCCATGTGCCAGCTACCATGAAGGCTGTCACCACCCTCACTCCTGTCTGGAGGGGGCAATAAAGCTGTCCAAAGTTTTCTCTTTGGAAGTCATCATCTGGTTATTCATGGAAGTGGCTATAAATTAGGGACAAAAATCGCAGGAGTTGGAGGGGGTGTCCCGATTGCTGTAACTTTTGAAACAATGACTCTCTTGCCCAGGCAGGGGGAGCAGGGGTGGGACTGCCTTCGGGGGGAACAGAGGATTCAGCAGCGAAGCTGGTTTCCCTCTCCAGCTGTCCTGAGCTCAGACGCTGGCTTATTCCAAAGCCCTGAAATTAGCCCTGCAGGGAAGGGGTCCCCTGACTCTGTGAAGTCCTCGTGCAGTCATGAACCTCCACTTTTTTTTTAGCTTTACCTGCCACCTTTGGCAGTGTGCAAACACGTAGAGACTTGCACGATATTCTGGAAGCAAAGCTGTACCAACTGAAAAATCCCATGTACCTTCTCTGATCGTGGTCCTGCAAGGCCAGATACACATTAAAATTGTGACAAATACTGGCTGCTGAACAAACACCCGAGTAAACAAAACTGAACATAAACGTCTAACTTCCACAGGAATTTAAACACATGAACTGGGGATTGCTGCATCCTCAAATTCCAACAGTAACTTTCAGAAAATTTAAGAACTAAACTGTGAGATGCTAGAAGAACCATCACAATAATATGAAATGATTTACTAGGATGAAAACTTTCGGGAAAAGGAGAGAGCTATCGGGGGGTTTTATCTGGCAGCAAGTCTGCGGAAGAATTGCATCTTTTTTTTTTTTTTTTTTTGCGGTGCGCGGGCCTCTCACTGCTGTGGCCTCTCCCGTTGCGGAGCACAGGCTCCGCGGCCATGGCTCACGGGCCCAGCCGCTCCGCGGCATGTGGGATCTTCCCGGTCCGGGGCACGAACCTGTGTCTCCTGCATCGGCAGGCGGACTCTCAACCACTGCGCCACCAGGGAAGCCCAGAATTACATCTTTAAAAAGCTGAATTACGGCACCAATTTGAGGGCCCAAGGCATGCAACTGTTAGGAGAGAGTGGATAGGGCAGTCTGTAACTGAGACAGTGATTCACATTGTGCAAACTGGTCAATCACTTTACCCTTAACAGTGGCCACAGAAGGTATCAGGGGCCAATTTTTTTCTCCTCTGACCCCTGCCTATTCTGTGACTCACATCCTGCAGTAACTCCTGGCTGACTTGAAAGGCCTTCTGGGACATCAATTCCCAGGACTCAGTTTTCTCTATCAGACTGTTGCAAATAAATCTCATTTTATGTCTCGGCTCATAACAGCAGGGAAAGTGCGTTCCTGCGCCTCTGCTTTCTGGTGCTGTGTTTAATGCTGCAGCTGAGACCTGAGCATCCCCCACCACGAGACACAGAAGATGGGACACCACCACCCCCATTCAGCTCCCAGAAACAACCGAGCAGTAATGCAGTAAATCACCATCGTAATTGTCTCGATAGAGCCAGTCAGCTGGCTTAATGAGACAGGAGGAGGCTACCGGGGAAGAGGTATGACGTTTTAACAACCCACGTCCAGCTGTAATTTATCCTTCACAACACATTTAATTTTTCTGCGGCGTTCTCAGAAGCACCGTCGCCATTTTGAAGATGCCAAGCCCTGCGTGACCCTTCTTGATCACTTCCCTCAATCAACACAAGCATACAGGACATCCTTTAAGTGTCTGAAAATATAAGCTAGCAAAATGCGGTCTATGTGCCTCCTTTTCTGCTGGGTCTGCAGCATTTGAGATTTAAAACCTTCCAATTGACAAGGCCGCACTCGTGCAATATTCTCTTCTCATTCTGCAAGGCTTGGCGAACTCCGGTCTTTTTTCATGCACAACTGCCTCCTTCTCGTCAGGAAGGTGGACCCGTGCTTTCTGTTCACCGTCTCCACAGCCCGTTAAATATTCCCAAATCGATGACCAGCGGCCCGAGTCTGCCAGGTTCAGATTCAGAAACAAAGCTGAGGTTCCCAGAGCCACAGGGACGGGCCATCGTGCTGGTCCCGGGGGGACCGAGAAGGAGCCCCACGTGAGAGCTGGGCCACGAGGACCACAGAGAGACACGGCGCCCGTCCTAGGGCCCTCTTCGTAGTTGGTGGTCGCTCTGCAGCGCACACAGACGTCGGATTACAAGACAGTACAACTGGAACACGCCATCCCTCTGCACTGAGCCTCTGCTCTGCTCGGGGACTCCGCCACCAGGCAGGTAAGGGCCCTGGAGCCCGGCGCGGCCTCCCAGCTTCAGGGGCGCCTCTGCCTCAAGATCTCACACCCTACCGGACGACGGAAGGAGCTGCCTGCTTGCTGGGGGGGCCCTCGCCCTCCCGTCTGACTTACTGCCCAGCCCCATCCCTTGTTCACCTTTGTCAGGCCGCCTCTCATCGGCTAACGATACACACCCTGGCCTACACCCAGCAGGTGCAGCGAGAGCGGCACTCACCCTGGCCGGCCACGTGGCCACGTGGCCACGTTCCCCCGGGCCCGCCCCCAACCTCGCCTCTGCCCTTCTCTAAACACTGGAGATGCTGCCTCCACACGTGACGATCCCCCAGCAGCGGCGAGATTAGCCTGGTCACCTTCTCTCGTCGCTCACGCTGTCCTCAGAGAGAAGTCGGTGAAGGGACAGAAACAGCACCCTCCGCAGTGCCCACCTTAGGAAATACAGCCTCTTAGTTCTTGCCTTTTCTCAGTACCGAGAAGGGATTTTTTTATTATCCTTTTGACAGAAAACACCCCAGGAAGTACATCTGGGGCAGAATTCTTACCAAAGTAACGTCTTCCAAGAATCCAATTTTTATTCAGACTCTCCGTGACTCAAAATCTTGAACTCTCAAGGGCTTGGGTTTGGCCCCGCAGGGTCAAGCAGCCAAAAACCGAGAGGCTGGAGGGAGTGAACGGCCTGCTGAGAGGCAGGGCACACCCGCTACGTCTGAATCCCTAGAAACACAAGGCTGTCTTCTCATTTTCTGAGAGCTAATTGTTGCAAGGCCCAGAGGGACCCTCCACACAATCACCTTCTGCAGAGACTTGATTCCCTGGCAAGAAAAGCCTTTCAATTTTTTTTCCTTCTGGTGCACGTAACCCATTTAATCCCATCTAATTCTTTAATGAGGCTCTGTTTTCTACACGGCTCTCACATTTTAAAATTTCTTGTCCACTTCTATTCCCGAAGCATTGACAAGATTGTCTGGTTTGCTTCACTTGAGCCCTGCCTACACGAGGTCTAAAACAAACAGAAACAAGAAACCCAGACAAGAGCAGTGAATTGATTTGATTGTCAACAATGATGTAAGCTGATGGCTTCACTGAACTAGCCAGTGATTTTGTCAACGTGATTTAAGGGAATCAACCTGATTCCCTTAAAACTATCAAACCATATAAATAACCAAATTCCAGAAACTCTTCTAAGGAGAATAATTTCTGTGTCCTCCTCCTTTAACAGTGAGCTGAAGCAAGGCTCCTCTGAATTTGGGGGGAACTCCTCCAAGCCCCGATGAGTGTCACGGGGCTGAGCGCTGTGCAGAAATGCAGCGTGATGGCCTGGCGCCCTGAGCGAGGAGCTCGTCTGAGAAGCGCGGATGGCAGTGCTGCAGTCACAGATCCCTGGGAATGTAAGTAAGTGGACTCCCAAGGAACGTTTAGCTCTTCTTGTGGGGAGTGCTGCAGACGCCTATCTGTGGATTTCCAATGGATCTGATTTTCAGTTTTTAGAAATGGCAAAGGGGGACGTGACCTCTCCGTGTGGTCTCAGCGGCCCTCCTGGTGGTCTGCAGCACGAGCCCTGAACGACAATTCATCCTCACCTGCCACTCTGGGCAGCGCATGGGTTCCGACAGGGGCCCTGTATCAACAAGGAAACAGGTTTTTTCTTTAAATCTGAAGATTTTATTCCAAGTGTGTCTCGGCCGACAGAGCTGGGACTTAGGAGCTTTTTCTTCAGTCCCCCAGGCCCCCAGCTCCCATGTCTGCCATCCCAGGTCGCCGGCTGCAAAGGATGCTCACCACCAAACCACAGCCTCGCAGAACCCAAACCTGCGTACACACACACACACACACACACACACACACACACACACGTCACAGCGAATCAAGAAGTTGGCACCTTCTTCACTGCCTTCTGTTAATCTCTCCCCTTTCGGGTGGATTTTCAGATACAGTGATCAGAGCAGTTGAGGAGGGGAGAGATGTAAGTCTGCTGGATGCGGTGCTATGTGAACCTTTGCAGACTCTGCTGAGAACAGAAGCTCCGCCCACCTGGACCTCAGTTTCCCCTCCTGCAGAAGGAGGGCGGCCGTGTCTGCCAGTTTGAGAAGGGCAGGTACCATCCCGTCTTCACGACTCTCTAAGCTTCAGTGTACAAGGAACAAAGTACTGTTTTCCTTCAGGCGGAATAACTACAACAAAATCTCCTGCGTCCCCTCCCTGCGCCTGGCTCTCACAATGATCGTGCGGCCATCCTGAGAACACGGCCCTCCGAGCGGTTTATCTCCCATCGCTGTGTCCCCTCCCGGGGGGCACACACCCCACCCTCGGCTCTGAGGAAGTGCTCACATCCATTATGGAAGGATACTGTCTTTCTCTCAGATAAGCACCTCGACTGCTTCGGGAATAGTCTGTCACTGCTGCAGCCCTGGGACTCGTTATTGTTGAGACGATGAAGAACCGGCCTCCTCCTCCATAGGCGGTAACTGAAGGGGTGGCAGTGGTCCCCACGCCCCATGACAAGGCTGGCGTCACCCTGGAGACCAGGCCAGAGGTCTGCCTCTCACTCATCTCCCGGTGTGCTTGAGGCCGTAAGGCAGACGTCAGAACACAGGCGGTCACAGCCAGGGCTCACCTGAAGGCACAGGGAAGCCTCCTCTGGCATACGGCGGGGCGTCAGGGCTGTGACTTGTATCTACATCCAAGACAGTATTAAGAGCATCAACTGTGGACCCTGACAAGCTCTCAGGAGTTTACTTTCTGTATCCAGAGGCCACATCAGAGTCTACTTGGAGCGGACAAACTCAGGAGGATTGAATACTTGAAATTCGATGGAAAAGAATCCACGTCCCGTTAGCAGCGGGTAAGCTAGTCGTCGGGGCTTCCTTTGACCAGTCCTTTGTTCGCTCGCTCCGTCAGTCCCATAAACGTTCCCCGTTTCCTGCTCTGCTCCGGACCACATGCTTGACTCTGGGGTGAATCGGTCTCGCCCTAAAGAGCCCACCCACCCACCTGCTCCCCGCGTTCTGCTTCTTGTAAGCCTTCTCTTTCCGTCCTTCTTGCCTTAAACATTCAGATTTAAAGCCCTTTGCCATTGTTTCCCACTTTCGCCCAGCCTTATAAGGTGACCGGCGATAAAGCAGAAGTTGACCCAGGTAAGACGCGAGAAGTAAGAAGCCACGTTTTGCCCCCTTTCTGCTCGCCACTGAAAACACCAGAAACATCAAATAAAATGTGGTTTGGGGTACTGCACGCAGCGTCAAGCCTGGGGAAGCCGTTCTGTGGTTTATACTGTGTGGAGATCGTTTTAGTGAAGGGCAGTGCCAATACCCGGTGAGGACACTTTAGCCATGGGTGTCTGAGGACAACTGTTCATTTAGTAAAGATCTACTGGAGTGTGAGCATTTGAGATTGTTTTTCAAAGAGCAGATTCTTCCCTCAGTACCTCAGGGAAGCTCTTTTCTATTACAAAAAAGGTCAATTTTGGAGTAGAAAGAGGGACTTCCCGTGCTCAGCAGGACAGATGCACGGCCCTTTGTGTTCGCAGCTGGTGCTGTTGGTGCCTTTCTGGGAGAGGGGGCTCCTAAACGCTTCCACCAACAGATTTGTCCTTATCTACACGTCCCTGTCCGTTCCTAACCCTCGAGACATGGCAGCCCCTGGGGAGACGGTGGAATATGCTGCCCCCCGCCCCAGAACATGCCACTTTGGTGTGCTGATTATTCTGAGCTGCAGGCAGGCACCTGAAAAAGAGCGACGGCAGCTAGAGGCTTTCCCTGAACCTCCTTATCTGGCGCCAGACACTGGTCCTCCCCTGAAGGACCTCAGCTGTCATAAATCCCCTCCCCGGGAGTTCCATCAGTCCAGGGGGTCCCACTTGTCACAGGGGAGGTGACTAGAAGTCGACACCGCACCCGGGAGAACTTTGTCACAAACCATCACCCCTCCCATCCCATTGTAAGGGCCCTTTCATCTTTCCTAAAAATCACCTACTCTCTCCCAGAGTCCCGCCCCCTCCCCTTCCCTATTAACCTGGTGTCTGAGCCCGGCTCCTAAGCCACTGCGGCAGCCACTCATGTTCCCCCGGCACCTGCCAAGTACGCACGAGGTAAGCATGTCACCCAACTTCTGTGTGTGGTGCTTGCTAGCCTGACTTTTCTTCCAGGAGTCTCAGCGAAGAACTCAGAGGGGCAGAGGGAAAATGACTTTTCCTCTCCTGCGGCTGAAGCTGTGCTAGGTATGCTGAGGGTGTCTGGAGGCAAGTACCAGAAACCACTGGACTCGCCCAGGCTCCGGGGCACGTGGGACCAGGATGCAGCGTCCCCGGGAGCTTCAGGCAGCGGCGCAGCCAGGCTGCAGGAGGGGCTGCAGTCGGGAAGCAGAGAGCATCTGCCTTCCCGAGGGTCCCCTCGGGCTCTCCTGCTTCCTCCTCTCAGCTCCCCATAGCCAGCCGGCCCCTCTGTGGCCGTTCCTGCCACAAGCACGCCCCAGCGGCTGTCTCTCCCTCCTCCTAAGCGGCCCCGCTTTGAACCCAGGCTCCACCCCTGCTCAGCCATCAACGCCGGCAGGCGAGTCACGTGACCGTCTCCACCCACGTGGAGCGGACGCTTCTCAGACAAGGTGGGATGCACTGAGGGCTGGCATGCTGAGTTTTGGTAAAGACACCCCCCAAAATGTCTGCAGGGTGGCCACCAAATTCTGGCAGCACGGATCAACAGATGATAAATAATGTATTAATTCTACATAATGAGATCGTTTTGTTTCCAGACCGGGCGGCCACCTCGTACCACAGGGTGGCCGATGACCCGGGCACAGAAGGAAGCGGCAGGGCCGGAGTCCGCAGCGTGTCATTATCCCGGATGTCTGTGCTCCTGGGCTAACCGGCCACACATGCGCACGTGGATCATGTCCATAGGTCCGTACATAATAAAGAGATCATTGCCTCGGCAACCAAATAGCCTCCAGTCACAGAGAACTGTTTAGCAGGCCAATTAGCAGCCTTCCTTAGTCTTCCCCAGGCCCCCGAGAATGATTCACGCTAAACCCTGAGTAATCCAAACCCTGGCTCTCAACTTTCCACTATCTGTCCCCAGCCCCGACGCGTATTCACCGTCCCCTCCCCTAGACGGTCAGCAGCAGTAGGGTCGTGCTCATGGTAAAAAAAAAAAACGTGGTCTCTCCAGCATGGCGGCTTCAGTACAGCCGGACATCCCGTGTGTCCGCTGAGGGCCCCCAAGGCATAGGAGAGAGAGACAGAGACAGAGAGACACAGCCATATCACGCTCCGTAACCTGGCCTCCAATCACGCTCCGTAACCTGGCCTCCACACCCTGTTTGCTGTGTTCTATTAGGAGCAAGACGCTAGAGCTGCCCCATAATTGAAGGGAAGGGCATTAGCCTTTACCTTCTGAGAGGAAGAGAATCAAAGAGATTGTGGATACGCTTTAAAATCATTATGGAAGTTTCTGGTCTTTGCACAAGAAGTACCAGGAGAGGCATCCGGAGGCTCTGCAGTGGCTCAGCTGTGTTACCAAAATGCAGCTCCTTCGACCTTTCCTCTCAGCATCTTTAAGGACTGGCTTCTCGTGTTATGTTCACACAATGGCTGCCGCCTCACCAGCAATCACATCCGTCTTCTAGGCAGGGTGAAGGCAGAATGTCGTTTGTCTCCCACCCCCAACTCCCTGCCTGCCTGAGCAGGCACGTTAAAGCCTTCTCATACACCGTCTGGCCGACTTCCGCTTACATTTAATTGCCCCAAATTGTGGGGCGCGGCTGTCAGGAGCTCAGCTGAGCTGTTAAAGACCAGCCAAGGGAGGCAACCAGGAGCCACAGTGACGCCTGTCGTCACCCACGGCAATGCTACGAGCACCCATCTGCCCCCTCCCTCCCACTGGGCGAGAGGCTGGGTCAGTGCAGACACGGGGGTCTCACTTTCCAGGGAGCCGGAGCACAGGGACCAGACTGCGGGGGAGATGCTCCCTTTAGACCCTGCAGCCTGGCCGTGCACCAGTCTCGTGGGGGAGGGCTCACGTCGGAGGTCTCCCAGGGACAAAAGCCTTTCTGACGGCCTTATCGGGCCTGAGAAACCGCAGACAGGTTTTTACCCTGGAGCCAGACCCCTCAGGCCCCACGTCGCTGCCAGAGAAGCTGAGAGATTCTTTTCTAACCTTTACAATGAAAGAAGGCAGGGGCCCGGGTGGCCGGGATGCTGGTGGAGAGGACAGATCAACATTGCCCGTCAAGCAGCATAAATTCCCAGAAAGGATGCGCGGTTGCATTTCAGATGTGTGGATGTGTAATGATTCAACAACTGTGAATTCTGAAATATATTTTAATGTGTATATGTAATAGATATCAAGTAGCAGAAAATATCTGAGGAGAGAAAAGCCAGGAAAAAAATAGGGGGAGGAGGAAATGAGAGGAATGAGTGGGGACAAAACCAAGACGGCTCCCCTGAAGCCAGGAGGATGGGAGGGTAGGCCGGCGACCCACAGGACGGCAGGGGAGGCCAGGGACCCCGCAGGATGGGAGGGGAAGCCGGGGGCCTGGGATTCAGTTTCTCAAACCCAAGGGAGGTCGCTGTTGGGGTTGTTTGGCGTGTCCTTCTCTCAGCATCGCGAATTGGGTCTCGCCTGTTTTTGGCCGTAGCAGTTCACTCCCTTGTCAGCATAAAAGACTGATCGTCCAGAATGAATCTCGCACTTTTCCAGACTCCTCTTCAAGCAGGAAGTTCTGAAGATGAACGCACCCTGCTTCCTAGGTTTATTTATCACCCCCTCTGCTAGACTGCCAGCAGCTGTAGGATCATGCTCCTGTAAAAAAAAATTTTTTTTCCTGCTCAATTCATTTTTAAATTTTTATTTATTTATTTGTTTTTGGCTGCGTTGGGTCTTCGCTGCTGCGCTGCGCGCGGGCTTTCTCTAGTTGTGGCGAGCGGGGGCTACTCTTGGTCGCGATGCGTGGGCTTCTCATTGCGGTGGCTTCTCTTGTTGTAGAGCACGGGCTCTAGGCACACGAGCTTCAGTAGTTGTGGCACGTGGGCTCTAGAGCGCAGGCTCAGTAGCTGTGGCTCACGGGCTCTAGAGCGCAGGCTCAGTAGTTGTGGCGCACGGGCTTAGTCACTCCGCGGCATGTGGGATCTTCCCAGACCTGGGATTGAACACACGTCCCCCTCCATTGGCAGGCGGATTCTTAACCACTGCGCCAACAGGGAAGCCCCCAGTTCATTTCTTTTTTTTTTCCCAATTGTTCTGCTTTGTCAATCAATCAGCTTTATTAAGGCTCCCAGGTGAGCTGTGCATTCTGTTATTTATTCACCCATTAAACCTATATTTATTGTCTACTGTATGGCAGGTTCTTTGCTATGTTTCCAAAATTAGATGTTAGACCAGAAAGCAGGGGGGTTGAGAGATATAACCACTCCAAAAAGTACAGTCTATTTGTGGACATGGAAATAGATTGAGCACATCCAGAATACAAAACACTTAGCAGTTGTGCTAAGCAGTCTGTAAGATGTCTCAATGGCCTTGCTTCCTGACATTCATACTCTGTCTTTAAGTCACTTAGTAACCCACTGAATTCAGTAACTCCCTTCTGACAAATTGAATGTAGCAAAAATGATGGTATACCACTTCAGAAATTAGGTTATACAAAAACACTGGCTTCCATCCTATGGTCTCTCTTTCTCTCTCACTCTCTCTCTCGTTTGGATTGCCTGCTCTGAGGGAAGCCAGGTGCCCGTTGGGAGAACACTCAGGCAACATAAGGGAGGCCCACGAGGCAAGAGACCGAAGCCTCCTGCCGGCAACCGTGTGAATGAGTCCAGCCACGCCTGGGACTGGGATGAGGGCGCCCAGGCCAACAGCCTGACTGCAGCCTCATGAGGGACCTTGAGCCAGAGCCACCCAGCTAAGCTGCTCCCAGGTTCTTGATCTCAGAAACCACAGGACAGTAAATGTTTGCTGTCTTAATTTGCTAACTTTTAGGGAAATTTTTAAAAATTCAATAATAGATAACTATCAATATAGAAAGGATAAGCTTTGTTATAGCTCTGAGTTTTTAAGGGGGCAGAGTAGTGAAATGGTAATTGGGTGGAATGATCTCACAATTGGCGGCAACAGGCCATAAAAGACGGAGTCAGTACTGATGAGAAATGTTTGTCCATTCACTGTTGCTGTGTATTGTGTGAGTCAGTTATTCTAAATCAAATGAAAGTTTAGCCACTAAGGTTTCAGAGTTTAGAAAGTCCTCTGAGGAAAATACAGCATGATCCAGTACTTTTGGCTGCATAATGTCCAATTATGAAAACTTACTGAAGACCTTCAAAAAAGGGAAAGAAAAGCAGTTAACGAAACCAAACATAACCATTTGCCCACTTGCCTTGTTCTGTACGTTTAAGGTAGATGCGTATGTGTGTGCTTCTTCTTGGTATCTTCAGATACATTTTTTTTTGTAAATAAATGAGTTATGACTGCAACAATTATACAAGGTTGAAGAATTTAAAGGGTCTGCAAAATGCTGTATAACACACTCACATAAAACCTATTCAAGATAAAGCATGCAGCGGGGCAGGAGAAAGAGTGTACAAGCCAGCAGCGGGGCCTGGGACATTGGCAGGCACGCCCACACAAAGTCTCTTCTCAGTCACACAGGACGCACTTCATCTCTGGGTTATGACCAGTACTTGTCAGGAAGTTAACATTTCTCATCACACCTTCTGTGTAAGCTCCTGGCTCGTAACTGTCCATTTCACCTGTGACAATGTGAGCAACGCTTGCGGCCCGTCCTCTCACAGCACCTGTAGCTCGATCTCAGTTATCAGCATCCTGGTCTCTCAAGGCTATGATACATTGGTTGACATCTTCTAGGATACGGCTCTCAGATACAGCAAGGAAGTCATCAACGCTTGGAATGTCATCTACAGCTTCAGTGACGACATGGATATGATTCTCCCACGTGCATCTGTACATTTCCATGTTTTTTTTGACCACTTGACTTTTGGGTCTTGCAGCCAAAGCAAGTGCGGCGTTAATCATCTGTGGACACAAGGTTTCCGGGTGATTGGCTGCAACTGTGACAATCTTTATTCCATCTTCATTTGTTGGCATGGAACAAACAAGATCTGCCCCCTCTACAAGCCTGCTGGCGTGTTCACAAAGTATCGCAGCATATTCTTTTATTTCCTTTTATTTTCTTTTAATATTCTTTTATTTCCTTTTCCCGGCCATTCTTGGCAGCTTCAATGAGAACCAAAAGTGGGACTGTCGTATCCAAAAAGGAGTCTGACACATGATCTATACTAGCCTTACGGAGCTGTCTGCGAAGGTCTCTTGTCTTCCCGCACATGTTTTCTACCGCAATATTCAAGGCATTTACTCCTTTCCTTTTCTCCGGTCTTTAAGGACTTAGTCCCTCCACTGCCTCTTCCAATCAGCCATCTTTCACGCACCCGGTTCATCTCTTTAACACTTAATTGTTTTTTCTGTCAAAGTCAGAGATGAATGAGCCAATCAAAATTCATAGCAAGCTATTTTGTGACCCGTGGGTCAGAAACAAATTTCCTACGAACTTCAGGAGGGATCTCCCTTGGGTTTGTTTGGGTGGGAAATTCACATCCTGCTCTGGGTTCTCAGCCCTGAGCAGGGTGGTGGCGCGTGCTCCTGAGGCAGCGTCTATGCAGCGGGGAGTCCCTGAGGTGCCTCTCGGCGATTTCCCAGCGACGCGGGGAGGTCTGAGGCTGCGGCTGCCAGTGAGTGATTCTCAGCTGCAAGTCCCTGTTAGCTGTGGACCAAGAAGAGATGCAGGAGAGGGTGAGACCAAGACTGCCCGTCTTCCCAGTTCTGAGGCTGGACCACTCTCCTCCCCAGGAAGAGAAAGGCCACCACCGCCAGGCGTTTCCCAGGTGTGACAAACACACTGAAGTGAAATCAGCCTTCCTTTTCCCCGAGTCAGAACTGCATGGTTCGGGATCTGTCAGTGAATCTCGACGGATGGAAACGTCTATTTCCAAACACGTAGAATTTCCCATTCCAGCAGGATTAGCAAACTCTCAAATTGCTAGTAGTTGACCAATCGTTTTTGTCGATGGTCATTCCACTGAGAAGAAACGATCTTGGACCTTAAGTCGTTAAAAGGATTGGACACATGCAACATGTCCCTTCACGTCACTATGTTTACTGAAGAGCAAATGCTCTGCAACATGGAACATCTGTGAAGACAATACATCGTTTCTGACACTGTGCTGTCAAAGGGACAGAAGGAAAAGCTTTATACAAAAAGAAAAGCAAGTACGGCCAGCTAGTTAGTCAAGAGGACAAAGGCAGGGGGAGTGTTTCCAGATATGATTTCAAAAGTGCTGTCTGGGGAATTCCCTGGCGGTCCCGTGGTTTATAACGGACTCGGCGCCCTCACTGTCACGGCCCGGGTTCGATCCCTGGTTGGGGGACTAGGATCCCGAAAACAGCACGGCAACCTGACAACAGTTACGGACGTCCCCAGAGAGCCGGCGGGTGTGTAAGAAACGTGATCCACATTAATTATTTCCTGAGTGCCGCTTACCCTCTTATTCTCAAGGAACCTACATTCTAGCAGGGAGAGAGGGTAACGACAATGTCACCACACAGAGCTGACCCGCCCGGAGGGCCTGCTCTGAAGAGCAGGGCACACGCTGACAATGAAGATCAGAGCGGCCTCAGCGGGTGGCTGGACAGGCCGCTCCCGGGAGGTGTGTGAGCTGAGCCCCGATGATGAAGAGCTGGTTCCAGGCCAGCTCTGAGGCCAGAATAAGCTTCTAGAGAAATCCAGGGCTCAGAGCAGGAACGGAGCCGGGAGGAGGGCCCGGTGAGACACTGGGTGTACTCGCCCTGCAGCAGGAAGCCCCGGGAGGGCCCAGCCGGGTCACCAGGGTGCCCGGGCCACAGAGCCCGGGCGAGGCACGTCCAGCAGGGGCCTTGCCACCGGCCAGGCAGCCTCCGGCCAGGCCCCTCTGGTCACTCTGCACCAGGAGCGGCCGTCCCGTCAGCTCACAGTGAAAGTGTGAGCCTTACAGGAGTCCAACGCCTGGTGCCTGTCTGATGGGCTGATTCTCAATCACGTGTTAGATCACTATATCCTTAGAACAGGGGGTCCCCCTGACCCGTCGTGAGAACCCCCGAAGAATTCACTCTGACCCACTGACTCTGAATGTGCCCCTTGGAAAGCAACAACAGGCCTGGGACCAGGGCTTGAATCTGAGGCTAAGAAGCAGCATTCGCTGATCAGAGGTCCTTAGTTCCCAACCTTGTTCACAGCTGTATCCTGAGCACCCAGCACAGAGGCTGACACATAACTATTTGTTGAAAGAGTTCACATATTAGCCTAGTAAAGCTCAAGAAACACGACGATGAAACCTCGGTACTACAGCATCCCAACCAGCTAAATTAAGCAGCCTTGGACGCTAGCCCTGGTGTGTGAATACCATTGGCGGGGAACGGTGGGATGGACCCACATCTACTCCAGCCTCGGGGCACCAGCATCCACCGCTCACTGCTGCTCCAAGCTTCTGGGACTGCCTGACCACGCGGACGATTCCATCTCTGGCCTGTCCCCCTGCCCTCCAGGCCCTCACCCTCCAGAGACCGGGCAGGCAGTGTCTCCCTGACCCACGGTGCCCCAGTGGGCACCAGCCCCTCATCCTGTCTCCCAGCTGCCTTCCCCTCTGCCCTACTTCCGGCTCCGTACCAAAAACAGGGGAGCCTCTGGTGGGAGTGATCAAGCCCTAAATCACTCGTTTTATTTCTTGGAGTAAACTTAAGGCTGAGAAAAGGTTCTGGAATGACTGCCCTGGGGAACTAAAAGTCCATCTGGAAGCATGAAGAATGTGAAATTTATCCCTCCGTGGAGCCCCACAAGTACAACTACAATATCATCCTTTCTGAGAATTCCTGCCAATTTTTTATGGGGTCAGCAGAAAGTTACATCTTAAGTGAAAACTGCATAGCTTTCTACAGGGGTAGGGAACTGGTGCGACGAGGGATGTGGAAGCTGCAGGTAACAGTGAAACTCCACAGACGGGATTTGTGAACACCTGGCCCTTCACGTCAGGACGCGGGACGAGTATGTCATCCATCCAGACACTGACTGAGTGGCTGCTGTGTGCCAGGCATTGTAGGCACCGAGGGGGCAGCCATTGCCCTCGTGGAGCTGACCTCTTCCTGGGGCTGGAAGACGGGTCCTAAAGGTCTCACTAAACATGATGTCCAAGGTCAACGTGTGACGTTGAGTCCTTATTGTGGCTCAGACAGTATGAAAGAACGAGCTTGTTGCTTCATTATAGTTGGGAGTGAGATTTGAGAGTGAGACAGATGTGTAGTCATTGTTTGAAAACTCCCAGAATAATGAGATCTGGCATTGACGTGTTCTCCCGTACTTTTCTTCTCAAGCTGCAGAGCTCGACTGGGAGGTATCTGGCAAAAGGCCTCGCTTGCCTAAGCTGTCACCTGACAGCGTGTGCGGCTCTGGGCCAGCCCGGCTCCAACTCAACTGCGGCAGCTTGATGAGGCCGTGAGCACAGAGTACCGAGTACCGTAACATGGCAGAGTGGCTGTAACTCATCCCATCACGGCTAGAAATTATCCGCCTCCAAGGAAAAGTGTCAACAGCGGTCATCTTCCGGAGGGTCGGCAGTTCTTAAATTTTAGTTTCACAAGCATCACTCAATGAGTCTGTAACCAAGAGGTCCCAGCTCCTCCCCTAGGAATTCAGCTTGAGGTGGTCTGGGGAAGGGCCCAGAGGTGCATTTTACCACTGTGCGTGCTGATTCTATGGCACGGGGCTCTGGTAACCCTGGGACGGAGGGTACAGACCTCCAGGTCCTGTTCCCCAGATGTACAGCATCTTGGCAAGGATCTCCTCCTTGGAAGGGAAAACGGTTGGAACAGTCTCTTTCACTGATTAAGCTTATTCCTTCCTCTCATGCGTCCAGCAAATACTGTTTAGCAACTGCAGTGGACGTGGTATAGTCTGCCTACTGGAGGGAGGGTGTCAGGATGACTGCGCACCAGCCGCTGTCCCTGGAGATAGAGGATCTTTTAGGGACGACGGTGGGCCCCACTGGACTGAGCCTGCCTGACTCTGCGTCTTCTCGGTGCTCCCCAAACACCCAAGTTTTCTTTCCTCACCTCCTTCAAGTATTTACTGAACGGACTTCTTTCACTGAAACCTCACTAGATCATTCCGCACTAAAACCAGCACGTCAAAGCCTGAACCTCTCTCTTCCCCAGAGTCCTCCCCGGCTCTGTAAAGAGCAACTCCCCTCTTCCATCTGCGAAAGCAGAATCTGTTCGCCCCTCCTGCTCCCACTTTCTGATCCATGGCAAAGTCCTGATGGTCCTGCTCTGAGATGTGCCCAGAACCCACTGCTTCTCCCAGCTTTCCTCCAAGCCAACGTTGCCATGTCCCCGAGTTACTTGCCTCCCGTCCCCCTCCCCTTCCCCCCGCTAACCATCCTAAAGGATGAATCACCCTCTGTGTGCCTCTCCCCTGGGAAGCCTGCCCTGACTCCCCACACCTGGGTCTGGTGTTCCTGTCCTTCCTTGCTGTGGTACTTCCTGCACAGCCTGGCTTGCTGACTGCCTGTTTATTCTTTTGTTTTCTCCGTTAGGTTGCAAGGTCTGTATGCGTAGGTAGGTGTTGTTTCACATAACCTGGTTCCTAGTAGGCGCCCCGTGACGGTTGGTTCGTTTAATGAAGGAGGGAAGGGAAGACTGAGGCAAAGGAAATAGTGGAAGAAGACTCAGGATCAGAGAGGACAAGCAGTGCTGTGTGCCTGGGCAGGGCTTCGTGGGATGTTGCGTGGGACACAGAGAGACATGTACATGCGGACAGAGAAGAGGAGGAAAACATGGGAGGTTCTGGGTAGAAAACTGGTCTTTGGTCAGCTGTGGGGACCACTGGATGATTTTGAGCAGAATGGCACACGATGCTTCTTTCAGAAGATAATCTGGTACTGAACTGGACTGAAAGGGGAAAACACAAAGACAGAATCCGCCCAACCCCATGAGGAGAAAGACCCCAATTCGGACAGCAGCAAGGGGATTGGGGAGGAGCAGACAGAAGTGAGAAACGTTTGGAGGAAAGATACTGGATGCTGAGGACAAAGGAGACAAGGCACTTGAGGCCGGATCACGTGGCTGGAAGAACAGCAGTGCCTTTCATGGAAAAACGGAGAAACTGCAAAGATGGCATAATTAGGTGCAAAGAGCATGAGTTTGTCTCCAGGCCTTTCAAGTCTGAAACATTCTCAGGACAGTCTGCTAAGAATGAACTGAACCGGAGATTCAGGGCTAAACTCTAGGAGAAATGTCTCTCTCTCTGTAAAGCCTGAATATTCCAGCCTCTGTCCCAGGAGGAGAGTGAACACTTAGCTTTCCAGGAGTTTGGCTCACGCAGACATCAAAATGTTTTTGAACATTGTTTAAAGGGTCGTTTAATTTTCTGAAAATATTTAGTATCCTTTCTTATTAAGTGGGGCAAAACTCAGCAGTTTGGGTGCACTTTTTCACACCTGGAACCTCTGGAGACAGAGGGTTCTCGCATTCGGCGGGGATGGGCGTTAGCCCTGTGAACATATGGCAAACTGGTGGAGAACATGTACACGGTGTAAGTCCGAGAAAACTTGCCCAGGTGCTGAGACAGTCTTTAGGGCAATCCTTCTGCTTAAGGCACGTGGCTGGGGCAGTACTGCTCTGCACAAACATACAACGTTTCCAGTATCCGGAGACTCAGAGGCGCTTCTGTGCATGGCCAGCAACCAACTAGAATTGAACTTATCGATGCTTCCCATCTACCAAAAATACACATGCAGGGTTAATTCTAAACGCAACTTAAAAAATGTCTGATACAGATGGGACAAAATGCTAGTATTTGTTAAATCTGGACGGTGGACACTCGGATCCCTATTATGTTATTTTCTGCACTCTTCTGTATGCTTGACACACAGTAGTTCATCCTTTTTTTAAAAAAACACTTCAAAAAACAGATATGCGAAACAGAGCCAAAGACTGAGATCCTGAGAACCAGGCAAGTCTGGGAAGATGACCTACAGAAGCAATAGCGTGACCCCACTTTGCAAAGTTCCTGTCCCCTCCAAGAACAAAAGGCCATGGTGGTGACCAGAACGTTCGAGGTCATGGGATAGAGAGGGAGGTAGCGATTCTCTCTGCTGGCTGTGGGTCCCACGGGTCTGTAATAGTCCTTGTGAGGTCACCGCCAGCCTGGGAAGTCGCAGACCCACCATGACACACTCCCAACTTGACAATTACGTGGAACCCAGCAGAGTGACAGTGGAACTTCCTCGACAGCCAGGCCACACCGTGCCCCGGAGCTCGGCTCGGCTCCCAGGACAGGGCCACCATGTCACGTGCTGTCACGGTGCCCTTCCCAGCAAACACACCCAAGGTGTGAGTCTCGGGGATTGGTATCTCCTCCGGGGCTTCGTGACCAGGGAGACGCCCCAGTGACAGCTCCTCCAAGCTCCCCAAAGCTTTCCAGCCTTCTATTCCCTTCCTTTGGACAAGCAGAGAGCCTCCTCCGCAGTGTCACAAAAGCCTGTCTACGACTTAGGCTTTGGAAAATCCAGCATTTCCCAAAGCTGACAGACGCCTCCTCTGCCCCCAGCTTCTTGCATTCAGGCCCGTGTCGGAAACACAGCATCATGACCACCAGCCACGTGGTGGGCCCAGTGCAGGGACAGCAAGGCTCCAGTGCATCAGCTCTTAAGACCAAATAGAGCGGCAACACCGCCGAAAGAACCGGATCCTGGGGACCCCCTGTGGGCTTTAGACTTCTGCAAGGGGGAGGGGAAAGAGTGGACATGTCCTTCCAGCCAGACCCTGAGTGGAAATCCTCCCAATAAAGTATCTTTCAACAAACCGAAAGCAGAGCTCCCTCTGGCTCTCAAGCCCTTGCAAGCAGTCAGCATCCAGCCCACAGCTCCCACCCTCGGGAACCACTCCCAGAAAGGTGCCCTGGGTCCCGCACCTGTTCCCCTGGGGCTGTGCCGTCTGAGGGGCCCCAGCTGCCCCTCTTTACCAACAGCCGGGCGTGTGTGCTGGTGACTTCCCTGCACCAAGCTGCCAGGACCTGCTGGAACAAGGAAGACTGAACATTCAGCCCTGGGAGCGCCCCCGAAAGCAGACCTAAAATCTGCTTGCTTCCATCACAGTGCTGGAGCCCCCGACCCTCCTGTGGGAGAAGACCGGGTCAGCGATTCTAAACGTCGGACCGACAGCAGCCCTCCTTCCCGGCATCCTGGGACCCCGGGGTCGCAGTGCCTCCTGGGGGCTGGGCTCTGTTTCCAGTCGAGGGAGCGGGAACATCACGCCACGTGCCCACTCGCCCGGCACCTGTGAGCGCCGCGGCCCTGTGTTTTCCTTCAAGGACAATCGCAAGGATCCCAGGTCCTCTTCTCTGCGGCCAGGCTCTGCCCAGCAGGCACAGTGCTGGAGCCTCAGCCCATCGCCACGGAGGCCTGCTGGGCGCAGAGCAGGTCCACACGCCCACAAGACGGTCAGTCGAGGCACACCAGTCGTCCTCTCGGCGGTGGTGTTGCCTCTTGTTTGGGGGCAGGTGTAGGGCAACAGCCCGAGGCAGAGAGGAACTGAGTCGTCTCCCGCAGCCCCGAGGAAGTGCACGAGCTGGGTCCTAGCTGTCAACGGAGGCATCTGGCATCATGTGGGCTTTCCGGCTCCGAAATACCGAATAACCTCATGTGCATCCACCCCTTACATTGGATGAGGTTTATGATGCCACAGACACAGCTGCTGGTTAAAGCAAGGCCACAGATCGGGGAACAAGGTCATCCAGGCAGACCACGACCATCCAGTGCTCCTCTGGTCCCCATAATATACATTTTGGCAAATACATTTGAGGGACAAAAAGAGGATGCTTGTCCTGGGCATGTATCCAGAAAAGACGAAAACTACAGTTTGAAAAGATACATGCACCCCTATGTTCATAGCAGCTCTGTTTACAATAGCCAAGACACGGAAGCAACCTAAATGTCCATCGACAGATGAATGGATAAGGACGATGTGGTATAAAAGACAACCCTCAGAATGGGAGAAAATATTTCCAAATGAAGCGACCAACAAGGGATTCATCTCCAAAATATACAAACAGCTCATGCAGCTCTACATCAAAAAAACAAACAAACCACCCAATCCAAAAATGGGCAGAAGACCTAAGCAGGCATTTCTCCAAAGAAGACATACAGATGGCCAAAGAAGCCCATGAAAAGATGCTCAACATCTCTAATTATTAGAGAAATGCAAATCGAAACCACAATGACGTATCACCTCACACTGGTCAGAATGGCCACCATCAAAAAATCTACAAATAATAAATGCTGGAGAGGGTGTGGAGAGAAGGGAACCCTCCTATACTGTTGGTGGGAATGTAAATTGATACAGCGACTATGGAGAACAGTGTGGAGGTTCCTTAAAAAACTAAAAATAGAATTACCATACGACCCAGCAATCCCACTACTGGGCATATACCCTGAGAAAACCATGGTTCGAAAACATACATGCACCCAGAGGAATGGTTAAAGAAGATGTGGTTATTTATATATATATATATATATATGTATATATATATATATATATATATATATACACATACACACACACACACACACACACACACACACACACACACACACACACAATGGAATATTATGCAGCCATAAAAAAGAACGAAATAATGCCATTTGTAGCAACACGCATGGACCTAAAGATTATCATATAAGTGAAGTAACTCAGACAAATATCATATGATATCACTCATATGTAGAATCTAATTTAAAAATGATACAAACGAACTTATTAACATAACAAAGACAGACTCACAGATTTCAAAAACAAAATTATGGTTACCAAAGGGGAAACGTGGGATAGGGGGAGGAATAAATTAGGAGTTTGGGATTAACACATACATACTACTATATATAAAATAGATAACCAACAAGGTCCTACTGTAGAGCACAGGGAACTCTACTCAACATTCTGTAATAACCTATGTGGGAAAAGAATCTGAAAAGAATGAATATATGTATATGTATAACTGAATCACTTTGCTGTACACCTGAAACTAACACAACATTGTAAATCAACTATACTTCAATTTTTAAAAAGGGGGGGGAAAAAGAGGATACCGTAACAAAATTAATCTTAAACCAGATAACAGAAAGAAAAGCAACCACAGGTGGAATACCCAAAGAGCAGGCATCATTGACAGATGTGTCTTGTCTTCAAACGCCCCGTGTTGGCATCTGTGCTTTGGACCCCATACAGCACGGTGTAAATGCTGGTTAAACCTTTGAGCGTCACAGGACTTGTAAACGGCATGATTTGTTTCACATCAAACAGAAACCAGAGCCTTTCTAACTTGAACCAACACTCCTTCCCTCGAGTTCTACCCTCGGCCAACACCAGCTAACGTGGGCTAGGTGCGTGGGGTCCACACCTGGGGGTTACCCACATTTTCTTGAGATTCCTCCACATCCGGCGCATCTGGATACAAGCCGCTCCCCACCCCGACCTAGCTCCCGGCTCTAAGTTATACAACTCAAGTCGCTGCGGCAGCAATTCCGAGGAAAGAGAGAAGAGGGACGGGGAAGGAAAAAGATAACGGTCCAGGCATCACTCCTCAATCCCTGATGCGCTGAATAGAAGGGTGTGTCGGAAACAGTCCTGGTCACAGCGGGCGGACCCGGCAGTAACAGGACAAGCATCATTTCATAACCACACACACTCACTGTCCGTCCCGACGTTCTGTCATCACTCTGGCCTTGATGATTGGCCCCAGGATGGCGTGGCTTCTTCCTTCTGAGTCGGAAGCAGGAGGGCAGCCCACACCCTGTCCTGTGCCCTTCCTGTGATGCTCCTCCGCGGCTCCTAAGGTGGCCGTGAAGCTGGTGTCTCTGCTCCACAAGAAGCCGTTGTTGGTCCAGGGTCTCCAGGGCGTCCGTCCTTCCCGGGGAGCAGCCGTGCAACACGCGGACGGTCCGGGCAGAGTAATTCACGCCCAAGCAGGAAGAGCTAGCTCCTCAGCTGCGTGCTGCCCTGGTGGCTCCCAGCCCACGCACGCCCCCTCCTCGCGCCCTGGCTGCCAGTGACCGCGTTCCAGGTGTGCCAAAGTGTGCACCCCCCATCTCAGTCCACGGACGACCCTCACCCTGACGCGCGCCACCCACTCACAGCACAAACAGCACAGAAGAGAAACAGTGACAACAAAAATCACATCACTTGAAAATCCAGAGAGCTAAGGAGGCAGAGACACTGCTTACCTTCCTAAAACTCATCACGACGGGGCTGTCTGCTCGGGGCACTGGACTCTGCTGGGGGGCACTGGTGGGGGCGGTCTGAGAGCCTGCAGAAACCCCCAAGTTGCCACTCGTGCTGCATTCATCCCCCACGCCTCACCCCTCCTTCAAAATGACTCTGTCATCAAGTCCCGGAACTGACCATTGAGGCGGGCGGTCTTCCGGGCAGCCTTCTCGGGTAGGACCTGACGCCCGGCACCCTTCATCCTTCAGATGCAGCTGCTCCGAAGCCTCAGAATCCCTCAGCCTCACAGCGCCACCAGGGAAGCCCCACAGCTTATCTTTAAAGGGAACGTGATAGGGACTTCCCTGGCGGTCCACTGGTTAAGGCTTCGCCTTCCGATGCAGGGGGTTAGGGTTCGATCCCTGGTCGGGGAGCTAAGATCCCACAGGCCGCGTGGCCAAAAAAACATAAAACGGAAGCAATATTGTAACAAATTCAATAAAGACTTTAAAAATGGTCCGCATCAAAAAAATCTTTAAAAAAAAGAAAAAGTAAAGGGAGTGTGATAGACGTGATCCCAGATTTAACACCACCCCAGACGTTTAAATGGCTTTAACCAAACGCTTTAACAACACGTTCAAACTATCCATAAATCCACTTCAACCAACCAGGCCAGAGGAAAGACTGAATTATATTCAATGTTTTATTGAAAAACATGACCAGAGGGCTTCCCTGGTGGCGCAGTGGTTGGGAGTCTGCCTGCCGATGCAGGGGACACGGGTTCGTGCCCCGGTCCGGGAGGATCCCACATGTCGCAGAGCGGCTGGGCCCGTGGGCCATGGCCGCTGAGCCTGCGCGTCCAGAGCCTGTGCTCCGCAACGGGAGAGGCCACAGCAGTGAGAGGCCCGCGTACCGCAAAAAAAAAAAAAAAAAAAAAAAAAAAAAGACCAAAGAATATACAGGCAAAGGAGGTAGGGAGGAAAACTTTTACAGAAGTATAGCAGCCAGTTAGCTAATTCAAATATTGTATTATGTTTCTGGATTTCGAGATTTTGTATTATTTGTTAGCTTTTTTACAACACATAATTCTCAGTGATTTCTTCACTCGTTATGTCATAACTAATTTTGTAATCTAATTTTGCATTCTTGTTCTTTTTTATTGTCAGGAGAAGAAAGGATTTATCACCTGCAGCAAGTCAGGAGAACACTGGGCATCTCTCCCCAAGCAGTGTCTCTGTGTACTTCTCCTTAAAGAGGCTCCCTGGATCTTGTCAACTTCAGGCTCCACCTCTGCCCCCCACGTCCCGTGGAGAAGTGCAGGGAAAATGCTGAAATGGTCTGAATGTTCACCGAATTCAACGCCGCTCCCTCTTCCTCGTGAAGGTCATCCCCTCTGCTTTTTCTCCTCTCTCCCTCCTCCCGAGGAGGCGGCCCCAGCTGTGTCCCCGGAGCTGCGTCCTCCGGGCCACCGCCTGCCCCTGCCGTCAGCATCCCCCGCCACACGCCCGTCAGCTCTGCTGAGATGCCACCAGCGCTGACAAGGTCCAGGCAACGGGGGGTGGCGGGTGTGGCGGCGTGGGAGAAGGTGGCCTCTAGAGGTGGGAGACCACTGGGGACAGCTGCACACAGAGGGCCTGGGGTCGGAACAGCCCCCCAACGATCCCTGCTGTGAGGTCGGCACCGACACCTGACAGGCCACTTACGGGAAGTACATCCGAGACAACCCCTGATGGGCCCAGGCAGACGCGAAGCACAGAAACCTAGCTGCCCTCTAAAATGTCAAGCTTTTCCGACGAGAAGCGACCGGGCCGTCGTGACCGCTGTGCCAGCTTCCGAACCGACCGGTCTTTACGGACGACCGCAGGATTGCAGGTGGCTGAGCCTCCACTGGATCTGCGGGGCAGCAGTGCTATCTCCCTGTTTCCTCGGGGGGAAGGTCTGGAAACGGAGAAACACTCGCCGACTAGGTGAGGTGCTCTGAGCGGTCACGAGGGACCCCGCTTCTCCTTTACCCGGGCTCCACCAGGACGGGGGCAAGTCACACTCACGTCACCCTGCCTTTTACTCACACGTTTTCATCTTCATTTACGTGGCGTGGAGGCATAGGGGTTCTCGAAGATTAAGATAACATTTTAAAATTTTAAGCTGAGGTTCTTTACCTCGGGGAGTTACTGGCTGTCCACCCGTGGGTCCGACGGCGCTGATGTGCTCAGGACACGGGCCAGACACAGCAGTCAGGGAAGGTGCTGGGCGGAGTCACAATTTAGGACGTGAAGCTGAAGACACGTGACAGAGCTAGTCGTGCCCGTGCGTGTGTGCGTGCGTGCGTGTGCGTAAGAGAAAGGGCGGCACGAGACAGAGAGAGAGAGGTGGTGCTTTGATCTGGAGTTTCAAAAGGGCTTGGCTTTAAGATGATGCTAAGACCTTGGAGGAGGAGATCGTAGAGCAGGTGTTAGCTTCTAAATGATGCATGTCACGGTATGAGGTCATTTCCCCATCAAGAAACAAAGCAATGAAAGTATTTCGCACACAGGACAGGGGGCGGCGGCGGAGCCTAGACAGGCAGGCGGGGGGAGAGCCGTACAGGAGGCGTGGGCGGGGTGGCGGGGGCGCATCCCTGGCGCTGAGAGTCTGCGGGCTGGGGGCAGAGAACGCGGGGTGAGGGCGGAGGGCCTGGGGCCTGTGTCTCCACCGCCCTGGCCGCCTGCCCTACAGGGACGCGGGGAGGGCAGGCCTGGACTGATGGAGGGCGGCGGACGGCCACCCACCTGAGCCCCCTCAGCTCTCTCTCCGAGTGGGGAAGTCACAGCCCCTCGGGAGCGGGAGGAAGGGTTGGTGACAGCAGCCCGGCCGGGATGCAGGTGGTCAGCGGTGAAGGCACGGGACCAAGGCGGACACCGAGAGCAAGGTGACAAGACGTCTCCAAGGGGGTGGGCTGGGGGCAGGAGCACAGAAAGCACAGGCCTCACCCCAGGCTCAGCGGTGGAGAGGACGAGGGAGACCGGCCCCGAACGAGTTAAAATCCTGAACTGACCGAGGAACTGCCCAGAGGAGGCTTTTAGGCCAGAAGGGGGTCTGCTGCCCTCAAGGGCCAAGTTTGGGTTTTCACCACCTCATCAGCAATCTCGGCGCAGTTCCAGAGGAATAAAGGCCCGCTTTGCACAGCAGAGGTGTCACCATACATGTGAAACCCACTGTACACGTTGGAAATCCCTGCCCCCTGCCCCCAAAGAGTCCAATCACAAAGGCCGCCTCGTGTGCTGAGGATTCGCCTACGCTTTGGGGTGGGATTAGCAGGGCCTGGACCAGACATACTCTGAACTTCCAGAAATCTGCTGCTGCCAGTGTTCCTTGGCACTTCCTGACCCTAATTCGGGGAAGGATTCAGGAGAGGAACACGTGGCCTCTCATACAGGTCACAGGCCACGAGCACCGCTAGCCTTGTCATCCTCATAATCACAGTTCCCACCACGCTGGCCTAATCTAAGGTAATACGGTAAGTCCCCTACATACGAACTTACAAGTTGCGAACTTTCAAAGACGCAAATATGCATCTGGTTCCAGCAAGGAACCAGGACCTGTGCCGTCAGCGTCAGGCGTGAGTGACATTGCAGCTCTCCCTCCGTCTCCTGTTGCTGGCGATCCTGCAGCTCTATCGTCTCCCCCCGCCTCTCCCCCCTCCAGTCAGTAACTCCTCTTGCCTGTTCCCTCGATGCCAGCCCCTGTGTGCCAGCTGTTGTACTGCACTACTGTACTTTTCAAGGCACTGTACTGTAAGGTTAAAAAGGGTTTCTCTATTTTTTGTGTTTCTTTGTTTTTTATGTATTATTTGTGTGAAAAGTATTATAAACGTATTGCAGTACAGTACTGTACAGCCGGCTGTGTTAGTCGGGTACCTAGGCTAACTTTGCTGGACTTATGAACAAATTGGACTTGCGAACGCGCTCTCAGAAGGGAACTCGTCCATACGTAGGGGACCTACTGTGTAAGTAGCGTGGGGTCTGCTTTTTCTTTGCGTCTCTCCCCTTTCACCTGCTGTCATCTTGGAGGCAGAGAATGACCATGTAAGCACGAGTTACCCTGTCCTCCCAACGTGGCACCCACTGTGCTCAGGGCCCCTCGGCACCCCTCCCCGTCCACCCGGAGCAACCAACTTGAGCACCACAATTCCCTTCGTTCGTCCCCTGCGTTGTTTCTCTCCTGGAATGTGGGTGAGAGGCCCGGACTGTGCTTCTCCAAGTGCCCTGAAGCCGAACGGCTTCGTTTGCTTTCTTTGGACTCTCTTCACTCACCCCCCTCCCCTCGCGCAGCTCCAGGCTGGCGTGACTGTCACGATTCATGCGGAACTGAAATGAAAGCATTACCAACCCTGCAGGTAAAACGAGGCTATCTCCCATCTCCACTGTAAGTTGGGTGCAGCTCAAGTATTCAGCAGAGACTAAATCAAATCTCTTAAAATGCTCGTGCATACAATAGAGCGACTTACATTACCTTCGTAATGCCAGATATTTCCATAGAAAACAGAATCTTAAAATGGCAAGTTCTAAGCAAAAATAAGCAAGTGGGACTACCTCAAACTAAAAGCTTCTGCACAGCGAAGGGAGCCATCAACAAAATGAAAAGGAAATCTACTGAATGGGAGTAAATATTTGCAAACCATATATCTGGTAAGGGGTAACTCTCCAAAAGAGCTCATACAACTCAATAGAAAAAACAAGCAATCCAGTTAGAACATGGGCAGAAGACCTGAATAGACATTTTTCCAAAGAAGACATACAGATGGCCAGCAGGCACATGAAAAGATGTCCCACATCACTAATCATCAGGGAAATGCACATCTAAACCACAGTGAGATATCACCTCACACCTGTCAGAATGGCCATCACCAAAAAGAATACAAATATCAAATGCTGGAGAGGGTGTGGAGAAAAGGGAACCTTCCTGCACTGTTGGTGGGAATGTAAACTGATACAGCCACTATGGAGAACAGTATGGAGGTTCCTTAAAAAACTACAAATAGAACTACCATCTGACCCAGAAATTCCACTCCTGGGTACTCGTCCGAAGAAAATGAAAACACTAATGATGAAAGATACATGCACCCCTCGGTTCATAGCAGCACCATTTATAAGAGCCAAGACTTGGGAGCTCCCTAAGTGTCCATCAATAAATAAATGGATAAGGAAGATGTGGTGTATACACACAATGGAATATTACTCAGCCAAGAGAAAGAAGGGGATCCTGCCACATGCAGCAACATGGATGGACTTGGAGGGCATGATGCTCAGTGAAGTGAGTCAGAGAAAGATAAATACCGGTTGCCAACAGTGGAGTCGGAAGGTATAAACTTCCAGTTATAAAATGACTAAGCCCTGGGATGTAGCGTACAGCATGCTGACTATAGTTAGCAATACAGTACCGCAGAGTTGAATGTTGCAGAGAGAGTAAATTTTAAAGGTTCTCGTCACAGGAAAAAGATTCTGTAACTGTATGGGAAAGGATGTTACCTCGACAATGTGGCGATCATTCCACAATATGTACGTATACCGTACCATTATACACCCGACACTAATGTGGTGTTATATGCCAATTGTATCTCAATAAAATGTTTAAATAAAAATATTAAAGCTTAAAAAAGTTGGACGTTCACTTAGTCTAAGCTTAGCTGCGGGCCCCTCAACAGCGCCTCTACTGCTGGCCACGACCTCTCATCTGAACACCTCCAGTGACAGGTACGTGTGACACGCCCCACCCCACCCCTGCCCCAGACTCTTCTAGCTCAGGCAGAACTGCTGGGGAACCACTGACGGAAACCTCCGACCCCAGCCAGGCCCGGGAGTAACTGCTTGCGTGAGTTCTCTTTCAACAGGAGGTCCTGGTAAGGAATGCGGAACTAACAAGCCACCACCGACCGGAAGAATTCGGGCGGGCCAAAAGGAGGGAGGAGACACCAGCCCATAATATATCCTGCCAACCTCCCAGAATCCTCCTTGCCGGAATCCATCTTGGCTGAGATGCGTGTGCCACCAGAAAGGACCCTGAGTTGGACCAAATATGAGCCAGGCAAGCTGATTGGCCAGAGACAACCCGGAAACTAACCCCATGACCATAAAACCCGAGACAGAGCCACGTGGAGAGCAGTCCTCCTGGGCTCCCTTACCCCGCTGCTCTCTGCCCGGGCGCCCCTTCCCAATAACGTCTCTTGCTTTGTCAGCACGTGTGTCTCCTCGGACAGTTCATATCCGAGTGTTAGACAAGCGCCCACTCTCGGGCCCTGGAAGGGGTCCCCCTTCCTGCAACAGAATGGCTTCTTCCTTTTGCCGAGGACGCCCTATAATTGGCTGGATTGGGCCTCGGTTTCAGCCCCTGACACCCTGTGGGCGAGATCTCCCCTTCTCCCATGTGCACACTCTTTGGGTGACTGGTGACCCCTCTCGTATCCCTCCCTCCAAGGCCCCTCTTCCTGTCCCGGCGCTGAGTCCACTCACCTTCCCGGAGCCCCTGGGAGCATCTACGACTGGCCGGGCCCTCACGGACCGTGGTGCTCTGGGCTTGGCTCGGGGCTCAGCTGTGGCCGCTCAGTGCGGAGCGGGACCGCTTTGTTCTCAACACTGCGGTCCATTCACGCGGCCTAGAGTTTAATTAGCTTTCCTGGCAACCGCATTAAACAATGGCTCGTTTCTTAGCGGCGACTACGCATTTGAGCGGTTGGGTTTTTAAAACCCGAAAACAGAGCCCGCCATTTACTTACTGATAGACTTTGTCCTGTCCTGTGGGCTGGTTCATTCAGACTTTCAGAGACCTTTTGTGATTCTGATTTTTCCCTTGAATGTATTAGCATTCCACTCTAGTTCTGTGTCACCTGCAGATAAAATAAGCCACCGATTAAAAAAAAAAAATCTTGTGTAGCACAAAAGCAGAGTCCTGCGGTATGCCAATAACAACCTTCTTTTAGATTAAAAAGGATTGATTAATTAGCAACCCTATGATCCTTCGACCATTTATAAACCTACCCAATTACCCTCTCCCTCAACCTCTGGGAGCAGGACATTAGCCAGTCTTTATGGCCGTCATCATCTGAGCCCCTTTTCTATGTGGGGCAATTACCCACCTTATGAATCTTTCGGGAGCCAAGACCAACTCCCAGAATGAAAAAGGCAGAAAATGCCAGCCTCTGGCTTTCCCAGCATCCTTTGCAGCTCAGGTACAGCCATGGGATCCGGGCTCCAGCGGTTGGAAGCATCGTGCCGAACTTTGACCCAGGAGCTCGAGAGGGTGGGGACAGCTTCATGCCCTTGGGGACACCAGGGTCATGGTGTCGGCAGTGGGAAAGGTGATGCCCAGGCTGGTGTTGACAAGCTCTTGTGTCCTCACAGGACCAGCCCCGTGATTTCTGGATGTAGTTCTGACGTGTGATGTCCAAACCCGGCTGTCCAGCCCTTCCCGAGAGAGTCGGTAAGCGGCTCTATATCCTTGAATAAAATCCCTTTTCTGCTTAAACTAACTAGAATCTGTCTCTGTTGTTTTGACCTAAAAGCAGCCAGTGAGACCTGCCTCTTCCCTCATCCTCACGGCCCTGGAGTGAGTCCTTCCTGGACTGTGGGCCGTCATCACCAACCTCACTTACACATTTGCCAGTCGGATGGTCCTGTCGGAAAAGGAGGTGAAAACAGCCTGACACCATGTGTTTTTCGGGACCTGGGCTGGCTCTTCAGAGTCACTGATGCCCTTTGCGAGAGCTTGGAAACCATCTTCGCGGACGTTCTTCAAGATGCTGGCCCAGAGTCAACATCAAGCCCACTGATCTGAACTGCACAGAACCTGCACTCTTTCTCTTTTTGAAAATTACAACTGTCATCTCCCCATCTCTTGGGGCTCCGTTATTTTTCACGATTCCTCCGAGATTATCCCAAGGATTTCTCCACTGCATCCGTGGATTCTTCAGCATCCCAGGATTTCCTCTTCCTGGCTAGGAACATGCTCTCATACAATCCTCTCAGCCCCCGCACATCCCTGGAGGATGAGGCAGCGTGCGGCCATCTGTCTGCGCGTCCGACGTCTGAGCCCAAACCCCGTGCCCTGCAGCCTACACATGCCGTCCTTGTGCCCGGAGGAGCCTGTGCGTGGGTGGGCATCCTGACCAGTGGCTGCAGCCCACCCCAGACACCTGCTGCCCTGCAAGCTTCACGCCCATCACTGGCGACTCAGATTCCACCACAGAAACACACAGGAGCCGCCACATAAAATAGTTTATAATCTCTGGGCCTTATTTACCTTCTTAAACGTCACCGTTTAGTCTCTGGCTGTACCAGCCCGGGACGACCTTCAGCCACATCAGGTGACACCTCCCCCAGGTCTATCTCTGCATTTTGGGACACAGGAATCCGTGGTCTGGACTTGCCATCTCTGAGGATCTGCGCGGTCATCTGTCCCAGGACGTTTCCTTTCTTCGAGGGAGAAACACAGACAATTCTGGGTCCTTCTCCTCCCTCTGTCCTGTTAGATGGGAAACATTTTCAAGTCACCCTGTGTTCCGACCTTGAGAAATCACCAGCAGAGTTAACAGAATCATCAACAACATGTGTTTCTTCCCTCCCTGTGGCCATGTGCCCGGGGAGGGTGGAGGGATGCAATGAAAGAAGCAGAGAAAAGGATGAGAGATGGGAAGAAATTGCATCGGGGGGAAGGCCCAGAAAGGATGCAGGTCCAGACAGCAAGTGTGATGCTTGTAGGTTATGCGGTGGCACCTGCCGAATTCTCTCCTTGTAGCCGGGCTGCGGGTTCTCCGCCCACAGTTATATGAACAGCACAGTGGGCAGCGGGGTGGGTGCCTGTCTCATAAAGGATCTGGCCTTACTTTGCACACGAAAAATCAATGTAAGGAAACACTCTCATGTTTGTATATCAACTATTGGGCTGTGTTCACTGAGATGTTTGTGATTTTAAAGACATCTTTCCTACACGTCAATCCCCATCATCTACCGGCAGAATTTCCACGTCATCGCACAGTCACATTAGAGCAAGGACACAGGGATTTTATTTCAGCTCTAACTGGGTCTACAAGGCCTTTGCATTCTCTTCTCAAAGAGGAATAGCTTTAAAAAAATTTTTTTTTTTAAGAGAGGAGGGAAAAGGGTCAGCATGGCTGCCAAGAACTCCTTGGTTTGGTTCCAAAGCACTGTGAACAGAACTCGCTAAGGTCAAATGGAGCCCCCTGCTCAGGGGCTCCGTGCAGAGGAGACAGGAACTACGCCGCCTTCCTTGGCCCCTCCGTCTACCGTGGTGGGTCCTGCTGGCCTCTCCTGCTGGAAGCTGCTGTCCGGGACCCTCTTCTCGCCCCGTCACCAAACGACAACTCTGTCCTGTGAGCCTTTCCCAACTGCAGCCGTCGGTCCTGGCTTGTCCACCTCACACACCCATTGTCCTTGAAGGAGTTCAAAGCACCTGGTTGGTCGTTTTCCCACCGTTTCCCCACTTGAGCTTAAATGTCATGTTTTCAGGAAGAAATTTAAAAGTTCCACCATCATTTTGAACTCACCGTTTCCAAAATGGAACTTCCCGTCTTGACCTGGAACTACACTCCCGGCTGACGTCTGCATCCTTCTCAAAGGCTCCGCGGTTGCCATGGTCACCCTGACGCACATCTTAGATGCTGTTTTTGTCCCACCTCCTCTATTCTTCAGCCATCAATTCCTACCAGCCCTTTTCTCTAAATGTCTCTGCCAGCTTCTTTGTCCCCTCTGCCCCGCGCAATAGGGGCGGGGCGGGAAGCTCCCATCTCCTCATCTCTGACCCCCGGGCCCCCAGCTCCGCATCTGACCTCCCGTACAACGGCCGGGCTGGTCTTCCCCCACCGCCCCCCCCCACGTCACTTCTGTATCGGGAAACCTTCAGCAGCATCAGGTGAACCCTTCCGCCGGCCTTTCCTGCCTTGCAGGCAGGCATCTGGCCCTGTGCTCACTACAAAGCACGCACGTACTGTGCAAGCCCTGGGTTTCCATCTCCCCACGGACGAGCTGCCTTGTGTCTGCCGCTGAGCCTTTGTGTTGCAGTCCTTCCTGTGTGCCCGCCTGTCCTGTGCTTTCTCCGAAACGTATTGGAAATTTCTCCATCTTCATCGCTCAGGCCCCATCACCTTTTTATCTAAAACGTACTCCCACCTTTCTCGCCTCGTCTCCTCCAAGCTTATGTCGGGTTTGTAATCTCTGCCGCAAAGTTATTAGAGTGATGCCTTGTCTTCTAATATTTCTTAGAATTTTCAGCTTGCATGTTT
This sequence comes from Leucopleurus acutus, assembly GCF_964270905.1. Classification (NCBI taxonomy): domain Eukaryota; kingdom Metazoa; phylum Chordata; class Mammalia; order Artiodactyla; family Delphinidae; genus Leucopleurus; species Leucopleurus acutus. Next base: position 113,829,307 of record NC_139150.1, on the reverse strand, counting down.
CTCCCCATCCAGACTGTGCTCTCCTTGAAGGCAGGGACAGTGTCTTATATCTCTTCCTCCCAATTATCTCCTCCTCCTGGTATCCTACTTGTTTTCCATGATCCCACATTTTATCTATTTTGCTTTTATCATTTTTTATTGTGTACATTTTTGTAAGCAATCCCCAAACTTTTGCAGGATAAAAAAACAATTTCTTCTGTATCTTTCATAATACCCATCGTTGTCGTAGCTAAACACAGGTGGTTTGTGAGTACCCACTCAACAAATATGGAGTTGATTTTGAAATAGTAGGGCACATGTGTATTAATCTCAGGCAAATAAAAAATGTATTTCAGCCCCTTAAGAATGTGAATTTAGGGGCTTCCCTGGTGGCGCAGTGGTTGAGAGTCCGCCTGCCAATGCAGGGGACACGGGTTGGTGACCCGGTCCGGGAAGATCCCACATGCCGCAGAGCGGCTGGGCCCATGAGCCATGGCCGCTGGGCCTGCGCGTCCGGAGCCTGTGCTCCGCAACGGGAGAGGCCACAGCAGTGAGAGGCCCGCGTACCGCAAAAAAAAAAAAAAAAAAAATCTGAATTTAAGTGGAATCATTTAGGCCTTTTCCCCCATTCTGATTCAGCTCTGCTGTTTTTCATTATATCCCAGTACTCTGATAATGACTTGATACAACTAAAACTGAAAAGACAGAAAAGGTAAAAATAATCAAACAAGAACAACAAAAAGTCTCAAAGGCTCTTCAGATGGGAGTTTAAAGAGGACAGCTGGTAGATCATTTCTATATGAGGACACGGGTTTATGGGACATTGTTCTACACACCAAGTTCCATGAGCCCAACACCCACACTGAGCAGTGGAAGGGCAGGGCAGGTAGAGACGCAGACACACAGAGAGACAGGGCGATAGGACAGAAATCATACAAAACAGGATTTTTTTTTTGAATTTTATTTTATTTATTTTTTATACAGTAGGTTCTTATTAGCTATCTATTTTATACAGATGAGTGTATATAGGATCTTTTTTTTTTAAGGAAAGAAAAAATGCATTCTCTGACATAAGGAACAGTTCAGAAAAAAAGGCTAAGACTCTGATTTTTAAAGTTTTGTGTCTGTTCTCTCCTGCCTAAGCCACTGGGCAAGATCATTACAGCTCTGCTCGTGTGGTGCGTTTCCTCTGCAACGCCCTCTTCTTGGAAGCTTCACTCACTCCGGGGTGATTACAGGGGCCAAGTGATAACAGGCCAGTCCTGCACATCTGTCTCAGTGGGTAAATAGATCACAGGCGGGATCATTTCAGCTTGGAGGGTAGAAACTCGAGCCCAGCTTTGATTTCTGCCACCATCGCCACATCACAGCAACCCCACAGTTGCTGCCCCAGAGGAACCAGCAGCGAGGTTACATGTGGACACGGCCCCAGCGCCACGTGGCCAGAACGAAAGGGAGTGGCAGCTCCTCACCCTCCTGGCATCTCCTCCTGGACAGGATGGAGGGCTTGTCCTCACTCCACGGCCTCGCAGGTGGCTGTGCTGTGTGGACCCCACTGCTCGAGCACCATGGGGCCCACACGATAGGGGAGGTGCTTTTAAGCACCGCGTCTCTTCAATTATTCTCTGTGTCTGTCTTTATTTACTGGACATGGAGGGTTTCAACAGCCATGGTGGGCTTATGGAAATGGAGCAGTTAAAGCTGGTCGCTGATGCACAGAAAGGACTCGCAGACTTGGTGGTCCTGCTGCCTGTCATCTTGTAAAACCTCAGAAGGATCCGACCCCCAGACCCTCCCTCCCCCAAACCAGGGTTCTCCATCAGAATCAGGTCCCAGCAGAAAGCTCGCTACCCGTGTGCAAGGGAGGGGAAGAAGCGTGGCTTACAAACGACACTGGGCTCGCAGGTGTGGAGAAGGAGCTGGCAGCCGGGCCTCCGTCCTCGCTTTGCATCTGCCTTTACGGGCTTTACGGAATGTGCTCCTGGGATATCACTGATAAGGAAATTGGCTTAACCCCAAAGGACGTTTTCGCTTTATGTCTTGCAGTGCCCTTGAGTGCTTAACAAAGGGAAAAGGTAATTCTATCAAGCTTTCAGTTTTCACTGGCAGAAGGAATGGGCTCGCCAGGAATGGGATGAGAAGCACGGCCTTGCTCCCGGGGTTCATTACACAGTGAGTTACAGGGCTCGAATTCTGCGTTTTCTCTCTCTAAACCCCGACCCCAATCTGCTGAGAACATTCATTGGCTCACAGGAGGCAGAGCCCCTGACCATCACCTTGACAGCCCACGGAGCCACGTGTCCATCCTGCTGGCCCCTCGTGGACTCAGCATCACATCAAGACGCACTTGGAAGACATGGGCTGACCTCTGAAGACTCCCCGGCCTCTGCCTGCAGAGACGCGGCGTTCCCTCCACACAGCAAAGGCCTCAGGGAACCCCAATTCTCTTCGCGACTCCAATCTGTCACTTGGCCCAATTCTTCGCTGACGAGGGAAGAAGAAACTATTAAAGAGCAAAGAAGTAATCTCTACTGCTGAAGTTACGATGCCCTCACATATCTTGGGTGGGTTTCTAATTCTACTTTCCTTTTTTTATTTTTATTTTTTGGCCGTGCTGCACGGCATGCGGGATCTTAGTTCTCCGACCAAGTGTTGTCAAACCCACGCCCGCTGCACTGGAAGCGTGGAGTCTTAACCACTGGACTGCCAGGGAATTCCCTTGAGAGGGTTTCTAATATGATTTATCTTTAAATCATGGGCTGGTGCCCCTGAATGAGAAGCTGGACCCAGTATAGCACGTTTCTCCGTTTTTTGGGTGATCATCTAAAAACAGATTTTTATTCTCTTCAACTACACTATTACAGTAGCTATTGGCTACATGTGACTATTTCTGTTTAAACTTAAATTAATTAAAATGCACTCAGATTAGAGATTCAGTTCCTGGGTCACGGCAGCCACACGTGGCGAGTGGCCCCCGTACTGGACAGCACGGGTATGAGACATCCCATCACTCCCAGAGCAGATGCTCTGATGGACAGCGCTGCTCTAGAGAATAACCACTGATGCGTTTATTTCTCCCCTACGCTCACGTATATTCCGTATCTCAAACATTTACCAGCAATTCAGAGATAACTGTACAGCCGCCTTTAGCCTCTTTCATCAACTAAGTCTTGTGAATTCAAGGCCAGCTGGTTGTGGCAGACTGATTTCCTTCCAAAGAGGGTTTTTCAGACACTCCACCTGCAGAGATGATGGAAGCCCCTGAAGGGTGAACTAGAGAACCTGCAGAGAGAGCGAGCTGGAGGGACAGGGCCAGCAAAGACACTATGAATTTTACGTCTTACCTGCTTACCTGAGGAGGGCTTGGGGTTTTTTTTGTGTGTGTGGGTTTTTTTTGCGGTACGCGGGCCTCTCACTGCTGTGGCCTCTCCCGTTGCGGAGCACAGGCTCCGGACGCGCAGGCTCAGCGCGGATCACGGGCCCAGCGGATCCGCGGCATGTGGGATCTTCCCGGACCGGGGCACGAACCCGCGTCCCCTGCATCGGCAGGCGGACTCTCAACCACTGCGCCACCAGGGAAGCCCCTACCCTGGGTTCTTGAAGACAATGTGCTCTGAATACTCAGCAGTGGTGGAAACATGGGATGGCCCTTCTCTTCCTAAACGACGTCATTTTTCCACCTGCCCCTGAACTCAGCAGTGATCATTCTCTCCAAAGTGGGTATCCCTTGCTCTCTCACTTAATTTCCAAGCTCTCATCTCCCTAAAACATTGTGGATGTCTGCTCCTCCCTTCCAAATCTGTGACCCCCACAGGTCGGGGCCTTAGGTCCTCTGTCTGTCCGAGGGGAGACTCAGACAGAGGAAGGAAGCTGGCACAGACCCGTCTTGAACGGTGGAGAACAGTACCACGGCAGTTCCCTGCTCTCCTGCCAGAGACACTGCATCAAACATGACCTAAAAGCCGTGCTGTGTGCATCCTTCCCTGTCCTGACGTCTCCCTAAGCGGCAGCACACTCTACCTCATCTTTGTCCTTTACCTGTGCAGCTCAGAGATGCTCCAATCCACACGTCGTGGACTTCCCAGCGGGGATGCTTTTCATGGTTGTGTAGCTTCTGCTGCACAGATGTCACCAGAGCCCCACCGATGGACACTTAGGCTGTTGCCGGTATTTTGCTGTGATAAACAACACTGCAATGGATAAGGTACGGGCATTTTACACTTGATGAATAAGTGCCTCTGGAAGACAGATTCTTAGAATGGGTGAATGCATTTGCAATTTTGATATTTTCTAGAATGCTCTCCCTAGATGTTTTATCAAATCACGTTCTCATCAGTAAAATAAGTGCTCCTAATTTCTAATTTTTAAAATTTATTATTATTTTATTTATTTTCTTTTTTTTGGCTGCGTTGGGTCTTAGTTGTGGCACACGGGATCTTTCGTTGCGGCGAGTGGGCTTCTCTCTAGTTGCGGTGGGCAGGTTTTCTCTTCCCTAGGGGCGCACAGGCTGCGGGGCGTGTGGGCCCTGTAGTTTGCGGCATGCGGGCTCTCTCACTGAGGCGTGCGGGTTTAGTTGCCCTGCAGCATGTGGGATCTTAGTTCCCCAACCAGGAATCGAACCCATGTCCCTTGCATTGGAAGGCGGATTCCCTTTCTAACTTTTTTTAAAGTTTCCAACTTCATAGGTGAAAAATATTTCACAGTTATTAAGTGCATCTACATTAGAAATATGGTAGAACACCTTTTAATATATTGGCATTTCTTTTTTGAGGAACTGCCAGTTAATACTGGCATCAGGTTGGTGTGGGTGAGAGAGCAGACTACAGTCAAGGGGTTTATTCTCACACAGATCATGTCTGGAGACGAGTAGTTCAGGCCGGCACGAAGGCTGCAAGGTTATCAGGGTCTCAAGCTCCTCGTTTCTTTCCCCCCATCATATTAAAATGTGGCTTCGGTCTTAAAGGTCACCTAGGCTCAAGATAGCTGCTGGAGTACCAGCTAACGTGTCTACACTGCAGGCTACAAGAAGGAAAAAGAAAACGGCCACACAAAGAAAACGGCCACAGGGTGTGTGCCTCCTCCCTTTTAAGAAGCCTCACAGAAGCCCCCTTTGATATTTAGCTTCTGTTTCAGCAACAACTCAGTAACGTGGCTGTGTCTGAAGGAAACTGGAAAATGGGGCTTTTTAACTGAGGGCGTTGCCCGGGAATCAGTTAATAAGGGAGAAGAGGGCACTGGGTATTGGGAGGGCACTGGCAGTTTCTGTCCCATATTCTTGGTCAGTTTTACTTTTGGATTTTCATTCTTACTCTTATTGAGTCCCAGGAGCTCTTTATATATGAAGGAGATTCTCCTTGTCTGTCACAGGAGTTACAAAAATTTTTTCTATTATTTTCTTTTGACTTTGATTAAGGTCTTTTGTCACGTAGGTATTTTTTCTGTAGTTGAAGGTATCCATGTTTTCTTTTTTACGGCTTCTGGTTTTTGAGTCACATATAGGAAGGTCTCTCCTGGTTCCTTCTGGGACTTTTACAAAGGTCTCATACCCGGAAAGATTCAACTCAAGGTCAAAGCCTTCTGGAACCGAATTTCCTCTCTAAGTTGTGGGCCATAGCAGTGGCAGCTGGCTCACGGACCACTCTGCTACCTCTGGAGACTTAAGGACGTCACTCAAGTAGTCTGACCTGTAACCACAGTATGGTGACTTGAAGACCACTGCCACATGCAGGTCTTTCCATCAAGGTTCCTGGGGTCTGAGTGGCTGCAGAGCAACAAGAATTTGCATTCAGTGAGATTAAGGTGCTGTTTAGGATGGAAATTTAAATAGCCAAGTCAGAAAGTTATGACAAGTTATTAACAGAAAGACAAGAGAAATGAGAGAAACATTCCTCTGTAAAAGAGGGAGGGTATTTTAAGGCATTCATAGTTCACACAGGCCACCCCAACAGTTCCTTCTGGTCTCTGGTGAGAATCACTTACCACCAAGAACAGAGCCGGGCGTTCACAGGAGTCAGGGAAGGGCAAGCCTGTGCTCAGCTGGACACGACGAGTCTTGTGTGACACCCCCTCTGTTACTGCGGTTGGTTGGCATATTCTTTTTCTTGGAAAAAAGCAATTCAAATAGGATGCTACCTCGATAAGAACATAGCTTAACTGGTTCAAAACGGTTTTTAAAAATTTCACATGGATACACACAACAAGTTGTACAACTTAGTCTAACCTCTACTAAAAGCGCTTTCCAAACTTGAATCCTAATGTGTAGAGCTCTGGATTGAAATGTTCACCTGAGCTTCTCTGGAGGCATGAAAACACTGTCCTGTTCTCATTAGGAATAGAAAATTATATGCACCGCAGTTGGAAACACCACCTTAACTTGTTCTTTCTAAATCTGATTAGACACAGCAAAGGCTCATGCATACACCCCAGGAGAGTGTAGTGAAATATCTGAAAGCAGAGGTGAAAATAGTGCACATGTTAAAATAGCGCTTTTCACAGGGGGAAACTAAATGATCACCGACTTGCCCAGGTGGTTCCAAAGGTAGCTTTCGGCAAAAGCTCTCATACAACCTACAATTCCTGATTCTTAATTCTGACAATTTGATGGCAACTGAAAGTTAAATTAGGAAAATACTTTTTTAACCCGATAGACGCAATCTTTTTAAACTTACGACTTGCTGGCTTTCCGTGGGGGTTAAAATCACAGCGAGTGTGAAGATGATGGGCCCACGCCTTGCGAGACCTGCACGCTACGGCACGGCTGGTTTAGGTCTGGTACTCCCTTCTGTGGCCAAGAAGAAACTTCCAGAGTCACCGGACGGTTTAGCCACCGTGAAGGGGGAAAGCAGTGCAGACGGGTCACCCAGCCCCTGGTTGAGACTCCACACGCTCTCTTTTCAGACTGTAAACTCTCTGGGGAAACCTTATTAATAAATAAGGTTTGTTGGCTGGAGAGGTAAACTGTAGATTATTGTAGATGCCATCTGTCTGAAGAACATGCAAAGAATTTTTATGCCATAGAAACTGTGCCATGTTTAAAACAAAAAGAGAAAAACTTTAAGGATGGACACAATGGATGCATAAAGGCTGAACATCAAATTTTAATCTTGAACCTTTTCTCCAGTCTTCAAATTATTAACATGAAAAGGAACAATAAATTGCAATTTTATCATTACCTTAATCGCCGTGTAACAAGCCCTTGTTACAAAATCTCCATCTACAGTGCCCAAAAAACCAACAGAAAACCCATACATTATATTATCTAAGTGATCTATTAACAGATGAAATTTTAACCAACTTCATACCAGGAAACTATTAACAGAGGTACTTCAATCACATAGCTTAAAATATGGAGAAAAGACAGGTAAAAAAATGATCTTATCCTGGAGTAGTAGTCTTCTTACTTTTTAAAATTTTTATAAAATACACTAATTTCCCAAAATAAAGAATATTATGACACATTGGTGTCAACTTACACAGATGAAAGCTGATGGCAGCTTTGTTTCTAGCTAAATTTCATTTCACCAAAACTTTATATATTACATGAATATCCCAGTAAAGTATTTTTTAAAAAAATTCAATACACAGGAACATAATATACAGTGTCTTATAAAAACAAATGGTTAATTTAGGAATGATTTCGTTTCAACCACGTAATGGATCTCTTTAAGACCATGAAGTCGCTAGCTACTGCGAGAAGACTCACAGGCCGTGTTTTGATTCCCCAGCTGTAATTCTTAGAAGTAAAAAATGAAAAAGGCTTTTGCGTCTGCTTTTTCATGAGAAAACTGTGGCCACGGTCTCTGACATCGCCAAGCCCAATTCCCTGGTTCTGTCTGGAGGGCAGCCCTGACCCAGGCTGCGGGGCCGGACAGGGTGAAGGTGGGCTGTCAGGGCGGGGCTGCAGGATGCGGGCTCCGCCCACCGGCACCCACCACCCTGCAAGGGGGGCGCCGCCCTGAGGCCCCGCCTGCAGCCACCTGGAGGGACAGGGAGCCCGGGTCACAGCCGGAGAGGGCCTGGTTTGGGGCAGAGGAGGGGCTGCCCAGTCCAGCCCAGGCGGGCGGGCATCACCCGTGGCCTCGGTGCGGGGGGTCCACCACCCTCGGGGGCGGGGGTGTGGGAAGCGCCACACGGACGCCTGGGCCGCCTCGCAGGGTCCCTCCCGCATGACTGCACAGGCAGGTCCCCAGGGTGACAGCGCGATGACATTCAGAGCCATCCTCAGACAGGTGGCAACCTCGGTTCTTCAACTTCCAGCCACCGAGCTGAGCCGCTTCCGTTATGAAACTAAATCTATTTCTGAACACATGCTGTCCAAGGGCTGTGCTTTATTCTTCCTTATTCTAGGGAATCAGAGACCTTCAAGGTTAAACTGAGGACTAGGTCTTGGAGTGATTCCCGACCCCAACCAGAGAGAGAGGCTCCTGCCTCGCTACCCCGGGGTCCCTCAGCGACACGGACTCACTTGTGTGTCCTGGTTTCCCAAAGAGACAACCAAACCCGAGAACGGGCATCTCTGACTCAAAGAAGCCGAGGTGAAGCCCGGGGGGGCAGGGGCTGCCTCTGCGTCAAGGACACGCTTTTGCTCCCGACAGGGGATCCTCCAGCTTCTCCTTGGCTATCATTTCATAAATTAATAATTTCTTAAAATCATAATCCAAAGAATTTATCTATTACAAGAAAAATTCAAGTTTAAAAAAGCAAATAAATTAGTTAAGCCTTGTAAACGTTGTCTGTCTCAGCTAGATATCTCTTTAGGAAAGGTTCCGCTGTGGAGTGAATCGGACAGGACCAGGCACACGGCACGCACCCTGGTCCTGCCGCCCGGGTCCCTGTGGGCCTTGTGACGGATGCGCTGATAGGCCAGGTCCAGCCCCCGGCGGCTCCTCAGATGTTTTCCACGAAGCTCCCGGGGAAGAGGCCCGTCTTCCCGTTCCGCTGCAGCGTGCCCTTGAACCAGCCGTCCTCCCGCTTCCTGTGCACAAACACGATGTCGCCCTCCTTGAGTTCCAGTTCTGCCTCACTCTGCGGGGGGTAGGAAACCACCACCCGGTGCCTGCAAGAGAGGTGGGGAGTGAGGGAGAAGAGATGGAGCGGGAAAGAGAGATGGGGGGGAGAGAGAGATGGGGGGGAGAGAGATGGGGGGAGAGATGTGGGAGAGAGAGAGATGGGGGAGATGGGGGGGGAGAGAGAGATGGGGGAGATGGGGGGGAGAGAGAGATGGGGGAGAGAGAGAGATGGGGGAGAGAGAGAGAGATGGGGGGGAGATGGGGGGAGAGAGATGGGGGAGAGATGGGGGAGAGAGAGATGGGGGGAGAGAGAGAGATGGGGGAGATGGGGGAAGAGAGATGAGGGAGAGAGAGATGGGGGAGAGATGGGGGGAGAGAGAGAGAGATGGGGGAGATGGGGGGAGAGAGAGAGAGATGGGGGAGATGGGGGAGAGAGAGAGATGGGGGGAGAGAGAGAGAGATGGGGGAGATGGGGGAGAGAGAGAGAGATGGGGGGAGATGGGGGAAGAGAGAGAGATGGGGGAGAGAGAGATGGGGGAGAGAGAGATGGGGGAGATGGGGGGAGAGAGAGAGATGGGGGAGAGAGAGAGATGGGGGGAGATGGGGGAAGAGAGAGATGGGGAGAGATGGGGGAAGAGAGAGAGGGATGGGGGAAGAGAGAGATGGGGGAGAGATGGGGGGAAGAGAGAGAGAGATGGCGGAAGAGAGAGAGATGGCGGAAGAGAGAGAGATGGGGGAAGAGAGAGAGATGGGGGAGAGTTGGGGGAGAAAGAGAGAGATGGGGGAGAGAGAGAGAGATGGGGGGAGAGAGAGAGATGGGGGAAAGAGAGGAGAAGGAGGGAGGGGAAGCAAGGAGGAGTGGGGGGAGAGACAGAGTGGGCTTAGTCACAGCTGCTCACAGTTGAGCAAAGCCAGTGCACACGCCTGAGACGCTGACAGAACAGGACGGAGCACAAGTCTGCCTATAATGTTGGTAAAATGACTCAAAATGCCACCGTCCCCTGTTGAGTAGAGACTTGGCATGAACAATGTTTGGATGTGCATAATGGTCCACAACTGACCAGGGGCTGATTGAGGAAATCCTGCCCTAAACACCCCAATTCTCCCTGGGGCAGGTTGTCCCAAGGTCCACACAGGGAGGGGAGGACGGAGACCACCAGTTCAATCCACCACCACCGGCAAGGAGGCCGGCATTCAGAACTCAGTTGGTCTGACATCTGTGTCTGTTTCTCCACTGGTTCTCAACTCAGGTATCAGTGGAAAAATATGTAGTTATTACGGAAAGATTCCAGAAGCCTTGCTGGTTTAAGGTCATCTACCCCCTGCTTCCATGCTTCTTCGTATCCTTCTGCAAAATTATGGTTAAGAGCCAGGGAAGCCAGAGGGAGATGAGCTGTTTTTCACAGTCTGTGTGGTCTCCGCCCACCTGTGTGACCAACAGAATCCTGTGAAAATGACGGTCTCTGGTCCTGAGGTGAGGTCCTAACGGGCGTGCGGCTCCCACCCCGCTGTCTCCCGGGAAACCAGTCCCACACTGTCAGCTGACTCATCACCCTGTGGACAGGACCACACGCCAGGTAACAGACGTCTCTTCCCATAAGCCAGCGGGACCACCTTGAAAGGGGTCTTCCAGCCCCAGTCAAACCTTTACACAACTGCAGCTCAGGCTGCCATCTGGGCACGCATCCTAACAAACAGCCTAACCCAGAATCACCCAGGCAAGCTACCCCCAAATTCTCAACCCACAGCACCATGAAATAATACATACTTACAGTTATTCTAAGCCACTGAGTTTTGGGGGTGATGTGTTATACAGCAAAGGATAACTAATCATCTCTCCCTGTCTCACGCTAATGAGTTAGTCTTCAGCTACAAGAGTGGTTGAGTTTCTACTCTCCTTTGGGTCTCAAAGTCAGAAAATGAATTTAGAGCCTCACAGGAATTACTCTTAACGGCAAGGAGAGAACGTCATGGGTGAAGAGTTGGTCATCAGAACCGATTCTATAGAACTGCCCCAAACTCATGAAAGCCATCTGAGCCCGGTCCTTTTGGAAGATTGCTAGTTTCACCAGCCTCCATTCCATAAAACCCAGAATCCACTCACGTTAAGACCTGAGGAAGAGCCCCAGGCTATGACTCTATTAAAAAAAAGACATCTCTGCAAAGGCCCAGGGGCCACCCACACCATTTCCGAGCAACCCTGGGCTCGGGAGCCAAACCACCCTCCAGGGTCTGGAGCAGAAGCGTGGCACGGAGGCTGCCTGATTACCTCCAAGAAAGGTCCAGAGAACTGCAGCGTGAGTACCAACAGGCTTCAGTCAAGCTTGGAGGAGGTGGGGGAGGCCTGGCCCCGTGGGAGAAGTGGGCCTGGGGTCCCCGCAGCCTTTGGGGCCCCTCGGAGCAGCCTCACCGTGGGCGGCCATCTCCGCTTGGGCCTCGGTGTTCCCATCTGTGGACTAGGGCCGCAGGGGCCAGGGCAGGTGGCATCAGGTGATGCGTGGAGAACACAGGTGGGACGCACCCAGGATGGTGTCTGTCACAGAGCTGACACCCCAAGTGCCAGCCCGCAGCACGATCGTGGGGCTCCGGCTAGGGCGGGCGGGGGCCTGGCGCTGCAAGGAGGCGACCGACAGCCGCCTCCACCCGGGAACGACTCAGACCACACCCTGAAGGAGAACGTCCTGACAACACACTGACAAGCTTTAGAACGGCAGAGTTAGGGCTCTGGAACCCCTTCTCTGACAGCTTCCCACTGTGGACTAACCTGAAGGAAGGAACCCAGATGAGAAGACTTCTCAACTCTGAGGCCAACAGGCTGAAGATCCACGTGAAAGCTCATGCTGCCGGGACTTCCCTGGCGGCCCAGTGGTTAAGACGCTGCCCTTCCAGGGCAGGGGACGCGGGTTCGATCCCTGGTCGGGGAACTAAGATCCCGCGTGCCGTGGAGCAACTAAGCCCGCGCACCACAACTACTGAGCTTGTGTGCTCTGGAGCTCTGGAACCCGCGCACCACAGCGAGAGAGGAGCCTGCACGACACAACGAAGAGCTCGTGTGCTGCAACTAAGACCCGATGCAGCCAAATAAATAAATATTAAAAAAATTTTTTTTAAAAATCCAAGCTGCCACTTGGGGCAAGTTGAAATTTGAGCAAAGCTTTGTAATTATGGAAAGAAGCGTACAAGTGACTCAAATCATATTCACAGTAGCTCTCTGATGAAATGTATCCCCACCGGTCCTCTGCCAGCTGCCTTACAGGTGAAATGGAACAAAAACATTTCTGGAAAAAAGTGAACAGTTCTAATATTTACATTTTAAAAACGGTACTAAACCAATTTTGTCAAACATTTCCTGAACTAGAATTGCTGCTAGGCTAAGACCACGATCTTCCTGCCAAGCCCCCAGGGCAGTGGATTTTCACCGCTAAGGGACGGGCCTCCAGGGCTGATATGAGTGGGAACTGCAACCTCGGGGTGTAGGGAGACCAGCCGGTGCAGCAGAGACTCTGCTCAGATGCTGGATGTGCCTCGAGGGTGTCTGCACCAGGTTTCCAATGCAGCCGCTCAAGGCCAACAATGGGCCCAGCCGGCCACCGTCTCAGGTGTGGAGGAGCTTTGCCAAGCGGACGTTCAACAACCCCTGGCAGATGAGAGCACAGCCGTCGGGCCCCTGGATGACGCTCGGCTGGATCTGAGCAGGGACGCTGCGCAGCTCTGAGCCTCAGGGGCCACACTTCTTTCCCGTGGCCGCCGCGGGACCTGGGGTCCACCTGCAAGTCTGCACTCCGGTCACGCCGCTGCGTCCCCTTCCACCTGACCAAACAGCCTGCCTGTCCTCCCGCCTCAAATCTCCTCCCGTCCCCATTCCATTTTGCAAAAAAGCAAAACACTAACTTTAACTGCCAGCTCTATTTGTAGCTATTTCTGGCTCAAAACTCCTTTCGGCTTCCCAGCGCCTCTCAGGTTATTCCTCAGCCTGGTGTGTGAAGCCCTCAGTGACCGGCCTCAGTCTCTCTTTATAGCTACAGCTACTATTATCCCCACAAATGTGCCAAGCACGCCTCCACACGGGGACACTCCCCCAGGCGTGGCCTCTCTCCCCACCCCATGTCTTGGCTCATGTGGTCCCCTGGGGACTCTCTCAGACAACCTCTGCGCCCGCCCACGCCTGACAGGCCTCTCAAAGCCTGGCTCCCACCTGCCCCGCGGCTGCAGGTAACTTCACACCTGACCAGATTCCAGAAGCCTCGGCACTTCCCACAGTCTACACTGCATCTCCGCCAGCTGCATCCCGGCCTCATGCATCTGGCCAAAACATGAGCTGCTTCAGGGGCGAAGTGATAGTAAACTCACTGTATACACCTCATACCACCAAACACAGTACATACACATGGTCATTCTTTTTTTGTTTTTTGCGGTACGCGGGCCTCTCACTGCTGTGGCCTCTCCCGTTGCGGAGCACAGGCTCCGGACGCGCAGGCTCAGCGGCCATGGCTCACGGGCCCAGCCGCTCCCCGGCATGTGGGATCTTCCCGGACCGGGGCACGAACCCGCGTCCCCTGCATCGGCAGGCGGACTCTCAACCACTGCGCCACCAGGCAAGCCCCATATGGTCATTCTTAATAAGTATGCGAATGACAAAAATAAAAGTCCTGATCGTATAGGAAAACTACTTTTTAAATGGACAAAGCTCCTCAAAAAGGAATGAAATTCTGACATTCACAGGTTACAACGTGGATGAACCTTAAAAACATCATGCTAAGTGAAATAAGCCGCACGCAAAAGAACAAATATATGATTTCACTTGTGAGGTTTGCAGAACAAACTCATGCAGTCAGAAAGTAGAATGGGGGTTGCCAGGGGCCGAGAGAGGAGGGAACAGGGAGTTAGTGTGGAATGGGATGATGAATAGTGGTGATGGTTCTATAACAATGTGAATGTACTTAATGCTACTGAATTGTACACTTGGAAAAAATGGTATTTGATCACAATTTAAAAATTAAGATAAGTGAATTTAAAACTTAATGGAAAGATGAAAGAAAGCAAAGAAAGAAAAAGGAAGGAAGGAAGGAAGGGAGGGAGGGTGGAACGGAGGAAGGGAAAGGGAGAGAGAGAGAGAGAGAGAGAGAGAGAGAGAGAAAGCAGGAAAGGAAAGCGAGAAAGGAAAAACCATCCAAAGCGGCACGGTGCTTGGCTGCGGGGACGCACCTCCTGCCCCCTCTGGACAGAGCCCTGGGGTCACTGTGGGACGTACAGAGTGGCTCACAGACCTGGCCCTGAATAGGCCTCGGCCTCTTGGTGGCTGTGTGACACTAAATGAATTTTTGGTGATAATGACCAGGGTGGAATTTGAGAAAAAGACGCTTGCTGTATAAAGAAGCTTCGCTGACATCCCAAGGGCAGTCCTCCCGCTCTGGGCTAGGGTATCTGGCTTCTGACTAGATGAGCACTTGCAGTCTTTTATTAGCACGAATTTTCTATTTCCTTAATTTTTCTGGTCTCTCTCATGTTCTCTGTAGTTGGTGCATTTTTGTTTCTAACCTCTCCTGGTTTAGCCCAAATTGCACCCCGTGACTCTGGGAAGCACCCTGTCCAGCTCCCTGGCCTGGGGGTGCCCTTCACTGCTTTCTGCCAGTTGCGACAGCAACCTGCTCTCCAATTAAGTACTTCACTGGCAAAACCAAACTCACTCGCTTTGTAGTTTGCTTGAAGTCCGAGTGAATTATGTCCATTGCTTCACCCAGTGGATTCACTGTCACGGGCTCAAATTAATCATGCTGTTTAAGCCCGACTGCCTTTCTGTAAATCTCTCTCTACCCAATTTGTATGTTTCTAAGCATTCTAGCAAAATCCCTCATCAAAGATCAGAGGTTCTTTGCCAATTCAGCAGATGGGCTTATAGGTATGTGGTTTTATCAGTTTAATTCCTAAACTTAAAAATATACAGAGATGACCTGCTGTGTCTCCTTAAGCCCTTTATCTGCCATTTTTTTTTTAGTAGGAAAAAAACCTGTCACATGCCCTTTCTTTTATTTGCCATCCCTTCTGAAATATTTTATTTCTGCTTTCTCTTTGCAATTTCCTAATTATATTTTTCCCAGTCCCTCCAAAAGAGAGCCTAAAACATCTGTTCTATTATTTCCACTGTCATCGATTCTATTCTGCCTCCAGGATATAACATTTCTTGCTTGTTTTCTTCAGTCTCTCCAACAGACACTAAAGAATCCTTTTGTTCCTCAGAGAACAGTCTCAGCTGACACCAAGATCTGTCAACACACCTCCAGGCTCCTCCTTCCTTATTGTGAGACGCTTATGCCTTTCTCTCCTGAGAATGCTGCTTCTGCCTGACAGCACTAGGCACCCTGGTCCCATTCTTTCATTTGAGATTTATGGGGCAGGGTCATGGTTTGAGAGGAAATTTTATTCCTGTTCTCATTCTCATCTGTAGATGAATCCTATCTCATACTGGACCGATGTTAGACACTGAAAAATATTTCAGTGAAATTCTACCAGGAAAAATTCTACCAAAAGAACCTCGGGCTTCTGCGCTTTGTGGGGGCTGGAGTCGTGAGTTTTAGATTGTGAATCGAGGACTCTGAGATCATGAAATGCTTCCTGAATTAGACTAATGTGACAGTTAATCTTCCCTGCATTTTTAGCATGAAGTACTTTTTATGATGTTGAAATTTCTGAAATACTGAAACAGGCAATCCCCTAAATGATGTCCTCGGTAGCTTCTGAGTAACCAAAAAATTTCATTGCCAGTGGACAACAGGATAATAGAGTGTTTTCCTCTTCTACTTGTTTCCGCACATTTTTCCTGTTGTTTTTATAGTCAGGCAGAGCTAAGAATCCAAGTCAGATTCATAACACCAGCCGCACTGTATGAACGCAGAAGGGCTGGGAGGAGTCGGTCAGGCTGGCTATTATATTCAATATTCCAGTGAACACATGGATTATAAAAATATAAACGCGGGGCAGACATTCTCTCCCAAGAGCACTTTCCCACTTGTAAAGATGGAAATGGTGCTATACAACACCCGGAAGAGGATTCCAGCACACCGTGCCCGCTCCGTCCCACCAGTAAATCCTCTCCGCTCCCTGTCTGAGGGGCAGCCTGCCCCTGAACCGCTGTCGCCTGCCTGCACCGGCGGCCCCTCCTTTGCAGATGCTCTGGACAGCAAGGAGCTCCTTGGAGAGGAAGGAGCTGGGACGCAGAAGCTCACAGACTGGGCACATGTGGCATCTGGAAAGGAACGTGTGCTCGGGGAAGTGAAGTGTCACTTGGAACAGTCACGCCGCCACCACAAATGACAGGGGAGGGGAGAGGCTCAGGGCTCGGGGGGAAACTGCACATCAGTGCCTGAGACTGAAAGAAAGAAAACAAGCTGCTGGACTGGCACACAGGTGCGATCCCTGGAAAGCAGAGAAACACCGCAGAGAAGAGCGAGACCCTCGGAATAAAGGATGACGTGAATTTGGGGCAGGATTTCAAAGCTTTACTGAGAGCCCAACAGATGAGGGGAAAGACACAACGATTTTATTGGCGGGACAGAAACACTTTTTAGGGTGACGTCTCATTTCATAACTGGTTTCATAAGGGTCAGAAATACATGAAGTTATTTCACTTCCCCGTAAAAGTACACAGTAAATTGTGTAC
The DNA here is from genome assembly GCF_964270905.1 of Leucopleurus acutus. Classification (NCBI taxonomy): domain Eukaryota; kingdom Metazoa; phylum Chordata; class Mammalia; order Artiodactyla; family Delphinidae; genus Leucopleurus; species Leucopleurus acutus. The sequence goes on along the minus strand of NC_139150.1, from coordinate 113,812,663 downwards.
CTTGTACTCAAGGCGCATAGATTGTTTGACGAATTCTTTCCCAGGTTATTTTTGAGTAATAAAGTGTGCCCCCCCCGCCAAGTCGTCTGAATGAAAGCCTCAGATTTTGGTGGGTACAAGTGTCCACCTGAAATAGAGTTAAGGTGAATTTAAGTCATTTGAAAGTATAACACTTTCTAGTAGTTTCTGAATGAGTAACAGAAAATGCTGCCCCAAAGGCAACACCTCCACAAACTAGAAATTTGCTTTATTTACGAGATGCAGGGACAGAGGGAATAAAGCTTACAGAGACAGACGGCACCTTTTAAAGCACGTATTTATATATTACTGCATTATGGGAAAACAGTCCCCTATTTTTAGTGTACTGTGCCGTGTTTCTAATTCATACGATCCTAGTAGGTTTTTGTCTTATTTACTAGATTTTCTCTCCTAATGCGCCCCTAAGAGCCCCAGCAGCGGAATCAGAAAGGGTGGCTCCCGTGTGTAAATTACGGTGACTCAGGGCCACAGTCACGGAACGGGGCTCGTCGTCCTGCGGGTATCGGAACCCAGTCAGCGGGTCAGGAGGGGGTCAGGCGGGGAGAACTCGGCCGCCTTCTGGCTCAGGAAGCATCCAAAGTGAGTGGGCAGATGCTCCAGGTGCTTCACAGCTAGCAGGTCGTGACGTGAACCTCTGATGAAAATGCCAAACATGAAATGAGGGCGGAGGGCTGGCCCTGAACGAGGAACGAGAAGGAGCGGCACCAGGGCGGCGGTGACCCACAGCCCCGTCGGGGACAGTGCTGGAGACACGGACGGAAAGGGGGTCACAGCCCCGCGGGGCGAGAACACAGAGCGAACGGCAGAGGGGGAGCCCGTCACCCCAGGGGGGCCAGGCTGGCCGTCACCACGGACCCAGTGAGGGAGACGTGAGGCCCCTCGGACGCCACAGACCTGCCGGCTCCCCGGCAGCCGTGACCATGGACTCACCTTTCACAGACCGCAGGCCTCGCGTCACCGGCCACCGGGCCCAGGGACGAGCAGGGCTGCCGCGGCGGTGGGGCCACCGGGGCCGAGTCCAGGGAGCAGGTCCGGCGCTGCGGGCCGGGGGCAGGGGCCGGGGCCGGGGTGTCGGCATCACAGGGCCCGGGGCAGGCGCAGGGGGCGCCAGGGGCCCCGGGCAGCAGCTCAGCCCCCGGCTCGACGTCCAAGGTGGGCGAGGCCGGCGGCGACCCCCGCGGCTTGCGCTTGGTGGAGGCCCCGGAGAGCAGCTTCAACAGCCCCTTTCTCTCTTTCTAGAAAAAAGAAAAAAGCACGAGAGTCGAAGACATGGTTCTGTTGCTGCAGTTTCAAGTTCTGATGTGAGCTTTCGAGGGGCGCCTGTGGGTATCTGGGGACTCTCGGTCTGGATCCCAGGGGCCGTGTGTTCACCTGCCCTTGGCCTCCCCCGCACCTGCCTGGGCATTTTCCCTAGTTCTGGACATTCCACTGCTCATCGGCATCCTCCACGGAGGAGGTAAGACAAGCAGAGAAAAATGATGTGAAACCCAAATCCCACCTATTCACCTCTCAGGCTTGGTGAAGGCAAAGTAGCACTTTAGGACAAAATGGAAATTTCAGATTATGGCTTTAATTTCCTGAAATTCTGCCTACCCTAGCTCTAATTCTTGTGTGCTGAATTAGCATAAACCTGTTCCCATTTCTACAGCCACAGACCTGACGCTTATCATTTATAGGGGTGATGTCTGTTTTTTTTTGTCTGTGCCGCGCGGCACGCGGGATCTTAGTTCCCCAACTAGGGATCGAACTCGCGCCCCCTGCAGTGGAAGCGCGGAGTCTTAACCACTGGGCCACCAGGGAAGTCCATGGAGGGGATGGGTGACGTTTTGATCAAAGTGTTCACTTGTCACCACCTTGATGAAATTAAACAAACCAATAATAACAGAAGTCAAACCATTTCTATTGCGCAAGTACTTCCTTGATCAAAAAGCCAAAAACAACTCCACAAAATTAGAAAAAAGCGCTTCAGTATAATAAAAACCATTGTTATGTCTCTTTTTTGCAAGCAACCATACAAGTAAGAACTTTCCCTAACCGTCTCACAGAAGCCACCTCGTGGCTCGACAGCTTTGCTCTGCTAGGAAACCAGAGAGAGGGCTGGCTCTCCTCCGTGCCCAGACCCCAAGTGTCAGTGCTCTTCTGATGCCCAAGCACAGGTTAACCATCATCACTTTAAACTGTTTTACTAAGATGTCAACTACACCATCAGGTCCTCTGACTCAAAACACGGCCTGAGAATAAAACACTTCAGAGAAATAATTCTTCAGAACACTCTCCAGGCAAGCTGGGATTATTAAGGTCCACTAACAGGGAAGCAGAATTATGAGGGGCCATTAAGGAGACAGAACACTGAGGAATTTTTCCTGAACACTGATTAGTTCAGACTCAGTAGAAGTCCCTTAGGGGGAGGCATAATAACACAGTTTCATTAGAGGCAGGCTGGCAGAAAGAGGAAGAAACAAAAGTAATCATGTATCAGATGAACAAGTGTCCCAGGGGGTCTGCACCCCCAGGCCCCATTTAGCTATCGCTACCCACAGCACCTGTAACCCCCGGGGCAGGAATGAAGGGGGGAGGGGCAGGCTGTGCTGGACCATTTCTGTTTGTCGGGGGCTCAGGCTGCAGAGCTGGCGCATCAGCCCCCCAACCCTTCCCCTCCCTCCTGAGGAAGGTTCTCTTGCATCTTTAGTCAGGCCGGGCCTCAACCACACCTCTCTGGCTTCTGCTTCACCCCTTCACCTTCCGTAGGGCCATGTGTGCACTGCAGTGAACGGTCCCACATTCCTTGGCCAGGTACCCGAGCCTGCATGTCCTACGGTGCCAGTGCCGAGAGCAGGACACAGATGAGCTGGCAGAGGATCGGGGATGGGAAACAAGCTGGCCGGACCCAGGGCTGAGGAAGGAGGAGAGGACAGTCTGCACTCCACAGGGCAATGGTGATTCCATCTACACAGCAGCCTGTGAGGGGGAAGGACACACCTGCTGGCACATCTGCCCCTCCTCTGAGGGAGCCTGGGGTCTCGGGGCTGATACGTGAGCTGGGAAGAACGTCCAGCCTTGCAGGTCCTCAGCGGTTCCCGCTGGGACATCAGGAGGCACACGAGAGCCCCGGGGCCCCACAGGTCTACTGAGAACACAGTCCGGTGATCAACTCAGTCTCAGGAAACCACGGCTAAAGACTCTTCCTAAAAGCTGAGTCCTCATGGCAGGAAAACAGTTAACTGGATGCCTCTCGGGGAACAGCCTCGAAAGTGATTAAGAAGAAAGATGACTCTGTTCCTCTAAAGGGTCACACACATGAAGTGCAGCTCCAGTGACTTCCAGGGGATGTGTGGGGATGGGCTGGGGGATGGGGTGCGGATGGGGGTGGGGATGGGGGAGGGGAGGGGATGCGGTGGGGGTGGGGTGGGGGTGGGGGTGCGGATGGGGGCGGGGATGGGGGAGGGGGAGGGGATGGGTGGGGTGGGGATGGAGGTGGGGTGAGGATGGGGGTGGGGTGGGGGTGCGGATGGGGTGGGGGTGGGGAGGGGATGGGGTGGGGTGGGGGTGGGGAGGGGATGGGGTGGGGTGGGGGAGGGGATGGGGTGGGGTGGGGATGGAGGTGGGGGTGCGGATGGGGTGGGGGGGGAGGGGATGGAGAGGGGAGGGGGATGGGGAGGGGGAGGGGATGGGGAGGGGGATGGGGGAGGGGATGGGGTGGGGTGGGGATGGGAGAGGGGATGGGGTGGGGTGGGGGTGAGGATGGGGGTGGGGTGGGATGGGGAGGGGGAGGGGATGGGGGAGGGGATGGGGTGGGGTGGGGCTGGGGCTGGGGCTGGGGAGGGGTGGGAGTGGGGATGGGGTGGGGGTGGGGATGCGAGGATTGGGATGGGGGGATGTGGGCAGGGATGGGGCACTGGCATGGAGGGTCCAGTAGCCGGGCTGTGAATACCATATTCCAGTGTTTCCATGTTAGCAGAACACTGAGCCCCTTGAGAGAATTTTGCAAACTCAGACATGTATCATTAAGGGCACCTTTGTTTCTCAAAACACAACAGCAGAAATGAAAACTACGGATGAATTAATAACAGATACACTTCAGCAAAGCAATTTTTAAAATGTCATGTTAGCATGCACGGAAAAGGGCATATCTTTTAACATAAATCTTAATAATTCTTCTCCTGTGGGTTTTTCCAAGAAACTATTCCTAGATGTATAATGTTTTTGCTGTCATAATTCCTCTTCAGAAGATTTCATCATTTAAAATCACATCTCATATGAAAACAAAAAGCTATTTGGGTCATGAAATCATCACCAGATAGCCAGAAAGAGTCTCACATATAAACATAATGTCTGAACATAAAGTCAGTAAGTCTGTATTAGTCACACAGCAGAGGCTGGGGACACTATGGAAACGCCACGTCAGAGCTCCTTCCCAAGCAGAAATGAATCGCACTTGAACTACCCACCATTACCCACACCCGAGCCTGTCTTCTTCTCTGGTCTGCTGTGCCCTGAGATGCACAGGGAACGTTGCAAGAGGGAGGCTTCTGGGCCTTTGGTATCAAAAATCTACATCGTCAGGCTCCCGACGATAAGAGGTGCTGTTCACAGGAAAGCCACCTCCGACACCTATTTCACACCATCGTCTGATGATAATCACTCGTTTCTTAAGCGAGTATTTACTGAGCATCGAATACGATGCCTCAGTGCCCTGGGCTCTGGGATCACAGCAGTGAACCTGCAGCAAGAAGCTCACACCATCCGGCAGAGACGCAGCCCTGCGGGCACACAGGTGCTCACAGGAAGCACAGCAGGGCCGGGGGAGGACGACGGGGTGCTGGCCCCAGTGGACGCGCGGCTCAAGAGGCATCGTGCATGGAGAGAGGGAAAGGCCACGTGAGATTCCAGATGTGGTTAAACACCAATGGGCTCAAGAACCTTGCTCAGTGCGTCCACAAGTCTCCATGTTTGTTCCTGACACCAACCTGATGGAACAGGAATCAGTACTGTCCTCATCGCCTAAGGCTCATCAATGGTCATCACTGTCAGGGGTGACGTGGGCTTTCACCCGAGCCCACCCTCTGCTCTGAGCTCAGTGTGGCCACATCTCTGGAAGCACCTCTGCTCTGGGGACCGTCCGCCAGGGCTGCAGGCCACAGAGGCCAGGGGGCCGAGCTCTGCGGACGGGTCTGGACCTTCCAGATCCGGCTCAGCAGGAACTTCTTCTCCTTAAGACAACGAAACAGTTTCAGATGAAACTGTTTCAACGAAACAGCCAAGCCACAGACTCCCTTGTTTCTGACAGCGAAACACGAGCTGGGAGGAAGGAAGATCGCGGGGCAAAGGAAGCCACGACCAGGGACTTCAGGATGAACGTTCAGGAGAGAAGGAAACGGGCACTTAAACCCCAGATGGATGCTCCAGTCAAGAAACCCAAGAATGGGCCTTCCGTGGTGGGCCAGTGGTTGAGACTCCGCGCTTCCAAGGCAGGAGCCGTGGGTTTGATCCCTGGGCGGAGAACTAAGATCCAGAGGGCAAAACATAAAATTTTAAAAAAGAAAAAAGAAACCCAAGAATAACAGCAAGGGTCCTCAAGCATCAGCCAGCACAGTGACAAAGAAGGGGACAGTCGTTAGGGATCTGGGGCACTAAACTGGACGTGTAGGAAAGCCACCTTCCAGGAAGGTGTTCCAGGAGCCTGGGGTCCAGCACCACTCGGCTGGGGGGCTTGGGAACAGAGGACAATATGGGGACGATGCTCCCAGAGCCTGAGGGACTAGGGAGGTGGGCCGCAGAGGAGGGCGTCAGAGATGGGTTCTTCTCTTCTCCTGTTGTGCGATTAGGACAGTTGAGTTAATTAAACCATCAGGCGTTAATTAGAGACCATTAGACAAGCTCTAAGCAAACCAGGCCTCCGCCTGCAGACGCCTCAGGGTTGAGAAATCCACACCCAGGACAACCAGTCAGAGGACTAACCCTCCCCAAATAAGGGGACACTTTACCTGTAGCCAATCACATAATTTCCCTGCTTTGTTTCCGCATCTCCTCTACACAAGCCTGGCCCTCAGCTCCTGGCTGGTGTCTCCTGACCACTCCCGCTGTGGCACTGCCTGATTTGAACAAAATCTTGCTCAAAGCAAACTGTGACATTTTTTAAATGCCTCAGTTATGTCTCAACAGAACTCAGAGTTTATAAGAACAGCCGATTACATAATTGGTGCTAATGAAAGAGATTTTATTTCTAGATGAAAGCTTAATAGACCAAAATAATATCTGCTATATTTTGGTATCTAGGGGAAAAAAGCATGTATACGCCACCATATTAGTGGTTTTCTTTGAAACCCTGGATCACGTTTAGGTTTTAGACGCCTGGATCTTCTCTAACTTCTAAATAAATATGCAGAAGTTAAAAAAGTTTATAATTAGAAAACAATAAAAAATGTATATACATATACACGAGTATCTCATAAGGACTGAGAAATACATTTGCCTGGAGACGAGCTGATCAAATAATGAAGCCTTTAAATGGAGCATGCAGTTCGAAAAATGTCCAGAGAAGCGGTTAAACTGATAACCGTGAAAGCTATCAGAGGTCTTACAGAAAGAAGAAAAACAGTGGTAGAAACGCCCAGAGTTGCAAACAAGAAAAAACTGAGACGATGTTTGGAAACCTACGACAGAGCTTCCAATACCTATTTATCAGACCACACAACACAGTTACCGACAGCGTTAGCTAGAGATTTCACGTCGGGGCAAACACACGTTTCTGAGAGTTGGTGAGCAAGGACTTCCAGACAAAATGCTGTTCAGGAGGAACAGCTCTGAGCACACGTGGGAGTGACCCGCCATGGGGGGCAGCCTGGCAGCCCCCCAAAGGGCCCCCGTGTGCAGAGAGAAGGGCACGATGGCTGGGCCCTCACCTGGGGGACAGTTTATGTACATGGGGAATGCCGATCACAGAATGACAAGGGAGACAGAAATAATGAGGGAATTGTCAAAAACCTAGATAGCGGCTGCAAGTCCCAACTAAAACTAGAATCTCTGATACACTTAGAATCTCGGATACACTTTTCCCTTGACCTGCTGATAATTTTTTTTTCATATTTATTTATTTATTTATGTATTTGGCCGCATCGGGTCTTAGTTGCAGCGCTCGGGATCTTCTGTTGTGGTGGGCGGGCTCTTCATCGTGGCGCACGGGCTCTCTCGGTAGTTGCGGCGCTTGGGCTTAGCTGGCCCGCGTCACAGGGGATCTTAGTTCCCCGACCAGGGATCGAACCCACATCGCCTGCACTGGAAGGCGGATTCTTAACCACTGGACCACCAGGGAAGTCCGTGACTTGCCGATAATTTAATCTCACAGGAAGCCGAGCTAACTGCAACATAGGGTCTAACTCTGATCACCTGGGGGAAAGGCAGAGCCCAGGGGCAGAGATGTCCAGCGGGTGAGGACTCCGAAGTGCGTGCCCACAAGACAGACTGCCCGTGGTCAGGCTCGAACTCCGAAGTGTAAAAGAACTGATTTTAAAAGTTCCCAGAAAATATATGCATGACCGGAAACTCAAAAGGAAAGATGCTTCAAGAGCAGTGGGAAGGCTTTCCAGAATGAGGTTCTAAGGACACAAATGCGAACGACCTCAGCGGATGAAAATGCAGAGCCACCTGAAGGCACTGATGTGATGCCCCAGGAAGTGGCCGAAAGGACTCCACAAAAGGATCGGGAGAAGGGCCCTAAGAAGAACATATCACGGCCGTGGCAATTCAAGAAGCTGAAGACCAGAATGAGCTTAAATTAAACTGGCAAAAATGCTAATGACCAAAACCAAAGTGTGTGTGTGTACGGAGTGCTGCCTCAAGTTATGCTCGAGGAAGGAAGAACGAGAGAGACGCGGAGCCGCCGTTTGGGGTGGATGGAGGTCCTCAGACACAGGAAGAAAGGGAAGGGCCACCTTCCGACGGGAAAGGAAGAACAAAGCCCCTTGACAGAAGGGAAACGGGGGAGGAGACTGGGATTTAGAGATCAAACCACTCCTCCTCAAAGGCTGAACCCACCCCAGCGGACAGAGGAAATGCAACCAATAATCTGACAGATCGGGCTTCCCTGGTGGCGCAGTGGTTGAGAGTCCACCTGCCAATGCAGGGGACACAGGTTCGTGCCCCGGTCCGGGAGGATCCCACATGCTGCAGAGCGGCTGGGCCCGTGAGCCGTGGCCGCTGAGCCTGCACCTCCGGAGCCTGTGCTCTGCAGCGGGAGAGGCCACGGCAGTGAGAGGCCTGCGTACCGCAAAAAAAGAAAAAAATCTGACAGATCCTGGTGAACCTGGGATCAGGGTCAACTCAACAGGCCAAAGAAGGGCACATCTAGTCCTCACTTTCATAAAGAACACAACAACACGCCTTGCAGACCATCTGGAAAATCCTAGCACAGTGTATTCGATGAAAGGCTGACTTAGGAGAGGAAGTGAGACCGAGGAAGAGTCTCTTCCAGGAGATGCTGGCTATAGTCAGTTACAGCAGAGATGATGGGGCAGCCGGGGAACAGTCTGGATGGAGGAATGAGAGACGCTCAGATCTCATCTGGCATCCATCAAGCTCCCCCTGGACGTCCTGGGCAACAGGATGGAGCGATGGGGGCAGCGTGACACTCGTGCGAATCATGGGATCACTGAGTTTAGAGTGACTGGGACAGTCTCTTTAGTGAGCTGGGAACATTAAATGAGGTGGCAGACTTAGAAAGGGACATCTGAAATCTGTGACATGAGGAATAGGAAAAAAAAAACCGTAGAGCGTAGCCTTTCAAAAAAGAAGATAACCCTGAACTACCTCCCGGGGTCATGTAGAAAGGAGACTGTCAATTTTCTTTCTTTCTTTCTTTTTTTTTTTTCCCTGCTGCACAGCTTGTGGGATCTTTGTTCCCAGACCAGAGATTGAACACAGGCCCTTGGCATTGAGAGTGTGGAATCCTAACCACTGGACCACGAAGGAGCTGAGATCATCATTTTCTACATAGCCCCTCAAAACACAGAGCGAGGGTCTGAAGTCACAGAAGACAGGTGTGTGCTGAAGTGACTTTCTCCGAATCGGAGGTGCCTGAAGACAGCAAGGACGCTGTGCAGCCAGGGCACAGGGGCCACAGGGGTCCAAGCAGGGGCCAGTGGCCACTCGTCAAGGATGGGGACTCAGCAGGATAAACGTAAGGGCCTTATCGGTTGCTGCTGTAACCAATCACCCCAAACTTCACGGCAAAAACCCGGTGTCAGCAGGGCTGGGTCCTCCTGGAGGCACCGGGGGAGAGCGTTTCCTCGCCGCTTCCTGGTTCCAGGAACTGCTTGCATTTCCCGGCTTGCGGTCCCCTCCTCAGGTCACTCTGCTCCCTGGTTCCGACCTCACATCTCCTCGGGCCCTGATCCTCTTCCCTCCCTTATATGAAGATCCTTGTGATTATACTGGGCCCACCCGGATAATTCAAACACCTTTAAACCTTTAATTGAATCCCATCCGGAAGATCCCCTTTGCAATGTAAGGAAACGTATTCTCAGACTTCAGGGATCAGGAAATGGACATCCTTGCGGGAGCCATTATTCTGTCTAGCACAGGCGTACTTCAACCTCAGGGATTCCGTGAATGCTTCCCTGGGAGGCCTGCGGCTGAAGAGTCTGTCCTCCCCTGTGACAATGGCCCTGACACACCGTCCCGGAACCTTCAGATCTAAACTGTAAAATAATTCTTCCGAAGATACTGCTGACCACGTCAGCTTGAGTACAAGTTTAACGTAGTTAATTATAAACAATGAACAGATACCAATCTTTTGCAAAAACACTCATGTTAACTCAACAATTAAATATTAACTTTTTAGTAGCCTGTAAAGTTTATCTCCTTGCAAACCCCTGCTACGGGCTTCCTTAACCATGTAAACAGAGCGACATACATGACCACGGCACCTGGTGATGACCCTAGAGCTGCAGGCCAGCTCTGGGGAAAAGGCACGAACGCTGGGGGGAACGTCGTGAGTACAATACAATTGCGCAGAATCTGCTGTCACTGCTCTTTCTGTGCACATTTCATCACCAGGCATTTCCCTTGTCTCCAAACGCAACCAGAAGTTAGCCTTTCACACGCAGCTTCCCACTTACATCTCCTTTCAAATTCAGGCCCAAAGGAGAGGTTTTAAAAAGGTCTGTCAAATTAGAAAATAATTTCCCCCCTGTATTTCAAGTCAAGAGAAAACCTATCCACACAGATTATAATCAGACACAGCGTAGGAACAATAAAACCACAAGTAACACTTCTGACCAACCGTTTCTAGCCCTTAGTATATTAAGTACATTTCTGCAGGGCTGTTAACCAGAAGCAAAGCTCACTAAACAGGAGGAGTTAAGGTCAGCGAGGGGGTGGGGTGGAAGCCCCCGGACGCAGACCCCAGTCCCCCACACCAGGGTCTAACTGCAGAGAGCCGGGCCCCGGTCGCCTGGCAGGCCCTTGGGGTGGTCACCTTGCTGTCCTTGTCTGGCTTGGCCGCTGAGCTGCTGTCGGGAGAGGTGGGCGGCCCGGGGAGCACGGTCACTGGGCGACCGCCAGGCTCAGTCTCCAGGGAGGCGGCGGGGAGGCTCGGCGGGGCCGCAGCGCAGGCCAGCGGGGCGCCGACCCGGCCCAGGCTGCCAGCAGCCACGTGGGCAGGGGGACCCATCGGGCCGGGGGGCTGGGGCGAGGCCAGGGGGTGATGGGGCAGCCCCGCGGCGCTCTGAACCTGGATGGGCGTCACGGCCGCCGTGGGGCGCTCCTGGCTGTGTGCCGAGACTGGAGAACGGGAGAGAAGAGCAGAGAAGAGCAGAGTGTGACTTGGCTGCATGCTGTTCACCGACCCCGCGCCAGACCAGCGCGCCTGTCACAATGGTTAAGAAACCACGGTGGTTTAGGAGCGCTTACTTGGTCTTGGTGGGGCCCCTGGACACCACCCTTCCAGATCCCGGGATCAGCCCCACGTCTGCTGAGTGCCTGCGAGCCCACTCCACCCAGGGACCCAGCGACACCCCTACAGGGTCAGGTCAGGCTGGTCCCAGAGCGTTTTTATTATCATTGTTCTCCCTATTCTCAGTAACCATTTTCCTTCCTTTGGTTATTCTGACAGAACTGAACAGTGCTCTCCACCACTGTTACCTAAGACTCTTGGGAGGTTTTCAGTGCTGTAGAAAGCAGAAAGCTATTGAAGGTCCGGCTGGGTCTGAAGCAGAGCTGTGACGAAGCTCATACCAGACGCTCAGCACGGCGATCCTCAGGGCGCCACGCCGCTGCAGCCGTGGGTTTCGGGATCACCTGATCTCGAGCACAAAAGTCACATCTTCAAGTACTATGGACATCGCTAGGGTCCACCTAATTTCCTTCAGACTCTCCACCTGTAGACCAGGCTTGAATTCACGAGCCACGCAGGCGGAGTCAAGTGGCTGTGACTAGACTGTGCCTGCCTGTCTCCTAACGCTCTTCATTGATTTTAAAGTTCCGTCTGTCCTTCTCAGCATCTGTGGTAAAAGGTCTGATGTTGGTCGGGGCCCCCTTCCTGGTGCCACCGGCCCGGCCCCCCTACCTGTCCTCACAGCGCTGCGCGCCTGGTTGACGGTCATCTGTCCGGACATGTGCAGCAGGACCTTGGCCTGGGGACTCGTCTGGATGTGAGCTGCTGACACCACGGCGGTGGGGACCCCGGGACCGCCGGCCATGCCGTTCCCCGGGGGCTTCTGGGCAGGCGCTCCTGCGGGGGAAGTGCTGGCCGGTCCCCCACCTCGACTTGTCTGGCCAGCGGTCGACACGGGGACTTTACCCTGGGAGGCGCTGGTCGCTGCCCTGCCGAGACAGAAGCCCAGTCCATCAGCAAGACAGGAGACAGAACAAGTAACGACCAGAAAAAACGATGCAGAGCTTACAAACAGAACACGTTAGGAAGTGAATGGAACTATCTGCCCAAGGGTAAGAAGAGCAGATTCAACGAACGACGGCCCTGAGGCAGAGGACGGTCTGGAAACTGCGTCGGAGAAAATCACACGTCACTCTGCTCAAGGACATACAGTTCCTGGTCTCAGCTCCCACGTGAAGCTAAACATCCCCACCAGCTTCCAGGCCCTGGAGAAGCCGCTCTGTTAGACGACAGGGTCTAGGTTGTCACGGCTGTGCCCACGTGCCCTGCCCTCCTCCCTAACTGCCCCGTGTACACGTGCGTGTGTGCACACACTTTGCAACGTCCCCTCTGGCTTCCTTCGAACTACCTTAATCTCATTCATGTTTCAATCCTGTCATTCCCAGCAGCCTGGCCGAAGGCTCAGGCCTAAGACCTTGGGATTCTACTCTGTTTCAGGTGGATTTCTTCCTTCTGTGACCCTTGATTACAAAGTACGATGTGTTATTTTTTTAGTAAATTCCTTATTAAATACTCCTGACTCAGTAAAAGTTCCCTGAAAGCGGGGCCACGTGCAATAGTTCTTTTCCATTCCTCTTGTACATGCACCGTTATAGGGGTACAGCCAGCTATCAACAAATATCTACTGGTTGAATTTAACTAAATTAGGTTCACTGTAGCTTTACGTAACGTATTTTTTTAATATTCTAAATTCATTTAAACAACAATTCTATAGTAACTTTCTACCAAGCAGGATACTTCATTAACTTGAACCTCTTTATTTACCATGAGGAGTAACAGAGAATTTACTGTAAGCATCTCTCCAGAGACTTTTGGATAATTTGTATTTGAATCTTATGAAAATGTTTTCCTTCGCTAACTTGAGTTTTTGTTGTTGCTTTGGTTTCTCTCCCTTAGTTGTTGTGGCTTTTTGTTTGTTTTCTTCCCACCAGGGAAGGTCGAGCTGCCATCTTCTGGATGTGAGTGTAGATTTTAACATATACTGAGAAGAAGGTTTATAGTGATGAAAAATCTGCAAGTCAAATGAAAGCTAACATGCTGTCACCTTCTGCAAAGAGAATGATTGTCATCTGATTAGGCTGCTGGCCAGCCTCTGAATCAAGGCCAACAGCTGACAACATGTCAGTTCATTCAACTATTTACTTAAAATCAGGGACTTTGAGAAATGATTTAACACAGTGAAGCTGGCCCATTTATGAAGAGCCAGGTGGCCCAAAACTGGGGCTTCCTCAATGACGATGCCGTTACAGGTCATTGCATTCGTTCCAGAGCTACTTTCCTCAGTGCCCAGAAGGGGACTGCCTTCAAATAAAGTGAAGACTGTATATCTATACATCTAAAGGTCTTGCTTTCTACTGTCCTCAAACACGGTTTCTCAACCTTGGTGACCTTTGGGGCCAGAGAGCTCCTTTCTGCGCAGGCTGTGCCGTGCCCTGCAGGTGTCCCGTGCGTCCCTGGTTTCTGTGCGCTGGAGACCAGTAGCACTCCCACCCCGCATCGTGACAATCAAAAATGTGTCCAGCCATTGCCAAGTTCCCCTGGGGAGCCAAACTGCCCTCATTTGAGAAGGGTGAAGGAGCTATGTCATATTGAAGGAATTCTGTTTCTGACTGTGTTACAGAAAATAACTGTGAGAATTCAGAGGTGACCGCCAAGCTCCTGGAATGGCTGGCTGGCTTTCAGCCCCTCTTCACCAGGTGACCTCAGACGAGTTGCTTAACCTCTCCACCCCTATAGGCTCGACGGCTGAGTGGGGATCGCGACAGCACATACATCATCAAGGAGCTGTTTAAGGACGTGGCATTAACGCGTGTAATGCATTTAGAAATCTGCGTGTCTGGCATCTCGTAAGCATCACGTAAACATTGGAGTATTAATAATATCGCTTTTATTTATATTAAATGCTACCTTTTTAATTTTCTGGCAGAAAAATATTGAAAATGGTGTCGCTGAGTCTTCTCACATGTAACTTAAAGCAAATAATTTAAAACCCAGTACGTTTATTGGTAGAAACGTACAATTTCACATACATCCGTGTGAAGAGTAAGCTAAAATTTGGAGAATTAGAAGGGATTTCGGCAAATACAGATAGGGATCTTTAAAATGCCGGCTGTGTAACAAGCAACTGTAGTGGGAGGAGGAATCCTGGACAGGCTGAAAACCATGGGAAAGGACCAAGCTTCTCTGTTTAGAACTCAGAGCCCTACCTCGTGACGGGGGCCACATAATTGCCAGGGAAGACCCCTATCTTGCTGGTGTGCATGGACGTGCCCTTGAACCAGCCGTCCTGGCAGCGCTCAAACACGAGAAACATCTCCCCCTTCCTCAGCTCCAGCTCATCCTCTTTCCGGGGGGTGTAGGGATAAATGGCAACATACCTAGAAGAGGAAAAAACAGTTGATTTCAAGCTGAGTAACAGACAGACCACAAGATGCTCCAAACTCTTCTTTGGCACAAAGCCTTGGATGTTTCATACAAAAGTAAACAGAAAATACGATCCTTTAAGCTGTGAGCAGCCTTGGTCACTGTCCACTGAACTGCCACCTACATAGAAAAGACAGAAGCCTCCTGACTCAGAACTGCACACCTGGTCCTCCCGGTGTGGAGGCGACGATCCCTCCAAACGGTACTCATGGGTGCGAAGGAATCACTGCAGCTTCCCAGGGTGCAAGCCTGCTGTGGGGCGTCAGGTGCCCACTGGGAAAACTGAGCCCTTCAGATGGCCCTGGTCAGACTTGGGAAGCAGCCCCGGCAGGAACATACGGTCCGAAATCCCGCTGGGAAGCTCAGCACATGGCTGAACCCGAAGGCCGGGCGCACCCGCATCCGTGCGCTCAGCCAGGGAAGACGTGGAATTTGCAAGAGTCAAAGGCAAGGCGAGGGCTTCCCTGGTGGCGCAGTGGTTGAGAGTCCGCCTGCCGATGCAGGGGGCATGGGTTCGTGCCCCGGTCCGGGAAGATCCCACATGCCGCGGAGCGGCTGGGCCCGTGAGCCGTGGCCGCTGAGCCTGCGCGTCCGGAGCCTGTGCTCCGCAACGGGAGAGGCCACAACGGTGAGAGGCCCGCGTACCGCAAAAAAAAAAAAAAAAAAAAAGGCAAGGCGAGTGCAGATCGCAGAGAGCCCCCGACAGCTCCTCCGTGCGCGGGACTGTGCCCCAACACATGGAGCCCACAGATCGGCGGGCCACGTGAACCAGGCTCCGAGCGTCTCCTGGGTCAGTCCACACAGGGGAAAAGCCGCCAATGCGAGCTGCATTCGGCCACGGGGAGCCCCTGGACGGGATAATGTCCAGACTTTCCACTGTAGGGGACCTGCAGCTTTTCACGCACTCGCTCTGCTAGGTCTGGCCTCTGCCCAGCCCCTCCCTGTTCCCGGGCATCCTTACGCAGGGGATGAAGGTGGGGACAGAGCCCTGGCAGGAGCGTCAGAGGAAGGCCGGGAAGACCCGCACTCAGCAGGCCGGCTGCCCGGCGGCCCATCCTCAGACCCACTTAGTTTCTGTTTCCTAATGAACGACACGCTTGACCAAGCATACGACACCACCCTGGCACCAGCGCCCCCAGAAAGCCGTTCCCCGCGTCTCTGCTCAGGCTCCGTCCGTGGCCAGAAAGGACGCCGCACTTACACGCTGGGGCGCGTCTGCGGCCGTGAGTGTGTGGTCTGGTCAGCGGGTCCGGCCACGGGTCTGGAGCCCATCCCGGGAGCAGCAACAGCGCCCATGGGGGTGGCCTCCTGGAGCGGGGGCGGGGGAAGAGGAGGATTCATAGTCTGGAGAGAGAGACAGAAAAGAAGAAACAAATGATTTATGCACATCTTTCACAGCAAAGAGGAGGGAAGAGGAATCAGAAACCCATGAAAAGAGACATCGGTGGAATCCACGCGGAGCAGAAGCAGCTGCCCCGTGCAAAAGCCTCCTTGGAAAAGGGTCCTCTTTGTTACCCTTTAAGATCTTAGAGCCACAGCGACCCCTTCCCCAAACAGGTAAGCCATCACACCTGGGAGAAGGGAAAGAAAAAAAATGACACAACTGCGTGTAATTTTAAGATGGATGGCTGCAAACCAGGACCAGGATCCAAATGCCTTTCAAGGGGGCGGCTATAATGTCACCCTGCTTGCTAGGGATTAATTTGTGATTGTTTCTGCAACCCGAAACTTAAAACACCGCAGAAAACAATTTAGCTGCATTGTATGGCAAACCATCCCCGCAAGAGAAAATCTCCTTTGATGCCTGGTTTCCCAAAACCACACACAATAGCAAGCCACGATCACTGGGCCATTGCTTTTACTTTTGGTTATTCTCTGCTTAGCTCTGCCAGCTTTTGAAACTGAGGACTATCGAGGCTGGTAATCTTTAACAAGTACACCGTGAGCAGCTGCTGGTTCCTTTATGGGCTCTGCCTACAGGACTCCGTGCCTTTTCAGAATCAATGGAGCAATTGTTACCTTCTGATCTATACACCCCGGATAATTCTTTAGGTTCTGGGTACCGAAACTCCTGGGAAAACAGGCACACAAAGACCTGCCCAAACCCCTACCTCGCCTGCCCTCCCCACATCTTTGAACCATTCCACGTAAACACCGAATCAAAGGAGAAATAAGGAGGCTGAAGGCTGCCCCTTGGGAGGTGTGCGTGGCGTCTCCACATCAGTTTAAAAGAAGAAAAACCCACGGTTTCTAAACATAGGGAACAGCAATTAGTTTCTGTTTTTTTGGAAAAAAAATTTAATCTCATCAACGTTTCCTCCATCTGCCTATTAATGTACACAGTTCCAGAAACAAAATCAACTCAGTAGAAAAGGATATCAAATTTCCAGACACACGCTGCAACCATTTCACACATTATATTTAATTTTTCGACCTCGGAGAAGGCTTTTTCCTCCCTGCAGCCACGGCAGGACACCCAGTGCAGGATAAACGGCGCATTGCAGTCCCAGGGCGGGCGGGGTCGTGGCGACACTCACAGAGCAGGCCACCCTGCGCCCCGGGGGCAGCTCCGGGGAGGCACACGGGCCTGCAGCCTTTACCACCTTTAACCAGGAGAAGGCCGAGCACTCCTGCCGTTGGTCTCAAGAGACAAAGTGGACACAAATGGAGATAATCCTGGTAGAAGACTCAGCGCACGTGACCCAGGCAGGTTCTGGGCAAGGACACTGAACAGAACAGCAGCCGGAGGGCGTGAAATCACCCCCAAGTTGTCTCCTCCCATCTCCCCAGGCCTCACCTCAGAGCCGCGGAGCCGTGGGGGGCAGGTGACACAGGGGACAAAAGGAGCCCAGGCCACCCACCCCTGGAATCACTCAGAGCAGAGCCAAGGGCCCACTCGGCTCTCTGAGTAGAATTCCACTGACAAACGGAGGAGAGGAAAACTGTCTGCTGCATCTTCCCGTCAGTGACACAGAGGCTGTACTAAACTGGCCCTATGCGGAAAGAGACAAAAAAAAAAAAAAGGAAAGACAATCTAGGGACCTGATGAAAACACAGGCCACGCTGGTGGTGACAAATGTAAGAACACATCACCTCTTAGAGTTAAAGAATGCAGTAAGGGAATGTTTGGTGTAGGTGACTTTTACGAAGAGTGAGTCAGGAGGCATCTGAGATCTGGCACGAGAGAGGAGGGTCTCGAAGATCCCAAAGGTGGTGCTGCAGGCAGAACGCATCTCTCTCTCTCACGGGTGGTGCTGGTCAAACTGGGCAGACTTCTCCCCATCGCTGGGCTGTGTGTCTTTGGAGAAATGTGCACGTGTGTGTGCGCGTTCGTGGGGGGATAAGCGCACAGAAAGACTAGCGATTACACTCAGGCTCCCCAGCGTGGCTGCCCCCTGGGGCCGGTCAGATGCCAGGGCCCCAGCGTGTCCAGGACTGGGCCGGCCAGGAGGTCCCGTGGGCCGCTTGGTGAAGACCCCACGCCGAGAGAATCTGGGGACGTGGACGCGCGGGAGCGACCGCGTCCTCCCGTCACCGCACGGCTGGGCGCCGGGGGCCAGGACACACCCTCCTGCCGCAGCAAAGGCACCTGCGGGCTGCTGGGAGCGCAGGACACTTCTGGTCATGACAGCGTTCAGAAGCCAACACCACACTTGTCACTGCCGTCACCAGACACTGATCTAAAGCAGCGGGGCTGGGAAGCGTGCCCGTGCTGAGCCGCGGGGAGGAGCTGAGGGCCAGGGGAGCGGGGCCGGGCCTCCGGGGTCCAACGCGGGGGACCAGACGTTGGCCGCGCTGTCGCTGAAGCGGGCCTCTGCTTGTGCTTCTGCAGATCCAGACCCTCTCCTACCCTCTCCACGGGGCGATGGTCTGAGGCCAGAACGACAGTCTCTGAATAATACTTTGCTTAAAACCAGGGCTCGGGGGGCAGGGTCTGTGGTGGGAAATGGTCACGTCTGCCCTGCCCAGGTTCTGTCCCCGACCCACTGATCTCTCGGAAGAGATAGCTTTACACCGTGGAGCGCCTAGGGTTTGGGGTCAGAAACGTAGATCCTAGCTAGCCCCGGCTCAGCCTTTGAGGGCCGCCCTCGGGCTCCCTCCAAGAAAGAAGTGTCCTGTATGAGTGACCGGTTCCAGGCCACCGACGGGCCACATCCGCTAGTGGACAGTGAGAGTTCAAGGCCGGACTGTGGCCCCCTCCTCTCTCCCCTCCTTGCACCCAGCCCCGAGGTGCCTGGGGGCCGAGCTCCACGAGGTCCTCACCCTGGGCGAGGGCTGCAGGCCGCTGACCAGGAAAGCGCTTTGCCTGGATGGAGCCTGGGGTTCTGACGGTAAAAGGTCCATGTTCTTTCCGACCGTCCTTCACGTGTGTCTGCCCTCACGTATGCCCCTCCCTCTTCTCCAGGGTAGAAAAGTGGCCGGTGGCACAGACTTTGGGCATTTCTGGTCCTCTGAGCAAAGACCATTTAATATCCCCCAATCCTGTCATCCTTTCTTCCTGAACATCCGATTCCAATGAACCCACTTTCAACCTCTCTCCAGGGTCTTCCTGTGTCATGAACTCATGCAGGTGCTTGGCCACCGAGCGGACAGCAGGAGGGGCGGCTGGTCATCCCTTCTCGGGGCAGCAGTGCCACCAACTCCCACAGCATCACCGCCTGCACACGGCCACGCGCGTGCAGATACCTGAGTGTTACAATGAGTAGGAAACAGAAAAATGGAAGCACTTATAACCAGCGATTCAAAAGAAACACTCAGGTGTCAGAATTCAGTAAGATTAAGAAGGTGGAAAAGTGAGTTTTTCATCTCATCTGGACACTCCCAGGAACTCAGTCAGTCACTCGTGGGCACAGCTATGAAGAAAAGAAAAAAAATTAGAGTATATTTAAAAATGCCAGAGACAGATGCTTGGAAGATGATGTCGGAAGGGGAGATGTAATTAAGAATTTGGTAGATTAAGAAAACCTCTCTGGGAATGGACTTTCTCTCACCAATTGCCTTTGACATGTGAGGAGACACACCCACACCGTTCACTGACTTTGCAGAAATGCAGCAGCAGGTCAGGGAAGCGGCCCTGGCGGTGCCCCGGGCACAGCGGAGGCTCAGGATGGAGGCTGCTGTTAGAGTCAGAAACCGTCTCGCTCTCCTCGTGTGCCCGTCACCCAGCTCTGTCCACAGGAGGTAACAGACCCTCAGCCAGGGCTTCGTGAATGAGAAAGCGACCCCTGCGCCTGCCGCCCTCAGGGCAGTCTGATATGGATCAAGGGCCTTGGTTCCTGCTACGCCAGGGTCCTTCTCTGTGGTCGCTATGGAGGTTCTGTCCACATCCTGTCCCCCTTCTGGTCGTCAGAACTGCTGCCGATTCCAAACGCTTAACTTCTGCTTCTCACGCTGCCAAGCTGGGCGGTCCCGTCCCTACGTCCAGAATCCTGCCCTGACCCTCCGGACCCTCCCACCACGGGCGACAATGGACTCAATACGTCTTGGCTATCCTGAGAACATGACATCATTTAATTTTGTTTAAGTGTACGTACACACACACACACACACACACACGCACACGCTTGTTTTAGTTATGGTTACACACTGTTGGGTGCAATCTGATTTCAACTTGGCCATGGACTGTATCTGGCCTTTTCTGACCTGGCTACCTTGTGACATCTTGTAGCTAAACACCTCTCAGCTGGTCCAGAGGGTCAGGGATCAGCCATCACTTGTTTCACAAGTTCACACTGTGCACAGGACACGAAAGCAAGCTCTTCATCCACCTCCCCTCACAGGATTAGCTGGGAAAGAACCCTCCGTGCCATGAACAGTCTGATGTCTGAATGCGATAGATGTAATACCAGTTTTGCTTCTATTATTAGATAGTTAACATTTTAACTGTTACTTGTGAGAGGTACAGGACAATATGCTCATAATTCCACTCTGAATAAAAGATTAAAAAGTCTCAACTTATGAAAAAGGTGCTGGAAATAATGTTCACGTCCTAGCCCAGCAGGGGTGCTTATCACCAAAAATCCACACCGGGAGACTTCCCTGGTGGTCCGGTGGGTAAGACTCCACGCTGCCGATGCAGGGGGCCCGGGTTTGATACCTAGTCGGGGAACTAGATCCTGCATGCACGCCGCAACTAAGACCCGGTGCAGCCAACACAAATAAATATATAATTAAAATAAATAAATAGGGGGCTTCCCTGGTGGCGCAGTGGTTGAGAGTCCGCCTGCCGATGCAGGGGACGCGGGTTTGTGCCCCGGTCCGGGAGGATCCCACGTGCCGCAGAGCGGCTGGGCCCATGAGCCATGGCCGCTAAGCCTGCGCGTCCGGAGCCTGTGCTCCGCAACGGGAGCGGCCACAACAGTGAGAGGCCCGCGTACCGCAAAAATAAATAAATAAATAAAATAATAAAATAAAATAAAATAAAATGCACACCAGGAAAAGCCTGGTTTCCTTCCCACCATGCCGCCTACGCTTGCTGTGATCGCACTCAAAGTCTTGGGAAAGGTTTCACATTTTAAACAGGATACTTGCCAGGTTGATGGAAGACACAGAGGGTACATGTTACCGAGATTTTTCCACTTAAACCTGACATAGTAAATCCAAAGCATTCCTGCCAGCCGACCAGGGACTCTGAGATCTAGACATCTCCCGGGGTGACAGATCTGCTTATAATTAGTTTTCCATTAAATGGAATTGGCATAGACGCAGCATTAATAAACTGTCCTCTTGCTGGACATGCAGGCTCTCTTGTATAATCCTGGGATAAAATGGCTGAATGTAAATTAGTTTGTGTGTGTTCATGCTCTCTCGTGACCTGTCGCATCTATATGCCCTTAGAGTGCGCCCAGCTAAGATCAACTGGTAATTTACTGTATCGTAAAATTGTCGGCCCACAAGGGCTGAAACTCAGACAGCGCTTCGTCTTTTCCACGAATTAATTTTTCTAAGATAGAAAAGTCAGTCTCTTTTCCCTTAAGAAATGAAATCAGAATTTTTCCACGTGAAGTAGTCATCTGGAGATGGAAAATTCCAACAGGTTGTGAATGTCCTGGGGTGGGAAGAAGAAGAAAGGGAGGGAGGGAGGGAGGGAGGGAGGGAGGGAGGGAAGGGAGGAAAGGGTCTTCTCTGGAGATGAGAGGGCACGAAGATTGGGCAACTCGGCTCTGCTCAAAACACCCAGGGCCAAGAGACCCTCAGGGGAACCACCTTTTCATAAAAATTACCTGACTTTCACCTTCTCCCTACAGGAATCAATGCAACTTCTCCCCCCCCAAACAGCTGCACTATCAAGGAAGCTGTCATTGTTCCAGAAATATTAACAAAAAACTCTAACTCTAACTGGAACTTATTGACTTCCATTTAAATTCAGGAACATGCTTAACTCTATGAAAAGCTTTCCAAAGTCTACATCAAGCTAGGTACTATACATCCCACCTTATCTCAAAGTCGGCTTTCAGTTATTCCTAAAATGCATCGAGACAAAAGAAATATAATGTAAGAAAACGAGGCAGAAGGTCAATGAGGGGGATGGGACCAGATGAAGGCAACAACCTGACTGACGTGCAGTGAGGTCCTTGCTGGGGGGTGAGGGGAGGTGCAAATCTGTCTCTAAGCAGCTGAGGAGAGAGAAACAGAACTGGCAACATATATAAAGTCCACAGCCTGAAAACAAACCAGCGCGGAGAAGCCTCCCTGTTCCCGGTACAGACAGTGGAGAAAACCCCAGCAATGAGCCAGACCGACCCTGGGGCTCTGAGGAAACCAGCGAGCACGCTGCACCCGCCGTGGCCCTCAACAGAGGCGGATGCTCTCTCACGGTCACCTCCCTGAGTTCCAGGCAGTGCCGCCTCCCCGAAGCAGACACGACTCTCACGTTATACGCGAGGACCAGAGGCTCAGAGAGGCTGAGTGACCTCACTGCCGTATCACAAAGGAGAGGCTGGGCTGGACCCCCATCACCGACCACACTGTTTCCTCTGAGAGCATAACAACTGGGAGAGATTCTGTAAAGCAAGCTAAGGGCTGGGGTCCACTGGGGAGAAGGATTTAGTGATCTTTTCTATCCTCATTCAACTCAGCACTGGAAGAAACAGTCTGAAAGTGTAGCGAGGCAGCGGCCCGGACGAGAGAGGCTGGTTCCTAGCAGTTCCCCTGCAGGTTTAGGAAACATGGATTTAAGCCATTGTGCCGCTGCTTCCCGAGGTTGAATTTCTTCCTTTTCAGTTTTCTCCCCACAGAGTTCTTCTTCGTATCAGCTTCCCTCGACTGCCCTCACTCTTACTGTTAATTTCCCCGTTAGGCTGTCTGAAAGCACTCAGCGGTTTTGTTCAGACTGTCTGCAGGCTGCGGGGCTTTCTGGAGAATCACACATCTGATAACCTCCAGGGAGGCCAGTCACACAGACCAACAGAAGACCAGGAACCCAAAAGGGGAAATGTAATCGGAGACAGGAATCCGCCTGTCGCGTGACCCGAGGCAAACCATACAGGCCTCTAGGATCCCAGCTCCCTCAGTACTTCGATAAATACGCCTGGTCTAGAAACCCAAAAGAAGCGAAGGTTAAGCCTTCAGAAAATCAGGCTGACCTTTAATGAAAATTAAAAGTTCTCCCCGGAGCTCTTCCTGTAGCCTCAGGCCACCGACCCTTGCCATTAAAATAAAGTGCTGGCTATCGGCCTGAGACTTTGTGATTTTTTGCTAAAATGAATAGAGAGAGAATGAGAGATGGAGACCCCACCCTCACCAAGCATCATGGTGAGCTGCGGTGTCAGGAGGGCGGCAGCCAGCCCACAGGGCTGCGCACCTGTAAGCGGCAGGCACGGGGGTCCGGCGGGAGGCGGTGGTGCACACTCACCGAAAGGGCGGCCGGGTAGGGGGCCTCTGGCGGGACCGTGCACGAGGGGCCGGTGGTCACTGGGCTGCTCGGGGGCGGGGTCACAATCAACCCGGTGGTACTTATGTGGACCTGCCAAAGAGAAAAGAGTGAATAAAAGAGGACGCACGCGCAACAGATGAGACCAGCTAAGCCCCGGGCACCGTCACAGCTGAACATTCAAGACCCGCACAGCTCCCATCACTGGGGGAAGGCAGAATCCCCTTCAGGTTACCCAGCCCAAACGTACTGAGGCCCTAATGTGTGTGAGATGCCAGGGAGCCACTTGACAAACACTGGTCACGACAACGTTTCACATACAGGATCCACGGCTGCTGGCCTTCCCGACAGCCGCTGCCTCACATGAGTGCTGCCGGGACCTGCCTGGCCTGCAACTAGCCCATTAACACCTGCCCAAGGATCCTGTTCCGGTGGGTTGTCCTGAAGGCTCACCAGCCCACCAACTCGTGAAATCTACACGACATGCTTAAGGGATCGTGCCACCTTCAGGATCATTTCCCGTGACCTGTACCCTTCCGTGGGGATGCGTCATTAAAATGCAGCTGCCCGGACCGCCGATCGCAGGCAGCTATTAACAAAACCTTTCAGGGAACAGGGTCAAGCCAAACTAGCTGTTTTCAAAGGTGTCTTATCGGGACTTCCCCGGCGGTCCAGTGGTTAAGACTTTGCCTTCCAATGCAGGGGGTGCAGGTTCGATCCCTGGCCAGGGAGCTAGGATCTCACGAGCCTCGGGTCCAAAAAACCAAAAACATAAAAAGCAGAAGCAATACTGTAACAAATTCAATAAAGGCAAAAAAAAAAAAAAATGTCTTTAAAGAAAAAAAAATGGGTGTGTTAGCCATAACACTACCCAAGATTAACTGATTAGTTACTCAGGTCATTTCATCGCAGGTGTTCGGCTACCGGACCAATTTCGCTCCCGCTGCACCCTGGGTGTGACTACAGACCGCGGGCGTGGGTTCCTGCACAAACAGGAAGTCTTTCCTCCACTATTAAAGGAATGTGGCTGGCTGCTACCTCGTCTCCCCAGGAAACCATGTTCCACCAAAATTGCTGGGCTTTTTGTAACAAAAACTTAACCCCAAACCTAGTTTCCTCAATCCCAATAATTAGGAAAAAGATTATCAAGACAAAGAGAGGCTTAGAGATCAGTTCCCAGACGGCCTGAAGGACTTTCATTTCCTCCCAGGCAAGGAAAACCAGCATGCTAGCACACAGCTGATTTTCACAGGTCAAGTCTGAGCTCCGTGGAATCCACATTCTTGTAAAGCTACACCTGTACCTGGCAGCTCATACACTGACTGAACCTAGGCAGAGCCAAGGGGCACCTCCACAAAGGCTCCCCGCCAAACCTCAGTTTCGGTCTCTCCTGTGAACCAAAGTCTATTTCCATTCAATTTCTAATGAGACGCACATGGATTTTTCATCCTAGGATAAAACCTAGCGGCCTCTAGCTATCCTATTCAAGAAACCCGTTTGTGTACGTACTCTGAGGACAAGTACGTACTCTGATGCAAGTTGGCATCACAGGAAACACGAGTCTTTCTTCGAAGATAAATGAGGCTCCGTTCAAAGTGCACGCTGTTACCTAGGAACCTTCGGGGTGGGAAAAACTTGCCAAAACTCAGCTTCCAGGGCCTGACCCTACAAGCCGCGGAGGAAGTCCTCACTAGTGTCTGACGTCTCGCCAAGAGCCCCACACCGGGAGGCAGGGTGATGAGCTCGAACGAGTCCTTGAACTTGGACAGTCACGTTGTGAGGGCGTGGGGTAGACCACAGGCCGCCTGGGGTCTCTGCCCGCACGGCCCTGGACGTGGAGGACCCTGCAGGCCCCAGTTCCACACGGGTAAAGGAAGAGACAGAGTCACCAAAGGATGACTAAAGGCAGAAGCAAGCGGCAGGAGTGACCAGGCCGAGCGGGGCAGGTCTCCAGAACGAATGCCCTGAGCAGGGAGGGCAGCCTGGCTTTCCACTGTGCTCACTCCTTCCCGTGGGGCTGCACACTGGCTTGGCTTCCTCCCCGGGAAAGGGCTACGTGGAGAGCGGGGAAAGCAAAGAGGAAGGAGTGGGTGGACCTTCTTGCTTCCCCTGAAGCTGCCGGCAACACAAAAATGCTACAAAGCACTGAACATCATGAATCACTCCTGCAGCTAGCAGAGGGCACAAACATTGAGGGCGCGGCCGGAAGAGCAGACAGACGCCTACCTGCTTGTGACACCACGTGCTTCACAGACGCCCATCACAGACATCTGTGCACACCTGTGCTGGGGACCTGCCTGACAGCACAGCCTACAAACCACCTTCCAATTCGCGCATTTGACGGTGCCAGAGTCACCGATACGATAACAAGCAAGCTGTCTGCTCCCTTCTGTCCTGCAAGATTTCGACGTGACAGTGCGATCTCTAAGTGCCATCCGGAAACACGAGGACGAGCCCGGACAGGGGAGCTGACCCGGAGGCGACATCACAGTGGCCTGACCCCCCTCCACGTGGCTTTCGTTCAGGTGCGAGAGGATGAACGTTCACTGCTGCAGGCCCCGTGCTTTGGATTTTCTCATCAAAGCAACCAAACCGCGTGAAGCAAAAGCAAGGACACGAGGCCCAAAGCAGGAGACACATCCAGCCTAGGGCCCGTCACGTCTACAACAGGTCCGCCCTGGGTTGGGCTGGGCTGGTCCTGCTTCACTGTGGCCCGCAGTGCCCGGTGATGGGCCCAGGACCTGGGGCCGGGCGTGCGTGCCGCAGCTGAGGCTGGAGAACCCAGGCAGCGCTGCAAACCTCTCCCATCTCTTCTAGAAATAACTTCTCCCTGAGGCAACATGTTAGCACTGAGAACAGAACCTGTTAGAACACGGGGAGGCCGTCTTCATGGAAACAGAGAGGAGCCCGTTTCCTCAGCTACTGCACCCAAGACACAAACAGCCCCGTGCCCACGCCCAGCGCCATGCCCGACACCGGGGTCTCTCGGACAGACGCTGGGTGACCCGCCTTCCCCTCCACCTTCTCCACGGCTACAGACGGCTGTCCACACCTCCAAGTCTGTGCCCTGCTGAGCTGCCCCGAGTCCCAGCAGAGGCTCACCTTTTATTTCAAGAAAACGTCACTGTGAATGCTGCTAAGGTCACGAAATGAAAAACAGTCCCGCGACCCGATTTTCCATAGGGAAGAGCCCTCGTCACCAGCCCCTCCGTCAGAGCCTCCCTCAGAGAGGGACCTGCAGCTTTGACCCCTCCAGGGGTCACCCCCCTCGCACTCCTTGCTCAGACCTGGAACGGGTCTATTTCCACAGGCTTGACCCCTTCCTGGTTCTCCTCTATACACTGTCCAAGTGACTCACTCACTCAATACGTGTTTATGTTGCTTACTGTCTGTCTGACGCTTGGGAACAGCAGGGAACACACAAAGCCCTCTGCCCTCTACCCTCTTCCGTGTGTGTGTGTGTCCATGTGTGTATCTCTGTATGCGTGCCGGTGTCCTACTCCCCCTGCAGGGTCACGTGCCACGGCCACACGACCTAAAAAAACGCTGCTGAGCCACAGTCCCATTCAGAAACTACGAGATCGTGTGGACCTGCAGGACGGGGTCAAGTGGCATTTCGATAACCTTGCTAAGGAATGCCAAACGCTGCGCTGCACATTTTTATTCCGTGGTCCAAAACAGGCATGCATCAACCTGTGTAGTATGTTTGTTTTTACAAAGCACAGTGGAATGCATATAAAACCTGCATGAATTTTAAGATGAAACACAAGACTTGAAAGCAGTGTCTCCCGCTGCGGCAGGCTGCTCAGGACCCGGCTCTCTGGCCTCTGGTGGTGGAGGACACAGCTGTCCTCTGCCTGGGTAACTGTAGCTGCCTGTGACCTGGGTGGCCCCCCGGCCCGGGGCTCAGTCTGCCCACAACTAGGGTCTGACGCACAGAAGCCTATGTCTTCTCCATCCTGGGTCCACGGTGCATGCATGGCGCCCAGAGCATCTGTAAGAAGGCACTCGAGACCTGTTTGCCAGATGAATTACCAACGTTCCCAATTATCATGTGTATTTTTATTAACACAAGAATAACATGTAGCTATGTCTTAAGGCCATGCAAAGTCTTGATGGACTAACGAGTTAAAAAAATAGGGGGCTTCCCTGGTGGCACAGTGGTTGAGAGTCCGCCTGCCGATGCAGGGGACACGGGTTCGTGCCCCGGTCCGGGAAGATCCCACATGCCGCGGAGCGGCTGGGCCCGTGAGCCATGGCCGCTGAGCCTGCGCGTCCGGAGCCTGTGCTCCGCAAGGGAAGAGGCCACAACAGTGAGAGGCCCGCGTACCGCAAAAAAAAAACCAAAAAACAAAAAAACGCTAGGCCAATTTCTAGTTTAAACTACATGTTTCTTCCCATCCTCTCCCTGTAACCCTGACTGGAAGCCTAGACACCACGGTGAGTGACACAGACGCAGGCAGCTGCACACCCCACACTGTGACCACGGCACCTCCAGTTTGGGTGGAGATGAGGTTTCAGGGGGCGAGAAGGCTCCGTCCCGCTGAATGGGGACCTGGTGGGGAAAGCACTCAGCGTGACTGGAGTCATCTTGTAATTGCCGCCCTGCCCTTTGGAGGTGACTGAGCCAACCTGGGGATGTCCAGGCTGGTCCCCCCACCCCGCCATTTCCACCTACAAATGCAGAGGGCTTTGCCCTGGGAGAGCTGCTGTCCCCCGAAGGCTGACACCACGGTGGCCCCGGGGCGGGGCAGTGCAGGTACCTGGGAGGGGGCGCTGCACGAGAGCCCGGCCAGCTCTCCGATGCGCGCGGCGGCCGTGGGGTTGCTGGAGCTGATAAGGACCGGGGGGCTGATCTCCACGGAGTGGCGCTGCTGGGTGGCCTGCGACGCCCTGCCGGCCGTGGTCAGGGAGGTGAACGAGTGCCGCTTCTTCGTGTTCTTCTTGGCTTCGGGCTGCCTGGGGGCCGCGCTGCTCGGGGCAGCGGCCGGGGCGCCCTCCGCAGCGCCAACGCCCCCCGCGGGAGGCTGGTCCCACTCGATCAGCTGCTTGGCGGCCGAGTTAAACTGCAAACCAGCAGAGGACACGAGAAGGTCAGATGACAGGGATTCTCGACACCCTTGTATCTAAAGCTGAGCATCATTGCTTTAAAGTTTGCGGGTGCAAGTACACCTTTCTTCCCTCGTGAGATGTCTTTTCTCTCGATACGAGGGCTGCACTGTACGTACATCACAGAGAGATGCTAAACCCAGGACAGACAATTCCAGTGCAACACCAGCAAGACTAAGAACATTTTTCTCCCCCAAGAATCTTCAGAATGTCTAATGTTAAACGTTGCCAGTTAACAAATGAAGATTTATTTCGGCCCCTGAGGAAATGCAGGGAACAGTGGGGAGCAGGGTGTGTGGTCTCAGGGCAGCCTCTACTGCTTGGTAACAGCTGGGCTCTGCTGCCGGCGGTGACTGCGGGCAGGACCGCCACCATGAACCTGGCACACTTCCACGGGAATTACCCCCCCCTACCTCCCTGTCCTGTGCGGGCCCTCACAGAAGTGTCGGCAGAAACTCCTGATGACTTTTACTTTTGAAAATCCCGTGCCCGCGATTTTCCTGAGCTTAAATTTTGAATCATAACACGTTGAGACCTGAAATCCAAGTCCTGCTGCCAAGTGAACTTGGCCTGTTTGAAAAGTTGTCTGAGTGTAAAGTTGGGGCCCGATGGTTTGTCAAAAGCTGCCCACGGCGTTGGGAATGCCAGCAAGAAAGAACACAGGGTGTTTCTGTTCCCTGAGGTCAAATGCAACATTTCTAGAAAGGCTGCATGACAAGCAGCCGCATATGTACTTACCCAGACGGTACAGTCACAGGAAACATCAGGCCTAGTTTAACCTCTTAACAACCGTGAAGATGAAAAACAATAAGCTCCTCGAAGAGAACTGGGGAAACAGTAAGGATGGTGGGGATTTTCCCATCCCAGCACTTTGCACACGCCTCTTTCATCAAACGCTCTTTTCGCACCTAACTGGTTTAGAACTGTGTCTCCCCAACCGTGGACGAGGACGTCCTCCCAGAAGGATGGAAATCCTGTCGCGATACTGAAAGATGTGAACTTGCTCTGGCACCAGTGGCTCAGGAAGTTGGTGACTGAGCTCTGAAGCCAGTGCTTCCAGGTGAAAACCGACTCAGAGGGTTCCTGGGGACCCGCCGTCACGTGGCCTGACAGCTTTTCTATCACAAGCCTACCCCTCGTTCAGACCGCAGAGATTCTATCCACGTAAAAACTTTCAAGACTCGCAGGCAGTAACGCCCCAGTGATGCTGGGTGATGCCCGAGTGCCAGGGGCAGGGGGAGGGGAATCATGACTCCAGCGGGTGTGAGGGACTAAGGGTGGGCTGCTGGGAAGGGGCGGCATTTGGCCCGGAGACCCCGTGTTCACAATGCTGCCTTGGTCCCGAGAGAATCATATGCCCGAGGAAGCAAGGCCATGGCTCTGTTTCATTGGCAGGAGTGGCCCAGACCTCGGGACAGAGCGGCAGACTGTGTGGGGCGAGGCTCCTTGTTCCTGCACAGGCTGGGGACGAGGGTCTGAAATTGGAGCAGACAGACCAGTCCCTTCATTGCCCTCACCCCAAACCCAATACCCAGTGAGACGGAAGAGCAGGACTGCGATGCCAGAGCTCAGGGGTCTGGGCATGCCTCCTTCCAGGGTGAGCTCACCTCGACGGGAAAACAAGGACCCGACGGCTTTTCACGGAATTTCGAGGAACTCTGTATGAGCTACAGTGTGGCTTTCTTTCCACGACCTTCTCTAGCCACAACACCTAAGTTCACTGTCCACCCACAAAACAAATCTGTGCCCTAAAACACCTTCCTCCCAGCCCTGGGTGAGAACTAGCTGGGAAGATTCAGGGTGGACACCAGGTAATTCAGTAGCTGGGGCACAAAGCAGGGAGCCGCAGGATGTGCTGACCTTAAAATTGTAAATGTCCCTTTTTGGGACACCCTGAAATTTAGAAGGAATTAGTCTTTGAGAACTTTCGGAAGCATAAATAAACACGAGGAAGGAAATACTGACATAATAATAGTAATAACAACAGTCATAACAAGGCAATTTAAGAAACATCAAGATATTTTCTGTGTGCAGCTGGCCTCTTTGCTAAAGAGAATACAGTCTTTTTAAAATACAGTACTTAGGGCTTCCCTGGTGGTGCAGTGGTTAAGAGTCCGCCTGCTGATGCAGGGGACGCGGGTTCGAGCCCCGGTCCAGGAAGATCCCACATGCCGCGGAGCGGCTGGGCCCGTGAGCCATGGCCGCTGAGCCTGCGCGTCTGGAGCCTGTGCTCCACAACGGGAGAGGCCACAACAGTGAGAGGCCCGCGTACCGCAAAAAAAAAAAAATAAATAAATAAATAAAAAAAATACAGTACTTAAATTTTTCTAAAAGAGAGCAAAAAAATTTAATGAGAGCTAAGTTGAATAGTCACTGTTTTATATAAAGCTTTGCAGAGGAATCGGCCTCTAGGTTCTGAGCATCAGGGGCTACACATAGTAGGTCTGTGCAGAGGGACCTTTTCTAATTCATAACCCACTAGGGTGTTTGTTCCTCAACATGATGGTTTCTCAATAAAAGGCAAATAAAGACTTTAAAATATATATTACAAAAGTAATACATGTTCATTACTTTGAACAGGAAATAGTGTAGATTTATGGTGAGTAAAAAGTGACAGGCCCCAGCCAGGTTCTGCCTCTGTCTCCCCTGCCGACCTGTTTCCCAGTTCTCTCACACTCGACAGTTTGGAACATACCCTTCCACGTACTTTCTATGTAGATGTTGTTAACTAAGCACCTGCTTGATTAATTTTAACGCAAATGCAGCCAAGCAGCACATACATTCTCTCCTCTCACAGCATCTCATGAAAAGCCCTTCCTGCGAACAGAGCAGGCTGGTCGCATGGTACCCGCTGCATCCCCCTCTTGTGCACCCTGCCCGAACAACCATATCTGCAAGGCAGACTCCCAAAAGGGAAGCTGTCAGGTCAAAGTGTAGCCTAAAGCATATTTTGAACGATAGTGCCTAATTGCACTCCAAAAATGTGTCAGTTTTCATCATCTCTGAGAGCGAAGAAAAAGTCCCTGTTCCCCACATTGTTCACAGAATTAGGTGTTACCATTTTAAAAAATCTCTACCAGTTACAGTATTAGGTGTTCTCAATCATTTAAAAAAATCTCTATCAGTAACAGTATTAGGTGTTACCTCTATCAGTTACAGTATTACACGTTATCTATCAGTCATTTTCTAAAATCTCTAGGTGTTATCAACCATTTTTAAAGAACTCTATCAGTTGAAGAGGCAATTTGTATTTTCTTTTAATTTGTATTTCTCTATTAATGAGATTAAGCGTCTTTTTTCTTTTCCTAGGATTTCCTTATTCCCACACTTTATCCATTTTTCGACTGAGTTGTATTTTTCTTATAGATTTATAAGTGCTCTCTACAAAGTACAAAAATCATTCTTTAATATACTATGTATGCATGTATGTATATGAATGTGTACATATCTCCATTAAGTTAGAAACATTGTTTCAATTTGTTTTTTAACTTGATATGTTTGTCATCTATACATGTTTCTTGGATGGGCAAATTTATTCACCTTTTCCATTATGGCATATCAAGCTAACATCATGCTTTAAAAATCTTTTTTCTACAATCATTTTTAAAAATAAAATCACTTTTCTCCTAGTATATTTATGGTTCCTCCCTTTGTCCGTGTCTTTGAACCGCGAGGATGTGTAAAGACTGAAGCAGAGACAGTGCGTTCTTTCTTCAGTGGCCCAGCAGCTTGTAGAGCACCCATCCTCTCCTGCCAGCTCTGAAAAGCCACCTTCACAAGCCAGGGTCAAAGGGAGAACCCTCTGCTGCGCTGCCAGGCCCAGTGCCCAGTCCCCAGGGACGATGCTACTGGGTGGAAATTCATGCCACTACCCCTTCAAAGCAGAAATGAGTGTCTGCCTCACGTCACAGTCCTCTGCAAACTGTTTTTCCACAACGGCAACGGGGGGAATTTGCTTTTCCATCCCTGCAATTTGGGTAACAAGGCTTTTGTTTTGGGATGATCTAAATACGAAAGCAAGCTTAGTCTTCATTCAGAAAAGGAGACTTCCCCACAGCAGAGGAATAAACGGAGAGACTGAAGGGCATAGTCAGAAGTCTCTTTAATGGATCCGGAAGCCTCCCCCAGGTAGCAGCTCCATTTAGGCGTCTGTAGAGATTGCTGAACGAATAAAGACATAAAGACGTGCTGGCCTCTCAGAACCATTGAGGGAAGGGAGCACTGCCTCAAGACCAGCACTGTCCCACCGAAGTAGAAAAAGAGCCACAAGTGTGATGTGAAATTTTCCAGTAGCCACATTTTAAAACATAAAAAGCAGCAGGTAAAATTAATAACGTATCTTATTGAACATACGGAAGATGTCATCCCTTCGGCATGTAATCATCATAAAGTTACGGAGACAGGTACACCCTCTGTTTGGTATGAGTTTTGCCATCCTCTGGGCACTGGCCTCCCGCCTGCATCCCCGCTGGGACAAGGCACAGCGAGAGTGTCCCCGGAGGCGCATCAGCAGCTCACGGCGCGCGGCGGCGGGGGCGGGAGAAGACCCGTCTCCTGAGTTCATCGAGCGCAAAGAACGTGCGGAACGGGAAGGACACCGACATGCGCCTCCATGCCGCGTCTCTGCAGCGTCCTGGGCCCGAACGGCTGGCCAGGAACATGGCACTGCCAGCCCCACGCTCGGAGGAGCTGCCTCGCTGACCAGTCCCTTACCTTCCCCTCCGGTGGCCCCGGTGACTGGAAAATAAATACGCTAGCATGTTCTTTTCCGGGTTTCTGACTATGAAATGTAAGGGATGAAGGGAGGGAGCACGTCATCGAAAGCCTGAAAGAAGTTTGCTTCAGGGGAGCTGAGGAAAGGACCATCGAGCCTGGAGGTGAAAGGCCCAGGCGGTCTCAGGCCCCCATCCTAGCCGGCTGAGGAACAGCGGGGCCATTCCAATGCCCTGGCTTCAGGTTGACACACCAGGACGGGAACCTCTGTCCTGTGCACCAGGGGGCGCGGGGACAGGCCTGTCACCTGCGATGCCCCACACGAATGTGGTTTACTCTCACCATCACTCAAGGCCCAGCCTGCCCTTCACTTGCCCCGTCACCTGGGGGGATGCGGTGCGTGTCTCCTGTTTCTCAGACATCACATGAGGCTGGCCTTTGCGATCTAGAAAGTCTTATGCCCATACAAGGGACAAATGCCTTTTCTCAACACCAAACAGAAAGACCCCCTTCACAGGAGGCAGAGGCCGAGACCTCGGGTCCACGGTAACCAGAGTTAAAGCTCGGGGACACCTTCCCTCACCCCTACTTTCTCTGAGCGACTGTTATAAGCGGGGCGCAGTGCCGGGCGGGGAGAGAGAAACATCCCCTCGACTCGGGAGAGAAGAGGTCCAGGGAAGCAGCACCTGGGTTTCTAGCAGTAATCGGGGGCTGTGCCGTCATGTGTCTGCAGAGCTGGGGCAGGCGAGGTCAGGGGACGCCGGCAGCAATGGTGGACGCTTCAGAGACCTAGGGAGGGTCTCTCTCTCTCTCCCCTCTCCCCCCCCCTCTTCTCCTCTCTCTCTCCTCTCCCCCTCCTCTCTCTCTCTCTCTCTCTCCCTCTCCCCCTCTCTTCCCATCTCTCTCTCTCTCCATCTCCCTCTCTCTCTCTCCCTCTTTCGCTCTCTCTCCCCCCTCTTCCCATCTCTCTCTCTCCCTCTCCCTTCTCTCTCTCTCTCCCCCTCTCTCTTCCCATCTCTCTCCCTCTCCCTCTCCCTCTCTCCTTCGCTCTCTCTCTCCCCCTCTCTTCCCATCTCTCTCTCCCTCTCTCTCTCTCTCCTTCGCTCTCTCTCTCCCCCCTCTCTTCCCATCTCTCTCTCTCCCTCTCTCCTCTCTCTGTCCCTCTCCCCCTCTTCCCATCTCTCTCTCTCTCCCTCTCTCTCCCTCTCCCTCTCTCTCTGTCCCTCTCTCCTCTCTCTTTCGCTCTCTCTCTCCCCCTCTCTCTTCCCATCTCTCTCCCTCTCTGCTCTCTCTCCCTCTCTGCTCTCTCTCTCTCTCTCTCCCCCTCTCTTCCCATGTCTCTCTCTCCCTCTCTCTCTCTCCCCCTCTCTCCTTCGCTCTCTCTCTCCCCCTCTCTCCTTTGCTCTCTCTCTCCCCCTCTCTCTTCCCATATCTCTCCTTCTCTCTCTCTCTCTCTCTCTCTCTCTCTCTCTGCAGCTGCTGCCAGTGTCAGCTGATTCTTTTTTAAAGGAAAGCTAGACATTTAAGCCTATGTAAAATCTCCTGATTTTCCATCTGAACAACACCCTGCAAGCACCCTGCAAGCCAAGCGTGGAAGTCCTAAAGGCCGTGCCAGCCGTGGGCTCTGACAGGGCAGGAAGCGTGAAGAACATGCAGGGCCAGGAGGGGGCGACGGCGCCCAGGACCGCCGGCTAGGAGGAGACCAGGGGGGCGGGGGGGCGGGGCCGGCCGGGGGCGGGGCGGGGGCCGGCCGGGGGCGGGGGCGGGGCGGGGCCCGGGGGCTTTTGCAGGGAAAGGAAGAAACAAGCATCATGGCAGGGGTCCCCTCTCGGGAGGGTAAAGCAAGACAGCAGCTGGCCGGCAGCCCGGAGGGCGATGACCGCAGCGACAGCGAGTGACCCTGGAGATTCTGGCAGGAGAGGAGGAGGGAGGTGGCACCGTCACTGAGGGGCGTGCAGACACCGTACATCCGGAAGACGGCGAGAGGCTGACCCTCCTCCAACGGGAAGGGGAGCCTGGGCGAGCAAACACTGGAAATGGAAGCCAGCAAAGGTGCGCGGATGCAGCCCTGTCTGGGAGAGCAGGTGCGGAGGGGCAGCCCTGACCCCAGGACGACAGAGACGCCAACAGTGACCACGCAGGGAGGGCGGGGGGAGCTGGACCCCGAAGGTCAAGGCTGAAGGGCAGGCCCACCATTACCTCGGCAGCGACAGATCAATCGCGGTACCCAGGAGATCGCCCAATGGATGACTTAAAACCTGGGCCAGCTCACTGCCCTGTGCTCCTGGATCTGACAAGACACCAGGTTTGGGGTGTGTTTCTCTCTCACCAAACACACACAGTAAACAAGAAACGTCTGGTAACCTAAAGGATACGATCAACAACACATT
The DNA here is from genome assembly GCF_964270905.1 of Leucopleurus acutus. Classification (NCBI taxonomy): domain Eukaryota; kingdom Metazoa; phylum Chordata; class Mammalia; order Artiodactyla; family Delphinidae; genus Leucopleurus; species Leucopleurus acutus. Next base: position 113,777,226 of record NC_139150.1, on the reverse strand, counting down.
CCATCTTCAAGGACCTCGTGAGTAGATGCAGGAAGAAATATACACACATCCATCTCAGGAGGTTAAGAATATGGAACTGCCATTAAATTCTAAGCAAGCATTTGTTGATGTGACAGGACACACGGACAGAAATCCCACGGTGTAATGTATCCCATTCTGTAATGGGATATGTAATCAGTTAATAAACCGGTGAATGATATTTCACCCCCCTCCCCTGGAACCCAAAGTGTTGGGGGCAGCGGGTGGGAAACAGAGAAACCGCCAGGAAGGAATTGGCACAGAAGAGGCCATGCGGCGACCCCGCACAGGGGTTTGGGACCTTCCTCCCCCTTCCCGCCTGCAGAGATGCCTGCTCACACACCCGAGAGGCCTGGGGGACAGGCCACTCCACTGTCACCAGGGCAGCTGCTCCACACCACCTCCCGACACCCTTCCTGAAACACGTCTACTTCACTACGGGGAAGCTTCTTCCCAGGAGCTTCATCAAGGTGCCACAGATGCACACAAATATGCAGGACACTCATTCTGTCTCTTCCAGGACACAAGACAACCCTCGCTTAATTAAACTGCACCTACTTCACTGCTTTTATTTTGGGGGGGTTGGGGCTGCATTGGGTCTTCGTTGCTGTGCAAGGGCTTTCTCTAGTTGCAGCGAGAGGGGGTTACTCTTCATTCTGGTGCGCAGGCTTCTCATTACGGTGACTTCTCTCTGTTGTGGAGCACGGGCTCTAGGCACACGGGCTTCAGTAGTTGTGACACATGGGCTCAGCAGTTGTGGCTCATGGGCTTAGTTGCTCCACGGCATGTGGGATCTTCCCAGACCAGGGATCGAACCCCTGTCCCCTACATTGGCGGGCAGATTCTCAACCACTGCGCCACCAGGGAAGTCCCTACTTCACTTCTTTAAAAAACCTTAGTTACTACCAAATTTAGGGTGTATAAAGCAATGTGATAAAATTTTCAAATAATAAAATTTAAGACCTTAAAATATTGTGGTTTTAATGAATGTGTGATTTTTTTACTTAAAAAAGGCAACCTCAGTTCTTTGAAATTGTTGAATGGTTCATCATTTCTGAAAATTAACCTTCTGCGTGTTCAAACCTGAAAAGTTGTCACTAGTCTTGATGAAAAATCAAAATGAACTAAACACTTCTTAAGCGAAGCTTGGTAATAACAGTGATTCTGTACCAACCTTAGGAAGACTAGCCATCATCCCATATCCTCAGAGGCAACTGCAGGGCAGGGGTCTAGGGCAGACACAGGCTGTCTGAGAAAGACCACAACTCACCTCTCAATGACTGGCTGGGTGTCCCTAAACAAGACACTTGTTTAAAAAAGGGAAAAATAATTAACTAAATTACAGTTTAGCTCCTAAAACGTTTATTATGCAGTCACAAAAACTGATGGTTAGTAGCACTATAATAGTGTAGAGAAAGGCAAAATCATATGTGTGGTCTCATTAAATAAAGCACAGGGAGAAAGAATGGAAGGATATTTACCAAAATGATATGTGATGGGCCTAAGGGTTCTTTCTTTCCTTTCCAACTCTTCTGGAATGTGATTATACCATAGAAATAAAATCATTAAAAATGTTTTTTTATCTACGAAGTGGCTCCCAGGAAAACACTGAATGCTATACACACGTAACTACACTCTTGGCACGCGCCAGGCTTTAAGAACGGACAAGCTGCGTACGATGGAAGTTTGACACAAGGAGAGGGCTGCTCTGTTTTGTTTCTGCAAAGGAGGATCAGGGAAGAATGGCTTCATGAGAAATGACAGTTTTCATCAGGACCCTGAAGAAAGGGTGAGCTTTCCACAGACACATGGACCAAGAAACATTCCCGATGAGCTCTAAAGGTATGGAAAATTCCCAGGTATGGAATTTTCCAGGAACAATCCTCAGACCAATTTAGTGAGGGCCCAGGGGAATTCGGCCAGGCTAAAGAATTTGAGGACTCCTAGGGGAAAGCGCTGTGGACATCAGACACCAACTAGTCATTACCCTTGGCCTCTGCTCCAGGCTCCACGGGACGCCTGCAGGTTTATGTTCTATGAAACTACCCAGAGTGCTGGAAACTGCCTGCTCGTGAAGCGAGAAGTCGATAAACATTAACCCATCTTTGGAATCTCAGCTCCCAGAGTGTTTTCCTGATGGAAAACAAAAGGAAACGCTTAAATTGTAAAGAGGCTGCCGCATAACAGATGGGGTGCAAACTGCCCTGAATAAATCCTTACCTAATTTACGGGGCTCCCTTTCCAATTGGGTCTGGCCAGGTTGCCTCGAGCTGTCCGCAGCGAGCAGGGGTTTTTCCTGGAGTCCAGAGACCTGCCTCTGCCCTGAGAAATTCGGTATCCAGAGATCCTCTCCCCTTCCGTCATTGTGGCAAAACGAAATGCAACTATTGCTTGCACCAAGCTGACAGCTCTCAGAGGATACGAGGACCCGCAGCGCAGGACAGAGCCCATGGGGCTGAAAGCCCTACTCAAAGCAGGGCCGGTGTAGACGTGGAGGTGAACGAATGTATTACACTGGGCACGGGGTATGTCTCCGTCACCGGTTCCTCAACAGCAACTCTAGATTTCATTTATAGAAACTAATTTACCTCCCTCACCAGTTCCTGAACAGCAGCTCTAGATTTCATTTATAGAAATTAATTTACCTCAAAAATGGAGGGAGAAAGTTAGTGCGGCAAGCAACTGCCTTCCTGACTTGCCAACAATGTCTCTAAATGTATTTTATAAAAATTACTTCACTTCACAATTGAAGGGGTATTTGGAAGCCAAGCAATATCATAATTCTCTTTCCAACTGGCCCCCAATTTTCCTCCATTTCTCGTTTAAAAAGAAAAGATTTCAGTGAATTGAACATTTCACTTTTGCATTTAAAAGGAAAAGAATACATCCCAAAATACGAATGACAGAATATCTTTTTACATTGTTCAACCCGCTCTCTCTGATTAAGAGATCAAAGACGACGATTTTGATCCTCGGTTCTCATTACTCTCCAGAGCAGGGGTCCCCAGCTGGCTGAATGTTAGGAAGCAGGCTGCACGGCAGAAGGTGAGCGGCGGGCCAGCAAGCGAAGCTCCATCTGTATTTACAGCCGCTCCCCATTGCTCACGTCACCGCCTGAGCTCCGCCTCCTGTCAGATCAGCGGTGGCACTAGATTCTCACAGGACCCCGAACCCTACTGTGAACCGTGCATGCGGGGGACGTAGGTTGCGCGCTCCTTATGAGAATCTAATGCCTGGTGATCTGAGGTGGAGCTGAGGCGGAGACGCTAGCGCTGGGGAGCGGCTGCAGATACAGATTATCCTTAGCAGAGAGGTCTGACGGCACAGAGACCGTCATAAATCAACTGCAGACTCAGGTCAAAACCTTATCAGTGAGTGGCAAGTGAAAACAAGCTCAGGACTCCCAATGATTCTTCATTATGGTGAGTTGCATAATTATTTCATCATATATTACAATGTAATAATAATAGAAATAAAGCGCACAATCAGTGTAACACGCTTGAACCATCCCCAAACAATTCCCACCCCACCGCCAGTCCATGGAAAAACTGTCTTCCACAAAACCAGTCCCTGGTGCCGAAAAGGTTAGGGACCGCTGTTGTAGCACAAAGACTCTAAGAAGTAAAGTGAACAATGCTCTTCTTAGCTCCTTCAAGGGGCACCTTGGCAACTTCAAACCCGATACCTAAACCTGCACCTGTAATTCCCTGAAACACAGATGACATCTCCCAAGTCCCCATGTCCACAGAAAAGGAAGCTATCATCCCCCCGAAGGCCGCTGGTGCTCCAGGAAACCCACACACGTGACTTTCCACAGTTAAAGCAGATGACACCGTTCTGTTCCCTGGGCACAGAAATATCTCCCAAGATTTGTCTGATTCTGAAAGTTGAAAACAGCAAACCTCTTTACACTTTAAATATGTGCAGTTTATTATATGTCACTGATAACTCCATAAAGTTACTTTAAAAGAATGAGTATCCTTAACAATTAGGCCACCCTACGTCTGCTCAAAGTGAGCCAAAGGAATAGTGTCAAGCAGGTGAAAATTCATGTCAGCACGTATCGAGGAGATCATCCGTAGAGGCTCCAGGATCTAATCCACAGAGTATGGCCACCGTTATTTTAGTCTGGAAAATTCTAAACTAGGCATAACCACAGATTCACCCAGCTTCATTAAAAAACAATCTCCCTAAAGTCACCGGAGACCTCGTGCTTTGAGGATGGTGGGGTCCGTATGTATCACCAAGATAAACCGATGAGAAAATACATGGCTGGGTAGCGAATGCTGGGCGTTCTGGCTGAAAAATGTCAAAGCTGGCCACATCTGAAACCAGTTCATTCCTGATGTCGGCTAAAAAGGTCCTTGGGTTGCTCACTCACTCATTCAACCCATGTTTACTGAGGGTCAACCAGGGGGAGGTGACACGCGGGGACCTCGGGAGAGCGGGTGAACCAGACAAGATGCTGACCCTGGGAGCTCACGTTCCATGCAGGGCGGACACTGGGAGACAGTAACATCCACAGATGAGACAACTACAGGTGACAAGATGCGGTGGAGTGATTATGATGACCGCGGTTGTGACGGCCATAGTCCCCCCTACACACCTCTCACTAGTTGCAGGCAGCGCACAGCACCACTGGATGACCTCACCCTGAGGGCTCTACTATTTCATACATGAGGAGACCAGTCACGCCACAATCACCGGTCCAGCCAAGACTGGAATCCAGGCCGTCTGGGCTCTGAGCCCAAGGTTTTCCAGAATCACAGCACCTGGTGGGTGAGGCAAAGCAGGTGGAAGAGGAAGAACCTCTTTAGACGAGGTGGTGAGGGCAGGTGTGCCCACAGAGGTGCCACCGGGGCAGCGATCTAACCCGAGGATGCAGCCCTTCCTTCCGGCAGTTAACTACAGAACCAGACAGCTGCCTACCAGGCCACGCCCACCTCACGCCACCTGCACACGAGGAGAGCTCACTTTCACATTCTATCTGCAGCAGAGTTGCTAAACAATTTTTTTTGTTGAAAAAACTGGGTGATAGTTTATATGAATGACTAAGAATCAAAATATTGTACGACACATTTAATAAAAATGTATAGCTCATAAGCCTACAATACACAACAATGTTTGAAATTCATCCAAAATGCCATATTCAGCACTTACGTCATTCAAACTTTGGGCTTGCTAGGAATTACGTCATCTTTGTCCAAATGACCAGGAAATGTGAATGAGTCAGCTCTGAATTAATGAGGGTGTTAAAATCGTTCGGTTTTGGAGAAGCCCGATATTTCTGAACAAAACAAAGAGCAAGCTACCGATTCCTTTTTAAAAGCGCACTCACTCCTCGACAAATACACCCCTTTACACATACCCTGACACGGTGTCTCCAAGAGGCCCCGGGGTTACCCCAAGAAACATCTACCTTCCCTACAGAACAGAACCCACAGCCTCGGGGCTCTGATGGGAGAGTGTCCAGGGGAGCGTGATGGTGATCAAGGCAGGAGACCCCTCACCTCTACAGAGACCCGAGGGGCAGAATTCAAGGACATTCACGTGGCCGTTCTCTCCCTAGTCACCCCCAGCCAGACTCTCCTTCTCTGCTCAAACTCTGAAGAATCTGGTACTTTAATCGGAGGTCATTTGTCAGCAGGTCACCGTTTTCTCACCTCCTGTGATACAGGTGGGGAGCCCGGTGCACAGTCCTGGTGCTGGAGAGGAAGGCGGAAGGGAGGTGGGGAGCAGGGATGGGAAGGGCACAGCATCCCACCATTGCCTCTCATGCCCTGGGTCCCCCGACTCAGCTCTCTGCTCAGCCACCGCTGACACTCACCTCCCAACTCGACCCCAGAGGTCCTGCTCCAGGCCTGCATCCCACCCCCTAGCCCATCCTGCTCAGAGTTTCTGCCCCAGGCAAGTTCCACGGGCATCTCCACCAACCAGCCACCCAGCAGGAGTCAGGGTTCCAGCTTCCGCTGTGACAAGCCCAGATGCCACTCTGCACACTCAGTTCTGAACTCACTTCCTCACAAGACGTGGCGCTGAGATTCTCTTATAGGACCACTGCTATCCTCTGGGTCACGGTCCGATCTGAGCTCCAAACCATGGTGCACAGGACACAGCAGGGCCAGGCCCTCTGAGACACACCATCACACACAACCTTCTCACACCTTGGGGGGTAACAGTCTGGGGCAGCAGCACCATGAAAAAAGCAAAAGCGGGGCTTCCCTGGTGGCGCAGTGGTTGAGAGTCCGCCTGCCGATGCAGGGGACGCGGGTTCATGCCCCGGTCCGGGAGGATCCCACATGCCGCGGAGCGGCTGGGCCCGTGAGCCATGGCCACTGAGCCTGCGCGTCCAGAGCCTGTGCTCCACAATGGGAGAGGCCACAACAGTGAGAGGCCCGTGTACCGCAAAAAAAAAAAAAAAAAAAAAAAGCAAAAGCACCTAACACTGGTGGAAAACCTAAATGTATATCTACAAGGGATAAGAAAATAACTTGCAAGTGGATTTTTGTAACACAGTCTGTTTTTACAGTGAGGTATGGTCTGGACCCTAAAAGTGTTTACAGAGCAAGAGAAAGACATTATTTAGGAAAAAGCCCCAGTTTTTGATTCCCATGGTTAGCTGGCTTCGCTCCATGTGAGGCTGCCCTGTAAGACAGTCTACGCTTTACCTGAATGGCTGAATTTCGGTAGGTTGCTACTGAAATCTGCCACCCCTTCTTCCCCTAAAGGCTGAATCCCCATGCTAATCCCCAGGTGCCAGAAACTTCCATCCTATGGCCTTACATCAAAGGGAAGCTCACGGTCTCCCCGGGAGAGATGATTCGTTCACCTCGTCTCAACTGGCAAAACTGTGGTTCAAATGAGGAAAATACTCTTGTGAAAGAAAAGAGGCAGAAGAATGAAAGTATTTTCCACTTGAGCAGAAGTTTATCTTTCCAACCGAAGTCAGAGTAAATAATCCTCATGACTCAGGTGACTCTCGGTGACTCTGGGTTTGCCGTGGGTGGATCTTTTATGCCTGTCACGCAACTCTACACCTGCCCGGTAACAAAAGCACAGCAATCCTCTTCCACGCCTCACACGCCAAGTGCTAGCAAGTAGTATTGCTAATACCCAGCAAGCGAAGACAGGCTCTCACGACTAAGCTTGCGGTACCCACACTCCTCACTGTAACGATTCAGATGCTCGGGAACGCGTGCAACTTTTTGTGACCGCAGTTAGAATATGTAAGTAATGTGCAGGAAGGATTACCTGAGAGCTAAGAATTTTTTTTTCTACTGTTTACTTTCAAAGGAGGAAAAATATTTTAATAAACAGGAACACCTGAAGGATACGGATAAACTTCAAGGCTTTTACATGGTCTGAATTACCTTTCCACAGATTCACGGTAGTCCAGGGGAGTTCTACTAGGAAAACGCTGGCCATCTCACAGTCTGTGGGGAGACTGAACACTGGCTATGATGACACAATTTGTCATTTTTGTCCTCAGAACCACGCCAAAATAAATGCCTCAGATGAAAAGACGGGAACACAAGTGGTGTGGGTTTTCTTTTTTTACATCTTAAGATCCATGCTTTGATATCTTAAACAAGAGAATTACTTTCAATTTCCCAATCCGTGCTGTCTCTTACTTTCTGGCCTGTGCACCTGCTGGTTGTGCAGCACGGATGTCCTTTCTGCCATAACAATGCACCTTTTCCATGCACATTTACCCAGGAAACAGACATCACTAAGAAATCGCTTCTTCCCAGAAGGCTTCTGTGACCTCAGCTAACCTTGTACGGTTGTTTGGGCTGGTCTTTCGTTCTTTGACAATCCCTTCAAATTTTGTTTTTGACATGAAAGTCTCATGACTAAAGGACATGAAAGTTTATGATAGGTATAACTGATTCACTTTGTTATACAGCAGAAACTAACACACCACTGTAAAGCAATTATACTCCAATAAAGATGTAAAAAAAAAAAAAAAGAAAGTTTATGATATATGATGTAATAAGGCAGAATGTAACTTCCTAGTTCATTCTTAATTTGTGTTATTCTTTAAAATAATACATGTTACTTTGCACATATTCCTAAAAAGCCTTCGCTGAAGACTTCGCTGAATCGGGTGGGCCATGCCTTTCCGAGTAAAGCTGGTTAAAGGGGGCAGCGTGGCTAGTTATTGCTGGGATGGGGTGAAGGCGGTTCATTGCTTATTTAACGTTTTCTGGAGGCTACCGTGCAAATCACTGTTGCAGCTCTGAGACGTGGGGCATGTGGAAGAACGCGTCAACAGACAGAAACACGCATCTCTCACCTTAGTCGGGACCTTCGCCGGCCTCTGACCACACAGCTGCCGACAGAAAAGAGTGGCTGCAGACAGCACAGGGGCCGGCAGGGAGCCCAGGGTCCCACTCAACAGACACACCGATGCCCTTAGCAGGGGACAAAGTTCAGAGTTCAAACGTTTCCCAGTCTCCTGGTCCTCAGGAATTGTAGGGCAGGGTAGAGGAATTCCATCCCAGGATTTAGAACAGCTGCGTTCCTGGGGCTTTGGGCTATGAGGGCTTTTTTTTTTTTTTATTAATCGATTAGGTTTTCGTCTTTCTTTTTTTCCCCCTAGTTTTACTGAGACATAATGGACATGTAACACTATCAGTTCAAGGTGTGCAACAACGATGCGATGCAGGTACATATTGAGAAGTGATCCTGAGGACTTCTGAATACTCAAATTGCACACTGAAGACTGATTTGCTAAGCAGAACACTAACACGACTGACGTTTCTACAGACTGACTTACCTCAACGTACGAAATTGGAAATATTCCTATTTTGTCTGCCAGCATGCCTTCAGCCCAGTTTTCGTCCACTCTGCGGATCACAGTCAGAACGTCATCCTAAAGAAACAAGGAACGTTACTCCACCTCATCCCAGGAAGCTCGCCACCTAATTTTCTTTTCAATCTGGGACTCAAGTCATAAGAGTACATGAGTAAAAGTTCCATGACGTGTCTTCAGGATGTGAATGGAAGAAGCTGATGAACTGAATGGTAATTAGCAGTCAGCTTGGCATCCCCCATCAGAACAGACAGCTGTAAACTGCCAGCCCCTCCACCGAGGGGCTGACGGCTTAATTTGTTTAGACCCACAAATTGCAACCTCAAATCCCACCCAGGCCCCCTGAACCCCTGGTCCAGATTAATTTTCAGGCTCTTTTCACTTTTTCTCTGATAATACACCAAATACCCATTTAAGTGTACACCCTACTGTTTTTCTTTACCAAAAAAACCCCAACATTCTGCTCAAAATCCCAAAGCATTTTATCAATTCAGTAGATATAGTCTTGTGTGCTTTGCAGCAAAGAAATTTTCATATAAAATAAGGAAGCAATGACGTTTCACTTTGTTATCCATAATTCAGGGAATTAAAATCCCCGAATGGCGCACACACACCCCGAAACGTAGCTCAGAATTACATTTAGGCCCTAAATACAAAAATGATACCACACAGCACATCAACCAAAATTATCTTTCACAGAGAACAGTCTGTGCACAAAATTACAGTCTTTGTGACTCTGAGAAGCCTGCTTCCAGGTATTTTTAGAAGCACAGTGAGATAGTTCACATGGAACTATCATATGTTTTTGCACAAGGAAACAGAAGCCCCAGTCTATGCAGCCAGGTACAGAGAAGGCGATGCTGTTCTCACTTTACCTTTGCGAACGGAAGGCAATCTTTGTCGGCTTCCTTGTCTTTAACTTCAAAGTCATAAAGTGCTTTGCACTGAGGCGGGGGCTGAGGTAACGGTTTGATGATCTGCACGAAGTTGGTGGGGAAAAAGCCATGGACCCCGTTGACCTCCCCGTGGTACCAATTTTCATCCACTTGTCGCCGCAAAATGATGATGTCACCTTTGCTGAATTTAAGGTCCCCGGGCTCTTTGCCTTCGTAGTTGTATAATGCTTTGGCACATGGTAACTGAGGTATTCCCTAAAGGAAAGAGAAGAGTTTTAATGAAAGAACGGTCCCCACATGTCTGAAAATCCAACTGTATTATCATGGTTGTTAAGTCAAGGTCAACTCCACACTTTGCCCTACAAAGAAAACCTCACATTAAAAAGCTGTATACGGGGCTTCCCCGGTGGCGCAGTGGTTGAGAGTCCGCCTGCCGATGCAGGGGACACGGGTTCGTGCCCCGGTCCGGGAAGATCCCACGTGCCGTGGAGCAGCCGGGCCCGTGAGCCGTGGCCGCTGAGCCTGCGCGTCCGGAGCCTGTGCTCCGCAGCGGGAGAGGCCACAACAGTGAGAGGCCCGCGTACCGGAAAAAAAAACAAAAACTGTATACGTACGTGTCACCAAGAGCAAACAAAACAAACAGGAGAGCATCCCCGGCCCCTGAGCTGGCATTCTGTTCCTAAGGCTAACTTAGTGAGGCTTTTGCCTTATTTGGGGTTTTTAGTACATGGAAGTGCTGCTGTGACTGGCTTCCTGGTGTAAAACTCAAAAACTCATAAAAAACTTAATTTCCGCTATTAACTACTTTACTCAGCAGGATAAATGATAAGCACCAAAAACAAAAAGAAGAGGAGGAAAAACTCAGAACAATTCATTCATTTACTAACTGCTCTTAAGCTTGACAGATAAGCATCAGAGTTTGGCTTTTGGGGAAAACTTTTCCCACGGCATTCAGTGTGGGCAGCAGCTCTTTCTCCTTCGTGGACTCAGGGATGAGCCGGGGCCAACTCTGTGCCGGGGTCTGGAACGGCTGTGAGGAGGTGAGGCACCGCTGCCGGCCGCTCAGAGGTCATAACCCGTGATCACGCACACATAGCCTTTACAACCTACATACGACCACTCCCCCTTTGCTCTTTCCTGCCTGAGAGCACCGTCAGGCTGAGATGCTAACAGACGGGGTTGTGGATGTGACCACACTGCATTATGGTTTTAAGTGACGGCTTTAACACGTGCGTGTGCCCCCAGGCAATCTAATCACCAAATGGACTGGATACGATACGCCCTCTCCGGTGGCACTGGAGGTGCCCTTCCTGAGCATTAGGTGTCAGTTTAAGACGACTTCTGGCCCCTCGGGGTCACGGCTGCCTACCCCTGATTCAGAGGATAAACGGCACGCCAAACAGCCGAAGTAACTCACTGAAGGAGATTCCTGAGCTCCTGCTTTTCCGTACTTACTCATTTATTCATCATCCGGAAAACGTTTATCAAGCTTTCCCTTCTTCCCAGGTGGTGTGCGAGTGCTGAGGACTGAAAGAGGGACAGGCACAGCCGTTCCCCTTAAGGGACAAGGCTCTAGAAGTCGTTAGGCCAGAGGGCAGGGACTGAGTGACCCGGGGACGCAGGGACCGAGCTGTGACAGCAGCAGAGGGCAGAGGTCTTGGGGTGGAGTGGGTGGGAAATTGAAACACTTCCTGGAGGAAGGGACACACGAGCCACATCGTCAAGGAGACAAGAGGAGCCAGCAGGAAAGCCGGAAAAGAAGAAAGAAAGAGAAAAGCAGGGGCACTAGGGGCAGCACCCCCAAAGGCAAGGAGCACGCGGGGCAGAGGGACCGGCTTGACGGAGAACGCGATGCTCAGGAGGGAGCAGGCATGTGAGCGCACACAGGTGGGCAGGCAGCTTACAGGGGCCCCAAGTGACAGGCTGAAGCGTCTCAACTGCTGTGTCCTTCAGGCAGCGCCAGGCGGGAAGAACCCTGCCAGGAGGGCGAGTCCGGCCGGGGGGTGGGGGTGGGGGGGAGAGAATGGGCAGGGGGCGGGCGGGCAGGCAGGGGGACGGCGATGGTTTTTTTTTTTTTTAGGCTATTTTAAAGTCTCTCCCTGCTCCCGCCCCCTCCAAAAAAGTGGATCAAACCCTGATGGCAACAGAACTTCCTAACATAGTTTTGCATAATTAGTTTAGCTTCCAGTCAGAGATTCAGCATCTGGCCCAACTTTGCTTGGTGAGGTATTCTTGCTTGGCGTCAGAGGAAGAGCCGGCTGCTGCTGTCGACTGCTGTGGGCGGGGGGCCTGGCCAGCCTCGCCCATGGCCTGCTGGGTTTGCTTAACAGGAGCTGCTCCGGAGGACACCGGAGCCCAGCCTTCCAGAAGTCCTTGGACCCTGCAAAGGCCCTCTGACCTTCGGACCCTGCTTCTAACGACACGACCCCCATCACCCAGGCCTGACTGAACCCCATCGACTACTCCAATGCGCCCTTCGGTTTCCCCTGCGGGACGCTGATGCCACCCGGTCCTTTCTTTGGTTTTTTTTTTTTTTTTTTTTTTTCGGTACGCGGGCCTCTCACTGTTGTGGCCTCTCCCATTGCGGAGCACAGGCTCCGGACGCGCAGGCTCAGCGGCCATGGCTCACGGGCCCGGCTGCTCCACGGCACGTGGGATCTTCCCGGACCGGGGCACGAACCCGTGTCCCCTGCAACGGCAGGCGGACTCTCAACCACTACGCCACCAGGGAAGCCCCGCCCAGTCCTTTGAACCAGGGTTGCAGTCTTGCCGTGCTGGCTTCAGGGAAGGGTCGTAGGTCCCGTCCCCTCTCACAGAAGGGCCTCGCCATGTCCTCTACTTTACCGTGTGTTTCTAGAAGTCTGGTAGTCACAGTTCAACAATACTTCCTAAGACACACTGGAGGAAATGACAGTAAATAAACAAGCAGTAAACAGCACTCTGAACAACACAGCTGGAGGAGCGAACCGGCACTCAGAACACAGCCATTGCGACATGACTGGTAGCCCTGCAGCCGGGATCCCAGCCCAGCTGCTCACCTGCTGTGTGATCCTGAGCAGGTGAGCCTCTCCGGGCCTAATTTCACCTTCAGGGTGCCCTGAGGACCAAGAGAAGTAAAGCGTGTAAACCACCGCAAGCGGCCGGTGGGCAGACGCGCCATCACTGCCACCGCCCAGCAGGAAGGGCGGGTCAGCAGGGACCAAAGGCACCTGAAGACACGTCCGTCTCTGCAGCCGTATACTCCTCCTTTTGCACGAATTCACACAGCACTGGCATTTCCAGAGCACACTCACTGTGCAGCAACCCAAAGCCTGCTCCTCCTAGGGAGGCGTCGGGACTTCACGGGGGGCGTTTCTGAAGCGCACGTTTGTTTTCATCTTCTGGGTGAACAGAAGAAATTACAGACGCACCGACACGCCCTGTCTAGTAGGGGGTGGCGTTCTGTGTGAGGCTGTATCTCACCCTGGCAGGGCCAGTGCAGGGAGCTGGAAGGCTGTGTGAATTAACTGAAGATCCTATTACTGGCTCGGTGACGGAGAGCTCTGTGCAACATTAGGGCCTGTCCTCTCGGTTTTCTCCCCACCTCGATTAGCTCTGTTTGGCCAGCCAAACGCAGCACCGAGACCCAGATCCGGCACTCAGGACCGCTTGGACTGCTCCCTGGGGAGACCTGTCAGCTCCCCAGTGACCCACAGGACGGCTCTTTTCTCATGTGCTGGTGTGGGAGGGAAGGAATGTATTTCTCCGTAGATCATTTCCACGCACCGGCGGCCTGATGGACTTACCAACATTCCCATCAAAGCAATTCTACTAAGTGTTCCTAAAATCATCCAACACTCTTAACACATGAGCAGCAAGAATAAAACTTCAGGGAACAGTGACGTGCGTTGCGGTCAGCCCGGTTACATCCCTGACTGCCACCGGAAACGCACCAACTCACACTGATTTGTGAATCGGGTTCTCCCAGTGACCGGGAGCCACAGAGAAGCAATCCCGAGGTCAAGGGCCACCTAACCCACCAGCGGACACCCGGGCACCCGGCCCTGTCCCTCTCTGCTGTGCTTTTCCAACTAAATTCCAAGAGGCTGAAAATCCAGTTGTGTCAGACTTCCCCAAAGAAGGCTTCCGGTATGAAATAAAACGAACCCCACCCTGATTTCAAATCCAGTGAAGTGCACTGATCTTTTAAGAGACTGATCGCCACACAGATTGTGGAAGGTGAAGGAGAAACGGTTAAGCGGCTGAAGAGCAATAAAGACTGCATATTCCTCACGCAGCGTCTGAAGGAGGAAGCCAGAACCACCGCCTGAGAGAGCCCAGGCCCGGGCTCGCAGGGAAACGTGCCTGGGACCTCAGAGCCCCTCGGTCACTGCCCTGCAAAGGCCTGGGAGTCGTGGCCTCGCCCGGCCCCTGGCCTCCAGGCCGTCGGCAGCCTCTCCAAGCTGCTGCCCGGCCCAGGCCGCGGTATCTGCAGAGCTCACGTTTCACTTGGCTACACATGAAAGGGAGGCTCAGAAGCCAAGAGGCTGCAGAGAGCCCGGCACTGCGGCCAACCTCGCCCTGCAGCTGCCACTCAGGCCTCAGCAAAGAGCTGCGCAGTTTAGGCAATTTGAGGTGTGATAACGTTTCGGTAAACAGTGACTATTTCGCTCGTGTACAAAAGAGTAATTACGCCAGTGCGCCTGTTTCTACTTTTCCAATAATTTTTGCTTCCCCATTACATACACAGGTATTTTACAGGGCATTAAAATCCTCATGAGACCGGCACACAAATACTTCTGATTCACTGCTTTCCACTCCATCTCCGTACCATCGACTGTATTCCAATATCTCTGGCAAAGCGCTGCCTGATGATCTAGCTGAGATCCTAAGAGGTAAATAAAACATTCACTGCCAATTGATTTTACAGACGCTAAATGCCAGTGCCCAGATACACACGCAAGACAGCCTCTCTAAATTCAAATTCCTTCATGCGTTTCTTACTGCTCCATTAAATAAAGAAAGATTCAAAGACCTACTAAAAAGAACATCTAGAAGATATGCTTGTCACCGGAAAGCCATAAAATGTGTATAATTTAATAGCTTAGCTGTATGTCAATTGGCATAAACTCTGGCTGGTTGCAACTTGACTTTCAAAAACTTTCCAGAAAGAACTGAGGCCCAAAGAAATAACCAGATAGGAAGCACTAAGCACTGCACACAGAGTAACAGGTAGCAAAATGGTTCAGGAAAAGATTGTTTAAATGTTCCTTGTACACAAAATACATGTTGGCTTTTCCCTACCCCCCACAAAGTGAAATCTCTCTCTGGACATAACAGCATTTCATTAAAATACTGATTCTTTAATAGTGAATAAGTCTTAAGTGCTGTTCTCAGAATCTCTGGGTTGGATTACCACTCAAACACGACTTGATCATAACTTGAAATGTTTCCACTTCAATATAACAAACATCCAAGATGAATATTACAAGGTATTTTTCCAAGGCAACAGCAGAAGGGGCTGTGAATGCCATAATCCCACCAAAGCCCATCATTTTCCTTGCTCTTTCCTTTAATATTTCTATGTGGACGGCACTCTGCCGGGGCATTTTGATCTGATCACTTTCTTAAGCCTCCACCTCCACTTGCCACATAACATTTTCTCATCAGGCTGACTTCAACCGTATCTACCGGCACTTGGAGGACAGCCGCCGCGTATAGACAGAAATGAAGAAAACCATGTTTTTTTCACTCGCATTTATTCTTTGTCTGTCCTTATTCTGCTAGGCCAGTGTCCCCTTCCCTGCCTCCAACCGTCTCCTCTGCCCAGACCCGGCCCCTCCACCCACCATGGAACAGGGCTGCCCAGGCTAGCCTGCCTGCTTCTGTGGCACGCGGCCGCCCCTCCTACCACCCTCCCCCTTCCTCTTCCTCACACCCCTCCCGCGTTCCCCTCTCCTCCCAGAGCATCCCCTGAGCAAGCAAGCAGCCGGGGACACTTTCCGGCCTTGTTTTAGTGGCATTAACGTTGTAGGGAAGGGTCGGGGAGAGAGAGAGAGAGAGACGGGAAAAATAAACTGAAGGTAAAAAGAGAGGCGGCGAAGCAGCAGCTTTCTCACCAATTTCCCTGGACTGCACTCTGGCTGCTACAGACTCGAATGATGATGCATAACTGGCTACTTAACCAGTACGTAACTAAATGTAGAGACATAACAAAGTTAGTTCGAGTCGAGTAATTATGTTCAAACATCCGGGGAGAAAGTGAAGAGTTTTCCAAACTTAAGAAAAACTGATATGAGACTCCGCTAACTGTTTCTCCAGGAATCATAATACTGAGATCAATAAATACATCTGTGTGGGGTGCAGTCAGGCGCCCCCCCGTCCCCTCTCCTACTTGTCCAGGAGAGCCTTGTCCAGAGCACGGTGTCATAGGCAGTGCTATAGGGAAGACGGAGGCCAAAGGGAAAGACCTGTATTTAGGGGATTAAAAACCCTAAGAGGGCTTCCCTGGTGGCGCAGTGGTTTAGAGTCTGCCTGCCGATGCAGGGGACGCGGGTTCGTGTCCCGGTCTGGGAGGATCCCACGTGCTGTGGAGCGGCTGGGCCCGTGGGCCACGGCCGCTGAGCCTGCGCGTCCGGAGCCTGTGCTCCGCAACGGGAGAGGCCACAGCAGTGAGAGGCCTGTGTACTGCAAACAAAAATAAAAATAAAGAATAAAGAAATAAATAAAAATTAAAACCCTAAGAATTAGAGAGGGGAAAAGAGAACCAAAGGGCCACAACAGCAGCAGCGGGAGCAGTTCTGGAAGCGTGGGCCTGGCCACACGGCCTGTGTCTCTGGAATCTGAAGATGATCCCGGT
The DNA here is from genome assembly GCF_964270905.1 of Leucopleurus acutus. NCBI lineage: Eukaryota > Metazoa > Chordata > Mammalia > Artiodactyla > Delphinidae > Leucopleurus > Leucopleurus acutus. The sequence continues at coordinate 113,760,659 of NC_139150.1, read as the reverse complement.
TACCCCCTTCAATCAGATTAACATCCTACACCACGACTCTCACGGACCTCCTCTCGGATGCTTTCACGTCACATTTCCCACCCTCAGCAAGCGAAGCAGTCCGCTTTCATCACCTCCGGCCGCGAACGTGCCACGCCTCCTGGCTACTGTCTGCGTCCCCCCAAAGGTGACGGTGTAGAGGCCATGGTGTACAGGTGGGTGCTTAGGTCAAGAGGGTGGAGCCCTCGAGAGTGGGATCAGTGCCCTAATGCAAGAGGCCCAGAGAAATCCCTCATCCCTTTTGCCCTGTGAGGACACAGTGACAGGTACCAGCTGTGGACCCAGGAGGGGGCCTCCACCAGACACCTGATCCTGGACTTCCCAGCCGCTGGAACAGCGAGAAATCATTTCTGTTGTTTACAAGCTGCCCGGTCTGTGGTATTTTATGAGAGCGGCCCGAACGGACTGAGACAGCCCTCCACCGAAGGCCACAGGGCAGCCCCCCCTCAACCCCACCTTCCTACCCGGAGGGCCCCCAGCCCCTGGACACGTGCTTAGTTGACAAGGAGGTCGGGTTTCTCCCACTTACAGTTTTCTGTCTGGGACGGATGCCTCTGTTGTTTGGAATCAGATGTAAATAAGACCAAGTTCAGGGTGCAGGTCAACAGGACAGACCGTTTCCCAGACGCAGAAGCCACGCCTGCTTTAGGACCAGAGCGGGTGCGGCCTCCGTGGGGAGGACACCCCCCGCCCCTCGTCTGGAGAAGGGGCTGCTCATCCCGCGCCCGGGCACACGGTTCTCACATCCACCCATCACTCGGCTCACAGCCTGGTCCCCACGAGAGCGCAACACCTGTGCACCGGAGCTGCATGGCCGTCTCTCATCATGAGCACCCAGCTCAGTGCCTGCGATGACATCCCTGCTGGACGAATACATGAACAAATGAACGTCATCGCTAGCGGGCTGAGTGCTGCAGTGTGGATGGCAAAGTGGGAAAAACCACAGCCAAAGGGAAAGCCGCTTAATAAGGCGATTCTACAGTGGGTCAGGCTCACCAGCTGTGAACACACGGACCACACGCCTCCGCGCGTGCGTCGTGTTGCTTGGGGACAGCTACCCACCCTTGCGGACTGTTCTTAGCACCTCCTCTGGGGCACAGTACGAGGTAGATACAGGGGAACAGCAGGAGGAAGGAGGCTTGTCACTCCCCGTCCCCTGGGGCTGCCGGGGAGCCTGGCACACCGAGGTGCACGAGGAGAACCTGGAGAAGCGTGGGCCGCTACCGCTCACTGGTGTCCACTTCAGCGTGTGCTAGAAACATAGCTAAAAACGCGATATGCCCTGGAAGAGGGCAGCTGAGGGCTTTGGACTGAGTGAATTGCTGGCATTTGAAAAACGTGAAGCAAAGTCTGCAGCACACCACAGCAAACAAGTATCTTCCTTACAGACTCTTTTGGTGGTTATAAGCAAACAGTCACACAGCTGATATATAGCTTCTTTTTCCTGGGTGGCCTTTAAACCGGGAGTGTACAACTGACAGACGAACCATTAAAGAAAACAAATCTTATGGATGTTTCCAAGGGCAGAGAGCTCTTGAGAATAAATACAGTCACTGAACTAAAATGCAGGAAATTCATGTCGCTCATTGCTCTGAATATTAGTTTCTCTGTTTCATCACATTTAATAATTATGATACTATTTTGCAGAGAGCAGGAAAATTCACTGGGAAAATTTGCTGCAGTAACTTGAGCTGCCATCTTGAGGATTCACGGCAGGATCCGGTAAAAAGTCAACTTTCTATCTATTTGGAAGACAGCTAGATTCCTGGCAAGGCCCGTGCCCCAGCCCTGCCTGAACCTCCCACCTGCCACTGGAGTCGTGGGGAAGAACGGTCCTGCATGATGGGCTCTGCACAGCCCCCATCCAACCCTCACAGAAACCCAGGGAGGTAGGGACAGCCAGAAACATGGCAGGGCTGGGGTAGGAGCAGGTTTTCATACTAAACGGGAAGGTCAGGTGAGACCTCTAGTTCAACTGCCTGGTTTAGATGTTTGTGTCCAGTGTTTTCATTGATGCAGTGGAGAGAGATGCTCACATAATTTAAACATGACATCAAATGTGAAAGACAGTTCATAGTTTCAGAACTGAAACAACACTGGAATAGAGCCACGCACATATGGACAATTAGACAAAAGTGTCAAGGCAATTCAACTGGGGAAAAGAAAGTCTTTTCGACAATGGATCTGGAACACTTAGCAGCCCGTGGAGGAAAAAGGCATCTTGACCCCTACCTCACATCACATACAAAAAATAACTTGAGATGGATCCCAGAATCAAATGTAAAATCTAAAACTGTGTAAGTTTTCTAGGAGAACACACAGGATACTATCTTAGTGATGAGGCAGACCTCCCTCACCTCCCCCCACAAACCTGAACTAACCATAAAACTTTATAAATTGAACTTCATCAAAACCGAAAAATTCTGTTCATCAAAACAGACAATTCAGAAAATAAAAATGCATGCCACATAGAGGGGGAAATATTTATAATACATATACCTGACAAAGGACCTCAATTCGGAAATATAAAGGACTGCCAATAAACAACAACCAACAAACCCAACTGAGGAACAGGCAAAAGATTTGAGCAGACACTTCGAAAAGGAAGTAGACAGGCACTCAACATCCTGAGTCATCAGGGAGATACAAAATAAAACCAGAAGGAGGTCGTATTTCACACCCATCAGAGCGATTACAATTAAAAAGACTGACAACAGAAAATGCTGTCAATATCACAGAACGAACAACGCACACAGGTTGAGTCCAAAATGGTACAACCACTCCGGAAAACTGCTCGACCGCTTCTTATAAAGTTACAAACGCACCTACTCACAACCCAACAATTCCAGTCCTGGGTGTTAATGCAAGAAATGAAGACATGTCCACATACAGAGCCACACAGAAATGCTCCCTGCGGAACTATTCACAACACCCCAAACCGAAAACCCAAACGTCCATCAGCGGGAGATGGGCACTGGACTCCTCAGCTATTTAAAGTAGATAAATAAAGGACAACATACTGATGTGTACACGTGGGAAATCAGAATAAACATGTATCAGAATAAATATATACAAATTACATCTACATGACTTCCACAACAGGTAAAGCTCATGTACTGGAAATAAATCCTCACAGGGCATGAGGAAATCCCTGAGATTACAGATGTATTCTATATAACTTGACAGGGATGCTGGATATCCAGGCGTGGACATGTGTTACAACTCAGTAATTCCACGCTTAAGGATTTCCACACTGTAATTCACATAATGTAAATTTTACCTCAATATTAAAATGTTTAAAAAATAACCAGTGGCGGCACTGAGGGAAGACCTTAGAAATGACCACACGTGCCAGATACGTGGCGATGTACGCACGTGGAGGAAAAACCACACTAGCATCACAGTGAGTGACAAGCCACACCGGCCATCAAGAGAATGGCAAAACTGGGAAAACAAGAAACCCGGTTCAGAAACGGAGATCGGGGCCCAGTGGGAAGGAAACCCAGCACCGAGGCACGGAAGTAAGTGTCCACTGTCATCTGATCCCACACCAGCACTGGGGGCCTCTCACCAGACGGCTAGGAATCCATCAACTAGGGATCCCGCCTGAATCCCACAAACAAAAGGAACACACAACTGCAGGGTTCTCGGTGGGGAGAGAGAGATACAGATGATTTTGCCTGCATCTCAACTATTCTTCTTTTTTTCCCTATAAATTTACTTATTTTATTCATTTATTTGTGGCTGCGTTGGGTCTTCGTTGCTGTGCGTGGGCTTTCTCTAGTTGCGGCGAGCGGGGGCTACGCTTCGTTGCAGTGCGCGGGCTTCTCATTACGGCGGCTTCTCTTGCTGTGGAGCACGGGCTCTAGGTGCGTGGGCTCAGTAGTGGCTCACGGGCTCTAGAGCGCAGGCTCAGTAGTTGTGACAACAGGGCTCAGTAGTTGTGGCTCACGGGCTCTAGAGCAGAGGCTCAGTAGTTGTGACGCATGGGCTTAGTTGCAACGCAGCATGTGGGATCTTCCCGGACCAGGGATCGAACCTGTGTCCCCTGCACTGGCAGGAGGATTCTTAACCACTGCGCCACCAGGGAAGTCCCTTAACTATTCTCTATACATAATATTTGAAAATACTATGACAGACGAGCTGCAGAAGCTGAGATGTATCCATGGGGCAGTCGGTCTTCCAATACAACAGAAAAGTCTCACACAGGGAGAGTAAGTCAGCTCTGTATTCACTGAAGAAAACACACAGGCTAACACGGATGCATGCATTATTTAAGTGGGATGAAAGAGTGGCTGTTAAATATTGCAATGGGTTATGACACCTCTGTCGCTGGAGACTCTGAAAACTCCGACCTTCTCACGAGGTGGGTTCTGCCCAAAGGCAACGGAAGAGATGATGACTTAGGATCTCTATGACTTCTGAGCCACCAGGTCATTCGAAAGGCTGCTTTTATTCCTGAAGTTTCTGCCTCTGTTTGTTTTTTAGGGGTGGAATCTCCGGGATGAGGAGGGAGATGAGCTGCAGGAGGGTGACACCGAGGACACGTGTGGAAAGAAGACATCTGGGAATGTGAAGGAGCTGCAGGACCCAAGTGCAGGGGCCTCAACGCCCCAGGGTCCAGGTCACAGGAAAGCAGAGGCGGCTCGGCCGTGGGCCGCAACACGTAACCTGCGTGTCTCCGTCACTGCTCTCCAAAGGACCGCTCTGATGGCCGATGCAGCGTAAAGACGGCGTGTAATCACAGAGCACGGACACCCTCTCACTAGGAAATCATCTATTATCAGGACAGAGGGCTGACCCTGTGAACCCTACCTAGGCGCATACGCTTCGGGATTCTGGCTTTCAAAAAGCATTAGAAGTACAATCTTACGGCCCTTTCCGCTAGGCTCTTTCACCTTTGACTAAGTCTGTTGTAAAAAGATGCTTGAAAAATACTTGAGGATGTTCTGTGAGTAAAATGAGTGTTACTGAAAAACAGTAACTGCCCTTATTCCCTACTTTCTCCAAATACCTGACTATGTAAGAGGAAAAGAAACATCCAAAACAAGCAATTTTACTGACGCTCCCTCAAAAAAAGAAGAAAAAAAACCCCCAGTAATCCAATTCAAGTATATTCATCTCCAAAAATAAGAAATAAGAGAAACCTAAGGGGAAAGATTTACTAACTAAGACACTCCTGACAAGCCCAAATCTAACTCTTCTTTTTCTAAATAACTAAACAGTAGGATATGAATTACAGGTATTTTTAACCAAAATGAACCACTAATCAATAGATATATAATTTTTTATATTTCTAGATGATTAAACATCTAGCAGTGAATATAAAATTAAGCAAGACTACTTGTAATAAGCATTTAATATATATGGCATAACAACGTAACACATCATTCTAACTGCATTCATAAAAATAATTTAAGATAATGAGAAAACTGATCATTAGAGATGGCTATGGCGACAGATTAATTATAGTTAAAAATCTATTAATGTAATATACTACATCTGTATGTTTTTCTAATTTATCTTACTGACGCATAGTTGATTTTTACTGTATAGCAGAGTGATTAACTTCTATATATATATATATATATAGTGTGTGTATATATATATATATATATATATATATATATATATATATATATATATACACACACACACACAATCTATTTTATACATCTATATGGTCTTTCAAAAGTTGTTTAACTAAATGTTTCTTTGGGCAAAGCAACCAGGTTTTCACGTCCACCAGGCCGCGAGCCCCTTGAGGTCGGGGCCAGGTCTCACCTTCACATCGGTTGCCCCAAATTAACCCGTTAGATTTCACTCCATCCTACAGAGATCCACCAGATTAATCGTCTTAAAGAATAGCTTTTATCAGATTACCTGTCTGATCAGCCTTTTTCTAATTCCCTTTCTAGCAAACTCAGTTCAAACCCCTCTCTTTGGCACTTGAGACCCCAAACGATTATCTCAAATACCTCACCCTCCTTCTCAACAAGTATCCAGTATTCTAACCAAAGTAGAGACCCTCTAGTTCCCCTAATATGGTCTCTCTTTCCCAAGCCCTGGGACTTTTTTCCAACATTCTCTCCACCTAAGGAGCTCTCTTCCACAGACCACTTGTCAGAAGCCTATGCACCTTGCAACACACAACTCAAATACCACACTGTCCAACCTCTTCCTTATTCCTTAATACAGATGTATATTCTCCGTCCAGACCCCACAGAGTTTTGCCTATAGTTCTCTATTGGCTTTACTGCACCTTTAAAATATGCATTTGAGATCTTAACTGATAACAGTACAGAGACTGAAAACGCCTTGAGGGTAGGGATGGTCTCTGATGCCTTCCTGAGTCACCTGCAGGGTCCAGCACTGGGCCCTATTCACAGTAAGCGTATTTACTGAAATGACTAGGTCCCTCCCTCCTCCAGGCACCCCTTCCCACCTGCCACACAAATCTAAGAGAGAAGAGGACGTTCCCTCACCTGCAGCCACCCCGCACACTGTGTCCAAGGCGGCAGCGTGCGTCGGGTGTCCTACAACCAGGAACTCTGCGGTGGAAGTTAGTGGGACAGCCTGGGTGGTATCTGCCGATACGTACCAACCAAACAAAAGGTCAGGGCAGCGAGACGGGCGCCTGCTTGTATTCGTGGTTAATTTACCTGATCCAGGCAAGGAAGAGAAGTCGTAAATCAGTGGTGTGCAGTGGTGGCTAAACACACGCATTTAGTTGCCTTAGTGGCCTCCCACCAAGGTCATACTGAATTTACTAAGCGTTGTTTTTCTTTAAATAAACTAGAGCAGTTCTAAAAAAAGAGGGAGAACATCCATTAGCATCCCAGAAAATTTTAGGAACTTCGAGAAGAATGAAAGCAAGTGATATCAGAAAAGTTTCACTGGCTGGAGTGAAAAATGCATACGGCAGGGCTAACAGCCAAGATGATGGCCCTCCTTGTGGAGTCAAGGCTATGTCCCCAGACAAAGGGAGGGGGGCTAGGAGAGATGAAAGGGAGCTCTACAAAGTCCCGTATCCGCAAAGAAGGAAGACAGGCAATAAGGGGAAGGAGCATCAGGAAAGAAATACAGGAATGGAAAAAATCTTTTCATGCACTGCAGACACCCAAGATCTCAGCTACAACAGTTTCACAAAGTACCGAGCAGGATTAGTAAGGGTAATAAAGATTCATACTCAGGGCTTCCCTGGTGGCACAGTGGTTGAGAGTCCCCCTGCCGATGCAGGGGATACGGGTTCGTGCCCCGGTCCGGGAAGATCCCACCTGCCGCGGAGCGGCTGGGCCTGTAAGCCATGGCCGCTGGGGCTGCGCATCCGGAGCCTGGGCTCCGCAACAGGAGAGGCCACAGCAGTGAGAGGCCTACGTACCGCCAAAAAAAAAAAAAGAAAGAAGAAGATTCATACTCAGACACAGCTTATAGCACTTCAGGACTTCAAAGATATGGAAAAAATTCTAAAAGACTCAGGGCAAAAGAGTTTATCGTGGCAGAACTAAAGTCTGACTTCCTGGCAGCAGTACTGGATAAAAGAGGACAGCAGAGCAATGCCTTTAAACTTCTAAGGGAACATGATTTAGAAAATCTCAGCGAGCTAACCTGTTACTTGTATGTGTGGACAAAACAGAGACATCTTTGAACACACAAAATCTCAGAAGGTTTAGGCCCTGTGCATTTCAAATGGAAAAAAAAAAAAATTACTGGAAGAGGTACCTCCCATCCGACCCCTCGGATCCACCATCCAACAGAAGACTCCTAAGAGATGACATGTGATGCAAGAAACGTGACAGCCCCGTAGGACCAAAGATGGAAAACAAATGTAAAGAGGGCCCACCGGACTCAGGAGCTGGACCCATCCCACTGCGGTGGGGCAGGACCCCTGACACAGGTTACGTGTCCTCCCTCATGGATTCAGACCCACTGCAGTGATGGATGGTTATATAATCGCAATACCGCAAATGTTGTTTTTTTGTAATCCATCTCCAGACACAGCAAAGAAGAATTAATTATAGCTACAGAAGGGAATGTTATAAACTCTGATAATACAAGAAGTCATATGCTGAACAAAAACCAGGAGTTCTGGAAGAGGAGGTGGGAGGTGGAAGAAGAAATCTGGGTATCTGGAATTGATACTAAGGCTAAGCGATCAAGAAATGGAAACATTATCTGAGGTTGTAAAGGTAACCAGCAAAAGCACTACAGAAGGGCTTCCCTGGTGGCGCAGTGGTTGAGAGTCTGCCTGCCAACGCAGGGGACACGGGTTCGTGCCCCGGTCCGGGAAGATCCCACGTGCCGCGGAGCGGCTGGGCCCGTGAGCCATGGCCGCTGAGCCTGCGCGTCCGGAGCCTGTGCTCCGCAACGGGAGGGGCCACAACAGTGAGAGGCCCGCATACCGCCAAAAAAAAAAAGCACTACAGAAGAGAAAACAGTGTATGCACCTACCTCTTGGAAGCTGGACTAGCTATGAAAGGATAAACACTTGTATTTTTTATTTTAAACTCTTCTGTGTGGTTGCATATTTTCTACCATGAATAAAAAAATAAAAGGCATAAGAAAAAGGAATGCAGTGTGCCCCTGTATTTTTCTTCACCAACACATGTAGCCTTTAAAAGGAAATGAAAAGAAGAAAAGCTACGTAAACCCTAAATACCGCCACCCACCCCCACTGCCAGCCCCAGGCCGCCCCTCACTGGTAAGGATATTCCGTCGCATAAATAATCGACTCTCATACTTCAATGCAGTATCAGCAGAACATCAGTAACGTCCCCACTCTGCCCCCTTGTCGTTCAGGCTCTATCTCATGACAAATACAGTCTTTTTGGTTTGCTGGGCTACGTTCCTTTACGAATACAAAAAAGGAGTACATGTATACAGTAAGTCCAATAGTTTAGAAGAAGGGGGAGGGGACCTAAATTATCTCCACAACCTCGCTCACTTCTTCACAAGAACTTGGATGCGCTAATCAGCATGATTTCGCCCCGAGACTGTGTCTAGTTGATGGTGACCCTGAGATGCAGCAGAGTTAAACATGTCAGCTTTGGAGAAAATAAAACCTAAATATCCATACCTTCCCTCAAACGAAACAGGGTTAGTTTACGGAACCGGTGAAATACGCGGCGGCCACCTGACGTGTCACCTTCAAAAATACCTACCTCTTGTGTGAACTTAAGAAATCAAACTGTGTTCCTGACGACCGGGTATCTACTCACGGACAAGCTACTTTCAAACAGCGGGGTCGGGGTGTAGGGGGGGTGGTTAGCAAGCTGACAGAGTAAGAATTCTTAGAACCACCGTCACAAAAACTTGATTCACCAGAGAGATGAGATTTCTGTATGTTTAAAATAAAGCCATTATTTTCTCACAAAGCCTTCTGGAAACGTAAGAGCAGCCCTAGCGCGCCATCATCACTGATCTGACTGCAAGGACACGCATCACACTTCATTTTAATCTCTCCTGGGTCTCAGGGTGAAATCACACTGGTAAGTGCATTCAAGTTCTTGTAAAGAAGCAAGGAGCATGGCTGCGGATACAGTTTAGGTCCTTTTCTTTCCTTAAACAATTGGACTTACGGTATACATGTGCTCCTTTTTTATACCCATCAAGGAACTTAGGACAGCAAACTAAAAAGTCTGTATTTATTATGAGACATAGAGCCTGAATGACGAGGGGGCAAAGTGGGAATGTTACTGATATGCTGTGTACACTTTATATATACATATATATGAGTATGCGTATGTGTATATACGCATATATATACAGAGAGAGAAAGACAGACACAGAGACAGAGCAATGGGGCCCGGGCTCATACCCGATAACACAATAAATAAAACCTGGTGCTTTGCAGACGTTAGCGAGCACCCCCTTGGCTCGGCCGTCACCGAGCGCTGCTGTCACTCTGGCTGCGTGGGGCTGGCAGCTCCCAGGCGGTGCTGGGCTGCAGGTCCAGGAACGATGCTCCCCACGGGGCGGGGAAATCCGGGTCAGGCTCCTTCCCAGCCTCCTGTGCTGCTTCTCCTTCCTCAGCTGCTCCGAGCCCAATCTTTTCTAAGTTCACCCCAAGGTGATCTCACCTGTTGCCTTCTAAAACCACATATATCTGCTGTTACCAACCAACCTTGACCGTATATTAGGATCAAGTAGAAAGTTATTTTCCTTCTTTTAAAGTTGCTTAAGGTCCCATCCCAAACCAATTTAATAAAAATCTCCAGGACTGGGTCCGAAGTGTCGGTTCTTTTAAAGCTCCATAATGGTTCTCATGTAGACGGCCAAGACCTGCTGGTTTATACACTGATGTCTCCCCAACGCGACCTCGGCCACAACCTCTCCCTGGGCGCCTGCCTCTCCCATCTCCCTGCTGAGTGTCTAACAGGTGCCCCCAGGTTTGCAGGTAGACCCCTTGCTCTCCGCCTGCTTCCAACACCTGATCCCACCAGTGTTTCCTGCCTGGGCTCCCTGAGCTGCTCGGGCCCAAAGACGCTTCACCACGATGCTTCTGCTCCTGTCCCCGACAGCCCACTCATCAGCAAGCCTGGGGCTCTGCCCTGACTCCATCCCAAGCCGGCGTGCTCGGCACCCCTCCCAGGGCCACCGGCCTGAGCCAAGACGACCCTCGCTCTAACGGCCACTCCCGAGCCCCTGGAGCCTGCGGCCCAGGCTGCCCTGCCTGGTGGCCTCCCCGAGGGTTCCCTCCCTCCCGCTGAAAACAACATACAAACTCCTTCCCACCAGGACGCTTTCCACACCCGGCCCTGCTCACCTCTCTGGCTCTCCCCAGCCCCCTCCGGCTCCGGCCTGACACCTCCCAGGCTCTTCTGCCCCGCCTCCTGAGTGCCTGCATCTTCCCCCGGCCCACCCCAGACCATCTGGGTCTCCCACAGGGCACTGCGGGGGAGCCCTCCTGCCCCCATCTCCCCTGGCTCCTTCCACCTGCCCCGCATTCATCACGCCTCAAGCTGCACTGCTTAGTCACCTACCGGCTAGTAAGCTCTAAAGACAGCGCATTGTCTTGTTCGAGGTAGGATGGCAGGCCTGTGTCCGTACCAGGCAAGCTGTGGGCACTTGGTGCACGCTGGCTTTTGTGAACAAAACGCTTGTGTCCTCCTCAAAATTCATGTGCTGAAGCCCTCTTGCCCAGTGTGATGGTATCTGGAGGAGGGGACTTTGGGAGGTGACAGGTTTGGATGAGGTCACGAGGGTGGAGTTCCCGTGATGGGATTAGTGCTCTTATAAGAGGAGATGCCAGAGAGCCTGCCTCCTCTTCCTCTCCCCACACGTGGGCACCAAGAAGGTCACGTGAGCAGCACGAAGGCAGCCATCTGCAAGCCAGGAAGACTCTGTTCCCGTCAAGGATGGAATCTACCAGAACCCCCAGCCTCCAGAATTGTTGTGGAAGCCACCCAGTCTGTGGTACTTCGTTACAGCAGCCCGAACAGAGGAAGACACTGGTGAAATGAATGAATGAGTCGTCAGAAAGAAACCTGGATGGAGAATGCTGAGGTGTGCCCCAGAGCCCTGTACCTGCCCATCCTTTGGGGCGGCCAGCATCTGTATCGACGCTCTGAACGGAGGTGCTGAGTGTATGATGGATCTGTTGCAACACACACCTAGCAGGGAGGGCCAGCCAATACGCTACGACAGAAGGATTTTCACCGATGATCGATATGGGCCAAACCAAGCGACTGTTTTTACTAGAACGAACGTAAATTTGTGTATTTCATCGTTTAAAACCGCTCGCACAAGTACAGGAAACTACAGAAGACCTGCCTGAACAGCAGACTGAATGAAAAAGACTCAAGGGCTTTGCTGTCAGCAAGTTCAAAATAAGCCACCAGTACCATGGAGATGCTAATCAGGACATCAGTCTGCATGAGTGCGATGCTGGTGACAACCGGGAAGGGACAGTCCTTCCACGACTGACTCAGCGATGGCATGGGGGACCTTGCTGGTTCTGTGTATCCTGGTTTAACGGGAATATTAGGAACATGATCTCTGAACACACAAGAATGGTCTAGAAATCATGTTAGAAGGACTTAACTAGGGGAAAACAAGTAGAAAGGGGAGATGACAACAGGAGTAGTTGAGCACTGACAACGTGCGGTGCACACACTCACCCGCACAACAGCCAGCGAGGCAGGAATCACTACTACTCCCGCTGAATGGCTGCAGAAACCAAGGCCGCACCCTGGTGACTGGTGCGGTTTGATCTCAAAGCTCACGCTCACATCAGGACGGAGCTTTTAAAAACTCGACCATTTGATGCAACAGAGCAATATTATTCTTTTTTTTTTTTTTTTTTGCGGTACGCGGGCCTCTCACTGCTGTGGCCTCTCCCGCTGCGGAGCACAGGCTCCGGACGCGCAGGCCCAGCGGCCATGGCTCACGGGCCCAGCCGCTCCGCGGCATGTGGGATCCTCCCGGACCAGGGCACGAACCCGTGTCCCCTGCATCGGCAGGTGGACCCTCAACCACTGCGCCACCAGGGAAGCCCTAGACTTATTCTTTATAATAAAATATTCCTTATAGTTCCCAGGCCTAAAACTAGAACAACAAAGGGACATCACGATGGGCCAAGCTCACGGGCAGTGGAAGGAAGGCTATTCCCAGCAGCGGCTCCTGGTCAGCAGCAAGGACTCAGGTGAGGGCTCAGGTGGAGGCTGCCCGCTCGTCAGCATCCTGCCCTGAATGCGCTCTGGGCCCCTCGCAGCACTATTCTTCAACAAGACACGCCTCCTTTTCCATCCAAACATCTACTCCAAGCCCACAAAAAAGAACACTGGTCGTTTTTCCAACCCTTCACAGTGGTGTGAGCCAGGTACACTGGAAAGGACAACCAGCCACGTCTAAGTACAGCGCGCGTCTCTCGTTTAGTTATTGTGAGACAAGGGATGTCAGCCGTCCTCCGTCACCCTGCACCGGCCACCTGGTGGACACAGGCGGTCTCATAAGGCACATTTGCTCACCTCTTTGTCCTCCCACTTCACATTCTTTTGGAAAACAGATCTTTTATTAAAGATTTCCCCAGCCTGTACGCTACAGACCTTTATAAACACCTATTTGGACCAAGGAGACATTTTTCATCCTCCAATTAAATAAGGAGATATAAACAAAACAGAAGACAGCATTTGCAAGAACAGAAACAGTCATAAAATCAAGCACTGAAAGAGCTCCACACTGATCTTAACGAACAATAAATCTGTAAATGCAAGGAAAGTTTATGAAATAAACATGGAAGAACATTCATAATCCACTGTATATGTCCATATCACTAAGAGGATTACTCCAATATAAGCTATTTTACATGCTAACAATTTTATAATGAGGCACATTTTAACTGTGTTAACTGTGTAATCTACTATTTAAAAAATATTCAAATGTTTTAAAATAACTCTGTATTTTCAAGTTGCTTACATACATGGAGACCGGTTTCCACGGAGGTAAGGGGTGGGAAGACAGAGGAAAAACCCTAAACATATAGTTCACGGATACAGTTCCCTGCGTGACGGAATAGAAAGCATTGCGTGTGTACGTATGGGCTGAACACACATCCAGATACTCACTAAGCTGATACGTAAAGGTGCTAAAGCTAAAGCCTTGGTTCTCACAGACGGGGTCCTTGAGAGTTAAACAAATTTCAGAAACACTGAGCCTGACCCCTGTTTTGAGACACGGAATCACAGGGTGCTGGGGCTGGAAGGAACCTGCAAGATTATTTAGCCCAACTCCGGCACGTCAAGACAAAAAAGGTGACGCTTGTCTCAACATCACGCAGCTGATCAGTGCCAGAGCCAGGACCCTAAAACCCAAGAAGATGTGATGTTATGGGGCCAAAGACACTTGGCAAGTGTGATGCAGTTAAGAGCCTTCAGACGGGGTGCTTAATCCTGGACTGAGCGGGCTGAATGTAATCACAGGGTAATTAGAATCAGAAGCACCCCGGCTGCGATGGGAGTCAGAGGCAGCCGTGCTCAGGGTGAGCCCTGACGCTGCGGACGCCGATGTACAGGCTGCCCCGTCGCGAGCTGGGAAGGCGGAGGAGGGTCCCGGTCCAGGCCCACGTGGCCTCCAGACAGTGGAAGCGGCAGGAAACTCTCTGGGAGCATCCGGAGAGCGCTCAGCCTTGCCGCCGCTGCAGTGTCGGCCCAGGGAGACTCACGGGGCCTCGGACCTACCAAACTGTAAGAACATCCATCTGTGTTGCTTTAAGCCACTAGGTCTGTGGTGACTTGTTACAGGAGCCCTAGGAAACTAACTCACCATGCGAGTCCAGAGCCACCACTCGCATCCCCGGGCCAGTCCGACGTCCAAGGCCACAGGGGACAGGGCCGGCCTCACATCACGCCCGTCTGTGCGGAACTTCCCGTCTGTGCTCAGGTCCCACGAGGATAACGGGGCAGCACTGCACGGCTCGGGCCGGGAGAGCAGACTGCAGGGGGCCCAGGCCAAAGACAGCCCCGCACAGACGCTGGGCAAGGCCATTCCCTGTTTGCTTGAGCTCATTCTTGGAACTACATTTGCTTCCAAGTGAAATACAATTTACTCTGAATAGATTTTACAGTGTTCTACTTGAAACAGCTGGCTGGACTTTCCAAAAAGCATCTTGTCAGAACTCTGTATTTTTTCCTAAAACATATTCCTCCCGCTGAGTCACATCAGAAGCCTTGGTGGTGACTACAGATCACCTCTTGAATGCAAAGCCCTTCGATTCCAGTCTGCAGTCGGCGTCTCAGAGGAAGGCGCGGCTCCAGAAGACACGTCACCTGCACAGAGACAGCCTGCACACCCCCTGGCCACAGCCCCTGCACGGCGGGCCGAGCAGAGCGCCCAGGTGGCCACAAGTGGTCCTTTCCTTTCAACATCCAACCCAGTGCAGCTCGGTCTGGGACGGGGTTGTCCACGAAGAATAAAGCAGTGAGAGGAAAAGAAGCAAACTGAACACCTGCCAGCCGAGGAGAAAAGCATGCCAACCAGACCTCCAAAGGCTCGAGTCCCAAATCCCGCTCGTATAAATACTGAGCCTCCACCGCTGAGCTGTGGGCATCGCCCAACCAGCCAGCAACCGTGCAGGGCGCTCCACACACCGCACAACTGGGGACGCTACCAACCACTGCCCAGGTCAGAGCCTCCAAGCAGAGTCAGAGGGCGCCAGGTGGCCTGGGGCTCTTTTGACCCACATGGTCCAGCCCCCAGCCTCTCCCCGACCCCATTTGTTTTGTTTTTATTTACTTGGTTCAGCCTTTGGTTGTTGCCTACTCAAGTGAATAAGATTCAGCAAAAGCACCTCAAATACACTGTGCGATCGTGAAAAATACTAATTTACATCAGATTCGTGCGCATTCGAAGCAAACTCAGACGCGTGACTCTTCCCCTCAGTAAATTTTAACATAACCACTGCCCCCTCCCCCAAAACAACTGAAACCCAATGCTTTCAGGCACTTTTATTCCTCAATTTCTTAATCTCTAATCTCAACAAACAAACAATTTAAACAAATCTTCCAATGACTCGGGCACCCATGGGCATTCTCCTCACCAGCTCGAGTCTCACCTGCCCACAACCCTGCCTCTGTCCTTAATCACACGCTCACTCCAGGAAACAGGAAGCTGCACTCTTTCCTGGGTGAAGTCAATCAAATCTGAAAGGAGCCCACCCAAGGTGCTCAGGGAAAGCACACCCTGTGCAGGAGGGCTCAGTCCTCCCACGGGGACGCGGGGTGCTTCTTTACAGCTGTCTGGGACCCTGGTCCCGTACCCCTCTTATCTGGGAGGGGGTTCAGAGATCACCTCTTCTACTCCTCTCGTTTTACAGAAGAAACACAAGTGCAGTGTCTTTCCTACCCTGCTGCAATTCAGCCACAAACCCCTACTACTTGGAGCCTTCCAGGCTGGGCCAGACCCTCCTGAGTTGCTCCAGGCAAGGGCAGAAACAGCGCTGTGGCCCCGGCGCCATCCTGGGAGCCACAGTGAAAATAATGGCCTGTCTGGGAAATTCATCCTCTTTCTTTCCTCCCTGATTTGCCTGGTACACCGTCTTCTCCCTGCTCCCTGCCTGTGTCCCACATCCAAAATTCTTTTCACAAGCATTCCCTTTAGACAAACCTTTTAATAGAGAACTCATTAATCAAGATTAATGAGATCTTTTACGTACCAAAGAAGTTAAACTAATGGTGAAATCTGAGGCACCCTGACGACGTCTGAGTGTGTAAGAGTCCTCGTCCCAGCTCTCTTCCATCTATAGCATGTGGACAACTATCTATCATACTCTCGTAAATTTAACTACTTATGTCATTCAATTTTTATTCTTTTTTTAAACAGAGATCTCAAGTTGATGATTTTCATTTTATTTTATTTTATTTTTGGCCGTGCCGCACAGCTTGCAGGATCTTAGTTCCCCAACCAGGGATCGAACCCCAGTCCTGGAAGTTAAAGCACCGAGTCCTAACCACTGGACCACCAGGGAATTCCCCCAATTTTTGTTCTTAATTTCATTTTATCGTGGTAGGACAACTTCACATGAGATCTACCCTGTTAACACACTTTCAAGCACACACTGCAGTCCTGATAACAAAGGGCACAGTCTGTTTAGCAGCTCCAGAACCATCATCCTTCCTGCATCACTGAAACCGTGCGCCCTTACACCCACGCCCTTGCCCACTCGGTCCTTTCAAAACTCTGCGGCTGTGGTCCACTCACTCCCATTCTTCTATGACTGTGGTGCTGAAGAAGAGGGGACGGAGACCAGCACGAGACCACGACCCCGGGGACCTCAAGGTCACCCAGCTGGTCGGCCCTTCCTGCAAGTGGCCTTGGGGCCTGACTGAGGCCATCTCTCCATTCAGCTCTCCAGCCATCTTCCTGACCAAGTTTTTCAAACTCAAAATTAAGCTCCACGGTCTCACAAAAGTGGTCTGATATTTACACCCCCACCACTCTCCAAATCCTCTTACTGGGCCTCAATTTTCTCTACGGTACTCACATTCCACCGCATGTCTATCTATACACCTACGATACTCTGTGACATACCTATTTTTGCTGTCTACTGTGCCTCGCCTATTAAGAGAAGGAGGAGAGGGACCATATTTGTTTTATCTATCGCTGTATCCCCAGCCCAGAGCTGTGCCTGGCATGATGCAAATATTCAAACCATTTTTGTTGAATGAATAAATGGAGTTTCTGTGGGAGAATGAAATAGAATATTTGAAAATGGAGACTATTCCAGAAAATCAAAATATCTGCCACATTTACACTACATATCCTTTTTAAAATTTTTTTTGGAAGTATAGTTGATTTGCAATGTTGTGTTAGTTTCAGGTATACAGCAAAGTGATCCAGTTATACACATTATATATATTCTTTTTTCAGGTTCTTTTCCCATTATAGGTTATTACAAGATATTGAATATAGTTCCCTGTGCTATGCAGTAGGTCCTTGTTGGTTACCTATTTTATGTATAGTAAGTGTGTATATGTTAATCCCCAAATCCTAATTTAGCCCTCCCCCCCTTTTCCTTTGGTAACAGAAGTCTGTTTATGTCTGTGAGTCTATTTCTGTTTTGTAAGTAAGTTCATTTGTATCATTTTCTTTTAGATTCCACATACAAGTGATATCATATGACATTTGTCTTTCTCTGTCTGACTTAGTATGATAACCTCTAGATCCATGTATGTTGCCGCAAATGGTATTTCATTCTTTTTTATGGCTGAGTGATATTCCATGGTATATATGTACCACACCTTCTTTATTCATTCCTCTGTCGATGGACATTTAGGTTGCTTCCATGTCCTAGCTACTATAAATACTGCTGCAATGAACACTGGGGTGCATGTATCTTTTCAAATTATGGTTTTCTCCAGATATATGCACAGGAGTGGGATGGCTGGGTCATATGGTAACTCTATTTTTAGTTTTTAAAGAACCTCCATACTGTTCTCCATAGTGACTGTACCAACAGACATTCCCACCAACAGTGCAAGAGGGTTCCTTTTCCCCCACACCCTCTCCAGCATTTGTTATTTGCAGACTTTTTACTGATGGCCATTCTGACCAGTGTGAGGTGATACCTCATTGTAGTTTTGATTTGCATTTCTCTAATAATTAGTGATGTTGAGCATCCTTTTCATGTGCTTGTTGGCCATCTGTATGTCTTCTTCAGAGAAGTGTCTATTTAGGTCTTCTGTCCATTTTTGATTGGGTTGTTTGTTTTTTTGTTTCTCAGTTGTATGAGATGTTTGTATATTTTGGAAATTAATCCCTTGTTGGTCGTATCATTTGCAAATATTCCTCCCGTTCCAACCCATTCTGCGGGTTGTCTTTTCATTTTGTTTACGGTTTCCTGCAGAGGCAAAAGACCCATACTCCAAAAACTATAAGTTGCTGATGAACAAAACCGAAGATCACACAAAAAGATGGAAAGATACACTGTGTTCTTGGATTGGAAGAATCAATATTGTTAAAAATGACCATACTATCCAAGGCAATCTACAGATTCAATGCAATCCCTATCAAATTACCAATGGCATTCTTCACAGAACCAGAACAAATAATTTTAAAATTTGTATGGAAACACAGAAGACCCCAAATAGCAAAAACAATCTTGAGAAAGAAGAATGGAGCTGGGGGACTCACACGCCCTGACTTCAGACTATACTACAAAACTACAGTAATCAAAACGGTATGGTACTGGCACAAAAACAGACACATAGCTCAATGGAACAGGATAGAAAGCCCAGAAATAAACCCACAAGCCTATGGTCAATTAATCTACGACAAAGGAGGCAAGAATATACAATGGAGAAAAGACAATTTCTTCAATAAGTGGTTCTGGGAAAACTGGACAGCTACGTGTAAAAGAATGAAATTAGAACAATCTCTAACATCAAATACAAAAATAAACTCAAAATGGCTTACAGAC
The DNA here is from genome assembly GCF_964270905.1 of Leucopleurus acutus. Lineage (NCBI taxonomy): Eukaryota > Metazoa > Chordata > Mammalia > Artiodactyla > Delphinidae > Leucopleurus > Leucopleurus acutus. Next base: position 113,741,707 of record NC_139150.1, on the reverse strand, counting down.
CTAAATGTGAGACCCAATACTATAAAACTCTTAGAGGAAAACATAGGCAGAACACTCTGACATAAATTGAAGCAATATTTTTTTGGATCCACCTCCTAGAGTAATGGAAACAAAAGCAAGTACACAAACGGGACCTAATTAAACTTAAAAGCTTTTGCACAGCAAAGGAAACCATATACACTACATATCCTTGACTGAATACAATCAATTTAATCATTTTAAAGTTACTTGTGCATTGCTCTATAAATTAAAAGAAAGATAATACGTTATTACAACTGATTTGTTAGATACAGCTGATTTTCATGTTCAAATCAGGTAAAACACAATCATTTACAAAAGAGGCTGACCAAGAAAATCACTTCTGGAGCAAGTGCTTAGACATGAGGACCCATGTAGCATGACCATGTTTCAACACACAGATAATTAAGAATGCCAAAACATTCTCTCTTCCAAAGTATTCTTAATTTCCTAACATTACCTTAAAGTTCAACATTCCTCAAAAATACGATGACGGAGACTTTGAGAGAATGGAAACTAACATAACAGAAAAACCAACCTCCACAGTTTGCAATATAGGAGACACTTTATTAGTTTCTATCACAGATTCATTTGGGATCTTTAGGTGCAGTCTTGGTCTAACATGACTTACAAAGGACTTACGGGAAAGGTTTCTCCTGAACACAAGTGACTGATTTGGGTCCCCGTTAACAACCCCACTCCTTTCTTGCTTCAGAAGGATGGAGAAGAGGCAGTGTTCCAGACCTCAGATGGCCCGTCCACCTCCTTAAAGACACCACACTGCGACACAGGTCAGTAGGCAAGGCACTGCTTTTTTCTACCATAAAAGGAAAGGAGAAAGGTGACTTTTAGCAGGGTTTTTCGAGACTTTCTAATAACTGCGGTAAGTTTTTTTTGACGTCAACAAGAAACAAATGAGTTAGGACATGACTGTGTGTTGGAAGCCTTGGCCAAGAGAAGAGGTACGTAGAAAAGGGATGTTTCATTTCTGTAAAATCACCAACTTATGAGTGTACAAACCTCAAGCTGACAGGCTTTCTCCAATAGCAGGGCTCACAGGAAGGGTTGTTTGTTGTTAAAAGCAGTATTAACAACCCGATCCAAAAATGGGCAGAAGACCTAAATAGACATTTCTCCAAAGAAGATATACAGATTGCCAACAGACACATGAAAGGATGCTCAACATCATTAATCATTAGGGAAATGCAAATCAAAACTACAATGAGATATCATCTCACACCAGTCAGAATGGCCATCATCAAAAAATCTAGAAACAATAAATGCTGGAGAGGGTGTGGAGAGAAGGGAACCCTCTTGCACTGTCGGTGGGAATGTAAATTGATACAGCCACTATGGAGAACAGTATGGAGCTTCCTTAAAAAACTACAAATGGAACTACCATATGACCCAGCAGTCCCACTACTGGGCATATACCCTGAGAAAACCGTAATTCAAAAAGAGTCATGTACCAAAATGTTCACTGCAGCTCTATTTAAAACAGCCAGGACATGGAAGCAACCTAAGTGTCCACTGACAGATGCATCAATAAAGAAGATGTGGCACATATACAGAATGGAATATTACTCAGCCATAAAAAGAAACGAAATTGAGTTATTTGTAGTGAGGTGAATGGACCTAGAATCTGTCATGCAGAGTGAAGTAAGTCCGAAAGAGAAAAACAAATACCGTATGTTAACATATATATATGGAATCTAAGAAAAAGAATGTCATGAAGAACCTAGGGGTAAGACAGGAATAAAGACACAGACCTACTAGAGAATGGACTTGAGGATATGGGGAGGGGGAAGGGTAAGCTGGGACAAAATGAGAGAGTGGCATGGACATATATACACTACCAAACGTAAAATAGATAGCTAGTGGGAAGCAGCCGCATAGCACGGGGAGATCAGCTCGGTGCTTTGTGACCACCTAGAGGGGTGGGATAGGGAGGGTGGGAGGGAGGGAGATGCAAGAGGGAGGAGATATGGGAACATATGTATATGTATAACTGATTCACTTTGTTATAAAGCAGAAACTAACACACCATTGTAAAGCAATTATACTCCAATAAAGATGTTAAAAAATAAAGAAAGAAAGAAATGACAAGGCAAGTTAATGTACTGAGGAAAGTTATTAATAAATATGTGGATTTTTTCATTCACTTAAAATACTTCTCAGCATGTCCAAATAAAAAAAAAATTCATTCAAAAAGCAGTATTAGCTCCTGTCACTCCTTCTGCCCAAATCTGAGACCTGAGGTGTGGGGTGAGGGGCCCAAAGCCCGAGCACAGCCCTTGGTGACACACGGAAAGCCACGCCCGGAGGCCCCAGACCCGGAGGCCCCACGAGCAGGTGGACCGTCACCCCCAGCCCGCCTCCCAGACCCACGTGCTGGAGCAGGGGCTCTCCCGCAGGCCACCTGCGTCTTCCCAGCAACTGTCTGCCGGACGCGTCACAGCAACGCGCTGCATTCAACCCTAGATTTTAACGTGTTTCCAGCTCCATCGGCACCTCACACATGCACATACCGACACAGGTCTGACCTGGAAGATTCTAGAAAAACAGACAGTGAGGCCTGTAGGGGAACCCACGCAGGCTGCGAGTGGTGGGCGTTAGACCTGGGCTTCACCCCCATCACAACTTCTTCACCTCCCTGGCCTCACGCAAGGGAGCTCTTCTTCTCCTTTTGAGCCATTCATTCAAATTTAACAACATGAGGCCATCCTGAAGAGAGCGAAGGTTCCCGACCTTCACCATCAATCCACAGCCACCACGCATGACCTGTGGGCCACTGAGGAGGAGACGCCTATCTCTGGATGATGAGGCTGGTCCAGAAAGGATCCCTAACTTCCCAATCACCCGGGCTGGGAGGCCATTCTATTTTTCGCACACTGGCTCCACAAGGAATATGCCAAGACAGGGTCTGTGTCCCGGGGTGTGCACTAAATTACAGCTCGGAGAGCACCTCCTCCAACTAAACCAGCAGAAAACACACAGCGGTGGACAAGATCACACACGCGAGGGATTCTCTTCAAGATAAAGGCTTTTACTTCCTGACTCAACATCTTGGTGGCTCCCAGTTTTTAAACAGCAATGTTGCAGGACCACCAAGATAAAAGCCTCCCTATTCCAAACATTTTTTAAGTGCGTTGTTTGTGTTATCTGCTTCCTACGATGATGTTTCAACTGAAAGGGACAAGCCTGGGTAGGAATTTCAAGATTTCCTTTCCTACATATAAAGAAGCTGTTCTTTCATATTTCTCACTCATCCCGCAAGTGTCCACTGGGTGCCCAGCCTCATGCTGAACTCTGCAGATAAAATGATGGATGAAGAAGACATGGCCTCGGGCTTCCCTGGTGGCGCAGTGGTTGAGAGTCCGCCTGCCGATACAGGGCACACGGGTTCGTGCCCCGGTCCGGGAAGATCCCACATGCCGCGGAGCGGCTGGGTCCGTGAGCCATGGCCGCTGAGCCTGCGCGTCCGGAGCCTGTGCTCCGCAGTGGCGGGAGAGGCCACAGCAGTGAGAGGCCCGCGTACCACAAAAAAAAAAAAAAGAAGACAGGGCCTCTCCAGGTGGGAGCCCACAGCTGGAGAGCAACAAATCCCAGGAGAGATAGGGCTGGGAGGAAATGGAACCTTTCAACTCCGGACATTCTCAAACAGTTGAAATATTCTAGATATGCTGGAGAGAAAGAATTCTAAAAACTTTAAAGTGAGTTATAGTCTCAGCTGACCTCTTCAGAGGCACAGAAATGAACTATGACTCTCAGGGAGCACCATTTCTTCTAGGTAAATTAACTGAAAGGTGATGACTACCCGCTGACCCCCCTTCTCCAAGCTGGTGTGGAAAGGAAACAAGAGGGATAAATAAAGAGCTGGCATCCACATAGCGGTCAGAGGACGCAGGCCAGGTGCTGCTCACCCCGGGCGGGGGGGGGGGGGGGGGGGGACTGGGGGAGGGAGGGCAGGACGAGGCCCAGAGTTAGGGAAGGACGGGTCAAGGTGGGGATCAGGGGGGAATGAGTCCAACACCAGGGTCACAGCCTCCAGCCCGAGGTTCCAGGAGTCTGTTCTAAGCTGGCTTCCAACTCAGCCTCCTGTATCCCCGAGCTCTCAGCAGAGTCTGTTACACAACAGCTCTGGGACAAGTGGTACTTTGGGAAGGAAGGAGAGGGGATGCTTTCCCCTGCTTGAGGCAGGGTGGATGAGAGAGGGCTGCCGGCACGGCTGGGGAGACGGAGACGGGACAAGACAGTCAGGGCCAGACGGGAGCAGGGGTCCAAGGCCACAGAGGCCAGAGAAGGGCCACACGGGCCCTCCACCCACCTACTCCCCAGAGCCTCAGAAACGAGTCACATACTGGGCTGCCCAAACTCCATGGGATGGGGACTCCAGCCGTTTTCTGTAACTAGGAAGGAAAGAGCACAGAGCTGAGAGATGTCGGGATCTGGAGGTTATACAGAAAACTTAGTGCAAATAAAGCAACGATTCCCCCTTCCAGCACGGGTCCTGATGGCCCTATTTCCCGAGTGCTTACCCTAAGAGAGAGCGCTGGGAATGCCCGACTCACTGCGAGGCATCTGTGCAGTTTATAAAGAGGTATCTCTCTTTATAACACTGAACTTATTTCTTCTCAAAGACTGACTATGAAATGACTGTGTATATCATATTCTATTTTCTTTCTCATTCTATTATCAAGTATCCTGTTCCTTTAGGCTGAAGAAATAACGAAAACTGCACTTACAATTTTAAAAGGAACCCTTTATCTTTATATATTCCAAAACATGCTTTAGAAAATACCAATGTTACTAATAAAAATAGTATTTCCACAGGTACGTGTTCTTGACTATTAAAATATGCTCTCCTATCAATAAATAATCTGTTCTTTACATTTGGTTTATACACCCTCTCCACTCCAGGGTAAATTAAGATTCTCTTTAAAATCTCAAGGTCTCTCTTTTACATTAAAGGATTCTTTTCGGTATTTCTTTAACTATGAGAACTACTAGCAACTACTGTTCTAGTTTCTGGTTAAAGTTTAAATTAGCTTGTTTCACACAGTTTTATTTTCTTTATGACAATCTCTTTCGCTCTCTCTTCTGGTTGACAAGCAATATGTTTAAGCTTATTTCCTTTTTCATGAGAATACATTTCATATACCGTATCCAGCAATAACAAAGCAGTCAAGATCTTACTGAAAACTAATCATCTAAAGAAGAATGGGATACATACATATGATGGAATATTACGCAGCCATAAAAAAGAATGAAATAATGCTATTTGCAACAACATGGATGGACCTAGAGATGGTCATGCTTAGTCAAGTAGGTCAGACAGAAAAAGATAAAGATCATATGATATCACTTATAGGTGGAATCTAAAAAAAATGGTACAAATGAACTTATTTACAAAACAGAGTCACAGATGTAGAAAACAAACTTATGGTTGCCGGGGGGGGGGGAAGCGAGCGAGCGGCGGGGGGGAGGGCTGGGAATAAACTGGGAGACTGGGATGGACACATACACACACCAGTGTGTGCATCAATCTTTCAGCAAGGAGTGTGAATGAAACACAGGCTATTTTCTCCTCCAATATTGTGGTGGCTGCATCAGTAGGGAAACACTTTATCAATGTATCACTTGTAACTGACTTTTTCAATGGAATTATGCAGCTACCTTGACATTTTCAACAAATTACAAACTGTGGAAAAGAAAAAAAATTATACATACACACACAAATGAAAACTTCTGGGAAGACATTGAAACTGCCTCATTCTCGTAAAGACAGCTTTGGCTTAAGGAGTTATTCTGAAGAGACTCTTACCGGTTCAAGTGGAAGCTCTGCCAACTGTCTAAGCACTCTGTGCTTTTCTCAATTCTGTTTCCACTGATGCAACACTCAAGGGCCCTCAGAATAAAGTGACCATTGATCACAACAATGAACGCAATGCCCTCCACAAACCACTTAAATCAACTCAGGAGAGGCTCTCTGCAATCAGGTACATGGTAGAGCAGCGCGGCCTGGAGCACCCGGGGCTGATACTCTGCTGGTATTCAGTCCCATGAAAGCCCCTCCTTTACAGAGCTGGTCCCCACATGGGGCCAAGCGGGCAGAGCCAGGGATCCAGCATGAGCTCCCCGCCCATCACAGCTCCGGCTGCAAAGCCAGACAAGGCAGCATCCGGGCAGGGGGAGGACTCGGTCACGGCATGTACACTACGGCTCCCCTACCGGCCTCTCTTCTACGGACCTTTCGAGTCACAGATTTTCTGTTTCAAGGGCCATCAGCACAATACCCCAGGTTAAAAATAAAACCAGTATCTCCCTGTACCTTCAGAGAAAGTGGGGCGCGTAGAGGAAGAACGAGCCGTGGACCCCCTCCACCAAGCTTAGTTAGCTGTTTGCTCTCAGACAAACCGCTCAACCTCTCTGAGCTTCTTCGCTCGTGTTGTTAGGCTGAAGCAAGGACGAACGTGCAAAGCACCTGAGGCTACGGATTGCCGCTGTGCTCCCCCAGCCACATTCAGGTTTAAGTTTCAGCAGGAACACGGTGTCAGCCTCCAGCAGACCGAACAGAGGACTCCTACCCCGGGGATATCTTTTCTTTTCACATAAGGAAGTGCCGGTAGCTATTCCAGAGCTGCTAGGTTCCGCTTCAGTATACAGAAATATTAAGTCTGCAAGTTAAAGCTGTCATTCAGATCTGTTCCCTCTGGGACAGACAGACTTTGCCCTGCTACTAAGGGTGCTGCGCCTGCGGTGTGGCTGAGTGATCATTACAGCGTGGGCCCTGTCAGCGAGCACATCCTGCCGTGCACACGGGGAGGTGGAAAGGTCTCCCCACGGCCTGCCCGTCACCGGAAGAGAAGGTTCCTGGGCCTGGGGACTGGACCGAGGACAAGGTCTCTGTTTAGAAGTTAACAGACACCCGCTCGGTGATGGAAGAGGACAGCCCACGAGCTTTGGGAATAAATCAGCTGCTGCAGGATTGGAAATCTGAATGAAAGAGTCTTTTCCAGGTTTATGTTCCTTTGATGTTACTGGGTTTTTTATTTTCCTGCCCTCTCCTCCCTGGATGTTTGGTAAAATCCTCTTTTTAAAAATCTTTATCTGCTGTGCTAAGGCAACCTAAGGGATGTGCACTTTGTTCATATTCAGGCCAGAGCTGTAAAGGGGACCAGGGGACAGGCCGACTCCTGGCAGCGAGCACAAGAGCCCCTGAAAACCTGTCCCAAGAGAATCTCCAAAATATTAAAAGAAAGACAGACACACTCGGAGAAAATGAAATCAAGACAGTCCTCCATCTAAAATATTTTCTGTATAATTCAAGTATGACTGAGTGGGTATTTTAACCTTTTTGTTGTGAAATAAATCATCCGCAGAAACATGTGCAAAACAAGAGATGCAGTTCAAAGATTTACCACAAAGGGAAACACTCACAGAGCACCACCAGGTCAAGAGACAGACCCTGTCAGGACTGGAAGCCTCCCCCTGATCCTAGTAACAGCCAGCTCCCCCCCTTTCCTAAAGGCATCCACCATCCTGCCTCTTACCTAAGTCTGCATCCTTAAACACGATGGCTCTGTGGTGCTTTTAAAAATGTTACTTAGGGCCTTCCCTGATGGCGCAGTGGTTGAGAGTCCGCCTGCCGATGCAGGGGACACGGGTCGGTGACCCGGTCCGGGAGGATCCCACATGCCGCGGAGCGGCTGGGCCCGTGAGCCATGGCCGCTGAGCCTGCGCGTCCGGAGCCTGTGCTCCGCAACGGGAGAGGCCACAACAGTGAGAGGACCGCGAACCGCAAAAAAAAAAAAAAAAAAAAAAAAAAAAGACAAACTAACCTCTGAGTTCTTTGGGTTATTGTAATTTGCAGTTCTGGAGTTTTCATTTGGTTCTTATTTATGCTTTCCAGTTCCCCTGAATTCTTTTCTTTCCTCGAAAATAGTGAACGTAATAATTTTGAAGTCTGTTTCTCATGACACCAATTTGTGACGCTTCTCTGCATCTTTCCACTGCTATTGTTTTTCTGTGTTGTGCTAATGTTTCCTTCCTCATCCAGTGTTTATTTCTGATTGTCAGATGCTGTTTTTGGCAAATTGTTAGTAGAAATGATTTGAAGGTTAGGGTAATATTATATTCTTCCAAAGGGAATTTAAGCTTGTTTTTGCTGGACACCTATGGGACTAGTACTCTGGAATCACCTCCATCTCATTTCAGGGAAAGAGGTCATTTGAAGCTGGGCCTCCATCCTCCCTGATCCTGGCCCCATAGTTCTTCACTATCTTATAACCTCCCCAATGCCTCTAAGTAGAATACTTTTTTAATTTAAAGACAATTTTTCAAAAGAGAAGTTTTAGGTTCACACCAAAATTGAGAGGAAGGTACAGAGAATTCCCAAATGCCCTCCACCCCTACACATGTATACAGCCCCCCCATGATCAACGTCCCGCACCAGAGTGATACGTGTTACAACTGATGAACCTAGGTGAACACGTCATAATCATGCAAGGTCCACAGTCTACATTAAGGTTCAGTCTTGGTGCTGTATATTCTGTGGGCTTGGATAAATGTACAATGACGTGTATCCACCATCATACTATCATACAGACTATTTTCACTGCCTGAAAAATCCTCTGTGCTCCACCTGTCCTTTCCCCACCCTCACCCCCTGACAAACACTGATCTCTATACTCTCTCCATAGTTTTGCCTTTTCTAGAGTGTCACAGACTTGAAATCATACAGTAAGTAGCTTTTTCAGATTGGCTTCTTTCATGTAGCTATATGCATTTAAGATTCCTCTCTGTCTTTTCATGGCTTGAGAGCCTGTTCCTTTTCAGCACGGAACAATATTCTAACACCTGCAGTACCAGAGTTTATTTCTCCATGCACCTACTGAAAGACATCTTGCTGCTCCAACAACAAGTTATATTTTAATTTGCTTTCCTAGTCTTCCTTAGCAAGAGGGTTAACCCAACTTACCCAGCCCACTGCCCTAGACCTGTGTTTTATTTTAACAAGCAGATCCTTTACTATATCTCCTCAAAGCCAACCCATATATTCACCCATGAATTTGCCTACGATTGCTTTAGTTTTATCTAACAAGATATTTATTCTCAACGGTAGTTTTATCAAACTTTAGTCTTACTCAACAAGACGTTATTATCAACTATTTAAAGTCCTTAAAATAGTTTCGAGCATTTTATTCTAAAAGTACTGAAAACAAAACACTCAAAAGTAAACAAAAGTCAAGTAAAAGAAGACACAGAGGGCTTCCCTCATGGCACAGTGGTTGGGAGTCCACCTGCCGATGCAGGGGACGCGGGTTCGTGCCCCGGTCCGGGAGGATCCCACATGCCGCGGAGCGGCTGGGCTCGTGAGCCATGGCCGCTGAGCCTGCGCGTCCGGAGCCTGTGCTCCGCGGCGGGAGAGGCCACAGCAGCGAGAGGCCCGCGTACCGCAAAAAAAAAAAGACGACACAGAGGGGAAGACCAAGTTAAGGCCATGAAAGGTGGCACCCACAAGCCAAGGAGAGAGGCTCTCAGGAAACCAACCCCGCCCACACCTTGACCTGGGACTTTTAGTCTCCAGAACCAAGAAAGTAAAAAACAGAAAAAGAAAAACAACAAAAGGAAAAGAAAAAATCATCTGCAATTCTGTAACTTTTAATTACACGAAGGCCCACTGCATAACAACTGCGCTTGTATTTATGTTTTATAAAACAAACTGAATTTGGAATGGCATAATAATCCTTTAAATATAAATGAAATTATTAACATTTTATATTAAAATCACAGACTTGGTACTCTTTCCACAAATAAATGATGAAACTTTTCTAGCACCTCTTGGTTAGAAGAGTATTATATCCTTTTAAAATATGAATAAAAGTTAACTCCTGACTATAGGACACCGAGGAAGAGAAAAATATAAAAAGTTACAACAGTTTTCTTTGCTGTGTAAGAAAACTACAGCTGATTTGCCTGCTGGAACTGCTAAATAGAAACTGACACCTCAAAATGAGAAAGTTCTCCTTTGAAGGAAAAATAAAAATGTTCCATAATAGTGGTTTAGAAAAATCAAATGGCCCAAAGTTACTGCATCAGGTAAGATTTTCCACTCTTTCTGGCAATATTTTTGAACTGGAGAAAAAGTTAAATTACCTAATGGAAAGGTTAAAAACAAGGTCCTCTGTCCCCCGCTTTCATTTGCTTTCTATAATCAAAAATTGACTGTCAAGCTACTGTAGTTTTCATCACTTTAAACCACAAATGAAAGGCCTCATTTTTAGACCACCAGCAAATGAATACTTTTATACATATGTAACATCCGTAGTTATATTAATATTAGTGTTCTCCTTCTGCAATGCATATATGCCTACAAATAGCAGAGTATTAAAACACCAAGTTCTTAACTCTTTATATGCTGTAATTTTCCATAGGGCTGGTCAATATAAATGTGTATTTAAAATTACACACCTTTGTACATGTCCCAAAAATACATGTATTTGTTTTTGCCCCTACTTTTAATATCATATTCAATGTAATATATATATATATATACACACACACACACACACATATACATACCAACACATGCAACCTGATTTGTACAATATTTGGAAAGAAATTTGTGTTATTAGAAATAATGCATTCCCTATGGAAAGAAATTTTTAAACTGACCTTTTTTAGATCATCCAATTTGTATAAATCTTTATAAATGTATAAATAAATATAGAGTATGCAAAAATGAATATTAAAGAGAATAAGTAGGATTGGAAGAATTAATACTGTTAAAATGTCAATACTACCAAAAGCCACTTATAGATTCAATGCAATCTCTATCAAGATTCCAATGCCATTTTTTACAGAAGTAGAAAAAAACTCCTAAAGTTTATATGGAATCACAGAAGACCCCAAAGACAAAGAAACCCTGAGAAAGAAGAACAAACCAGGAGGCATCATACTTCCCGATTTCAAGTTACAGTATAAAGCTAGTCATCAAAACAATATGCTACCAGCATAAAAAGAGAGAAATAGACCAAGGGAACAGAATTAGGAGCCCAGACATAAGCCTAATCGTACCCAGTCAACTGATATTTGACAGAAGAGCAAAGAACATTCAATAGAGAAAAGACAATCTCTCCAACAAATGGTGCTAGGATAATTAGATATTCACATATGAAAGAATGAAGCTGGACCCATTATCTTACACCACTCACAAAAATTAACTCAAAATGGATTAAAGATGAAAATGTAAGACTGTCACCATGAAACTCATAAGCTCCTTGACATGGGTCTTGGTGATTTTTGGATACAACACCTAAAGCACAAGCAACAAAATAAAAACTGAACACGTGGAACTGTATCAAACTCAAAAGCTTCTGCACAGCAGAAGAAACCATCAGCACAGTGAAAAACCAACCTATAGAATGGGAAGAAAATACTTGCAAGCTATATATCTGATATGAAGTTAATATCCAGAATATATAAAGAAAACATAAAACAATAGCCAAAAACAAACAACCCAATTTAAAAAGGGGCAACGGACCTAAACAGACATTTCTCCAAAGAAGATATATGAAAGGCCAATAGCTACATGAAAAGATGCTCACTGCCACTAATAATTAGGGAAGTGCAAATTAAAACCACAATGAGGTATCACCTAACCTGTTAAAATGGCCATCATTTTAAATGCTGGTGAGGGCTTGGAGAAAAGGGAATCCTTATGCACTACTGGTGGGCTTGTAAATTGGTGCAGTCACTATGGAAAACAGTATAGAGGATCCTCGAAAAATTAAATATAGAATTATCGTATGATCCAGAAATTCCACTTCTGGACATAAACCCAAAGGAAACAAAAACCTGAACTCTAGAAGACAGCTGAACCCTAAGGTTCATTTCAGCATGGTTTACAATAGCCAAGACATGGAAACAACCTAAGAGTTCCTTGACTGATGCGCAGATAAATAAGTTATGAGAACACATACACACGCACACAGAGTAATATTATTCAGCCATAAAAAAATGAGGAAATCCTACCATAAGCTACAACATGGATGGAGCCTGAAGGCATTATGCTCATATAAGTGAAATAAGTCAAAGACAAATACTACATGGTCTCACTTATATGTGGAATTAAAAACAAAAACCAAACTCCTAGAAAAAGATATCTGACATGTGGTTACCAAAGGTGGAGACTTGGGGGTGGGGGAAGACTGCAATTTGAGGAAGGTCACCAAAAGGTAAAAACTTCCAGTTATAACATAAATAACTGCTAGAGATTAATGTACAACGTGATGACTATAGCCATCACTGTCAGACGATAAACAGGAAAGTTGTTAAGAGAGTAAATCCTATGAGTTCTCATCACAAAGATATATTTTTTCCTTTTTAAACTCCTTATTTCTTTTCATTGAAATAAAAGAAGAGGATAAATAAAAAGAAATCACACCTAGACACATTATAATGAAATTGGAGAACATCAAACACAAGATAAGATTTAAAAGTGAAAAAAAGGCAGAACATATAACAAAGGAATAACAATTAGGCTGAAAACAAATTTCCACCCAAACAGAAACAATGGAGACCAAAAGTTAGTGGAAATATCTTTAAAGTGCTTAAAATTAAAAAAAAAAAAAGGAAGAAAGAAAAAAAAAGCCGTCAACCCAGACTTCAAACCTAGAATTAAAAGTATAAGAGAAAAAAAAGACATAGTCACACAGACAAAATGTGAGATTATTTATGACTAGTAGAGTTCTATCCACTAGAGCTTCTAAAGGAGGCACTTCAAGAAAAAAAAAATGTTCCCAGAAAGCAAGTCTGATACGTAACTGACCTACTGAACGCACAGAAATAAACAAAGGCAAAATGAGGAGAAAGAGGAGTATTTCCAAAGGAAGGAACAAGACAAAACCCTTGAAAAACAAGTGAACAAAGAGAAGAAATCTACCTTATAAAGAGTTCAAGGTAATAATCATAAAATGCTCAACAAACACAAGAGGAGAATGGATGAACACAGTGAGAAATTTAATAAAAAGTTAAAAAATATAAATAAGAACCAAACAGAGCTGAAGAATACAATAACTGAAATAAAAAATACACTGGAAAGAATCAACAGTAGATTAGATGATACAGAGGAACAGATCAGCCAACTGTAAGACAAGAGTAGTGGAAATCACCCAAGCTGAAGAGAAAAAAGGAAAAAGATTTTCTTTAAACAATGACAGTTTAAGAGACCTCTAGGACAACATCATTCATACTAACATCTGCATTATAGTGGTCCCAGAAAGAGAAGACAGACAGAAAAGGGCAGAGAACTTTTTTGAAAAAATAATAGCTAAAAACTTCCATAACCTGGGAAAGGAAAGAGACATCCAGGTCCAAGAAGCACAGAGAATCTCAAACAAGATGAATCCAAAGAGGACCACACCAAGACACACTATAATAAAAATTGCAAAAATTAAACACAGAATCTTAAAAGCAACAAGTGAAAAGCAACTAGTTACGTACAAGCAAACTCCCATAAGACCATCAGCTGACCTTTCAGCAGGAACTTTGCAGACCAGAAGTTTGCAGTTCTACCTGGCAAGGCTATCATTCAGATTTGAAGGAGAGAGAAGGAGTTTTACAGACAAGCAAAAGCTAAAAGAGTTCAGTGCCACTAAATCAGCTTTCCAAGAAATGTTAACGGGACTTCTCTAAGTAGAAAAGAATTACAAATGTGACTTCTCTAAGTAGGAAAGAATTACAATAGGGAAAAAAAATCTATTGGTAAAGACAAACATACAGTAAAGGTAGTAGCTCAGCCAATATAAAGCTAGTAGGAAGGTTAAAGACAAAAACAGTAAAATCATCTATATCTACAATAAGTAGTTAAGGGATATACAAAACAAAAAGATGGAAAACGTGATGTCAAAAACATGGGTAGGGGAAGTAAAATGCAGTATTGTCACAATGTGTTCGAACATAAGAGATCATCAACTTAAATTTATGTTTATGTTGTTTTATGTGAATCTCATGGTAACCTCAAACCAAAAACCTATAATAGATACAGATAGAAAAAAGAGTAAGGAATCCAAACATAACACTAATGACTGTCTGCAAATCATAAGTGAAAAGAACAAAATAAGAAAGGAACAAAAAATTATAAGAACAACCAAAAAAGAATCAATGAAATTGCAATAAGTACATACCTATCAATAATTATTTTAAATGTAAATGGACTAAATGTTGCAATCAAAAGACACAGCATATATGCAGCCTACAAGAGACTCACTTCAGAGCTAAAGACAAACACAGACTGAAAGTCCGGGGATGGAAAAAGGTATTCCATGCAAATGGAAACAAAAAGAAATCTGGGGTAGCTTACTTACAGCAGACAAAATAGACTTTAAAACAAAGACTGCAAAGGGACTTCCCTGGTGGTCCAGTGGTTAAGACTCTGCGCTTCCACTGCAGTGGGCACAGGTTTGATCCTGGTCAGAGAACTTAGATCCATCCCACATGCCACTTGGTGAGGCCAAACACCCCCGCCAAAAAAAACCCCAAAGACTGTAAAAAGATAAAGAAGAACATTACATAATGATAAAGAGATCGATTCAACAATATATAGCAATTACAAATATATATATGCACCCAACATAGGAGCACCTAAATACACACATCATATATTAACAAACATAAAGGGAGAAACTGACAGAATCACAACAATAGTAGGGGATTTTAACACCCAACTTCCATCAGTGGATAGGTCATCCAGACAGAAAATCAATAAGGAAAGACTGGCCTTAAATGACATATTACATCAGATCAGCTTAATGGATATATATAGAACATTCCATCCGAAAGCAGAAGAACGCACATTCTTTTCAAGCGCACATGGAACAATCTCCAGGATAGATCACATGCTGGGCCACAATACAAGCCTCAATAAATTTAAGGAAATTGAAATCATATCAAGAATCTTTTCCCACCACAAACGCCATGAGACTAGAAATCAAATGCAAGAAGAAAACTGCAAAAAACACAAACACCTGGAGGCTAAACAACATCCTACTAAACAACCAGTTGGTCACCCAAGAAATCTAAGAGGAAATTTTCAAAAACCTGGAAACACGAGGTTCTAAACTCTGTGGGTTGCAGTGAAAACAGTTCTAAGAGGGAACCTTCTAGTGACATAAGCCAACTCAGGAAACGAGAAATATCTCAAGTAAACAACCTAACCTTACAACTAAAGGAGTCAGAAGAAGACCAACAACAATAAACCACCAAAGTTAGTGGAAGCAAAGAAATAATTGAGATCAGAGCGGAAATAAGTAAAATGGAGATGTTTTAAAAAGGAAAAGACAGACGAAGCTAAGAGCTGCTTCTTTGAAAAGATAAACAAAAATAATATACCTTTAGTGTGTATCAGAAAAAGAGAGAGGGCTCAGATCAATAAAACCAGAAATGAAAAAGGAGGAGCTACAACTAATACCACAGAAATACAGAGTATCATAAAAGACTATTAGAACAATCATACACCCCAGAAAATGAGTAACAGAAAAAAAAAGGATGAATTCCTAGAAACATATAATCTCCCAAGAAAGAATCAGGAAGAAATAGAAAAGATGAACAAACCACCCGTAATGAAACTAAATCAGTAGTATAAAAAACAAAGTAAAACAAACAAACAGAACTCCCAACAAACAAAAGTGCAGATGGCTTCACAGGTGAATTCTACCAAACATTTAAGGAAGAGTTAACATCTATCCTTCTGAAACTATTCCAAAAAATTGCAGAGGAAGGAACACTTCTGAAATCATTCCATAAGGCCAGCATCACCATGATAACAAATCCAGACAAAGTCCCCACAAAAAAAGAGAATTACAGGCCAATATCACTGATGAATATAGATGCAAAAATCCTCAAAAAATTACTAGCAAACCGAATCCAACAAAACATTAAAAGGATCATACAATTAAGTGTCATTTATCCCAGGGATGCAAGGTTGGTTCAGTACTGGCAAATCAATCAAGGTGATATGCCACATTAACAAACTGAAGAATAAAAAGCATGATTATGTAAATACATGTAGAAAAAGCATTTGACAAAATTCAACATCCATTTATGACAAAAACTCTCAACAAAGTGGGGGTAGAGGGAACATACCTCAACATAATAAAGGCCATATATGACAAACCCACAGCTTACATCATACTCAATAGTGAAAAGCTGGAAGTATTTCCTCTAAGATGGGGAACAAGACAAGGAAGCCCCACTCTCACCACTTCTATTTAACATAGTATTGGAGGTCCTAGCCACAGCAATCAGACAAAAACTAAAACAAAATTAAAAAATAAAAGGAATCCAAATTGAAAAGGAAGAAGTAAAACTGTCACTTTTTAGATGACACGATACTATATAAAGACCTCAAGATGCCACCAAAAAAACTATTAGAATAAATGAGTTCAGTAAAGTTGCAGGACACAAAATTAATATACAGAAGTCAGCTGTTTCTATATACTAACAACAAATTATCAGAGAGAAATTAAGAAAACAATCCCATTTACAACTGCATCAAAAAGAATAAAATACCTAGGAATAAATCTAACCAAGGAGGTAAAAAGAAAAAAACTTGTACTCAGAAAACTTTAAGATTTTGTTGAAAGGAACCAAAGATGACACAAACAGATGGAACGATATACTGTGTTCATGGATCGGAAGAAATAATATTGTTAAAATGTCCATACTACCCAATGCAATCTGCAGATTCAATGCCATCCCCACCAAAACACCCATGGCATTTTGCAAAGAACTAGAACAAATAATTCTAATACCTGTATGGAAACACAAAAGACTGCAAATAGCCAAAACAATCTTGAAAAAGAACAATGCTGGAGGTATCATACTCCCTGATTTCAAATTATACTACAAACGTACAGAAATCAAAACAGTATGGTACTGGCAAAAAACAAGACACATAGATCAATGGAACAGAATAGAGAGCCCAGAAATAAATCCATACACAAATGGTCAATTAATCTGTGACAAAGTAGGCGAGAATATACAATGGGGAAAAGACAACCTCTTTAATAAATGGTGTTGGAAAAACTGGACAACTACACACAAAAGAATCAGTCTGAACTACTTTCTCACACCAAACACAAAAATAAACTGAATATGGATGAAAGACTTAAATGTAAGACCTGAAACCATGAAACTCCTAGAAGAAAACACAGGCAGCATTCCCTCTGACATTGGTCTTAGCAATATTTTTTTGAATATGTCTCCTCAGGCAAGGGAAACAAAAGCAAAAATAAACAAATGGGACTAAATCAACCTAAAAAGCTTTTGCACAGCAAAGGAAACCATGAACAGGAAAAAAAAAAGGCTGCCTACTAAATAGGAGAAGATATTTGCAACTGATATACCTGATGAGGGGTTAATATCCAGAATGTACAAAACTCATACAACTCAACATCCAAAAACAAACAACCCAACTGAAAAATTGGCTGAGACCCTGAATATACATCTTCCCAGAAAAAAGACAAACAGCCAACAGACACATGCAAAGATGCCCCACATCACTAATCGTCAGGGAAACGCAAATCAAAACCACACTGAGACGTCACACCTGTCAAAATGCCATCATCAAAAAAACAAGTGCTGGAGAGGGTGTGGAGAAAAGGGAACCCTCCTGCACTGATGGTGGGGATGTAAATTGGTGCAGCCACTGTGGAGAACAGTATGGAGGTTCCTCAAGAAATTCAAAACAGAACTACTATATGAGCCAGCAATTTCACTCCTGACACAGATGTGAAAAAAACAAAAACATTAATTTGAAAAGATACATGTACCCCAATGTTCATAGCAGCACTATTTACAATAGCCAAGATATGGAAACGACCCAAGTGTCCATCAACAGACGAATGGATAAAGAAGTTGTGGAGAGATATACATATACGTATGTATGTGTATATAAATATAACACGAAATACTACTCAGTCATAAGAGAGAATTAGACTTTGCTACAGGCAGCAACATGGATGGACTTGGAGGGCATTATACTAAGTGAAATAAGTCAGACAGAGAAGGACAAATACTGTGTGATTTCACTTACATGTGGAAACTAAAAAACAAAAATGAACAAACATACAAAACAGAAACAGACTCATAGATACAGAGAACAAACTGGTGGTTGCCAGATGGGATGAGTGGCGGGGGATGAGTGAAATAGGTGAGTAAGATCAAGAGGTACAAACTTTCAGTTATAAAATAAGTAAGTCATGGGGATGTAATATACAGCATGGGGAATATAGTCAATAATATTGTAGTAGTCTTGTGTGGTGACAGATGGTAACTAGACTTATCACGGTGATCATTTTGTAATGTAGAAAAATAACGAATCACTATGTTGTACATCTGAAACTAATGTAATACTGTAAGTCAATCATACTTTCATAAAAAAAGAGAGCCTCTACGTAATGACAAAAAATTAACTGGAAGGTATAACAAATCTATATATTGTATATTTATTAAAGTTGCCTCAATTATGTAGATATAAAATTTAATAAAAACACAGGAGAAACTAATAAACCCATCATTTGGTAGGAGATCCCAAGACATGTTCAATGTAGTAAACACAGGGAGTACACTCAATAAGAAGAGTACACATTATTTTCACATGAACGTTTTCAAAAACTTTGTATGTGAAGCCACAGAACTCTCAAGATTAGCTGATTTCAAGATTAGTTATTATACAGACCATGTCCCCTAGTCACAAACCAATTAAGGTAAAAGTCAGTAATACATGGATACATTTGAAATACCTATACTTGGAAAAAATTTTTACCATTTCTAAATAACCCATAAGTGAAAACTAAAGACTGGAAAAGAAATTTATAGATTAGTGAGAATGAACCACAGTTCACAACAACATGGATGAATAAGAAACACAATATTGAGTGAAAAAAACACATCATGACTAGTGTATTTCCATTTCTTCGAAACTACTTGTACTAATTTGGTCTTTACCAAATTGTGTACTAAATTTTACACTATTTTTACAAGACGAGTGAATAATAAACACAATCTGGTAGAGGAATGGGGCAGTGAAAGAACACACGTCACCTCTCACTCGTACTGGTCACACACTCTGACAATTCAACAGAGGAGGTTCATCATATACGCAAGTTTCATAACACATACACCTTAAGGTCTCTCCTGGGTATCATGTGTTACCATCATCTGATAACAGGCACCTACACCTGTGACCAATTCAACTCTCTACGTACTTCTTTCTTTCGTCATTTTAAATCCTCTTTTATTTAAAAGAAAGCTCCACTTCGACTCACTAGTCTCTTCCTAATCACAGATTAGGAAAACACTTCAGATGCCAGAACAGACCAGGGAGAAAGGTACTTCTGATGCCACACGAATTTGTGGTACTAACGCAAGTCAGTCAGCTGACAAGCTTCTAGAGCTTCAGGGGCCAGAACCACGGTGAGGCTCCCGTCACAGTAAAAGGGCAGCAGAAGAGAACAGACATCTCCAGGGTGCCCTGGAGCCAGGCAGACACAGGGCGGGTTAGAGACAGAGCACGCGAGGATTCCAAACACACACAAAGTAGGCAGTGGACTCTCGCCACCTCCGATTCCCAGCGATCTAAGAAACTTTTCTATGACAAGATTTAAGGCGTATGACCAATGTTTCTGAAAGAAGCATTTTCTGGAAAGGATTACATTTACTGAACAGCGACAGGAACATCGGAATTTGGAATTGAAGTTTCTACTGGGAAAAGAATGTTTTCTTGAATGAACCTCCTCCCTCCAATTGCCAGAATCAGCATTAGCAATTAACAAATACCCAGGCTAACTTACTCCACAGGTAATTCGGTGATGCAAAACCCAGGATGAATTGGGAGATTGGGATTGACATGTATACACTGATGTGTATAAAATGGATGACTAATAAGAACCTGCTGTATCAAAAAATTAATTTAATTTTTAAAAAAATTAAAAAAAACAAAAACTCCAGGAAACAGTTTATATCCACTGGGAATATCTTCAAGAAGGGATTAGAGGGGGCTGGGCAGGAAGGATCCAAAAAAAAAACAAACAAAAAAAACCACCAGTATCTGCTAAACTAAAAACACATACGCACACATGGGAATTATTTTACTTTCATCAAGTTCTGAAAGTAGTAACAAAACCAGGGAGAGCGAAAAGAATCATTTCACACGGGTGTTTCAGGAAAGCTGAAAGCGGCAAGCATTTAGACCTCATGTCGCTGAATTTGTTTGCTTTTCCTCAGCCTCTGTCTCCTTAGGTTGCTAATTTCCCGCTCGAGGTTATAGTTCTGCATTCATAACACCATCATCGTTGCCATGGTAACTTCCTGCGACGTCACAGAGAAAACACAGCTGAGTCCCGCCGGCAGCCCCGACTCCCCCGCTCCCCCGACCCCCGTCAAATCCTACGTTGATTTTATTCCTTCCAATGTAAATACCAGGGTTACTATTGAAAGTTCTAGGGAGAAGGTCTTAACACCGAACCCCACCTACCAACCCCACCGAAGCAAGAAGAAACCCAGCAGCCCAGAACCCTGGTGAAGTTGTAAGCAGAAGAAGCCAGCTCCTGGATTTGCACCCGAGCTCCCCCGGCTCTGAGACACGGGCCTCGGGCACAGCATCCAATGGTCTCCAGCCTCCGTTT
This sequence comes from Leucopleurus acutus, assembly GCF_964270905.1. Lineage (NCBI taxonomy): Eukaryota > Metazoa > Chordata > Mammalia > Artiodactyla > Delphinidae > Leucopleurus > Leucopleurus acutus. Next base: position 113,720,999 of record NC_139150.1, on the reverse strand, counting down.
ACCCATCTGTAAAATGGCCAAGGACCTCATTGGATTGCTCTGAGAATTAAATGACATGATATGAATGAGACACAGCACAGCGCCTGGCAAATGTCCACTTAAGTCAGAGGCCACCTTGAGCTCCCCGGAACTTTCAGTGATCTCTGACCTCCAGATACAGAATTAAACAGGAAGCTACGGGTTCAGTCACTCAGGAGATATCCATTGTGTGCCTGGTCTGCACCACCCAGTGCCCAGGGGCCGGGAAGGGGGAGGGCCGCGCGTGTGCTGTGGCCACAACAAAGGCTGTTTCTCCCCCCAACTTGTTCAGTTTAACGTGCACCTCTTCGGCAGGAGGTTGGCTCCTGGGATGAGATCAACCTTGGTTCTGGGCCCCATCTTCTCCTGTGTCCACACATCCAGGCAAATAGAGCACAGGTTTATAACTGAAACAGTGAGCCTCTGTGTGGACGAGAATGGAGTCCAGGGTGGACAGGACTATTTCAATTTACCATCTCCTCCGAAGGAGGGGATGTGGTTCTTTTCGGAAGGGAATTTAAATTGAACAAAAGTCTTCAGCTTGCAGCCAGCTTATAATTATTATTTGGGTTTGAGGCACAGGGACAACTGTCTGAACCTCTGAAAACACAATGGAAGTAAATATCTACCTTTAGAAACCAAAGTATCAGTTAATTCCAGGCCTGTGGAAGTGCCTATTTGTAAAGAAATAACATAGTAATTTTACCAGGCAACTTCATGACAAGTGGAGAAGCAGTTTACGTTTCTTAGATACATTTGTCATCAGATACTTAATCTGCGCACCTAAAGTAAAGCTTAATAAATCTACCATTAGAAACGCAGGGGAAAGACAAATACCATATGACATCGCTTATATGTGGAATCAAAAAACAAGTGATAAAAATGAACTTATTTACAAAACAGAAGTAGAGTCACAGACACAGAAAACAAACCCATGGTTACCTGGGGGAAGGGAGGGGAGGGATAAACTGGGAGACTGGGATTGACATATACGCACCAGTATATATAAAACATAACTAATAAGGACCTACTGTACAGCACAGGGAACTCTACTCAAATACTCTGTAAAGACCTACATGGGAAAAGAACCTTTAAAAAAGTGGATATATGTATATGGATAACTGATCCACTTTGCTGTACACCTGAAACTAACACAACATTGTAAATCAACTACACTCCAAGAAAAATTTAAAAATTAGAAACACTGAGGTGGTCTTCAATAAAAAGAACTTTGAAAGACACAATTGTGTGCCTTCTGAGCAGGGAAGGAAAGAAAAAAACTACAGGAGGAAAACATAGCATTCTGTATCTAGACAGTAATGTGAGTTCTCCTGAACACTGGGCTAGAAACTCTTAGAAAAAAAGGGCTGGGCTCCCCTGGTGGCGCAGTGGTTGAGCGTCTGCCTGCCGATGCAGGGGACACGGGTTTGTGCCCCGGTCCGGGAAGATCCCACATGCCGCGGAGCGGCTGGGCCCGTGAGCCGTGGCCTCTGGGCCTGCGCGTCCGGAGCCTGTGCTCCGTAACAGGAGAGGCCACAACAGTGAGAGGCTCGCGTACTGCAAAAAAAAAAAAAAGAAAGAAAAAAGGGTTCATGGTCAAATAAGCTTGGCAATACTGCGTGAGACTGACAACCCACATGAGTGTATTAAGGGCTCGGATACGTTCTGCAGGAAAGAAACTATTTGTATTTGACCAAATACCCACAGAACACACCTGAAGGAATGCTGTGGTTGAATACTTTCCAATACCACACAGTAACACAGTTACTGGACACAGAAAGTGCAACACAGGGTATTAACTCAACACTCAAAACATTTTGCTGTCTGTAGTTCCCTCAAAATAAAAACATCCTAGTGCTGTTCTCTAGTTGTTTAACAACCTCCACCAGAGATAAGAATCATGGTCTAAAAATGTGTAAGTCGTAGCTAAATGATATAAAAGAACGGAAGCCTGTTTGGTTGAGGATACACCTAGAACGGTATCTGGCATATAAAAATACGTGTTGAATGAATGACTGAATAATCCTCTTTCTTCTTCTTCATTCTAGTCAAGAGATAGCTCTTCTGATTTGCCCTCCAAACTCCCTAAGAGGAAGCAGGGACCAGGGATGCTATTGAAATCACACACTTACGAGCACATGACAGAAGAAAGAACACAGACCGGGTGCAAAACAGGGCTGTGTGACCTTGAGCACTTACTTTTTGCAAAACAGGAATTAAAACTGTTTTTACCCCAACAGACTACTATGAAGAAAGTGCCTGGCATGATCGTGGCACAGAGAAGGATTCAAAAAATACCAATCCCTTCTCTCTCCCTCATTCTGACTGACTTTTCCCTAATTTAAACCCCGAGGAAACAGCAACTCAAAGGTAAGTTAAACGTCCTGGGGGACTGTTGAGTGAGCTGAATAAGCCAAAATAAATCCCACATCAAATCTGAGACAAGAAGGAATTCGCTTCCGAAGACTGTAACACTGCTCCCCGTTCGCCTTCCTAAAGGTCTTGAGCGCTGGAGCGTCTTTTAATCTTGAGGTGCGCATCTTCTTTAATCACACTAATTCAACAAAACTCCGAGCACATCATCTCATTAAATCACCCTATTCTCTGTCGAAGGCTTCACAACTTCAAAATCAAACCAGCCAGTTTTCACCATAAAACACTGTCTCTTTCTTCCAACAAATCCACACCTAAAAATGTACCCAAATAAGCCAAGTTTAGCCCTGCACATACGCTAACAACAATTCGAGTTTGAAGATGGGTACTGAGCACACACCTAACTTACACAAATAAGACTGCATCTGGGGCCCGCCCTGGCGGTCCACTGGGGAAGACTCCGTGCTCCCAACGCAGGGGGCCCGGGTTCGATCCCCGGTCAGGGAACTAAGATTCCACATGCTGCTGCAACCGAGACCCGGCACAGCCAAATAAATAATTTTTTTTTTTTTTTTTTTTTTGAAAAGACTGTATCTTGCTAAGCTGTCAGATATCAACCTCCCCCTTTGAAGAGTCTGGGCTCCATGCTTATCTCGTTTCTGAAATCCGAAGTAATCTGTAATACTGAGAAGTTGATTTGATGATGAAAAGCCTTTATAACAGGGCTGGGTTTCCTTTCTCTGTGCCAATCAGGAATCAGGGAACGAAGGAGAGATGGGAATCACATATTAAAATGGAAATTCGTGCAGTTACCTGATATGCTGACAGAATAAGGGGGGAGTCGGGAGAAATTGCTTCATTAAATGCACTATTTACGTTCCAGTAAATCTAGCGTTTGAAAATGTTGACATTTGTTTTGAAACCGGATTCAAATTTAGTACACAGCATTTCTTTGTTGGCAAGAGCTGCAAGTGAATGCCAGTAAGTCCGGCTGTTTTACACGCACTCTGTGTGGAGGGTATCAGAGGACCTATGAATCAGGTCAAAATTAACACCACATGGATGACCTTGGAGAAAAAGAAATGACTTGTCAGAGTCCTATCACAAAAACTAATTTATATTTCTGTAATCCCACTGATAAGGCAGTAAGAAGCATGGCTAACTCCCCCATGCGCTATCTCTTTTATATTAATAACTCTGATTTTGCAAAACTAAGATCAAATCACCCCAAAATGCAGGCCCATTTCCAGGCCTGTCAAATGTACTGCCCTGCACAGAGGCAGGGGCACACGGAGGCGCTGAGCACATCCTTCTGGGGTTGTTGTTAAACCATCTGACCTCATTCAAGTGTTGACAAATACTCACCTGTCAGAAAAATCTCCCAGCATATTTTTTCACTTAGTAACACAGCCAGGAACCCTTGGAGGAGCCCGGTGGCATCCCTAACTGGACTCATAAATTTCGCTCTTCCCCCTTCTTGAAATTTGCCAACACACCACACTGACACTCAGTGAAAGTTTTCTGACTCAAGAAAAGGAAAGATAACACCAGGAATATGTGAAGAATTTCTTAACAAAACACACACACACACACACATGCACACACACACCCGACTTGGGAAAACAAGCAAACCACAGTCACAGGAGTTCTCAAATCCGCTTTGGCGAAAAAGCCCCTGAAAAAGCAATTCCAGCCCACTTGGGGCCTTTTACAACTGGGTCTTGCCCTCACCACCAACACAAGAACAATAAATAAATTTTTAATTCATGTTTCTAAATGGAATAAATAGTGACAGGACCTGGAAGGCAGCCAATGCAGCAGCCTGAGAGGCACCGCGCCCGAACTCTCTCAGATCAATCAGTCCTTCCAGGCATTTGCAACAGCGGCTCTGCAGAGGGCCCTGAATAGCCCACTTGAAGAGAACGTGGAGGAAACACGACCAAACCTAGGAGACACTAACTGACGTTAAGTGACACCACACTTCCAGTTACCTGAAAATGATACCCTTTTGCATCACACATGATTCTGGCCACAAGGGACGCTGGAAGGGCCACTGGATTCATGACCTCTTGCAATAATTTCGCAACCTGTCCTCACCCGAGGCCCGAGCAACACTGACCTAGTCTAATGTCCAAAAAGACTGCTCATAGGATTCAATCAAATTTAAAAAATGAAGTCAAAACACACCTGGGCCAAGCAATTGCCCTGCGCAGTGAAGGCAGGTCATACTGAGAACCCCCATCCCAAGCTCTCAGGACACTGGGTGTGCAGCAGGAGACACACCGAGCTGCAGACACACACAGGGCAGGGACAAAGCGGACGGGCAGTAATCCAAAAAGACACGGCATCTGCTGGCTTCTGGGTATTACACCAGGGTTCCTACATTTTAAACCGAGTCATCACGATACACTCCAACCTTTCAGGATGGCCTCTGGCCTTGAAACCAATATGCGCCCAGGGAGGCTGAGAAGCTGGGGCTCCGTCCACACACGAGGTCATCGGAGCTCCTGCACAAGCCACTGCGGTGGAGGACGCCGCTTCAGACAGCTCCCCCTTCTTTAACTGCTCCTCTACCTCCAGGACCCACGGAGGCGCAGCAGAGGACGCAGGAGAGGGCCGCTGACACGCATGCCACCCTCCAGAGGGATCCCCGGGAGCACCCAGCCTGTGTGGCTTGGACTCAGATCACAGACCTAGTGGCCACACCACGGGGGGGACCCTGCACCGGAGAGGAGCGGGCAGGCGTGGCAGGGCCCAAACCAAGCCGAGTGGCACCTCTGGCCTGCCGGCCGGGCCCTCCTGCACCACAGAGCAAGTGGCACCTTCTCCAGCAGAGGAAGCGGGTCTAGAAATGCCCAGGCCGAGCTCAGACGTGCTAATTCAAGGCGTCCAGTTTGGGCTTTTCTCCTAAAAGGAAACCACCTTCCTTCACTAACCCTCCTTCACCCACGCCCCGCTGTCTGACCCCAAGTACTAGCAGTTTCTGCCCAGAGTTGAAATGACCTTTGCCTTCCCACCCACCCTGGCTTGGACCGGAATTCCATCCATCCTTTGTGCCCATGGAGCCCACTGGGCCTCACTCTCCGCCCACTTTTACTGTATTCCTCAAGAAACTCTCTACCAAGGAAGCAGTTATCACTGGGCAGAGAAAAAAAGGACGAAAAAGCAATCTGCACAGCATAAAACTATACCTCTTTTTAGGGAGACAGACACAAAGGTTTCTAAAAACACATACACATGATGTATTTTATGAGTTTTAACAAAACTTGGGAAATGTTGCTATCAAGTCAAATGTTTCCTTCCTAATGATTCAGTAAACAATTATTTTTCATTCCCATTTAATACACACACCTGAAGGCCCAGTAAATGACAATTGGCCACCTTAGCTACACCAAGTCCGCTGTGTCCTGACAACCCAAGGACAAAATGAGGTGACAGTCAGACTCGAATCAGTGTCAAACGTAGGGCCTGCAGCTGCGAGCCAGCTCCTGGAGAGCCCCGGACATTAGTTGTGAGTCACATGTAATTGCAAGGACAGAGCCCAGACGTAGGCTGTGAGCCCCACCGTGCACAAACCCCTAGGCGTGAATAACAGTATCAGAACTTCCTCAAGACTCTGGTTTCTGTGGCTGGAAAATAAGGAGGAGTTGGAAAAAAAAAAAAATAATAGAAATGGGGAAAGACGAAAACCACACCAAACAAAATAAAAATGAACTCCTAAGTGGAGAGCTGTCTTTGCCTTAGTCCTTCGGTTCTCAAAAGAAGCCCCCTCCTCCAAGAAGTCTTCCCTGATGCCAGGTCTGTCTGAGGTGCTGCCACCCTGAACCCCCTCACGCACTCCCCTGTCTACAGCACGTATTGCCCTGCAGGTCACCGTGCAGTCACTAGTCCACCCTCCCCACTGGGATTCAAGCTGAGCGAGGACCGGGACCATGTGGCGCCTGTAATTGTAGTGGTTTCAATATCAAGCTTGGCCCATGATGAGTCAGCCACGATTACTAGAAAAAGGAAATCAGATGTGTTCAAACCCTGACTCAACACTGTGACGTGAAGTACTCAAATTTCCTTACCTGCAAAATGGAGACACTAAGGTAGATAAGATTGTATGTAACACATCGGGCTGGCCGCCGGGCAGGAGGGTTCCAGGCTTTCCCTCGGGCCTCTCTGCCTTTTTACCCTTCGCCTCCCTCTTCTTCCCCTTCCTGCTCCTCCGCCTGTGTTTGCCTTCGACCTTATTTCCATCTTCTTACCACAGAGGATCATTTGCATCTGAAAACTGCAAGCTTCACCTTCTAATTCACACTAAGGCAAAATGTTTTGTGTGACCGCTTCCCTCATTGTCTAGATACCTTTCAACCTATGATTATGCATAATATGAGGCAAATAATGAAGCAAGGCTAATTTTATAAATGATAAAGAAACATTATGCAGAATTCAGTTTATTATTTCCAAAAAAGATGTAAGCCTAATAGGGTGTTTAAAAAAACTTTTTAAGCCTATTGAAATAAAACTGCATTTGCCTAAGTAGTTTATGAAAAACATTTCTTTTCATAATAACATGCACAACTTTGCATAATCATTATTTTATTTTTTATGCTGCTTCAATGTTACACTCTCAAAGGAAAAAAAAAACCACCATATTCATCAAAACAGAATTATTTTCACAAGACAATGCAAATAAGAACAAAAGACGAAAAACACATCCTTATTCCTAAGCCCCATAAAAAGTCTCCACTAATCTAAAAACTACAAGCAGTGAATATAACAAAAAAGAAGCAGACTCACAGATACAGAGAACAAACTAGTGGTTACCAGTGGGGGGAGGGGCAAAATAAGGGTAGGGGATTATGAGATACAAGCTATTAGGTATAAAATAAGCTGCAAGGATATCCTGTACAACAAGGGGAATACAGCCAATACTTTACAATAACTATAAATGGAGTATAACCTTTAAAAACTGTGAATCACTAGATTGTACACCTGTAACTTATATAATATTGTACAGCAACTATACTTCAATTAAAAATAATTTTTCAAAGAAAAATTATTAAAATCTATGCATTGCTTAAAAAAAAAGTCTCTACTACTGTCCATAATTGAGCAGGTTTGGTAAGTCAACCCATTCTCTAAGGAACTAAGTCCAAGGCCGCCATGCTGCCATCATTCACTGGAGAATCACAACAGGCTGGGTACCACATCAGCCGGGTCTGCGGCGGATGAGGAACTAGGTCAAACCCTTCTTAGCAAGTTACCTCGATTTCAATGTCGGCCTTGTGTGCGTCCACAGCATGTTTCATAGCTAAAGGTACAGAGCACCATGGACAGTTATAGGCTAGACAACGAATGTATAAACCTATCTGTGTGGTTGGTAGACAAAAGTGTTCAGAAGTTTTATTTCCATGTATATCAGAGAATCTGTCAGATGCTGAGGAAACGGGCACAAAATCGTGCTGACGCCACCCAAAGCCACCATCTGGATGGCTACCCCTCTGACTCCACTCACAGATGGGGCTTTTCAAAGTGGTATTAACTTACATTTTACATCCTAATGCCGAAAATGCAAGAAAAGTGGCAAAAATCCAGTTTTAGATACTTTTTCCCAAATGTAGCTAATTAATCTTTCCACCATTCATACCACGACATAGCCTTTTGCGAATAGCACTGCAGAGAAATAAATGTTTCTGTGATACCTTCATTATCTCGTTTCTAAAATAGCCTCTGAAATGTTTAATCATTACTGAAGAAAAAGGAAAAATTTCTAGTCTGATACAACAGAATGACACAATAAGTTCAGTACTCTTTTTAATATTTACGCAGATATCTTTATTTTTTTCCATCATTTCCTTCTATTTTTTTCCTTTTAAATAGACTTCACCTTTTAGAGCAGTTTTAGGTCCCCCAAAACAGTTAAGCCGAAGTATGAGAGTTCCCATATAACCCTGCCCCCCACACGCACAGCGCCCACTATCAACAACCCTGACCAGAGGGGTACACCTGTTACAATCAACGAACCTACAGTGACACACCTAGGTCACCCGAAGTCCAAAGTCTGCGTTAGTGTTCCGCCTTGTTGAGCGTCCTGTGGGTTCTGACAAATGTATAATGACACCCACTGTTACAGTCTCATGCAGAGTATAGGTTCACTGCCCCAGAACTCCCTCCCCCCTCCCCCATAACTCCTGGCAACCACTGACCTTTTTACTGTCGCCATAGTTTTGCCTTTTCCAGAATGTCATATGGTTGGAATGATACAATATGCAGCTTTTTCAGATTGGCTTCTTTCCCTTAGTAATACGAATTTTAAGGCTCCTGCATGTCTTTTTATAGCTTGATAGCTCATTTCTTTTTAGTGCTGAATAATATTCCACTGTCTGGATGGACCACCATTTATCCAATCACCTACTGAAGGTTCCTTCCAAGTTTTGGTAATTATAAATAAAGCTGCTATACACATCTGTGTGAAAATACGTTTTGACTCACCTGGAGCACAAGTGCTGGACCACCTGCTAAGAGTATGTTTAGTTTTGTAAGCAGCTGCCAAAGTGTCTTCCAATGGCAGCACCATTCTGCATCCCCCCAGCACTGAATGGGAGTTCCTGTTGCTCCACTTCCTCAGTAGGTTATGGATGGTGTTGTCAGTGTTCCAGATTCTGGCCATTCTAATAGGTGTGTAGTGGTGTCTCGTTGTCTTAATTTGCATTTCCCTGCTGACATACGATGTGGAGCATTTTTTATATGCTTATTTGCCATCTGTGTATCTTCTTTAACGAGGTGTCTGTTCAGGTCTTTTGCCCAGTTTTAACAGGGTTTTCTTTTTTTTTATTGAGATATCATTGGTTTAAAACATTATGTAAGTATCACATAAATTATATTTCAAATTTTGTGTACACTACAGCACGCTTGCCACCAAAAGTTGTTTTCATCTGTCACTATACACTTAACTCCCTTTACCCCTTGCTGTTTACTTTCTTATTGTTGAGTTTTAAGAGTTCTTGCAAATTTTGGATAACAGTCCTTTATCAGATACGTCTTTGCAAATATTAGCTCCCAGCCTGTGGTTTTTCTTCTTACTCTCTGGATAGTGTCTTTTGCAGAACAAATTTTAAACTTTAGTGAAGTCCAGCTTATCAGTTTTTCCTTCATGGGTCATGCCTTTGGTTTTGTACCTAAAAAACTCATCATCAGATCCAAGGTCACCTAGATTTTCTCCTATGTTATCTTCTAGGAGTTTTATAATTTTACATTTTATATTTAGGTCTATGATCCATTTTTAGTAAATTTTTATGAACAGTGTGAGGTCTGTGTCTAGGTTCATTTCACTGCCTGTTGTTGTCCAGTTATTCTAGCACCTTTTGTCAAAAAGACTATCTTTTCTCCATTGTATTGTCCTTGCTCCTATGTCACAGAGCAGTTGACTATATTTATGTGCGTCTATTTCTGACCCTTCCATTCTGTTCCACTGATCAATTTGTCTGTTCTTTTGTGAATACCACCCTGACTTGGTTACTGTAGCTTTATATTAAGTCTTGAAGTCAGGTAGCATCATTCCTTCAACTTTTTTGTTCTTCTACATTGTGTTGGCTCTTCTGGATTCTTTTGCCTTTCATGCATACCTTGGAATCGGTTTGTTGATATCCACAAAATAACTTGGTGGGATTGTGAATGGGACTGCATTAAATTTAGAGATCAAGGTGGGAAGACCTGATATCTTGGCAATACTGAGTTTTCCTATCCATGAACATAGACTATCTCTCCATTTAAGTTCTTCTTTGATTTCTTTCATCAGAGTGTTGTGGTTTTCTTCAAATGGATCTTGCACATATTTTGTTAGATTTACACATATTTCATTTTTGGAGGTGACAATGTAAACAGTATCGTGTTTTTAATTTAAAATTCCACTTCTTGGTTGCTAGCATGTAGGAAAGCAACTGACTTCTGTAAATTAATTTTGTATTTGCAATCTTACTACAATTGCTTATTAGTTCTAGGAGTTTTTTCACCAATTCTTTAGAATTTTCTACATAAACCATCATGGCATCTGCAAACCAAGACAGTTTTATTTCTTCCTTCCCAATCTGTATACCTCTTATTTCCTTTTCTCGTCTTACTGCATTAGCAAGGACTTCCAGTATGATGTTGAAAAGGAGTGGTGAGAGAGCACATCCTTGCCTTGTACCTGAACTTAGTGGGAAAGATCTGAGTTCCTCACCATTAAGTATGATGTTAGCTGTAGGGGTTTTGTAGACAATTATCAAGTTGAAGACGTTTCTCACTATTCCTAGTTTAATAAGAGTTTTTATCATGAATGGGTATTGAATGTTGTCAAATGTTTTTGCTGCATATACTGATAATCATGGCATTTTTCTTTTCTTTAGCTTGTTGATGTGACAGATTACATTAATCCACTTTTGAATGTTGAACCAGACTTGCATACCTAGGATAAATCCCACTTGATCATGGTGTATAATTCATCCTATACACTGTTGGATTCAATATGCTAATATTGATATTCTGTTGAAGGTTTTTACATCTATATTCATGAGAAATATTGGTCTGTAGTTTTCTTTTCTTGTAATGTCTTTGTCTGATTTGGATGTTAGGGTAGTTCTGGCCTTGTAGAATGAGTTAGAAAATATTCTATCTTCTTTAAGAGACTGTGGAGAGATCAGCTCGGTGCTTTGTGACCACCTAGCGGGGTGGGGATAGGGAGGGTGGGAGGCAGACGCAAGAAGGAGGAGATATGCAGATATACGTATATGTATAGCTGATTTCACTCTGTTATAAAGCAGAAACTAACACACCATTGTAAAGCAATTACACTCCAATAAAGATGTTAAAAAAAAAAAAAAGAGAGAGACTGTGGGGAGTTGATATTTCTTCCTTAAATGTTTGGTAGAATTCGCCAGTCAACCCATCTGAGCATGCTGCTTTCTGTTTTGGAATGTTACTAATTACTGATTAAATTTCTTTAATAGATACAGCCCTATTCAGACTGCCTATTCAGTGACATCATTTTTGTTTGTTATGGAAGTTGCATTTTATTTCTCTCAGGAACACCAAATTCACAGATTTATGATTGAATATGCAGGATAATCACTTGTTTTCTAACAGTCAAGTAATGTAGTATATGTAGTGTAGGCTAACTGTGTGTCTAAATCTTTATTTCTAAGCCAGGCAAATAACTAAAGAATCCTTTAAAAATCCATATTCTGTATAAGGTTTAGGAAAATTGGAAATTATACTGTTTAAAATTAAGAGGTTTAAGCATTTAAAAAGTTAGTTTAGCATTCCTCTCCACAATTCCTGAATTAAAGACATCCAGCTATTTTTAACTGCTTTCTCTCATTTTTGAAATATATTTTTTCATATAAATTTTTCTATAACTGTCCTTACTCATTTTGTTGTTGTTGAGTGTAAATAAGATCTATGCAATGACCATCATATCTGTTCAGAATCAAGAAATGCTTTCTCCTCATGTTTTCATATCAAAGAGTCATGTTACACTCTAATATATGAAGAGTATGTCTTGAAGGCAAGTCATTTGAAAATTACATCTACATGTACAACACAGTATAACTGCCTAGCTATTCCAAGCAAAATTTCTTTTCTCTCATCTACTAGATACACACACACGTAAACTAAATATAACAATTAAACAATTATTTGGGTGTAGTTAACTATTTCTTTAAAAGACTTACTAGTAAAGTAATTAAATCAACTTTGGAATAAAGTTTTTAAAATCTTAGAATAAAATGTTAATAAAAACCGTCTTGGGGTACTGTCACAGTGTAAAGGAGCTGGAATAGATTGGGAGGCCATGTGGAGAGGGGCCAGATGGGGGGGCGGGTGTCATCGTGGACTTCCCAGCCCCCGCCAGGCTCCCAGCTGAATGCAGCCTAGAGGGTGACGCCCACAGACAACACACGGGGTATAGAACCACCCAGCCGAGCCCAGCCAACCCGAGAACCAGGAGAAATGATAAACTCTTGCTTTAAGACATCAGCTTTAGTGGTCGTTTGTTACACAGCAATAAACAGCAATACAGCAACATAGGAAAGTATCTTCATAACCTGGGTTAGTACAGATTTCTTCAGCACCTCGTCGAATTTCTTAATGTGAAGAATTCTTCCATTGCTTTTGTATTATCCATTAATTGCTAACTCAAAAATTATTTTTAGAAAAGCAGTTCATCGTCTTCAGTACTTTTCCTGCTATTTAGACTTTTGGTAAATGAAATACATTTGGTATTTCATTTTTCAGTGTTATATATTATGACACAGTAATACGCCATTTAGTGCCTTGAACAGTAGACTTCCCAGGGTCAAATTTTAAATCTGCCTGATGTCATTTCTTACATGGTCGGGAGGCCTTGGTCACCGACCATGAGCTGGGCAGGCAGGTCAGGGCCAAGGCCAGTACAGGCAGCTGTAGGAAGAACAGAGCAGCCTGGGAGAAGTCTCAAAGCTGGAGGCAAACACCAACGCTAACTGCTGGGCAACAGAGAGATGACCCGACAAAGCGGCACCATCAGGAGTGTCCGTCACCAGGCGGTGAATTGGAAAGACAGGAGCAGGGTAGGTGATGGCTGACCGAGTCAGGAAGTCATCAGCGAAGGGGCCTAGACACTAGTCAGAGCTCAGGGGAGGCTGGAAGGAAAGCAGCACCAGAGACAGAAAGCAAACCCAGACCTGGAGGGCATCTGGTTGGGCACTAACCAAGGCTGGGCTGGATAAGACCGGATGTGATTGACAGTGAGGAATAAAACACTGACCTGGTAGCAGGGAGCGTGGGGACGGAGCAGGGGGTGACTGTTTGTGGGGAAGAGGAGTTCTGCAGACGGATACACAACACCGTGAATGGACTTAATGCGTGAGAACTCTACACTTAAAACGGTAAATTTTATGTTACATATATTTTATTGCAATAAAAAGAAATGTTTCAAAACTGAGGGAAAAGAATGCTTTCTATCATCATTGGTCAAAAATACTGGGTCTTGGGACTTCCCTGGTGACGCAGTGGTTAAGAATCTGCCTGCCAATGCAGAGGACATGGGTTCCAGCCCTGGTCCGGGAAGATCCCACATGCCGCAGAGCAACTAAGCCCGTGCACCACAGCTACTGAGCCTGCGCTCTAGAGCCTGCGAGCCACAACTACTGAGCCTGCGTGTCACAACCCATGAGCCTAGAGCCTGTGCTCCACAACAAGAGAAGCCACCGCAGTGAGAAGCCTGCACACAGCAACGAAGGGTAGCCCCCGCTTGCCGCAACTAGAAAAAGCCCGAGCACAGCAATGAAGACCCAACGTAGCCAATAAATAAATAAATTTAAAAAAAAAAAGAAAGAAAAATACTGGGTCTCTTCAATTACCCTGGGAAATTCCTATAATCCCTCAAATCACTGCAGTGCAAGAATAATCTGCAGATTGAACTTCCAACAAGAAATTAATTCAAGTATGAATGCCTTTACCCCTATGGAGAATACGCAGTAGCCAGGATTTGCATCAGAATCAAGTTTGATGCAGCCATCTTTACTTCCAATGTGTGTGTACATACATACTTATACATATACATACATATACGTATACATAATAAATATACATACACACATTTCTATAAAACACTTGCCCCTCCCCCCCATGAAATTCACCAGCCTGACCTGGAAACCCCTCACCATTTCCCTGGAGCTGGGACTGAGAGCCTGGGGATGTGGCTGCAGCCACTCTGACACAGGCAGGGACCAGAAAGGACCACCACCACCCACGACCAAAATGCAGAGAAAGCCCAGGTCACTTATTGTTCATCAGGGAATTAGAGCAGCGTTAACTACCTAATGAGAGCTGGCTGAAGCCAATACTGGGATGTGTTTGTAGGCATGCAAAGTAGGTAGTAGAGTGCCTAATAAATACATAAATTTATTAATGGGAGGAATTATGTAAGAATAAAAGGTGTAAGTAATCTAGTAGATTTTGCTCAGGCTAATTAGGGGTTAACTGTTCTTCCAAGGTGCCTTAAAAAGTACACAGTAATTTAGAGCATTTAGAAATCAGACTTTGGACAGATCCACCCTGTAACACACAGCCTTGAGCACAGAAGCGTGATTCCTCCACCCAAAGAGCACACACCACAGAGCCACAGACCCACACTCCTTCATAACCTTCCTTACGCAGCAGAGAACTCACAGTAAACCCAGCTACCCGATTTCTCAACGCATACAAGATTAGAAGGCGTATCTGACAGGTGAAAGGATAACAACGTGGAAGAGGTGACAGAGTCCGAGCTGGGTGGAGGCCTGGAGCCACAGGGAGCACAGGGCGGGGTCCCAAACCCTCAGGGGAGGGCCGTCCACGCTGTGCAGTTTTTGTCCAACCAGTGAAGGGAGCGCATGATGCGTTTAAGGAAAGACTTCATAAAAATTACAAAAAGAAAAAGGGTTCTGTTATCTGACGTCATAAACAACACTCTGACAAATATTCATCCATGAAGATACCTTCTTTCCCACCAATGTCAAGCCAAGCAGCCACTGCCTGAGCTCAAGGCTACCCAACACTGCCTGCTAAAAACGAACCTATTCTCCCCGGACAGCCCTCGCCAAGTACTGGAAGGACGTGAGCAAGGGCAGCTTGCGTTCCCTCCCCTGTGTCCACTGTCTTCTGCTCCCTGTGGCCACTGCGGGCGGGGACCCGGGACACAGCTGCCCCCCTGACCCAGAGCCAGGTCCCTGCGTTTCCTGCTGCGGAAACCAGGGGCTTATAAGCGTTGAAGGTGGGAATCTTTCTTCGTTCGTGCTCCTCTATTTTCTCTTATCAAGCCAGCAATCACCAGAATCAATGATTTACTTGTCACCCTGTGTAAAAGCATTCCGTTCACTTAAATGTCATGCTTTTTATTCCGAGATTTTAATTGTGTCTCAGTGACAAAAATGATACTGGGATAGTTTTGTTTTTTCTTTTAAACAATAAACACCCGAGCAATCAATTCAAATCAGCTTGTGCTAATCTAAACTCGGGGAAAAGCAGAAGGGAGGAAAGAAAAAAGAGGACCTTTTCATTAATACATTAAAGAGATACCAAAATTACTTCAACTCCGAGTGAACCGTCCGTCTGCCAGTATGCCTCCCTGCCTGTCTACAACCAGAGAAACCTAAGCCACGAAACAGCTTGTGTTCTAGACTGCACATGCTTTTGACTGTTTTAATAACGAGACTGAAATGGACACAATTTTCTGTCTTTACTATGAACTCCTTGTAACGGGAAGAAGAACGCCCAGAGCTGGCTGCCTCTTCACAGGAAGACTTTTCATTCTGAATACATGTCACTTGACAAGTTCTGGGAGTAAACATTTATACTAGCTTTCCTTGGTCAGCCATGAATGGGCCCAATGAACTTCTGTGTGATCCGCTCTTCCACAAGATAAATTTCCTTTTTCTAGTACTTCTGGAACGCACGTTTTGGCAGGGGTGGCTTGAGGAACGGGGGACACCTGCTCAGCTTCAAGAGTGGCCACTGTCTGGCCTTTGGAGATTTTAGCAATTCAAGGTCTGGCCCACCGTCCAGCAGTCTGGGCACCTGGGCACCCAGCTGCAGGGCGAGTCGCTTCCACGACACTGGACTCCTCAGCCAGACGGCGGACCACACGGCTCCGAGCTCACCGTCACGCACACCCGCCTGACCACGCTATCAGCCCCCTATCACGTAGGGGTGGGTGGCACACAGGCAACGTGACTTTCCATGAAAATGCAATTGGAGAAACAGTCTACCATCCACACGCTTCACGAGGAAGTCACGGCAGAGGCTCATTATTGTGAAAATGGATGAGGTCGAAGGTCAGTCACATGTAAAAGGCGCCTTCAAGGCAGGAGTTTAACAGACAGACAATTCTGGTTCAGTTAAAAGTTTAGTTAAATTTGAACGTCACGTGTCAAAATGGTTTACACACAACTTAACTGTAATTCCAAAGGGCCCCGAGCGGTTCGTCAGAAATGAGAGGCATACGCTGCCTTTTACACAGCTTCCAACTTGCTGACAACACCCATTCCATGCCTCGGGGGACCTGGAGTGGCCGCAGTGGCATCAGGATGAGACAAGGGGCACCAAACCATAGCAAGTCAAGACATGATTTTATTCCTTTTGTCATTTTTCTTTCGAGTGGAAGATTCCTAACTCTCTGCTCCTGGCAATGTTTATAAACAGAACTTTGAGAAGCCTCCAAACACACAAAAATAATCAGTGTTTTCAACAAAGTGTGATAAAGAGTGAACCAGCTGAGTCCTTACCCTGCAGACTCGGTGGAAGCCCTCTGAAGGCTTCAAAAACAAAAACAAAACTCAAAAGCTGCCCAGATTGCTGGTTTTGATCTCCATCAAAGAAAAATCATGTATAACTTAAGCTTTACCATAATCCATTATACTAACAACTCTGTTCCGGGGAAATTTAGAAAACGTTGACATTGGAAAAGAAGATTTGGCCCAATACATGCAGTAGGCTATAACCTTCTCCACAACAGCATTTCATTTCAGCCTAAAAAGACTATACTCTTGGTAATGTACCTCACAATCTACAATTACGTCTTATAATAACAGAATGTAGCTGTTGGAGCATGGTGACCATTTTGAAATACCCATAAATATTGAATTACTATATTGTATACCTTGAACTAACAGAGTGTTATGGGTCAATTATACTTCAAAAACATATAAACAAACTCAGAAAAAGAGATCAGATTTGCTGTTATCAGAGGTGGAGGTGGAGGGAGGGGGGAATTGGATGAAGGTGGTCAAAAGGTATAAACTTTCAGTTACAAGAAGTACTAGGGATGTAATGTACCCTGTGATTAATATAATCAACACTGCTGTATGTTCTATATGAAAGTTGTTAAGAAAGTAAATCCTAAGAGTTCTCACAGAAGGGACAAAAAAAATTTTTTTTAATCTATATGAGATGGGCATTCACTAAACTTACTGTGATAATCATTTCACGATGTATGTAAGTCAAATCATTATGCTGTACCCCTTAAACTTATACAGTGCTCTATGTGCATTATATCTCAATGAAACTAGAATGAATAAATAGATAAATATTTTTTAAAAGAGCATAGCTGGGCTTCCCTGGTGGCGCAGTGGTTGAGAGTCCGCCTGCCGATGCAGGGGACATGGGTTCCTGCCCCGGTCCGGGAAGATCCCACCTGCCGCGGAGCGGCTGGGCCCGTGAGTCATGGCCGCTGAGCCTGCGCGTCCGGAGCCTGTGCTCCGCAACGGGAGAGGCCACAGCAGTGAGAGGCCCGTGTACCGCAAAAAAAAAAAAAAAAAGAGCATAGCTGTTAAATCCAAGATGACATAACACTTCATTTTTTCCTCCCTAAAATTTGCCGTGAATTTTATGTTTCGTCACGCACATAGTATCTACATTCTACAACTCCAACAGCTTTTTATTAGAGGGATCCTGAGTCTTTGTAGGGCACATATACTAAATTGCTAAGCTCAAGCATAACCACAGTGCTTACTGGATAATCAGACCACAATATAATAAACTGTACAATCCGTCCTTCTAAAAGTAAGCCTTCCTCCCTTCCTCCACCCAAAGGACACGCCACTAGCTCCTCCATGTGACGTTATGAAGTGTGATAATAACATATATCCGATCCATTTGTTTGGTGTTTAAGGCTGACTTGTTTCCCTCCCAGGCAAAACATTCTGCAACATAAGATCAGTGACGATTGTTACCTGTTTTTAAATTATAAGTCGTTGGTTGTTCTGTATATTTTGACACCTTCCTAACAGGGATTTAAGATAATAGAGCTTAAATCCAAATTAACAACATCGTTAGATAAACACCGGAACAAAATAAAAACAAAGTCTGCTTCAATAAAAGTGGAATCGTAATCTAAGGATAAAATTCGGTCCATTTACTGCTTCCCTTGTTAATCTTTCACCTTCTAAACTGCATTTTACAACTAAAAGTGAGAGAGAACTGGGGTTAACAACTCTCTACTTTCCGATTCTTTACCTTTTACGGGTTAATTCCCCGAGATCCGTCCTGCTCCCCACCATACCCCTAACTCACAACCTCTGCTGAGAAAGCGGTCTGCACAGCAAGTTCTGCGCGGGCTGACCTAGAACCCGAATGGGCGGGACGGCGCCCCCGGATGCACGCGGTGTAGACGGCACCCCTGGTCCTGTGGGTGTGGGCGGCGCCCCCGGATGCACGCGGTGTGGACGGCACCCCTGGTCCTGTGGGTGTGGGCGGCGCCCCAGGACGCACGCGGTGTGGACGGCGCGCCCGACACGTGTGGGTTACCAGGTGCCCCAAGCGCCCGCCGGCCTGTGCAGCCGCAGCCCCCATGGGGGAGGCACCCACGACGTGGCCTCCTAGGTCCCTGCGGGTGGCCCGGGTCCCCCCCATATGCACACTTCCCGGCCCACACCTCAGGGGGGGGCCTCTCCTCCAGGAAGACACGGAAGGGCACCTACTCAAGTGACGGGGGACGGGGTAGGCAGATAAAGGCCCAGAAGCGCTCTCAGGAGCCGCCAGATCGGACACGGCACAGCGGCAAGGGCCCCCGAAAGACGGCGGGAAGTGGAGGTGCGGACGGAGCGCCGGAACAGGTGCGGCCAGCAGGGACGAGAGCGGCCGCGTCCACGCCCGCCCCACAGCGCCCCTCTGGAAAGGACGCGTCAGTGCAGGTCACGGGCACTAGGCGGTCACGGCGCCTTCTGGCGGGGGACGGGGTGCACCACGAACTCGACCGGCAGGCGCCGCGCTCACACGCTTGTTCTCCAGGGCAGGAGATGGGTAGACAGACCCGCGGGCAAACACAAAAGCTCACGACAGGTCGTGAGGGGTACCGAGAGGAAAGACAAAGCAGAGTAAAGGCGCAGTGATGCTGGGGGGACTCTGCAAGAGGACCAAGGAGGAGGTGACACGTGAGCAGAGACCCGAACCAAGTGAGAGAAGTGACTCAGGCAGAGGAAGGAAGGATGGGAGAGCACGTGCAGAGGCCCGGAGCAGGAGGGCGGCAGGAGCCTCGGGGGACCCGGGAGGCTGGGGAAGAACAAGCGAAAGGACGGGAGACAGAAGCCACAGCAAAGGCAAGCAGAGGGGTGCGCTTTCCCAGCAAGGGCACTGCTGTCACTGGGGTAGGAGAGGGTGGTCCTGTCCCGCTCAGCATCGTGGGCCCTGAGGCATTGGAAGCCCACAGGACCATCCCTGTAACCATCAGAGAACCACCCTCGTGCCAAACACCGCTGCAGGGACAGGAAGGGGCAGAGCCGCCCCTGAGAACCGACGGCCAGATCCCACGTGTCTTTGCCGTCATGAAGAGTCGGTGCGATTTCGTTCTGGGCATGACCGAGAGGCCTGCAGTGCGGGGAGCAGAGGAAAGAGCACTGTCTGTCCTCTAGAGCTGTGGCCAGAAGCTTATCTTAGAAGACGTCTCTGTCTGCTGCTCGAGGACCTGACTCCGGGAGGAGAAAGCAGCCTGGGGTGACGGGGCTCAGGACACTGCAGTCATCGGGGGCTACGACAGCCTGGACAGGGTGCGCATGGCAGGGGTGCTGGAGAGTCGCAAGGGGCGGGGGGTCATGAAGAAAGGGCCAGCAGAGACTGCCTGGGGCAGAGCGTTTAAGAGGGGACATCAAAGCGGAGGCTGGAGCCCTGAGTCCCTCGGGGCCGGCCTGGGCCACGTGGTGGCCTTCCGCAGGTGCCAGGGTAGATCACCCCCTCTCAGCAGAGACCCCAGCACAGGGCGCGCCGCGCAGGGACGAGGACAGACCGCAGAGGGAGCCCAGGTGCAGCAGCCCCGGGGGGCTGGGGGCAAGATGTCACCTAGACAGGCCGTGGGGTGATGCCCGCCGCCCGAGACTCCCCCGGGGACACAGGGTGACAGGCCACGAACTAGCCGACCCGGAGAAGGAGAAGAAGGGCAGCGCATCCAGCTTCAGCCTCAGGCACCTCGGCCAGATGCCTCCCCAGCAGGAGAGTCAGCTGGATGTGGGCCCAGAGCCCAGGCAGAGGACAGGCTCACCGCTCGGCCATCAGCAAGGCGGCCCCCACTGAAGCCACAGACTGATGTCAGCACCTGCGGGGGTCGGCAGAGAAAACCTGGGCTTGAAGGCTGTCACGGGAGGAGGCA